>NC_047085.1:471952250-473348084 GCF_902459505.1 Geotrypetes seraphini | reverse complement strand
ACTAGGCACAGGCCTAAAGCCCTGATTGACTCAGGCACCTAAAGCCCCGCCCAGGGAAAGGGCCTTGAGTGCCTGAGCCTATCAGGACCTTAGGCCCCTTCCAGTGCATCCCAGGATACACTAGGAAGGAAAAGGCCCGCCTTAGGTGCCTGAGCCTAAGGTGAGCCCGCCTTAGGTGCTTGAGCCAATCAGGACCTTGGGCACCTTCCAATGCATCCCAGGAAACACCAGGAAGGAGAAGGCCCACTATTTTGAATAGATGGGCCTGCTGGCTACAGGGAATGGGCATCCCTCCAGCTGTCCTTCAGTTTCAAGGTAGGGGGCTGTCGGGGAGGGTGCTGAGGACACCAGCGGCAGAAGGAAGTGGGCATCACTCCTTCCGTCTTTCAATTTAAAGGTATGAGGTGGTGGGTTGTCGGGGGAGGGGGCAGGGAATCCTGGTAGTGGGAGGGAGTGGGCATCCCTCCTGCCGTAATTCAATTTAAAGATGTGGGGGCTGTTGGGAGTGGGGAAAGCCGGTGGCAGTAGGGAATGGGCATCCTTCCTGTCGAAGGGTGGGGCATCACATGAAGCGGCCCAAGGGGGGGGGAATCTATGGGAGGGAGGAATCGGTTGTCTTTTTTAAAAATTATTATTAGAGGGGGGGTGTCTGAGCTGTTAAGTCTTACTTTCTTGTTAGTGCCTGAGCCAATCAGCACTCAGGCGATAACTGGAAAGTAAGGCTACAACAGGTCAGACCCTGCCGGAAAATTTTGCCCGCAAATATAGTTCAACGAGGTTTGAGAATCACCTGACAATGATAGACAATCACCCGGAGTGGCCGTTTAAATATTAATGAGACCATTTTAATATTAATGAGCTCGTTGTACTTTATTTGCATGGCAGAGTCGGAGTCTGCTAGAAAGCTCAGAAAAGACCATGGTGAGCTTTTCTGATAATTGACCAGTAAAATACTGGCACACTAAACCTGCTGGAATTGGTTAACGACCATCGTTAAAGGCATGGTAAGATTTGAGAATCTGGCCCTTAGAGGTACTTTTACTAGAAACATGATGGCAGATAAAGGCCAAATGGCCCATTTAGTCTGCCCATCCGCAGCAACCATTATCTTTTTCTCTCTCCGAGAGATCCCACATGCCTATCCCAGGCCCTTTTGAATTCAGATAGTCTCTGTCTCCACCACCTCTTCTGCGAGACTGTTCCACGCATCTACCACCCTTTCTGTAAAAAAAAGTATTTCCTTAGATTACTCCGGAGCCTATCACCTCTTACCTTCATCCTATGCCCTCTCATTGCAGAGTTTCCTTTCAAATGAAAGAGACTCGACTCTTGCGCATTTACATCACGTAAGTATTTAAACGTCTCAATCATATCGCCCCTCTCCCGCCTTTCCTCCAAAGTATACAGATTGAGATCTTTAAGTCTGTTCCCATTAGCAGCGAAAAAATGGGGTCACACAGGACACTGTCCGACATCCTGCAATAACTTGAAAATCTGTGCGCTTTAACAGCACTAAATAAGTTTTCAGTTTTTTGGGGAGCGTAGTGTCATGCTTGGAGGGTGGGAATTCCTGTGTTAATCAAGTATAGCACCTGGAGTGGCCACCTTGAGAGCAGGCTACTGGGCTTGATGGACCATTGGTCTGACCCAGTAAGGTTATTCTTACGTTCTTATGAGTCTAATATTAAGCTCCCTTACCAGCTGATAAGCTCTCCAGCAGACGTGTGCAGAGCAGTGTCCGCCAGAGAGCACCTGCTGGCATTGTTACACCGACACAGAGTGCTGGTGTGCGTCAATTCCCTACAGCAGCTTTGTTTGCCCCCTTCACCTGTGAATTTTCTTTTTAAAAGAAGAAAGTGGCTGGAAGAGGGAGCTGGGCTGTGACAGATACAGAAAGTGAACGCCAGTTTACCATCCCGTTAGCGCAACGCTGCTGTGGAGTGCAGGGCCCCAAACACATCACTGCGAGTTCCCAAGGGCTGCCGTTAATGACATCTACAGCGTCAACTAAAAAGAAAAAAAAATCAACGTGTCCACACTTGTTGCGACACCAATATTGTAACTTAAATTAACTAAAATTTACATTTTGTAATACAGGCAGCTTTCCACTCTATTCGTATGTGTTAAGCTTAACACTACTACGACTTCTATTAGTGAATTATTGGTTCATAGACAAAACCGCCGAAGACAAAGGCGCGCGCCGACAACTGAGCGCAAGACGGAAGCGCGCGCCGAAGAAAAAGATTGTTTTTTAGGGGCTCCGACAGGGGGTTTTGTTGGGGAACCGCCCCACTTTACTTAATACAGATCGCAGCGGCGTTGGGGGGAGGTTTGGGGGGGTTGTAACCGCCCTCATTATACTGGAAACTTAACTGTTTCCCTGTTTTTTAGGGAAAAAGTGAAGTTTTCAGTAAAATGGGGAGGGGTTACAACCCCCCCACAACGCCCCCACAACGCGGCGCGATCTGTATAAAGTAAAGTCCACACCCCCCATCGGAGCCCTTTAAAACAGTCATTTTCTTCGGCGCGCTCCTCCACGTTGCGCTCAGTTGTCTGCGCGCGCCTTTGTCCCGGCGCGCTTTTGACCTGACACCGAATTATTTGCCACTGTCAGTAAGTAGTTATTCATATTTCAAATGCATGTCTTTCAATATTTTCCAAATATTCATTTTGGAAAGCTTTGCTTTAAGCATGGAGGGGAGATTGGCAGCATTTTATGGTTGTAGGCATTTATGTATTTTAGTACGTCTGGCACCACGGTTCTGCCTGCAACGAGCTGCAGATTTTGAGCTATCATTTAAAATTGTAGAGGAAAGTCGCAGCCTCAGTTTTGATTGTATTTGAACTGGATTTAAAAGCAGTGAATACAAGATGGTTTGGCTTTTGTGATGCCTTCTTGTTCTACCGCTAGAGCTTACTATATGATGGTGAAGATACTGTTAATCTTTCACCCCTAGAGGTTTGGTTAAATGTGAGAAAAAGCTTTTAAAATGAGTGTTAATGCAGTGCTCTGCCGAGATAAATTTCTCAGCTCACGTGCAATTCTTGACTCCCAAGGGTGTCCACTGCTGGACTATAGCTTGATATGTAATTTCCCTTATTGCATTTTCTAGAAAATAGTAAATTTAGTATTTAGCCTGTGGCAGAGGTAATGGATTATGGGCCAGAACCAAGGACTAAAAACTCCCCAAATGCTTTTTGCAGTATCATTTATGCAAAAGGTTTTTTTTCCCCCCCTGTGTGTGCAAAATTTAGGCAAAGGATTTTGCCGTAAGTGCTAAATTTAGACCTTGGATAAAACATGCTGTTTATCATCCTGCTACACTAGTGCAGTCCTATGGACCCTTTTCTCCCTACTGGCAGATGAAGATAGAGATACTATTACTGAACTCCTGTCAGTGACATAACCAGTCTAGGAACTGGTTCAGCATGGAAACCTTTCAGTAACTCTCTGCCTCCAGGTGATGTGGTAGATTGGTGCTGCAGGTTTCCTAGATACAGACCTGACTCCCTGGAGCACATTACATAGCCTTTGAGGGCGAGTTCCTTGGCTAGTGTGGCTCTTAGGGTTTGGGTTAGGGTCCTGAGCCTGGTTAGCTTGCAGGGGGTTTGTTTCTCTACAGCCCCAGACCTTACCCTTAGGCTCTGACCTTCATGAACTTTCTGGCACAGGACCTTTCAGAGCAAGGCTCACCGCCACCCACCCCCAGTATGTTCTGCAGCTTAGGATAAACAGAAACCAATTGGTTATTCAACTTTAAGACTTTTTTTTATTTTTAAACAAAAAAGGGCTGAAGGTAGCACTGAAGGAGCAGCACTTATTTCAGACTGCTGGGAGAGGCAGTAGATAGACATGCAAGACCCAGAAGAGAGAGCAGTGTACTCAGGAGGCCCCTTGGGTCTGGAACTACCTTCAGCTCCATTGCTGCAACTCTGGAGGTGATGCCATGGATAGGGGCCCACAGATCTCAGCTTTAGAGGGTACTTCTGTCTTGTCGGGCCCCCCCGGTCCCTATGAATTCAGCGTTAGCCTTCTGCTCTCCAGGTCTCTTTGTCAGAGTCTGACTTGGTGGGACAGTCATGACTGTGCTCAGAGCGGTGGGGGGAACCTTTGGATTCCTCAAGTGGGTAGTAGTGACCACCAGTGGGAGCCTCCAGAGTTGGGTTCCATTGTCTGGGTCAGATCGCTCAAACTTGTTTTCACAGTGATATCTTGGTCCTTCAGTTGCCTGGAAGCCCTGCAGTGGTTCCTTTCCCTTTTGCGGAGGAAAGCTGTCCAGGTTCCCCACCATCATCATTATGAAGTCAGACATCTCCCAGTATGCAGTGGTAGCTCTGAAAGCCAGCTGGCTTTGCAGGTGAGTGAAGATTCATCTTTTGATGCTCTCGGCAGCGCACATTGCATGGATGGAAAAAGTGCAGGTGGATTTTCTCAAATGGGAAGCTGGGGGGTGAGTTCAACCCCTTGGCCTTTCAACTGCTAATGCAGGTGGTGCCACACCAGAATGCAAGATGTTCCCTATTCGGTCTCAAGAAGGAGTGCAGCTCAATGGGCAGAGATACCATATTGCAGTCATTGCTGCTGTAGCAGCCTCTGTTTTCCCCCTGGTCCCTGACTTGCAGAATTCTCAGGTGTTTGGCCAGGATTCAGGTTTCAAGTTTATTAAGTATTTGATATCCCGCCTATCATTATGACTAGGCGGTTTCCATAAGAATAAAAATTGTTACAAACATAGGAGGAGAGAGAAAAAAAAAATCATACTAGGACATATAATCACTAGACCAAATTAAAATAAAAAAAAAATAAAAGGCACAGTGCTGGTGGCTCTGGTCTGGTCCCATCAGTCATCGTATGCAGATCTTGTATGCCTTCTTAGAAGGTTTCCCGCTCCCTTTCCACAGGCTGGGGGATTCTGCAGCAGTTCCTGGTTGAGGAGGAGGATCCAGATTCCTTTTGGTTTATGGCATGGTATATGAGAGGTGCCATCTAAGGAACAGGGGCTACTCACGCACACTCTTATCTACTTTGCTCAAGGCCCAGAGGCAATATACATTCTTGGCATACCCGTATATACTCGAATACAAGTCGAGACCCCCCTTTTTCTCCCCAAAAAGGAAAAAAAATAAAATAAAATGGTTGACTCGAATATAAGTCGGGCAGCTTAATATTCAAGTGTCCTGACCCATCAGGCTCTGCACCCAGCCCCCTTCCTTCCTCCCCTCCCTTGTCAGGCTCTGCACCCAGCATCCTTCCATCCTCCCCTCCCTTGTCAGGCTCTGCACCCAGCATCTTTCCATCCTCCCCTCCCTTGTCAGGCTCTGCACCCAGCATCCTTCCATCCTCCCCTCCCTTGTCAGGCTCTGCACCCAGCACCCTTCCATCCTCCCCTCCCCTGTCAGGCTCTGCACCCAGCACCCTTCCATCCTCCCCTGTCAGGCTCTGCACTCTCCCTCCCAGGTTCTGCCCACTGTCCCCCCTCCCTGCCCTATCTACCTACCTCTGCTAATTTAGTGGAGGTGCAGCGGATCCTCTGCCGATCATTGGTGGAGGTGCAGCAGGCAGAAGCAAGCTTTCTGAACTCCTGCCCCACTGCTAACTGGCTGCGCGGATCCACTTAGTCTAAATCAGCGGCACGAGCAGCAGCGTGATTTGGTGCTGCTTCTCGGTGCTGAGCGGCTTCCTTACTGGCTCCGCTCAGCACCGAGAAGCAGCGCCAAATCACGCTGCTGCCGTGCCGCTGAAATGGACTAAGTGGATCCGCGCAGCTGGTTAGCAGTGGGGCAGGATTTCAGAAAGCTTGCTCCTACCCGCTGCACCTCCACCAATGATCAGCAGAGGACCCGCTGCACCTCCACCAGATCAACAGAGGTAGGAAGATAGGGCAGGGAGGAGGAGGAGGAGGGGGCAGAGCCTGGCCGTGGCGGCCTTAAAAAATTCTGGGAGGGGGCATTGACCCAAATATAAACCTGGACTCCCATTTTTGGGCCAATTTTTTGGCCCCAAAATCCTGGTTTATATTCAAGTATATACGATATGACCACATTAGGCAGGCCTTTGAGTGTGAGATTTCCCTTTGGCAAACAACATCTGTTCTCTGCTCCGGCTGGTCCTTCCGCAATGAGACCTTAAACTGATCCTCAATACATTGATCAAGCCTCTGAAATGAGATTTCCTAAAGGCAGTTTTTCTGGTAGTAAGTTATTCTGCAAGATGGGTGTCCGAGTTGCTGGCTGTGGCTTGCAGGAACCTCTACTTTTCCTTTACAGATGATGTCTCTCTGCTCACTGTGCTTCATTTTTGCTAAATGTGGTCTCTCTGTTTCATGTGAATGAGATGGTGGAGTGGAGAAGTAGCCTAATGGTTAGTGCAGTGAGCTAAGATCCTGGGGAACTATGATTGATTCCTACTGCTACTCCTTGTGACTCTGGGCAAGTCACTTAACCTTTCATTGCCTCAATGGACAAAAAAACCACCTTAGATTGTGAGACCACCTCTAGTACCTCTAGAAAGTACCTCTAATAGCACTATAGAAATGATTAGTAGTAGTCTCTCTCCTGCTCTTTTTAGAATCTTCAAAGAAGCTTCATAGGCTGGTTGCCTGCAGGTTATTTCTGCATTATTATTAGATTACTAACCCCTTTTGAATGTCAGATATGCTTTTTGTTTCAGGGGCTGCACAAAAGACAGGCAGCCTCTAAACCAGTGGTTCCCAACCCTGTCCTGGAGGACCACCAGCCAGTCAGGTTTTCAGGATAGCCCTAATAAATGTGCATGGGGCAGATTTGCATGTCTGTCACCTCCATTATATGCAAATCTCTCGCATGCATATGCATTAGGGCTATCCCAAAAACATGAATGGCTGGTAGTCCTCCAGGACAGGGTTGGGAACCACTGCTCTAAAACCTCCATAGCATGATGAATTAAGGCTATGATTGAAGCAGTATACATTAGTGCTGCCCGATTCAGGAAAAAAAAATTTTGATTTGATTTGATTCAGCCTATTGAATCGATTTTTCGATTCGATTCAGTTTCCTTCCCAATTAGGTGTTTTTTCAAACATCCTGGTGGGTTTATTTTGTAGCCTCTTGACTCCTTTTGCCTTCTGCTAACCACACTGGCAATGTGGTGTAAACAAAATAAACAAACAAAAAAGACTTTTCCTCTCTCTGTTAAATCCTAACTCACGTTCACGGTCTAACACCAGCTCTGGCAGGATACACGTTTCAAATCTGACATATTGTAATCACAAAACAGAAAATAAAATTATTTTTTCTTCCTTTTGTTGTTTGGTCATTTTTCAAATCATGTTGGTTCCTTCCTTACACCACAGATCACATCTTCATCATACTCTATACCTAGCCCTTTCTCAGTCTCTATAGCATGGTTCATAGTCTAATAGCACTGCTGCTCCAACACTTTAACGGTCTTCATCATATTTTCACCCACTGCCCCACATCCCATTTTTACAAGCTCATCATTGAATTCTTGCAACCCAAACATATCCATATCATCTAAGACTTACCGACATGTGTTCTCTGCCCTTTCAAAAATGTTGATGTAGCCATATTCTGCAGGCTCTGGACTGGAGCAATGAATGTACTTTCTGGGTCGAGAATACAGTACTTCCTTAACTTTTTCAGCAATCACCCAGAGAGAAAATTGTAGGATTATATCTGGACTGAGAATTTGGAATTTTCATGGCACTAAGGTCTTTCCGGAATACCTCTGCGGGTCTCTTTTGTTCATTAGCTGAGGGTTTTGACTTGCTCCTGTGTTTAGCATAGGAAGAAAAAGAAGCAGCATGTGAGTCGCTGCCTACGTCCCTGCATGGAGTTGCTTCTGGAAGAGGATGGAGTGCGTCCTGCTCCAACAAAGTAACAGGGATGTCTTCAGGGGTGGCGGGGATTCAGATAGGCAGGGAGGGTTCGCCAGCTGCGGCTTCAGCAACGGGCGGGCAGGGAAGGATTCCCAGCAGTCATGGCCAGCACGCATATCCCCAACAAGCGGCCCGTATACCCCCAAGGGTACGCGTACTGCGTGTTAAAAAACACTGTTATAGCATCTGTACTAAAATACTATTTACATGCATATACCTATTTACATAAAATTAGATACATGTATCCCACACTAGCCTCATGAGTTCAGTGTGGCTAGCAATTCTCAAAATGCGAAGTGATGAAACTGAACAAACTCGGTGAATTACAAAAAAGTACAGCTTAATCATCTAGATCAGAGGTGCCCAATACGTCGATCGCGATCAACCGGTAGATCGGGAAGGCAGCGCGAGTCGATCGCAGAGCCCATCCCGGGCTCTGTGATAGAGTTGTGTTGCCCTCCCGATCTACCGGACCGATCAGCCTTCCTCTCCCTGACATCCCCCACCGCTGCCCCAAGCTCTCCCTGCAGAAGCATCACACTGACCAGCATTCCTTTCCCCGACGTCAATTCTGATGTCGGAGAGGAAGTTCTGGGCCAGCCAATCGCTGCCAGAACTTCCTCTCTGACGTCAGAATTGACGTCGGGGAGTGGAATGCTGGTCAGCGCAACGCTTCTGCAGGGAGAGCTTGGGGCGGCAGTGGCTTGGGGGCCTGTTCCCCAATGGCAGCGGCAAATCTAGTGGCTTGGGGAGAGCAGGGAGAAAGAAAGAAAGGGGGCAGGCAGGGAGACATTCGGGTACCCTGTAGATCAGGGCTGCCCAAGTCCGGTCCTCGAGATCTAGTGGCAGGCCAGGTTTTCAGGATATCCACAATGAATATGCATGAGAGAGAGCCAGCACTGCCTTCTTGCTATGCAAATCTCTCTCATGCATGTTCATTGTGGATATCCAGAAAACCTGGCCTGCCAGTAGATCTCGAGGACCGGACTTGGGCAGCCCTGCTGTAGATCATTCAAACTGCCGTGTTCCTGCAACGACCGAAGCTTTACATCCTACATAAATGATATTACAATAATCTATGTAGGCAAGGATAATATTTTATACATGATATCCTTGATTTTTAAATGTGTAAATAAAATGACCTCATATTTTCTTACATATATTTTGTCTATAGCAGGGATCTCAAAGTCCCTCCTTGAGAGCCGCAATCCAGTCGGGTTTTCAGGTTTTCCCTAATGAATATGCATTGAAAGCAGTGCATGCACATAGATCTCATGCATATTCATTGGGGAAATCCTGAAAACCCGACTGGATTGCGGCCCTCAAGGAGGGACTTTGAGACCCCTGGTCTATAGGGAATGTGCTTAGTACATAACTGCCTTAAGTTTTTCACACTGGTTACTTTCTCTGCAATCAAATAGTTTTCTGGGGGGGGGGGGGAGTTCCAATGGGCTACTTAACCCTTGTTTTTTATTGGCACTAAATACTGGACATCACAGGCTCTTCTAATTATTATGTTCTTGTTGAAGCCTGTTGCAACATTTGCCCTAACAGCTTCATTCCGGAGGTGGGCCAAGTTCTAGCGAGCTGGCTCTATTCAAGTATTTGGCAAAAATCCACATAGCCCATAGTCCACCATCTGTTAATTGTTTGAGTCCAAGTTGCTTTGTTTCATTTCCCAGTCTCTCTTCCTCTCTCTCTGGGATACCCCAGAACTATACTTCCATTCCTCCCCATGCTTATTGTCAGCTCACATTATTCACATACGGTTTTCAGAAGGATAACATTACTTTTAATTCTAAACTTTATTTTAATATGGACACATTTTTAATTGTTTAAATTCTCAGACTAGGAGCCTAGGAAACCAGCATGTACGCAGGAGTCTCTAGTGTTCTGTCCAAGAGGCTTTATTTACTCCATGATCCTGATACCCTTTGCAGAAACACAGTGCTATCTTGCTATCTTCTGAACCTTGTTCTCATGCCAGTCAATGGTTTAAGTCTCTTCATTAGGGTTATAGACTTGTTGGGGGTGGGGGGGGGAATTAATTTTCCTTTTGGTGTTTTCTTTTTCATTCAATTCATCTTCCTATGCTCAGTGAATTCTTGGCTTCTCTGTTATTTGGATTATATTTTGAATGTAATGTTACTTGTGTGAATTTGTGCTTTATTTTGTGTATTCTTTGATTTCTCTTTCAAAATGAGTTTTAAACACTGGAAAATAAGTCAGTTTGTTTTGTTTGTTTATTTATTTTATTTAATTTATATTCAGCTCTGTCCAAATATTTCTAGGCAGATTCCAATTCAGCATACACAGTTTTAAGACAATACAATCTTATCTAAAAACATTGGACAACATTACATTAATGTAACAAGTCTTTAGTAAACTGCTATTATGTTGACAATCGCCCGTAAAATAAAAATCGCTCCCACTATTGCCACTACATCAACTTGCTGGATTATTGTAATGCTCTATTGAAGGGAATAACCCAAAATGAAATCAGACGTTTACAGATTATCCAAAATGCTTCAATTAAACTTATTATGAAAGCTAAGAAATTTGATCACGTGACACCCAGTCACTCACTGTATAATATATAAATTAAATCTGCTAACTCTCAAATCTTCGCTATACAAAACTCCTGCTTTTATCCATAAATTACTGATTCCCTACACCTCAACAAGATTATTGAGGTCAAACGATCAACATCTACTAATAATTCCCTCACTTAAAATTATTAGTACACGGCAGCAATTCATTTTTTCTGTCACAGCCCCCCAAACATGGAATTCCCTCCCTATTTACTTAAGGGAAGAACGCAATTTAGACAGATTTAAGAGCAAATGAAAAAGCTTTCTTTTTAAGGATGCATTTGATAGTTAGAAAGCCTGAGTAGGAGCCTCATTTCAATTCCACTTCAGAGCTTCTCTGAAGTACATTGCTCGCTCCCTTCCTATTGGTTTTTCCCATAAGTGTCTTATTTATTATCAACAACTTGTATTTCTCGGAAAAGTTGAAAGGGGACAGATTCAAAACGAATGCTAGGAAGTTCTTCTTTACCAGGTGGTGGACACCTGGAATGCGCTTCCAGAGGACGTAATGGGGCAGAGTACGGTACTGGGGTTTAAGAAAGGATTGAACAATTTCCTGCTGGAAAAGGGGATAGAGGGGTATAGATAGAGGATTACTGCACAGGTCCTTAACCTGTTGGGCCGCCGCGTGAGCGGACTGCTGGGCACGATGGACCTCAGGTCTGACCCAGAGGAGGCATTGCTTATGTTCTTCCCATCCTTTCCTTCTGTTTCAATATGTTTCTAAGGTTAGTCTTTAATATGTTTTGCAAGGTTGAGTTTTTATCGTTTGTTTTGTTGCCCCCTAAAAATTTGTAATTTTATTGATGTGTACATCGCTTAGAATTTTGAATAAGCGATCAATCAAATTTATATTAAACTTGAAACTTGACTTTTGAGAATCTGGCTCTCAGTGAGCTGAGTGAACCCCCAGAAACAGCATCCAAGCTAGCTGCTCTCTACTTGCTCAGTTTTTATCATTGAAAAAAAAAGACATCCTGTCCAGACTTCAGTTCAACCCCAGTAAAAGCCTTGCCTGAGGGGAGGAGACAGAGGAAATAATTTGAAGGTGCAATAAATTGCCAAAGCTTTCCCCTAATGCACCAACCCTTTTCCTTCTTGACTAGAGGGAAAGAAGGTGGGTGCAGGGGTTTGGGGTGAAGAACACAGAAACCTCAATTATACCCCTGTTCCAAACTTATTCAAATCCTTAGGGAACTCAAACCTAGAAAGGTACTTCCCCTTCCTCATGCTCAGCAAAACCCAGCTGGGCTCAGAGCTGTCTCAGTAAACAGACCCAGAAGCTTTACAGTGTGTCTGCAGCCATCCTCTGGAGACAGAAAAACTCAATATTTTAAAGTACATAGTACAGGCAGTGGTCTCCCAACCATTTTCATGTAAAGGGCCACAGTGTGACTATGAGAAAGCATTGAGGGCCATCAAAAGATTTCAAGCTTACACATTCTACTAATTTTGTAAACCACCTTGACCTACTTGTTTAGACTGGGTATTAAACATTAAAAATTAACACTAATATTGATTCTACACTACTTCAAGGATATATTTTAAAAACTCGCTTTATTTTGGATTGTCATCAGTAGCAAATTTCACAAATGAGACACCCGAATAACATACTAAAGAGATTGTTTGCTAGGGATTGGGACTTGTATACCGCCTTTTTTGTAGTTTTACAATCACACTCATTTATAGGATTTGAAGAGCATTTCAGTCAACTATTTGAGGGCCACAATAGAGTACTTTGGGGGGAGGGAGGCCACGCATTGGAGACTACTGCCTAGAGAATGACACGGTGGATGTTACCCACAGCTAGCCGCGAGTAGCCGCAGGTAACCCGCCAAAATGGAGGAAGGGGGAAAGGTGCTCACCGCAGATACGGGGACAAGGCCATCCACCGCCCCATGGAGCGGTGAATGGCCTTGTCCCCACAGTTAAGGGAGGGAACACATGCGGTCACCAATAGCACACGGCCCCCCTCCCTCCTTCCTACCTACCCACCCGAATCTATCTATCTCCCCCCTCCCCCTTATCTTCGGAGCGTATGTGCAGTCGCGTGCCTGTGTGGACAGAAGCTTCTCCTATGTCGCAACTTACAGTGGCGTCAGAGGAGAAGCTTCTGCCCACACACGCATGTGACTGCACGAACACTCCGGCAGCTTTTAACAAATCTGAAACCTTAAAACGCACCGAGAAGGTAAGGGGGAGGGAAGGAGATGCACGGACCGCATGAGGGGTGCCAAAGGGCAGTGAGATGGCAAGAGGGAAGGGTGGATGCTGTGGGAATGAGGATGGGACGGTGAAGGGGACGGCAGAGACGGGGCGGTGAAGGGGACAGTGGTCCGGTGACGGGGACAGATTTTTTTCCCCGTGTCATTCTCTACTGCCTTAAGGAATGAATTAATAATAATTTTATTTTTCTATACCGCCAATACCCAAAAAGTTCTAGGCGGTTCATAGAATAAAATATTCCAGTGATGATACAAAGCACACAAAAAGGCAATACAATATTTCAATAATGAAAAATACAGTATGAAACTATGACATAAGTATCAATCAAGTAACAAATTTTTTGAACAAATAGGTCTTAACCAGTTTTCTAAAGGTGCAATAAGAGATTGTTGAATCAGATTGTCTAACCATACTTGAACTTTACCTGCTTGATAAGCCAAAGATCGATCAAAACTTTTTTTATAACGGCAATTTTTGGGATTAGTAAAAGTGAACAAACCAGTACGCTGAGTAGACCTAGTCGAGCAGTACAATTCAAAATGAGAGACGAGATATAATGGCGCTAATCCAAGTAACATCTTATAGCAAATACAAGCAAATTTGAAAAGTACTCTTGCTTTCAATTACACAGAACTACTTTGTTTCTTTGTCTTTAACTGCTGGTCAACAAACATAACCCACTTGTTCTGGACTGGGATGGTATAGATCGGGGGTCGGCAACCTGCGGCTCCAGAGCCGCATGCGGCTCTTTTCCACCTTTGCTGCGGCTCCGGTAGTGTGTCACGCAGGCATGCAGCTTACAAGTCCGGCGTCGCGGCGGGAAATAGCCATGCTGAGCAGTGAGCTCAGCACATACACAGATGAAAGCCTTGCTTGCTGATTGGTCCGGCGGCCCCGCCCCGCCGTGCCGCCGGACCAATCAGCAAGCAAGGCTTTCATCTGTGTAGTGCTGAGCTCACTGCTCAGCATGGCTATTTCCTGCCGCGACGCTGGACTTGTAAGGTGCACGCCTGAAAAAGAAATCATCCTGGCCGGGGTCGGTGTCATGCTCCGGAGATCTACAGCCTTCCTATCTCCCTCTCCCTTCTACCTGCTTCCGGCCACATCCCCTGCTCCGCGGCTCTCTTCGGCAACTCAGCAGCAGCGATCGACACAAGCTTCTGACGTCGGGGCCTACCCTCTGCGAGTCCCGCTTGTTTCAACTTCCTTTTTCCACAAAGGCGGGACTCGTAGAGGGAAGGCCTCGATGTCGGCAGCTTGTCTTGATCACTGCTGCTGACGAGTTGCTGAAGAGAGCCGCGGAGCAGGGGGGTGTTGCCAGGTGCAGGTAGAAGGGAGAGGGCCAGATGCAGGACTCGTGGGTGAGGGAGGAGAAGAGAGAGAGAAAGAGAGAGGGGAGGGAAACAAAAGGAAATATTTCATACTGGGCTGGGTCGGAGTGGAGGGAGGGTGGAAAGATTCTGGCTACAGGGTGCAGTAACAAAGGAAAAGGGGGGAAAGCTGAAAATGGAGATAGTGACACAAAGAAGAAAGAGTAAGCAGGACCTACTGAATAAGGATAGAGATACAGAGGGGACATGAAGAGGAGGTGAAATAGAGACATAGAAGTAATGCTGAAAAAGTGTGTGTGGGGGGAGATAAAGACATTGAAAGGGCAAATGGTGAACATGGGGTAAAGACAAGGACAGAGACAAATGAAGATTCTGAAAAAGTGGTGAGATAGGGATATAGGTGAGATGGACACAAAGAAGGGTGATGCTGGAAAATAGGTGGAATGGTAATTCTGACAGACACAGAAGGGAAATGCTGGATCAAGGAGAGATGGGGCTCAGGCTGGATGGAATGAGGAGAAATGCCTTGTTGGCCCGGAACTTCCTCTCCTACGTCAGAATTGACGTCAGGGAGCAGAATGCTGGTCAGCGCAACACTTCTGCAGGGAAAGCTTGGGACGGCGGTGGCTTGGGGGCTGTTCCCCGATTGCGGTGGCAGCAAACCGAGTGGCTTGGGGGACGGCACGGAGACAGAAAGAACGGGGAACAGGGAGACAGAAAGAAAAAGTTGGGGGAGAGAATGAGGTCTGGAGGAGAGGAAACATACAGGAGGCTGAAAGAAAGGAAGAAAGATTGGATGCACAGTCAGAAGAAGAAAGTGCAACCAGAGACTCATGAAATCACCAAATAGCAAAGGTAGGAAAAATGATTTTATTTTCAATTTAGTGATCCTGTATATAGCATTAAGATAAGAAACAATATATGCAGTGTTAGATTTGTTTTATAATGGTTTTGCGGCTCCAAGTTTTTTTTTCTTTTCGAAAACGGGTCCAAGTGGCTCTTTATGTCTTAAAGGTTGCAGACCCCTGGTATAGATGCTAAGGAAATCAACATTTCAAAACAGATAGCCAATGTTCTGCTCAGGTATACATAGTGCTGTTAAGTTGTCAGATAACTTCTGTATAACATCTTATATATATTATATATACTCCGAGGACTAGCAGGCAGTATATTTTCACATATGGAGTTGACATCATCCACAGAGCCCAGCATGAATATGTACCAAAGTGTATTGTCACTTTAAAATTTTAGCACTGTCCATACTGCACATGCGCGTATGCATTACCACCTGACATCGGCTTGCAGGACCTTCAGTTCTTCATTTTCCACAGAGCGAAGAAGTTGTGTTTTTCAGACACTCACTCCTGTGTGTGGTAATTTTTTTTTCTCTTCAAGTCCCTTCCCATACAATTGTTTCCTCATATTTTTTTGTTTTGTTGTATGTAATATAATTTTTTTTCAATTTTGGTGATTTTCTTTTTTCAGGCCTTTGGCAGCTTCCCACCTCCTTCAAGGCCAGGAACAATCGACTCCTTTTCTGGAATGGTTCTTCTCGAAACCCCCCCCCCTCTTACAATTTAGCCCTTTGATTTAGTGTCAGTGGTCTTCCCATAGGTGTTCCTGATGCCCAGTGTATTCAAGAAGTAAACCACCTTAACCCTCTTCCTAAAGGCATAAGTCTTACAGCTTGGAAGTCCCATATGTGAGAATATACTGCCTATTTGTCCTCGGAGAAAGCATAGTTACTCACCTTTAGCAGGTGTTCTCAGAAGACAGTAGGCAGATATTCTCACAGCCCGCCCACCTCCCCTAGCTGGCTTCTTAGCTTTTGGACAGAACTGAAGGTCCTGCGAGCCGACGTCAGGCGGGAAGGAACATACGTGGTGTGGACAGTGTAAAGTGTTAAAGTGACAGTGATACATGTCCGTGCCAGGCTCTGTAGACTACCTCGCTTCCATGTGTGAGAATATCTACCTGCTGTCCTTGGAGAATACCTGCTACAGGTGAGTAACTGTGCTTTAGTCAGGAATGTCCCAGAACTGTTTCATTTTCAGAAGCCATAAAAGTTCTTTAGCTGGATTTTCTCATGATTCTTGTCAACTGTTGCTCACTTCTTGATGGGAATAAGGGATGAGGGAGTTGTTGGAGGCCACAAGGCTTAGCACATCTGAACAGAATGTGTTTGTCTGAGCCATTACTTATTTAATTGAAAGGAGTAGAGATTTGGCTTCCAGGGTTTTACTCAAAGAACGTTATAGCACATTTGTCCTGTAGTCTTATTGTTTTTGTATGTTTCTTTTCTGATCTGTAGGCAGGAATGTATAGCAAAAGAAGAAAACCCTCAAGTGTTTTTCTGCTGTTGTGAGGGGAACTATTGCAATGAGAAATTTACTCACTTACCTGAAATAGGTAAGTAGCACACTTTAAAATCCATTCTCTGTAATCTTGATTCTACTGCAGTTTAAGATTAGGACACTTCGGGGAGGCTAAGCAAACAAAGTGCTCTATCACTGATCATCAAATAGGAAATGCTGTAGCCTGGAATGTAACACTAGAAATAAAAATACCCCTTGAATGACTTCCTAAAGTCCTTTGTATTCTAGTGTGAAGGGGGAGAGGGAACCACAGGTGACAACTAAGAAAAGAAGGGAGAGGGGAGTTTAAGTTTGGTAGAAAGAGAAGTCAGTATTTGGGTAGGAGATTTACTATATATATACAAAGGTTGACTCAAATATAAACCAGGGGTTTTATATTCAAGTTCCCTGCCTTGCACCCAGCCCTCCGTTCCTCCCTCCTTCCTTCCTTCCCAGCCACCGATGTCCATTACAGGCCTGCCTGAAGCCCTGGTGGTCCAGCAGTGAGCTGGGACAGGAGCAATCCTTCCCATGTCCTGTCCGGGCTGACTCTAAACCAGCCCGCCTTCCTCCCTCCTCCCTGACCCCTGTAGATCTTACCTTTAAAGCCCTGGTGTTCTAGAAGTGAAGGCATGGCACTCCTGCCCCGTGAGAGTAATGATCAAAATTGCATACCACGAGTTCCTACTGCAGTTTCTCATGGGGCAGGAGCGTAGGAAGATCACTCTTGCTCCGCTTCACCATTAGACCACCAGGACTACAGGGGTCAGGGAGGGAGGTGAGGTGGTTTAGAGTTAGCTGAGATAGGACACGGGAAGAATCACTGCTGTCCCAGCTCACCACTGGACCACCAGGGCTTCAGGCAGGCTCATGGAAGGCCTGCAACAGGTCCAGATAGGGGCAGAGGTGGGCCACAGACCAGAGGACCTGCATATAAACTGCCCCCCCCCCCCCCACACACACACTGTTTTTGGCCCCCAAAATCTCAATTTATATTTGAGTGTATACAGTAGATTCTTTGTAAACTAGGTAGAATTGGTAGCTATGGCACTCTATTGGGAGGATTTGATACTGTGAAAATTTGGAGTCGGAGGAGGGAGAGTAGTAGCACTTGTGGAATGAGATAGATGCTTTGGGTTCATCTGGGGTGCAGGAAATAGGACAGGGGGATTGACAATTATATACATTTCATCTTTTTTATATTTAATTGCATTTATAATGTATACAAGTATACAACTTGCTTAAGGGACAAAGTTTGAGCAAAGCAAACTCTGTTACATAACAGTAAATTAATCAAAGGAAAAACATTATTGTAAAACTTGCTATAAGTCCACAATTAAAGGGAATTGGCACTTCTCTTTTTTCAAGGGACCCGGAGAGCTATTGCCAGTCAGATGCAAAACCAGTTTTACAATGCCGTGTTTGTGTCAACAAATTTACCTGACTGGAAAGTAATAATGACAATACTGATGCTATTAAAGGCATAAATATTTTGAAATATTCACTCTGTACATATTGTTGCGATATCTTGCTATGAGGGGATTATTGCCTTGAAAAAGCCTGTTTAAGCAAAACATGGACCATCTATCCCCCTGCTGCTATTTAAGATAAGTGTACTTAATTGGTAAGATCTAATATATAAAATATTGCAATTGGACTGATGAAGAGTACTGGTGATGGAGTGACCCCACCAATAATGCTTTGAGATTTTCACCTCTGAGGGTCCAAGAAATGTTTACTTAATATGTATTGGATATGTAGCTTTTTCGGTACCTAGATACTGCCAACAATATCAGATATTCAGCAGCAACCATGATCCAGGTACTGCCGCTGAATAGCTCGATTACTTTTTTTAACCTGCAGTAGCTGGCATTTAAGCGGATAGTATGGATCAAGGGATGGAGAAACAGTCGACTGCTGCAGGCTTAATATCGGGTTCAACTTGTGTATCTTCAATTTTCTCCCTTATCGTCGTTCAAAATGTCCTTATGTTGTCACAGAAACATAGCACAAATGATCATGTGATTATCTTTATGTAAAAGATAACTGAAACTGGGGGTTCTTTCCAGAACCTAAACTGTTGTATGAATAAAATACAATGACCGAGGAATGAGACTATCAATGATTTGCTCTAAGAAAATACCCATTTAGGCCCCTACACACAATTTTTCCTACTTGAAAAGTTCATTCTGCAAACACTGATAGAACTATAAAGGCACTTCAGAAGGTACCATGGGAGAGTGTGGAGCAGTGGTTAAAGCTACAGTCTCAGCACCGTGAGGTTGTGGGTTCAAGCCCACGCTGCTCCTTGTGGCCCTAGGCAAGTCACTTAATCCCCCCATTGCCCCAAGTACATTAGATAGATTGTGAACCCATTGGGACAGACAGGGAAAAATGCTTGAGTACCTGAATAAATTCATGTAAACCGTTCTGAGCTTTCTTGGGAGAACGGTATAGAAAATTGAATAAATAAATAACACATATAAAAAAATCTCTGATAACCTTACAGTTAGTGGATATTAGTTTTCCCTGCTAATATACTGTATCGCTCCTGAAGCTATTTAAATCTTTGAGAACTAGCTTTATTTAGAAACATAGAAGATGACGGCAGAAAAGGGCTATAGCCCATCAAGTCTGCCCACCCTACTGACCCTTCCTCTTAAGTCTATACCTAGTGACTATTTATTCAGATTGACCCTCTTAGGGATCCCCTATAGGCATCCCATTTATTCTTAAAGTCCCATTTATTCTTAAAGTCCAACACGATGCAGGTCTCGATCATCCCATCAAGTCTGCTGACCCATCCTCTTAAGTCTATACCTAGCGACCGATGTTCCAGTTCGACCCTCGTAGGGATCCCACATAGGTATCCCATTTATTCTTAAAGTCCAGCACGCTGCTGGCCTCGATCACCTGCGCTGGAAGCTCATTCCAACAGTCAACCGCTCTTTCTGTGAAGAAATACTTCCTGATGTTGCCATGAAATTTCCTGCCCCTGAGTTTGAGCAGATGCCCTCTAGTGGCAGAGGGTCTCCTGAGAAAAAAGATATCATCTTCCACCTCGATACGTCCTGTGATGTATTTAAATGTCTCAATCATGTCTCCCCTCTCCCTACATTCTTCTAGAGTGTAGAGCTGTAGTTTGTTTAGTCTCTCCTCGTACGAGAGACCTTTGAGCCCCGAGATCCTCCTGGTGGCCATCCGTTGAACCGACTCGATTCTAAGCACATCTTTACGGTAATGTGGCCTCCAGAATTGTACACAGTATTCCAGATGAGGTCTCACCATGGTTCTATACAATGGCATTATGACTTCAGGCTTCTTGCTGACAAAGCTTCTACTGATACATCCCATCATCTGCCTTGCTTTAGATGAAGCCTTCTCCACTTGATTGGCAGTTTTCATGTCTGTACTGATGATTACTCCTAGGTCTCGTTCCGCCGAAGTACTAGTTAAAGTTTCTCCATTCAAGGTGTAATTTCTGCATGGATTACCGCTACCGAGGTGCATAACCTTACATTTCCCAGCGTTGAAGCCCAGCTGCCAGGTCGAGGACCATCTTTCCAATGTAAGCAGGTCCTGTGCCATACTATCCTGTAAATTACATTCACATACTATATTGCATAGTTTAGCGTCGTCAGCGAATAATGTTATTTTACCCTGAAGCCCCTGAGTCAGATCCCCTATGAATATGTTGAAAAGGAGTGGGCCCAGGACTGAACCCTGCGGTACTCCGCTGGTCACCTCCGATGTTTTAGAGAGGGTACCGTTAACCATTACTCTTTGAAGTCTTCCACTTAGCCAATCATTAACCCAAGTAGTTAGTGTTTCTCCTAACCCCATCGATTTTATTTTGCTCAACAGCCTGCGGTGTGGGACGCTATCAAATGCTTTACTGAAATCCAGGTACACGATGTCCATAGACTCTCCCAAGTCTAGCTTCCTTGTCACCCAGTCAAAGAAGCTGATGAGATTGGATTGGCAGGACCTACCCTTGGTGAATCCATGTTGATTGGGATCCCGTAGATTCCCCTCATACAGGATCGTATCTAATTTGCGTATCTAACTTACTTCAGTTACCATTTACTTCAGTTTATTGATTGCTTCTAATAGACACTCGGTGGTTTGTAACATTTATAAATTTTTTCAGGTATATTAGTGAAAGGAGGAAGGCTAAAAATGGAATTGTGAGACTGAAAGAAGCTATGAACTGCTATATGGGCGGGTGACGAGTAAAAAGCAAACGTGCTAAACAAATGCTTCTGTGTTCATGGAAGAAAATCCTGAAGAAGGACCATGATTGGATGGCAAAGGTGAGTGGATACCGCAACGTTCGTGGAAGAAAATGGGTATGGACAATTTGAAAAATTTGGACAAAGCCATGGGACCAGGCAGGATCCATCTCAGGATACTGAAGGAACTCAGAGCAGTTTTGACGGATCCACTTAAAGATTTATTTAATAAATCATTGGAGATGGGAGAATTTGCACAGGATTGCAGAAGAACAGATGTGGTCCCTCTTCACAAAAGTGGTAACAGAGAAGAAGCTGGAAACTAAAGGCTGGTAGGCCTCATTTCGGTTATTGGAAAACTATTGGAAGTGTTACTACTAATACTGCTTATCACTTATTAAGAACATAAGAAGTTGCCTCCGCTGGGTCAGACCAGAGGTCCATCGTGCCCAGCAGTCCGCACCCGCGGCGGCCCATCAGGCCCATGATCTGTAATGTGATCCTTCTCTAAGCCCTTTGATCCCTTATATCCTTCTATCCATACGCTGAAAGGCGTACGCAGAGCTGTACATTTTGACATTTATAGATTGTCCCTGCTTGGAAGAGCTTACAATCTAGCTTGGACAGACAGACATGACATAGAGGATTAGGGATGCAGAACCCAAGGTGAGAGGAATTAGGAGTCGAAAGCACTCTCAAAGAGGTGGGCTTTTAAACGGGCCTTGAATACTGCCAGAAGGAAAGTGAATTTCCTAGAATCCAGTGGATTACAAAATCCGAGGCAACATGGTTTTATTAAAAGTAAACATTGCCAAATAAATCTGATTGAATTTTTTGACTGGGTGACCAGAGAATTACATTGAAGATGCAGGCTGGATATAATTTACTTGGAATTCAGCAAAGCCTTTGACACAAAACCATGTCAATGGCTTTGCTGAATTTTAAGTAAGGCTCTCGAATAAACTTGACAGTTTAAAATTAGGACCCAAAGGGGTGAACTGGATTAGATACTGGTTGACAAACAGACCAAGAGAGTGGTGGTTAATGGCATTCACTCAGATGAAGGAAAGTTAAGTAGTGGAGTGCCTCAAGAATCGGCACTGTGCCTGATTCTGTTTGATATATTTGTGAGCAACATTGCTGAAGGGTTAGAAGGTAAGATTTGCTTTTTCGCAGATAATGCAAGATTTATAACAGAATGGACACCCCAGAGGGAATGGAAAACATTTTTTAAAAATCTGTAAAAGATATGAGAATGGTCTAATGTTTGGCAATTAAAATTGCATTTCCCTAGCAACAGCAGCAGATGAATCCAGAGACCAATGGGATAGCCCACATCTACCAGCAGGCGGAGATAGAGAAACTGATTAACAGGTGGTCCTATTGGCTGGCACTCCTCCTGTCTCATCAGTAATCTCTATCTCCCAGCAGGAAAAGGTCGCTATTCAACTAGCTCCTGAATTCTGGCTGTGGCTGGAACTTTATTTTCTCCTGTTGAGGTTTTTCTTCAGTGAGACTGCCATTCTGTTTCTCCTGTTGAGATTTTCTCTTCAGTGAGCTGGCAGTGCTATTTCTCCTGTTGAGATTTTCTCTTCAGTGAGCTGGCAGTGCTATTTCTCCTGTTGAGATTTTTCTCTTCAGTGAGACAGGGGTGTCCGGCTGAACGGTGCCGGCTTTAGAGGTTACACTTGGGCCCCCCCTTGTCCCTGCCTCACCCTCCCTCCATTGCTAGAGGGTCTGACTGGGTCTCAATATTTTTCTTCTTTCCCTTCTCTGTAAAAAAAAAAAAGAGACCACATTCTGCCATGCTACATTCTGCCATGCTACATTCTGCCATGCTTTTGCTGCAAACTGGCTTCAACCGGCCCTAACAACAATCTGTGAGTATGTCTGACTTTTACAGTTGTTTGAACTTCAGGTTCTGTTTGGGAATCTTAGTACTGTGGGTTCGGTCATCGTACATTTAAGGCATGGATATTTTATTGTGGCTAAGTTTTATGACTAGAAATCCTTGGAGGGAGCCGGGACTTCCCGCCCTTTGCATGCACGCGCTTGGTTTCCTTGTTGGTTAGAGCGCGGCAGTAGCGGTGCGATTTCTTGCTCGCACTTGTTCTTATTGTTGGGTTTCAGTGCAGCAGTAGTCCTGTTTATTCTGAGGCTCTCTTTCATCGGTGTTTGTCATGGCCATGTGCAGCTGATTGTGCAGGTGCCAGTTTATAGCAGCATGAGATGGGACATGTTTTTTCCGGCGCTGTGGGCCGTTCTTCTGGTTATTCCCTGAGTCTGATTTTTTTATTTCTAGGCAAGCCACGGCAGGGTAAATTTTGTGGGGCTTGAATCCAACTATGTTTCTAGGAGCGTTGATGCAGCGGCCACGTGTCAGAATCAGGCGTGCGCTTGGGTCTCCGGCGATGGCGGGAGAGCTGCGGCGTTCCGGTAGTTTATTTCCAGCTGACTTTGGTCAGGGTATGCCGAGGCTTCTCTCCTTTCCGGTTCAGACAAGTTGTATGTGTTTCACCAGCTTTGGGACAAGCTTGGGCAGCTTTATATGTCTATGTCTGTGTTCCTGCTGTACTCCCTTGAAGGAAGCTGCTAGTTTAATCGGACTTTGGGGTTAGCACTCAAGGAGATTACCAGAGAGACTCTGACCTGTGCTAGGTCACCCAGTCTCGGTTTGTCTCCGGACTGGGGCGACATATGGCAAATCACGGCACAGTGAGATCAGCAGTAAGATAGTGCCCTGTATTTCCCACGGGTATCTCATTGTCTCTCTTGGGGTCCCTGCAGATTGAGCCTTTGTCTGTTGGTAACTGTCCTTATTTGGGTCTCTGTGCTGAGCTGCAGGTGTCTAGTAGTGGCACAGGATATATATGCCTAAAGGTAGTACAAACAGTTTCCAAGTTCGGGCTGTCTCTATGGGCATAATGACACTTTGCATCTTCCTGTGGCCAGGACTCTCTTTCTCTATTTCTGAGGGGGGCCTGGACTTCAGATTTCCATGCTTATCACGCTGGTTTCTCCTGTCACCATTTTCTCATGGCACATGCTAGACGGGCCCCCTCCACCCCCCCCCCCGAACAGACAGTAAGGGCTGTACAGCTCCTTTTAACCAGGAGCCAGTTACCTATTCTATCAAATCCGCGGAGGATCACACGCTATGTGGCTGTTAGCCTCATCCCTGAAGCAACTAAGGGACGTTGTTCCACTTACTGCAAGGTGCCCGAGACGGGGCCATTGGGCAGGCTGGATCCCATTCTGCTGAATTAGTTTCTCAGGGTTACACATTTCTGCAGACAACCTGGGAGTATATTTACATTTTCTCTATGGACTCCGAATCGGCACTTGATTTGCCTGCCTCTCTTGGAGCGGCGCTTTCGGTTTTGGCACATGCCATTTCGCCTACCCAAGGCTTCACGAACGTTTTAGGTGATGTGGGCGGTGGTACCGTTTTGGCGCTACCAGGCGATTCATCTAATTTCTTCTTGACTGCCTGCTTGATTCGGACGACTTCCAGTCGGGCCATTTGACTGACACGAAAAGGATGATATCTTTTCCTCAGTTCTTTACACGTGCATCTTTGAATTTGCACAGCGCTCTTTTCTCCTGTACTATTTATAGGTATATCTGGGTGATGTTTTTATTCATATAGGAGAGACATGTGTTTCTTTCCGGAGACTTGGGCGTGGGGTCTCGGTCTCAGATTGGTATTCTTCTTCGCTTACCATGACCAAGAGTATGGGATTCTGTACAGTTTCTGGGATCCATATTGCTGACTCCACTGGGGACTTCGGCTTGCTTTCCCCTTCTTACGCTACAGCAGTCGCTTTTGTTCCGGTGGTTCCCGGTATCTCAGGGCACCAATTATTTGGTATGCTCCTCCTGCATCGCTCTGTATGATTTGGTGGCTCAGCACGATTTCTCTTTTCAAGGCATGCCTCGGTCTTTGCTGGACTATCTCATGACCACCGACCATCCCGGGCCGTCGGGTTGGGGGGCTCCGTGGCTTCCATCCTCAGCTCCTGGAGTCTGGTCTTCAAAGGCGACTCAGTACTTGTTCATTCTTCTGCTCTTGAGCAGGGTCAGGCTACCTTTCTGGAGCTTCAGATCATTCTTCCGGATTGCCGCTAAGGGTCCTTTTGGTCAGTATTAGAATGGGGGTATTTCTCTACTGCTTGGGCAGTAGGTGTTGTACTCATTGGCAGGTGAAGTTGTTCTGCTTCAATGGGTGGACTCTCATCTTCGTCTTCTGTTGGCAGATCCTTTTATGGATCAGGATAAGAGTTTGGATAGACTTTCTCTCCACGGAATCTGAGCATGGCCCATTTCTTGTATGTTACAGTGTACAGCGCTGTGTACGCTCTGGAAAGTGTGCATGTTAGTAATAGTGTAATCTTCTGCATCCTGGATATTGAGATTTGTGGCTCAAGCGTTCTAGCTCTTTTTATGGACGTGAGATCTGCTTGACCTAGACCTCATGGCCTCGTCTCTCAATTCTAAGCTTCCTAGCTTCTTCGGCGGGCCCAGGGAGTGGGAGTTAGAGGGGGTAGCTGCATGGCTCCTTTCTCGCTTCTGCCTTCTCTTTTTCAGTGTTTTCCACTGGCTGATGATGGCTTGGATTTGCCACCTCGAGCTCGCTTTTCGGGCACAGTATTTGTAGAATCTCTGGATTGGCGGCGCCATCCTTACTTTACGGATTTGATGAGTCTTTCGACAGCCGGTCTAAGAAGTTTCCTGGTATCTCCGGCTTTGCTCGCCTAGGGTCCGTTCAACATGGATATTTGTACTACTTTATTATTACGACCTAGTTTTTTGAAAAATCTTGGCTGACGTGTAAGGGTTATGCGAAGCAGGTTGTTTCTTCTCTTATCCAGGTGCTACGGACGTCTTCTCCTGTGGCTTCTGCTTCCTTTTGGAGGTTTTTCCTTTCTTGGGTGCTTCTTAACGTTTGAACCACTCCTGAGTTCCTTTTTGGCACAGGTGTATTGCCAAGGGCTTAGCGTTCAATTCCCTTCAGCTTCTAGTGCCATTCTTGGCTTGTTACAAGGGCTAGGTATAATGCTCTTCGTTTACTTCTCAGTTTCATGTAGTTCAGGTCCTAAACAGAGTGCGGTATATTCATGCGCCTCTTAGAAAGCCCGGTTTGGAGTACAATCTTCACGTACTTCTTCTCAGTTTACCGAAGACTTCATTTCATCCTTGTCTTTTGGGACTCTAAAGGGCTGTGCCGTTGAACATGGGGTTTCTTGTGGCCATGGCTTCAGCTCTGCAGTTTTCTATGTTGCAGCCCTTGTTCAACGGGGATTCCTATTTCTGATTTCCGAAATATGGGGTATCAGTTCGGATGGTACCATTATTTCTTTCTAGGAGGGTGTCATCATTTCTTTTATGTCATGCTCGCTTTTCCTTCCTTCTTCCTGGGAAGAGAAATTGGGAGCAGTGCTTTTATTCACTGCATTTTTTGATATGTACGTAGCGTTCTCTGTGAGCTTGGTTTCTAACGACTTTTAGTTGTTTATATCTCCTTTTTGTATTCTTCAAGGGACGCCTCAAACGTTTGGCGGCGTCCGAAGCCTCCATCGCTCAATGGGTCCAGGAGGACATTCTTTATGCTTGCTTGCTGGCAGGGAAGCTGTTGGCGAAAGAATTTCATGACCATTCCGCTGGGGCGATGGCTACTTCTTGGGCTCGGCCCAGAGGTTTTTTCCTTGGAGGAGATTTGTCTCGCAGCTAATTGGTCTTCCAAGAGTGCTTTCTCTCCGCATTTCTGCTTGGATGTGGGGGTGCATGCGGTAGGGGCGTTTTGTGCTTCGGTTGTTGCGGAGGCGGCGTTTGCTTCCCACCCAGATTGAGGATTGCTTTGCTACATCCCATTGGTCTCTGGATTCATCTGCTGCTGTTGCTAGGGAAGGAAAAATTATGTTCTTACCTGTTAATTTTCTTTCCCTTAGACGCAGCAGATGAATCCAGAGCCCCACCCTTTCTGGATATTGTCTCTCGGTTTTTTCTTTTGCAACTTTCTCAGTTTGTTATTATGGTAGGTTGTTTTCTGTATTATTGCATTTTGAGATTTGTTATGGGAAAGAAGTTTTTTACATGCTATGCCTATTGCTGGTTACGTGTACTTGGGCAAGGAGGAGTGCCAGCCAATAGGACCACCTGTTAATCAGTTTCTCTATCTCCGCCTGCTGGTAGATGTGGGCTATCCCATTGGTCTCTGGATTCATCTGCTGCGTCTAAGGGAAAGAAAATTAACAGGTAAGAACATAATTTTTCCTTCTTTGCACTGAGAGCGATGCACTCGGAGAATAGAAATTCAAGGGAGCCATGTATCCTAGGAGATGAGAGGCTGATATGAACAGACAGTGAGAGGGACCTTTAGGTGATAGTGTCTGAAGATTTGAAGGCAACGAAACTGTGTGACATGGCAGTGGCTATAGTCAGAAGGATGCTAAGCTGTATAAAGACAGGCATAACCAGCGAAGAAAAGAAGTGTTGATGCCTCTGTACAAGTCGTCATGCTCATTTTTGGAGGCCGTATCTTGCTAAGGATGCAAAAAGACTTGAAGTGGTCCAGAAGAAGGCGACAAAAATGATATAGGGTTTGCATCAAAAGATGTATGAAAAGAGACAGGATATGTATACACTAGAGGAGAGGAGGAGCAGAGGAGATATGATACTGATATGTAAATATTTGAAAGGTATTAATCTTGAAACAATTTTTTTCCAAAGAAGGGAAAATAGTAAAATTAGAGGACATGAATTGATGTTGTTGGGTGGTGGAAATTCTTTTTCATGGAGAAGGTTGCCCTCCCGTGGGAGGTGGTGGAGACAAAAAAGGAGATGGAATTCAAAGAGTTGTTGAATGGGAAAATGAATGGTATAAAAAAACAAAACTTAAGTGGTGGCATTTGTGTTTGACAAGGGGTTATGGAATGAGAATAAAGGGGGAAGCCTTAGGAATAATCTAAGGAAATATTTCTTAACAGTAGATGGGTCTTTTGGCCTTTATCTGCCGTCATGTTTCAGTGTTTAACGGGAATTGTGGCAGATTTTGTGGAATGATCTCCTGATGAAGAACCTGATGGAGACGCAAATACAACTTAGGCAAAGGATGGAAGGGAAGGAATAGTAATACTGATCAAGAAATTAACATGAGTAGACTTCAAGGTTCTCTGCCAGCATGTTTTGTTTCTATATTACAGTGAGTTTTTTTTTGGGGGGGGACCTCTTGAGTTGTCCAATTGATTTTGTAGCCTGATAGATCCATAAACAAGACAGTAGTATCTAACAATTTAAGAATAGGAAGATGTAACTCAAGTTAACATTGATCCCTCCAATTTATAAATAACCTTGGAAGCTGGTTCTCTTTCTGCAGTGAGGCTCTTGCAACTTGAGTGGTTAAAGGTGCAGAATCAGATGCACAAGAACCCACAGAATCGTGTGCACAAGTCCAGAACATCGGAACTAGGCATATATCCAAGCACTGGAACAGGGACACGCTGCCAAAACAAGGAGCAATAAGTGCAAAGGAGAAGGATGTATATTCTGTCACAGCTATTTTGCTGATTATAGCAGGTGTCTTCACCAAACTAAAATAAAAAAAATGTAACGAACATCCTTATCTCGTTATTTTACCTAGGACAAAGGTATTTGAAAGAATATTATTCACTGATTATCTCACTCTAGCTGACCCATGCAGCTTAAGTATATGCACAAAATAATTCTCCAAAACCAAACTGATCTGAAAGCTGCAATAAATACTACCACCTCACCCAAAGGAAAGCATTTTTAGTATCTACTGAAATTGTCACAGTCAGAACTTCCATCTTTTTAGCTTTGTGCTGGGTAGTACAAATTTTTGTTATGCTATCTGCAGAGTTATTATCCCTTTAAAAAGAGAAACTTCACTGGTTTAATCTTCCCATGCAAGTGCCAGTATCTTAGTACAAATTATTCACTCTGCCTAATAAGAAAGGCCTATAATGCTGAACAAGTGCTGTTAAAACAGACCCACGTTTGGCTGGCTTCTCCAATCAAGACCTCTGCAAATGGACTCTTGAGTTTTATTCGGGGAGGTATAATCTTGATATCATTGTTTGTTTGGGAGCCAGCTTGCTATTAAAACTTGATAACATTCCACTGTAAAACTGTCCCATCTAGTGACTTTTCCACTGTAAAACTGTCCCATCTAGTGACTTATATGGAATTAGCGGTTTTATGGCTTCCTGAATTTCTTGCTGTGGTTGTAGAGTTTAATTTATTTTTCTCTCTGGACCTAACTGGAATTGATCCAGTGTATTAAAAAATGCACTCAATGTTGCTTATAATTTTTGGTTAGTAAAGATTGAAATAGTACTCCATAAATTGTTAGGCAATCTCATTATCCTTATAAAAAGCTCAAAGTCTATTCCTGTTGCACTAATAAGTGAACATATGCATTATTCAGGATATATTTGTTAGCAAACTTACTCACTGCAAATGGTACATTTGTATGTTTGCTTTTGAATTTCTAAGAGTGTTATCTTCCCCTTAATGCTTTGGTTCTCTGATTTCTGTCTCTAGATTATGTTGTTAAAGATACCTTACATTATTCTTCCAAGCACTAAAGTTTATCATTATCCTCTCTAAGGGACGGATTCTCCAAATTTACCATGCCTTTAATGATGGTCGCTAAACCGGTTCTAGCCTGTTTATTGTGCCAGTATTTCACCTGCCAATTATCAGAACTGTGGTCTTTTCCGAGCTTCCTAACAGCCTCTGACTCTGCCATGCAAATGTATTACAACGAGGTCATTAATATTAAAATGGTAGTAAAATGGGCTCATTAATATTTAAATGAGCACTTCGGGTGATTCTCCAAGCGCGGCACCTGCTTTTTATTACCCCAAATTACCAGCTGGTCCGGAGGTACCGGTACTATGAAAGCATATGTTTCAGGTGTGTGTTTCTGGCTATGGCTCATACCCCATTCAAATAAATTATCCTATATAGTAAAAAGCTAGCCGCGCATGCGCACTCCTATTTGCGTGTTCCGTGCGCTCTAAGTCTGTGGCCGAAGGAATGCGCATGCGTGCTTATACGTCACCAGCCGATCGCCTCCACAAGCCGGACCGCAGCCAGCCGCCGAACTCCGTTCCTCCTGCACCATGGCATGCTAGGCATGTCCCTGACTCCCCCGCCGCCGGCCTCGGGCTCCTGGGGGCCGGCGGCGCGAGCCGCCCGGCCGGTGCTGAGGCCCCGCCTCCCTGCTTCCGCTCTACACGGCACCGCCAGACCCGGACAGCTTCCCACGAGGAAATAACAAAACGGCCCAACACTCACAGACCCGCAAGCAGGGTTGCCATGGAAACCCAGCCGGAATAACATGCAGTCGCAAGGGTCAGTGAGAGGGGATCAGGAGCTAAAGAGAGATTGAAAAAAATAAACAAACAACAGTGGACAAGGAGAGAGAGACACACAGACAGTCACAGAAGGACAGGGGGCTAAAGAGACAGATTGAAAAAATAACAAAACACAGAGGACAAGGAGAGAGAGACACACAGACACTCACAGACGGACAGGGGGCTAAAGAGACAGATTGAAAAAATAACAAAACACAGAGGACAAGGAGAGAGAGAGAGACACAGGAAAAAAATGACAAGCAGACATACAGCAGCCAAGGAGACAGACATACTTACATACAGCGTCCAAGTAGACAGACAGAGAGACATTGGGCAAGGAGACAGCAAAAAAAAAAATACAAACAGCCAAGGAGACAAACAGAAACAATTAAAAAATACAATGCCCAAGGATAAATTCAGGAAAAAAAGACATACAGACATACAGCGGCCAAGGAGTTAGACTGCAAAAAAGACATACAGACATACAGCAGCCAATGAGACAGACAGACTGACAGCGACCAAGTAGACAATCAGCAAAAAAACACAAACAAACACAGAAAGCAAAAAAAGAGAAACATACAGCGGCCAAGGAGACAGGCATGCAACAAATAGGAAAAATATAAAAACTTTTAATAAATCAACCATACGTGAAGAAGGAATAAAAAAAAAAAAAAAAAAGGGAAAAGACACCTACAGGGAAACACAGGATCAAGAGCATACAGAGAAAACAGAAGTTTGCAGGAATCAGGAACATATAGAGAAAGGAGAGCAGAGACCCCTGCAAGAAGAGAAAAATAGCAAAGAGACTGGGGATGAGAAAGAGAGCAGAGATGCTTGCAGGGAGAAAAAGCTAAGCACTAATGTTACAGCTTGAGAGTGCAGACTGAAGAAGAAAGCAGAGACAGCGCTACACAGGGAAATGGAAGGAGGAAAGAGACAGAAAGAAAAATACAGACAGACATAAATTCTAGCACCCGTTAATGTAACGGGCTTAACGACTAGTAATAGTATAATACCGTAGTATATATAACGTCTCAGGCAAGTGTATTAAAGGCTTGTCTTATGCGCACTCTTTGAAAACCGATGCTTGCACCTCCCCCTCCATCCAATAGTGCTGGCATGCCTATAATTGACACAACAACATTTGCATATATTGTGCTCCAATAAGGCAAGCCCACAATATGCGTGCCTACAGCATAGCTTTTCCTGCGCTCATTTACACCTCTTGCCGTAGACTATTCTGTGCATGTGCCGATCGCTATCACGAGTGACTCATCTCATGTAAATTTGACATAAGAACATAAGAAGTTGCCTCCAGAGGTCCATCCTGCCCAGCGGTCCGCTCTCGCGGCGGCCCATCAGGCCTAATTGCCTGAACAGTGTCCCTGACTAATTTTGAACTGCCTCTAATCCTCTCCCTAATACCTACCTCTACTCCTATCTGTACCCCTCAATCCCTTTGTCCGAAGCCCTGTAGCGTGCTCCTGCCTATTACATCCTCCGGTAGCGCGTTCCATGTATCCACCACCCTCTGAGTGAAAAAGAACTTCCTGGCGTTTGTTCTAAACCTTTCCCCTTTCAATTTCTCTGAGTGCCCCCTTGTACTTGTGGTTCCCCGTAATTTGAAAAATCTGTCCCTGTCTACTCTGTCTATGCCTCATTTGTATGTGCGGTTCTTCAAGAATGATTCAACTTTTTGAATTTGTTACATTTATGGCTGTGACAGCAGCATGTCGGATTTTACCAACGATATTAGAGAATCTGGCGCCAAGTCTTACTTTAAAATTATCCCTTTTATCAGCAGAGAAACCTCACGTGCCATTAAATGAAAAATATTCCATGGTTGCCTTTTTCACATCATCTACTAAATCTGGATCCCCAAAGCTTAGAATTAAAGCACCAAATTAAATTGGGAAGTCCATTCCAGTTGATAATTAGAAATTTCAGCACAATTGTATATTATAAGATTATAGATCTCTGAATTAATGACGACATAAGCCTTTCTGATATCAAGAAATAGTCTATTCTAGTACATGTTTGGGGAATGAAGAAAAAACATTAAGGATGCAAAATTCTCCATGTGTCTTAACAATCCCCAGTTAGTGGTTTAATTACCATTACACATTTAATAGGTATACATTTACATTATGGCTAGTTATCTATTACTAGATCTAGTATTCGGTTGAAGTCCTTCTCCTATAATATGTATATCTTCCGAATAGAAAATGTGATTTTCAATAATCTATTGTTGGGACTGTTTGCTTACAAAAAATGTTATGTTAGGTGCAATCTTATATCCTGCCAAATCCTCGTTAATTAGAGTTGTAGGCGGGTTGCAAGCAACATATTGTTGCATAGAATTTTGTATAAAGTTAAATATAGTACATAGAATTATGCATGCTACTTAAAGTAATCAAATTATCAAACTATACATACAGTCTGAGGTAATAAATCATAAATAGCAGTTGACTATTAACATCGTTTCGGGTGACTTGTATTATTAGTCTGAGTCTCTTTGGACCCCTGGAAGGGATTTCTTAAAAAGCTATGTTTTTTTAGATTTTTGCGAAACAGGCTGTATTCTATGGTTGTGTGAATTTTGATAGGAAGTAAGTTCCATACTTTTGCTATTTGGTAGCTGAATAATTTGCTGAAATGTCCTTTATTTTATATCTTTCAGAGCTAGGAATGATAGGGTCAGGTTGTTAGAGTTATGTTGGTCCACAGATCACCTGTGTCCAGAAATACACCACCTGTAGAGTACACGTCTCTTTGATATCTAATGTTTGAGAAATCAGTTTAAGCCATTTCAGAAAAAAAATCATGTCCAAATCTAAAAAGATAAAGATCACTAGAATCTTTATACCTGTTGGTGCCTGTCTTGCAAAATACACTGTATTTCCTGGCGCTTACATGTATATGAACCAGGTTTCCACAGAGATGCACATGCAAGAGTTGCTAATTCAGCCAATTAACTTAAATTTTTTAAGTAGTTTTAACTCTAAGTCTAAATGCTGGGGCTGTAGCTTTAACCACTGCACCACACTATCTGCTGTTTATTCAGCAACTATGTTCTCTCTAAGGACCAACAAGATGTGAGCAGAAATGTTTCATGAGCAGAGGATGTACTTGACATGAGCTACAAAATTTCCATTATATGGCATCCTCTCTTCGTCCTCCATCCTTCCACCCAGGGTCCCTTTTTTTCTCTCCTCATCCTTCCATTTAGCATGTTCCCCCTCCATCCTTCCATCCAGTCTCTCCCTGTTATCTCAGTAAATCTCATCGGTGCAGAGTTTATTTGTATCTAATCCACGAGCTTTTTCATAGGACCGACAAGGACCCCTGATGAAGACAATAGTGTCGAAACACGGACTGTGTATTAGGTCCTAGACATTTTCTTGTGGATTACCAAGTTGTTTTAATAAAGCCTTCATCTTGAACATCAACTCTCCACAAAGTCTTTTGTTTTGGTTGGATCACCTTTTGTGGAGGAACTAGGGTCAACTCCCTCGTTTGGACTTAAGTCTGTTCCCTTCTGATCTGCAGTAGTAATAGCAAGAAGAAGAAAAACATGCAGATCAGCTCTGCTCAGGTGCGCTCTGTCGGCTGTGCCGGTCCTCTACCCTGGACCAGGAATTGACATCAAAGGGGGCAGAGAACCAGCAACGCATGCCGACAATGCATGCCTGAACAGAGTGGCCACACACAAGCTTTTTCTTCTTACTGCTACTACTGCAAATTGGAAGCAGGAGGGAGGTAATCTCTACGGCCTCGGAAGAGAGTGACTATCAAATCTATGAGTGATGCTCACAAAAAGTGTAAGCAATCGCTCATGTACTCACCTTAGAGAGAACATAGTTCGGAGATTGCCGGCTATTTCCCGCTGAATATCCTGTTTGTAACTGGCTACTTCGTATGACATAACTAGTTACCGCCAATAGTCATTAGCTTGCCAACTAAGTCTGATAGATTTGCCTAAAAAGCAGGTCTATCTTTGGCCGCTAAGACTTAGGAGACCAGCCTATAAATGTCCTCTTAGCTGGCTATGTCATAGCCCAAAAACCCTGGAAATTCAATGCCAGTCACCGGATACGGCGCTGGCACTGATGTAGTAAGGGGGATGCGGAGTGGTTCCGCCCCGGGCGTGGACTTTGTAAAGGGTGCAGGTACCTATCTTCTGCCCCCCACCCCCACTTCCTGACACACAACCCTGCCGCGTGCGTGTGCCCCTTCCCTTCCTTATTACCTCTTTAATTTTTCCTGTGCAAACAGCATTATCAACTTGCTGCCCGTGTTGGTGCCGCCTTTCTCTGATGTCACTTCCGGGCCTAATCAGCTGACGGGACGTGGGCAGCTAGTTTGTGCTGTTGCTCTCGCCTGGAAAATTAAAAAGGTATGGGGGGAAGACAAGGGGGCACCCACGCAATGGGGGGTCAGGAAGGGGAAGAAGACAGGGGGGGCGCCACTTACCCTCACTACAACACTGGGCACTGGCATTGAATTTCCAGGTTCACCCCAGACCGCAGGAGACAACTAGCTTCCATGGTCCAAATATTGGGCGGTATATATCTTCAGACACACAAACCAGATGCTCTCCATCCTTCATTCCTCTAGGCTAGTCACCAGCTTTCAACTACCTGTCTCACTCACCTCGTTATACTTCTCTTTAAGCTTCTCAAACAAGTATGATTTCAGAAACCTTTCTTATGGAATCTTGAGAATACAGCCTTTAAGAGTGGACCTCTTCCTAACTCTAAACCTCCTGATCTGAGGACTCACTCCCTGTAACCTAGGCCCTCTCCTTAAGCTCTGGCACCCTAAAGGAATGAGAGAAAGGAGGATCCAATCCTCTCCTTCATGAAAGGATTTTTATATATATGTACGTCATCATTGAGTCTTAACAAAAACACTTTCACCAAACAAAATGCACTATGTCAAATGATGTATACGTAAACAACACAATGCAGACCAAATAGCAAACTACAAACGGAGGAAAAAGCCTCAGACAAGGGCCCTCCCACCACAACAATGGTGGAATAACGGTGGTTAGGCATTCACCTCATTGGCAGAAAACCTCCTTGATATGAAATAAGCACTGCACTGTGTTGTACTTAAATTTGTAGAAGATATTAAAGATAGATGAAAAATTATCAAGTTATCATTGAGTCTGTCATTTGAAGCAGATAAAGGCCCAATGGCCCATCCACATCATCCACTATCTCCTCTCCCTAAAAGATCCCACAAGCCTGTCCCATGCTTTCTTTTTTTTAATAATCTTTATTCATTTTAAAATAATTTCAATAAGTGAAGAACAATAAATAAAATATTTACACTATAGACATCACTTAAAATATTACAAGATTCTTACAGATCAATATCCCCCCCACCCATACTATTCTTTATCATTCAAGTATCTATAAATTTATCATAATTCCGTAATTCACTATATATTTTAAACATAAAATTACACATTTATCCACTTAGACATATTTTAAACTTATAAACCACTCTTCCCCCATCCATAATAATATTTTATTATAACCCTTATATTCCTCCCACCCTCCCCCTCCCTCCCTGGATGTGCAATTCTTCTAACAACAAAATATATAATTATATTAAATCTACAAAGGACGTCAATGGACCCCCATATCAGATTAAAGTTTTAAAAATTCCCTAACTGATCAGCTCTCATTTTTTCATATTTATATATTTGACATAAACTTGCCCACCAGAATGCAAAATTGAGACGATCCCGGTTTTTCCCAGTTACGTGGAATCAATTGTATATTGTCCCACGCTTTCTTGATTTCAGACACAGTCTTGGTCTCCACCACCTCTGCTGGGAGACTGTTCCACGCATCTACCACCCTTTCTGCAAAGAGAGTGTGGCGCAGTGGTTAAAGCTACAGCCTCAGCACCCTGGGGTTGTTGGGTTCAAAGTCACTTAATCCCCCCCCCCCCATTGGCCCAGGTACATTAAATAGATTGTGAGCCTGCCAGGACAGACGGGGGAAAAATGCTTGAGTATTTAAATTCATGTGAACTGTTCTGAGCTCTCCTGGGAGAACAGTATAGAGAATTGAATAAATAAATAAAAAATAAATACTCCTAAGCCTATCGACAGCATCTGTAATGTCTATGAAACCATTACTACTTAAGAAAAATTTAGTGATCCCTGCCACATCTTAGTACAAGTTTTAAGCTAGGTATACTTTAATTTTCTGGTCTCGGCAGTTCAGATTAGGGGTTTTTAACCATATGACAGGAATAAGATGTAAATGAATATCTCTGCACCATGCTTTTTAGAATTTTTTTTGGCAAGATGAATTATTTGAAAGGATTTTGTTTACCAATTTGTTTCCCCATTTTCTGTATTTGGTTGGCATTTGGATCTATACTGGTTATTTGAGGCCAAGCATCCTATTTATATCTTAACTGTAATACATGATGATTATAAGGGACGTGTGGTAGCCTGAGTATTATTTGATCAAGTAATCTATTTTTAAATGTTTACAGTTTTGTCCTTTTCAGAAACATATGGCCCAACATTACAGCCAGGATCATCTCTAGTCAACATAATGGTTTACTCCTTTCTGCCAATTGCTGGTCTCTCAATGGCCATTTTGTTGGCATTCTGGATATACCGTCATCGTAAGCCCCCCTATGGACATGTTGATATCAATGAGGTGAGTGATAACTAAACTGGATTGAACACACTGAATTCTAAGCCTGCCATATTTGCTAGCCTAGGTTGTACCTGGTTGAAAAGAAAAATCTCGGAGAACTGCAGAAATTAGAAGGGACGAGGTGGGTAAACTGATAAACTACTTATTTTGCTATGCTTTCTTACATAAATTTGAAAGCTACCGAGCAGAAAGTAAATAAGTTCTTCCTTGCTTCCATCCATCTACACTTCCTCCTCTGAATCCGCAATTTCAGCATCCACGAGTTCAGTTATTCGCGGCTTTAAACCCAAAAACCCATTTTAATTTTTTGGGCTATTTTAAGCCCTGTAAGCCCCCCCTTAAGCTTTACCTGGTGGTCTAGCGGGTTTTCGGGGCAGGAGCGATCTTCCCATGCTCCTGCGATCTGCACAGGGCAGGAGCGTGAGAAGATCGCTCCTGCCCCAAAATCCAGCTAGACCACCAGGTAAGGCTTAAGTGGAGGGCTTACAGTGCTTAAAATAGCTGGGGGGAAGCAGGAGTTAGATTCAGAACCGGCCCGAATATTATTCGTGGGCCGACTCTGTCCCTAACCCCCGTGGATACGGAGGGAGAAGTGTACTCCAGTCTGTACAAGTAGGTTGTATTGTCTTCCTACCAGCAGATGGAGATAAACTCATTTCTTCCAGTGACCTCACTAGCATCTAGACTGGTGCTCCCTGGAAACTCTAGTATTTTCTCTTCCTCCAGGAGATGGTAGGTTCTGCTGGTTGATGCAGCAGGTCCCAGGCCTAGCTTTCCACAGTGCATGCTAAGGCCATACTTTGTGGTAAAGCCTAAGGGTCTTGCTCTTGGGATCCCTGGTTCATGAATCTGGTCTGTTAGAGCACAGAGTTTGGTTCAACATCCCCAAGACATCGCGCATGGATGATAAATGGTTGTGGCAATGGAATAGGTCCCTATGGGACCTTTGCCTTAGGGGGTTGAGGGTCCCCATCCCCCTTCAATGCCCCCTTTCAATCTCCCTCTTCTCCACCCCCATCCGTGCACCCTGCAGCACCAGGCAGTCTAGAAAACAGAATTAGCGTTTCTTCAAGGCTCAACTTTATTCACCTGTTATCAGAGGAATTAAGTTAATTGAAAAATGGAGAAAGAAAAAGGTTAAAGCCCATACCCGGAGAGCCATGGAGGAATGGCAGGAACCTGATGATTCTCATTCTAGGATTTCTGGAGCCATGGAGTGCTGGCCCATTAATGCTGACCATGAGGCTGAGCTTGTCAAGAGGCTATTATTGCGCTACCTGTGAAAGCTAGTGACTGAACACAACTGCCAGCTACCCTTGTCACCAGTGGAATGTACCACTTTGACTTCAGAAACAGCCTGGGGTTATCAGGGGTAGGAGGGGAGGTTGGATATGGTGACACCCAAGACTGTCTCTGCCTTGGCATCAGGAGCCACAGTCCTGATGCCATTCACAGGGGAGGTAGTCATGCTGACTCTGATTGCAGTTTTTCTACAGCCAGAACAGTTTTGGCTCCCATCAGGGCTTAGGGGGCTTTTTCTCATCTACTCTTGGGAGGGAGAGCAGGTGCTGATTCCTACCAGCAAGTGATCTCTTTGATTAAGTAGGTCCAGGTAGGTGATGTTAGCCCACTCCTCAGACCTTAGGGGCCATGCGAAGGGCTACTCTTCTGGTGCAAAATGGCACAAGAGTGACCTGATTGCATGTTTTTCAACCTTCAGGGGTGGTTAGAGGATGGGAAGACCTGTTAGACTCCCAGTCAGTTAGAGATACTAATTCAGAACTGGAGCCCTCCCTCTCCCTTTCTAGAGCACTCTTTAATGATCTGGCTGTTTAGGTGGGAAAAAAGTTTTCACCTTTATACTCCCTCAGCCTCTCCTCTCTATTCTCTGCTTATGGAGGGGAATCTCCATCCTTGAAGAACTATCTGGGCACCCAAAGTACATAACCACTACACAAGACCATGTCATGCATGATGTTAGCAGGGTGAGAGATCCCAGATGAAGTTCTCAGGGGGACCAAGGTTTTGGATAGACTGTATCCTCTCCCACTGGAGGAGGTAGAGAGGTATTGGAAACTCTCCAATGTCGACGCTGTAGTCATGGCTGTTAACAAGAAGATTGCTATCCTGGTGGAGGGGGGTTAGGTCATCAAGGAGATACATGAGAAGGTTGAACCATTGCTGAAGCAGGTCTCCTGCACCACTGCAGAAGTTCAAGCCACTATCTGTAGGGGCTGTGTAACAAGAGCCATGTTGCACTAGATACAACAGCTCCCTGAGTCCTCAAAAGTGACCAGATTGGAGTGAGGGCAGTGTTCCTAGCAAATGACTTGGTCTGACTTGGTCTAGATCTCTCTTGCTTGGTAGCCTTGGTGGTGGTAACCAAGTGATGGCTTTGGCTTCAACACTAAATGGTAGACACTACTTCCAAGAAGCAACTGATTCTCTTCCCTTCAAGGTCAGTTTGTTCTTTGGGTAATTTATAGAGAAGCCAGTCAAAGACCAAGACTCATCCTCCCAGGCTTCCAAAGTTATGCCAGTGAATAATCTTGGAATATTTTCACCAGCACCCCATCATAAAGCAAAGAGTCCCTTTGCTAATGAAATCCTCTTAAGATTTCCACTTTATGTATGTAGTTATGGACCTATATCTGCTATTTTGACTGCATCCCAGTCAATGTGTCCTTTCTAGGTATAGTGGACCGATGCTATCAGAAAGCTCAAATTTGTCAGTCAGCCAACACTCCAACAGTGCAGCTAAGTTACAATCCGGTAACATTTCAGGGAGACCCATTATGTGTTTTTATGTTTTATTTAGACTTGTTCATATGGCAGTTTACAATAAATATTCAATATAGAAAGAATTCCAATTATAATAGGGTAGACCTTAAAACATACAAACAAGAATTAGATCACATTCATCCATAAAAACACACCACATAACCAAAAATAAACCTGAATGTCATCTAACCATTATAATCTCAAGATTCACATTGCAAAATTAATTCCCCTCAATAAATATGAGTAATCTCCGATATAGAAAAATCTTTACCATCTGTAGTGATTCTCTAGAGCCTCTAGTTTTTCTTTCTTCGCCCAAAGTTTTTTTGTAGAGCCACAAGAGCAGGCCTAACACCAGCATTTGCATCTTCGATAGCTGACAGGTGTTGTTCGAGTTCAGTTGTTCTGGTAGTATTGGTAAGTAAAGATTCACTGTTTGCCCCAAAGTTACTCTAAATGCAATTCTAGCACTTTACTTACCACAGTGGAATCTGATTCAATTGTTGCTCTGTAAACCTTTGGGAAGCTGGGATGAACAAGTCCACCATTTTCTCTTTGCCCCCACAGCACTTATCTTTCTCCTTTTTAATACTTTTTCCAGATGTCTCTTCTCCAGATCTCATTAAATGTCTGTCTATGCAGTATAGCTTAGATGCAAGAGAATGTAAGCCCTGTTTTACTGCCGGTTATTCATGAGGAAATATCAACGAGGTGCAGGGACCCTGGAGAGGCTCATAGACCCATCTGTCTCAGTGCATCACATGATCTCTATATGAAAATTGTAGTTGTGTTTTACTGGTGCGTGATGTCCTACGTGAGAAAGAATGCTATCTTCTTACCGAGATGATAGAAGGCTTTAGAAGGTAATTAAATTGTCCAATCTTTGATTTAAAAGCATATTAAGAAGCTAGTTTTAAATCTGAATAGCAAGGGACTCATAATAAATTTAAAAAACATTCAAAAAGCGGCCTAAATCGGTACTTGGGCACGATGGACCACTGGTCTGATCCAGCAGCAGCAATTCTTATGTTTTAAGTATCGATAATCAAAAGCTGGTTTTAGACATATCTAAAACCAGCTTAGGCTTTTACCCTGCCTCTAAACGCCTAGAGCGAAAAGAGGCATTTTTAGAGGAGGGGAAAGGGCGGAAGATGGGCCGACCTAGACTTAGTCATACACCAATTATAACTAAAAGTTTAACAAGGTTGCCCAATCGGAACTTATACGTTTTGACTTAGACCAAGTCAAAATAGGTATAAGTTCCGAATAGGTGCCGCAGAGCTGCCCACCCCCCATCGAAATGATTGCGGCAGGAGAGATGCCTAATCTCTCCTGCTGCGATTGCGATCTCCCCGAACTGCCACGAACCTCAGAAGGAGAGATGCCCAATCTCTCCTGCTGACACCCCAACCCTCCCGACAATACCGGCAGGAGGGAGCCCAACCCCTCCTGGTGAGGCGCAAGCCCCCTCCCCCTCCCCTCCCCCTGACAATACTGGCAGGAGGGATCCCAACCCCTCCTGCCGGAAGTTGGCCCCCCCACCTCCCTCAAATACGGGCAGGAGGGATCCCAACCCCTCCTGGTGAGGCGCAAGCCCCCTCCCCCTCCCCTCCCCCTGACAATACTGGCAGGAGGGATCCCAACCCCTCCTGCCGGAAGTTGGCCCCCCCACCTCCCTCAAATACGGGCAGGAGGGATCCCAGGCCCTCTTGCCCATGGTGCACGCGCCCCCCGATCGACCCCCCCTCCCCCCGACAGCCCCCCTAACCCCGACACTTCCCCTCAACTTACTTTAAGTTGGCTGGACGGACAGCTCCTAAGCTCGGGCAGCAGGCAGGCCCCCCATTTTCCAAATGGTGGGCCTAGGGCCTGATTGGACCAGGCGCCTAAGGCCATGCCCATAGGAGGAGCCTTAGGCGCCTGGGCCAAACAGAATTGGCCCAGTTTCCTTAGGCCCCTCCTGTGAGTGGGGCCTTAAACACATGGGCTGGGTTGGCCATTCGGGGGGGAGTGCCGTGGGCAGGAGGACCTGTGATCCCTCCTGCCCATGTTTGAGGGTGGGGTTGTGTGTCGCCTTCCGGCAGGAGGGGTTAGGCTTCCTCCTGCCGGTATTGTGGGGGGTTCGAGGGCATACGCCTCAGCAGGAAGGGTTGGGCTTCCTCCTGCTGTATTGTTGAGGGGGGTTTCGTGGGTTGTGCCTCAGCAGGAGGCAGGAGGGGTTGGGCTCCCTCCTGCTGGTATTGTCGGGAGGGTTGAGGTGCCAGCAGGAGAGATTGGGCATCTCTTGCCACGGTTTGCAGCAGTTCAAGGGGGGATAAGGATGGCGATCGCAGCAGGAGAGATTAGGCATCTCTCCTGCCACGATCATTGCGGATGGGGGTGGTATGAGGGATTCTGTAACCGATGTTTTTTTTGACAGAAGCCGGTTACAGAATCCAGCTTTTGGGCGAAGGACTGGCCCCCCCTTCGTCTAAAAGGTCTTGTTTTGGGTGTTTGGGACTTGGGCAACTTTTGGGTTGATAATGTGTTCTAAGGTTAGACGTAGTGGTGGTCTGGGCGATTAAACTGCTGAACGTAGAGGTAGGCCATTCTTTAAAAAAACCTCATTTTGAATGTTTTTTTTGAGAATGGACATTTTCCCTGCTGCTACTTTCCGCGTTTAGGGGCTTAGGCCAAAAGGCAACTTAGACTTTTTTTTGATTATGCCCCTCCAAGGCTTTTATGAAGTCCCTTCTTGAATTGTTGACCTAAGTTTCTTTGTATTTCTTGGCAATCAAAATAGATTTCCTGGTGTTGTGTGTTTGATGTGAAGTTAATGAACTGCATGCATTGTTTTCTGTAGCTCCTTTTCTTTGGTTCTTTAAAGGTACTTATTAAAGGCCTTTAGTGGTTTATTCCTGTGTTCAGTTTGTTGGCAATGGCTTTGTGCTCCTTTAGCACTCCCTTTATTCCATGGTCATCCATCGGCCCCACCGCTTCTTTCGCGGGTCAGTTCCCCTTAATATATCGAAAGAACGGCTTGAAGTTTTTCGCCTCCTTGGCTATTTTTTCTTCGTAATCTCTTTTGGCCCCTCTTACCACCTTATGGCACCAGCACAAACAGCATCAAAGCAGGTGCCATAAGGTGGTAAGAGAGGCCTAGAGAGACTACAAGGAAAAAATAGCAAAGGAGGTGAAAAACTTCAAGCCGTTCTTTCAATACATTTTTTGCATCTGTGTTTACCGAAGAAGATATATACAACATATCAGAAACCGACAGGCTATACGTGGGAAACGAAGACGGGAAACTGACAGGGTTGACGGTCAGTCTAGAAGAGGTATGCAAGTAGATTGATAGGTTTAAAAATGATAAATCCCCGGGGCCGGATGGCATCCGTCCGAGGGTAATCAAGGAATTGAAAAGGGCTATAGCTGAACTGTTTCAACTAATAGCCAATCTGTCGATTAAATCGGGAAGGATTCTTGAAGACTGGAAGGTGGCAAATGTTAAGCCAATCTTCAAGAAAGGTTTGAGGGGTGATCCGGGAAACTACAGATCGGTGAGTCTGACCTCGGTACCAGGAAAGATGATAAGGCGCTGATAAAGGACCGCATCATTGAGCACCTTGACGGACACGATCTGATGAGGACCAGTCAGCACAGCTTCAGCAAAGGAAGATCTTGCTTGACAAACTTGTTGTACTTCTTCGAGGGAATAAACAGGCAGATAGACAAAGGTGACCCAGTCAACACTGTATATCTGGATTTTCAGAAGGCGTTCGACAAGGATCCGCATGAACGACTACTTCGAAAAATTGCGAGTCATGGAATCAAGAGTGAAAACTGGCTGGCGGATAGGAAACAGAGAGTGGAGGTAAATGGACAATACTCTGACTGGAAAAGCAACACCAATGGAGTGCCATAGGGTTCAATGCTTGGACCCGTGCTCTTCAACATATTTATAAACGATCTGGAAATTGGTACGAGTGAGGTGATTAAATTTGCAGACGATACAAAGTTAATCAGAGTAGTGAAGATGCAGGAGGATTGCGAAGATCTGCAACGTGACATAAACATGCTTGAAAATGGGCCGCGACATGGGAAATGAGGTTCAGTGTGGATAAGTGTAAGGTGATGCATTTTGGTAACAAAAATCTTATATACGAATACAGGATGTCCGAGGCATTACTTGGAGAGACTCCCCCAAGAAAAAGACTTGGGAGTGCTGGTCGACAGGTCGATGAAGGCATCCACGCAATGTGCGGCAGCGGCAAAAAGGGTGATTAGGATGCTAGGAATGATTAAAAAGGGGATCACAAACAGATTAGAGAAGGTTATCATGCCACTATACCAGGCCCTCACCTGGAATACTGCGTCCATCTATGGTCACCGTACATGAAGAAGGACACGGTACTACTCGAAAGGGTCCAGAGAAGAGCAACTAAAATGGTTAAGGGGGCTGGAGGAGTTGCCGTACAGCAAGAGATTAGAGAAACTGGGCCTCTTCTCCCTTGAAAAGAGGAGACTGAGAGGGGACATGATCAAACATTCAAGATACTGAATGGAATAGACTTAATAGATAAAAGACCTCTCCAAGGTAGGGAGAACGAGAGGGCACTCTCTGAAGTTAAAAGGGGATAGATTCCATACAAACGTAAGGAAGTTCTTCTTCACCCAGAGAGTGGTGGAATACTGGAATGCTCTTCCGGAGGCTGTTATAGAGGAAAACACCCTCCAGGGATTCAAGACAAAGTTAGACAAGTTCCTGCTGAACTGGAACGTATGCAGGTAGAGCTGGTCTCAGTTAGAGCACTGATATTTGACCTAGGGGTCGCCGCGGGAGCGGACTGCTGGGCACGATGGACCACTAGTCTGACCCAGCAGCAGCAATTCCTATGTTCTTATGAATTATTTATGTTATGTTATCAAATTATGACTTTCACATAGTAGTTCAAACAGTTTTTCAGAGACTAGATTACTGTAATACGCTGTATGTAGGGATAACATAGACGTGAAGCCCTACAGGTTATTCAAAATGCAGCAGCCCAGTTAATGTGTGGAGGGAGCAGATTTGCCCATGTAATGCCATTGTTGAAAAAGCTTCACCAGTTACCGGTAAAATACCATATTGTTTATAAGGTTCTCTTGCTGATTTTTAAAGTATCTAACTCAGGTGCTGAAAGTGTATAAACCGCTACGATCTCTGAGGTCTGAGAGGATGTTTCGTTTAGTCACTGAAGAGCTGGTAAATGTACACTCTGCAAAAATAATTGCCTCAATAATCTCAGTGGCAGGAGTGCCATTTAGACTACTTTCAGTTACTCAGAATGTGTTGAAGACAACTTTATTCATAGAGGCTTTTTCTTGAAAGATTTATTTATTTATATTGAAGAAATGTTACATGTTTATTATCTATTGTGTTGTTTTTTTGATGATTATGTAAGTACTTTTGTGAGCCGCTTAGGTCTAAACAGGTTATAAATGTTTTAAATAAATAAATTTGAATCCAGAACTGATATAGCCTACAGTTCAGGCTGCCATTAGAGGAAACGTTTTCACTGGATGTTTATAGAGTTTTGGGGTTTTTTTTAACCCTTTTTGATTCCATTTAGGGCGATGGTTCTCAACCCAATCCTTGGAACACACCTAGCCAATCATCTGTCAGACCCACAATGAATATACATAAGACAGATTTGCATACAGTAGAGGTAGTGCATGAAAATTGCTCATGTATGTTCTTTGTGGATATTCTGAAAACCTGACTGACTGGCTGTGCTTCAGGAACTGTGTTAAGAACCCCAGATTGAGGGTAAACTAAAAGCTCATAAGATATCACTTTGCCAGAAACAGTGACAGCCAAGGGGCTATGTGACATGGCAGGGGATCCAGTGCAAATGGTGCAGCCCATGATGTTGTCAGGCCTGTACTAAATCGGCTGTAATGGCATCAAATCTGTTTAATACTGCATTGACAGAGGTAGTGGTAGCAGTAGGGTGGCAGCCATTTTCACCTGCTGCTTGTGATAGCCCTACGTGATCCAGGGTAGCAAAAGATTAGAAAAAAATTTACAAGGTAAGCTAAATTCCTTTTGTTTATCAGCGAGGCTCTGTTCTGTCAGCTCTCGGGATGCTAAAAACTGGGAGCATGAGCCACAAGGAAACCTGTTGAAAGAAAATACAGAAAGGGATTGATGTATTTGGAAGAGATAGAAAGGAAAGCAATGGGTGGCACTGTTAATTAGGTGCTTGAAAGGGAACACTGATGCTTTCTAGGGATATGTATTCATTAGTGCACGTTTGATACATTTAATGCACATTAATTTTTTTATAACTTAAAACCAGTGTGTGAAATGAATTGAAAACAATGTTTGAAATGGCCTGAAAATAAACAAAACTTTTTTCCATGCACTTTCCTCGTGTTCTCATCCTGCAAGCTGCGAATTCTACATGTAAGAGATCTAGTACCTTTAATTTGAATGTCAGTAGTACACTGACATCTAGTGGGATTTTCTGCTCGTGTACTGGGTCAAAAAAACAAAACATATAGTATAGCCTTTGAGGGAGAAAACTATATTCCAACATGGCAGGGATGTCATTTATTTATTTTTTTTAAAAACTTGCTGTACCACATTTTTAAGAAATGTACATTTTTAAGTGGTGTACAATCTAAGATTAAAAGAAAGAAAGGAACTCCCATTCGGTTGCCTATGCTTCAAAACACTATTCGGCACTGCACCCACCTACCTTTTGAAACACTTTGGGCTCCAAGACAAACTCCGCTTCTCACACAGAACTCCCAAAGGATGCTAATTCAAAAGATTCCTCAACAAGATATTTCCTTCCAAGCAGGAATCTGGAACAATACTCTAAGCGATTTACTCCATAACTCATCATCATACCAATCATACAAAAGATCATTGAAAACCCATTTATTGGACAAATTTGTTTAAACTTCCTCAAACGATTTCCTCTATGTCTACTTGCATGCTCCTACCTCAATTACGTTATACGCCTGTTTGTTTACTCCTTCTTCATGCTCATGATGTAACTTCACTGTATTCACGTAGCCACCATTTTGAACTGAAAGGTATGACAAGATATAAATAAAGCTGTTATTATTATTATTAAATAAAGGAAAGACTATTCAATATCATCATAATCGCACACATTTTTTTAAAAATTGTACTCTCTGTGCATTTTAGAATGTTAAGTAAAAACTTGTTCAAAGAAGGAAGTTTTCAGGATCTCTTTGAAACTACGGAATGTCAAGATACTCCTGATCGAATGGGGCAGCTCATTCCAAAGTTTGGGGGTGCTAGGGAAAAAGAATGCTGAATGCCTAGTAGATTGATAAGCTCTGGAAGGTGAAGAAAGCATTAGCTGGTTGGCATCTAATAAGCAAAGAAATCTGGTTGGGGTGCAGGCAGAAATTAGAGAGATAAGATAGGATGCCTTGATGGAGGGCTCTATGGGCGAGACATAATATTTTAAAATTAGAGCGGTGAAAAACTGGAAAACAGCGACGTGATATCAAGAGAAAAGTGCAGCGGATAAAGCGACCAGTGGACCTTTCTGACAGGGACTTGAACACAAAGGGTCACACTCTATGCCCTTGCTCACACAGAGTGAGTCTTCCGTGCTGGAATATTCCGGATTGCAAATTGGGGCGAGTATGCAAGAAACGGTGGTGGCCCTTAACCAAGGGGAAGACCCTCACAATACACCTGCTGTTCAGGCCTGTAGGGCTCTCAGAGCTCAGTACTGACTCTTTGCGAGAGTTGCGGTTGCGAGAGTTGTGCCGCCCGCTAAGTGTTCTGTCCTGAGTGAAGTAAGAGTGCAGCCTATAGCATTTCCCTGGCATTCTAATATGAGTGTTTTAGTCACAGAGCACTGGAATGCTCCTGAGCAGTGCTCCCTCTAAGCGGGCGGGTGTTGTGGGCAATTTTTTTTTCGCTGTGCGCTACAAATATCGGGCGCCAGCGCCAACTCGCCCGATTCTCCTCTCGCCGCCCTGCCATCTCCGTACGCCGTGCGCTGTGACGTAAACTTGTGCGCTGCGATGCAATATTTTGTGCGCCAGCGCACGCCAGCGCAGCTTAGAGGGAACACTGCTCCTGAGGACTCTTTAAAGGTAGCCAAAACAATGGTGAAGCTGTATGTTATGGCACAGGAGTGTCAGCAGATGTTCACTCAGCCTAAGGTGGATTCCTTGATGACCCAGGTGACTAAGCTCATGTCCTTGCTAAGTGAGGGAAGCATAGTATTAAAGGATACACAGGATCACAGAGTGGATTTGGTCCTGAAAAGGCAGTTTGAAGCTTTGGTCTTAGGGATCAAAGCAGCCGCAGCAGCTTCTTTAGTGGCACATGCTTGTCATACCAAGATGGTATGGTAGAGGGCGAGCCTTTGCCCCAGCTTATGCTAGCAGGAATGGATTATGTGTCCAATTTTAGGCGGTGGAGAACTTACAGGTCATGGACATGGGGGCCGCCGCGGGAGCCTCTACAACTTTATCAGGCTCATGAGCAGAAGTCTCTTCTTGTTCGATATCAGCCTGCAGGATGCTCTGGATCAGGCAATGGGCAGGAGACTCCACCTCTAAGGCTACACTCAGAAGATTTCCTTCAAAGGACAGATGTTCATAAAAGGGTCTAGATGATCTTATGGCCAGTATAGTAGATCATTGGCCATAATTTCTACCTGTCAGCAGTAACCATTAGAGGTTCTAGGCAGCATAATTTTCGTGGTTCCAGGCATTTTTGTCAGTACTCCTATCAGGGATACCTGGGAGTTCTGTTCGACACAGCATAAGGCCATATTTATCTTCCAGAGGCATGTAAATGGTAAATCTAACTCACCATTTAGTTCCATATATTCCTACAAGATTTCTTAGATCAATGAATCAAAATTAGCTTCATATATCCCATCACATAGAATAATTATTCATGAACATGTTTGACAATTAATTTTCTCAATATGAGGTCCTTCACTGTGGAATTCACTCCCTTTGTTTATTAGAATACATAGATTAGATAAATTTAAGACAGATTTTAAGACTTTTTTTATTTAATGATGCTTATAGTTAAACACGATTAACGTATTTTTCGCTCCATAAGACGCACCCTAGATTTAAAGGAGGAAAACAAGAAAAAAAAAAACCATTCTGAACCAAATTCTCCCTGCCAGGCTCTGCACCCAACCCTACACTCCTTGCCAGGCTCTGCACCCTGTCCCCCCTCCCTGCCAGGCTCTGTACCCTGCCCCCCCCCTCTTGTGGTCTAATGGTAGGCCAGGACAGAGCACAGGGCAAGCAGGGACAGGGCAGGTAGGCAGATCCCATACCCCCTACCTACCCCCAATACCTTAAATCATCTCCATACCCCCATGTACCCCCCAGTACTTTACATCATCCCCCATATCCCTGTAAACATTTATGTTCAAGCAATTTTTTATTTTCAATATTAGAGTCAACCAACAAAGTACAATCAACTAAGAAGAAATACCCATCAGGACGCAAATACAAAGCACAATCAATTGTGAAGAAATACCCAACAGGAAGCAAAATACAAATCAACTAACCCCCCCCCCCTGTTTAAACACACCCACCCCCCGTACCTTTTAAATCATACCCCCCAAAGTACCTTTTTTTTTTAACCCCGTACCTTTTTTAATTCATCCTTCCCTCCCTCGACGGTAGCAGTTGCACAAGTCAGGGGCGCGGAGGTCAGGCGCGAGCTTTCTACGTTCCCTCCTGGCCCCGTGCTGTTTTCTGAGTGGCTGCTGGCAGTTCTCATGAGTCCCTCAAGAACTGCTGCCAGTCATTCAGAAAGCAACACGGGGACAACTAGCATAAGAACATAAGCATTGCCTCTGCCGGGTCAGACCAGGGGTCCATCATGCCCAGCAGTCCGCTCCCACGGCGGCCCCCATGTCCATGACCTGTAAGTTCTCCACCGCCTAAAATGTTTATACCCTAATCCTGTAGTACGCTGTATAGTAACCCTCTATCTATACCCTGTAATCCCTTTCTCCTTCAGGAAGTCATCCAATCCCTTTTTGAAACCCAATATTGTCCTCTGTCCTATCACCTCTTCTGGAAGCGTATTCCAGGTGTCCACCGCCCTCTGAGTGAAGAAGAACTTCCTGGCATTCATCTTGAATCTGTCTCCTTTCAGTTTTTCTGAATGCCCTCTTGTTTTTGATGATCCCACTAGCCTGAAGAATCTGTCCCTCTTCACCTTCTCTATGCCTTTCATGATTTTATAAGTCTCTATCATGTCCCCTCTAAGTCTCCGCTTTTCCAGGGTAAAGAGCCCCAGTTTCTCTAGCCTTTCAGTATATGAAAGGTTTTCCATGCCCTTAATCATCTTTGTTGCTCTTCTCTGGACCCTCTCGAATATCGCCATATCCTTCTTAAGGTGCGGCGACCAGTATTGGACGCAGTACTCCAGATGCAGGAGCACCATCGCTCGATACAGAGGCAGGATAACTTCCTTCGTTCTGGTAGTGATACCCTTTTTGATAATGCCCAACATTCTGTTCGCTTTCTTTGAGGCCGCTGCACATTGTGCCGCTGGCTTCATCGTTGTATCCACCAATACCCCCAAGTCTTTTTCTAGGTTGCCCTCCCCCAGTACCCTCCCTCCCATTGTATAGCTATACATCGGTTCCCTTTCCCTATGTGCAAGATTTTACATTTCTCTACATTGAAGCTCATCTGCCATCTTTTTGCCCACTCACCCAGCTTGTTCAGGGTCACTTTGTAGATCTTTGCATTCCTCAACAGTTCTGACCCTACTGGAGAGTTTTGTGTCGTCTGCGAATTTAATAACTTCGCACTTCGTCCCTGTTTACAGGTCATTAATGAAATTGAACAGCAACGGTCCCAGCACTGACCCCTGTGGGACACCACTCGTGACCCCTTTCCAGTCAGAGTAGTCTCCCTTTACTCCTACCCTCTGCTTCCTGTCCGCCAGGCAATTTTTGACCCATCTGTGCACATCCCCTTTCACCCTGTGGCTCCACAGCTTCTTTAGTAGGCGTTCGTGGGGTACCTTGTCGAAGGCTTTTTGGAAGTCCAGATATACAATGTCTATAGGGTCACCTTTGTCCAGTTGTTCGCTTATCCCTTCAAAGAAATGCAGTAGGTTTGTTTGGCATGATCTTCCTTTACAGAAACCATGCTGGCTTGTTCTCAACAGATTATTTTTTTCTATGTGCTCACTGATACTTTCCTTGATCAATGATTCGGCCATCTTGCCCGGAACTGAGGTTAAGTTCACCGGTCTGTAGTTCCCCGGGTCGCCTCTCGTTCCTTTTTTGAAGATTGGTGTAACATTTGCTATCCTCCAGTCCTCCGGGATTACCCCTGTTCTCAAGGATAGATTACAAATCTACCGCAGTAACTCCGCTGTTTCGTCTCTGAGCTCTTTCAGTATTCTCGGGTGGATTCCGTCTGGGCCCGGAGATTTGTCAGTTTTTAATCTATCTATCTGCTTGAGTACGTCTTCGAGGCTTACCTCCATGTATGATAATTTTCCCTCTTGATCCCCCTTGAAGATTTTTTCCGGTTCAGGCACGTTTGATGGTTTTAGATCTAAGTGATCGGGCGGATGTATAGGGTATTAAGACTCGATCAATAAAGGCAGAAGTTTTATAGAGTATTGATTTAAGGCTTAGCAGGCAGATCTTGTAAGTTATTCGATGTATTACTGGGAGCCAATGAGATTTCTCGAGGAGTGGTGTGACGTGGTCAAATTTCTTTGCTTTCCATATGAGGAACTCTTTCAGGGGAATTCCTGTGAACAAGGCATTACAGTAGTCAATTCTAGAAATGAACAATGAATGGATTAATATATTAAGAGACTTGAGTTCCAACCACAACAAAAAGAGGTGTTTTTTTACTCTCTCTCTCCTCAATATTTAAATTAGGTCTTTCCTATTGACAATGACGTTCTTTTCTTGTTTTAACTGATTTTATTGTTTTGTAGACCACATTGATATGTTGTAAATTGCATGATACCAAATTTCTGTGTCCTGAGTCAGCACGTTCACTTTTGGGCAGTCCTGGTCAGCCTGGTGATGGCCTCTCGCACCTTCGCTAAGGTGGTGATGGTGGTGGCCACTTAATTATTTGCACTGGCATTCAGATCCACCTGTACCTGGATGACTGGCTTTTATGAGCTGACTCCAGATTCCAGAGCAGTCATTTCTCAGGAGATTGAGTGCTGGGGTATCTGGGAAGAGCAGAGAATCAGGCTAAGATCTACTGTCTTCAACTCTGAGTTACCTGGCAGCGGCATGCAGTGAGAGCTTTCAGGGGATTCAGTGAATCCCCAGCTCTAAAGCCTTCTTTTTTTGTTTGTTTACTTTTTGCTTGATGCAGTTTGATTTGTTGAGTAGGCAGCCTGCTCAACCAGTCAAACTGCATCAAACAAAAAGTAAAACAAAAAAACTAAACAGGGTTCTAGGGCTAGGGATTCTCCAAACACCCCTGAAGGCCCTGACAGTACTGATCTGAATTTGATTGGCTGAGCAGCATCTGCCTGTTGCCTGCTCAACCAATAAAATTCAGAGCAAATGGGGAGTGGAGCAAATCTCCTGAAGGCCCTGACCACACGCGACTGGTACCCGGGGATTCAGTTTGACATGGTATTGGGAGGGGGGGGGGGTTTCTCATGGAGCAATGTGTGTGCAAGTTACAGAACTAAATGTGCAAACTGTGCCTTATGGAAGCTTCACATGCCTGGAATCCATGGCAGCAACTCTGGAAGTGGTGCCCTAGGCTCGGGCCCACATGAGGCCTATTCAGTCAGAGCTTTTGTCATAGTGGGCACCTGTCTTCTGTGACTTCAAGTGTTGGTTGCCCCTCTCCCTTAGAACAAAACACAGCCTAGCCTGGTGGGATGGCCTCAGACACTTTCTACTGAGGGGTGGTGGTGGTAATGAATACCAATGCAAACCTTCACCATTGGGTGGCTTATTGTTTATATATATTTATTTATCTAGTCTTATTTTAGCATAGGAGTACCACAAAAATGTCACGACATACTGTACCAGTAAGGAATAGTGATGAGAGGAACATACTATATAAACATTTTCAGGATTAAAATCTCAAAAGGCAATCTAATCTAATCTCTAATCTAATCTTCGGTTTATATACCGGGTCATCATAGTTCATTTTTAAAATGTGGCATTAAAATCTCAAACCTGCTTTATTGATATACCACTAAATCTGGACATATATTCAATAATAAATTTCTGGGCTTATAACCACTAATTACAAAGTAAATATATTTATCAGTAAACATGGGATTAAAGTATCAAAAGATGTTGTGAAATATAACCTGTTTGAAATTATAAAATTATGGCATTGTGCCTCCCAACCTGACATGATTGATTTTACATTTGTTGTGTATGTGGAGTGTTTAGAACAGAGTAATAAGCCAAGATACTTTTTTTGACCACGACAGCTGCTGTTAAAATAGTAGTTTGTCATTGTCCATTCAATATGACTGCTGTAACCTGAATGGAAACTGGCTTTTCCCTTTTGATGTTATAGCTATATCTGTTAACTTTCAAGTCTTTATTTTTATGGGGGGGGGGTTTCCGTTATATAAAATATTACAGTGATTATTTGTTATATTTACACAAAGGTGCGCTAGCAGTTTAATGCGTGCTAAACCGCCGGCCGCGCTAGCCACTACCGCCTCTTGAGCAGGCGGTAGTTTTTAGGCCAGCGCGGGGGTTAGCGCGTGATGAAAATTCGCACGCGTTAATCCCGCTAGCGTGGCTTAATAAAAGGAGCCCTTAGTCGTTCATAGATTTTTTAAAAAAATAACAAATAGGTCTTAGAGGAGCATAATAAAAAAAACGTCTTAAGTCCCTTTTTGGCCTAGGCCCTAAACGCTGAAAGTAGAAGCAGGGAAAATGTCCATTCTCAAAAAAATCGTTATACCCGCTGTACAACTATGTCTAAGTCAGCCTGCCTCCTGCCCATTTCCCGCCCTTCCCCTCCTCTATGCGTTTAGAGGCAGGGGAACGGCCTAAGCTAGTTTTAGATACGTCTAAAACCAGCTTTGGTTATGAGTACTTGGATGATCAGGCTTTTTGATCGTCCAAGTACCCATTGAGGCCACTTTGTAGACGTTTTTTTTTAATTATTATTATGAGCCCCTTAGTGTCTAAGGTTTTTGCCATTAAACACGTTACAGTAAAGTGGTTATACCTCCAGCATCCAGCACTTTCAGACATGAAATCTTTACTCTTTTTCTAGGACCCTGGGCCACCGCCACCTTCTCCTCTGGTAGGCCTGAAGCCCTTGCAGTTACTGGAGATTAAGGCCAGAGGCCGCTTTGGCTGTGTCTGGAAGGCACAGTTGATGAATGAATATGTAGCAGTGAAGATCTTCCCTATACAGGTAACATGGAAATGAATGATGATACTGCAGCTTGCCTACATACTGTTAACCCCAGGTTTGTGCAACTGAAGGAAGAGATTTATTTTAAAGACTAAAGGCTTTCTTTAATAATATAAAAAGTAGCAGACATTTTGTGCCAAACATTTTGTGGTGGTTTATGAATCCCCCCCCCCACTCCTAAACTTCCCAGCCACTTTCTTCATTCCCCTCCCCATTGAATGCTCACTCTGCCTTTACTCACTTAAAGACACTTTCTCCCACTACCTCTATTCAAATATTATACTTTTTATTTGCTTCTTGTCCCCTGCCCCCAGAGCATACTATGTTTTTCTCTCTCTCTCCCACCCATCCCCCGCACTCTTTTTTTCCTTCCTCTCATTTCTCCTAAGGTGTTCTCTCTTTCCCCCTTTCTGCTCTTCTGAGTAAGAGACCATAAACCACTACTGCAAAGCTGCACTGTTCACTGAAGTGAGGATGCGCAGGAGCTTTCACTCATATGACTCCATACCTTACTGTCAATAGTGATGTAGCAAATAATTACAGCCCCTTTACTGGCCAGTACGAAGAAAAGCTGCACCTTCCTACCTCAGTTATAGAGAGGGAGGGAGAGAGAGGTGATAATTTTTCCCACTCTGCCTTGTGGCAGAACTTCAAAAGACTGAGCTATTTAGGTTTTGACTATTGTCAACTACAGCAAGAATAGCAGAAACAGTCACGTTTGTAAGCCTGACAGGTGATATCCTTAGCTAGATTAGTATGAGCAGGGACAGCAGAGCAAACTAAGCCTGTCAATATGTCCTGATCCACTAATACATGCTGTCTTGCTATGTTCGTGTTGATATTTGGAGGGGAGTGTGAATCACTTGTTTACTCTTTCCAAAAATACTAGGACTAGGGGGCATGTGATGAAGCTACTAGGTAGTAGATTTAAAATAAACCGGAAAAAATATTTCTTCACACAATGTGTAATTAAACTCTGGAATTTGTTGGAGAAATCCACTGCTTATTCCTAGGATAAGCAACATAAAATCTGTTTTACTACTTGGAATCCAGCTACGTACTTGGGACTTGGGTTGGTCACTGTTGGAAACAGGATTCTGGGCTTGAAGGACCTTTGGTCTGTCCCAATATGGCAATTCTTATATTCTTTTGTGTAACTTTAACTCATTTTAAGAGTACCTGGGCACATGTGCAAATGCTATTCTGCGAATTTCAGCTTAACTCACATAGCATGTATTTGCAAGGGGCCATACACTGGCTCAGATCAAGGACAGGATATAGCCGTGACATCCACTTTTGCACGTAATTTTCAAAGTACTGTATTCTCCGGAGACAAGCAGAGAACATGCAGGCACACTTTTGGTGAAGTCCTCTGACTGAGCCTGAGTGTCGGTGCTCTCCCCTAGCTAGGTAAGCTTTTGAGCTTACTGAGCATGTGCAGGAGTCCCTACACCTCAGTTTTTTCATCAGCCGCTCCTGACAGGTCGCAGCTCTCCCCTCTCTTCCTCACAAAAAAAATGAATATTAATTTCCTCTTAGCAAACAAAAAGGGGGGCAGGATCAAACCAAACAAAAGGAGACAAAGATTTTCCTTCATTAAAAAAATCCCCAAATCGGAGAGGAGAAATATTTAAGTATTGGAGCCTTAAAAAGCTGCGAACACTGCCTTGACAACGATGATGGTTTTAACGGCCAGTGCTAGGACCTTGAGAGTGCTTTTTTCCCTGAGAGAAATACCGTAATGGACAGCGGTTCTCATACAATGGCTCTTCACGCTGGAATTTCCAAAAAGGCAACAAGGCCTAAAACTTTGCCGCTCACTTCCTCCTCCAGGGCCTGTCTCAGTACTGCAAGGGGAGGGAAGCCAACTGCCACTGATGCCATTAGAAAATTAAAAACTGGCCGACTCAGCAGGCCACAAGAAAAATCTTCCACCGCGTGAATGTGGTACTTCTCCTTCACTTCTGGTAGTGAATGTACAACACAGAGCTCCAACCGAGAACCTGAAGTGGCTTTATTAATTTCTGAGGCTACAGTGAAAACTCCCGCGGGCTCAGCCTCAGCCTTGCAGTCTTCTCCTGGCCTGAATCAACAGATTTCATCAGCTGCAGATAACACTTCAAAGCCTATCAAAAGTCACTCTAAATTCAAACAGAAGGCCTCTCTAACACCTTCCCTTCAAGAGTAGGTTCCATCTAAACATCCCTCTTTCCCTGGTCTTCACCCAGATCCTCCTTCCCAGGGCTCAGACTCCATGCAGGCTGTTTCTAATTTTTTCCTGCTTCTCCAATGGTTTATGCAGGAGAGTGCTGCTTTACTTCAGCATTCTCCTCAGACTCCTCCAGTTCTGGAGGCTCAGCAATGCTTGGCCTGTATTCAACAATATCCCTCAGAGGGACCCTATGCTTTAAGGCCCTTTAGCACCATCTCCAGATGTTACCTTGGGTCCCTGTACTCCCATCTGCTCCTCTCCAATGCAAGTTGCTCCTTCTCCAGACTGATCAGATCCTTATGTAATTCCTATTTCAGATCCTGATCAACCACCTCAACTGCTCCAGTCCATGCAGCCAGATCCAACAGAAGAATACTCTTATCCTAAATTTTTGCAAAAGGTGTCTTCCCTGCTTAGCCTTAGTCAAGCAGCGATACCTACAGGCAGCAAGGATTTTCAAGCTATTCTTCAATCCTGTAAGACTCCAATAAAGGAACTCATTGCAATAGCAGTACATGAAGTTCTAGAAGACCTGCAATTAGCTAATTGGCAAAAACCCCTATCAGTATCTACAGCTTCCAAACGTTTGGAGTTGAAATATAAGGTCCTAAAAGCAGTTCCCTCACCATTCAGTGGTTTCGGAGGTGACTGTTAAAAAGCCTAAGACATCAGAATCCCCATTAAGTGCACCCCCAGGAAAGGATCATCGCCTCCTTGATTCCATAGGTCACAAGGTCTACCAAGGTTCTGTGCTCTCATCCAAGATTATTGCTCACCAGCTGCAAATTCTGCATTTTCAACATTCTATTCTGCAATAGCTAGAAGCTGCTTACCCAGAAGCAATACCAAATCTTCTCATTGTCCTTCAAGAATCCATTTACCATTTAATTAAGTCCAACTGTGATGCCTATGACATGATGTCCCGAATGGCAGCGGTGGCCTTAGCCGCTAGACGCACAGCACGGCTTAGAGCAGGGGTGCCCAAATAGTCGATCGCGATCAACCAGTAGATTGCAAAGGCAATGCAAGTCGATTGCGTTGCCTTTGCAATCTTGTTCTTCCTGCCTCCCCGAGCCAGACCAGGCACGTACAAGCGCCAGACCCACAAGCCTTCACCTCAATTCTGACGTTGGAGAGGAAGTTCTGGGCCAGCCAATCACTGCCTGGCCTGGATCTTTCTCTCCGACATCAGAATTGATGTCGGGGGGGGGGGGGGCTTGTGGGCCTGGCGCTTGTACGCACCAGGCCTGGCTCGGGGAAGCAGGGAGAAATCGGCATGGTGGCTTGGGGGGGCAGGGAGAGTGAAAGAATCGGGGAAGTGGAGAAATCAGTGCTATGACTTGGGAAGGCAGGGGGAGAGAGAAAGACAGAAATAAAGAGGGAGGCAGGGGGAGAGAGAAGGAAAGAGAGACAGAAAGAAAAGGGGAGGGGCAGAAAGAAAGAAATATTGGATTTACAGAAGAAGGAAGTGCAACCAGAGACTCATGAAATCACCAGACAAAAAGGTAGGAAAAATGATTTTATTTTCAATTTAGTAATCAAAATGTGTCCGTTTTGAGAATTTACTGTATTTCTGCTGTCTATATTTTGCACTTTGGTCCCCTTTTATTAAACCGCGATAGTGGTTTTTAGCGCAGGGAGTCTATGAGCGTTGGGAGCTGCGAGGGGCATTCAGCGCACTCCCTGCGCTAAAAACCACTATCACGATTTAGTAAAAGGGGAGGGGGTATATTTGTCTATTTTTGTATAATTGTTACTGAGGTGACATTGCATATTTTAAAGTCATCTGCCTTTATTTTAAAGTCATCTGCCTTGACCTCTGAAAAATAACCCCAAAAACAAAAGATAATTAACATTTTCTCTGCGTACATTGTGCTTTGTGGGTTTTTTAAAAATTTTATTGTTGGTAGATCATTTTGACTTGGTCATTTTAAAAGTAGCTCACAAGCCAAAAAAGTGTGGGCATCCCTGGCTTAGAGCATCAGACCTACACAATAGACTAGCAGACGCTCCCTGATTGGGAGACAGTCTTTTTAGTGAAAAGGTGCAAGCAACAGTCTCACAACTTGAGGAAGATGCCTCAACTAATAGGGAACTCTCAGCGCATCCCTTGGAGCAACCCCAACAATTTTGACGCCCTACATCTTCATTTTCTTATCATAGAGCATATCATCAACAGTTTTTTCAGCAGTATTGTCTGCGACGCAGATTTTCTCCTTACAATCAACCTGCCCTACAAAGATCTCGGTCTTCTCCTTAACACTCCAAAACAGTGTACAAGGAGCCAAAAGCAATCATCTACAACTCAACTTCCTACTCTTAAGCCTACTCCTATTTTTTGACCATCTGCCAGTGGCAGACCATCACGATAGACCAGTGGATCCTGCACATACTTTCTCAATTTTCTTCCTCATACTATACCCTCTCATCCACTTCTCCCATCCACGGTACCAGCATATTCTGCAACTTGCAGCAGAGGTCTCCCTTCTACAGCGCAACAATGCCATCGAGGAAGTTCCAGATTGCAAAATGAACCAGGGATTCTACTCCAAATTCTTCCCCATCCCCCCAAAAACACAAGGTTTTTGTCCTATTCTCAACCTCAGACCTCAAGAAGGAAAAGTTCAGGATGATTTCTCCTCCAGCAATTCTTCCTCCATTGAAACATTACAATTGGTTAGCCGCCCTAGACCTCAAGGATGCATACACTCACATTCCTATTCATCCTTCCCAGTGGCGCTTCTTTCACTTCAAATTCCTCAACCAGCACTTTCAGTATAAGGCTTTTGCATTTCTTCATCTCCCACTTTCTCTTTTTTTTAATATTTATTTTTTATTGATTTCAATATAATATCAAGTATAACTTGTAAAGAAAGCAAATTTAACCAAAGCAGATTACAATCATTAAATAATAAATCCATACTTAACAAAAGTTAAGCAAAATTACAAGAAGAATTATTATAGTGAAATTAGCTCAAGTCCTCTTTGGATTCAAGAAATTGTACTGGCGAGGTAAGAAAAAAAAAAATGTAATCAATACAACAAAGTAATGCTATTTTCTATACATCGGAAATGGAGCTATCATTTTTCTTTTTAGAGCTCAAGATTGAGATTTATCCTTGTCCAAACGGGAAATTGCCACAAAATTAGTCGATTGTTGAGGCTCTAAGAATACATATTTAGTTGAGTGATAGCGAACAATGCACTTACAGGGGTGTCTTAAATAAAATGTAGCCCCTAGTGAGATGACCCCCTGGTTTTAAAAGAAGAAAGTCACGCTTACGTTTTTGCGTTTCCCTTGAACCATCAGGGAACATTTGAATTTTAAAAACAAAGGAATTCCTTCTGTTTATTCTTAAGAAACAGTCTCAATAACCATGATTTATCAACAGAAAGAGCCATTGTAACAATTAATGTTGCTGGTGTTGCCACCTCCATGTCTGACTACTCCAGAATCTCAGTGATATTCAATGCTTGTCCTTCAGTAGGTTCAAGTTGCTGTTGATGTGGAGTTTTGCTAGGGAGATAATACATTTGAGAGAATGGTGGAAGATTTCCCTCTGGGACTTCCAAAATTTCTAATATCTCCTAAGCATGTCTCTAGATGTAACCATAGTTACTCTTGGGAAATTTATCAATCTCAGATTGTTAATACGCGCCTGGTTCTCTAATGACTCTATTTTTCTTCTAAGATTCAAATTATCTTTATAATTTCTTGGATTTGTTTTACTGAAACCATATCCTGCTGAGTCTTTTGAAGTGAATTTTTGGAAGAAGTCATGTCCAACTTTAATTTTTCTAACTCTTCTGAATGGTGAACCAATTTATTTTCAATTTGTTGGAAATTGGGGATAATTGTCTTCCCAAAATTTGCTACCAAGTCCCAAAGGGCTTCTAAGATCACCTCAGCAGGCCTATCCCAAAAAGAAGCTTGTATTAAAGTGCATAGTCTCTCACCTTCCTTGGAATATCCGTGGCTTTGTTCCTTCTGGATCAAACCTCCCCCTGCTGCTGTAATTTCCACAGAATCCTCTTCAGAGATTACCCGAACCGGGATCTCCATTTCCAGGCTCCCTGCTGTTGTATCATCTGCCTCTGGGGATAGGACTGTCCCTTCCTTCGGGGTTTCCTCGCCCTGGGAGAACTGGCTGACCATGGTGGAAGAGGCAGTGCTCTAATGTCCGGGCTGAGAGTGGTATCAGGCCCAAGAAAAATCCCGCCGGTCTCGCCCGCTCCTGGGATCCTCAGCGGGCTAAAATCCAGAGTCGTAGACGCAGCTCCCTGCATCCTCCGGAGCAAATCTTCGATGTTGCTGAGAATCAGCCCTCCCAAGCACCGTGAGGCATTAGCAGTGCTCTGGCCTCTCCTCTTTGGCATCGCGTCCAGCCAAAAGCAAAATTAAGCTGGAAACAGCTGTCACCAGCAAGAAATCAGGTAACTAGAGAGCTCTAGTCAGATGCATGTTACCCGATCGTATAGGCAACAGTCATCTTGGATCCATCATCTCCCACTTTCTCAACCTGTGAAAACAGTTCTTCTTGCAGCAAGGCACCCTTCCACTAGAAAATCTTATCAATCTAAATGGAAATGATTTTCCATCTGGGCACACGATCACTAACAGTCTCCTTTTCATTGTCCAATTGACTATATTTTATCATATCTTCTACATTTGTCAAATTCTGTTAGATTTCATCAGGCAGCCTTATCAGCCTACCATAATTTGTGCACAGTAAACCAATTTCACATCACCCTCTCATTTCTCATTTTATGAGAGGTCTCACTAATCTTAGGCCTCCACTGCGAGATCCTCCTCCAGTGTGGGACCTGAATTTCATTTTAGATAAATTAATGCAGGCCCCTTTTGAGCCATTGGGATCTACTTCTCTTACATTTCTTACGTGGAAAACAGTCTTTCTCACAGCTTTAACTTCAGCCAGAAGAGTTAGTGAGCCTGAAGCACTAGTCACATATTATCCTTATCTCCAATTTTTTTCCTAACAGAGTACAATTGCGAACTCATCCTAAGTTCCTTCCTAAAGTTATCACAGACTTTCATCTGAGCCAAACTATAACTTTGCCATTGTTTTTTCCTCCTCCGCATTCCTCTCTAGCAGAACAAAGTCTAAACACGTTGGACTGCAGAAGAACATTATTTTTTTACCTCAATGCGACTGCTCAGTTATGCCAGACAAACCAGCTCTTCATTTCCTACAATCCAACTACCTGAGGAAAACTGGCATCAAAAAGAACTGTCTCCTCTTGGATAGCACATTGCATCAGTTTCTGTTATGCAAGAGTACACCTACAACGGCCTGGTTCAATTGGGGCCCATAAAGTACGGGCTTCGGCTTCTTCAGTAGCAAATTTAAAATCCATTCCCATTCAAGATATCTGCAGAACTGCAACCTGGTTCTTAATGAATACTTTTACGAAGCACTATTGCCTGGATCAAAGCTTAGCACAAGATGTACGTTTTGGTCAATCAGTCTTACGGAAATTGTTTGCACTGTGACTATGTTAACCACCACCCATCTCCATCTTCTTCAAGCTTGGGACTCACCAACAAGTGTGCTTGCATATCCCCTACTTGTCTCTGGAGAAAGCAAGTTGCTTACCTGTAACAGGTGTTCTCCGTAGACTGCAAGGGAATGCAGCCACAGTTGCCCACCCTCCATCCCCTCATCTTAATTCTTTTCATTAATAGAGACAAAGCTGACAAGCTGAGGGGAGGGGCTATAGGTTTAGGGACTCCTGCACATGCCTAGTAAGCTCAAAAGCTTACCTAGGTAGGGGAGAGCACTGGCACTCAGGCTCAGTCAGAGGACCTCTCCAGCATTCCCCTGCTATGGAGAACAACTGTTACAGGTAAGCAACTTTGCTTTCTGCTCAGAGTGGTATATCAAACTACAGTCTCCACATTGATGCACTTAGGCACAAGTACAAGCACCTACACTTTAAGCTTGCTAATTACTGTTTATGCTAGTGTTCTATAGCCGTGGTTTCCAACCCTGTCCTGGAGGACCACCAGGCTAGTCAGGTTTTTGGGATAGCCCTAATGAATATGCATAGAGCAGATGCCTGTTACCTCCATTATATGCAAATCTCTCTCATGCATATTCATTAGGGCTATCCCAAAAACCCGACTGGCCTTGTGGTCCTCCAGGACAGGGTTGGGAACCACTGTTCTATAGAGTAGGCTACTTCTGTGCTCCCTCCAGACACCTAATTGGAAGCATCCAGCTCTTATGACATGTTGTTGTTGTTGTTTTTTCCCTCTCCTTATGGGTGATTATGATTTCCATAGTTGAGTCATGCAGCTGATCACATTTAGATTTTGGGATCACTTGGAATTCCCTCTGATTGGGGGAGGGGGGAGCATCAAGATGCTTGGCAGTAGCATAAAAAGTTTCCTTTTCTTCAGAGTACAAGAAAAATACCTAAATGTGTTGCAGTTATGATTCTTGAGTAAACACTGCCTCATTTTGCAGCTGTTCTTACCCATTTCAGGATAAGCAATCTTGGCAGAGTGAGAGGGAAATCTTCAACACCCCTGGAATGAAGCATGAAAACCTTCTTCAATTTATTGCCGCTGAGAAGCGAGGAACAAACCTGGAGTCCGAGCTGTGGCTCATTACAGCGTTCCATGACAAGGTAGCTTTCATGTATCTTGCACTGTCCTGTGTGAGGATCCACTTAGGGCTCCTTTTACTAAGGTGCGTTAGCGTTTTTAGCGCACGCTAACCCCTGCGCTACGCGTAAAAACTAACGCCAGCTCAATGGTGGCGTTAGCGTCTAGCGCGCGAGGCAATGCAGCGCCCGCTAAAATCGCTAGCGCAGCTTAGTAAAAGGAGCCCTTAAAGTTTGCCACTGGTTTTGATAATGAAGTGGCTTGGAATATCTTGGGCTCATATTATTCCGGTATTGCTGGTTTTTCCTCTCCTCTCCCCCACTAATATGTGTATTTTTTATTTTGTGTGGAGTGATAAAAAATATATATTTTCTCCTATTTATTTTAAATATAATTCTACTTACAAGATAGTGACTTCAGATTTTGTCCCCTAGTTTTGGTGCTTTTAACAATTGGTTTGCATACATCCATTAAAGGCCAACCAAATTTCAGTTTTGGTTTAGACTCGAAATCCTAATTTGGTCCCTTTTTGGGGGGGTTTCAGCGAAGAATAGAAGCTCTGTCCTTTCTCAAGGATAAAACAACATTTCCCACGGAATTCTATAAAAAATGCTAAAAATTAATGCACACAAATTTGAGTGTGCACAATTCAATTGAATAATGAGTCAATTAGTAGTACTAATATTATAGAGATCCTGTCGATATTGAATATGCTCATCTATAAGACTTTAAGAATAACTGTTTGCACTCTTTCAAATCTGCTGTGACCTAGCCATGATATTTCTATGATTCGATGCGGGGGAGGGGGGGAAGGGCAGACGGCCAGGGTTCTGTCTTGGTGGGGGTGCTAGCACCTCTCCTTCTCTCAGCCCCCCTCCCCGGTCCTTCCTCCACTCCCTTGCTCTTCACCAGCATGAAAAGCACCTCGAACCAGCTGCTTGCGTGGCCTCGGCTCTCCATCTGAAATCACTTCCTGGTTGAGGGACCAGAAAGTGACTTCATAGGGAAAGCTGAGGCCGGTGCAGGCAGCAGGTTGGAGATGCTGCTTATGCTGGTGAAGTTAAAGAGGTACAGAGGGAAGGGGGGGAAGAAGAGAGCAGGGGGGCATCACCACCCTGGATGCCCTTACCCCATCTTCGCCACGCCACTGATTCCATGGTAGTTTACTTTATAAGATCACACCTTTCGGATAGCCTGCACATGGCTGCTTTAATGTTCACCGTACTTGAACTGTGCTGCGCAGAGGGAGTGGGGATAATGGGGGAGGAAAGGTGTATTGTAGGAAAAGAATAGATGCTCTATCCCTGTACTGCTGACACTGAATTTCGGTGATGCGGACACAAAGGAATGATTGGTTATGGGTGAACAGAAGATGGAGAGCTAGGGAAGAAGATGGGTGAAAGAGGGAATTCAGAGAGGGCAAGAGGCAGGCACTGGAATTAGGAGGGGGGAAGGGTCAGGGAAGATCAAAGGGTGGCAGTGATCTTGGCAGTAAGAAATGAGAAGTAAGACAGAAATATGCCCTTAAGGGAAATCACTTTCATCCCAGATCTCAGATATAGCTATAACTGCCTGTAAAGCCACCCAGCTGAAATACTGCAGCCCTGAGAGGAAATATTTGCTGTAATTTTCCGGCTTTACTAATCGATTACTGCCAACTCCAGTCTATGTTCGTTCCTTCTTTCTTCCTTCACCATACGGCTGATCAGATGTAAGCACACGTGTGGTTATGTCTAGCAAAGAGTACTATTATCCAGCTCCTCACGCACAGGGTCACTTGGATTAAAGCATGAAATGACATCTGTTAGTGTGTTGGGTATGTACTTTTTCAAACGTTAATAAGCCTTTCAGTTTTTCTGTTTGCTGTACACAGTAGAGAATACATATTGGCCTGGAGCTTAGCCCTGTTAGTCAGGCCTTGTTTTTGTTTCTTTATTACAACTTTCTTTCACAGTACAGATATATATTTCCTTTAGAAGTTGGATTTCATTTACTTTACTGTTGTAAAATCACAATTCTCTTACCTCTCCCCTCCCCTCCCCCCCCCAAACCATAATGTGGCAAACTCTGTAAAGCCGTGTAGGTATAGTTTCTTAACTTGAAACTGTTTGAATGTATCCTCTTCTGCAGGGCTCACTGACGGATTATTTGAAGGGAAATGTGGTGAGTTGGAATGAGCTCTGCCACATAGCAGAGTCCATGGCTCGTGGTCTGGCTTACCTGCATGAGGATGTGCCCCGCTGCAAAGGGGAAGGACCCAAACCTGCCATAGCACACAGGTGATATTTCCCATCAATATGCAGGATTATGTGATACATGTCTTATTGCAAGAAAGTACTGTATATGATATTAAGTATAAATTTGCTGGTAGGGTTTGGGATCTGGGTGAAATCCTCGTTAACATAGTGGCACATTACTAAGGCTATCGTTCCCAGAAAGAGAAATTCACAAGGTTTCAGGACCTAGGATATGAGTTGAAGTCTTGCATCCCAAGTAAGAAAACTTTATTTCTCTCAGCCTTATTGGGCTTCAATTAGTCCTGGAGGTCATCAAGAGTTTTCTTACTGGAAAGACAGTCACAATAATAGTAAATGCTGATTGTATGTCGTGACTCCAGTTGAATATAGGTGATATAAGTATGCATTCCGGTACTGCTGATCCGGCACCAGAATGCACACTTACATTTTTCACAGAGAGGGTGGCAGATGCCTGGAATGCTCTTCTGCAGGAGTTGATGGAGATGAAAACAGTAATAGAATACAATACAATAAGCATAAAACACAATAAGACTATTTTGCGGAGAAGTTACCCTCTTCTTTCCTAACACATAGCTTGGGTTTTAGCGCCAGCAGGAATTCTGTGAGCGTCAGCGCAGTTACTACCGCTGCCGGCGCTAAAACCCGCACTATGCGTTAATAAAGGAGGGGGTTAGTTTGCTGCTATTTATTAATGTGTTGTATTGTTTTTATTTATTTTGTATGTTTATTGTGCACTTCTTAGATATTTAAATGGTATATAAATTTTTAAATAAATAAATAAAGGTATCCTGTATGAAAATAGAACCCAAAAACTTAGCAGTGCTTAGGTGGCAAATCTAGTAATTGGGAAGCAAAACCAGTGCCGGGCAGATATTACATTACATTACATCAGTGATTTTTATTCCGCCATTACCTTGTGGTTCAGGCAGATTACATTAGAGGTTATCTGGACAATTCCAGAAGAGATTACATAGTTGAGCGGGTTACTTTGGGGGGATTGAGATACTTCCTGTGAAGTTAGTTTGTCTTGATGGATTTCTTGAATAGCAGGGTTTTAATTTCTTTTCTGAAGGTTTCGTAATCTGGTGTCATCATCAGTAGATTGGATAATTGGTGGTCAAGTTTCACTGCCTGTGTGGCCAGTAGGCCATCGTACATTTTTTTGCGTTTGACACCTCTGATTGGGGGATGCGTGAATGGTGTTTGGGTTCTCCTTTCTCCTACATATTTTATTTTTCATTGTGTGCTATCCCTTCCTTGCCTTTTTTAAGAATGCAGAATTCCTTTCTATTTTAATAGTAATTTTATAAACTGCTCTGTTATTGCCTAAGGAAGGGTGGTTATATTAAATAAAATTAAACCATTTTGACATTCCGTGCCCTGATCATGGCTGGACAGATCAGGTTGGGCCAGAGTGGGGCTTCGATGGCAGCTTCAGTAGTTGGAAAACAATGCCAGTGCCGGGAAAACTTCTAAAGTCTGTTGCCTGAAGTGGCAATGACAAATCAAGATCAAGTGTGCTTATGTAGTATCGCATCATACCTTTAGGCTTTGAGTTTATTTTGTTTGGGCAAACTGGATGGACTGTGCAAGCCTTTATTTGTTGTCATCTACTATGTTATACAAATTATATCCCCAGAGATTTTCCTTGCAGGAGAGAAAGGTCCACCAGGGGAGTAAGAGGAGGGGTTGCTGTGTTGTATTTGAAATAATTTTATTTATTTATTTTTATCATTTCCAACCCAATGGATGCTGAAAAGAAACCATAGATAAGGGGTTGTGAATGTTCATCGGTCTCTCCAGGGCCAAAGTGTCGTGTATAAATGTAATGGAACAGGTTGAAAATTATCTTGTGGGAAAAACTCATGAAAAGACAAATTTTAAAAAATAGACTAGATTGGGCCAGGGATTCCAGAGAAAACCACTAAATGGTCGAATGAATTTTATGGGAGAAACAGTTCCAGGTCCTGCAGCACAGTAACCCTGATATATTGAAACATAACAATTAGGAAAATTGCTCCTTTCAAACTGCCTCATCACTCTTCTCTACTCTCCCGGTCAGAAACAGAGACAGAGGCAACCTACTCTTATATGCACTCACACAAATAAAACACAGGTACACACAGAGGGGCTGGAAATAATCTCATGAGGTATATCCCTCCTGCTTTTCCCCCACATCCTTACTCCCCACTCCCCCTTTCCTTGTTGGCCTGGCTGTTAGAGAGTCCAGGTGCACAGTATATGTTTCATTTTGTTTATTATGAAGTCTGTTCTAAAATCTAGTAACTGACCCATATAGCTTTCCTAATGGTTGTTATATGCTGTGATGCCTCGTGACTGAACTGAGTAGTTCACTACTGTTTGCTATCTGTTGTACAGTGGCACTTATTGCCAGAGAAACCCATTGTGTGTTAAACTGTAAAATCCATCCTTTGAAATCTGACAGTGACATCTAATGGTTGGATATAGTATCACACGTGGTTTCATTTTATTCTTTGTAAACCCACAGAATGTTTGAATACTGTTTGGTTTATATTGTTCTTCCTTCTGTCCCTGTGGAGAGTTGATGTTTAAGATGTAGGCTTTATTAAAAATCCAACTTTGTAATCCACATAAAAGTATCTAGGACCCAATCCACTAGGAACTATGGACTCTCACCCAACACGGTCCGTGTTTCGACAGCGCTGACTTCCTCAGGGGTCCTATGGGTAATAATATAATGTGTTTTATGAACTAATATGCTATATGTGAACAGGGGTGAGATTAGGTACCAAGTGACATCAATTGTACAAGAATGACTGGTGCCATTATCTATAAGTGTGATAAAAATGACCAATGGCATGCAAGGGAATGACCAGTGACATGAAATGTGTGATCATTTTAATAAGTGCAAGGTGATAATAGACAAATCAGATGCTAAGGACATCAAAATTAAAGAACAGAAGAAATGTGTAGAGAGCAGAAAATTGTGACAATAGGTGCTTGCCCTTCATGCGTGATCAGTGGGAGTATATAAACCAAAAAATGAGAATAGATTTGCACTTGAGAACCTTGCCGAACCAAAAATAAGCGATGTAGAAGAGCGCTATAAGAGTAGAGGTACATACCATGTAGGTCAAATGACAATACCTCGTGGATTATATATAAGTCCTAATAAACCTAAATTGAAAAAAAAACAAATTGTTTGATGTGATCACAAAAGGTCACAGAAACCTATAATTGTGTCTAAATTATTTAAAATGTAGTTCAGCCAAGATCATAGTTTGCATATAATAAAGGAGTGCACATTCCTTTAGGATAAAAGTAAAAAGTAAGAAAGTAGAACATAGGAAAATTAAAATGCAACCTTATGAGAACTTCGGACTGCCAGCTGGCCAAAGACCGACTCCAATCTCCATCCCCACACAGCTGGGGGCGGGAAAGGCAGCCTGCGCCCTGAAACCCAGTTGGGTTTCTGTCAAGATGCACTCAGCTTACACTAGAAACCTGTGACTGTGGGGTCACTGACCAGCAAACTCCATGGGAGGGTACCCTGGGTACTTCTAGGTGGCACACAGCAGGTTGGCTCCCTCTTTATCTTCCTAGCTCCTTTCCTATAACCCTTCATTGTAGCTCCTTTTCAACCTAACCCTGTAAACCGTGCCGAGCTCTACGCTTGTGGAGATGGTGCGGTATACAAACCTAAGGTTTAGTTTAGTACCGTTGTATGCTTTATGCATTGGCATTTCTATGAAAGTGCTGGTTATAAAGTACAAACTGCCGCAGTGGTGGACATCGTTTTAATGCTGATAAACCTAAACTATGCTAAGTTGGGCAAAGCTATCTATATGCAAAAGAAATATACAAGCTAAGGTACCAAGGAAGGCTCAATACTAATGAAAAATCCTTAAGAGCAGGAGATAGAAAGCACTCCTCAATACCACTATCTATTTAAACTGAAACTAAATGCGCCAAGAGACACATAATAGACAGTGATAGGGTACTATGTACTGTCATTACCTAAGGAAGGACATAGGTAGAGGGTAAAGCCTGAACTGTCTGTACATAAATATGTATGCATGAACTAGACTAAATCTTAAGTCAAATTCATGCAATGAGCTTGCTGAGACAAATAGCTGCGATAGTATAAATCGTCTTAATGATTGTAAAATCAGACATTGTTTAGGTTGGCAAATTCATCTGTATTTAAGGAACATGTACCGCCTAAGGATACAAACTTGTAAATCATATCCACAAGCCTTATGTGGGACCATAAAAGAAGCAAAGCCATGTATAAAAAGCAGTTAAATAGAAAACATTATATGACTTAATGAAGAAAAAATAAAGAGTATATAAGAGTGATGTGCTTACCAAATCCTGAAAAGACTCTTCGCTGATGAGAAGTTCTTAGAGTGGGAGAGAAAAAACACGCATCAATAACGCTGTCTATTTAAACTGAAACTAAAGGCGCCAGAAACTACATAGTGGTTGGTGATAGGTTGCACGAAGGTAAAAGGGGGGGTACTATGGAGTGTCAATAACTGAGAGAGATGATATGTGGCCGAATGAAAAATAATAGAAATTACTGAATGACAGTCCGTCGGGCCGCTGTGTGGGTGAAGTCTGAACTGTCTAAATTTGCATACACTAACCAGACTGAACCTTAAGCTACCAGTCTCTGGTTGCACTTCCTTCTTTCTGTGCTTTTAACTCTGTTTCCAGGACCTGCTTATCCATTTGCTGCTTTTCATCTCCTTCATTTTCTGCCCTATATCCATCTTTGGCATTAACTTTTAGCATTCAACTTTCTTCCATTTTTTTGTTTCCTCCTCAGATCTATCTACTTTTCCATGTTTTCCCTTCCCATCTATAATGCGCACTATCTCCTCCCGCTCTCTGCTGTTCCCACCATCCATGTGTGCCATCTCCTCCCTCTTTCTTCTCCCCTATTCCCATCTATCCATAAACAGCATTTATTCCATCTCTCTTCCCTTCCCTACCCCTCCCATCCCTGTGTACCATCTCATCCCTCTTTTACCCCCTCCTATGGTCTGTGATCTTTATTCTCTCCTTTCCCCAGTCTGGCATTTCTCTCCTTCCTTTCCCTCCTTCCCCCTTTGTGGTCTGGCACTCTGTCTTTCCCTTTCCCTCTCCCTGCCTTAGTCTGGAATCTCTCCCTTCTCCTTCCTTTTCCTGGTCTGGCATCTCCCTCTTCTTTCCCCCTCTCCCTTTCCCAATCCAGTAGTCTGACATCTATCTCCTTCCCTCCCCCCCCCTTCCTGTGGTCTGGCATCGCTAACTGCCGCTTCCCTTTCTTCCACTGGCATCTTTTCTTCCCTTTCCTCCCCATCCCTACAATCCAGCATCTCTCTTACCCTCCGTATGTTATTCCCCCCCCCCCACCCCAAGGGATCCGGTGCTTGCTCATTGTTCTTCACAGCGGCGCTGCTGTAACTCTTCAGGCCAATGGTAAAACTCTTCAGGTCAATGGTAGGTTGAGTGAAGTAAACACACTGCCTTTGGCGACCTGTAAGCTTTCTCTCTGCGACTGCTTCCCATCTATGCAGGGACAGGAAGTAGTAACAGAGGAATACCTTCCGGGTCACCAAAGGCAATGTATTTACTTCATTTATATTGCCAGCAACCCAAAGAGTTACAGCAGCTCCGCTGGGAATGAGAAATGATCTCACATGGGGGAGAGGGGGACTCCAGATAGGTACGTGAACCACCGAGAATGTCTCCGCAAGCCGCCATTAGCTCACGGGTCTTGCAATGAAGACCACTGCCTTATAATGTCAACAAAGAAATTTAAAAACAAAGGTCATAAATTTGAAAGAATGCAAAATTCACAAGTGGTTCTAGACTTTTGTAACTTTTTCTGCCAGTTACATTTTGACATCTTGATCTCTAGCCGATACCATCCATTATCCTTGCTATTCCTCTCATGGTCAAAAAAACCCCCAGTGTTAACTGCTCCAGGTTTCTGTATATGGACTGCCAGGTCCTCAACCCTTCTGACAAAGATAATTTCACAAAAGGGAAGCTCATTGACTTAGTTCAGAAGTAGAAACCTTCCTAGTTCTGTTTATTTGGGCTCCTTTCCTTCCCTCCTGCCTTCCTTGATGGATATACCACCTACAGAAAAAAGACAAGATAACATAATCATAGCCAGGCACTGTGCAAACAGAGGCCAACCTTAACCTATCCCAAGTTAGACTGCAGAGGAAATTTTGTCAAACAGGAAGAAAGAAGCAATCACAAAGAAATTAAAGTCCCCTATAATTATTAAAACCAAGAAACTTAGCAATAAACTAGGTATAAATTATCCCCAACCCTAGCAGGGTCCCATCTCTTGCTCTGGGTAGCTTATAAATGAGAAAGCAATATAGAGAGGAAGGCCAATGCAGACTAGCATACATTCAGTCTGACCACTGATGGGATATGTAATAGGAAAGAATGCCCTCCAGACCACCCTAACTGTTGTCTTGCTAAAACAAAGCTAATTTATCGTCCTCACAGTAATACTTGAAATGGTTGGCTTGCCCCCCACCCCCCACCCCTCTCACCCATACTGTACCTTCCCTGGCATCGTTCTGGCACACAGTATTGAAGTAGACAGTAGTGACTTCCCAATCTGTTCTCACAGGTCATTTTAGAATTATGTCTTCCCTTGTTAATTATCTTATCTGGACATAAACAGTGGTGTTTGGTTTCTTCTCCTTTGCAATTATCTAATCTGGGCCTGCATTGTGGAGTGATAAGTGTCACTGTGGCAGCTGATGCTATGAAAATGATAATGCTTGGCGTACAGGGCATAACCATCTGCTGACTCACGTTAGTAATTTAATTAAATTCACACTAGCCTTCTCCCAACAAAAACTGACTTGTCAGTGTGCTGAGATGTTTATTAATATAAGAACATAAGCCGTGCCTCTGCTGGGTCAGACCAGAGGTCCATCATGCCCAGCAGTCCACTCACGCGGCGGCCCATCAGTTCCAGGACCTGTATAGTAGCCCTCTATCTATACCCTTCTATCCCTTTTTCCTTTACAAAATTGTCCAATCCCTTCTTGAACTCCAATACCGTACACTGTCCTATCACGCCCTCTGGAAGCGCGTTCCAGGTGTCCACCACCTGTTGGGTGAAGAAGAACTTCCTAGCATTCGTTCTGAATCTGTCCCCTTTTAATTTTTCCGAATGCCCTCTCGTTCTTGTAGTTGTCGAAAGTTTGAAGAATCTGTCCCTCTCCACTTTTTCTATACCCTTCGTGATCTTGTAAGTCTCTATCATATCCCCTAAGTCTCTGCTTCTCCAGCAAAAAAAGCCCCAGTCTCTCTAATCTTTCAGCGTATGAAAGGTTTTCCATGCAGTGATGCAGCAGAGAGAACGCCCCGGCGGGGAAAACCACGAAGCAGCCCGTTCAAAGCGCTGCCACCCACTTGTTTATCTGTAGTATCCTCTCTCCTTCCACTACCTAGTCCCCCATTTCCTTTCACCTTCTCAGCTTTATCCTGGCCTCTCCTTTTACTTGCCTCCAGGCCAGTGTGTCTCCTCTTTTCTTTTCCTCACTCACTTCTCGTATCCAGTATCTCTTGACCTACCTCTTTTTTTCCAGTTTCCCCCTTCTCGTCCTCAATCCCTTTACTGGATCTCTCTTTTCCCTCCCCACCCCCTCCCCATTCAGCACCCCTCTCCCTCCTTGCCTTCCAATGCAGCACCTTGCTCCCTCCTTGCTTGCCCTTCTTTTCCTCCTTCTCCTGATGTAGAACCTCTTGTCTTCCATATCCCCTCTAAGCCCAGTGCTTCTTTCCTCCTCAATGCAGAAACAATTGTGAAAAACCACAACATATGATAACCCACTACTATCGGACCAATGCAGCACCGCTTTCCCTCCTTCCCTTGAGCTCAGCACTTCTTTCCCTCTCCTTGCCCCTCTATGCATCACTTAATCTAATCTAATCTTTAGTCTTGTATACCAATCTGTTACTGTTCATAATGTTTGTCTATGCATTATGTATGTCGACCTTGTTACCCGTTCTTAGTTCGTTAGGGAGGACGGGATATAAAACTAACCAAATAAATAAATAAATCTTCCCTAAACATTTAGGGCTCGACGCGCTTAATAGAAAAAGACAGTGACTAAATTATACATAGCTTAGTCACCCTTCAGGAGATGTTTGAAATAATATAAGAATCAAAGGTGGACATGACACCCATACTCCACCAAGGGTGCAAATTCATGCAGCTTTTTGTCAGCTTCCCACTGATTCTTGTGAACCATGTAATTGGGCATCCTGGTCATTTTGTAGCCAATTCCATGACACATGGGGATCTCAATGGGCTCACACTTGGCTTCTCAGTATCATAAGAACCAATCTCCAAGGCAGAACCAGCAATCGTGAGTTGGCAAAGAAAGGAAACCACAATCTTCAAATGTACAGTTCTCATTTTTCACCTCTCAGCACATTAAGCTGAAACTTTCCTAAACTGGTGCCACGATCAGGAGGCAGGTGCAGGAAGCAGAGCTGTCTCTCGGTCTCACACGCTATGTGGAGACAGTATCCCAGCTCTATAAAGTTACAAATGGCTTTTATAAATAAACCTTTAAGTACAGCTCAAAACAAAAATGACAGCAAGCCTGGGGGGGTCAAAGAAGTCCAGCCAGCCCCCACTCCACTCAAGGATGCTGAATCCCAGCGGCACTTTATAATCCAGCTAACAGAGGCATCAGCTGCTCCCAGAAAGCAGACAATACTTTTCGAGGAGAGGGGACTTGTACAGTAGAAAATGACACGGGGACAAATTTTTCCCCATTCCGTGAGTTCTTTTCCTGTAAGCTCCATTCCTGCAAGCTCTATCCTCATCTGCACAAGCCTCAAACACTCTAAAATCATAAGTGTTCAAAGCTTGTGTAAAATCATAAGTGTTCAAAACTCGCGGGGATGGGACAGGGAAGTTGTTTCTGCGGGGACAAATTTGTCCCCGTCTCATTCTCTAGTCTACAGTTCAGTACCTGCTGCTTTTGTGCTTGTTCCAGAGTGACTGCCCACAGCAGAGATCCCCTCAGTAGTGGTTGCAGACACTGCGCAAAATGATTGCCAGTTCCTGCATGGGCTGGGACTGGAGGAGGGAGGTGCCTGCCTGCTGGTACTGGGGAGAGATTAGGCACCAAAGTGACAGAAGATCAGAGCCACAGGGCGGTGGGATCTGGCACCTCCAATCTGAGCCTGCTGCATTTTATTTTCCATGTCTAGCCACAAACCTCCAGAGGGTGTTGGTGCCTTCACCAGGTGCCGCTGCCTGGCTTTGCCCACTTCCAGCAGCTGCTACTGAAGAGCATAAACACTCACATCTACTGATTCCCTCCCTCCACCAAACATCATTTGTCACGCCCACTCCACCCTAGTTCCCCCCCTCTCTCTCCTTTGCCCCCCCCCTCAACTAGCAACTCTCTCCCTCCTTGCTCCCACACATTTCCTGATCTTCCTGGGTTGGGACCCTGCTTCTTTGGCTCTGAAGAAGCAGCAGTGTCGGTGTCAGCTTGTCCATGCTGCCGCTAGCCATGCCTGACCCAGAAACAGGAAGTTATTGATGTAACTTCCTGTTCCTGGGTCAAGCAGAGCTAGCGGCAGCATGGACAAGCTGATGCTAACACTGCTGCTTCTTTAGAGCCAGAGAAGCGGGTCCTGACCCAGGAAGATCAGGTAATTGCACTAATCACAATTACATTTTTTAAATCTGTGTTAAAGATTTAGCACATTAATTTGCATTATTAATGATCTGTGATATGCTTAAGCGGTATAACAAATGTTAATAAAACATAAAGATAATGCACTAAATCTGTAGCCATACTTAATAATTATTTATATACCACATATGGTCTCAGGTACTCAAGCATTTTTCCCTATCTGTCCTGTTGAGCTCACACTCTGTCTAATGTACCTGGGGCAATGGGGGGATTAAGTGACTTGTCCAGGGTCACAAGGAGTAGCTTGGGATTTGAACCCACAAGCTCAGGGTGCCGAGGCTGTAGCGATAACCACTGTGCCACACACTCACCACTCTTAACAGTTGAAATAGCTAGCTGGAAGAATGTAGGGATTTTTAAATAGCCTCTTCCTACTTTGTAAGATGAATTTATTTTCATTTTTTAGAAACTCAGCAGCTTCTTAGAAAAACTCATAGTTATTGAAAGTAGACAGTGAAATGGTGTGGTGGCCATCAGTGTTCCCTCTAAGCGGGCGGGTGTTGTGAGCAAACTTTTTTCACTGTGAGCTAAAAATATCGGGCGCCAGCAAGTTATGAGCCAAATAAATATGTTGCTTTCTACCACAGAACTTCCTTACGTTTGTATGGAATCTATCCCCTTTCAACTTTAGAGAGTGCCCTCTCGTTCTCCCTGCCTTAGCTACTAAGTCTATTCCCTTCAGTACCTTGAATGTTTCTATCATGTCCCCTCTCAATCTCCTCTGCTCAAGGGAGAAGAGGCCCAGTTTCTCTAATCTTTCGCTGTACGGCAACTCCTCCAGCCCCTTAACCATTTTAGTTGCTCTTCTCTGGATCCTTTCGAGTAGTACCGTGTCCTTCTTAAAGTACCAGTGCTGGACGCAGTACTCCAGGTGAGGGCGTACCACCATGGCCCGGTACAGCAGCATGATAACCTTCTCTGTCTCTTCAGTCCAGCATCTGCCCCTTCCATTCACTGTCTGTCTTTCCCTGCCATCTCTCCTCCTGCCCCCCCCCCACCTCCCAATTTGGTCTAGCATCCATCATCTTCCTTCTGTTCCCCTCATGGTCTGGCATCTCTATCCTTCCCTCCCCCCTGTGGTTTTTAGCATATCTCTCTTCTCATTTCCTCCACTCAGATCTGATCATTCTCTGCTCTCTCTTCCCTTTTCTTCTCTGGTCTTCCTTCTCTATTTTCTGCCTCCATCTAAATTAAATTCTTTCTTACTATTTAGTCCCGTTTCCCTCTTTTCACTGTGTCTACACACAGCTTGTCACCCCTTTCCCTCACCCCTCCATTATCTTACTATTTTCTTCCCCCTTTATTTATCTCCTCCTTCCATCCAGTATGTGTTCTTTCCCCACTTCCATTCAGCATCTGCTCTCCCTTCTCAACTGACATCCATCTGCCTTCTGCTCTCTCTCCCTTCTTCTCACTTCCATCATCTGTCCCCTTCTCTCTCTCTCTCATCTCCTCCATTCCATCATCTGCCCCTTCTCTCTCTCTCTCTCTCCCCCCCCCCAACTTCCATCATCTGCCCCCCTTCCCCTCACCTTTGTGGGTCACTTTCTTTCCCCTGAGGGTGGCTCATGTCACAGGGGAAGCTTTGGCCGAGCAGAACCGCTTGATTGACAGTGGAACTTACTTGATTGATGTCGATGCTGGGGCCCGTTGCCGTTTGAAGGAAAAAAAAAAAGGTGGAAAAAAGGAACCTGTAAAGGCGAGAGGAAGGGAAACCTCCAGGACAGCTGCTTTTTGCCCTCCTTCAGCGGCCCAAGAGTTCAGACCAGCAGCGGCAGCTCTGTATGCTTTTAACTTCGGCACAGAGCTGCCCCTAATCAATAGTTTAGCGCGGTTTCATGAGGCAGCCTCGGGGCCTTTGATAGCCGGCCCGCTTCGATGATGCGATGTGGGCCGGCCTAGCAAAGGCCCCGAGGCTGCCTTATGAAACCGCGCTAAACTATTGATTAGGGGCAGCTCTGTGCCGAAGTTAAAAGCATACACAGCTGCCGCTGCTGGTCTGGAGGTGCGGAGACAAGGCAGGAGGCAAACGCGGTGGAAGGCAGGAGTCCCGGCGAAGGCAGGAGTCCCGGCACAGCGACTGCAACAGGAAGTTGCAAGTCAGCTGACGCCGGCCTTTCGTTGCGGCGGGGACCGAATCCTTCGCGGACCGGCAAGATTTTGTTTGCGGACCGGCGGTTGAAGAACTGTGCTCTACACTGTGTGCGCTGTGACGAGAAACTTGTGCGCTGCGAGGTAATATTTTGAGCGCCAGCGCACCCCAGCGCAGCTTAGCGGGAACACCACTTTTCACGGTAATTTATAAAAATAAAACAAAAACATAAAGGAAATAGGATGATACTTTTTTTAGTGGACTAACTTAATGCATTTTATGATTAACTTTTGAAGGTAATCCTTTCTTCCTTAGGTCAGAAATAAGCATATATTGACAAATGTCAGTAAATGTAAGGGAAACATGAAATCATTCCAGTGACAGCTGAGAGGCTAAAGAGTCAGCTGTGGAACTGGCTTCAGCTGAATAATTGAAGGGCTAATAAGTTATTAAATCTTTAAGGCCTTATTATTTTTTTAATATGGTAAAATTAGAAAATAGTAGTTTTTCGCTGAAATTTGCAGAAACACGAGTGTTTAACTTTGTACCATATAAAGGTTTTCAGCTTCTGTTTGCTTAGGGATTTATTGAAACATACGTTTTGGCTAGAGAGGGTTGCCTGCAATTTTACTTAGTGCTTCACTTTTGGTATGTTTGTCCATCCCAAATTAACTTAATCCTAAATGATAAATAGAGCAGATGATGGTGTTCTGTACAATTCAAGAAGGCACTTGGGGTCTCTTAGAGAGAGGAAGAGATAATGGTTACTGCAGATGGGCAGACTAGATGGGCCATTTGGCCTTTCTCTGTCATCATGTTTCTGTTTAATTACTGTCAACCATGCCATCGTGGGCTAGAATGAGGTATTGCTTTAAAAGAAATCCGTCGTTTACAGATCAAACAAAATGCTTCTATAAAACTCATTAAAAAAGCAAAAAAAATTTGATCACGTCACTCCACTACTCAGGGAAGCACATTGGCTCCCTGTAGCCCATCGAATAACCTACAAATTAAACTTATTAGTCTTTAAAAGTCTTCTATGTAAATCTCCCTCTTTTATTTACAGAGTTTTGATCCCTTATACTCCACTAAGATTGCTTAGATCTATTGATCAACATCTTCTGACAGTTCCTTCTTTAAAAATTATAAATACACGGCGAAATTCAATCTTTTCCGTCACAGCACCTCAAACCTGGAATTTACTTCCAATCAATATTCGAGAAGAATTAGATTTGGTTAGATTTAAAAGTAAGCTCAAATGCTTTCTTTTTAAAGATGCATTTGACAGCTGAGATAACCAGAACGTTCGACCCGACTAAAGTTTTTTATAGATCTCATTATATTTACTACTCTTGCCTCCCTTCATTTTTCCTTCCTAATGTTGTTTACCATATATGTTTTCTTTAACCTTCTCAAAATTGTATTTCTTCCCCTTCCCCTTTGTATCCAGTGTTTGTCTTAAGTTTTTTTAAATTAAATTGTCAGTCTCCCTTTATTAACTTATGTTTATTATTATACTATGTACATCGCTTAGAATGTTAAATAAGCGATTAATCAAATATCGAAGAAACTTGGAAACTTCCTCTTCCACAGCAGTCCTTAGCTTGGCAATCTGTAACTCTCCTTCAAATCTACAGTAAACCTTTTTCTCTTCAGCTAAAGGGAGGGAGGTGCTTTTCTTCCTCAAAGTATTACAGCTGCAATGCCAAGTTTAATTTATTTGATATACTGCGTATATGAAACCAAAGTTAAAATCTAAGCGGTTCACAATATAAAAGGGAGGGGAACAATGCCTTGTGCAACTACTCTGGGCTGTACACTCCTAAAGCCAACCTCGCCTACAGAAGCAAACTATCATATAGCACTAGATATCATAAGAACAGTATTTGGTTTTGCCTTCCATCAACCAAAGAACTATAGATGAAATCTCAGCAGCCCTTCTATGTCCTAGGTACTAAGGACCTGGATTGGCCACCGTGAGAACGGGCTACTGAGCTTGATGAGACCATTGGTCTGACCCAGTAAGGCTATTCTTCTGTTCCATGCAACCCTGAGTCACACCAGTCATTCCCGGGTCTTCCTATATTGATCCAGCATTAGTGTGCACCCAACAGTTGATTGGGAATGTAGCTCACATGTATATTGAGGAATTCCAGTAATTTCTACCACCATTCAGCATACCGTATATACTCAAATATAAACTAATCTGATTATAAACCAAGGTAACCTTTTTCACCCCCCCCTAAAAGGGTGAAAAGGATCACTCAAATATAAACCGGGGAGGGGGAGTTATATTCAATTGCCCTGCCTTGCACCTAGCCCTCTTTCCCTCCCTCCCTCCTTCCTTCCTTTCCTGCCCAGCTCTGCACCCAGCCTCCGATGCCTACTGCAGCCCTAGTGGTCCAGCAGTGAGCCGGAACAGGAGCAATCTTTCCCACCTCCTGTCCCAGTCAGCTGTTAACCACCCCGTCTCCCTCCCACCTCCTGGACCAGTTGCAGACCTCCCGTGGGCCTGCCTTAAGCCCTGGTGGTCCAGTGGTGAGCCGGGACACGAGCGATCCTTCTTCCATGCTGTCCCCACCTATTCTTAACCACCCCACTTCCCTCCCACCTCCCGGACCCCTCTCTAATATTTGGTGGTCTAGCAGTGAAGCAGGGCGGGAACAATTTTTCTTTTCTCCTGCCCCGTACAGAGCCATGAATAGAAATGGCTGCGTAAGTTCCCGAGGTAGTCTCACGAGTTCTCACGGCCTCATGAGACTGCCCCGGGAACTTGTGCAGCCATTTCAGATTGCAGCTCCGCATGAGGCAAGAGGGAAGAAAAATCACTCCTGTCCCACTTTACTGTTAGACCACCAGGGTTCAAAAGGTATGTTGGAAAGGGGTCTGGGAAGCATGAGATAAGCTCTGGAATGCATTGCCAGAGGTTGTGGTAAGAGCGGATAGCGTATTATAGATTATTATTATTATAGATTTTTTTCAAGTTTATTATAGATTTGATTAATCGCTTATTCAAAATTCTAAGCGATGTACAAAACAGTAAAATTACAAACCAAATAAATCGACTAACCTGACAGAACATATAATAGGGAGGAAAAAATGGGGAAAGAAATACAAGTTATTGATAGTAAATAAGACGAGAAAGGGAAAAACCAATAGGAGAGGGAGAGCAGTGAGCTTCAAAAAAGTAGCTGGTTTTAAGAAAGGTTTGGACAATTTCCTGGAGGAAAAGTCCATAGTCTGTTATTGAGACAGACAGGGGAGAAACCACTTTATGCCCTGGATCAGTAGCATGGAACGTTGCTACTGTTTGGGTTTTGGCCAAGTACTAGTGAGGACGGGCTACTGGGCTAGATGGACCATTGGTCTGACCCAGTAAGACTGTTCTTATTTTCTTTCGCCGTACTTGTTGAGGAGATGGGAAAGATAGTTTGTAGCATTGCGTACTGCGTGAGTCGAAGAAGGAATGTGGGACTTTAATGTCTGAGGTTAGTCCCTCTGAGTCGATCACTTTGTGGACCATGCAGGCTATCTTGAACTGGATTCTTCTTTTCATCAGCAGCCAGTATAATTGTATAAAAAGATTTGGGAGTTGTATGTTGAAATTTTGGTGACGGGACTAAATGGCGCGAGACAACGGCGCGCAGACAACTGAGCACAAGGTGGACGGCGCGCCGAAGAAAAGCACTATTTTAAAGGGTTCTGATGGGGGGTGTGGGGGGGAACGCCCCCACTTTACTTAACAGACATCTCGCTGCCGTTTGGGGATTGTAACCCCCCACATTATACTTAAAACTGAACTTTTTCCCTAAAAAACAGGCAAAAAGTTCGGTTTCAAGTATAATGAGGGGGGTTACAACCCCCCAAACCCCCCACAACGCCAGCGCGATGTCTGTTAAGTAAAATAGGGGGTTCCCCACCAACACCCCCCATCGGAACCCTTTAAAATAGTGCTTTTCTTCGGCGCGCCGTCAACCTTGCGCTCAGTTGTCTGCGCTCAGTTGTCTCGCGCGATTTTGTCTATGAACCGAAATTTTCAAGCCAATGCAGGGCTATTAGATTCCCTTCAGATGTAAACACCTCCACAACCCAACATTCTTCTTCAACCTCCTCCCATTTCTACGAGTATTCTCCTATTTCTTCCCCCCCCCCTCAGTTTCAACAGCACTCCTGGTCTACATCCCCAAACTCAAAACCCCAATTCAGTTATCACCAAAGGAGAAACAGTCAGCTCCATTTCGAGGCAAAATCTGCTAAGGGAACAAACAGATGAAGAACAGACCTAACAAAGATATTGCAAAGCAGTCAAGGGAATACATCACAGAGCCCAGCATATGCCTCCAAAGAGCTGCTCCCGAAGCACAATCTTCTGTGGCTATCAGCCTGGCGTCTACTTAGTGAGCTTTCACCACCCCAAAGAAGAATGGCATTCTATGGCTCACCGTATATCACATGGGCTTAGGGCTTCCAGGTCTGAATATGGTATTTACTCTATTGTTCTTCAGTTTCTCCAACAACCACCCTCAGAATAGGGTACTGAACCCACACCATCACCCATTGCCACACTCCAAACAAAGAAGCAACAGGAATGTCAACCTAAGCCCACTGATCCAGAGCCAGCACATTCCCTTTTGAGAGCTGGGCTCTGGAAGCACAAGGGGGTAGAGGAAATAAACTGTTGTGCCCCGTCAGTTAAGATATATCACTTATGGACTTCTTTATTTCAGTCTGCAGCATAAGTAGAAAACACCACCACCCAACAAGAATGAAGCTGCCTTCAGAACTGGGACAAATAATACTTTATTTCAAAATATAAGACCTGACTCGGCCAGTGTTTCGGCTCATGCCTGCCTCAGGGTTCTTTTCTCTTTTCAAAGTGATTTATCCCAAATGCAGTGAAACTTTTTCTGGAACTGGTAGCGATGTGTACTCTCCTTTCTGGGGTTTTTTTTTTCCGAAAGCCAAATGCCAGACACATAGTGAGGAGAGAACACGTTGCTACTAGTTCCAGAAAAAGTTTCATTACATTTGGGCTAAATCACTTTGAAAAGAGAAAAGACCCCTGAGGCAGGCAAGAGCTGAAACACTGGCCATCGGGTCTTATATTTTGAAATGAAGTATTACTTCTCCCAGTTCTGAAGGCAGTTTTTCACTCTTGTTGGGTGTTGTTTTCTGCTGTATATTTAGACTCTCTTTCTCTGTATACTGTATTGCAGCATAAGTAGAGGCAGAGCTGATGAAAGCGCTAGGTTCTTCCTCTGCCTCCAGAATTATGGCCATCATTTGCTTAATAGTTCCACCAATCCTGGCCAAAGTGCTTCCTCTTTTAATGTTCTTGTGTTGGACAAAGTGGCTTAGAAACAAGTTAGATATAAATCAAGGATACTGAAATTTGTCAAAAATGGATATGATGTACGGGCAAAAGCGGTGGAGTGGGGGAGGGTGTACCCGATTCCTTATGGCCATGTCATTACAGTTAACCTACAGAACTCAGTGTATGCGATATTTTGTGCACTGATCCTTGCTGTTTTACACTCCATTTACAGGGATTTCAAGAGTAAAAACATCTTGCTGAAGAATGACTTGACAGCAGTTTTAGGAGATTTTGGACTAGCTGTACGATTTGAACCTGGAAAGCCCCCAGGAGATACGCACGGACAGGTAACTATTCGTGTTGCGAAGTGGTACTTGTACATGTTAGTCAGAATATGTGCATACAATTTTTCCAAATGTTTTTGTGCAGTTTCAACAGGCTTTACTTTGTGTGATTTGCATTGATAAATTAGAATAAGAGCTCCGAAGGTTCTTGCCACTTTGCGAGCTGACTCTGCATTGGTTACAGGTGGAATTGGCTTTAACAGTACTGTTCTCCTCTGCAGTTAGTTTAATAAATAGAAATAGCTTCCATCTTGTCCTTTGGTTTTTAATTTAATTGGGAAATTTCTCTTTGCAAATGTCAGAGTGCTTGCTTTGTTAAGAAGAAAAACGGTCCACAGACTGTCCCTCAGGTTTACCCATTTTTCTTCTTCCCTCTTAGCTAAAGTAGGTTGGTTGCTGTGTTAGGTGACTTGAACTGACAGATATGTGGTTAACAAATAAAACATAAGTAGATCTGATATTTAAAACAAAATAAGCTCCTAAATTTGAGCTCCTAATGTAAGTGCCTAAATTTGTGACTTATTTTCAGGTAAACTTAGGTACCTAATTTTTCACCTGACCATTCATCTTAATTTTGGAGTTCAAAATGTTATGGGGCTCATTTTCAAAAAAAAAAGATAAGACGTCCAAAAGACAGCATAATCCGGCTTGAATGTCTTACTAGTCAAAACGTTCAAGTGGCCATTTTCAAAAGTGACTTTCTGGACATCTTTCTGGTTGTTTTGTCTCCAGTGCCTCTAAATCTTAAGGGAGCATACTAGAGGCATGTTTTGAGTGGATTTAGGACTTGGACGTTCTGCAGGGATAATCAAACTTTTAATAAACATCGAGCGCACCATTTAGACATTTTTTAAAAAAAGAATAAAGATCAAAAAGGTGCCCAAACTGACTAGATGACCACTGAAGGATTAAGGCATTACCCCCCCTTTCTGTCCCAGTGGCCACTGACCCCCTCCCACCACCCAAAGATATGAAAGAAACAGTCCAGTCCAGCCTGTATTACAGCTTCAGACACAGCTCAGCAAAGCAGAGATGCATTCTTAAGGAGTACTTCAGTGAATGTTACATTAAAAAGTCCCACATACACGTCACTATAACCTGCTCTCCAAAACTTACTGCACCTACATAAAGATGACACCTGCAGGCATAAGGCCAGATGCTCAAGGCCCAGCGCGAAGGAGGCAGATCTTCCGGCACCGGCATGTCCTGTTGGTGCCGGTGCCATACGGGGGTAAGAAATGTGATCGGGTGGGTGGGTGGATGCCTGGGGGATTCCGGATCGCGGCGGGGAGGGGGTGCGACGCGAGCGGAGGGTGCCAGATCGTGGGGGGGAGAGTACCGGATCGCGGGGGGGCGCTCGTAAATCGAGGCACACTCAGTTTCCAAGGCGCCGATTTTGCGAATGTTTTGCTCGTCTTGCAAAACACTCACAAACCGATGCACTTGCAAACCGAGGTACCACTGTATTTATCATCCTAATGCTGAAAAGAAATGCTAAACTCCTAACTCTTTTCTCAAGTAGAATACGTCTCCCAGTAAACACATGGACAGGATAATTCTTTCAAAATTCAGGAGAACCTTTTGAGCATGTATAGGTGTTCTAGTCCCTTAGAGATCCTGTGCTAATAGCTCAGGTTTGAGTTTATCTGTTGTAAGGGTATATTGAGAAGGAAGGAAATAATTGTAAACTGTTTTGTGAAGAAACAGATCATAAATAAACCTTCCCTATTTTGCAGCCTGTGTGTGCTTCTTGTCATCATGTCTATTCTTTTGACTGGGTTTCATTGAGAATAAGGTCATTTTTTCTGTTACTTTAACCCTCAAGGTGGGGACAAGGAGATACATGGCTCCTGAGGTGTTGGAGGGGGCAATCAACTTCCAGCGAGATGCCTTCCTGAGAATAGACATGTATGCCTTGGGGTTGGTACTCTGGGAGCTTGTTGCAAGGTGCACTGCAGCTGATGGTAAGTTGCTTTTTGCAATTGAAGCAGGGTACAACTAGAAAAATACCCTCCTTATCTGATCTCTGTTGTTGCTCTACTTTGTCCATAAGATGAAGGGACAGACATAGACTAAGGTCTATTGAGTCCAACAGCTTGTATCTGATGGTGGCTTTTCTGAACTGCTACTACTCTGAGTGGATAGAGCAACAGGTTGAGAACCAGGGAAGCCAAGGTTCAAATCCTATTTCTCCCATTGATGTTCTTGTGACCTTGAGTAAATCACTTAACCTTCCAATGAGAAATAACCTGTTGTACCTAAATTCAATTTCTTTTAAACCCTATCTTTTAAAGCCCATTTTCAGGGATAGGTAGGGCTTTCCCATTGCTACTTGACCGATCAGTTTATAAAAATAAATTTTACTCTTAAGAAGGTATCCAAGCTGTTTTTAAATCCTGCTGTATTAGTCACTTTGATCGAGTCATCCAGCAACAGAATCTGCAGCTTAATTGTGCACTGCATTTTCATGGAGTGTCCTCTCAATTTATCATTTGCAAGATTAAACAACTACTCCCCGTTTTTAACCATTCGGCTCCATTCATGATATTATCCATTTTATCATATCCTTTCTGTCATCTTTCCCAAACTGAGGAGCTCTAACCCATTCAACATCTCCATTTTTGTTGCCCTTCTCTGAATCTTTTCTAGTTTTGCCGTATACTTTCAGAGATGAAGCAATCAGCACTGCGAACTTGGTGTGCTCACACCATGATCTATACAGAGGCACGATAATTTTGATGGTTTTGCTCTCCATTTCTTTTTGAATGTTCTATTTAAATGGGGGGGGGGGGTTGTTTGTTTATTTTTGGAAACTGTATAAATGGCTCAAAAGAGCATGGTTTGGAACAAACTATCTTTAAAAGATATCATCATAAAAGGGAAGACAGTGCTTCCTGATAGTGAGATTGCAATACAGGGTACAGTATACCAGGTTTCCTTAAATACAGAGCAGGCTTTTAAAGATGGCAAATTATCCATGCCAGCTGCTGAGTAAATTGTAAGTAGATATGACAAACATTGTTTGAAATGTCTGTATGCAAATACCAGAAGCTTAAGAAACAAGATAGGAAAATTAGAATATATTGCACTAAATGAAAAGATAGATATAATAGGCATCTCTGAGACCTGGAGAAGAAGTAACCAATGGGTCATTGTCATACTGGGATACAAACTATATCGCCATGATAGGGTAGATCAAATTAGTGGAGACGCAGCGTTATATGTTAAGGAGGACCTTGAATCAAATGGACTGAAAATTCTACAGGAGAAGAAACACACCTTGGAATCCCTCTGGGTAGAAATTCCATTTGTAAAGGGAAAAGAATAGTGACAGGGGTGTATTACCATCTACCTGACCAGGATGAACGGATAGATGCTGAAATGTTATCAGGTTTATTTTTAGGTGTTTTTATATATCGCCTATCAAGGTTTATCTAAGCAGTTTTACAATCAGGTACTCAAGTATTTTCCCTGTCTATCCCGGTGGGCTCACAATCTATCTAATGTACCTGGGGCTGTGGAGGACTGAGTGACTTGCCGAAACCTTGCAGCATATCACTTGGAATGTCCCTCTCCTTAAGAATGACCTATTGTCAACTAGTTCCTAATCTAGTTAGTCATTTTAGGATTCATACTAAGATCAGTCCGTTTATTTATACATCATCTATGCGTCAACAGAAGAAGCAAATTTGGCAAATATGAGAGTAATATATTCAGAGTTTACCCTCCAGGGCACATAGTAGAGTTTTAAATTATTTAAATCTTATATTGGTAGAAGCTTTATGATATTCCCCTACCTTATTTTTGCCACTCAGAAATTTGTACTGGTTTGAGGGGGGGGAGGGAGGAGATATGGGGAGTTTAGTGAGAAGGAAGGGGAGATTACAAGGGAGGTAGGTTGGTTGGGCATCTTCAAATTTGGCTGCGTTTGTTACAAGACACTATTCGGACCTCGCCCACCTACCTCACGAAGCACTTCGTTCTTCAGGACCATCCCCGCCCCTCCCGCAATACTCTGCTATTCTCATTCCCCACCTTCAAGGGATGTCGATACAAAAAATTCCTTGATAGGACACTATCCTTCCAGGCAGGCATCTGGAACAACACATTAAGCGCCCTCCTCTTGAATTCTCCATCATACCAATCCTTCAAAAAATCTCTGAAATCCCACTTATTCAACAATTTTATCTGACCTTTGAAAACCATCCTTCCCACCTACATTCTCAACATGCACCCCTCCTACCTGCGTACCGCCCTCCCTCATTTCTCCCCCCCTCTCCCCTAAACCAATGCTGCAATCTTCAATTGCCACAATACTTGTGTTATCCATTCTGTATTTCTACTTTACTGTATATGGTCTTGAACTGAATAGATATGACGGGATATAAATAAAGCTATTATTATTATTATTATTATTATTATAGGAGTACCATGAGAGGTTATACTAGTACAGACCTCTCCTGATTGTTAGTCACAGATGGTTTTTGGATAGAGAGTAGGGTACATTTTTGTTTTGTGCCAAAAATGTTGCTTGCCATTTGGTCTTTACCTTGTGATCGCAAATTTCTTGTGCTTCTTATGGTTGTTTCTGCGGGCTTTTTCAATAAAAGAGGTTATACATAAGTCATCTATGCAAAACTGTGTCAAAGACTTTGCTAAAATCTAAATATAGCACATCTAGCACTCTCCTTCAAACTAACTCTAGTCACTCAAATCAAAGAAATTAATCAGATTTGTCTCTAGTTAAACCATCCTACATTGGGTCCTTTAACCCACTAGATTCCAGAAACCTCACTGTTCTCTGTTTTAGAAGTGTTTTCATTAATTCACGTACCACAGAAATCAGACTGACCAGCCTGTAGTTCCCAACCTCCTCCTTATTTCCACTTTTGTGGAGAGAAACTGAGTTTGCCATTCTCCAGGCCTCTGGGACCACTCCTGACTCTAGAAAAGCATTGAAAAGGTTAGATAGCGGAGCCACCATAACTTCTCTAAGTTCCTTCATTAGATATTGATGTATGCTATCTAGCTTCATTGCTTTGTCTACTTTTAATTTAGCTAGCTCCTCACAAACACAGTCCTCTAAAAATTGTTCAGGGTCTACTACAATTTTGTTGTGTTTTTGTCTTATGCATTCCTATTCCTGGCCCTTCATCTATGAAATCAGAACAGAAATATGATATTGTAAGCAATTCTGCCTTATTCTCATCAGCTTCTACATATTCTTCCCCTTCACCCTTGAGTCTCACAATGCCAAATTTGCACTTCCTCCAATCGATAACAAATCTTTAAAAAATGTCTTGTCCTTTCATTTTGCTGTATTAGCTATTTTTTCTTCCATTTGCATCTTTGCTTTCCTGACTACTTTACTCATTTCTCTTAGCTTTTCCAGATATTATTGCCTGTCTTCCTCTTTCTGCAATCTCTTGTAGTTTTTGAAAGCTCTTTTTCCTTATCTTTTCAGCTACTACTTTTGAGAACCAAAGTGGCGTTCTTTTTCTCTCTCTTATTTACTTTCCTTACAAAAAAGTTGATTACCTTTAAAATAACTCCTTTCAGTTTTGACCACTGCTTTTCTACATCTTCCAGATCTTCCCATCTAGCTAACACTTCCTTGAGGTATTTCCCAACTGCAACAATTTTTTTTTTTTAAGCAAAGAACTTTCACTTTTGAATAAACCATTTCCATGCCTGTCTTAAGATTGATTATCCCAAAACGCAGCGACTTAAATCTCTATGCACTTTTCAAGTTATAAGCAGATTCGTCAGACATGCCACCACTAGCCATATGCGATTGGAAGGCTGTGTACATCACTAGCGACATATATTCATTATCCGTACTGCTTTATTTTACTTAATATATTTTGATTTTTTGATTTTTTAAAGAATTTTTTGCATTTTAGTTTGTGTATATAATTTAATTCAATTCATTTAATTTATCTTTAAAATACTCCCATCTTGGTTAGTATACATCATTGGATTCATTTTATAAAGCAAAAATCACTTTCTGGTGGTTACGGGATGCCAGATGATCACCCACTGTAATATGAGAAACATCTTTCCATTCATAAGCACTAAATCCAGTATGGCCCCATCCCAAATGAATTTCATTACCAACTGCTGGAATATTTCTCCCCATAGAGGATCCAGTATCTCCCTACGTCTACACAACCCTGCGAAAGGGATCCCCTAATCAACATCTGACAGGTTATAATTACTTATTACTAGTACTTTCCCTTTCAGAGTTATAGATTGAATGCTTGTGCTTGTGAAGGAGGTTTGTACATCACACCACTTTAAATAGTCTTTGTATGCATCACACAGGTCCTGTTGATGAGTACACACTGCCATTTGAGGAGGAGATTGGCCAGCATCCATCACTGGAAGATCTGCAGGAAATAGTGGTTCACAAGAAGATTCGGCCGGTTTTCAAGGATCACTGGCTTAAGCACCCTGTAAGTCCTTCTATATCTCTGTATGTGCACATTTTTTTTTTTAACGTGTTTTTAACTGTGACTCTTGAGCTCCTATCAGACACAAAACAAACGTGGTGGCACTGCAAAAGAAATAAAATTGGGCAGGCTAGAGAAGCCCTAAGTTGTTCAGAAGGAATTTAGAAAGGTTTTCTACATGCAAAACTGGAAAGAGTTGTGCAGTCCTCCATTTTACCTTACTTTTAAACTTGGTTTAAGTTTGAAGTTCACATGGGTGGGTTTTTGGGATTTTCACATTACCAGGACAATTTTATAAACTGGTGCCTAGGTGGCTTGGAACACGCACAAGATGGAGGTGTAATCACATTGCTCTGCTCCCCCAGGCACTAATTCTGAAGAATTTGCTGTAAAATAAAGTTTCTTGTATCAAAAGAACTTACTATAAAGTCAGAGGATGGCAACTTCAAGGCAGACGAAACTTGAGACGGCTTTTGTGGGCACTGCTAAGCGTGTCAAGCATGATCATGTGACGCCAGCAAAGACTGCACTCCCAGATGAGGAAGAAATTGATAAAAAAGAAGTGATGACAGCGCTGGAAAAAATACAGCAGATGCTACAAAAGAACACAGATTACATACAGGAAGTAAAGGAAGAGGTTGTCAACATAAATAAGCAGTTGGAATTGGCAAACCAGAGAGTGACAACACTGGAAAAAAAAATGGAACAGTTGGAACTAACAGAGGTTCAGTTTAAATCTGAAAGAAAAATCATTTCAGAGATGCAAAAACAACTGGAAAATTATGAGAATTGTGGACGTCGGAAGAACATAAAAATAATTGGGCTGGCGGAAAAATTGGAGGGAGATAATCCCATAAAGTTTCTGGAGACTTTAATACCAAAGCTTTTTCAGCTGAACTCAAAACAACCTCTTGAAATTGAAAGGGCACACAGAATTCCGTTCCAACGGTCAGAAAGTCAGTCAAAGCCCAGACCGCTTATCTTTAAACTGTTAAGGTTTCAGCAAGCCTTTGAAATACTGAAGTTGGCAAAAGCAGACAAAAATTTGACATATAAAGGATCAAAATTATTATTTTTGCCTGACTTTGCAAAGAATACAGCAGCATTGAGGCAGCAGTTTCTTCAATTAAGACCACAGCTTAAAGAAAAAGGATATAAATACGGTTTATATTTCCCTGCAAAAATGAGGATTTCTTATGGGAGTAAATCACTATATTTTGAGGATCCAGGGAAGTTGAAAGACTTTCTGAATAACTCTGAACCAATGACTATGTAAGGAAGAAAAGGTTTAGAAGACAGAAATATATTAATAGGAGTGGAATATAAAAGTAAGACTGGAATAGAATGGATGGAATGCTAAGGATTTATGAAAATGTTACATTTCTTCTTTTATGTATGTATGTAGTGAATATGAAATTGAATGAAATGGTTTAGAACTCTAATATAAATATATTTAAAGAAGCATATTCATAAATAAATTAAAATAAATATAGATATTATGCTGTGAAAGTGGGAGGAGGGAGGAATATAAGATGAACTTAAGGAGGATTTATAAAATATGTAAAGTTTTGAAATGTTCATTTATTAATATTGAATATGGGGGAACTTAAAAGATTTAAAAGAGAATTGATAAAAAGGTAAAGGTGGTATTTGACCATTTTGGAAATTGGGTTATATAAAAGTATGGAAAAATAATGAAATAAATGGTTATGTTAATATTTAAAATATGTCATGGTAGTAAGATATAAGATGGGAAAAAGTACATTTATATGTGGGAGACAATGTATAAATGCCTGGGGGGTGGAAGTGGTTGCATATCCTATGCGTGGTTCAAGTTTATCCATAATGAAGGGAGGGGTGGGAGGGATATGGGGAGGGGGGATATTTAAGAGTAAGGGGTAAGAATATCTGTGTAGTAGGGGATATTATATCATATTCTTATATTTTATGGATGTTATGGGAAGGATGGTGTCTAATCAATTTCATTTATATAAACTGGAGTGTCAATGCTGGAATTTTATTGAGTTGAAAGATGGAGACTAAATTCTACTCTTTAAATGTCAATGGCCTGAATCACCAAATTAAAAGGAAAAAAATGTTAAATTTCCTTAAAAAGCAACAGGCGGATGTATATTTCATCCAAGAGACCCATCTGTCCACAATAGAATCTAGAAAGCTGGAAGGGGGATGGATTTCAAAAGTATTTTTTGCTCCAGCAAATGGGAAAAAGGCTGGAGTGGCCATTTTAATTAATAAAAAATGTACAGCTGATTTTAAGATGGTAGAAATGGATCCATTAGGAAGGTGGGTGCATATTGAAATGAGCATGGAAAATAATATCCTGGACTTATTTAACATCTAAGCTCCTAATACGAATCAGATGGAGTTTTTTAAGAACCTACTACAAATTTTAATGACACTGGCTGCTTCTAATTTAGTGGTGGCTGGAGATTTCAATGCTGTAATGGATTCAATTATGGATAAAAATCCAAGTAGAGTTATGAAATCATTAGGGCTAGATAATTTGGTAAAATCTTGTGATTTAATAGATATATGGCGTATTCTTCATTTTAATGATCGGGAATTCTCTTTTTGTTCACAGGTCCATAATTCTTTTTCAAGAATTGATTATATTTTTGTTTCAAATAATTTAGCGAAAAATGTAATAAGAGATATTATAGATCCTATTCTCTTATCTGATCATGGTGCTGTATGGATTGAGTTAAAGGATGGTGAAAAGGATTATTCTAAGCCAGTTTGGAGATTTGATAATTCTTTGGTAATAGATTCAAATTTTACTGAAGATTTTAAAATAAAAATGATTGAATTCTTCCAAATTAATGATACTAATGATATAAATATGGAAGTATTATGGGATGCGTTTAAAGCAACCATGAGAGGTAATATTATTTCATATTCAGCATACGTTAGGAAACAGTTTACAAAACAATTTGTTGATTTGGAAAAGGAAATTAAAGTATTGGAAAGTAATTTAATTAATAGATGGGAGTGGAATACTTTGCAATTATTATTAAAAGCAAAAGTTAAATATAATGAGTTATCCTCTAAATTTGTAAGGAATGATTTATTTTCTCAACAAACTCAATACTATGGAAATTCAAATAAGGCGGGTAGGATGCTAGCAAATTATCTTAAAGCAAGGAAAAGAAGAACAAAAATTGTTGTAATAAAAGATAAAAATGGAAAATCACATAATAAAATTGATCAGATTCTAAAACAATTTTTTAGTTTTTATAAAGACTTGTATTCTTCTGAATCTTACAGAGATAGAGAAAAGGATGGATTGGAATTTTTAAGTTCACTTAAGGGGCCTCAAATTCCTGAACATATAAAAGGAAGTTTAGAAGAACCTATATCTTTAAAAGAGTTAGAAACAGCATTGAAGTCTCTTAGAGTTGGATCCGCTCCAGGTGGTGATGGATATACGGTAGAGTTCTATAAATTATTTCAAAATACTTTGTTACCCTATTTGTTAAAATTATATCAATACCAACTGAATAAAAGTTGTATATCAGGTACTATGGCAGATTCATTAATTATTGTCTTACCAAAACCAAACAAAGATCATACTTTGGTATCAAACTACAGGCCTATTTCATTAATTAATGTAGATGGTAAACTTTTAGCCAAAGTTTTGGCATTAAAATTGGCCAAAGCTCTCCCTTTTATTATTGATACTCACCAAACAGGATTCGTTGCAAGAAGACATTCTTCCAATAATACCAGACTGGCTTTTCATACTTTAAATTTAATAAAAGATATTCAGGATCCGGCATTCTTAATTTCTTTGGATGCAGAAAAAGCCTTTGACAGAGTTGAATGGTCTTTTATGTATCAAGCATTAGAATGGTTTGGTATAGGGACTGGTTTTATTCAAATGATTCAGACATTGTATAGCTCCCCTGGTGCTAGGCTATATATTAATAATAATTTATCGGATAGATTTAGTTTACAGAGGGGGGTTAGACAAGGTTGTCCTTTGTCTCCTTTGCTTTTTGATGTTGTTCTGGAACCCTTGTTGATAGCTATTAATCAGGCAAAGGAGATACAAGGAATTCCGTTTTCAAGTTGGGAATATAAGCTCTCCGCTTATGCGGACGATATTCTGCTTTATTTGAGGAAACCAGAGACTACTATTCCATGTTTGCTTGAACTGATTGAAAAATTTGGAAAGTTTTCTGGGTACAAGATTAATTGGAGCAAATCGGAAGTGCTACCACTTAATGTACATTGTACCAAAGGATTATTTGATTCATTTACATTTGTTTGGAAAGAAGATGGATTAAAATATTTAGGAATCAATATCAAAAGTACTATTGAGGATACAGTAAAGGAAAATGAAAAACTTTTATTAAAGAAAGTAACGGAAATGTGTGAGCAATGGAATCCTTTATATTTATCTTGGTGGGGGAGAGTTCAAACAATTAAAATGATGATATTGCCTGTGGTTTGTTATCAAATGAGTATGATACCAGTTTTTTTTCAGGGGTCATTTTATAAAAAGTTGAATGGTATTCTTACAAAATTTGTTTGGTTGGGGAAAAGACCTAGAATTGCTTTAGTAAAGTTACAAAAAACAATTGTGGAAGGGGGGGTAAATTTTCCAAATTTTTATAGGTACCATCAAGCCTATATTTTAAGACAGGGTATGTATTGGGTCCTTCCAGAGCTCATGGAGAATGTCCCAGACTGGTTGTATTTAGAATGGCGACTCATGTTTCCTATACATTTGGTTCATCTTTTGAGTATACCAATGCCTAATAGATACAAAGGGAATAGAATTTTGATTGATACTTGGAAGACATTGAGATATGTTACTAAATTATCACCTATTCCAATTTTTAAATCATTAAATCAATCCATTTGGCTAAACTCCAAGATTAAAATAAGTGGTCATAAAATTCTCTGGAAACAATGGATCATTGCAGGAATAAGAACTTTAAATGATGTTATTTCAAATGGTAAACTGCTTAGTTTTTCACAGCTGCAACATAAATATGGTTTTACTAAGTCACAAAGTTTTAAATGGTTGCAGCTGAAGCAGGCTATTCAGGAGGGGTTCCCTGAATGGAAAGATCTTGATACTCAATATAGTTTGGAAATCCTATGTTTCCAGGCGGATTTCTTGGGTCACCAAGCCGCTAAGTGGTATAAATTGATATATGGTTTTACAAATAAAAAACAAAAAACGGGTCTAAGAGACATTTGGAGCATTGAGATTAAGCATCAAATTTCTGCTTCTCAATGGCCACGAATTTGGTCTTGGAGAATTAGATGTACAGTGTCAGCATCTATGAGACAGACTTGGTTCTTTTTGTTGCATAGAGCTCTTTTGACCCCAGTACGTTTACAAAAGTTTGATAGCTCTAGATCTAATAAATGTTGGCACTGTAATCTAGAAGCAGGGACTTTGGATCATCTAATTTTTTATTGTCCTTGTATTAACGCCTTCTGGAAGTCAATTTGGTCTCAAATTAATTATTTTCTAGAAAATCCAGTTGCTATGTCATATGATACAATTTTGTTTGGAACAATGATGAGAGCAAAGAGTTAAATTTCAGCAAATAATAATAAATTACTAATGATTATGACAGGAGTTGCCATTCAGAATATAACTAGAAATTGGAAAGATTATACAAGACTTAACTATACTTTTTGGTGGAATTCTATATGTTATATCTATAAAATGGAACGAATTCTTGCTATGCAAAAGGAAATTATAACAAGTTAAAAAAAATTTGGGGGCCATTGATTGAATATTCGAATGATTAGACACTTTTTTTTATAGAAGAATAATATGATATGGGATTGGGAGGGTATAATGTGTGAGATTCAAATAAAATGTTGATATGTGTGGAAGGGAAGGGGGGAGGGGGGATAATATAAGATTTAATATTATATGAAGTATACAAGTGAATTGTATGAATATTGAATGATTATTGTATACTTGTTATGAGATATGAAAATGAATAAAGAATTGGAAAAAAAAAATAAACTGGTGCCTAAACGTAAGCACCACTTATGTACGTCAGAGGTGCCAATAATTTGCAGTTCCACGCGTATGTGCATTAGGCACTTTTCTACCAGGTAGCACCATAGAGCTGTAGAGCTCAACTGCAAGGGGGGCCTACAGGTAAGTGGAGCATAGGCGGGCCTGACACCAGGCAATACATGCATCTTCTAATACTACAGTTTTTGACAGGGACCCTGCACAGTACAGCGATGATCATGAGTCATGTGTCTGACAAGCCCCTAGGCCCTCCACCGAGTGTAGGTCTATGCTGGAAGGTGCCCCAGAAGAGAAAGACACAATTTCCTGAAACCCAGAGGTTTTTTACTGTGTCTTTAAGAAGCACCAGTTTCGAACCCAGGTTAAGGTGATGGCCCCTTTAAGAATCTGCTTGAGGCTGATAAGGGGGTGGGGCGAGGTAATGCAGAGCCCTTTATTCCAGGAAGAGGTGAGGGTGGTGGGGAGGAAAATCAGCAGCACTCCTGTAACTAGGAGATGACGGAGGAATTAAGCTCAGAGGAAGAAACCCTGGCAGGAGGTTGCTGCCCGGACCTATGGGCAGCAACGGGAGAATTCTTCTTATCCAGAACTGGAGAAGGAGGAGAACATGGACCTTTGATACAGCCCAATGCAAGTTAGAGTGTTTGGACTTTTAAGTTTGTGCAGCAGTATTTGTTTTTCTGTTGCACAAAGGAGAGTTGTTTTCCTTTTGTGTGCTTTTGCCAGAGTTGCTGGGGGGGAGCACTTAAGATTATGAACTGAAACCTTGGGGAAACAAATGTTTTGCCTGAAGAAGAAGAACGGGTTTTGTTTTCACTTAAAACCTTGCTTTTTCTTACTGCACTGCTCCAAGACATTAGAGACACTGCGATAAAAATGGATTACTACAGTCTGATAATGAAGGGAATGTAGCATTGCTGTTTGCATAATTATGTGCTTTACAGATTGGGCGGGAGGAGTCCAACTAAAGGGATTTTTGCTCTTCCCTTTCAGACTGTCTAGTAATTGAGACTGGCTACCAGTTGCAGCAAAAGCAAAGCCTAAAAGTTTGAAGCAGGAGTTGTGAAAAGAAACTGTTTAGTTTTCCTTCCGAGTTTGAAGCTAAAGGAAAAGGACTGTTACTTGACCTTGGTTTCTTTTTTAAGAAAGCAGGAAAGAAAAGTTGAATGCTCACATTTTGTTTTGCCTATCTTTGTGGGAAGGTCCTAAAGGGGAACTATTGTTGTGCAGACATTTGAAACTGGTAACTATGCCCACATTTGGGGCCAGTTTGCTCACGTTATGTTTTTAACCAGAACTGTGTGAATTCTAAAGAGAGAATTGGGTTATTTTTGGTTTGCTTTTTCCAAACCGCTGTTTTGCTATCTGACATGAGCTGTGAAACTTTATTATTAAAACAGAATTTAGTTTTTCTGACAAGAGTTTGACTGTTGATTTTTAGCACAGCTGCGAGCAGTACAGCCAGAGTATAGAAATGGGTGTGGGAGCCACTGTGACGTTGCAGAGGCCATGACCTTCTTCATTACGGCAGGTTACCACATGACCAACCAAAGCATCCCTGCCATAATTTACATAGCACACTTAGGCCTACCAACTTACACCACCCATTGACTTGAGGTAAATGGACACATTCAAATTTTGGCATGCAGAAAAGGTACAGAGAAGGGCGACGAAAATGATAAAAGGGATGGGATGACTTTCCTATAAGGTAAGGCTAAAGTGGCTAGGTCTCGTCAGCTTAGAGAAGAGACAGCTCAGGGGTGATATGATAGAGGTTTATAAAACAATGAGTGGAGAGGAAAGGGTAGATATGAATTGTTTTTCACTTTTTCCAAAAATACTAGGACAAGGGGGCATGCGATGAAGCTACTAAGTAGTAGATTTAAAACAAACCGAAGAAAATATTTCTTCACACAACATGTAATTAAACTTTGGAATTTGTTGCCGGAGATTGTGGTGAAGTCAGCTAGCTTAGCAGGGTTTAAAAAAGGTTTGGATAATTGCCTATTGAGATGGCCTGGGGAAATCCACTGATTATTCCTAGGATAAACAGAATAAAATCTGTTTTACTACTTGAGATCTAGTTAGATTTTTTTTTTGTTTGATTTTGGTTTATTTATTTATATCCCACCCTTACCCAGGGCAGGTTACAAACTAACATACAAAATTACAAATTACATACAAAAATACATACAAAAGCAACAGTAAATGCACCCACAAAACAGATGCTTGGGACCTGGGTTGGCCACTGTTGGAAACAGGATACTGGGCTTGCCCCAGTCTGCCCCAATATGGCAATTCTGCCATATTGGGGCAATTCGGTCTGCCCCAATATGGCAATTCTTAGGTTCAAAGCGGCTTTATGCTACTATTCTGTAATTGCTTAGGCTGCTACAAAATTGGTTCTGAGTTTACCCCATTGTGCCTATTATATCATGACGCCAAGTTATAAAATTGTCCCCTTTGCAAAGTGCAGGTGTAAACGCACACAGTGCTTACTACTACTAGATTCATGTGTAAGCAGTAGTTTTAGAAGGGAAAATACACGTGTAACAACATAAGAATTGCCGCTGCTGGGTCAGACCAGTGGTCCATCGTGCCCAGCAGTCCGCTCACACGGCGGCCCTTAGATCAAAGACCAGTGCCCTAACTGAGTCTAGCCTTACCTGCATACATTCCAGTTCAGCAGGAACTTGTCTAACTTTGTCTTGAATCCCTGGAGGGTGTTTTCCCTTATAACAGACTCCGGAAGAGCGTTCCAGTTTTCCACCACTCTCTAGGTGAAGAAGAACTTCCTTATGTATGGAATCTATCCCCTTTCAACTTTAGAGAGTGCCCTCTCGTTCTCCCTACCTTGGAGAGAGTGAACAACCTGTCTCTATCTACTAAGTCTATTCCCTTCAGTATCTTGAATGTTTTGATCATGTCCCCTCTTTTCAAGGGAGAAGAGGCCCAGTTTCTCCAATCTCTCACTGTACGACAACTCCTCTAGCCCCTTAACCATTTTAGTCACTCTTCTCTGGACCCTTTTAAGTAGTACCGTGTCCTTCTTCATGTATGGTGACCAGTGCTGGACGCAGTATTCCAGGTGAGGGCATACCATGGCCCGGTACAGCGGTATGATAACCTTCTCCGATCTGCTAGTGATCCCCTTCTTAATCATTCCTAGCATCCTATTCACCCTTTTTGCCGCTGCCACACATTGCACAGATGACTTCATCGACCTGACGACCAGCACTCCCAAATCTTTTTCCTGGGGGGTCTCTCCAAGTAACGCCCCTGACATCCTGTATTCGTGTATAAGATTTTTGTTACCAACATGCATCACCTTACACTTATCTACGTTGAACCTCACTTGACGTGTTGTGGCTGGTCCTCATCAGATCGTGTCTGTCAAGGTGCTCAATGATGCGGTCCTTTATCAGTGCCTCTACCATCTTTCCTGGTACTGAGGTCAGATTCACCGGTCTGTAGTTTTCCGGATCACCCCTTGAACCTTTCTTGAAGATCTGCGTAACATTTGCCACCTTCCAGTCTTCCAGAATCCTTCCCGTTTTGATCGACAGATTGGCTATTAGTTGAAGCAATTCAGCTATAGCCCCTTTCAATTCCTTGATTACCCTCGGAGGGATGCCATCCGGTCCCGGTCTCTTCTAGACTGACCGTCAACCCTGTCAGTTTCCCGTCTTTGTTTCCCTGTCGGCTTCCGGTATGTTGTGTATGTCCTCTTCGATAAACACATATGTAAAAAAATGTGTTTAGTTTGTTGCCGATGGCTTTGTCCTCCTATAGCACTCCCTTTATTCCATGGTTATCCAACGGCCCCACCTCTACCTTCGCGGGTCGTTTCCCCTTAATATATCGAAAGAACGGCTTGAAGTTTTTCATCTCCTTGGCTATTTTTTCCTCGTAGTCTCTTTTGGCCCCTCTTACCGCCTTATGGCACCAGCTTTGATGCTGTTTGTGCTTTTTTCATTTTTCGTCTGTTTTTGACCTTTTCCATTCCTTAAACGAGTCTTCTTGTCTCTGATCGCTTCTTTCACCATTACAGTGAGCCATGCCGGTTCTTTGTTCGTTTTCCTCTTGGATCCTTTGCCGATATGCAATATATATAGATTTTGTGCCTCGGTGACTGTGTCCTTAAAAAGGGACCATGCTTGTTCTAGCGTCTTTATAGTGCTTATCCTCTTCTTAATCTTCTTCCCCACAATGAGTCTCATCCCTTCATAATTCCCTTTTCGGAAGTTCAATACCGTGCTTGTCGTTCTGGATCGATGTTTCGTCCCTATGTCCAGGTCGAAGCGGGTTTTACAGATATTGTATATACTCAAATATAGGACGAGATTTTTGGGCCAAAAAATGGCCCAAAAATGGGGGTCTTGTCCTATATTCGAGTCATCACCCGACCCCCCTTCCAGACTTCGTACAAGCTTCTGGTAGGCCAGCCACCCTGCCTGCCCGCGCACGCACCTGCCCACCAAGCTATTGTGCTCCATGCTCAACCCCACGCTGCTGTCTGATTGGCTTCCGCCAGTTCTCGCAGGACGAGAACTGGCAGAAGCCAATCACAGAGCAGTGCGGGTCTAAGCAGGGAGCACAATAGCTCGGTGCTGTGGGGCGTCACGAGATCGGAGGCAGCAGCTCGGCATGGGGCAGGAACTTGAAAAAATTGTTCCTGCCCCATACACTGCTGGACCACCAGGGATTAAGACCTGCAAAAAAAGGTGCGCACGGGCAGAAGGGGGGAGTTAAAAAAATTGTTAGGTGGCTGGGACAGGAGACGAGAGGGATCCCGCCTGTCCTAGCCTACCACTAGACCATCAGAAGGGGTACAGGGTAGGAAGGTGGAACAGGGTGCAGAGCCTAGCAGGGAGTGAGGGGAGCTGGGTACAGAGCCTGGCAGGGAGTGAGGGGAACTGGCTGCATAGGCTGGGAAGGGAGCTGGGTGGAGGAAGGGAGCTGGGTGCAGAGCCTGGTAGTGAGTGAGGAGGGCTGGCTGCATAGCCTGGTAGGGCATGGAAGGAAGGGATCTAGGTGCAGAGCCTGGCAGGGAATAGGGCTGCTGGGTGCAGAGCCTTGCAGAGCAGGGAGGGAAGAGGCTGTGTGCAGAACCTGATGGGAGGGCGTAAGGGAGGGGACACTGGGTGCAGATCCTGGCAGGGCATGATACTTGAATATTAAGCCCCAGTCTTATATTTGAGTCAACCATTTTTCCTCCTTTTTGGGAGGAAAATTTGGGTTCTCGGCTTATATTCAGATCGACTTATATTCGAGTATATACAGTTCATGTGTTCGTTTGTGCAGTCAATTCTAAATTGTGCAATCAATATCAATTGCTTTCATTATCTTGCTGTTGCGTTCCATTTCAACAAAATTATTTGGAATGGAAAAATATACAACAAAAACAAAGGCGCAAATTCTCTAAACTGTGCAGTAAGTTAGGCACCCTACCGCCACCTAACGTAGTTGTTTTATTTGGTTCAGTCGGCGCAATAACTAACTGTGCCAATATTTTTAAAAAGCGGAATATAAATAATAAACTATAAAAAGACTAAGGGCTCCTTTTACTAAGGTGCGCTAGCGTTTTTAGCGCACCGCAGGATATTACTGCGCGCCACACCGCACGCTATGCAGCTAGAACTAACGCCAGCTCAGTGCTGGCATTAAGGTCTAGCGCGCAGGGCAATATAGCACGCGCTATTCTGTGCGTTAAAGCCCTAACGCAACTTAGTAAAAGGAGCCCTAAGGCTTAATACCCTGAAATGAAGGAAATTGTAACATAAAATGATTATATGCACGAAAATCATTGTATTTCCCAAGCAGTTGAATCAACAATGTCAATTCAACTGAACAGTAACTCTCTAAAAGTTTTTTAAAAACAAACAACATAGTTTAAAGCAGTAGTCTCAAACCCGCAGCCCGGGGGGCCACATGTGGCCCGCCAGGTACTATTTTGAGGCCCTCGTGTTTATCATAATCACAAAAGTAAAATTAAACAGTTTCTTGATCATATGTCTCTTTAGCAATAAATCACAATATTATTATTAAGACTTAGCAAAAAGGAGAGATTTATAAACGATAATGTAATGTAATGTAATTTATTTCTTATATACCGCTAAATTCTGTTAGGATTCTAAGCGGTTTACAGAAAATAGACAATAGGGTGCATTAAAATTATAAGTAAAATAGGTACTTAGAAATTCCCTTACTGTCCCGAAGGCTCACAATCTAACTAAAGTACCTGGAAAAATGACAATTAGTAGAGTAATGAAGAAATAAAATAGAGATTGATGAGAAAAATAAGAAAATAAACATTCTAATAAGACTACAATGATCTAAAGGACTTTGAAAGGTTGAAAAAAGAGGGGAGATAGGAAATAGAAGCAGAAGGGAGAACCGTTGAAACTATAGAATTCTTGGGAAATTTAAATGAAATTTAAATAATAAAATAAGAAACAAAAACAAGTGGCAAAACAATGAATGAGATTTAAAAAAAAATATCATAAACTAAAAAGAAAGTGAAAAATAAAAACAAAATAGTCAAGACTGAAGTCCAGCTTGAAATGACTTCACTGCTTTGGCTGCCAAACTTCTCCAGATGTCATCCGATCCTTGTCAGCAAACTGGAAGCCCCAAATCCAGTGTCTCCAGTCATCAACTCGTCTAAGACATTCACACTCTCCTCCTGCATGCCAAATTCGCTGACTCTGTCTCCTTTCAGGACAGGCACCGTCTGCGCCTCTCTGACCGTTTGCAGTGCCAACCATGGCCTCCCCCATGCAAAATTTTACCTCATGCAAAATTGTCATTTCTTTAATAAGACATTAATTATATTTTCTGAGGCCCTCCTAGTACCTAGAAATCCAAAATGTAGCCCTGCAAAGGGTTTGAGTTTGAGACCACTGGTTTAAAGCGTATTCATACTCGCACAGGCAGCCAATGGAGGTCAGTCAGCAACTCTAAAGTTGAAAGGGGATAGATTCCATACAAACATAAGGAAATTCTTCTTCACCCAGAGAGTGGTGGAAAACTGGAACGCTCTTCCGGAGTCTGTTATAGGGGAAAACACACTTCAGGGTTTCAAAACAAGGTTGGACAAGTTCTTGCAAAACTGGAATATACGCAGGTGAGGCTGGACTCATTTAGAGTACTGGTCTTTGACCTGAGGGCCACCGCGTGAGCGGACTACTGGGCAGGATGGACCACTGGTCTGACTCAGCAGCGGCAATTCTTATGTTCTTAATCTAACAGCTGTGTTCTGGGTCAGCTATATCCTAGTTAGCCATTTCAAAGTAATTCCTTTTTACAAAGCTGCACAGCAAATGCTCCAACGCCCATTTAGTTCCTATGGGTGTCGGAGCATTTACTGCGTTGGCCCGCGCAACCAGCTTTAATAACAGGGGGGGTAAATTTGTAATAAGTAATTGAAGTATTACTTTAAAATGATTGGAAATGAAGTGTGAACAAACTAACTGTAATTACTTCAACTTCAAAAAGGTCTTTTGTAAGAGAGACTAGATCTGATAGTTCATTGCCAAAGCCAAATCTAATATAAATCCAAGTACTCTAGAAGTCTTTTCCACAAATAAGCTGAGAATCATCCTAACAAGGAATATTACCAGGGTACAAACTAAACCAAAGAACCTTTCTCTTTTTCATATTAAGTTTAAGACAGACTGACTTCCTTTATAGAATTATTAATCCTTAAAAAAATAGAATCTTGGTTTGTTTATAGAGATTTAAAAAAAAAATCATTTGGATAAGAAAAAAATTCTTCCACCAACATCCAGCAAAATATAATCTAATGAACTACTATAGCTGGTGGGGAAGGGAACAAGTAGGGGATATGCAGGTACATTTGTTGGTGAAGTCCTCTAACTGAGCCTGCGTGTCAGTGCTCTCCCTTAGCTAGAGTAAACTTTTGGACTTACTGGGCATGTGCAGGGGACCCTGCCTTCAGCGGCTCTTTTTTTCTACTGATCCTGTAAGGTCACAGCTCTCCCCTCTCTCACACACATGAAGAAAAGATATTAATAATAATTCTAAATTAGACATCCATATATTATATGACCTTCCGCAGAGCAATAAAGACCTTCCTCTTCCGCCAATTGGGCCGTTAAAAACTGCCTCCTCAATATACTTCTCCTAGTACTCTTCGCTATGACCAGTCTGGTCTCTAGAATAAGCTCTGTTATTGTCTACTGTAACCTATTTTTTGTCATGACTAGTCTGTTTTCAAATGATTCTGAATGTCTACTTGTAACCCATTCTGAGCTTCTGGGAGAACGGGATAAAAATCGAAATAAATAAATATATATATCTTAACACATTTTTTTTTTCTTTAACACATTACAGTCTCTGCCTATCATGACCAAGTGGAAGGGAAACCAATCTTACAACAGCCTCTTGTATTCTGTTTCCTCAGAGGTCGCAGAAACCTCTGCCAACCTTTGCGAGATCCTCCTCTGACATGGGATCTCAATGTTGTCTTAAACCAACTCATGGATTCCCCTTTTAAACTAGTAGAAACCGCCACATTTTCATTCCTTACATAGAAGACAACTTTTCTTACAGCACTCACGTTAGCAAGAAGAGTTAGTGAGCTTCAAGCATTAGTAACTTATTATCCTTACATTCAGTTCTTCACTAACCTGGTTCAATTATGTACCCATCCAAAGTTCCTTCTGAAGGAACGTATGGATTTTCGCATCAACCAAAACATAGTTTTGCCCTCATTCTTCCCTCCTCTGCATTCCTCAACAGCAGATCATCTCCGTATGTTGGACTGCAGACAGGCATTATTCTTTCATCTCAAGAAGACTTCAGGCCTACATTTAACAAACCAACTTTTCATCTCCTACAATCCACCCAACCGAGGTCAACCATTTTCTAAAAGAGCTATATCCATGTGAATTGCCCGTAGTATCAATTTCTGTTATACCAAGGCACATTTACTGCTACCTGAACATATTGGGATTCGTAGAGTAAATGCAACAGCTTCCTCGGTAACTAACTTGTTATCAATCCCAATACAGGACATCTACAAAGCTGCAACCTGAAACTCAATTCACACATTCACTAAGCATTATTGCTTGGACCAGAGTACAGTCCAAGATACTCGCTTTGGACAGTCAGCTCTTCAAAATCTGTTTGCACCTTAATTTATCATCTCTACTCTAACACTCATCGAAGCAAGGGACTCAACAATAAGTGTTCCTGCATATCCCCTTCTTCTTTCTGGAGAAAGCGAAGTTGCTTACCTGTAATGGGGGATTTCTATAGACAGCTTGGGAATGCAGCCACACTTGCCTTCCACCTTCCCCACAGAGGAGTACTCAATCATAAGCTAGAGCCAAAACTGATAAGGAGGAGCCGCTGAAGGCAGGGTCCTCTGCACATGCCCAGTAAGCCTAAAAGCTTATTATAGGTAGCGGAGAGCACCAACACACAGGCTCAGACAGAGGACTTCACCAACAAGTGTGGCTGCATTCCCCTGCTGTGTACGGAGAACCCCCGTTACAGGTAAGCAACTTCACTTTTTGGCACTGGAGATGGAGGGGAAGGGTAAATGGACTTAATGAAGATGCTACTGGAGAAGGGAAGAGCGTCACCAATTGGAATTGTAGATAAAGAGTTGTGGATAGCTTTTGGAAAGGGAAGGTAGGGGGAGTATATTAGCTATGGTCTGGTCAAAGCAATGGAAATCCAAAATATTTAGGGGTCTGCATGGGCAACAAAAAAATTTAGTTTTGTTTTTCCTGATTTTTGTTCATTTTTTTTCTTACTTCTTTTGTCTATTTATTTGTTTTGGGTGTGCATTGTATGCACTCTAACTTTTTATATAAACAGTCAATCGTACACATGTTAATTTGTAGGTACACATATCTACAAACAGTTTGTTTGCACTTCAAATTTTTAGGCCCAAATGGTAAGTAAAGTGATAAAGCTGAGAGCATGGGGGAACTTAATGATTATCTTCATTACCCTTTCAGGGAATGGCACAGCTGTGTGTGACCATTGAAGAGTGCTGGGACCATGATGCAGAGGCTCGACTCTCAGCCTGCTGTGTGGAGGAACGGATATCTCAGATCAGCAGATCAGTAAATGGCACTACCTCGGACTGCCTCGTTTCTATCGTGACCTCTGTCACCAATGTGGATTTACCGCCCAAAGAGTCAAGTATCTGAGAACTGCTGGCTTCTACTTCTCGTCTTTCCAGACTCAGTGGATTTAAAAAAAACAAACCCAGAAGAAGAAGAAAACAAATTAAAAACAAACCACATGAGTGCAGCTGCTATTTTACCTTGACTTTTTTTTATTAATATTATTATTATTATTATTTTTTGGATTGGATCAATTTTACCAGCACATTGCTCTACTGTATTAAAAAATTAAATACAACTACAAGAAAAAAAAAATGTTGTTTTTTTAAAGGACATCTCAAGCATTCAGGTGCCGACTGATGAATGCAGAAAAGGTGCAGGTACCTCGAAAACCTCAGCAAACGTTTTTGTTGTTGTTATTTTGGATTTTTGTTTTTGGTTTGGTTTAAGATGTCTGGATTTCTCTTTTAGTGATCCGTCTGCTACACAGAGAACATTTGTGATGTAGAGAAAATTGACTACTATTGTAGAAAATGAAATGCTGCAAACTTTTGGAGGAAACTTTAGACTGTTACACAAGATACACCTTCCTCAAAAGGATTCTGATCCCATTCTTTCCCTTCTTTTTTTTTTTTTTTTTTTTTAGAAAAAAAGAAAAGTTACAGTGTGCTAAAAAAAACAAAACAAACAAAAAACACACACACATACAAAAAGACATGTGTGTCTTTTAGCGGATCTAACGGGTGTCACTGTAATGTATTGATGGAAAAGAAATTGTTTGGAAGGTGTGAAGATTTTGGTGGGATTATACATGGGGTGGAGGGAGGCGCTAGTGTGTGATTGTTGGGATGGGATGGGGGGAGGGTGCTGGGAAAGAGTGTGAGGCGTTGGACTTTGCAGCATTTGGATAAACATCATTTGCTATGGAGCTACTTCTCAGGTAACCAGTTAATAAGGGGAAGGATGTATTTTTTGAGGCAGAGCATAAACAGCAACCACAGGGTACAGAGAAAGTGAGTCATGCATGTGCGCCTAACTCTGTCTTGGTTATGCAGCATACAAAGTTTAGTGTAACTTGTAATATCTCAGGCTCGGGTGCTAATGGTGAGGAGAGAAAGGGTTTATATATTGTTCCACTAACTTCATCACTCCTAGAAAATCTCAGGAAGGGCTAGCAAAGTGCGTTCTTCAGTGAGGGATTATGTAAGTCGATAAAGTGTGTCTGTGCTGAAGGAGCACATTCCTCTGGCTTGACAGTTCAGGGAATACAACCTCTGCCTGGGTTAAGAGACTATGCATGGCCTGAAGTGCCAGGAAATATGACTGTAGCTGGGAAATCAGGGAAGTCACTAGAATATGTGGAATTGGAGATTCTTCCCATGTAGTTTGTACATTTTAAAATTATCGATGAAGGAACTTTTTGGTCAGGGAGCCAACTTAACCTTAGCACCCAAGAAATGTAACGCACAGGAATGAGGCATGTGGATTTAAAGTGATAATGATTCTCTAGTAGCAATTAAGGGGAACCTTGAAGTTGTAGCAGATCTCCACTTTCTTTTTACCCTCTGGCAGAAACTCTTTTGTCTTAACCTGGTGCATATACTAATTACCATTACTCAGTTATGCCATAAACTTGCTCTAGTCGGTGAATGTTTCTAATGCTGCTTATTCAACACTTTAAAAATATTTTTTTAATTTGCAAAACATGGAGTGTTAAAAAAAAAAAAAAGAAGAAAGAAAAAAAAAAAATTACAAACATGCCATGTGGCTTCCGAAGTTTAAATAAATTTGAAAACAAAAAAAAAAATGGAAAAGAAAAATTTCATGACCACAGACCACCTCAAACCAGATATACCTCAGAATTTTCTACTCGTATAAGTTTTATTATATATTTTGTTAGTTGTGTTGTTGTGTAGTAAGTATATTTTAATGTAAGTTGGCTTTTATGATAAGGGAATTTTGAAAGATTATTGAGTTTTAAAAAATCTTTTAGGAAATGCTATCAGTTTTTTTTGTTTTTATAAAAGCATCATTGTAAATAACTGTATACAGCTGTAGAATGACTGCCTGTATAGGGTACTGGGGCATTATTAACTTTTGTGATGGCTGTTTCCACTCTGTGACAGCTTGTGACATTTTTGTTGAAGGACAGTATATTGTCAGACAATTATATATGTATATCTCTATCTGTATACTGTATTTATCAAGATATATATCTATATATATATATATATGTAAACAAGATATATATATATATATATATATATATAATATAAACATTTTTGGTCAGAGAATGTCATTCCAAGATTGCATCCCTTTCAGTGTCCTTAATAGAATAGAATTTTTTTATTTTTGATATTTATTTCTTTCACAGATATGCTTCCTTCAAATGTGTACAAAAAATATGCAGTCATATTTTTAAATTTGATATAGAATGTAGCACCCAAAAAAATCGCCTTACTTTAGTGCAAAATACCTGATTGCCATCAAATGCAAAAAATAAATTTTCAGTAGCAAAACCAGGCTTTAATGAAAGTATCGCCGGGGTAGGATAAGTTAATATTGTAGTGGTCAAGAAGAATAGTTTTTAATCTGAGTAATGAAGTAGGATTCTAATTTTTTTGTGTGTTCAATATACATTTTAGACATACTAGTGTACAATATTTCGAAACCTCAGCTACAGTTGGGGTGGAGGGGGCTTCCTTACGGTGCTTTGGTTACTTCATGCAGTTGCTGAATTTACTTCTTCACCTAAAAATTCAGAAAAAAATGGGCAAAAAACCCAGTCACATAAAACAGTTTGGGGAGAAAATCCTTTACATAGTACAATGATTGCCAGTTCTCCCTCCTTTTGGCGCTCGGAATTCCATGGAAAGCCCTAAAAGGGTTTTGAAAAGGAAGGGTTTTGGAATGACATGCTCACATGGGATATGACCCCATTTTTTTTTTTTACCTGTGAAGCTGAATTTAGAGAAGGAGAAAAAAAAAAGTGTTTTATTTTTATAGTGCCCCATCATATAGTACTTTTTTTAATTTCCTTAATCAATAACTGAAACAAGATTTACAGCAGTTGCTTTTTATTTTTTAAAAAATCTGAAGCTTTAAAGTATTCATTGAATGTGCCATCTGATACTTGGAAATCTGTTTCTATTCTGTGCTTGTATACCTTTTAGACATTATTTCATATACAGCAGTCTACTCGTTCACGCAACAGTGCTTCCCTCTGGCAGCAAAAACTATTTTCTCAGTATGTAGGATGCTGAGTGGAGAGGAAGGCGGAGATGCAGGAGGTAAGAAGCAAAACTACCTCCTCTCTCCTTTTATTTTCTTTGTAATAAAATCTGACCAGAAACCACGAAACCAGGCTTTGGATCAGTGATCAGCAAGGCTTGACAGTAAATGCTGCCTGTTCCAGCTCCTGCTATCCAGGAACTTGCCTCTGGGGCAGGCCTGCTAGTTTAATGTAACAGAACCAGATTTGTGGCTTTGGCTCTGCAGTCTCAGAGTTCCGATAACTTACTCATTTTCTAATATTTTAAATTTCATTTCTTACCCCCTCTTCCCCTGCTCTTAAACTAGCTTTCACAATAACTGCAGGGAATTATGTTTGCCAGTAAGTTTTGTACAAACACCCAATAAACACTCATTCACTAACCTTTTCCTTGGCATTATAGTCTGTGATGATTATGTTCCTCCAGTATATGTTGATTGGAGACTAAGACCCCCTTTTACTAAGCTGCGGGAGCGAGTGTGGCGCAGCAAATGCTCCGACACCCATTCAATCCCTGTGGGCATCGGAGCATTTAACGCGTTGGCTCGCGCTATTGGGCTTGGTAAAAAAAAGAAGGTAAAGAGAGAATATCCTTTAACCAAGGGGGGGGGGTATGAAAATTTGGCCATTTGGAATGGCATTGTAATTATACAGGAATTAAAATGCACCTGTGTAGGGTATCTGTGCCAGAAGAAAGGTGATGGAATATGAAGTTTCTGAAACGGAGCTTGTGTTGTTGAGTATCATCATACTTTGCATGGGCTGTTTTGTGTCAGGGTGAGGTGTAAAATCATGGAAGCATTTTTGAAGACACGTGAAGGTTGTTTTTCTCCCCAACCCATGCCTCCTCTTACGTCTCTACGCACTGGCTGAAAATGCATATGTTATGGAAGCCAGTACCTACTTCTAGTTAAGTGGAATAGGGACGTTTTCATGATGCAGTAATTTAATGTGCCTGGGGGTTACTTTGAAAACAAATCTTTATTTGGGCAGGATCTCAGAAAGCTTCAAGTCACTTTTACAGTGGACCAAGTTGTTAATGTTTCTCTACGATTTGCAAGTATGGTCTGTTGGTTGGCTTTAAAAATTAACCCCTCCCCCTTTTTATGAAGCCACATTAGTGTTTTTTATCGCTGGCTGCGGCAGTAAAAGTTCCGACGCTCATGACGGAGCTTTTACTGCCATGGCCAGCGATAAAAAAAAAATGCTAACATGGCTTCATAAAAGGGGGGGGAGTTAAATTAGGAAAACCAATATAATGTCTTCAAGGCATAATATACAGTGGTACCTTGGATTACGAGCATAATCTGTTCCAGGAGCATGCTCGTAATCCAAAATGCTCATTTATCAAAGCCAAGTTCCCCATAGACAATAGTGACAACAGCAACGATTGGTTCCAGTACCCGGGGTCTGTACCTGTCGGGGCCGAGTGCTGCAGCACCGTCTCCTCTGTCTGCCTCCTCCGTCCGTCATCGGAAGAAGAACCCGACAGTGCCGCTTCAGGGGGGGGGTGGGGAAATGCGTGCAATGTCCGCCAGCCGCCGGAGAACCCCGCAGTGCCTTCAGAGGGATGCCTCCTCCATCCGCCGGCCAGCCCTACACGTCGGATGCCCCTCGCATGCTGGAGAGCCCCCACCCGAGCCCACGCAACCGATCGCCGCCCCACCCACATGCCGCGCACGACACGCACAATGCCGATGATTGACACTGTGCGCGTCACATGCAATGCGCAGGCGGGACAGCACCCGGCCACGCAGGCCCAGACAGAGGTCCTCCAACCTGCAGAAGGCACCCGATGTGGAAGGCTGGCTGGAAGACGGAAGAGGAATCCCCCCAAAGCGGCACTTCCTGGTCTGTAAGTGCTCGTTTATCGGGGCAGTGCTCGGTTTGCGAGTCAAAAGTTTGCTGAGTGTTTTGCTCGTCTTGCAAAGCACTCGCAAACCGAGGTTCCACTTTATTAATATAGTGATATATTTAGCATGAGATACTAGGTTTGCATCTCAGAGGCAGTGCATGCAAATCCATCTCGTATATATTCATTGTGGATATCCTGAAAACCTGACTTTCCTGTGGCTCTCGAGGACTGGAATTGCCTACCCCGATCTAGTCTGTTCAACAAAGCAGTCAGAGCTGCACCTTCATACTTCTTAATAAAATAGAATGAAAGAAGTCCTATTCTTGAATTAGAAACTTAGGGGGAGGGGGAAGTTATCAACATGGGTTGCTGGAAAGTTGGGTTATTTTAGCTCAGTATCTCATTGCAGAAAAGGAGACCCCCATGCTACAATTACCAAGACCTTGCCCTCTCTTCCCTAGCGGTGTTGATATTATGTGATAATTCTAGGTATAATATTTTATGCCAGGTGTGCTAAGAGTTCATATTAGGCAAATATCATTGTGACTGTTTTGAGCCAACAGCAGCAAAAAAAGGACAAAAGTGAAATTCAGTTATGTTGACTGATGCCACCTCTCAGGTTGTAGAATGAGGACCCCATATGTGTAGTTAAGTTACAGTAAGTTCCCAGTCAAAATAAAATGCTTTCCTCTCTCCAAGAAAGCCATTATTAATAGTCGTCTAGAGCACAGCAACAGAAAATTAACTTTCCCTGTATTGAGAAATCCATTCTAGCAGTATCTGTTACAGGAGGATCTAAAATCTTTCTACAAAAATATGGTTAAATGGGTTAAAATATGTAAAAGGAACCAGCCAAAATGGAAAATTGAACATCACTATTTTCAATCTCGTGGGTTGTTTTGGGTTTTTTTTGTTTTTTTTTTGCATAAACAAATAAAGAACTGTGGTGAACTTTAAGTACACTTCAGATATAATATATTGATGTGGAAAAGATTAATTCACCGCTATAGGGCTTTTGCCACTGTTACCCCCTCCGATGCCTCCCAGATTTTGTAGTTAATGATTTCTATTTCTACATGATCAGTTGTTACTTACCTTTTACATTTTAACTGAATGAAGGCTTCAGGATGAATTTTCCATCTTATATTGGTATCTACAGCACCCCACTTTGAAATATTGTCAGAAAAATTCTACCCTTTGTGAAAGTAGCAAGCTCTTACAGTCCATGAGATGCCATTGGTCAATAATCCTAAAGCATATACCACTATTAATCAATATACAGCTGTTTGTGAAACTGCTTCTTCATTTTGGCACAGAGCATATTGTTTTTGTAAAACTACAAATAAAAATATAATGGAAGTATTTGGATATATTATTTTTAACTTTTTAATGATTATTAAATAATTACATATCAGAACTTGAACATTGTGTGTGGTGGGGGTTTTGTTTTGATTTTTTTTTTTTTTTTGGTAAGACATACAGGATTTTAACTAAAGTGCAGCAGTGATTTGAAGTTACTGCATGGGAATTGTTAAAATTATTGTGCAGTTATTGCAGTACCTGTATGTGAACTGTTGGGGGGGGTGTTTCTAGCACTTTTCTATATAGTCAACACAAAGGGAGGGTTTTCCCCTTTCTATCTATTAACTGTATTGTAGACATTGTGATGTAGTTTACACCTATTTATGAGGGGCCGCTGAAAGGTTCTCAGCCCAACCAAGAAGAGAATGATGTGTCAAGAAAAGTGTGGAATAACTTGTAAGTTTCGAGGCTCCCCATCATTCTCTTCTTGGTTGGGCTGAAAATTTTTCTGTGGCTTCTTGTAGGTGATGCTATGCCACAGTATTTACTGTCTTGACTGTTCATATGCCGTAATTACCTCTGTGTTTAATAGTAAGATGTCAGTTCTTTGCTCCATTCTACGTTAAGGACTGAATTCTAAATACAGCGCCTTAAAAAATGGTGCAAACCTCACCCCCCTTAAGCACATAAAGTGCTTCATAATTTTGAGCCTAGTTACTTGAATTTATTATCTGTTCCTTACACGCCAACCTGAGTGTTACAGTCTCTCCAAGACAATAGATTAGTACTACCAGCAGCAAATAGAACAAACTGGGAGTCTAAGAACATAACATAAGAACATAAGCAATGCCTCTGCTGGGTCAGACCCAAGGTCCATCGTGCCCAGCAGTCCGCTCACGTGGTGGCCCAACAGGTCCAGGACCTGTGTAGTAATCCTCTAACTATACCCCTCTATCCCTTTTTCCAGGATGAAATTGTCCAATCCTTTCTTGAACCCCAGTACCGTGCTCTGCCCTATTACGCCCTCTGGAAGCGCATTCCAGGTGTCCACCACACGCTGGGTAAAGAAAAACTTCCTAGCATTTTCCGAATGCCCTTTTGTTCTTTTATGTTCTGAAAGTTTGAAAAATTTGTCCCTCTCTACTCTTTCTATGCCCTTCATGATCTTGTAGGTCTCTATCATGTCTCCTCTGAGTCTCTGCTTTTCCAGGGAGAAGAGCCCCAGTCTCTCCAATCTTTCAGTGTACGAAAGGTTTTCCATGCCCTTAATCATTCTTGTCGCCCTCCTCTGGACCCTCTCAAGTATTGCCATATCCTTCTTAAGGTACGGTGACCAATACTGGACACAGTACTCCAGGTGTGGGCGCACCATTGCCCTATACAACGGCAGGATGACTTCTTTCGTTCTGGTCGTAATACCCTTCTTAATAATACCCAACATTCTGTTTGCCTTCTATGGAGTAATACTTTTAAAACCAATAGGAGGAAATATTTTTTCACTCAGAGAATAGTTAAGCTCTGGAACACGTGTTGCCAGAGGATGTGGTAAGAGCGGTTAATGTAGCTGGTTTAAAAAAAAAAAAAAAGGTTTGGACAAGTTCCTGGAGGAAAAGTCCATAAACTGCTATTGAAACAGACTTGGGAGAAGCCACTGCTTGCCCTGGATCGATGGCATGGAATGCTGCTAGTATTTGGGTTTTTGCCATGTATCTGTGACTTGGATTGTCCTCCATGAAGTCGGGATAGTGGGCTAGATGGACCATTGGTCCGACCCAGTAAGGTTATTCTTATGTTCCAAAGTACATACATCTTGAATTGAATTTTAAAGCTTTAAAGACCCTTTTAAAAACACTTTTTTTTTTTTCATTTAAGTCTTCGGTTCTGATATTCCCCAAAATGGCCATATATATTTACTAAGATATTTTCTTTACATTATGTTGGTTTAAATAGAGATGTATGGGGTTTTTTTTTTCCTTTTTTTCTCTCTCTCTTTGTGTGATAAAAAATAACTCCATAAAACATTCATGTCCTTGTATTTGATTTTAATTGTTAGCCGCTGAGAACTGTTATAAGATTCAGCGGGATATCACATTTAATAAACATAAACTTATAAACGGCACCTAAAATTAGACTCTGTTTATAGAAGAGTGCTTATTTAGGCATGGCCATTTGCATTCATGGAAATGTGGTGCAAATTTTCACACTTAAATAAGGGGTTTTATTAAGGTGCGCTAACCCATTTAGCGCGCACCAAAAATTAGCACGAACCCCCTCCCCCCCCTTTTGCTAAACCACGATAGCAGTTATTAGTACAAGGAGCCATGCTCCACGCTGCTCCCGATTCTCATAGGAACTCTTATGAGCGTCAGGAGCAACACAGAGCATTCGGCGCAGCTCCCTGCACTAATAACCGCTATGATGGTTAAGTAAAAGTGGGGTGTAAATGCTAAGATGCCCATAGGAATATAACGGATGTCTTAGCATTTAGCGCGCGCTAAATCAGTTAGCGCACCTTAATAAAAGGACCCCTAAGGCGCGGAAGCCCCTTATTCTATAATTAGGGCTGAAAAGTGAGTCATGCATTTGGTCCGCCCATGACCCATATCCGTGCCCCTTTTTTGGGTTTTGAACAATTTAGGCACAGATTATCCCGCGGCTGGATTTACATGCATACATTTAAATTAAATCCAATTAATGTTGATAATGGGCTCGTTATTCCATTAAGTTGTGCACGTAACTCAAAGCACCATCTATAGCATTCAGGGATAACTACTAGGAAGATAATTAGTGTGCATTAATTGTTAATTTAGTTCCAGAGCACGTTACATCCCTGGTAGTAGCTTAGTGAAGATTGTGAAATCATGATGAATAAGGACAGTTACAAAGTTAATCGTTAAGGGGCCCTTTTGACGAAGGCATTACGCCCTTAGCTCGCGGTTAGCACATGCAAACGGGCATTAAAGCTTTTTGGAGTATTTTGCCCATTGCAAGCATTAACCTGTATATTAATTTATTTTTTAAAATTTTTAATAGGGGGGGCATGTCATGAGCAGAGATCGGACAGGTTAGTGAATCTGGCCTTTACTCAGGAGAGCCTTTTCTTATTTTTTTAGAAAAAAACCCATGCTAAGTAGTAATCACACAATTTACGGTGATCTGGAGAGAGGAGAGTGTGGCGCTGTGGTTAAAGCTACAGCCTCAGCACCCTGAGGTTGTGGGTTCAAGCTCACGTTGCTCTTTGTGACTTTAGACAAGTCACTTAATCCATTGCCCCAGGTACATTAGATAGATTGAGGAAAAATGCTAGAGTATCTGAATAAATTCATGTAAATTGTTCTGAGCTCCCCTGAGAGAACAGTATAGAAAATTGAATAAATAAATGGCTCAAGATAAGTGAGAGAAAACAAACCAACAACTGCAGACTTTGTACACGATGCAGGCAGACTTTATTATGACAAGTAAATCTTTGATTAAAAACCTTTTACCAGGCAAGGAACCCAACATGGTCCGTGTTTCGTACAATCTTCATCAGGGGTCCATTTTGATAAAAGATAAGTGACACAGATTTAGCTCCAGTTACCTGAACTGGTATGTAGACCAAGAAGTTAGTAAAAATTGACCTGTAGCTGTGAAGTCTGAACTATTTTTTTAAAGTATTATGGAAATCTGGTTCTTCGCAAACTCAATGGGACTTTCTATAAATTCAACTCTCTGCAAAAGTTTAATTTAAAAGGATTCTCTTGTTTCTGGGCTGAGACCTTCTCCCAGGCCTTGATTATGTAAGGAAAGGTTTTTCCAGGGCCCTTTCCTTAAAACATGAAACCGTATCACGTCATTACGCTGTACAAGAGGGCAGCTTCCCCAAATCTTGCTGGCTGGTTTGTGATTTAGAGCAGTGGTCTCAAACACGCGGCCTGGGGGCCAAATACCAGGTCCTATTTTGAGGCCCTCAGTATGTTTATCATAATCGCAAAAGTAAAATAAAACAGTTTCTTGATCATATGTCTCGTTAGCTAAAAATGACAATATTATTATTGGAGACTTGGCCAAAAGGAAAGATTTATAAACTATGAAGAGTTTTACCTCATGCAAAATTGTCATTTCTTTAATAAGACATTAACTATTTTTTCTGCGGCCCTCCAAGTACCTACAAATCCAAAATGTGGCCCTGCAAAAGGTTGGAGTTTGAGACCACTGCTTTAGAGTGAGGAGAGCAGCTGTTAGGCCGTGAACTGAGGTATGATGGTAGCACGGTAAGACTTCATGATCCCATTTTTTGTAGTGCCATTAGCGAGATTGGTTTCTGCTGTAAAATTTCTTTTTGTGTTCTGTCCAATTTTGGAATTCCCAATTCTAGTGCCTTTTTTTCCCTTTGTTCTTCTGTGTGAAAGCAACTGCTGTAAATTTTATTTCGGTTCTTCATATCTGACTGAAAATGACCAATTGTTCTCTGTGCCCGGTTGTTATTTCTGGATGCAGTCTGTGATCCAAGTGTTCTCAAAAACCAGTTACCTCAGTCCTCATGTTGAAACAGTGTTGTACTCTGAATTCTCCTTCATAACTACACTATTGTAGCATAACTTGATCAGATAAGAACCCTAGCAAAGGGAATTTTTATATAGGAAAACAAAGCACATTTTTTTTTTTTCCATCATCAGATCAGAAAAGGACGTCTGAAAGCTCTGTAATGGCATCGTGCTGGATATCTCAAGATGTTAACCAGAGGGGAAAAAACCCTCCTGTATGTTGGCTTATTTCAGATGTCAGTATTGTAACATACACTAAAGTTTAAGTAACCTGTGAACTATGTCTACTAAAGGGTGTTAAGCCCTAATGCTTGTTTAGCGCATGTGAAAATGTTTATCGCAAGATGTCTTAAAGCATTTTGCAATAGGTAAAGATTTAGCATGCGCTCAGCATGGCATTATTTATTTTTTGCTAGGGACGTAGCAGGGAATGAGTGCATAGAAGCATTAACTAGAGAGCCTGTGCTGTCCGGTTAGTGCAGGCTTAATGCGTGAGCTCTTAGCCCTGAGAGTATCCTAGCCAGTCAGGTTTCTAGGATGTCTACAATGAACATTCGTGAGACTGATTTGCATCTACCGCCTGCTTGGAATGCAAATCCACCTCATGGAAAGTCATTGTGAAGATCCCGAAAGCTGATTGGCTGGAGTTCCCTCAGAACGGGTTTGAAAAGCCCCGCCTTAATGCCTCCTAAGAAGGAGCTGGTAAGTGCTTCCTTGTTCATTTTTGTCAGGCAATGTGTGCTAATTCAATCCACGCACAACCTGAAAAAGAAATCATTGAAAATGCCCTGTAGACTGGACATGCTAAAAACGGACTTAGCAGGTGGAAAAGTCCCACATTAGCACTCACTCAAGCCCATTTCCTCAGGCCCTTTGATAGACATAGAACTATATGAACTCGTACAGTGCACCAAAAGCTTTTATTCTCATGTGTAACCAGTCAGATCCCATGCATTTTGTTTGAAATGTTTGCTAAAGGGCAAATTTAGCAATTTGTTTTAATTTACATTTTAAAGTTGCAAGTTCACCAGAATGTGAATATGATTTGTGTAGAGTTGTTTGTTTGTTTGTTTTTAATGAATTATATATCTGATGAATTTTGCATGAATCTAGAGGTCACCTTAAGTTTTATAGTGAACCCTAAAGCTAGAGAAATTGGATTAATTATCTTAGCTTTTCTGGGTGTTAGTTCCCTGGATTTATAACTGGTTTAAATGTTTCACTTTTGCAAGTCAGATTTTGATCTAAATGTTGCATTTTCACTGGATGACAGGAAAAAAAAACCTGACATGCCGACAGAGATCATATGTAAGGTGGAGCAGCTTCTTTGTTCCAAATTATGTTGCCTATTTTTCAAACCATGTATGATAAAAGGTGCTCTTGTGGGTTCTTTTGCCAAGCCGGTCAGTGAAACACATTTCAGAATTAATGTAAAACAAAGATGGAAATAATACTTTTAAAATCTGAAGAAAAAAAAAAGCTCTCAAAATTTAGCTGTATTTAAAAATGTTTCACAGTACTTCCCAGTTTGGACATGTTGAAATTTTGGACATCAGATGTAAAATGTAAAACCTCACTCATTAAGAATATGAGAACTCAGCTTTACAGCAAACATAATGTAGCCATGGGCATGGGGCACATCTCAGGGAAGCAATTAATAGGGTAGGTGAGTTATTGATGATAGGATGATGATTTGGGGATAGTTGTGTTTGATCTTGAGACTGCCAGTGTAACAAGCCATTGGAGAGTAGGGCAATTAAGGAGAAGAAGAGCCTAAAAAAAAAAAAAAAGGTGCTAATTCTAATATACAGATAACTGATAAGTATTATCTGGATTATTATTCTCAGATTTGGAGGCCATATCTACAGAAGGCTATAAAGAGTATACATGAAAATGCAAAGAAGAGTTAACCAAATTTACATTGTGCCATAAAACCTATATCCTTACCAAGCATATAAAGGATGACAGTTGCACGGTTGGACAAAAGTGGCAAATAATGGCAATATGATGATGGTAATTTTATTTAGAGATAAAATCAGGAATTGATAACTGATAAGTTGCATCTCTCAATGCAGCCATGTTGTGGCTTTACACCTGCATCAAGGCCATCACATCCAAAGATAGTATATTATGTCATAGTTAATTGGATTCCTGACAGACCAATCAATAGCTTAAAACGTGTTAGATGAGCTATTGAAATTGGGGTTTGCATTGGAATTGATTCGGGGATTTTTTTTAGGTAGTTTCTTGTGGGTATTTATTTTCTTGATTACTAGGTGGGAGGGTGGGGGGATATAATTGCTTATTAATATCTGTAAGTTTATTGTGCTTTTCTTGTAATATTATATGTACATGAATTATTTGCATGCATAATTATAGTTTGAAGATTTAATAAAGATTTTTTTTTTTTTAAAGAAATGTTTATTATTTTTCTGACACGTTTTAAGCTGTTGATCAATCAGGAATCCAATTAACTGACATAATATATTCGGTTCAGATGTGATGTGATGCCCCTAATGCAGCTATAAGCCAAAATGTGGCCATGTTGGGTGAATCAAATTATCAGTTAGTGATTTTATCTCCAAATAAAGTTAATTATCACCATATTTCTGTTGTGACTTTTGGCTAACTGTGTGATTGTCCTTCATTGGTTTTGTTGGATCTCTTCCTCTATCTTGGGTTGCATATACTACCTTAAGCATTTAAGCATGTCCAGTTTAAGGTTTTCTCCCATTCTGTATCTGTGGGGAAAGTAGTTTAGAGATTTAGACCCTAAATATGTACAATCTGGTGGCAAAAAAAAAGTTCAAGAACAGTGAGATTGGAAGGGGATAGATCTGGGAGTAAAGTATGGAAGTTTTCCTGAATAGAATGGTTGGTGGATGCATAGTGCAGCCTCCTGACCTAGGTGGTAGGAATTAAGGGCTCCTTTTACAAAGGTGCGTTAGGGCCTTAACGCGCGGAATAACGTACGCTAAATGCCCCGAGCGCTAGCCGCTACTGCCTCCTTTTAAGCAGGCGGTAATTTTTCGGCTAGCGGGTGCTAATCTTGTGCGTGCGCTAAAAACGCTAGCGCACCTTTGTAAAAGGAGCCCTAAAATGGTTAACAAAATGGAGGCAGTCTCGGGGCAAAACCAGAATCCTGGATGGTAAAGAATTGATGTCAAAAGTCAGATCAGTTATGATCTGCAGTATTATAATAGCTAAAGAAAACGAGCAAACTGCATGGGATTGTAGTTTTAATCTTGTTTGTGTTAGTTTGGATATATATTTTGGATGATTGTTTAGAGGTTTTTTTTAATATACTGTAGATTTTAAAATGAACTGAAGATATCAATGTGAAATGCATTCTTGTGCATAAACTTTGTTTCCCCTGTCCAAAAATTAATTCAAGAGAGGAAAATCAATTCTGATTTTATCTGTATTCCCAATAAAAGCAAACAATTTAAAGGTCATGGAGGGATGATTTATGGCTTGTACATAACATCTCAAAATGACTTCATTCCAGCTATTCATGCAGCTGCTTTCAGGGCTTTGCTCACCAGAACTGCTACAGCCCCCTGACACTGTTCCCCTCTAATCTGAGTGGGAGTCTTCCACTTATAGTCCTGTCAGTGGGTGATGTTATGTCAGTATCATATTTTCAATAGTGAGGGGCAGACAACCTGTACAGGATTCCAGAGGACCTGCCTATCTCTAGCAATTAAAAACACAACATTGACGCACCACCTCCCACTGGCAGCAATGCAATTGGAGAACTCCTGCTCAGCTTAGAGGAAACAGTGCCCACTGATTAGGCTTATCAGGTCACTCTTCCCTAGTGAATAGTGTGTCAGTATGTCATCATATAGTTTGAAATTGTCCCCAGGTATTAGTCTTTCACTGTGTGAAGACTTTCTTGAACTTGGCAGTAGAGAATGACACAGGGACAAATTTTCCCCCATCCCTGCCCCATTCCTGCAAGCTCCGTCCTCATCTGCACAAAGCCTCAAACACTTTAAAATCATAAGTGTTCAAGCCTTGTGCAGTTAAGACAGAGCTTACAGGACTGGGGAAGGGACAGTGACAAAACGCACGGGAATGGTATGGGGAAATTGAGTTCCTGCGGGGACACAGAAAAATTTGTCCCCGTGTCATTCTCTACTTTGCAGTAGAGGTTGCATAGCAGTGCTGAGCAAGACCTCTGACTTAAAAAGAGCTAGTTATTTTAGACTGTGCAACATGTTCTATTCTCATCTCTACACCATGGGGTAATTCTTTAAGAATGCACCTAAACGATGCTAATCTGCAGTAGTCCTTTACATGTTTACCAGCTAAGTAGTATTCTGTAAGAATGTGCCTAGATGCAAAAGCACATAATTTGTGGGTAGACATTCCCACGTGTGGAATTTGGACAAATTATGGGTGGAGTGCGTAATTACACATATAGGCCCCGATTCTACATGGGTCACCTAAAAAATTCTATAAAATTAGGTGCACTGTATAGAATCACAGCGGCGTTAGGCATCCCAACTTTTAGGCACACCATATTTATGCCAGGATTTTCTTGGCCTAAATATGGGCTCCTAAGTTAGACGCACAAAGGTGCCTAAATCAAAAATAAATACTGAACACAAAAACACACACATGAACTAACCATGTCCACTTTTAGGTAAGTGCTTTGGACCAGTCACCTACTTTTTATGGAATTGCGCTTTTTGAATTAGGCATCTAACTTTCAATTAAGTCTAATTAATGCCAATTATGAGGTCTTAATTATCAGCACCAATTTAGCCTATTAATTAAGTTGGGTGCTGACGTCGGTGCCTAACTTTAGTCAGACTTTAATCAAGGCCGTAGAATATAAAAATCTTATAATTATATATGCACAGTCTTTTGCTAGGCATGAGCATTTACATCTTAACCATAGGCACATTTTTGGCCACTTACATCAGGCTAGTAGTCTGTAAAGAAAAGTAGGCATCTCTTTTTTTATTGACTAGGCTTCAAATACACTTCTCCCTCGTCATTCGCGGGGGATACGGGCAGAGCCGGACCGCGAATGCCGAAAAACCGCAATTATACGGCTCTGACCCACTCCCACCTCCCTGCCGCCTTCCCGGCCTTACCTGGTGGTCTAGAGGGTTTTCGGGGCAGGAGCGATCTTCCTACGCTCCTTGCCGTGCAGATCGCCATCAGGAAATGGCTGTAGGGAATTCCCGACGTAGTCTCGAGAGACTACGGGAACTCCCAGCAGCCATTTCCTCATGGCGATCTGCACGGGGCAGGAGCGTAGGAAGATCGCTCCTGCCCCGAAAACCCTCTAGACCACCAGGTAAGGCCGGGAAGGCAGCAGGGAGGAAAAAAGACAGTTTTTTTAAATTTTCCCCCTCCCCAGAAAAAAAATCATGATTATATGAAACCGTGAGTGCAGGAACCGCGAATGGGGAGGGGGAAGTGTAGGCACTTTAAAAGCACCTTATATCTAGGCACTCTCTTACAGAATTACCCTCTATATGTCCGCACAATGCCATTTGTTACAGTATTTGAACCATCTACTTATAAATTATACCTTTTAGAGGATTAGGTTGAAACAAATGGCTCTCTCGCACAGCATTTCCAATTTTAGGGTCCCTTTTACAAAGCCACAGTAGCGATATCCGACAGGGCAAATGCAATGAAGCTCATAGAAATTGAATTGTGTTGCATTTGCCCTGCCAGGAATCGCTACCCCAGGGGCCCTTAGTGACCTTTTTTTTTTTTTTTTTTTTTGCATTTTGTATGGTAAAGTTGACTTACAGATGAATGTCAATCCTTGTGGGAATAAAAGCTTTGTGCACATAACATTTGATGCACACAGTTAAAACAGCACAGTACGATTCCAGTTCACAGGAAGGCACTTTGCTACCAACAGGAAAGAAATACCACCTCTTATTTCTTTTAAAACAGTCACATGTCAGTTTTACCAACTACTTCTAAACTTGTACTTAATTAAAACAACTCAGTCCTAAGGCTGTTCTGCATAGCGATCCATGCATATGTCAGTTTTAAGATGGATATTTTAAGTCTTATCATGCTGTGCTACTTAAAACTTGTATATTGAAATAGAATATACTTAAGAGTTTGTAGTGACTTGTTTCTCTGAGATTGAGTTTTCAGAAATGGCCGTCATACTCTGAAGCGATTAACAAAAAAATCTGTAGTAGCTACAAAACCAGAGTAAACTAGAAAAAAAAAAAATTGTCAGACAGGGGAATGGAAAAGGGTGGGGTGGGGTTTGTTCCTTGGTTCAAATTCAGTAAATACTGTTTATATACCAGGATGTGTGAAATGTTAATGTTGTAGGATATCTTTCACTATTGTAGCTATGAAGAATTGTAGACCAGATATAGCTTGTACTACTGATTTAACAAAAGTTATGCTGAAGTGTCCTGTTTATAAGAAATTATACAGTTAAGCTTGTTGCCGTAGCCCCGTTGGATTGAAGTGTTGAGAGAATTATATACATAAAATATATATTTATGTATATAATTTTGTATACATACACACACATATTTGTAAAATGACCTAAAACAGAAGTCTGCCATATTGCATTGCAGTTACAAAATGAAGATGTTTTGGAGAGAGCATTGTATCATAGTTCATAAATTTGCAGTGGATCTTTGTTCCTTTTTACTGTGGTAATTTTAGAAATGAGTATAGCGTTTGAAATTAGATCTGACCAGTTGAGGTCTTGCTGCTTCAGCTCTGCGCTGGGCTCCGGAATAAACCAGTATGAATGTAGTATTTGATAAGTCTGAAGCAGCCGCATCCCAACTGATAGGAGGAAAGACCCAGAGAGGACTATTTCAAGTTTTATCTTTTTGTACATTAAAATAAAGAATAAAAATAAGAGATTAAGCCGGCTCCCCTTGCATGTTTGAGTAGTGTCATTTTTCTCTTTCCACATTAATTGTCTTGTGGTTCGCAAGAACATTTTTCGACTTGGAACCTCCAATTACAGTTTGCCAAATCTCAGCATTAACAAATGTAGGGGGTCCTTTTGCTAAATTACATTAAGCAAAAGCGGTATTTTATAGTAATTTGCCTGTCAGAACATTCTAATTGCGCACTATTTACTTTTTTCTGGAGCTGGTGTGTTTGCATTAGCATGCAATAACTGAATAACAGTCAACACGGGAGCACTTATCGCCTAAATAGGAAACGATAAGGGCTGGATTCTATAAACGGTACCTACGTTAGTCATCGCTAGGTGCCCTGATCGCAGACGCCTACTGATGCCTAACATATCCGTGTGCAACCCAAATTATGTTAATTAGCTCCTTGTGACCTTGGGCAAGTCAGGGCTAGATCCACTAAGCGTACCGATCGGTTTGCGAATCGATTTCCCTCTGACCCAATTCACTAACCTCGTGGCCGATCACCTCCGATCCGTGCATGCAAAGGAGGGGAAACGGCATGCAAAGTAGGAAGGGCTGCAATTCACTAACAAAATGCAGGCACACCGACTGGGCTGGCCAATCCAAAAACAAGCGACTGTTCAGGACCAGTTGCTTGTGTAAAAACCCTGCTCTGGCCCCGAATCTCTTCTGCCATCCCGACTCTCCTGCCCTTCCCCGCACTGCGAGCCCGTGGTTTTAACCCGTGGGTTTAAAGCAGGGCTAAAACTGCGGGCTCACGAAAAAGTGAAAAAAAAAAAAAAGTTTTGTTTTTTTTGCTGCTCTGCCAGGCACAGAGGGCCAGCGCATGCGCAGACCATCTACAGATGGGGGCATGATTCCGATCGCCCTCATTTGCATGAGGGCAATTCCTGAATCAGCCACCTGGACACGGATCGGATTTCTCACGGATCAGATCCGATCCGTGCTCATAGTGAATCTAGCCCTTAATCCTCCATCGCCCCCGGTACATTAATAGTGTGAGCTCACTGGGACAGATACGGAAAAATGCTTGAGTACCTGAATGTAAAACCACTTAGGCTATAAGTGGTATATAAATAATAAATAAATGGTGTAATTGACTGCAGAACTCTGAGCGGTTCCCAGCGATACTTAAGTCAAGGCGCCCTCTGACACCTACCTAAAAAGTAGGCATGGTAAAACTTAGGCATCACTAGGCATTCGAGATAGGCTCGATAAAACCTGACCTAATGTACCAGCACCTTCCTCAGTGGTACCTAGTGATGCCTAAGTCTACTTAGGCGTGATTCTATGAGCAGCGCCTAGCCGTTGATTGATAACTGCGCAGAGCAACGCTGTTTTATACAATCTGAAACTAAGTGATCTCGCATTAATATATTTGCAAGTCTCGCATGCTAGTGGAAAAATTAGCCTGGAACGTAGAAAAAGAAAATAGCTCTGTTTTTTGCGTCACATTACAAATGGGACAAGCTTGAAAGAAAATCCTGTGTTAAAATGAGCTAAACCTGTTAACACATTTTAGCAAAAAGGGCTCCATAATACAAAGCCAGCAAATTTCCTATCACGGAGAAGCCATCTTTTCTAAACATTTTCACTTAAGACATTATCCCTCTAATTCTATAAACTTGTGTGCATGATTTGACTCAAACCACTGGAGTGGAGGGAAGACCTAAAGGTTAGTGCAGTGGACTGTGATCCTGGGGAGCTGGGTATAATTCCCACTGTGACTACTGGTGACCCCGGACAAGTCGTTTAACCCTCCGTTACACTCCGGTATAAAAACTTAGGTTATGAGTCCACTAGGAACAGAAAAAGTGCCTGTAAAGTAAGTGTTTGCCTACAAGCACTATAGAAAGGATTAGTAGTCGTAGGATTCTTATATATGATGCCTGGATTTGTGTGCACCCAAAATGTGTAGGCCGAATTGAGTAATGAACCCTTAACTCTCAATACTAGGCTGCTTGCATCCAATTACTGAAGTTTATGTTCAATAATTTTTATTGAGTCTTAAGAATAAAATATACATAAAAATCTTACAAAGACTATTATCTCAACTCAGTTAATACATTGTGGATATATAAATTCAAAGAAATCAATTATCACCACAATACAAACACGATAAAGTAACTCCCAACACTCCCATCCCCCCACCCACCCCATTCCCAAATTTTACTAATAAATAGTGCTTCACTTCTTGATTACAAAACTGCGTGTTCTGACTGATAATTGCTGTATATAAGGTTCCCAGGACATCCAAAATTTACTCTCTTTTTTATAAGATGGGGAAGTTAATAAGTATTTGTCCATTTGAAGATATTTTCTTCAATTCAGATGTAAAACCAGGCAAATTCAAGGGGTAATTATGATCAATGAGACCTGAGGAACAGGAGCTCAGCACGGATGCGTCCTGCTAAGCCCACCACATCATGTGACTCCCTCAATTACTGAAATTTAATTGGCACTCATTAAAATTTGTGCATGTTTGCATGCTATTCTGTAAGGCATGCTGCCTCTCTACTAGTGTGGGGATTTGGAGGATTAGGAATTGACAGAAAACAGGGTAGAGTTAAATGGCCATTTTTCTCAGCAGAGAGAAGTAAATAGTGGAGCGCGCCATGATTCTGTACTGGGACCAGTGTTATTTAACATACTTATAAATGATCAGGAATTTGGAATGACAAGTGAGGTAATTAAATTTGCAGATAACACAAAACTATTCAAAGCTTTCAAAACACAAGAACTGTGAAAAATTGCAGGCAGACTTTAGAAAAATTGGAAGACTGGACATCCAAAAGGCAGATGAAATTAAATGTGGACAAATTCAAAGTGATGCACATCGGGAAGAATAAAACTAATTTTTGTTACCTGATGCTAGTAGCAGTCAGCACCTAAGAAAAAAGATCTGAGTCAGCACCTAAGAAAAAAGATCTGGGTGTCATCATAGACACTACACTGAAATCTGTTCAGTTTGTGGCGGCAGCCAAAAATGCAAACAGGATGCTAGGAATTATTAGGAAATGGATGGTAAATAAGACCAAGAATATTATGCCTCTGTTTAACTCCATGGTGCAACCTCACCTAGAGTTCTGGTTGTCCTATCTCAAAAAAGATATAACGGAATTAGAAATGGTTCAAAGAAGAGAGACCAAAATGATAAAGGTAATGGAACTCTTGTATGAGGAAAAACTAAAGAGGTTAGGGCTCTTAAGCTTGAAAACCCACCTAAAGTCACCAGATATGCACTGCAAACACATAAAACAGACCCCCCACACACTACCCCAGTAATCACCGATGCCCCCCCCCCCACCCTCATAAAAATATTAATCACACCTTTAAAATTCAGCCTCCAGACTATCATCACCTGGCCGTCTGGCATAGGAAAGCCTAGTCGTCCAGCACAGAGGCAGCTTAGGTCGTCTTGGGGGTGGGTTAGGGGCCCATAGAGAGAAGGACCCATTCCCCTGTCTGCTCACTGTATCTCAAAAGAGAAATAGCAGAATTAGAAAAGGTTCAAAGAAGAGTGACCAAAATGACAAAAGGGAAGAACTCCTCTCTATGAGGAAAAGCTACAAAGGTTAGGGCTCGTCAGCTTGGAAAAGAGACGGCTGAGGGGAAATATAAAATTCTGAGTACAGGGGTGTAGCCCCAGGGAGGCCTAGATGGGCCTGGCTCATCCAGTTTGCACTCAGGCCCGTCCACCCAGCAGCTACAGGCCATCAGCAGTGTGTCTTGCATGCTGCCTGCGGCTGACCCAGAAGCCTTCCTTCTGACCTTTGCATTTCAAGTCAGAGGGAAAGGCTCCTGGGTCAACCACCGGCTGTATGCAGGACCCACTGCCAATAGCTGGATGAGAGAGGCTGCACTGGCTGTGGGGGTAGGAAGGGAGGGAACATGATGGACTTTCCTAATCCCAGCAGTTTGTCCAGGTTTGGAATGCCCCAACGAGCTCCGGTCGCATCTGGAGGGCCTCTGAGCATGCGCAGATGACCTCACACACCTCTGCGCATGCTTGAGGCCCTCCAGATATGGCCAAAGCTGATTGGGTAAGAAGACAAAGCTTTGATGGGGCAGGGCTGGGGACAGAATGGGATGGGACTTGAGGTGGAACCGAGCAGGGCTGTAAGCGGAACAAGGCAGGGATGGGGCGGGGCCATGCATCCGTGTTTGTGATGCTCTAAATATGGTAACCTTAATGAGAAGGGGTTCACTTCTTTCAGGTTTTGGCAGAAGATAAGCGTGGCACTCAGACTTTAGCTTGACTGTTGAACAAGTGCAAAACCCCTCAGGGTGAGAGGTTGGTTAATCAGTGGATCGATCAGCCCTTCTGGACAAGAACAGAATAGAGGAAAAGTAATTAAATTCAAAACAGACTTGATGAGTTTGATAGAGTCAAGGCTAAAACTGGGAATACACTTAGCTGTGCAAGTTTATAAGAATTACTCCTGGGGGAATTCTGCACACCTTTATTTGTAATTTTTCTTGTGCAGAATTTTTTCATTATAATGACTGGTATCTTCCAACTATCTTTTTCTAGCCACCGCCCCCCCCCCCCTCCTAATATATACCACCCCCATCTATAGCTCTTCAGCCTCCCTCTCCCATGGCAAATACAACTTCATGCACCTTTCTTAAGCCTTCTACCCCCTTCCCATGACATCCATATCCACACACACTTAAAAACTCTGATTTAGTGAAACATTAAGTACTTTGTCATAGTCATATCATCCTATTTGTCTGTCAGATTAAATTGTAATCTCTGCTGAGCGGGACTGTCTCTTGAACGTTTAATGCTCAGTGCTGTGTATGTCTAGCAGTGCTATAGAAATTATGAACAATAGTAGTAGTAAGGGAGGGAAAGAGAGAGGCCCATCCACTTTGAGCTCAGGCCCACCCACAGTTGACCTCACCTTGAGTACTGGGCTTATTTCTAGTCACCATATTTCAAAAAAGATATAGCGGAATTAGAAAAGGTTCACAGAATGACCAAAATGATAAAGGGGATGAAACTCCTCTCGTATGAGGAAAGGCTAAAGAGGTTAGGGCTCTTCAGTTTGGAAAAGAGACAACAGAGGGGAAATATAATTGAGGTCTACAAAAACAGGTAAGAGTGAATCCATTTTTACTCTCTCAAAAATTGCAAAGACTATGGGACACTCAAGTTACACAAAAAATACCTTTAGAACAAATAGGAGGGAATATTTTTTCACTAAAACAATAGTTAAGCTCAAATTTATTGCCAGCCATTAGCATAGCTGGGTTAAAAAAAAAAGGTTTGGCAAGTTCTTGAACGAAAAGTCCATAGTCTGCTATTGAGATGGACATGGAGGAAGCCAGTGCTTGAATCGGTATCATGGAATGTTGCTACTATTTGGGTCTCTGCAAGGTGCTCATACTTGTAAACTGGATTAGCCATTGCTGGAAGAATGATATTGGGCTAAATGGACCATTGGTCCTACCTACTAAGGCTATTCCTGTATTCCACTCCCTTCCAGGTATCCACTCTGTTGCAAATCTTTGTGTCATCCAACAAAATGCCAAATTTTTCCTTCTAACCCTTTGGCAATGTTGTTCACAAATATATTGAATAGAATCAGCCCCAGAACTGATCCCTGATGCACTCAACTAATCACCTTTCTTTCCTCTGAATGGATTCCATTTTCCACCATCCTTTGTCATCTGTCAGTCAACCAGTTTCCAATCCAACTCATCACCTTAGGTCCTAATTTCAGCCCACTCAAGTTTATTCATGAGCACCTATGAGAAACCGAATCAAACACTTTGTTGACATCCAAGTAGTCTACATGTAGCGCATGTCTTCTATCCAGTTCTATGGTCACCCAGTCGAAGAAATCATTCATATTTGTTCGGCATGATGTTCCTTTGGTAAAGAACAAACAAACAGTCCACCAAAAAAGTGCCACACAAAAAGCAGGAGAGCAAAACCAAAAAGAACAACTGTGGAACTGATGATCTTGATAAAATCAAACAAAAATACACAGTAAATGGATTATGGTATAGACCCGACATGGGCCGTGTTTCAGTCAAAAGTTACCGTCTTCCGGGGTCCGGTGCTGCTATAAACCACAAATAAATACATTGCAATTTTGCAAAATGCAATACTGTGTGCTGATAAATCGTAGCTAATCGAGCGACAACACTATGTTGTCTTGGATCTTGCAACCTGTCTGATTCTAGGAAGTTCACTATCACCAAGCTTTATATTTCCTTACAGGACATTTATAGCATACTGTTGCCCTGTTGTAACAGACTTGGCCATCCTCTTTCAGCAGCTTCCATGGAAGGTAATCCAATGCATATCATCTAAGAGCACACAGTGATTGCTGCCCCTATTTTTCCAGTGTCACCAAGGAGTATCATACTTGGGACATATGATGAGAAATACTTAGCATATTTTTAATTCAAATATTCCATTACATATAATATGGAATAATAATAAAGCAGTAGATATTCAGTACTATTTAGCTGGGTAGGAGAGGCTTCAACCTAGTTAAATAGTGCTGATGAGTCTCTGGCTAATAATTAGGGGCAGTTAACCATTAAATGATGCTGAATGTTAGCAAAGACCGCCGTTGCATCAGGGTGGTCCCAGAAGTTATCAGCAAGTAAGACTTCATAAAACGCTGTTGTAACTAACCTGGATAGTTACCTGGGTGTGGGTACTGAATATCAGTGGCACCCAGATAACTTCTGAAGCTCCTTTAAGACCTAGGAATTTTGTGTCAGCAGCCAGATATAGTCTGGGGTTAAATATCAAGTTTGCCAAAAATATAGTCTGGGGCTAAATATCAAGTTTGCCAAAAATATCAAGTTTGCCAAAAATGGTTGACTGTTGCAGGCTGAATATTTGTCCAAATTCTGCATTTTGTTTTCCATTGTCTTAAGCCAGGGGTGTCAAAGTCCCTCATCGAGGGCCGCAATCCCGTCGGGTTTTCAGGATTTCCCCAATGAATATGCATGAGATCTATTTGCATGCACTGCTTTCATTGTTCGCTAATACATCTCATGCATATTATTCATTGGGGAAATCCTGAAAACCCGACGGATTGCAGCCCTCGAGGAGGGACTTTGACACCACTGGTTTAAACAATCAAGAAAAAGTGAATGCCATTTTCTTCTTTTCTTCATTTTACTACATCAACCAAGGCGCAATTATTACTTGATGATATTATTGAAGGCTGAGCTTCCGCAGATCCATTTTCTCTTCCAGGTCTGCGTATCTCTTCAGGATGGGCTGATAAACCTGAAAAGGACAAACAGCAAAATCATTTTTAAGAAAAAAATCAAAATAAATGTGAGATCTACTAAGAACCACAGCATACCAAACTAACCTCTCCCCCCCCCACCCCCACTTTACAAAAGGTTGGATGAAGTTTTTAGCCCAAGCCAGCGTGCTCCAATGGTCATAGAGTTCGTATGAGCATCATAGGAGTGCAAAGCATTCAGCGCGCTGGTCGGCCCTAGAAACCTCTTCCACACTTTTGTAAAAAAAAGGGAGGGGGGGAGGTAAAGCATCTAAGCAGGATTTCATAGGCTGCTCTTTTCTTGCACACCCTAGGCTCACACTATTTTGCATCCGCTGTTGTTCTCCTATGAAGCTGATGTACAGTGCGCAAATGGCTTTGCAAAGGACAGCAAATTGCAAATACTGCATGAAAAAGGAAAAAAAAAAGAGAAGCCCCCCATTACCTTTGGGCTCCTTTTACAAAGCCGCGTTAGGTTTTGTTTTTTGTTATTGCCGGCCGCAACGGTCTTAGCTCCGATGCTCATAGAATTCCTATGAGTGTCGGAGCTAATACCACCGTAGCGGTGTTTAAAACAAAAAAAGCCTAACCGCGGCTTTGTAAAAGGGGAGGGTCATTTTAAAGACTGCTTGCAATCACTTTTGTGAATTTCAAGTTTGTAATTGTAAAACTGCAAAAATCAAAAGTAAGCTGAAAAGTCATGCAAACAGCTCAAGAGATTTCACAGACGCAAACTTAGGCACAGAAAATTTCACAATGAGGTGATTTTCCATGAAAACAAACTATACTGTACTAAGGAGTGGTACACTTAAGTTATTTTGCAATAAATCATAACAGAGTCTCTATGAAGCCATTAGTTAGACTGTGAGACTGCCAGGACAGAGAGGGAAAATACTTAAGAGTACCTGATTACACTTACTTATTCATTCATTCAATTTTCTATACTGTTCTCCCAGGGGAGCTCAGAAAGGTTTACATATATTTATTCAGGTACTCAAGCATTTTTCCCTGTCTGTCCCAGTGGGCTCACAATCTATTTAATGTACCTGGGGCAATGGGGGACCAGGTGGCCCACTCAGGGTCAAGGGGACGTGAGCTCTTCCTGTTTTACTTTTCAAAATTTCCATCTCCTTCTCTCATGCCTTAGCTCTCCCATGTCACATCTCCCAGCCTCCTATTTCCTGCTACTTTTCATCTACTCATGACCACATTTCTTACCTCTATCCTCACTATCCTCCTCTCACTCATCTCCTTGCCACCCCCTCCCTTCACCTCTCCCACATGATTGCACCAATTTCTAATCTCTCACTCCACTCATGGCCTAATATCTCTCTGTCCCTTTCCTTCCACCATCTTCCTGGCCCCTCTCTCTTCCCTCCTGCTCCCTCCCCCCACCATAGGCCATCTTTCTTCCTTCCTCTTCTCCTTTCCATGGTCCAACATCTCTCCTCTTCCTCCTCATCCAACACTGCCCTCTCTCTTTCCTGCTGTTCTTCCCTACCCCTGCCTCATTATCCAACATTTCTCCCTTTTTCTTCCCTCTTTCCCCAGCATTTCTCCCTCCCTTCTTCATCAATCTATTGTAAACCGCTTTGGGTGGATCACTTCATGAAAAGGTGATTAATAAATCCCAATAAATAAATAAAATTGGATGAATTTAAATATGGTGGTGGTGTAAATATAACTTTCTTGAAATTCTGTCACATTTCGGCATATAATTTGTTGGTTAGTACAGTGGGCTCTTTGTGTGTGACTGTACACTGTAACAAGTACAATACATGCCGGTGAATCATACGTCGAGCCAAGGGTATGCCAGGAAATGTTAGAAACATGCAGCATTTTAAACAAGTTTCACCCATTTTACTACAAACGGCAAGGAATTCACTGGATGCATGCTTGCCTGCCTCTTCTGGGGCTGCTACACTCTGAACCAGTTGCATTAACAGCATCAACACAGAGATGTGATTTGCTTTAGAGGGGGGAAAAAAAGGTCCATGTTGGTTCCATCCAAATATAATACCCACTCATAGGATGAGAAGATACAAGGGGGTGCTGAAAAGTTCTTAGCCCAACCAACCAGCTTTCTAAATTCTGTAGCTGAAAAAAGTGTTATCTTATTTCATTAAGTGTCAATCTGCAGAAACAAAATTCTCTGTTTTGGCATTGTTTCAGATCATTGATTGAATTATATCCACGTCACTCTCTTCTTGGTTGGGCTGAGAACTTTACAGCAGCCCCTCGTATTGCCTATCAAGAACCAGCATTTTGTCTTGTTCCTTTCACATTCCTTTAAGTCCATTAATATATTGATATTGACATTCATGAGTTTTCCATATACTGTAATTCACTTGTTAGAGTTAAAATTTACTCAAGTTTCAATTTTATTTAAAATCTTGATATACCGCTCATCAAAAAAGTCTCAGCAGTTTACAATAAAAACTAATAATAAAAAAAGCAGAGAGAAACACCAAATTAATCTGTTAGCTGAGCCAAGGTCACCTGCTGGTAATATTGATTGGATGTGTGATTAGGTGTTGTTAAGAATAGAGAATGGCACGGTGACAGAATTCATCACCGTTCCCGTTCCTGGGAAACCATCCCCACCATCCCCATGTCATTCTTTAAGGAGAGAGAGAAGCATCAGAGAATGAATGGGCACAACCACTGACCCTTAAGCCTTGCATTGAAGAATGTTGATGTAAAAGGACTGAAGTTGAGATGGACACTAAAGAATGGCATGGGATGGTTTCTCGCGGTTATCCGCGGGGATGGGAACAGTGATGAATTCTGTCACCATGTCATTCTCTAGTTACGAGTCTGTAGAATAAAGTATGTTGAGTGTAGTAAGAGGAGGTTAGAAAGGGTTAAGAGACAGAGCTTGTAAAAAAGAAAGGGATTGGGGGAGGTCTCAGAAGAGATGGGTAGAGCAGTCATGGGATTGGTTGGATGTTTGTGGTGGGTTGGAGGGAGTTCTGTGAGGAAAAGGGAAGAGTTAAGTAGTCTCTTCAGGAAAATATTATCCCTCCCTCCTGTGGGTGCTGATGGTATGTTTTGTGTCAGTGTTTGGGCAGGATTGTGTGAAAGCGGGTGATTTGAGGAGGAGCTATGCAAAAAAGCAGGGTTAGGGGGTGGTGCTATAAAATGTAGTGGGGTTTATTATTACAGAGCTTATTATAGTATAGCCAAGCAAAAACATAGGGCAAAACCAGTGGCGTACCAAGGGGGGGGGCGGGGGGGAGGTCCGCCCCGGGTGCCAGCCCTGAGGGGGTGCTCCGGGCCTTGCCGTAAAGTTCCCCCACCCCCGAAGGACCGCTCGCCCCACTGACCTTCCCGCACCACCTGTGAAGCAGCCCGCAGCAGGATCGCGACGTCAGCGATCCCTGAGCTGCTTGGGCGCTGCTTCCTGCGCCGCGGTCCCGCCCCTCCTCTGACGTCAGAGGAGGGGTGGGACCGCGGCGCAGGAAGCAGCGCCTAAGCAGCGCAGGGATCGCTGATGTCGCGATCCTGCTGTGGCTGCTTCATAGGTGGTGCGGGGAGGCCAGGGGGGCGAGCGGTCCTTCGGGGTGGGTCGGGGCATCAGGCCTTCAGGGTGGGGCAGGCGGGCAGGCAGGCAGGCTTTCAAGGGGGAGGGGGTGACAGGCAGGCAGGCAGGCCTTCAAGGGGGGACAGGCCTTCAAGGGGGGGACAGGCAGGCCTTCAAGGGGGGAGGCAGGCCTTCAAGGGGGGGGACAGGCCTTCGGGGGGGTGTGCAGACCTTCAAGGGGTGCAGGCCTTCAAGGGGGGGGCAGGCAGGCCTTCAAGGGGGGGCAGGCAGGCCTTCAAGGGGGGGACAGGCCTACAAGGGGGTGGGACAGGCCTACAAGGGGGTGGGACAGGCCTATAAGGGTGGGACAGGCCTTCAAGGGGGGGACAGGCCTTCGGGGGGGTGCAGGCCTTCAAGGGGGTGCAAGCCTTCAAGGGGGGGACAGGCTTCAAGGGGGGGACAGGCAGGCAGGCCTTCAAGGGGGGGACAGGCCTACAAGGGGGGGGGACAGGCCTTCAAGGGGGGGACATGCCTACAAGGGGGTGGGACAGGCCTTCAAGGGGGGTGCAGGCCTTCAAGGGGGGACAGGCAGACCTTTAAGGGGGGACAGGCCTTTGGGGGGGACCTTGGTTTAGAAGTACACGGAGGGAAGGGGGTGTTCAAAGAGACGTGCATATGCCAAACTTTGGGGGGGGGAAGAAATAATGGGTCTGAAAATAGAGGAGAGGGAGAGAAATGATGGACCATTGGATTTAGGGAGGGAAGGAACAGAAAGGGGGAGAAATTGGACACAAGGGATGGTGTGGAGGAGGGATAGAGATACTGGATAGGAGGGTAATTGGGAAAAGAAAGGGAGAGATGGTGGACTCTGGGGTGGTGGGGAAGGAGGGAGAGATGCCGGATGAAAGGGTAGTTAAGAAAAGGTGGATCTGTGGAGGGAGATGAAAAAAAGGAAAGATACCAGACTTCCTGGGGAGGGAAGGGAAATGGAAAGGGAGGAAAGAGTTGGCAGATGGATGGTTAGCATACAGAAAAAAGAAAGAAGGAGACCCTGGCAAGCAAGTTATCAGAAGAAAACCAGAGCCTTGGACCAACAAGATTTGAAATATAACCAGACAACAAAAGGTAGAAAAATGTATTTTATTTTCTGTTTTGTGATTATAATATGTCAGATTTGAAATGTGTATCCTGCCAGAGCTGGTGTTGGACTGCAAACGTGAGCTAGGATTTATCAGAGAGAGGAAAAGTCCTTTTTGTTTCTTTATTTTATTTACACCACAGCACCAGTGTGGTTAGGAGAAGCCAAAGGGGGTGAAAAAGCTATAAAACCCACCAGGAGTTTTGAAAAAAATCACCCAACTGGGCAGGAAAATCAAATTGAAAAACCAATTCAATAGGCTGAATCGAATCAAAATTTTTTTTCCTGAATCTGGCAGCATTAGTTTGCGCTACTGTCTTAGACTTTAGGACCTGGGATTGGGGAGAGATGGCATCCTCAGTACTTTATAATGCAAGTGAAACGAGGATTTGGTCAGACTTTTGAAGGGTCTGCAGAAAAAAAATATTGTATAGGCCGGGGACATGAGACAGCAGGAAATGGGAACTTTTCTTCCTTCTATTTTTGTGAATGGAAAGGCTGAGGATGTCAGAGAGTTCAGTTAAAATATGTGCTTTATAAGAAAATATAATAATGTGTTTTATAAAGTTTATAGCATAGCTGGCCTACCCAGTGAGGTGTTCCTAGTGGTGGTGGTGGCAGCGTGTCAATGTGTTGAGAGGAAGAGGTGGTCTGGGAAATTCTGCTGAGCAAACTCCGGGCCCATTTCCACCCCCCAGTTAGTCCACTCCACTCAACTGGTTCACACACTGAGTGGGTCTTTGGGTGTTGTTTTGGGATCTCTTCTAGTGGTTTATCAGTATCTCCTTCTGGTCCAAGGAAGGAAACTTTGTTATCCTTAGCATTGACCTACAGAATATGTTTGTAACAGCGCTGCTTGTGTGGCATTAGGCTATGTAGTGATCGAAAGAAAAAAAACAGACCTTTGCACATTTTTGCACTATATGGTGGGTGTATGAGGAGATTCACATTTCCTGCACAGCTAAGTCCATGTGAAGTTACCTTGTGCTGTATTTGACATCTAGCAAGGTCTCTGTTTGAAAGGAAAGATCTAAACTTAAAAATGAAGTGGCCAGATGTTATGGTAAAAGCAGATAGTGTAGCTGGTTTTAAGAAAGATTTGGACAAATTCCTGGAGGAAAAGTCCATAATCTGTTATTAAGACATGGGGGAAGTGTCTGCTTGCCCTGGATCGGTAGCATGGAATGTTGCTACTCTTTGGGTTTTGACCAGGTGTCCTGGATTGGCTACCATGAGAATGGGCTACTGGGCATGATGGACCATTGGTCTGACCCAGTTAGGCTATTCTTATGTTATGTTCTCATCTGTAGGGGCCTTTGTTTTCACTTCTTATTTTAATGTATTTTTTTCTGGGAACTTATCAGTGTTTTTTATAATGGGAACTAAAATGGAAGAGAATTAATGTGTGTGGGATGAGGGGGTAACTAATTTCTTCAGCTAAATAATTCAATCCACTTCAAACAGACATAGGAGAACTCGCGCACCATTCACACACCCTCCAACCAAAAACGTCAAAATAAAAAAACTGTTCTACAACCTCCTAGCCATTCGAGCTGCAACACTCGACCCCCAACTGACATCGACCACAGACTGCAAAACCTTCAAAAAGAAATAAAAACCCTTCTATTCAAAAAACACATAAAACCGAACTAACACAATCAGAACTGTCCCAAGCATCACCTGCAACTACTCCATATGTACTTCTGATGTCATGACAATTCAGACATAATTTATGTTATGTTATGTTTGGAATATAAGAAAATTTTCACTGCCTGTTTCTATTCTGACCATTTATTCCGTTCCATGGTCATTACAAAAAATATTTTTTTACATGGGGGGTGTCAAAAAATGATGGGCCCCGGGTGCCACATACCCTAGGTACGCCACTGAGCAAAACAGATTTTGGAAAGCCAAGAAGGTTGTGATCAGGAAGAACAGCGATTAAGATTTAAAAGGCCTGAGAGGGAATATGGCAACCAACTCAGGAAGCCTATTCTAATAGTATGGCACAGTATGCTTTAAAGTGTGGTATTGAAAATGGGTGATGGATAACAGGAGTGTAGGTAAGAGTGGTTAATTAATTTTATGATATATTTATAACATTTACAGTCTGCCAATCCATAATGTTCTGATAACAAATAACATAAAATTTAAAAAAGCAGAAATGCCTAATATTGCAAAATAAACATATCCATTATCCCAATATGAACAAAAAATCTATGAACCTATAGTTTTACAAAAAGTAAAGTGATCAGAAATGATCTCGAGAGTAGATGATAATGGGGGAAATCACAGAAAAAGCTCTATTATAAGACTTTACCCATCTACCAGCTCTCAATGGAGGAAGACGACACACATTTGACAGTCATGTCAAGGAGCTGCTAAAACTCATGGTATGATCCCATCATGGAGCAATACAGAGGCTTACTGCAACGGACTTATTCATCCCTCCAGCTCCAACCGCTCCCCCTGTTCAAGCCCCAACCTTTCCCCTACTCCCCAAAAAGGTCCAAGCCTCTTTCACTCTCCCCCACACATGGGCCTAGACTTTATAAAAGGCCTACTATCTTAAACATTGGTGGTCTAGGGAGCCTTTGGGCATGAGCGATGCCCAATTGCTCCTTTCCGGTCTGTTGCGATCCAGAAAATGGCACCCCCCTAGTGGTAGTCTTTTGTGATTACCACTAGGGGTCATGTTTCTGTATAAAGAAACATGACCCCTAGTGGTAGTCATGCCATTTTGGAGATAGTACCAAACTGGGCAGGAGTTACTGGCATCACAAGAGCCATGTGGGGGAGTGGGTAGTTTGGACCTTTTTGGGGTGGGGGAACTTGAGCCCAGGAGGAGTATGGGATAGGGAGGAATAAAAGGGGGGGCTTGAACCTGGAGGGGTCTGGGGGAGCTGGGGAACTTGAGGCTTGGGGGTCTAGAGTTCGTGGAAAGTAAAGCCTTTGGGAATTTAGGTGGGAGGGTGGCTGCTCTGCTGGACTGGGAGACAGGCCTTGATTTGGGGGCCAAATGTTCCTAGGCAGTAAAATAACCCAGCTAAAAGCTTATCCTTGCAGCCTTGTATTAAGGAACAAATAATGTGACTTAGGGCTAGATTCACTAAGGACACCAATTGTGTCCCGACCCGATTCACTAGCCTTACTCCAGATCCGATCCGCACCCGATCCGATCCACGCATGCAAATAAGGGGAATGGCATGCAAATATAGGCAGGCGATTCACTAAAAAAAATTTGGGACACCAACTGGGCTGGTCGATCAAAAAATAAGTGACTGCTGAGGACCAGTTGCTCAGGCCCTTTCCAACTGCCCTCCTCTCTGCCCTGACTGTCCTCTCCTGCTCTCTGCTGCCCTGAAATCCTGCCTCTCTGCCTCTCCCCAGAGCCTATCTCCCTTGTTGGATGCTTCTTTGGAATCCAGCTCTTCCCTTACTTGCTTAGCAGATTCCCTGCAATAACCTGCTCTGCCGCCCCAACTCTGCCATGTGCAAAAACCCTGCTCTCTGCCGCCCTGCCTTTAAATGAATGCCAAAAAAAGCCAGCCAACTTTTTTTTTTCTGTATCTGCCTCTGTTAAGTTTTCTGCCCCGACTCTCCTGCTCTCTGCTGCCCTTCCCCGAAGTGCGAGCCCGTGGTTTTAACCCGCGGGCATAAAGCGGGGCTGCACAATGCTGTAAAATCATGGGCTTGCACTGCAGGGAAGGGAGAGTCGGGGCAGAAAACTCATGAGTAACTGGCAACCTTCGTTGGTGCATTTCCCATCCCCCTACAGCATGTTCTGTTCCAGCCCCCCCCCTCCGGTTTTGACCTCGCTTGTGAAGAGCCAGTGCATGCGCAGACCATCTACAGGCAAAGAAAATGGTCTGCGCATGCGTCGGGATCACTATTCAGCAATCCTTGCAGTCGGTTGGTTGCATGAGGGCGCTTCGTGAATCAGCCCCCCGGCCACGGATTGGATCGCTCACGGATCTGGTCCGATCCATGACCTTAGTGAATCTAACCCTTAAAACCGTAATGCTGCTTGATAACTTCTCCTCCCCCCCCCCACCCCATGATACTCTTTGTTTTAATTTCTGTTCCTTTCCTAACAATATCTAACATTCTGTTTGCTTTTCTGGCTGCCAGTGCACACTAAGGAGAAGATTTCAACGCATTGGCCACGATAACATCTACATCTTTTTCTTGGGTGGTGACTCCTGTAGCTATAATTTGGGTTATTCTTCCCAATGTGCATCACTTTGTATTTGTGCATATTCAAGGAAGGTTCCTAAAGGTTAAGGGGATTGAGGGGTACAGATAGAAGTAGAGGTAGGTTATAAAAATGGTCAGGAACTACTTCACAGGTCATAGACCTGATGGGCCGCCGCGGGAGTGGACTGCTGGGCGCGATGGACCTCTGGTCTGACCCAGTGGAGGCAACTTCTTATGTTCTTATTTGCTCTTTGGATGTCCAGTCTTCCAGTTTGCGTGTGGTTTAACAACTTGGAATAATTTTGGGTTATCTGCAAATCTGATATACTTCACGTGTCAGTCCCAATTACAGGTTATTTACAATATGGTTTTTTTAAAAAAAAAACCAAACCCACCAGTTCCAGTACAGATACTTAGGGCACTTCCTACATTGAGAGAATTGGCATTTCACCCTACTCTCTGTTTTCTACTTTTTAAGCAGCTTCTCATAAGTGACTTTGACAAACACTTTCTCAAAAAGTTAGATGAACTAAATCAACTGGCTTACCTTTATCTACGTTTATTCATGCCTTCAAAAAATGTAGCAAATTGGTTAAATAAAGACTTCCCTTGGGCGGTATTATCTCTCTTCCTATTGTCTACATGTTCAGTGATGTTCTTTATTTTGTACCATTTTGCCTAGACCTGCTTTTTTAATTTTTGAACGGTCAGAACAAGGTTGTTTGTATAAATGTGGGTGGAGCATGAATCTTATCTATTTTATCACAGTAACCTATAGTATCTTGAATATCTCCCCTGCTAATTTAATTAAAAAGTTGCACAGAACCCTTTCAGTTTTAATCGTATTTATCTGAATAGGAAATTAAAAGCCTGTTTTACAAAGCCGTGCTAGTGGCCCCGAAGCCCAAAGAGATTTAAGGGACTTCAGGGCTTTTGCCGTGTGGCAGCCACTAGCGCAGCTTTGTAAAACAGGCCCTAAATGTAGAGTATACAAGAGGCTGCAAAAAAAATAAAAGAATTTAAAAACCTTGCTTTTATAGTTATTAAATTTTCCGTCCTTACATAATAAATTGACAATACCCAGTTTCAGGTCCAATAGCACTCTGATGGTCATGATTACCACACACCTTAGAAAACGTATCCCACTTTCTGCAGGTCCCTGTGCATATGAATTCCTCAGTCAAATCTTTCATTATAAGGCTTGCATTTTAATCCTGAAATTTATTATCAGATTATGTACTCTATAAAATGACAAGTGACTTCCAGAATGGCTTCAAGAGCAGAGAGAGTGCCAGTGGATTTGATTAAGTCTCCTCACAGTCATTAAACTGCCATGGCAGTTAAAAGCTAATTTCTTCTGCAGACTTCTAACTTTCCAAGAGTAAAAAGTTAATTCCCAATAGCTAGAAAGATTTCTTATTCAGCTTTCTCAATGAGAGGCCAATCTGGGGATATTTTTTTTTTTTAAATAAATATTTATTAATTTTCATTTAAAAAACAGTGCATAAAGTCATACAAACAGTTAACATCACAGACAGCACTTAGAATCATAAGAACATAAGAAATGCCTCTGCTGGGTCAGACCAGAGGTCCATCGTGCCCAGCAGTCCGCTCACGCAGCGGCCCATCAGGTCCAGGACCTGTACAGTAATTCTCTATCTATACCCTTCAATCCTCTACAAAATGCTACAAAATATTTTCCCCCTCACCCTCCCTCCCACCCTGCCTTAAGAACATAGACAAAGTGCTTTAAATCATACATAAAATTAATATCATAAACAGCACTTGTATTCAATCCATAAATAGCACAGAATATATAACCCCCCCCCTCTTTCCCTCCCTCCCACCCAATCTGGGGATATTTTCATAGATATGGGCCATAGTTGCATGTCATTTTTTATTTTTATTTTTTTGCAAAAACAGTCTGTTACAATAATACGCAAACCAGTTTTGCTAAATTTTCATTGCAATAATATTCATACAGAATCATGGGCTCTTTGATGGGTAATTTTCACACAAATGAATTTTTTTGTAAAATGTTGCTGCTAATGAATTGAGCCAAAACCAAAGAAAATTGACCCCAAGAAATCCACAGAGAAAAAAACAGGAGAAACCAAAAAACACTGTGGAGTGATGATGTACAATAAAATAATCCACATAAAAATAAAATAATCCACATAAAAACCTAAAGGATCTAGTCCGCTGAAAGCATAGGACCCAACACGGTCCGTGTTTCGACAAAAAAGTCTTCTTCAGGGGTCCTATAAATACTAAATAGAGTGCATTGGAGTAATATGTAAGCAGTTAAAGATAACAACTGTGTTGTGGAGTCCAAGACTACAAATGACATCATGCATGAAGATATTGTGCTGCAAAAAATGCATTAAGTGAAATAATGAAGTGATGAGACTGAAATGAATTGGTAAAGGACTGTGACAGATGTGAAAGAAGTAATGAAAAAAAGACTGCAAAAGAAAGTAAACAGCACTTGAAAAAGGAGAAAATGTGTGATCAATACAAAATGCAGAGTGAAACAACTCTAAGAGATAAAAACAGTGACCATAATGCGATAAATGTGGTGGGAACATAAGAGGAAGAGAGGAAAAACACTATGCAGGACGACATACATACCCTGAGAGTCCTATGGTTGTAGATACGTGGAAAAAACTAATTGGTTTATACATTTTATCTTCAAAATGTCTACTATCAGTACTATCATTAATGTATTTCATATTGTTTAAGTTGATGGGTTTTATATGTTTACATTAAAGATATTTGTTTTACATTCTCATATGTTGACATTAGGACATGTTTACTACATGTATGTTAACATAGACCCTTTTAAATTTTGATTAGTTTCATTAAGCATCATCATAACATCAATAGGTTATTTATGTCATTATCTTTATGTAATTTACTGAAATTAATGAATCACTATGTATTTGCAATGGAATCATTTCATTGTACTATGAGCTTTTCATTAGTTAGCATTTTTGTTTATCACGGTTCGATTTGACAACATAATTTTATTTATCTTTTAAAACACACCCATTCACCCATTTACACAAAGTGCATATACATTTTTTAAGATCACTACTACTGAATATGTTAATATCTTTTTTGGTTTAATTTATTAATTTCACTAAATATCACCACGTTAATCTTAGTGCACAACACATCCCATAGTTGAACATTTCAAAATGCTCACAGCAGAGTTGCAAAATCGGTCTTTTTCTTCTTTACTTTTTTACTTTTTCACTTGTTTCTTTTATACTAGCACTCCTTAACATTCATTAGTTCTTTTAATGCATTATCACCCATATGTTTTCCATATCCTCTAGCTCCTCCCCCTTTTTTCATCAGGTGGAGGATCCAACCAATCACGGCAGGCTTAGTTCCTGCCTTACATATTTAAATGCTCTTCTTTTCACGCGCGTTCTCATTGCTTTGATTTTAAGCAGCGTCTTTTCCACGGCTCTCAGTAAGAAGAATGAAACTATGCTTCAGGACAGCTCTACTTCCGTGATTCTAAGGATTCTACTTCCGTGATTCTAAGGATTCCCTGCAGGAAAGAGCTTGTAACTCAAAAACCTGTCTCGCCAACGTAACTGCCACCAGGAACACTATCTTGACTGTATGATTCAAAAGGAAAGCCTCCTGTAAGGGCTCATATGGAGCAGTACTGAGACTTTGCAATGCAATGTTAAGATTCCAGGAAGGGAAAGGGGAACAGAGGGCGCAACCGAAGAGCCCCTTTAATGAACTGGGTGACACCTAGAAAGGGCTGCTATATGCACTTTCAGAGAACCTACCTACACAGCCACTTCCGAAGTCCCTCCTGCAAAAAGTCCAAGACTACCAAAATCGGAGCTCGCCAGGGCTCTACATTCTTCACCGCACACCAGCACTGAAAGGACTTCCAGATGCTGTAGTCAATCATAGAGATGGGGACTCAAGTGCATATCTCACTCTAACTACTACACTTATGATGGAATATATGAGTCCACCAAACTCCGCCAAAAATCTAGGTCATAGTGCCACCTGCAAGCATTGGGAGGGGGAAGGCCCGTCATTCTCAGCACATGGCCCTATAGGCAGGAGGGAGTGGGCTTCCCTCTTGCTGATTTGTCTTTGGAAGGTAAGGGCGGTCCAGAAATGGTGGGGAATGTCGGGGAGGATTCGGGGATGTCAGGGGGGGGTGTCCAGGGAAGTCGGGAGTCCAGAAATGTTTGGAGATTTGGGACAGGGGGGTCCAGGGATGTCAGAGGGATGTTGGGGATGTCGGGGGGTGTAGTGCAGGGCTCCACAGCTCAGCTGATCCTGGTAGGGGAAATCCCCATCAGCTGAGCTGGCAGGAATCCCTGAAACTGGTTCAGCTGAGGGGGATTCCTCTGCCGCGATCAGCTGATGGCAAGTCCTCAATGTACTGGTTTTTTCCCCCTATCTCTGGGTGGTAGGAGGAGGTTGTGGCCATTGAGGGAGTAAGGGAGGGCCATGCCTTAAACCCTCCAGTGGTCATCTTGTCAGTTTGGTTACCTTTGGGGCACATAAACCTGTTTTACTTTGGTCTAAGTCCCAGCGTGTACATTTTACCTAGAATGTCCTGGAAAAGCTTTGATTATTGCTTCAGGATGTCCAGGTGGAAGCCTGCCCGATTCCCGCCCATAACACACCTCCCAACGCGCTCCTTTGAGCTCGGAACGCACAGCAGCTTAGAAGTGCTGCCGAGCATCCAGAAAGTTTGTTTTGCTTCTCAGCGCTTGGACATCCCTGCTATTCGGACATCCAAGTGCCAACTTAGGAAGGTTTTTGGACATTTTAAAGTTTGATTATGCCCCTCATACTGCTTAAATTCTGACAAAAAAAAAGTTTCATACATTGAAATATTGATGAGCTTTATGCGTGAAACGTTTTTGAATGAGAATTTAAACAGTATGGCCCATATTCATGTTCTCTCAGAGCAGGGCACACTGAAAAAAAAAATGAAATTGGTTGATCCGGCTCACCTTATCCGCTGCAGGGCTTGGTGTTGCTGCTAACCGAGGTTCAGCCCCTAAACTTACAACATCAGCAAATGACACCCCTTTCTCTGCCTGAAGACCTGGAACGAGAAGCAAGGCTTTCTGATCAATTCACATGCGCACACATTTGAAAAAAAACAAAAAACCCAGAATAATGGATGTGCTTTGACTTGCTGGCAACATGAACACATTCTTATCGAACTTTGTTCACCACGTAATATTCAGATGTGAAGGATAAATGATGAGATCTTATACTGCATTCCAGTGCAAAGATCTGTGAAATAAGGCACTCTGAACTTCCATCAATCATTATGGGCCTTGGGCAGCAAAGTGAAAAACTTTCTAACAAAAAAAAAAAAAATGATTTATGCATTAAACAGGGCAAAAATGCCAGTAAGACACATGACCCCCTCCTTAATCCACCCCCTCCCTCTCCCTTGAAAGTGAAACCAGAACTGAAAAGGAAGCTGTAAATTAGCTGCAGGTATTATGGCCATTCTGAACAGAACAGCAAGCAGGTCAGAGGAGAAGCCTAATGGCTGGTAAGTGCAGTGGACTGCAAACCAAGGGACGCTATAATTTTCATTTTTTTATTTGATCCCTTCATTAACAGAAATGTAACTACTGTAGCTGAATGAACCACACTTCAATAGCCTTCAAGCTTGCAGATGTCCTACATCTTTAGGTAAATGACGTATTTTTCTGTTCCTAGAGGGATCAGGATGCTGATCATTAGCTTTGAAAGTAGTGCTTGTGTCAGTAATGGTGAAAGAAAGTACACCCTAAAGCCGTGATTGCGTTGGTGCTTCCTTTGTTTCACTACGATAAGCTTTATTTCACTTTATTGTCATACCTTTGAATGACCAATGATGAAGCATATACTAGGCAAGCCTTTAAGCTTTCGTATTTGGCTAAATTGGCGTTATAGCCCTGATGGTCAAAAAAAAAATGTATTTCCTGTATAACTTGACTACTGAGAAGGTGCTATTGTGAATTGTCTATATTTCCTACACTTAGTTTGGACGTTTTTGTGTTTTGGTGAATATTAATTGCCAGCACATATACAAGTGCTGGTGCTCAATATTTGGGCAGTTTGAAGTCTGATGAGAGTTACTTGGGTACGACTGCTATTTAATGGCCCTTTGTGCTTCCCTAAATTAACCAGATAGTTACCTGGGTACTGCCGTTGAATCAGTCACAGGGGAGTAGCCACAGGGCTGGCCTGACCCGCCCAGTTTGGGCTTAGGCCCGTCCACCCAGCAGCCACAGGACACCAGCAGCAGCTCCTATATATTGCCAGTGGCTGACCCGGAAACCTTCCCTCTGACATGTAGGAACAACAGCCAGCAATCTGAAAAGAAACTGAAATGCTAGACAGGCTGAGGGGGTAGGAAGGGAGGGAAAGACAGAGGCTGCTGCATGGACGGGAGGGTTGTAAGGGAGGGAAAGAGAAAAGCTGCATGGGGTGGGTGGGAAAGGAGGGAAAAAGAGAGTCTGCTACAGAGGCTGGAAGGGAGAGAGAGAGAGGCCCATGGCATACTAAGGGGGGGGCGGCACCCCTCCTCCTCTCCGCCCCCCCTCCCACTTCCTATTCCTCCCCTCCATGTGCATGCCCCCTTCTCTTCTCCCATACGTCTAGTTGAAGTTGTCCATGGCGGTCAACAATGTGCAATTTGCAACTCCATCGGCTCTCCTGCTGATGTCACTTCTGGGTGCCGCACATAGGAAGTGACCTCAGAGGGATAGCCGATGGAGTTGTGAGGAGCACATTGTTTACCACCACAAGCAACAACTTCAACTATAGTTACGGAGGAAGGGAAGGGAAAGGGGCGCGCGCAGCAGGCGGGATCGGGGAAGGAGTGGGTGGGGTGTGCACGGCAGAGGGGGCAAAGATGAGGTCGGGGGAAGGGCGCCACCGCCCCGGGCGCCTCTAATCCTTGCTACGCCACTGGACAAGCCCATCCACTTTGAGCTCAAATCTGCCCAAAATTAGCCATCTGGCAACACCACTTATGAGTGATACTTGGGTAACTTCTGGCTCTGCCCCGATTATGCTCCCAGATCGCCCTGGCACTATCCGCCGCTGAAAATCCGGGGATCACCACACCAGTGGGAAAAAACTGATTAGGAACCTCTCCTACCTGGTAATCTGAATATCGTCCCCGATATTACTGAATTTTATAACATAGCTAAGAAAAGCAGCAGTGTCATATGTCAAATATCACACATACAATAATTGAAATAGAATTCTTTTTTTTTTTTAAACCAAAAATTGCACAGCATATAAATGAAATGCAGCACCAGTCACAGCTCAAGACAGTGGTTCCAAACTCGTGCCTTGAGACCTACGCAGTCACATTGATTTAACATTCATAATGAACAGTATGCCTTTTGGTCATTACACAGAAGGTGGAATTCCCATTCAATATGGTCCCAGAATTAAGTCTACTAGATCACTGGAGTGATCTGGATGCCTCAAAGAAAGCAAAAAAGTTGATTTGTTAGATGTCACTGGCAGCTAGATTCACCATAGACAGTCTATGTAATTGTATCCAAAAATTATTATGGATATCCTGAAATTATTATGGATATCCAAAGCAAAATTATTATGGAATCTGAGATATAAAATAGAGAAAGTAATTCTTTATGGTAGGGTATGGATCCTTGAAGTCTCCATTAAGGACTCACACGGATGACTTTATTTTGTCTACTTTTGCCTGGTTGTATTGCTGTGTTTGTATGTTTCATAAGTTTAAATAAAGAAATTTTGAAAAAAAAAAATAGAGAAAGTAATCCCTGGATAGTTATGAATGAGGGCTCCTGGCATAAGCTGAGGGTCAAAGAAGCAACAGGAAACTGGCCAGTCACAAAACCTTGATTTCCTTTAGGGATGAGCAGTCATTAACAACATTTCCTCTGTTGTTTCCTGTCTCTGCCAAATGAAAACAAGCAGGGTTTTGCATGCCAATGACAGCCCTCCCCCCACAATGATCCCCTTCTGGCCTTCCCTCCTTGCAGTCACCCATTCTCATCCCCCACTCCCCAATAAAATAAACACTGGTGATCAAGTTGGGGGGGGGGCAAATCCATTCGGGCAGGAGCAATGCCCATTTGCCCAGCATGTCACGTGTGTGTGTGATTTACTTTCTCCAAGAAGATTAGGGATCAGTAGCCAAAAAATGTTCATTTAGTGTCATTTAGGGGAATTTTCATTTTGTTAAGGGGCTATAACTCAAGATGAAAATTTTTGACCCTCCTCCCCTTTAGTTGACATCTGGTTGGTATGATGTTGGAGGACTGGAGTTGTTCCAACCTCCACAGTTTTTTCACTGATTCCCTGACGAAGCATTGGGTGAAATGGGGCCTGTTGGAATCAGAACTTAAATCTCTCTCTAGAATGAACCCAGCCTGGATAGAAATACCTCTGTCCTGTGAATCTTGTCCCTGTGATTCAGCACTGAGCCTCACAGTTCAGAGTATGGTGGGACATGTAGTCCCTTCTCTTTCTGACTATATAATATTTGCATGGTGGAGGGAAAACCCCTCAATCTGTTACATGCTTATTCAAGGGGATAGATTCCTTACAAACGTAAGGAAGTTCTTCTTCACCCAGAGAGTGGTGGAAAACTGGAACGCTCTTCCGGAGGCTGTTATAGGGGAAAACACCCTCCAGGGATTCAAGACAAAGTTGGACAAGTTCCCGCTGAACCAGAACGTACGCAGGTAAGGCTAGTCTCATTTAGAGCACTGGTCTTTGACCTAAGGGCTGCCGCAGGAGCGGACTGCTGGACACGATGGACCATTGGTCTGACCCAGCAGCGGCAATTCTTATGTTCTTATATTAACCACAAGTTAAGTCATTTTGTTAGACTATTATTGATAGTTCGTTATTATACCATATTAGGTTATTGATAAACTTACAAGAGAGTTTTTTATGACCTATGATTACATGAAATCTCATTCGATTGATCAGCTTCGGCTGTTTTGAAATGACATTAGAAGGTGTCCGAGGTTTATTTCCCTCTTGTACATTAAATGTTTTGCAGGCAAGAATCTTATGGTCACGGATATTTATTCTGCTCATACATAGAGCACCATTGATAATATTTTTTGAACTATTTTTCCAGCTCTACTTTGTAGGTTGATCTTTTGATTTTTTTTTTTTTGTCTGTAGAGTTTTTCTGTCTGTTTTTGTTAAGCAAGAATTATTTCCTACACTTTTGTGACATATGAGAAATATCAGGAAATATATGAATAGTAGAGCCAAAGAACTGATCATTAATATGTTGGAAATAAAGGCAAAGGCAACCAGAAGTGTCCTTCTGTCTGTGATGACTTCTAGAGAACTCTCCAACTATGTTCTCTACATTAAGCTTTGGAGTTCCAACTGAGGTTGAAATTCCTGGTTCCCTTTTAATATCCAAATATTGCACCCTCACAATTAGGGGAAGATTATCCATAGGGATAGCCAGGACCTCATGGAAATATTTCCGTGCTATTTCAATAGGTGACATAGAACACTGTGGAAAATTTCTAGATCTCAAATTGTTCTTCCTTAATTGATTTTCCAAATGTTCCAACTTCTGTGACATAACAGTTCTTGATTTAATCAATTCCAGCTCCAAGTTATTCATTGCTGTTATCTTTCCCTCCTGTCTCCCTAGCTTCTCACCAAGAATACAGAGCAATGCTCCCTAATAATTCCACATTCCATTTTAAAGGCTGTAAGAAGTTTTCTAAGGTTGGAGTCCATAACTGAAATAGTTGGCCACAAGGTATCCAAATCAACTATGGCCGGCTTTATAAACTCTCCAAATTCCAAGAAATTCTCTCTGGAAGCACCTCTCACCTCTCCTACAGAGTGGGGCTGTGATCTTCAGTCTTTAGCTGAACATTCTTCAAAAAAGAGTCCTGCACTACCGACCCTCACCACTGGTAACTGCGAATCCCCCTTGGGGTAGCAGTTCCCCATTCTCTCCCAAATCTGACATGCTTCTGTTTTGGGGAAGAATCAGACCCTACTCCGGGCTCAGTGAGACCAAATCTGAACTAAGGTCTGCCAATGAATTTGGTTTGCTTCCTGAAGTAGGCTGGACTGGTTCCGCTGAGCGGGTAATGAAATGACACCCTCAATCATCATCTGGATCAAATTTCATTGTGAAGTAACTGGCACCAGAGGGTAAGAGCAAGGCGCCCCATTCCGCTTCCTCATGGTTTCACCAGAGAAAGTGGCAGCATTGGAGCAAACGGGAAGTCAGAGAGCTACTCACTCAAATGTCCATCCTCAATGCCATCTTGACTTCCCCAAATTTTCAAGCTTTCTTTCTATTTTTTTTTTTTTTTTTTGCATTTTTATCACATTGTATTCTAATTGATGTTTATGTATTTATACCCCGATTAAAAATCATATACTGTATTTGTCCCTTCACCTCCCTTTTCATTAACACTACAGTATAGTAATGTCACATTCCACCATGGCTTTTTTTAAAGGTTCTTTTCAAAAGATTCAAATGCATAATTCAAAATGTAAGGCGTAAACATCTTATATGTATCTTTAAATGTAACATTTTGACTCTGCTGTTATAAAATAGTGGATCATTAGCAGACAAGCGTAATAGAGATTACACAGTTAGAATTCTATTGCTTTCACCATTATTTGTGATTTCATTCATATCCTTACCGTGAATTGCTCTGTAAGCGCAGCCTAAACAAGCTGAGTTAGTGGTGTCAATCGTATATACTGGGGCACTGAACACATCTGATAGAACCTGGAAAAGGTACAACCACTAGTTAATTGAGAGAATGAAACAAAGAACAATAACTAGTCTTACCTCAGTAGAATTGCCTTTAACGAATGAACAAGAGGCAAACCAACACCAATGTTGGATTCAAACAGGGATCACTACTCTTTGGAACTTCCTGTCAGCTCAATTGCCTCTAGCTCACCCCCGTCTAAGGTTCCAAGCCTCTATCATTTCTAAAAGAAAATGAGGTGGTCCGTGTCCTTGATGATAGTCACTGGGGGGCTCTTTTACTAAAGTGCTTAAAATCTGGGCTTAGCGCATCCTAATAAGGACTCTCCTGCACACTTAGCCCAGATTTTATGCAGCATTTTCTGTCTCTTTTTTTAAAGGTTGCGCAGTAACGCTGCCATTAGAATGCAATATATGCAAAAAGCTAACACGGGAGCACTTTCTTCCTCCTATTTAGGGGGCGCTGACCACCAGATTCTGCACAGGCCACCCAAAGTTGGGTAAGCAAGTTTGAGAATGGAGTGCAGATCCACGCATAAACTAATTAGTTAATTAGGCAATAACAATCAGTCATTGGCAGTTTGGAACTCTTTACCACCTCATATTAGGGCTGAACAAAACTAAGATAAATTTAAGGGAAATTTAAAATGCTTCCTCTTCCAAGATGCATATGAATGCTGAATAGGTTTAGTGTTGACCTAGGTTGTTTAATATTCTGATCTCCCTAGCCTCCCTTCTGTTTTTTATCCTTTATGGCTTCTTTTCTTTTAAATTGAAGCTTCCCCCTACTCTCCTGTTGTTTTCATGTTTGTCAAGTATCGTCCAGTCTGTACCTAGTCTGTTAAATTTTTCCCCTTTTTATTGTAAAACGCCTAGAATTTATGATTAGCGTTTTATCAAAATTGTAATGAAACTTGATTTGATCAAGCACTTAGCTGGCAGTAATTAGAAGTTAGGGGCCCCTTTTACAAAGCAGCAGTAGCAATACTGCTGCAGTAAACACACCGAAGCCCATAGGAATTGAATGGGCTTCAGTGCATTTGCTAAGGCAGCATCGCTGCTGAGGCTTTGTAAAAGGGGTAAAATGGGGAGTGGGGGGGAGGGAGGAGGTTCTGGAGAAGGAGGAAGGGGGGTTCGTATGATTCTTGCATTTAGTCATAGGTTTATGTATTGGGGATGAGTTGGGGGAGGGAGGTGGAATGGCTTCTTCGGAGCTCATCAGAGTCCAGGGCCTCGGAGGGTCATTCTGCCGACTCTAGCCTTGTTTGCCATGAGTCGATTGAGGGGGGGGGGGGGTTGTTGCTGTTCTTATCTCCTGTATTTATTTGAGATCTTGTTGAATATGATGCCTCAATATTTGTACTATAAATCTTTTGTGTTTCACTGTTTTGATAGCATTATTGTTTGCATCAATAAAAATTGTTTGAACCTAAAGGAGCTGCTGATCTGCCCTATACCTTACTCTATAACAGATGCACCCAGAGTTCATAGGGTGCAATTCCAAAAAGGGTATGGTTACTGGAAGGGGCATGGGTATGTCAAGGGCTTTAAATAGTATTCTTGCTTGTGTTGGGAGCAGTGTGAGTCGAGGTACACGGCGGTGATATGGTCGTATTTCTTCAGCGAATAGATCAGTCTCAGGGCTGTGTTTTGTACTGTTTGTAGTTGTTTTACCATTACTGTGGGGCAGGGAACATAGAGGATGTTGCAGTAGTCCAGAACTCCTAGGTCTAGGGATTAGACCATGAGCTGGAATTGTTTTCTGTCAAAGAATTTTCAGATTTGCCTTAAGTTTCGCATGACCGCGAATGATTTCTGTATTGTTTTGTTAATTTGAGATTGCATGGTACAGCACTCCCAGAAGTCTTAGGGTGGGTTGAATGGGGTATGTGATTGAGTTTATTACTGAGTTTGTTTTGGTTGGGGTTTTGTTTTTTTTCGAGAAGTATAAATTTTGTTTTGTCTGGGTTCAGTTTTAGTTTGTGTTCTTTCATCCATGTAGTACAACTACCGTATTTTCACCCATATACCGCGCACCCGTGTAAAAGGCGCACACGGGTATAGCGTGCGGGGAACACAAATTTATGTAAAAAAAATTTAATATACCGCGCATGCTAAAACCTCCTCCCGCCTACTCCGAACCGGCATCCTCCTCCCCCCCCCCCCCGCTCGCTTAACCGCGTTTTACAACTTTTTTTTTTCAATCCAATCCGGCATCCCCCCTGCGAACCGGCATCCTCCCCCCCCCCGCTCGCATCACCCCCCCCCTCCCCTGCGATCCTACATCCCCCCCAGCACCGCAAAACATCTCTTACCCAATTGGGCACCGGCACCAGCACCAATGCACAGGATGTGCCAGTGCCAGTGCCCGAAGATCCTCCCTCGTTGGTTTGGGCTGGGCGGTGCGGTGCGGGAGAGATCCTCCTTCTTCCTGCGCTGGGGGATGCCGATCGGATTGAAAAAAAAAAGTTGTAAAAAGCGCTCACATGTATAACGCGCACGGTTTGTAAAATCGTGTATAACGCGCGCATTATATGTGTGAAAATACGGTAAATGCATCAAGGGATACAATCGTATATAACAGAAAATAATAACTAAGAACGTATTGTAAATAATATTTAGTAGGAGGGTTTCATTCATACCACATAAATAGAACTGCTAACATGACACAAATTGTGTATAAAATGAAAGGTACAAAAAAACGGAGAAAAACAAACCTCAATTGCAAGTGGCCGGGACTACACAAGTACCCTAAGCCGCTTGCATCATCACTGGTTTGTAAAAAAAAAACTCCGTACAGATATATGTGCTTAACTTTCATTCATATGCAACTGAATTTATAATTTTTTATCTTTTCAATATTCTTTTAACATAAAATGTGTCAAAAAGGCGAAAGAAATCCCAAACCATCTAAAATCTTAGCGAGGGCAACAACTCAGCTTCAAAGATTTCAAGCGATTTCAACAAACGTGGAATCCAAAACAGTCATATCAGATGTAAAAGAAGTTACTCATCTGAGGGTACATGAATGGAAAAACCTCTCTTCTTCTCATATCTGACTTCTTATCCCGACAGAAAAGTCCTTCTGTTTCGCTCCTATTGGCTACTTCAGGGGATTCATCTAATGTTTAATTCTCTCCACGCTTCTTAAAGAGCAACAAAGGTGGAACTGACTCCTTTCAAAATGGCTCCATACAGATATATGTGCTTAACTTTCATTCATATGCAACTGAATTTATAATTTTTTATCTTTTCAATATGTCTTACATTCCACTAAGGACCAAATCAAAAATATTTCCCCCTCTTGTCAGTTCCCAGACCAGTTGCTCCAAGAAGCAGTCATTTATGACATCTAGGAATTTTACCTCCCTTATGACATCTAGGTAGATGCATGGAATAGTCTCCCTGTAGAAGTGGTGGAGACAAAGAGAGGCATTTTCAAAAGGAAATCTAAGTCTACGGTTGGACATTTTGGGCAAGATGTCCACAAACACAGCAGAAAAAATGTCCTTCCTGTAGGGCTGCGTGCTGCGAATAATGGGCTTTCCCCCACCCAATGCATCTTGGGATGCAATGGGAAGGGCCTAAGGCCCTGATTGGCTCAAAATGGCAATGAAGATGGGTCAAAGATCTCTCTATTCTATTACATTCCTATTTCACATCAAAAATGTAGATTTGTGAAAATTCACCAACAAATTGATTTTTCAACAGTGTCTGTTTCAGCACTTACTTGTAAGATCTCTTTATTACTGGAAGCCCCGCCTGTTGCCAGAATCCTTGTTCTTTGCACTATAATGAAAAATAAAGACCGTGTTTTATCACTCATGACCTTATTTCCCTATTAATGGATTTGCCATCTAAGCACCAACAAGTTTTGTTTTGATTCCATATTTTTTTTCCACTTAAGGAGGAGAGTAGAACTTAGGGAGAGGAGACAATGAATACTGTGGATGGGCCATTCGGCCTTTATCTGCCATCAGGTGATCAAAGCCCCCAGGTGAGTATAAGACCTCAGGTAAGTAAATAACCAAAAACCTCTGTATAAACAGGAAAAGGGGCAATGTCTGGAAAGCAGTATATACTAATGCTCAAAGTATGGGAAACAAGGTGCTGGATCTACTGTACAGGCTGTGATGGAAGAGGCTGAGTTGGATTTAAGGTGATCATGGAGACATGATTCACAGAGAACCATGACTGGGATATAGTTATATTGAACTACAATCTGTTAAAGAAAGACAGGGTAGGAAGAAAAGGAGGGAGAGTGGTGTTATATGTTAAAGATCGTATTAAAGCCACACAATTGCATGATCTGCAGGGTATGGAAGAGGCACTGTGGGTCAAATCTGGAAAGAGGGAATGGAAAATGTATTTACATTTGCGTGATATACAGGCTTCCTTCACAGACAGAAGAAGTGGACTGAGATTTAATAGCAGACATTCAGAATAAGCTGTAAAAGGGGAAGTATTACTATAGATGATTTTAAGATGCTAGATGTTAATTGGGGTATCCCTATTGTAGGGTCTTCTAGAACTAGGGAGATTCTGGATTCTCTAAAAGAACTGTTCCAGAAGTTGGTAATGGAACACATGCGGGATGGGACCATACTGGACTTAGTGCTTACAAATAGGGAAAGTGTTTCTGATGTTACGGTGGGTGATCATCTGGCATCCAATGATCACCGCATGGTGTGGTTTAATATTAAGACAGATGTAGAGAGGGCTCATTTGAAAGTAAAAGTTCTAGACTTTAAAAAAAAATTTAACTTTGTTCAGATGGGGGCTTCCAGTAATAAAGAGATCTTACAAGTAAGTGCTGAAACAGACTTCTGCTGCTTTCCCACATGCTGAATGGGGGGAAGAAGATAGAGTTAGTGAGATAGAGGAGGGATGAAGGAAAGGGGTGGCAAGCTGTGAGTAGATACAGTGAAAATATGGAAACTGAGGACTGAATAGTAAGAAAGAATTTAATTTAAACGGAGGTAGGAAATAGAGAAGGAAGAACAGAGAAGAAAAGGGAAGAGAGAAGAGAATTCCCAGAAACGGGGGAGAGAGATATCAGATCTGAGTGGAGGAAATGAGAAGAGAGAGACACTAAAAACCACAGGGGGGAGAGGAGAGATGGAATGAGAGAGATGCCAGACCATGGGGGGAACAGAGGGAAGATGATGGATGCTAGACCAAAGAGGGGAGGGGAGAGCAGAAGGAGAGATGGCAGAGGGAGGTAGAGATTTTCTGGAAAGGGCAGACACTGGATAGAAGGAAGTGAATGACAAGAAGATGAGGAAAGCAGAAACCACATGACAGAGGTAGAAAAAAAAGTCTATTTTTTATTTTATTGCTTTAGAATAAAGTAGTATTTTAGCTGTGTTGATAAATGTTTAGAAATAGAAATGGTGATCTTTTTATTGGACTAATTTTAATATATTTTTGGCTAACTTTCAGAGACCAAATTCTCCTTCCTTAGGTCAGGACAGGATACTGTAACAGTAGTATACTTTACTGATCTAAGGAAAGAGGGTTTGACCTCTGAAAGCTAATTAAAAAATGTATTAGTCCAATAAAATGGTATCTTATTTTCCATTTTTTGTTTTATTTTTATTTGTTAATTTGTAAAGTGATTTGTTATTTCTCTTTTTTTTTTCAAATTTACATCTGCTATCTTTATATTTTGTTTAGTATTGGGGGATATGTACCACTGTTTCTTCACCCCTAAACTGTACCGTTCCTTCAGTTTATAACACAAGGCAGCATGCTGAATGCTTTGCACTGCTCCGATGGTCACAGAATTCCTATGATTGTCAGAACACCACAGAATATTCAGACCGCCAGCCAGCGCTAAAAACCTCTTCCGTGCTTTTGTAAAAAGGGGGTAGGGAGTTTAGTTTGTGATTACTTATTCCATACTGGGTGAGGATGGTTCTGTGTCTTGTGTGTATGAAAGACATGGTTTTCTGTTAGCATTGACCAGCCTTGTTTGGCGAAATGCATCAAGCATGATTCCTGGGAGCACCTTGAATATACCTGATTTGACTCTCCTTATTGGCTGCCTATCTTCTTTTGTTCCACGTTAGATTCTTTGGTGGACCGCTTGCCTTGTTTTGTTACAAATTAATATACATGGAGTAGAACATACTAAAGTAGTTACCCATATGTATGTATTTTTATACATACATATGGGTTACAGTTGGACGACATAGAGTGAGGCAGTTGAGAGGAGTTGCAAACTTGGTTATTAATATATGTTTCGGATAGTATTACTGCTTTACAAATATTTGAACATTTTCATATATGCATGGAAAGGGTTCAGAGTTAAATTCCTGGGCAAGTAGGTGGGAAGGGAAGGAAGGAGGGTTATGTTCAGAGATGTTTGGGGGTTGCATAGAAGAAAAACTGTGCACTGGTATGCTAATCTTTGTTTTGAATTAAAAAAAAAAAAAAAAGAAATACAAGTGGAAATAAAGAAATAAGAAAACAGATAAATGGGGGCGGGGCATGGGTGGGATGGGGTGGGACAGGGGCGGAGCATGGGTGGGAGGGGCCCAGCGTACTTGGGTGCCTAGAGGCCCTCGAAGAATTCATCTTGCCCTGGATTCACATCTACCCTTTCCACTCCATTAAGTATTTTATAGACCTGATCATATCCCCCCAAAGCCATCTCATCTTCAAGCTGAAGAGCCTTAGCCAGTTTTGCCTCTCTTGATAGTGAAGTCGTCCCAAACCTTTTATCATTTTCATCGCCTTTCTCTGTACCTTAATTTCTAGACTCAGAAGATACCAAGAAAGACAAATATTGAGCTTTTAGCGGAAGTAATTTCTCAAACATTTTCAGAGGAGATATCAATGGAGATTTGGAAAATTTCAGGAACCTAAGAGTTTTCCTTATGACTTTAGTCTCCAAAACCTCCATTCTCCTGTGTAAATAAACATTGTCCTTCACCAATACTTCATTTAATTCTTGCTACTAAGACTTTTTAACCTCAAAAAGATTGTAATTTGGTGGTCTGTTCCAAAGTCTGAGGAATTATTAAGTACCTGCAAATTGTCCCAAATTGTGTCCATAATCACTATTGTTGGCTGCTGCAGCAAACCCACACCTTCTGCAAGAGTATTTACATCTCCTCAAATTGCCAGATTGCCCAAATTTGCCTGCCTAGGCAGATCTTCTCCAGCAGTAACTTTGATGACCCATGGAGAAGAAACCACTACAGGAGACCCCTCAAACGATGAGAAAACCAGGGGAAGAACTTCTCCTACCTTGCCAATTCCAGATTGAGGTGGTGCTGGTCTAAACAAAGGGCTCAATGAAACCCTAGTTTCACTGACAACAGAGCTACATTCCTCCACCACAGCAGATAGAGAGTTCGCTCAGGTGAGAAAGGAATACAGAACTTTTCCAGGGTCACTTGCTTCAAACTTGGGGCTTTCATTGTGCTTGAGGGAACTTGGCAAGTACCTTCCTTTCCTCTTTCCTATTCCCCCCACAAAAATGGGTTACGGTTGTCGAAGGGTTGTTGAAGCAGCAAAAACTCTGAAAGATTTTTATTCATGTGTTTTACTATGAGTTATAATATCTTGTCTGTAGCTGCAAGAAACGGTGGAGGAAGTGTGAAACCATTTATAGAAAGTATTCACCTTACAGTATTTCTGCTTCCAGTTTGCTCTAAGAATGTTGGGTTGGCCTAAGAGACGAGCATGAAGACTTTTTGAGTGATGTTTTGAAATGAGCCCTTGAAGTGTTCCAGTTTGTTTATCAAAAATATATATCAAGTCCAGCTGTGACAGCAGCTTTTCAAAGTATATAATCAGAAGCAAATTGCCACAGCTAAATGTTTTACTATGGCAGTGCTAATGGTAAAATTTGTGTATATATTGAGGGATCTCAACCACAGTATTTCTTATGCATTATCAGTCAGCTATTGGAATTTATTAGCTCATAAACTATCAGTGCTTGAAATTTTCATCAAGACATTAAGAAGTCAACATTGTGAGACTGACTTGCATACTTGAGTGATCTTACCTTGTAAAGTGGGGTGATTTTTCACAATGCTGATTTCAATTACAGCTAAAGAGTCCTCCACAAATTACATTTGAATGTCAGCGAATTGCTAGGCTTGAAGGATTCATGCATTTCTGACCTTTACCTTCAGATATTAATGTGGAAAGAGCCGCAGCCTTTTCTAACATGGCACCAGTGCAGATGACACAACATTACTAAATGAAGATTGAGGTGGAGGTTCTCAAGGATTCAGTTTATCCTTGCTTGTTCTCAAGCTCCAGGGGCAAATTTAGATTTTACTGAATTGCAACTTTCGTTTAAACCTCTATTCGAAAGAAATTCAGGGAGGTCAAAAAATATATTCAGAGTCACATGATGCAATAAGCCAAACCAAGATGTCAGTTGCTGTTGCTCTATTTTATTTATTTACAAAATTTATATACTGTCTAAAAACTAAAACGGTTTACAAAAATAAAACGTACATAAAATGAACATCACAAAATAAAAACACAAAATCTTCACTCTTAATTAAATTCTTCTGCTCCATAAGAACTGCCGCTGCTGGGTCAGACCAGTGGTCCATCGTGCCCAGCAGTCCGCTCACGCGGCGGCCCTTTGTTCAAAGACCAGCGCCCTAACTGAGACTAGCCCTACCAGCATACGTCCTTGTTCAGCAGGAACTTGTCTAACTTTGTCTTGAATCCTCTCGTATTTTCCTTGACAAGTCGTTCCAGGAAGCAATCGCCTATAGTATCCAGGAACTTGGTCTCCCTACCGCAGCCGGAGGTTCCTAGGTTCCAGTCTATCCCCGGATAGTTGAAGTCGCCCATAATAACTTCGTTCTTCACTTGCAGTTACGTTGAATCTTGTCCGTCATTTCTCCATCAATTTCTTCAGACTGCCCTGGAGGTTGGTAGTAGATGCCGATATTCGATTCCGCTCCATTTGTTCCCGGAATTTTGACCCATAGAGACTCCAACTTATTCTTCGTGTTTTCTCCAGTAGACTCAATTCCCTCTTTGACGTATAGGGCAATGCCCCCACATTTTTAACCCACTCTGTCTCTGCAGTATAGCTTGTATCCCGGTAGCACAGTGTCCCAGGCATTTTCCTTGTTCCACCATGTTTCCGTGATGCCGATGATGTCAAGGTTATCTTTTTGTGCCATAGCTTCTAATTCACCCATCTTATTCTTTAGGCTCCTTGCATTCGTGTACATACACTTGAGTTTATGGCCTGTTACTTTCTTGCAATTCCTTCCCTCTTGTGTCACTTTCAATCCGTCAGGATTTATGTCCTGGCCATGAACTGATGAGTCTTCCCCGCTATCTTCCTGCATGGTATCCTCTGGGTATACCGGTTCCCGAACCATCAGCTCTCGGTCGACTGTCGGCTTCCCCCTTCTTCTTAGTTTAAAAACTTCTCAATTTCTCTCTTGATGTTGCCTGCAAGCAGCCTCGTTCCGTCTCCGCTGAGGTGGAGTCCATCCTTCCTGAATAGCTTGCTCTTCCTCCAGAATGTCGTCCAGTTGCACACGAAGTGGAATCCTTCTTCCTCACACCAGCACCGCATCCATGAGTGGAGTGGAAAGGGTAGATGTGAATCGCTTGTTCGCTCTTTCCAAAAATACTAGGACTAAGGGACATGTGATGAAGCTACTAAGTAGTAGATTTAAAACACACTGGAGAAAATATTTCTTCACACTACTCTGGAATTTGTTGCCAGAGAATGTGGTAAAATCAATTAGCTCAGCGGTGTTTAAAAAAGGTTTGGATATTTCCTAAAATAGAAGTCCATAGGCCACTATTGAGATGGCTTGGGGAGATCCATTGCTTATTCCTAGGAGAAGCAGCACAAAATCTCTTTTACTACTTGGGATCTAGCTAGGTTCTTGTAACCTGGGTTGGCCACTGTTGGAAACAGGATACTGGGCTTGATGGACTTTTGGTCTGTTCCAGTATGGCAAGTCTTATGTTCTTATGAACAGCACTTAGCTGATTCTATAAAAGAGCCTCGCTATATATAGAATTGCACTTAGCAGCCGAACGCAGCATAATATTTGGGCCCACCCATTTAGGCCAAGTAAAACCAGGCCTGAATACCTGTGCCTAAGTTGTGCGCAGATTGGGCATATTCCATAATATTAAGCCTAACTTTTAGGAATGCCAACGATCTGCCCATGCTCCTCCCCGGCCATGGCCCCTTTTGAGATTTGCACAATAGAAGTGACATGCACCATGTTACAGAATGCGCCTGCAAAGTTGTGCATGTAACTTCTAATGAGTGCTTCAGTTTTTGGATCGATACATGCACGTGTATACACATGGGAAGTACACATGAAGCAGGGATCCTCATCTTTCATATGTGTGAAAATAAAATGGGCAGTGTTCCACCCAGGTTCACAACAAGAGCAAAGGAATCAAATTAGAATGGATCGTTCAAAAGTCATATCGCATAGGTCCTCAGTTATGAACTATAAAACAGCAATTGTCCCTCTGTGTGTGTTTATCGCTTATTCCAGCTTGGAAGTGCTGCTTATGGGGAAGTGGCTAGATTGCATAAAGAGTGCCTCCTCCAATGACTCATGGGATACGTATTGAAGAAATATTTTTTCAAAAGACATGTCTTACAGCAGAAACTAATCAAGACCATTCTTACTGATGCTGCAATGGATATCAGGGTACCGTTTAAACATCTAGTTCTGAAATTTATGACTGCAATGAAGAGAATAAAATCTCTTGCCTCACCACCATTATTACCGATCACACGCACAAGAGGTCCCTGCTTGCCCTGAGCAGAGGAGCCAAATTTTTATTAGAAAGTGTTGTTGACATATTATAATTTCAAACAAATCTACATTTTTCTTGATGTCTCAAAATGGACCCAAACTAGAAGAAAAGTTTCTTACATATCGTAATAAAGTTATTTCTTTAGGTGCTGCATTTCAACTAAGATTTCTATATAAATATTTTATTTCTTATTAGGATAACAGATGTTTTTTTATTTACCCAGCTCATATGTGGTTTTTTTTTGAAAGGTAAAGGGATCTCACTTGCATCACAGGAAAATATAGTGTAATTCAAGTCTGTATTTAATTTGCTGGAGGAAACTGCTCTATTTCCTTATTTGAATTTGCCTGCGTATTCTCCTTTTTCCTAGAAGATTTTTTTTCTCTTGCCCCCTTCATGTTGTGGACTGTATTAAGAATAAGTAGTTTCTTTCTTTATTTTTTCTTTTCTAATATCCAATGCTAATTGGTTATATTTCCTGTCAAAGAATCTGCTTTGGATGCTGTATCTGTGTATGTGTGTGTGTTTGTATGTATGTATGTTCCAGGATAACTCTAAAACGCATGGAGAGATTTGAACCAAATTTGGTATACATATGACTTACTTTCTGGGGAAAAAATACTGGGGGTGGGTGGGAAGGGGATGACATGTAAAAATTATCACAAATGACAGATATTAGTGTCTAACCCAGACATGGGCAACTCCGGTCCTTGAGGGCCGGAATCCAATCAGGTTTTCAGGATTTCCCCAATGAAAGCGGTGCATACAAGATCTCATGCATATTCATTGGGGAAATCCTGAAATCCCGATTGGATTCCTGCCCTCGAGGACCGGGGTTGCCCATGTCTGGTCTAACCCATAGTTTTCGGGCTCGCCGAGATGAATACTGACACTCCCGATGCGGTTTAAGTCCAAGTTCACCAAGCGCAATCACTGAATACAAGTCTATCGATACCGGAAGATTGGGATAAATAAATATCCGGCCAACGCCTGGTAATCAGAAAGTAAATAAATAAAAAAGAAAGTGTTGTATTAAAGATATAGGAGGTTGATTTCAAGGAACTGTGTATATAAATAGCTCAAACGGTGAGTATCCCTAAGGACAAGGATGGGGTAAGGAGAGGAAGTCAGAAGGTCAACACTGATTTTCAGCACTGTGTAGCTAAGATAGCCAGGGAAACCTAGATACAGCCAGGCTCGTAGCTAGCCCAATGCTTAGAGAAGATGCCTGAGAACCAGGAAAGTCAAATCCTGTTTTTTCCACTGACTCTGCACGTGAGCTTGGACAAGCCATTTCACCCTCCATCACCCTCCATTATCTCAGCTATGTTCTGGTTCAGGAAACTGTAACTAATCCTGAGCACAAGTAATCAAATCTAAATTCCAAATCCATCACTAATCCTAGACTACACCCCATATTCAGCTGCAATAGAGGCTGTTAGACTGCAGCTAGAAATCAACGTAAGATTTTATTTATTTATTCCATTTTCTATACCGTTCTCCCAAGGGAGCTCAGAACGGTTTACATGAATTTATTCAGGTACTCAAGCATTTTTCCCTGTCTGTCCCGGTGGGCTCACAATCTACTTAATGTACCTGGGGCAATGGGAGGGATTAAGTGACTTGCCCAGGGTCACAAGGAGCAGTGTGGGTTTGAACCCACAATCTCAAGGTGCTGAGGCTGTAGCTTTAGCCACTACCCTACTCTAGAATGAAGTAAAAGTGAGCCAAGTAAAGGGCAATCATGTCATTGTGACATCACTGATGAGGTTGGCTCTTAGGCATTGGTAGAATGAGGCATTATGACATCACAATACCAGCTCTGGTTATCAGAAGCTGAAACTTTTCACAATATTTATTTATTCAATTTTCTATACCATTCTCCCAAGGGAGCTCAGAATGGTTTACATTAATTTATTCAGGTACTCAAGCATTTTTCCCTGTCTGTCCTGGCGGGCTCACAATCTACTTAATGTACCTGGGGCAATGGAGAGATTAAGTGACTTGCCCAGAGTCACAAGGAGTAGTGTGGGTTTGAACCCACAACCCCAGGGTGCTGAGGCTGTAGGTTTACCTCCTAAACACTCTGACCCAGAGGGCCTTCCTCAAAACCGGATTCTTCCCTCATGCTATTCCTAGAAAAGCAGGCCTTAATGAGCAAGGCTCATAGGAGCACTTCCAGGACTTTGCAACCTTCTTATTTTGACTAAACATTGGGTGACAAAATTAGAATTCTTAGGGTTACCAGACGTCTGGATTTACCCGGACAAGTCCTCTTTATAATGGACATGTCCGGTTGTCTGGACAGCTTTTCAAAACCCAGCGCTTTGTCTGGGTTTTGAAAAGTTTCCAGCTCGGGACAGCATCAGGAGGGCATCTGCGCATGCGTGGAAGCAACGCGGTGATGTCACACGCAGGCGTGCCTACATGTGACATCATCACATCACACCTGCGCATGCACAGATGCCCTCCCGATGCAACTCCGAACACAAGAACAGGTTGATGGCATGGGGGGCTAGGACGGAATGGGGCATGACTTGGCCGGAGTGGGGCGGGGCTACGTGGAACTGGGCAGGCCTGGGGGCAGGGCCATGGGTCTGGATTTTACCATTGTAAAATCTACTAACCCTAAGAATGCTGAACTTGTCACTCTGAGCCACCAGCAAGCACATCCTACCCAGTTACAACTCTCATGTTAGCTCTTTCAGTACGCATCACAAGATCATCTGATAAAGGTTTATACGAGGGTACATATGTAGGAGGTGTAAATGTGTTCATCAGAGGGGAGAGTGTGGCGCAGTGGTTAAAGCTACAGCCTCAGCACCCTGAGGTTGTGGGTTCAAACCCATGCTACTCCTTATGACCCTGAGCAAGTCACTTAATCCCCCCATTGTCCCAGGTACATAAACAGGGGTAAAATGCTTGAGTACCTGAATAAACTCATGTAAACTGTTCTGAGCTCTCCTGGGAGAACAGTATAGACAATTGAATGAATAAATAAATATTTATGTACTACACAAGCTGGTTATATCCTTGACAATTTGTCTTGTCTGTTTCGATTGTAAGCTCTCTTGAGCAGGGACTGTCTTCTTTATGACTCTGTACATCTGGTAGTGCTACAGAAATAATCAGTAGTAGTAGTAGCGCACCTAGAGGCCCTTTTACTAAAGCCTCGACATAAGTGTCCTTAGCATGCCCCTTACATGGGTCTTTCCTGCTTGCAATGGCCACTTTTGCCACAGCCAGAAAATGGCCAATTTTTCCATTTTGGGAATAAATAGCTATGCACTAATTTTGCCATTAGCACATGACCATTTCAAGGTAAGGGCTCCCATGCTAACCAATTAGCACACAGCAATGCCTCATGCACTAACTGATTAGCGCAGTCATACCCACTCTCCATCCCCTAACACGCCACCTTCCCAGAAAGTAAAAAAATATTTTCTGGAACGCAGTATGCGTGCACGCAAATTTGCCATGGGCTACCAGTGCAACTTAGTAAAAGGAACCCCTAGTATTTTAAGTAATTAAAATGAATGTGGCCATCTCTGGGAAAAGGTGACTAAAATCTCCAGAAGCAAAAGAAAATTCTGTTAGGGCAAACAATTTATAATACAACAATCCAAAACCCATCCTTTTATATGAAAATAATAAGTTGTAGAAGTGAAAACATACAGCTTTTTCAAACTGCTTATAGACCCCATGACAGGAAAAATCAGCCATTCGCAACATTTTAGATCCACTATTTTAGTCATCTTTTCCCAGAGACAGTCACAAATAGATAAGTGGATGGGCATTTTCAAAACAAACTTCTAAATCTCATTTGAACATTTCAAGCAGAATGTCTAAATCGGAAAGCACAAAAAAGGCCATTTCCAAAACCCAAACTGAAAGACATCCAAATTAGAGAATGACACAGGGACAGATTTTTCCCCGGCTCCACAGGAACTCATTTTCCCATTCTGTCCTGGCGAGTTCTTTCCCTGTCCCTGCCCCTGCCCCGCAAGCTCTGTCTTCATCTGCACAAGCCTCAAACACTTTAAAATCATAAGTATTTGAGGCTTGTGTGGTTAAGGCAGAGCTTACAGGAATGGGGTAGGGACAGGGGACAAAACTCATGGGGTCGGAATGGGAAAATTGAGTTCCTACGAGGACGGGGACAAATTTGTGCCATTCTCTAATCTAAATATATATGAAGTCTGTTCAAAAGGTTCCAGGACAGTTTGAATTGCACACCAATGGGAAATTCTTTTGAGATGCTTGAAACCTCACGAGTATCCTCCTTTTTTCCATTTGTTGATATCTGTTTTTGTCTCTGAGCTACAGCAGTTTTTGTGAAAGTGTGTTTTCATGAACAGCTATTTTGTCATCATGTGCAACCTCAATGAGCAGCACTACAGCGTGAACTTGTTTTAAATTAGGTAAGACCGGTGCAGAAACTTATAAAATGTTGAAAGTGGCTTATGGGGAACATGTCACTAGTCGTAGAAGGTTTTTTAAATGGTATTCACGCTTCAAAAGTGGTTGTGGATCAGTGGAAGACGTTTCACAAACTGGAAGACCATCAACGTCAACTAATGATGATCATGTTGATCAAGTGAGGGTTCTTGTTCACGCTAATTGGTGATAAATTGTTAAGAGAATTGGCAAAGCAATGCAGCACCTCCATAGGTTCATGCCACCACATTCTAATAGAGAAGAGGGGATGTCTTGTGTTGCAGCAAAGTTTGTTCCATGGTTGATGACCGATGACAGAAGAACAACCACATCATGATCTGTCAGAATCTTCTTGTGCAGGCAAATGAAGATTAAACATTTTGTGATAACTGATGATAAGACATGGGTCTAAGGTTATGACATGGAAACCAAAGCTCAGTCATCTCAAAGGAGAACCAAAACATTGCCAAGACTGAAAAAAGCTCAGCAAGTTCAATTGAACGTCAAAGTGATGTTAACAGTGTTTTTTTTACAATCGTGGCGCTGTTCACTATAAATTTCTGCCACAAGGACAAACTGTCAACCAAAATTACTATCTGAAAGTATTGAAACGACTCCATGAGAGACTCAGGAGGAAGCGGCCCGAATTTTGAAGGGAGCAGTCATGGTTCCTGCATCATGACAATGTGCCCACTCACGCTGCCATCAAAATTCATGAATTTTGCGTAAATAACATGATGACAATTCTTCCCCAGCCACCTTACTCTACTGACTTGGCACCTTCTGACTTCTTGTTTCCTAAACTTAAATTCACATTGAAAGGAAAGCGATTTGACACCGTTGCAGACATGAAGCAAAATTTGACGCAGCAACTATTGGTGATTTCTAAAGATTTATTTAAGGACTGTTTGCAGAAGTGGAAACAACATTGGGAAAAGTGTATATGTAGGGAAGGGAAGTACTTTGAAGGGAACTCAATGGTATAAGTTGTCAAGATTGTTTAATAAATTTTTATAAAATCAATCCTGGAACTTTTGAGCATGGGAATTTGGACGCCCGTGCACTCAGTAAGCTCAAGGTGTGTAAATAACAAAAAAAATATGAAATGGGATACCAATGCAAGGCTCTATTCAATTTTATTGTTGCTATTGTGCTATCATGGACATCCCAAGGCCAGTTGCATTAGTGGGAGGTCGTTATAGTTGCCAAAATGCTGGCCTTCTGATAATGAGCTCAGTTTAATATCTCAAGACACTCTATTATATACTTTTGGCTCAGTATGACATCATCCGTTTGACAGCCAATAAAAATCAACAAAGGTGGTGTTTAAAGTTAGACAAAGAAAAAAGTTTCAGAAATCACTTTTGTTCTGTTTACATTCATTTCTGAATATACATTAACATTTTATAACATTTCCAATATTCCTTTATCATTCTTAAAACTTATTTCAGACAATTTGTCTATGTGTCAGGCAAGCTGCTGACATGTTCTAAACCATACAAACAGTGCTGAAAATTTGTCAGCCTTAGAGGAAAAGAGGGCTCTCCCTAAGCTGACAGTTTCAAATTTCATGGATCTTCACACAGAAGCCTTCCTATGTTAGAGACTGAAACAGCAGTTTCTGACTTAATTATTTCCAGATGTTATACCCTTTGAATTTCTTTAGGTTGCAAATATATATAATATGTTTTTTCAAAACCCATTCTTTTGTTCAATACAGTCACAAAATCACTCCAGGGGCCCCCTTTCATTCATTCATAACTTGATTCATTCATATTTAATAAATGTTATATCTCAGTTTAGGATACGTCTTCCTAACTAGTCTAAGGCACATCTGGTATCAATTAACACCACGATGCTAGGAGTGGGAAAACTGCACAAAGAAAAAGCAGAGAAAACAAAGCAGACAGAAGGTCACTGACACAAAATGAATTCCAAAGCACAGAAAATATAGCAAAACAGAGACCAAAATGGAGTCCATGTATCTCTTGATTTCCTTCATGATCTAGCCTAATAGCAAAGTACATAAAAAAAATATTATTATGCTTTCCCTTATATTAATCTGTATTTTTCTGGCTTTGACTGCATCCATATTCAGATTTATATTCACCTTTTTTCGTACGCTTCTATTTGGGCGTGGCCTTAACTGACACATATGCTTATATCTAACTAGAATTACCCAGAATCATACGAAAAACCAGGCACTTTTGTAGAAAAACTCCACAAAATACTGCACTATCATGTTCTGATATCCATTCCATTACCGTCCCATAAACATCACCCCCTACTGGCCACGAGCCACTACTCCTCACTTTTTGAACACCTCGTACATTTTTTGAAAATCGTCTACTTAGACATCTAGGTCACTGGGATGTCTAGACTGCCAGAACATCCAAAGTCATACCCCATTTTCAACCAAAAATCATCCAAGTTGAAAACGTTCAAATAAATTGCATTTGGACTTGGGAGGGGTCAGCATTATGATAGACATGGCAACAGAACAGTGGGACATGTTAGAAGGCACTGTTGTGAACTTCACATAAAGAATGCCACACATACATCTCACCATAACCCCCTTAAAAGTTGTAATGAGCACTGCCCCAAACTCCCCCAAAACCCACTATACCCACCTGGCTACCACCCCAATAGCCCTTATGGTGAACCTCTATGGCAGTAGAGTAGGATTTTGGTGGGGTTTGGTCTTTCCACCATAAAGTGGGTAGAGTGGCTTTTGGGTTTGGGTCCTCCTCTCTATGATTCACTAGCCCAACTTAAGACACCTGTGTGATGCTCTAATAGGCTTTCCTATAAGAGATGCTGTTGTTCTACAGACAAGCATGGACTTTTAAATTCAGATGTTTGTGGGGTGGGAGAGGGTCTTTGACCACTGGGGGAGTGTGGGGGGAAGGGTCATTACTTAATCCATCCAGTGTTCATCTGGTCAGTTGGAGCACCTTTTTGGCACTTAGATACTTCTAAAACAGATCTAACCTGAAACGTTTAATTTCCGTCCAGGACATCCTGCAAAACGTTCGATTATAGCTGCAAGATGTCCAAGTCTAAGGCCGCCCAAAGCTCGCCCATAGCCCGTTCATATCAAACCTCCCAGCACGCTCCTTTATTCTCTGGATGCACAGGAGGTAAAACATCCTACTAGACGTCCAGGAAATGAGTTTTGATCATCGCACTTGGACATTTTGGCAAGAAAAACATCCAAGTGCCGAATTAGGCACTGTTTTGGACATTTGGATATTCTGATTATGAGCCTCACAGGCTTAACTACACACATATGCTGTAAGAGTGAATAAATAATTTAGGGGCCTTTTCAAAAAAGTGCACAGATATCTAGACTTAACACGCTGGGTCACAGAATTTTCCCACATGCTGAACCCCGATTTAACATACCACTTTTTTAGGCCATTGCTAGTTTTTTTGTTTTGTAGGTTGTGCACTAGTGTTAACAGCATGCTGTACCTGCACAGAATTAACCAGTAAGCGTGTGATGGCTGATTAAGGCATACATGCCCACTCTCTGCTCATGCCACGCCTCTTCTCAAAATACCATAAAAAGCTTTAGCGCTTTTCTGTGGTAGTCCGTTTCATGCACTAACCTTTGGATTCCATATTATGGTAACTAAAGTTGCATGTGCAAATTTGGCCATGCGACCAAACTGCACGCACAACTTGATTGTTGTTTAATAAACCAATCGATGCCAATAATTGGCCACTAGCAAGCACATGCAACTTTCTAAGCTTATTCAATAAAGGGATGCGCACATTCCCAATGTGCAGACCTTAAAAGGGGGCGTGGCCATAAAAGGGTTGTGAGTGTTCCTACAAATTACATGCACTGTTCTAGAACAAGCCCAATCTGCTCAGAATTTAGGCACGCTCAGTTGGTGTAAATGCTCACCCTTAAATATTAGTCACAGGGCCTGCCACTACACATTCTATAAACTGCACCTAACTTTAGGAGTGGTTTATAGAATAACACTAATTACTTTTTTATTCTATACTGATGTTTCTGGCACTGCATATATAATTTAGTCCTAACTGTGCATTAACCTTTTCCTATCGTAATAAATTTTACGTTACGCTGGTTCCAATCGTAATTATTTTAGCAAACTTTTGTATTATTCACCGTTATCATTTACGTCTATTGTAAACACAATGGCCCAATAGATGGGACAAATGATAGGTAGAAGGTGTACTGTATGTCTCATACCATGGGACATACGATGGCAACGACATTTTTTGGAATGTCCCGTCATCCGGGACACACGATAGGAAAAGGTTAAGAGGCAAATTCTGTGAGAGGCGCCTAAAGTTAAAAGCCTAAATAAATAGATATCTAAAGTGAGGCTCTTAGGCCCAGATTCTCAAAATGGTGCTGGAACTGGCCGGCACCCCAAAAAAAAACAAACAAACCCGGCACCGGTCACACATCATTCAAACTGCCACAGCATTTTGAGAATCGCGGTCTGTGTCAAAGATAGACGCCAGAAATTTTGGCCAGGGTTTTACAGGCCCACATTTCCAGCGCCTATCTTTGACACAGAATCACACTTAGCAGTGCCAGACGCCAACCCCAGCCATAACCACATCTCTTTTGACATTCGGCACCAGGGGGCATCTGCGTAGACGTGATTCAGCCGCCTACTTTTTATTCTTAATTAGCTTTTGGGTTTTTTTTAATGGCGCAGTCAATTACTGCAGTGTTAATGGCCAGTTAAAACACTAAACTTAGGTGCCATTTGGGCACCCATTGGTGCCTTCCAAACGGCGTAATTTTGAGAATCCAGGCCTTAATTAATAAATTGGCTTAAAAATGAGCTTTAACAAGCTCATAATTGAAAAAATAATTATTTGTGTGATAGGCAACTTTTTAGGGGTAATTCTACAAAATTTAAGCACCTAATGGCAACTAACACCAAAGTAGGCATGTTTAGGGGCAGAGAAGGACTTGAGTGCGATTCTCTAAAGGGCAAACAGAATGTTGGGAATGATAAAGAAGGGGATCATGAACAGATTGGAGAAGGTTATCATACTGCTGTACTGGGCCATGGTACACTCCAACCTGGAATACTGCATCCAGCACTGGTCGCCGTACATGAAGAAAGACCTAGTACTACTCGAAAGGGTCCAGAGAAGAGCGACTAAAATGGTTAAGGGGCTGAAGGAGTTGCCGTACAGTGAAAGATTAGAGAAAACTGGGCCTCTTCTCTCTCGAAAAGAGGAGACTGAGAGGGGACATGATTGAAACATTCAAGATAATGAAGGGAATAGACTTAGTAGATAAAGACAGGTTGTTCACTCTCTCCAAGATAGAGAGAACGAGAGGGAACTCTCTAAAGTTGAAAGGGGATAGATTCCGTACAAACGTAAGGAAGTTCTTCTTCACCCAGAGAATGGTAGACAAATGAAATGCTCTCTCGAAGTCCGTTATAGGGGAAAACACCCTCAAGGGATTCAAGATAAAGTTAGACAAGTTCCTGCTGAGCCAGAACGTGCGCAGGTAAGACTAGACTCAGTTAGGACACTGGTCTTTGACCCAAGGGCCGCCGGAGGAGCGGACTGTTGGGCACGATGGACCACTGGTTTGACCCAGCAGCGGCAATGCTTATGTTCTTAGGTGCCTGTAATGTACAGTAGGCCTTTAAAACCTTGGCTTACATTACAAGCACCTGAGTTTTAAGTTAGGTGCCACTAAGCGTGATTCTGTAATGGAAGCCTAAGAGTGATTGACATGCCATAGGCGCCTATCTTTTTAAGCGCCCATTACAGAATCTGGCTCTAATGGCCTAACATCTTTTAGTAAAAGGGCCTCTTATTAGGCGGCTTGAAGAATCCGATCACATGTTCATTACTGTGGCTTTTACATGTGCAATATTATTTTCCCTTTCCTTTTAGGGAGAGCCTTCATGATCAAAACCCATGTTTGGAGAGACCAGGAAAAAGCCGGGAGCACTGGGGGGATTCAGGAGACCCTTAAAACTGGACTCAGAATGCACAGGTTCCTTAGCAGGGTGAAATCCCCTGCAGCGCTGCAAACTCTAGCTATGTCTACACAGAGCCTATGGGCCACGGTACTTCCCTGAATAAGGGATTTATTACTAACATAACAGCAGCAAAAAGATACAATCCAAGCCCTTGCCAAACATGATGTTCCAAACTAACTGCTTAAAATAAAAATGCAAATCTGAAGTGCAATTATATAGTTACGCAGTCTAAACACGCACTGCAAAATATAATACAGGGGCTCATAATATGGGGGGAAAAAAATCTATTTTAATCTGACTGCTTTTTCCAAACAAGTCAGTCCGGTGACTTAATAAAAACAGACACATTAACCATACATTTTTCCAGTACAGGTAGCACGATCCTCTTTTAGAACATCTTTCCAAAAATAGAAAAAGGATTAGAAGAGGAAGCAGCATTAAGTACTGACAAGTTAGATGCAAAGCATTGATAAAGAAGGCAAAAAGAGAAAATGAAAAGAAGATTGACAAAGAGGCAAAAACTCATAATAAAAACTCCCCCCCCCCCCCCACATATTTGCGGAAACTAGGGGGCACAGCCCCCTTGTGAATAAAAACATGTTGCAAATAAACTTTAGGGCTGAATCGGAACCATCCGTGCGCCACACCTTTTAAAGCCTGGTGGTCTAGCGGTGAAGTGGGGCAGCAGCAATCTTCCTGCGCTCCAGCGCAGAGCCATGAACCAAAAGGGCTGCTGTGAGTTCCCGCTGTAGTCTCGCAAGGGTAGACAAGGAAGGTGAAAGTAAACTGCTACTACTTATAATTTCTATAGCGCTACTAGATATAAGCAGTGCTGTACGTATTATATGCAGGTACTTTCTCTGTCCCTAGAGGGCTCACAGTCTAAGTTTTGTACCTGGGATAATACAGGGGTTAACTGGCCTGCCCAGGATCACAAGAAGCAGCAGTGGGAACTGAACCCAGGTCCCCAGGATGGCAGTTGCTGCACTATTAGGATATTAGAGAGAGAGAGAGAGAAGATGGAAGATGGGGGGGGGGAGAGAATAGAGTTAGTGGAAGATGGGAATAAAAGGAATAGGAGAGCTGGGACAATAGGAAATAGATCGTAACCACCTTGGGGGTTAGCGCCCGAGAAAGGGATCTGGGTGTCATTGTAGACAATACGATGAAGCAGGAAACTACAGGCCGGTGAGCCTCACTTCAGCTGTTGGAAAAATAATGGAAGTGCTGCTGAAAGAAAGGATAGTGTACTTCCTTGACTCTAATGGGTTACAGGATCCGAGGCAACATGGCTTTACAAAAGGTAAATCGTGCCAAACGAACCTGATTGCATTTTTTGACTGGGTGACCAGAGAGCTGGATCGAGGACATATGCTAGATGTAATTTACTTGGATTTCAGCAAAGCCTTTGATACAGTTCCTCATAGGAGGCTGTTGAACAAACTTGAAGGGCTGAAGTTAGGACCCAAAGTGGTGAACTGGGTCAGAAACTGGCTGTCGGACAGACGCCAGAGGGTGGTGGTTAATAGAAGTCGCTCGGAGGAAGGAAAGGTGACTAGTGGAGTCCCTCAGGGTTCGGTGCTGGGGCCAATCCTGTTCAATATGTTTGTGAGTGACATTGCTGAAGGCAGGGCCGCCATCAGAAATTTCTGGGCCCCTTACTGAGCAATCCTATTGGGCCCCCCACGCACCCCTTCCCCCCCCAACCCTCCCCCCCTTCTTCCATGGGCCGAATACACACATACTTTTCTCTGTCGCCGCACTCTTTGACCAAAAGATTTGTAAGCCTGCAACCACGTCAAGGTAGACTCTTTCAGCAGGGCCCTAACCTAACCTAAACTAAACTAATCTATACCTATCTATTCTAAACTAACATATATCTAATACTGAACTAATAACAAACTAACAAACATCTGCATAATAAATAACTAATAAATAATAGTGCTAGTAGCTATAATTCACCCTACAGAGGGTGGTGGTGAACAGTACCCCATCAGAAGCGTCGGACGTGCTCAGTGGAGTGCCGCAGGGCTCGGTCTTGGGCCCGATTCTATTCAACTTATTCATAAGTGATATGACGCATGGACTTAGAGGAAAGGTATCACTGTTTGCCGACGACGCCAAAATTTGCAACATAGTTGGCAAAAGCTTGTTACCTGACAATATGACACAGAACCTACTGCTGCTGGAACGATGGTCAACGACTTGGCAGCTGGGCTTCAATGCTAAAAAATGCAAGGTAATGCACCTGGGCAAGAGAAATCCACATAGAACTTATGCACTAAATGGTGAGACCTTAGCTGCGACCACGGCAGAGCGTGATCAAGGGGTGATCATCAGTGACGACTTGAAAGCTGCCAATCAGGTGGAGAAGGCTTCCTCCAAGGCAAGACAAATGATGGGTTGTATCCGTAGAGGTTTTGTCAGCAGGAGACCTGAAGTCATCATGCCGTTATACAGATCCATGGTGCGGCCTCACTTGGAGTACTGTGTCCAATTCTGGAGACCACACTACCGTAAGGACATACTGAGGATCGAGTCGGTTCAGCGAATGGCCACCAGGAAGTTCTTGGGACTCAAGGATCTGACATACGAAGAAAGACTAAAAGAATTGCGGCTGTACTCACTTGAAGAACGAAGAGAGAGGGGAGACATGACTGAAACGTTCAAGTACATCACGGGTCGCATCGAGTCGGAAGATGATATCTTCTGTCTCGTGGGACCCTCGACCACCAGAGGGCACCCGCTGAAAATCAGGGGAGGGAAGTTTCATAGCGACTCCAGAAAGTACTTCTTCACCGAAAGAGTGGTGGATCATTGGAACAGGCTCCCACTGCAGGTGAGTGAGGCAAGCAGTGTGATGGATTTTAAGAGAAAAAGGGATGCTCATGTGGGATCTTTAGGGGAGTAAATTCAGGGGGGCGGGCACTTAGTTGGAATGGGCAGACTCGATGGGCTATGGCCCTTTTCTGCCACCATTTTCTATGTTTCTATGTTTGTAGGCCAGAAGTAGATCACAATTGCACAATATTTTTTGTAACAAGTATTAAATGTGTTTTTATAAATACTGTAAGCTTAATAAATATATCAGAAAAAACTACACATCTGAGCGCATATCTGAACATACACATCTGTATGATTCCATCCTCCTCTGCTTGCCTATAGCTGCATCATGCATGTTAAAAATGTACGATATGTTGATATGTGCACCTTCCTTCCTTCCCATCCATCCTCCTCAGCCTGTCCTTACACATCCACAGCTGCATGTTAATGATGATGTATATGTTATGATGATAAATAAGTGCATATGAGCACATCATTAACATGTAGCTATGGATGAATATAAAAAAGAAACAATATTCTGTACAATTGTCAATTTATAAATCAGCGTCTTCTCTCCATTCTCTCTTCCCCATTTCCCTTCAGCGTCCTCAGCCCACTCTCTCTCCACTTTCCTTCAGCACATGCACATAAAAACAAGCAAGTAATTTATATCATTTTCATTCTATTCATTCATAGAAATTAAAGTCTAAATAATGCCAGTCACATAACAAAACATGATTTTACAAAAATAATTCCCTGCACAGTCAAGCCTTCAAGGATTACTAGATGTCTTTCAGCAGTTCCCCTCCCTCCCTCCCCCTTACCTTTGTGGCCAAGTCAAAATGATCTACCAACAATAAAATTTTAAAAACACAAAGCACGCTGTACGCAGAGAAAATGTTAATTATCATTTATATTTCGCGGGTTTTCAAAGAGGTCAAGGCAGATGACTTTATGCAATGTCATCTCAGTAACAACTATACAAAAATAGACAAATATTCCCCCTCCCTTTTTACTAAAATGCGATAGTGGTTTTTAGCGCAGGGAGCTGCGCTGAATGCCCCACGCTGCTCTCAACGCTCATAGGCTCCCTGCGCTAAAAAACGCTATTGTGGTTTAGTAAAAGGGGGCCATAGTGCAAAATATAGACAGCATATATAAATTCTCAAAGCAGACACATTTTGATCACTAAATTGAAAATAAAACCATTTTTCCTACCTTTCATCAGTCTCTGGTTGCACTTTATTCTTCTGACTGTGCATCCAATATTTCTTCCCTTCTTTCAGCCTCCTGTATGCTTCCTCTCCTTCAGACCTCATTCCCTCCCCAAACTTTTTCTTTGTTTCACCCTGCCCCTTCTTTCTTTTTCTCTCTCCATACCCCTTTTCTTTCTGTATGTGTTTTTCTCTCTCTCACCCTGCTCCCTTCTTTCTCTTTCCACACCCTCTTTCGTTCTGTATGTCTGTCTTTCTCTCTCTCTCTTTCCGTGCCCCATTTTTCTTTGTTTCACCCTGCCCCCTTTCTTTCTTTCTGGCTTCCTGTCCCCCCTTTCTTTCTTTCTCCCTGCCCTCCTCTATGCCACCACCATTGGGAAAATGCTGCCACCGCCACTGGGGAATAGGCTGCCACTGCCACCATCGGGAACAGGCCGGCGCCGAGTTCGCCCTGCTTCTCTTCCCCGCGGGGCCGACCAACTCTCGCCACCCGACGTCAATTCTAACGTCGGAGAGGACGTTCTAGGCCAGCCAGGCAGCGATTGGCTGGCCCAGAACGTCCTCTCCGATGTCAGAATTGACGCGAGTGGCGAGAGTTGGCCGGCCCCACAAGGAAAAGCAGGGAGAACTTGGCGCCGGCCTGTTCCCGATGGCGGCGGTGGCACTCAAGTGGCTAAAGAGCCGCAGTTTGCCGGCCTAGGGAGAACACTGGAGGGTGGCCAGCTGTGCACCCCCTTGGGACGTAAACCCGGGGCGGGGTGGACCGCCCCCCCCCACCCTGGTATGCCACTTTCTGTACCTTACTCCCTCCCTATGACCAAAAATTCTCCTTTCTTCTATTCCCCATGTACACAACCATCTCTTTCTCTCCCTTCCTCTCTCCCAAGTCCATGCCTTCTGTGTCCAAAAAACCATTCCCTCCCCCACCTCAGCATCTCTTTCCCTCCCTTCCTCTCTCCCAAGTCCATGCCTTCTGTGTCCAAAAACCCATTCCCTCCCCCATCTCAGCATCTCTTTCCCTCCCTTCCTCTCTCCCAAGTTCATGCCTTGTGCCCAAAACGCACTCCCTCCCCCCTTTTGTGTTTCGCGTTTGCCTCCCAGCCCATCTTTGCAACTTTCTCAGCAAAACTAAGCTCAAGCCGCGAGGCTTGTCTTCTGTTTCCTGCCTGCCCTGCCGCGCACAAATAGCCGACTGGAAGTATTCTCCGACGTCAGCGTTGACGTCGGAGGGCAGGCTTTGCTTAAGCCCTCCCTCCGACGTCAGCGCTGACATCGGGGAACACTTGCGGGACTCGGCTATATGTGAGCGGCAGGGCAGGCAGGAACAGAAGAAGAGCCTCACGGCTCGAGATGTATTGAACTCCGCGGGTCCCCCGTCCAGCTCTCTCCTGTCCACGTGGGGCGGACCGCCCCTCCCCCTAGACTGTGGCCTAGGACCCTGGGGGATCCCGGGCCCCCTGTCAGCTCCAGGCCCCTGAATGCAGGATTGGTGGTACTGCCCTGATGGTGGCCCTGGCTGAAGGGTTAGAAGGGAAAGTGTGCCTTTTTGCAGATGATACCAAGATTTGTAACAGAGTAGACACCGAAGAGGGAGTGGAAAATATGAAAAAGGATCTGCAAAAGTTAGAGGAATGGTCTAATGCCTGGCAACTAAAATTCAATGCAGAGTAATGCATTTGGGGATTAATAATAGGAAGGAACAGTATATGCTGGGAGGAGAGAAGCTGATATGCACGGACGGGGAGAGGGACCTTGGGGTTATAGTGTCCGAAGATCTAAAGACAAAAAACAGTGTGACAAGGCAGTGGCTGCTGCCAGAAGGATGCTGGGCTATATAAAGAAAGGCGTAGCCAGTAGAAGGAAGAAGGTGTTGATGCCCCTGTACAGGTCATTGGTGAGGCCCCACTTGGAGTATTGTGTTCAGTTTTGGAGACCGTATCTGGCGAAGGACGTAAGAAGACTTGAAGCGGTCCAGAGGAGGGCGACGAAAATGATAGGAGGCTTGCGCCAGAAGACGTATGAGGAGAGACTGGAAATCCTGAATATGTATACCCTAGAGGAAAGGAGGGACAGGGGAGATATGATTCAGACGTTCAAATACTTGAAGGGTATTAACATAGAACAAAATCTTTTCCAGAGAAAGGAAAATGGTAAAACCAGAGGACATAATTTGAGGTTGAGGGGTGGTAGATTCAAAGGCAATGTTAGGAAATTCTACTTTACGGAGAGGGTGGTGGATACCTAGAATGCGCTCCCGAGAGAGGTGGTGGAGAGTAAAACTGTGACTGAGTTCAAAGAAGCGTGGGATGAACACAGAGGATCTAGAATCAGAAAATAATATTAAAAATTGAACTAAGGCCAGTTCTGGGCAGACTTGCATGGTCTGTGTCAGTATATGGCCGTTTGGTGGAGGATGAGCTGGGGAGGGCTTCAATGGCTGGGAGGGTGTAGATGGGCTGGATTAGGTTTTAACGGAGATTTTGTCAGTTGGAACCCAAGCACAGTACCGGGTAGAGCTTTGGATTCTTGCCCAGAAATAGCTAAGAAGAAAAAAATTTAAAAAAAATGTTTTTATTGAATCAGGTTAGGCAGACTGGATGGACCATTCGGGTCGTTATCTGCCGTCATCTACTATGTTACTATGTTTTGCCCAATGTGCGGTGGCTGCCAAAAAAGCAAACAAGTTGCTAGGAAATATTTTAAAAGGGATGGTTACATGCCCCTGTATCACCCCATGGTGCGACCTCACTTGGAGTATTGCATTCTAGTCTCCTTATCTCAAGAAAGATATAGCGGTGCTAGAAAAGGTTCAAAGAAGAGCAACCAAGATGGTAAAGGGGATGGAACTCCTCTCGTTTGAGGAAAGACTAAAGAGGTTAGGGCTCTTCAGCTTGGAAAGAGACGGCTGAGGGGAGATATGATTGAAGTCTACAAAATCCTGAGTGGAGTAGAATGGGTACAAGAGGAAATATTTTTTCATTCAGAGAATAGTTAAGCTGTGGAACGCGTTGCCAAAGGTTGTGGTAAAAGCAGATAGTGTAGCTGATTTTAAGAAAGGTTTGGACAAATTCCTGGAGGAAAAGTCCATAGTCTGTTATTAAGACATGGGGGAAGCCTCTGCTTGCCCTGCAAAGTGTGGTAGATGATGGAATAGTCTCCCAGTAGAGGTGGTGGAGACAAAGACTGTCTAATTCAAGAAAGTATAGGTCAGGCACGGAGAATGAAACTGAAATGCCACAATGCTTCTACTGTATTGCTCTGTTGTGGAACTGTACTTTAAGTATTGTGTGTAATTCTGGTCATTGAAATCTCAACAAAGATGTCAAGATACATTTTGGAAAGTATGTCCATCCCCAAAAATATACATGGAAGTGACCACATTTAGAATTTGGCCATCTTATTGAATGGCAGCTGCACACGTATAGGTCCCATTAACAAAAGACATTTATCTGCCTCAGGAAATCTCTGGGATCTCTTAGAGAGATGAAGAGATAGTGGATGCTTCAGATGGGCAGACAGGATGGGTCATTTGGGCTTTATCTGCCGTCATGTTTCTATGTGTCTAATGAACAACATTATTGTTAGACATGGGTTTAATGGAAGAGGGTCAATGGACATTTTGCCTCATCAATATACAATATTTTCAAAGACATGAAAAAATTTGGATAATGTGAGTCAGTTGATATAGGGGCTCATTTTCAAATGAGAAAAACAGCCAATAAATGGCGAAAAGTGGCATTTGGATGTTTTATTTGCTAAATTACCATTTTTGAAACACTTTTTTGGATGGTTTTCTATGTTGTTTGTCTGAAGTGCTTTGGGTAGGATTAGGGCAGATCTATGATTTGGATGTTTTTCTACAATATTGGAACATTGCAGAAAAAGTCCCAGGATTTAATTTCCCTCAAAGCTCCCATATTTGGCCTGTTTTCTTCTTCGTATATCTTCTTATCCAATCTTTGGTTTTATATACTGATTCATCCCTCAAAAGGGCTCGACTCGGTTAACAAAATTTTCATGAATCGTGTAAGGAATGAAAGATAATCTTTACTCAAAAAACGTTGGTTTGAAACAGATGAATCTATTAGAGATTTCTGAAATAAATGAGTTTTAAGCTTTTTCTGAAAGATTAATAATAGAGAAAGTAATCTAACCTCAGACGGAAGCTCATTCCAAATTTTTACAAATGAGAAGGCGAATGATCAACAAAAATTGGATATAGTTTTTATTCTCTTTACAGTAGGAAAGTCAAGTTTGTATTTCTGAATACTTCTGGAATTAGATGGTGTACTGGAAATGATAAAGACAGGAACTAAAGAGGAAGAAAAATCCCATACATATTGGCCAAGCATTGCTGTGACAGCTTGTGGCCATGGCTGAACAACAGGGCTCTCTCAATAACTTCTCAAACAACTCTTTGACTTGCCAATAATAATTACAATCTTAGATGTTCTTTGCCCTGCCTTCTGTTAGTTCAGGCCTTCTGAAAGCTGTCCTAGTAGGTCCCAGTGATGCAAACTTAAGGCATACATGTTTCCTGAAAAGGTAACTGGTCACCAGGACAAATTTAGGAAGTTTTTTGCTAGTCACTGTGCATGCTACTTAAGCACTACTCCATAAACAAGCCAGCTCAATGAGCAGGAGCGTGGTCTTCAACTGACATACTATTTAGGCAAAATGATGGCACAAGGAGTAATAATAAAATGATGCACTTATTCAGACTTACCGATTTTGTATCCTAGCTTCTCAGCATGGATCCTCTTAGCCATGAATTGACCTTCAATCAAAGCTCGTATCTCCACCTCCTTTGCAAACTCTGGAACCTACAAGAGGGACATGGCAAAAACCAGAACATGACCACCATGGTTCATTCATCTCTCAAACACAGAATTCAACAACTCAAATGAATAAAGACTGTGTTTTTAGCACTAATGGAAAGTCTTCTAGTGCTCGGAAAAACTAGGAGAGTCACCTCTACAATCCAATGACAAACAAGCAAACAGTGGAGATGTTCAAATGCACAAGTGTATTTGTTTATTTTGAAATTCTGCTTTATTTGTGCGCTGGCTTGACACGCACGTGTTTCTGCCTAAATAACCTGCCTCAGAAGCCTAATTATTAGCACAATATATTCTGCAGAATACAGCGTATCACAGATAAGATAACTTCACAAAAGACACTGCAAGCAACCCTAGTCAAACACAAGAGTCACCGCACAAATAAAGCAGAGTTTCGAAATAAACAAGTGCACTTGAAAATCTCCACTGTTTGCTTGATTGTCCAAGTTTCCAAGTTTTATTAGTGCTTGATAAATCGCTTATTAAATACCTAAGCGATGTACAATTCAGGTAAAATATAAATACAGATACATTGACCTTTAAACTAAAAAAAAAAAAAAAAAACATACTGGGTTAACACACATGAAACAAGCGGGTAGAGGGGAAAAGTTACAATATATTTGTGGAGGAAAATATACATTTAAGGGAAAAAATAACTCAGGGAAGGGAAAAAAGCAAAATTAAGGGATATTAAGCCTAGCGTTAATAAAACAAAATTTATAAATCTAAGATTCATATGTTAAAAGCTTCCTTAAAAAATAGGTTTTAAAAGCTCTTTTAAAAGAAATGAGGTCCTTTATGTCTCTAATGTACTGAGGTATAGAGTTCCATAAGGTAGGGGCGATAATTGAAAACATGTCTTGTCTTCTCGTACCAATAATTTTTTGATGCTGATCTAAGGTTCCATGAAGCGTTATAAGGAATGAGCAGTCTAGTGATGAACTGAGGTTCATTATAGTTCAAAGATTTAAAAACTAGCAGTAATATTTTATACGGGATTCAATGAGCAATAGGAAGCCAGTGGGAGTCTATCAACAAAGGGGTGACGGTCAAATTTTTTTGCGTTATAAATTAGTTTGATTGCAGTGTTTTGAATGATTTGTAGCCTCCTTTTTTCTTTTTGCGGTATATTGAAAAAAAGGGAATTGCAGTAATCTATTTTGGAAATAATCAACGAATGGATCAATATATTTATAGACTTAGGTTTAAGAAACTTGGATATAGAACGAATCATACGTAATTTATAGAAGCATGATTTAACGGTGTTCCCTATGTTCTCGTGAAATGAAAGCTTGTCATCCACGATAATACCTAAAATTTTTAATGAGGAAACAGAATCTAAAGGAATATTGTCTAGGACAAAGGCTGTGTCCAGTGAAATGTCCTTTTTCCAAGGGAATATCATAGATTTTGTTTTTTTTATATTTTTTGATATTTAAAGCCAATTTGTTGGTGCTCAACCATTCTTTTATTGAGTCTAATTTCTTGTTGATTATTGAAATTTCGTCTGGATTTCCTGGATCGATGGGGTGCAATAATTGAATATCATCGGCATAAGCGAAAAATGTAAAACCGATAGATTGACAGATGTTTAGAAGAGGGGACAAAAAAATATTGAAGAGAAGAGGGGAAAGAATAGAGCCCTGTGGAATTCCATATGAGGTTGAGAAAGGTTTTGAGTGTTCATTGTTGAAATAGACTTCTAGTGCTCACCATATTTTACATTTATCAACATTTACTATGGAAAGTAATATCCATCTGAATAAAATGTAGTTGTAGCCTCATAATCAGAACACAATCCATTGAAATAAGAAATTCAATTTCTAACTGATATCATGTCCTAGAAATATAACTTTCACCCTGGTTGACCATCTGTTCTTTCCATAACCTAAACCCAAAGTTGACATGCTTGATTCATCTGGCGCTTTTAAAACAGGTCTAACTCCAAACGACTGAATAATGCCCTGAACTTCTTGCTAGTGTTCAAAACCTTACATGACATGGTGCCGGGCTACATGATGACTAAGCTTCCTCCGTACTTGCCGAACAGGTCCCTCTGCTCTCAGGAAAAAATATGGCTCAAAACGCCCCCTAGTCATGCCTTTCAACTGCAAACTGCCAAACGATTTTCCTACACTCACTTCATACAAAGCCACTGGAATCAACTGCCCCTGCAGATCAGATCCCTTAAAGGACTCCTCAACTTTAGAAAAACAATAAAAACATATCTCTTCACCCAACTCCCCTGCCTAAGGCCAATAGATTACAAAGAAAGATTAATGTGTATTGGTACTAGATCCGTGGTATGTATAACATAGGATAAAAACTTATATTGATAAATCTTGCACTGTAACTATGTCAAATTTATCTTGTAAACTGTATATTGGTATGTGTCAAATTAGGATAAAACTTGCATCAAAAAACATGTTCTGTACTATGGCAAATTGTAACCTGTTAATTGTATAGCAGGGGTGCCCACACTTTTTTGGCTTGCGAGCTACTTTTAAAATGACCCAAGTCAAAATGATCTACCAACAATAAAATTTAAAAAAACACAAAGCACACTGTACGCAGAAAAAATATTAATCATCATTTATATTCAGGGGGTTTTTTTTCAAAGAGGTCAAGGCAGATGACTTTAAAATATGCAATGTCACCTCAGTAACAACTATGCAAAAATAGACAAATATACCCCCTCCCCTTTTACTAAACCGCAATAGCAGTTTTTAGCACAGGGAGCTGCGCTGCTCTCAACGCTCATAGGCTCCTTGCGCTAAAATCCACTACTGCATGCTTCGTCTCCTCCAGACCTCTTTCCATTCCCCAACCAACATCTCTTTCCTTCCATGAGTCCAACTTTTTCTTCCTCTCTCCCTGCCCCATCCCCTTTATTTTTTTCTGTCTCCATGCCCCCTTTCTTTCTTTTTCTCTCTGTCTCCCTGCCCCCATTTCTTACTTTATTTCTCTCTGCTGTCTTTCTTTCTGTCTCCCAGCCCCCTTTCTTTCTTTCTGTCTCCATGCCCCCCCTTTCATTCTTTCTGTCTCCCCATTCTGCCTCCCAGTCTTTCTGTCTCCCCTTTCTTTCTCCCCAGGCCATCACCAGGGCTGTTGTTTGGAAACAGGCCCCCAAGCCACCGTTGACATCTGGGAACAAGCCACCGCCGACGTCTGGGAACAGGCCCCCAAACCACCGCTGCCGCCGAGTTCTCACTGTTTCCTGATGCTGCAACAGGCTAGCAGCCTCCCCCCTCCCACCCCCCAACGTCAATTTTGACGTTGGAGAGGAAGTTTCGGGCCAGCCATGCAGTGATTGGCTGGCCCGGCGCTTCTGAAGTTGCTGCTGGCCTATTGTGGCATCGGAGAACAGGGAGAACGCAAAGGCAACACGAGTTCGTGATCGACTGGTCGATCGCGAACAACCTTTTGGGCACCCCTGCTTTATATTATGTATGTTAACCTGTAACCTGTACTGAGCTCTTTGGGGAGAACGAGATAGAAAACAAATTTAATTAATTAATTTAAAAAATTTAATTATCCCTGCAAGATGTCCAAGCCCTAAAGCTGCCCTAATCCTACCCAGAACATGCCTCTAACACTCTCCCCTTAAGATTTAGACATACCAGAGGAAAGATGACCTGCAAGATATCTAAATCGGCACTTGAACGATTTTTCGAGAATGGCCTACCTGTACATTCAGGAGTTTAATTGCCCATACTGCCACTATGTCTACCTTTAAGCCCTATTCTCAAAAAAAAAAAAAAAAATCACCCAAGCCCCAAACGTCCAAAACAAGACTTTAGACATGGAAGAGACCAGTCCTTCCCCTAAAAGCACGATTCTCCAACAGGCATCTGTCATAAGCACCGGTTAGAGAATCGTGTCCCCCTCTCCTCCCCCCCCCCCGCACTGATCGTGGCAGGAAAGATGCCCAGTCCCTCCTATCCGACACTTGCTGCGAATCGCCCCTCCCCCCCGGTAACAATTGCAACAGGAGAGATGCCCAATCTCTCAACTGCCACAATTCCCGAACCTTCCCGCAATGTTCCCAGGCAGAAGGAATGCCCAAACCCTCATGCTGACAGCCTGCGATCCCCCCTGCAATGTTCCCCGGCAGAAGGGATGCCCAGTCCCTGTTGCCGACACCATCCACCCCCATGAAAGTTCACCCCCACCCCCATCAGGGTAGGATGCAGTGGGAGTGGCCTAAGATTTCAATTGGCCAGATCCCTTAGGCCACCCCCTATAAGCCCCTCCCCGGTGCATATCAACCGAGTACTCCAGTCCAAGCTCCGCCCCAGACCCCCCCAGGGGGTAATTGGCTTGAAAAAGTTGAGAAAAACTGAAACAGTATATTCCTGCCTGTATGAGAGCTTCAGATGTTATGGCGATCCCAAGTAGAATAGCAAGAATGTTCCTGGAGTAGCCTAGAGGCAATGCAGTCAACCTTAGAGATGGGGACTCGGGCCCATATTCCACCATAACTGCTACAGTTATGGTGGAATATGTGAGCCTTCCAAAATTCACCCAGATTCCACCGTATGTACATATAGGTGAGATCTTCAGGCATAAGGGCTATTGTGGTGTACAGTTGGGTCCAGCAGGTTTTGGCTTGGTTTTGGAGGGTTCACCATAAACCATAAGGGGGTTATGGTAAGATGTGTACCTGGGAATTTTTATGTGAAATTCACTGCCATGCCCACTGAGGTGCCCCACTGATCTGCTGGGATGTCTGTGTAGCCAGTCTACTACAAATGACTAACCCTCCTACATTCCAATGGCTAGTTCTATGCGTTTCTCACTTGGACTTTTTTTTTTTTTTTTAATGGTTCAAAAAGATAGATGCACTGAGCTCAAATATTCATTTAAAAAGAACAACAAGAAAGACGTTTTGCAGTTTTGAAAATAGGCATGTTTGGTACTGGATTTTTGTACCAGTTCCGCAAAACGTCTACACTCGGATTTAGACACCAAATCAAAAATGGCCCTCCTTGTGAACTAATATATGTGTGCTGCATATAAGTATTCCTGGGGCAGATAGTAGGTAAACTTAGGGTGAAGTCGCAATGCACTTATGGATTTTCGAAAATACACAGGTATAAGCATAAAGTAAGTGCACACACGGTTCACAGTCATAAGCGCGTGGGTCAAAGCGTGCCACTGTAAAAGTTTATTTTAAAGAGCTCCAACTGGGTGTGTGAGGGGGGAACCCCCCCAGTTTACTTAATAGTGTTCGCGCTGCCATTGGGGGTGGTTTTGGGGGGTTGTAACCCCCCCCATTATAGAGGAAACTGAACTTTTCCCTATTTTTTAGGGGAAAAGTTAAGTTTTCTGTATAATGTGGGGGGATACACCCCCCACCCCCCACCCCACCCCCAACGGCAGCGTGAACACTATTAAGTAAAGTGGGGGGTTCCCCATACACACACCCCGTCGGAGCCCTTTAAAATACACTTTTACAGCAGCGTGCTGGAGTCTTGCGCGCGATTGTCTGCTCTCTATTGTCGGCGCGGTTTTGTCCGTTGCGCTTTTGTCCCATCACCGCACACACATCTACACAGTCTTTGAAGCAGTTATCAGTTTGGACATAGATATTTGTGTACTATTGGGCCTGAGAGCTTATTTAATAAAAGCACATAGGTGCCTTCTTAGATTTACAACCCAAGTAGTCTATTATGAATTCCCCACTTATTGTCTATAAAACTAAAGCAAATATTTATGGGCAGCTTTAAGGATTTGAGATTTGTTATAGAAGTTCTTTTTTTTAAATCTTTATTAATTTTCAAATATTAACAGTGCATTGCAAAAATTTTTAACAAAAAACGAATCAGGAAAAGCACTTTAAATATACAAACATTCTGAAAACAATCATTTCCCCCCCCCTCCCATTCATCCATAAAAGTATAACCACCTATAAAATTTCAATAAACTAAATACAAGAAATAATGATGCCTTCCCAGCCCCCTCCCTCCCACCCTGGATGTGTAAGGAAATTAACTAATGTGACAGGACAACTAATATGATTCAACAAACACCCTTCTAAATGCATTGCTATAGCCCCAAAATTCAGTGTTTTAGAAGTTCAACATGATTTATTTCAGGTAACCTCCGAGATCAAATTCTTGCTTTTGTTTTCAAAATTCCATCATAAATTGCACGTGATCGACAGCGTTTGGAGTTGCTAGATTTCAACACTCTCAAGCTTCAGAATATATAATATTTTTACCTTGTGATTATCAGCACTGAATCTGTGACTACCAATGGCTTCAGGAGTAATTTCCATCACGTCAAAATAAAATCCTTAAAAAAGAAAAAGAAGTCAAGGTTTTATACATGGACAGAATCATGTGAATTTGTAGTTTCCTGAAAACACAAAGCAACATAGGCCAGCCATATGCTGTACCCTGAGTTAATAATGGTGGACCCCACTAGCCCCTTAGCACAGCAAGTAAGAAATATTTTATGAATAAATCTTTTGTAATTAAGATTTTATAATTTTTACAATAGAAGACAATATACAAAAGTCTCCTAATTACCTTCCCAAAACCTATTACATCGCTTTATTTGAGCAGGCAATCCCAAAAACAGGCAAAAATATAATCTTCCATCTGCAAACTCTAGGACTCTTATAGTCCCAAGGGATTAAAAATATACTTCTCAAACAAGGATGTAAAGAGCCCAAGAATGTATAAATCTATTCATTTTCTTTTATCTCTTACTTCATACTATCATTCTTTCCATATCAAGAAAGTTCTGCATTTAAATTTGCCAAAGCATCAACGTGGTGATTCATGTTTTATCCAGTGCCAGGGGTGGGTGCCGGGAGGATGTGCAATGGCGGCGGAAGGCAATGGGCATTCCTTCCGCTGCCAGGGGGTGTCGGAGGGTTATGTGATGTGGTGAGAGTGGGCAACCCTCCCACTGCCAGGGATGGTTAAGTGAGCACGGCGGGAGAGAGTGGGCATCTCTCCTGCCAATCTTCAATTTGTTGTTGTTGTTGTTTTTAATTTGCCTAGAGGGGTCGGAGCTGTCAAACCTTACTTTCCTGTCAGTGCCTGAGCCAGCCAGTGCTCAATCACTGATCAGAAAGTAAGGCTACGACAGCTCAGACCTGTGAGCAAATTTTGCACAAAGAGGTTAGGGCGATGATAGAGAATCACTCGGAGTACTCATTTTAATATTAATGACCTCATTGTAGTACATTTGCATGGCAGAATTGGAGACCACTAAGAAACTCAGAAAAGACCACAGTAAGCTGTTTTGATAATCCACCACTAAAATGCATGAACACCAAACCGGCTCGAACCGGTTTAGCAAGCATGTTAAAGGCATGTTTAAGTTTTGAGAATCATCCCCTCAGTGAGGGCTTCCCACCCCTAAATCCTAACCCTTGCCGATACAGTATTGAAAGTTGCTTTGTATTGTCAATAGTCATACCCAGATTTCCATTGTTTCCAATAGGTGTAGATCGCAGGGCTTTTGAAAATTCATCCCAGGAGCCTGATGCACACTCATCTCTGATCCTCTCTCTCATAAGGGAACCATTCTTAAAGCTTAACCACCAAAAACATAAACCAAAATGTTCAAAAGACAGCAATCAGCAAACAATCCAAATCAGGAGTACATTCTTCCTAAGGAAATACTGCTCTTTCTGAGTTCTTCATCCATACAAATTTATTTTAAACAAAACCTCAGTTTCATGGTTTTCTGAGAAATAGTAGTAAATTTAGAATCTATCAGTACTGGAACAAAGAGTCTGCACACTTTTACCAGTGGATTTGCACTAATTTTCAAACTCAAGGCATACATGTACTTTTGCCTTGAAACTCACTACAGGTACCAAACACTCACAGATACTGTCCTTGCTTTACCTGCAGATACATTTTTGCTGGAAAAGTACATGCAAATGGCAGTACCATCCGCAGGCACGCTTTTCATTCACCTGGGAAGCCTAGAAAAACTTGGCAACAGGGAAGGTCCCAGCGGCTTCTGGCTTCATTGTTATCAGCCAATTTAGCAGGACCGGGACCGAAGGCAGGGCTGATCGCAACCAGGATGCGTCGCTGACTCCTCAGTCCCCCCTCCTCCCAGTGGCCGACAAACAGCATGGACAACCACCGTGGCTACCACTGAGAGGAATCAGCTGCCTGCCTCGCATGTCAGAGTTGCCCCTGACCTGCAACTCCATTCCCCACAGCCAGACCCGTAGGTAGGTAGTGTTGGAAGAGGCAAAGGGTAAAAGGTGATGGGGAAAGATCTTGGATGGAGGTGGAGGGAGAGAAAGAGAGATGAGGTGTAGGAGGAAAGAGGGAAGAAAATATGCTGGATGGAGGGGCAAGAGAGAAGATACTGGTTAGAAGAGTGAAAATAAAGGGGGGAAGACAAAAAAACAGAAGATGCTGGAAGGGGGAGAGAGGGAAGAGTTAGCAAAACCTGGAGAATAATAGGATGAGGGAGGTGGAAAGCTGTAAATAGAAGCAGATAGAGATGCAGAAAAATAAATGGAGGATAACTGAAAGGAAAAAGGTTAAAGTTAGAAATGGATGTAGGAGAGGAAGTAAAGAAGACAGGAAGGAGAGAAGGGGCAAATTGACTGAAGACCCTGGAAAGAAAATTAAGAAAAGACTGAAGAAAGCAGAAACTAGAAACTGGGATAAACATGAATAAAATGGCCAGACAACAAAGGTAGAAAACAATAATAATTTTATTTTTAATTTCATGAACAGAAAATGCAGTTTTACAGTAAATTTACATTGCTTTCTATTTCCCAAAGTGTAGAGTGCTGTTTCTCTTTCTCTAGTGTTGAACTGCATATGGTTTCTTGAGGTTTAAGTTTGAGTTTTGTTGACATTTATTTAAGTTTGTAGTTGCATTTTCCTATGTAGGGGCCTTGTTGTGAATATGTTTACTTTGGGATATATGCATCACAGATATTTGTATTATGTTTCATGACTTACGAGATAGCTGATGGGGAAGGAGAGTAAGTCTTTGGCTCACCATGATAACCCAAATTTCTAACCTCAGTTTATATTCGAGTCAACCTGTTTCCCACCCTTTTTGGGGATAGCTTGGGTTATATTCGGATCGGTTTATATTCGAGTATTTACGGTAATAGCCTTATAAGAGAATATTAGTCATTCTATTTCTTTTTACCCTTGATGTTTATCTAAGGCATGGACATTAGTGATAGTATTTTTAACTGTACCAATTTTTGGAACCAGTATCATTATTATTTTTATTATTTGTGCGCTAGGATAAATAAATCACTGATGTCTAGAGGGACCCAAGACAGAAGGAAGACGTTTCTGATGTCTACATCAAGAAGTATTGGCGTTAGGGACTAAATTTCCGTGACAATATCTTAGATTAGATAGTGTGCCACATGTTTTCTACCAACCTTCTCAGTTGAGATTCTTTCTCTACGCTAAAGGAGATCTATGGCCAGTACCTAATTAACACTGTCTTTTACAAAGCCGCAGGCCAGCGAGGTAAATGCTCTGACACTCATACAATTCCTATGAGCATCTGAGCATTTATCTTAACGACCCGTGGTACAAACCTCTACCATGGCTTTGTAAAAGTAGCCCTAATTTATTTAATTCTGGCTTGTAAAATAAAGGGGGACAATGAAGTCTTACTCTGCTTCTTTCTATTAATATTTCCTTATTTGATCATCTTTCCTTTTCAAATTTAAACCTGATGTAATTATATGAAAAGAATAAAAGATTTAAAAAATATAATACAAGATAAAGGGGGGGAATATGGCCCAAACCTCTCCTATTCCTTCAAGAAAGCCAAAGGGCCCATATGAGGTCCTAGAGGACAATGTGATCCCAAGGTGCCCTCCTGAGATACCTATGAGAAGGGAGAAGTAGCGAGAGGGAGTAATCTTTCCTATTCTCTTCATCCATAGTCACCTGAAGGTCCTGTCTGAGGCACCTAAGGGGTTCTTCTGAGGTAACTGCAGAACAGGAAATAAAGGGATCTATATGCCCCTTTCCAACAGAATCCGTAATAGCACTAGTGGGAGTCTCATATCATTGCTACAAGAGGGTCACAGGGCTAAGGAATGGAAATAGATATATTTGCTCCATTATCAACCAGTCTGTCAATTCATTTGAAATCTTCCAATCCTCTGTAGGAGGTGTACTATATCTAGGGCCACTCGACTACTGTGCATATTATGCTGGAAGCAAAAAAAAAAAAACCCAAACCAATCACTGCTACTGGCTGAATATCTACCTCTGTTTGTTAAGTGAAACTGAGTAAACAGTTGGCTTGATTTAGCATGCATTTCCAATTAACATTCACTAACTGGAAAAATCAGTTAGTGATTTTTATTTTACTATAACACACATTAATGAGATGCAATGCATGCAAACTGAATAATGCAGTTTGCTTTGACCTTATAAGTTGCATTATTAATGGATCCAGGTTCTGGACTTACAGGAGTTAAAATATCAAAATTTATTGGTATAACAAAATAAGTCAAAAACAGATGCCAACAGTGATAAAACATGAACATTGTACTGTGCGTAAAAAGGATCAACAGACCCTACACGGTCCGTGTTTTGGCAATAGAATGCCTTTCTCAGGGGGCCTTAGCACAGCAAACTGGCTGTCAGACGGCCGATGGCGTCATGAGGAACACTGTTGTACGAATGCTCTGGCAGCAAGATGTTTTCTTTTTCATTCATTGCCTTTTGTGGTACAAAGGGCCTGTGCTGTGGGTAGTTGGACCGCCTTTTGGGCGTAGACCAGGGGTAGGCAATTCCGGTCCTCGAGAGCCAGAGCCAGGTCAGGTTTTCAGGATATCCACAATAAATATGCGTGAGATAGATTTGCATCTCAATGAGGCAGTGCATGCAAATCCATCTCATACATATTCATTGTGGATATCCTGAAAACCTGACCTGGCTCCAGCTCTCGAGGACCGGAATTGCCTATCCCTGACGTAGACCACCCCACAGTATCTTTTGTGCATTATTAATGGAAAAATAATGCTACTTTATAGCTAATAGGGCTGTACTGAATATTCATATTTGATTCGGCCCCCAAATAGTGTCCTGAAAACATTATTTGTAATCAGCTAAATAGAAATTTAACCTCCCCCCCCTTTTACAAAACTGCAAAAGCGGTTATTAGCGCAGGCCAGTGCGCTGATTGCTCTGCACTGCTCCTGACACTCATAGGAACTCTATGAGCATCAGGAGCAGCACAGAGCATTCAGCGGCAGACCTGCGCTAAAAATCGCTCTTGCGGTTTTGTAAAAGGGGGAGTAAATTTGAATACGAATAATCTGGGGCTCTACAGTGCTAAACCCTTCTGAAATAAACACTTCATCCCTGATTTCATATTGTTTCTTTTATTATTTTTGATCTGTTAAAACTCAATGGGCTCCTTTTACAAAGGTGCGCGAGCAGTTTTAGCGCGCACTAAAATGCTAGCCGCTACTGCCTCCTTTTAAGCAGGCGGAAGTTTCTCAGCTAGCGTGCGCTAAAAACACTAGCACACCTTCGTAAAAGGAGCCCTATGCCTATTATTCATATTCAACATTTGTATTTGGTCGAATAATATTTTTCCATTATTCATATTTGGCCGAATAGTAAAATATGATATTCGGTCCAGATCTAGCTAACATGCAAGCATCACTCCCGAGCAGTGGCGTAATATGGGGGGGGGGGGTGCACCCTGGGCATCCCTCTTCCTCTTCACCCCTCCCCGCTCCTCTCCTTACTGCCGGTGCAAGGTTACTGCCCGCATCGGCGTCGGCGCTCTCTCTGATGTCACTTCCAGGAGCCACGCCTAGGAAATGACATCAAAGGGTGACCCACCACCGACGTGGGCTTGCTGCTCAGGCTGGAGAAGTTAAAAATGGAAAAGGGTGCGCGAGTGGTGGGGGTGGATCGTCACTCACCCTTACTACGCCACTGCACCTGGGGAGCATCTTAAAGGGTGTCACAAGTAAATTAAATGCTGCCTGGAACCCTACCCCTCCATCCATGAAAATTTCATTTGGGTCCTACTACACAAAGATCCCCAGAACCCCCCCCCCTTTTGCTCCAGGACCTACCAGGGTTTCCCTGGTGTATAACGGGGGGGGGGGGGGGGGTTCCAAGGGTGTCATCAGTTCTATTGTAACCTGCAATTTATCAAAGAATATATTTTCTTCCCTTGAAATCCATTATAAATGTCTGATAAAATATTTATCCATAAACAAAAGCATTGCTTTAAAAAATATATAAAACTGATGGATCAAAAAAAATGTTAATTTTTTATATAAGAGTACCATAGTAGTGCCATGTAGGCGTGAACATCAACAGGATTGCAAAAAATGTGGCCTTCTAAAGCAGGTGTTGGTTCTTGAATCCAAAGAAAGAGAGTGTCACTTGTGCCAAGGCTGACCTAGGGAAAAAGTTAAAAAGACAGATTATCCACAAGTCTTTAAACTGAAACAATCCAACTGTATTCTGGAACTGGAACAAGCTGCTAAAAGTTATAGCTCACATTATAACCTACCTCAACACCTATCCCTATAACCTACCTCTACACCTAACCCTATAACCTACCTCCAAAGTCGGTCATTCTACAACACAATATTTTGAGAAATAAGACAATTCTCCAAAGTCAATCATTCTAGAACAAAATATTTTGATTCTCATGTTATCTGAGCAAAGGCAAAATAAATGTCTCCGCTATCAAGCACATTATGAAATAGTACAAAGCCTGAAAAAAATCCTAACTCAATATTCATGTAGCAAACACTGATAGCACTAATCCTTTCATTCAGAAAGAAAGAACCCTAATGTTACATTGGGCTAGGACTTCCTAGCCCCGCCCCCAGGCCCACCCAGTTCCACCTATCCCCGCCCCAGTCCTGTCCCCAATCCTATCCTAGCCCCGCCCCACACTGCCTGCTCTTGTCAAGCAGGAGGAAATCCGCACATGCGATACAATGCGCGGATGCGATACGATGACAGATTCATTTTCAAATCTCTGTCTGTACTTTGCAAGCTATTTTCTACCCAAACAAGTAATCATGAGAACATCGTACCTGACCAATTTTTTTAGTGACAGGCCTCACAAAGTTTCTCTTGGAAAACTGGTGCAAATACAACAAGCAAAATATATGCAAGTATGTTGCACTAAAGTACTGTACTTACCTCTTTCCATCTTAATTGAATTGTAACTTTACTTCCCTTCCACAGATTCCCCACTTGTGTCATGTTTATCTACTCTGTTTTCTCCCTTTTTAATATTTTTAGAATATATTTTTCTTTTTTTTTTTTTTACTATTGTAGTCAAATATATCTTATTGAGCTCAACAGGAAGACAACAAAATGCATCATATACAGGAAAGACAAACTCAAGTTATAGCAAAGAACCCACAAGACCATACCCATTCATCCAACCCCCCCCCCCCTTTATTTACCATTGTAAACTGTCTAGATACATGGGATAGATGGTATAAAAATAAATTTAGAAATTTGGAAACTGTTTGAAAATTGCCTCATTCATCTATAACTTTTCTGCATCTACATTTTGGCAATATAAAAAAGGGTTAAACTTACTGCAATATCTCCTTCTTTCAGCCTCATGCCTGCCAGCGATGCTGAAAACACAGGTACATATATCAGCAGATAGGCAATTAGTGCAATAAACATTTACAACTGAGCGGCACAGCAGAAATTAGACCCTAAACGCAGGATGACAACAGGGTTGGATTGGTTTAAGATTTTTTTTAAAAAATGTTTTACCGGAGAGTTCTGTTTTTGTGCGCTGGGCGCAGTTGGGACTACACACCTTTAGGGATGTGCTTCAGAAGGGGGTCCTGGTGTCTTTTGAAACCTTCAGAATTAGCGCTGCCTTGCCCGAAGGAGATTTTCTGGCCTATTCTCAGATACGTCATTTTCTGCACTCTCAGAAGTGGGATCGGGAGCCTATTCAGTCGCTCGATCCCTTGGCTCACTTGTGGGTCACCCTTAGGAACCTTCCTAAACCGATTTCTGTTCTTTACCAGTATATTCGGGGCTCCTTTTCCTTTCCGGCTCTCTACCAACGGGCTTGGGAGGTAGATCTGGGTTGTACCTTCTCGGTTGAGGAGTGGGCGCTGATCACTACAGAAGTGGGCAAGGCATCCTCTTGTGCACTTATTAAGGAAAATGCTTATAAAGTGGTCGTTCGGTGGTACTACACGCCGGAGCGACTACATCGAATGTTCCCTGGTGCTTCGGTATTGTGTTGGAGATGTGGGTTGGCTTCGGGGACTTTTTTGCATATTTGGTGGGATTGCCCTATCCTACAGCCTTACTGGAGGAAGGTCGTGGGATGTTTATCACAACTGTTACAAATTTTATTGCCATTTTCTCCACAGGGATGTTTGTTGGGCCTTTATAATGTGTGTTTATATGCCTGGCAAACCAAACTTAGACGCTGGGGTTTGGCGGCAGCCAAGTGCTTGATTGCTGCTCATTGGAAGCAGGAATTGGCACCTACTCAATTAGATTGGACTTTAAAGCTTAAATTTATTTATCACATGGAACTGTCTATTGCAAAGCGTCATGGTTACTATTATACTTACACACGGACTTGGACACGAATCCTTGAAAGAATCGAATCTTTGTTTTAAGCTTCTTTCTGGGGGGGGGGGATTGTGGATGGGGGGACTCTCCTGAAGAACCAACAGGGAGTCCCTCTTTGCTAGAGGTAGGGCTGGGTGGTGGGGGGGACATAGTGGAGTTTGGGTTACTGCTTTATATTGGGGGATTGTTGGTATGGTTGGGAGCCCTTTTTGATGATTGTATTGGGGGGGGAGCATTATGAGACTTATAGATCTCTTGTTGTGGTTTTGTATGCTTGTTTGCAACTCTGTTGTCTCTGCTATGCAATTTCTGGTGTGTATAATTTTATACCCAAAATCTTTTAATAAACATTTATTGATAAAAAAAATAAAATGTTTTACCCTCCTCCCTTTACAAAACCATAGCACGGTTTTTAGCACTGGCCGCGGCAGCTCTGACACTCATAGGAATTCTATGAGCATTGGCGCTGTTACCGCCACAGCCGGCGCTAAAAACCACGCTACGGTTTTATAAAAGGGTGGTTAATGATGTAGATACAAAAGATTCCTTGACAGAACGCTTGCCTTCCAAGCAAGTCAACAGAACGACTGGCTAAGCAGCAGCATCAAGAACTCCTCATCCTACCTCAACTTCAGAAAACTAGTTAAAACCAACCTGTTGTACTAAACTTTGCAATGCAATTATGTTTTACTGCATGAGCTTTTTCGAATATATGTATTTTTATTTACTGTTCATATAAAACTAATAAAAATATTGAACTTAAAAAAACAACCTGTTGAACCAAGAATTCCTAAAGTCTTCACTGCTTATCCTCACGCTGTATGACCAGCCCTTCTTATTGTAAACCCGCCCCTACAATATAACCTTACTCTGTACCAATATTCATGTACTCAAAGACTTCATTGTTTTTTCGCTGAATGTCCAGCTCTTCTTTATTGTAAACCGCCTCGAACTACTTTGGCTTTGGCGGTATATGAACAATAAATTATTATTATTATTAGTTTGTTTGTTTTATGTATTTATTTATTTATTTATTGGAATTCATTAACTGCCTTTTTGAAGAGATTCACCCAAGGCAGTGTACAGCAAGTACAATTCAACATATAGCTTACAATTTTGTTAACAGCATAATAATAGTGGCAGCTCCTCTTGCATCCGGCCCTGTGTCCAAAGCTTCTCCGAAGGCTGACTCCCATGAAAATTTTATTTTTCTGTTTAAAGCCGCACCGGCAGCTTCTCTCAAGAGGCACACCAACGTCGGAAGGCTTGTCTCTGACATTGTGATGTCAAAGAGGTTTCCGACGCTGGTGCGGCTCTTGAGAGAAGCTTTGGACACAGGGCCGGATGCAAGAGGAGCCGCCACTGCGAAAAACTTTAGTAAGGGAGCAAGCCAGACCGTGAATACGGGGCCATTGTAAGCTCGCATACGCACTCTTGCCAGCCATGGACCTACTGATCACAGATCAGAGATCACGGAACACGCAGGTAAGAGTGCGCATGTGTGGCTAGGGTTTTATTATAGTAGATATATAAAATCGGATTTATGTATGTTCCAGCATAACTCTGAAACACATGGACAGATTTCAACCAAACTTGGTATGCATATCACTTGCTATCTAGGGAAAAATACTTTGGGGTGGGAAGGGGGGTCACACACACAGGTACATCAGAATTTAAATATATAGATGGACCAATGGTGTGAAGCTTGGGGAATGATATCACACAGTCAGAATGATGTCACAGTCAACAGTATATAAGGAAGTGAAGCTGTGGTGTGGTGTGGTGAAGCCTAAACAGAAACTGAAAAACTTAAAATTTGTTTGATGTTAATCTTCAAGTGAAAGTTTCTCAAGTGAATGTAAACCAAAACCCAAGGGAATTTATATCTGGGCAATGCTGTGAACAACTTCAACTAGAGGTATGGGGGAAGGGAAGGGGGCGCGCACATGGAGGGGGGGAGCAGAGAGGAGGAGAAGTGCCAGCTTCAGGAATGATGTCACACAGTCATTTAACAGTATATAATGAAGTGCAGCTGTGGTGTGGTGAATCCTAAACAGAAAGTGAAAACTGGAAATTTGTGTGATGTTAATCCTCAAGTGAATGTTCCTCAAGGAAATTTATATCTGGGCAACACCGGGTGATCAGCTAGTGTAAACATAAAATAAAATGAATGATGTAAACTCAAAATCAGCAAATTGAAACTTAATACTAGGACTCCATGAAACAGTTTCAAAGATATACTTATAACAGCAGTGAAATTCTGATAAGAGAGATAATACGAGGGCTAATTGAAAAGTAATGAGACTGCTTCCGTTTTTCTTTCCATGAAGCAGACGCGGCGACGTTGTACTGGTTCTTATGAAGCTCATCGATCGACATTTCTGAACCTGCAGCTGAACTGCCGTAGTCTTCATTGTTGGGTCACAGTGCGAGTATGAACTTCGTACGTTTCAACTTGACAGATGAGGAAGACGCGTCTGCGAGACTGCGCAGCATGGCTAATTGTTTCACCACCGTACCCTTGCCATTAACATTTCAAGAGTTAAATTACCGCTCTTTCCAAGTGTAAGACAAAATTCAATCACACACCTGTGGCGCACTCTCACCGACGTCTTCCTCATCTGCCATGATGAAACGTATGACGTTTTTCCTCTTGCTGTAACCTAACAATGAAATCCGTGGCATTCCAACTGCAGGTTCAGAAACGTCAAGTGTATGAGCTTCATAAGAACCAGCACAGAATTGCCATGTCTACTTCTTGGAAAGAAAAACAGAGGCAGTCTCATCACTTTTCAATCAGCCCTTGTACTCAATAAACACCTGATATGCACACATCAGAACATTCAAATAACAAATATGATACTATTGATTTTCTACAGTACAGTTGATCATATAGCTGAGGGTCTAAGTGCAGATATTAGATGGGGATAAGATGGGAGGCTAATCTCAAGGCAAGTTGTTTATACAGCTAAACAAGATATAAGGAACTGATTTAGTTACAGTGTATGTAGTAAGCTAGTCCTGGTGCAGAATGAGTGTATAGTCAGTCACTCTATTTATAAGGTTTGGGAGACGAGCTAGGCTTGCACCTGCTTCCTGAAGTATGGGAGGTAGTCTGGAGTTGGATGTACGAGGGGGGCCACAGAAAAGTTCTCAGCCCAACCAAGAAGAGAATGATGTGGAGCCATGAAACTTACAAGTCATTCCACACTTTTCTTGACACTTTTCGTTTCATTTCAAATAATTAAACCCCTGGCCGACTTCAAATGTAAAAGGTTGGTCACTTTGGAACCTTGTCAGCATCTGTTTTCCACACATGTTTGGTAAGAAAAAAAAATTCATAGGGCCGAGCTCCAACTAAAAATAGATACGGATATTCAACACCTTTCCAGTTCCTGCTCACTTTCAGCAAGATGAAACTTCATAGCATTGACCACTAGGTGGCAGTTGTGCCATTACAACTGCAGATTCAACACGAGTGAAATAAAACGAGAGGGCCACAACTAGCCACAGGATTTCACGATGATCACTGTATAAAGCAAGGGTTCTCAACTGAGCCCTTGGGACACACCTAGCAAGTCAGGTTTTCAGAATATCCACAATGAAGATGCATGAGATAGACATCACTTTCTTTTCCAGAGATAGATTAAAAAAAAAAAAAAAAAAAGATTTGAAATCGATGTGTGAACATTTCCTAAGAAAGAGCTGAATATTTCATGGGGTGTTCTAATTTTTTCACATGACTGTAGATCTAAACCTATACACACACATCTGCTTGTGTTCTAGCTTCAACTATTACAAAACACTGCAGTCATACTCATCTACAAAGCAAAAAAAATTTGACCATGTCACCCCCCTCTTGTTCAAAGCACAATGGCTACCTGTTCTTCACCGCATCACCTATAAAACACTTCTACTAACATTTAAAACCAAGCAGTCCAATTCACCAGCATTCATTGATAAACTTCTTATTCCATATGCTTCTACCTGGAATCTGCGTTCCATTACTCAAAATCTGCTTTCAGTCCCGTGTATACATGAATTATTTCTTGACACAAACCGCAAAACTATCTTCTCAGTCACTGCCCCACACTCTGTGGAACGCCCTTCCGTCTGACCTTAGACTTGAAGCATCTCTTGAAAAGTTCAAATCTAAACTAAAAACCTTCCTTTTTAAAGATGCCTACACAAATCCAATTCAAATTCCACTGCCTGATATTCAAAGCATTACACGGCTCTTCCCCCTCCTATCTAAACAACCGCTTAAACCAAATCTCCACCTCAAGACACAGAAGAACCTCGAACCCTTTCGCCTTCCCCCCACTCAAAGGCACACAATGCAAGAAAATGTTTGACAACCTTCTGGCAACACAAGCAGCAAAAATCAACCATTCCATCTCCAATCTTATGACAATATCAGATAACTTCAAAACATTCAGAAAAGAAATCAAAACCCTGCTTTTCAAAAAATTCATCCAAATATCTTAACCCCTCCTCTTTTACCTCCAGAAGATTCACCTACCTTCAGATAACCTTCCCCCAAATTACCCACCTTAACACCTTCCAATTAAACAAATACCATCAATAGATTGTAACCTACCCTCTCTAACTGCATTCCATATGTATTTTTCATACAGTTCTTCACTGTCAGTTTAATTTCCATCCTATAAATTCACATAGAATTTTTCTTTTTTCAACCATCTTTATTTTCTCTTCTTTATTAATTTCCAGGTACTTTAGTTAGATTGTGAGCCTTCGGGACAGTAAGGGAATTTTTTAAGTACCTTCTTATTTCTCATTTATAATCTTAATGTATATTTTCTACAAACCGCTTAGAACCTAACAGATGTAGCGGTATATAAGAAATAAATTACATTACATTACATTACATTCTGACTTTTTTTCATTTCAATAAGAGCCAAAAAAGCTTCTATGCAGTCAGTAATACCGGATTGAAACGCTTCTTCTGAAGTGACCCCCCCCCTACCTTAGTGTGTTAAGCCCATCCCTCTCTTTTCTCATTGTATTTAATTTCTCACCATTTCCCATTTATTCCCTTTGGTACCAGTAAGTCAAAATGTTTTGTCACTCCCCCTCTACTTTTAGTTTAATAATATTTGATAATTGTAAACCATTTAGGTATAAGAACATAAGAAGTTGCCCCCGCCGAGTCAGACCAGAGGTCCATCGCGCCCAGCGGTCCGCTCCCGCGGCGGCCCATCAGGCCCATTGCCTGAGCAGTGGTCCTTGACTATTTCTATAACCTATCTCTACTCCTATCCCTATAACCTAACCTCAACCCTTATCTGTACCCCTCAATTCCTTTGTCCTCTAGGAACCTATCCAAACCTTCTTTGAAGCCCTGTAACGTGTTCCCGCCTATCACAGCCTCTGGAAGCGCATTCCATGTATCCACCACCCTCTGGGTGAAAAAGTACTTCCTAGCGTTTGTTTTAAACCTGTCCCCTTTCAATTTCTCCGAGTGCCCCGTTGTACTTGTGGTTCCCCATAATTTGAAAAATCTGTCCCTGTCCACTTTTTCTATGCCCTTCAGGATCTTGAAGGTTTCTATCATGTCTCCTCTAAGTCTCCGCTTCTCTAGGGAGAATAGCCCCAGCTTTTTTATCCTGTCAGTATATGAGAGGTTTTCCATACCCTTTATCCATACCCTATTCCATACCCTCGAGTACTGCCATGTCTTTCTTGAGGTACGGCGACCAGTACTGGACGCAGTACTCCAGATGCAGGCGCACCATTGCGCGATAAAGTGGCAGGATGACTTCCTTCATCCTGACCGTGATGCCCTTCTTAATGATGCCAAGCATTTTGTTTGCTTTCCTTGAGGCTGTGGCGCAATGTGCCGATGCCTTTAGTGTTGTGTCCACCATTACTCCCAGGTCTCTTTCAAGGTTACTTACCCCTAGCAGTGATCCCATTTTGTAGATGAACATCGGGTTCTTTTTCCCTACATGCATGACCTTACACTTCCCTATGTTGAAGCTCATTTGCCACTTTTTGGCCCACTCTTCCAGTGTCGTCAGATCCTTTTGGAGATTTTCACAGGTATGTTTTGATAAACGGTATATTAACGATTAAATAAACTTGGAAACATGTGCATCTGCTGCCATACAGTATCTGCCGCCATAGAGTATCTGCCGCCATAGAGTAGACTGAAATTTGGCCATGTCAGGAAGTAATATGTGGAGGAGAGTTCTGCGACTCCCCACATCTTTAAGGAATAGTGGTAATAAAGGCTCACATGCTGGCTGCTGTAGTGCTATCATGAAAAGAGTTTGTTAAAGGACCATAGGTGTAGCTCAGTCAGTGGCATGGGGAGGGTTACGTGTACCCGGGGTGATGGCACCCCTCCCCTGCTCCTTTCTGACACCCCCCCCTGCCATGCGTGCGCCCCCCTTCCCCTCCCCCGTACCTCTTTAATTTTCCCAGTGTGAGCAGCGTTACAAACTTGCTGGCTGCCATCGTGTCGGCTCGCCCTCCGACTTCCCTTCCTAGGCTCGGGTCCCGGAAGTGATGTCAGAGAGAGCCGACACAGACGCAGGCAGCAAGTTCGTGATACTGCTTGCGCCGGAAAAATTTAATAGGTATGAGGGAAGGGGCGCGCGCAGGGACGGAGAGAAGGACGAGTACCAGCACCCCCACCAAGACAGCACCCAGGATGGACAACCCCCCCTTAATATGCCTTTGAGTTCAGTTGCTTACTTATTATATTCAAGGCAAAGAAATCCGACCATGTTCCCCCACCCCCCTCTTGCAAGAAGCCCACTGGTTGCCACTGGAACACAGAATCGCTTACAAAATTCTTCTGTTAACATTTAAGACCAGACAAAACAATCAACCCGAATTTATTTATAACCTTCTTACCCCTTATAATCCTTCTAAGACTCTAAGATTGACAGCCAATAACTTTTTTTCTATTCTGTCACTGAAGTATATAAATACGAGGTCTACTATCTTCTCTGTAACCGCCCCCTTCTCTTTTGAATAGTATCTCAAATTACTTACGTGAAGAATCAATTCTTAATAATTTTAAGACGAAGCTAAAGACATTTCTCTTTCTTGATGCCTTCGAGACCTAACTGTCCTTTTAAGGGCAATTGAGTTCAACATTATGTATAGCAGCCCCTCCTATTGTTTTTCCCCTAATTGTTCTCTTTTACCTCCGACTATTGTAGTTCTTGTCTTTTTACCTTTTGTTCCTGTTTATCTTTGTTTTTAAAAAAAGTCTTCGCAAGTTATTGTTATTGTTTGGTGATGCTTTGTCAGCTTAAATTTGTATTTTAGCTAAAGTATGTTTTTATGATTTTATACACCGCCTAGAAGGTTGATTGGGCGGTATAAGAAATTTTAAATAAACTTGAAACTTGAAGTCACATCTATTTTATTATTTTTAAAACTTGTAACCCGCTTCCTCTCCCATTCAAAATGAGGAACAGGAAAACAAATACAACACAAACATCTGTTTCTTAAAACAACCAGCAATAAAACAACTGCATCATCCCTACCTTCTATCACCTCCCACAAACACTCAATTCACCCCCTCACTCAAAGACCTGCTTAAATAGAGAAGCCTTAAAATGGAAGAGGAAAGGGATTGGGGGGGGATGAGGAACAACCAGCAGATTTATATTTACTGTATATTATGTGCTCCCTCTAAACTCTGCCCCTGTAACATAGTAAATGACAGCAGATAAAGACCTGAACGGTCCATCCAGTCTGCCCATTAGTTATATCCATTAAAAATATATGATAAAATTAACTTGTCTCTTTTTTGATATTTTTGGGTCATAGACTGTAAAGTCCACTTGGTATTTTCCTAGGTTCCAAATGCTGAAGTTGCCATCCAAGCTCACTCCAGCCTATCCAACCATCCTGCGTGCAGGATATCTACCATAAGTCTGGCCAGTAACATCCTCATGTTCCAAGTTACTGGAGTTTCCCCAGCCCAATCCTACATCAAATCACCACATATAGGACACAGACCGAGCAAGTCTGTCCAGTACCAACCTTAGTTCTTTAATTTACATCCTTCATTTTCTAATTTGAGATCCTCTATGTTTATCCCACGCTTTTTTGAATTCCACCATCGTTTACCTCTCAACCACTTCCACTGGGAGGGCAGTCCAGGCATATATTGATAAATAGTATGAAAAACATTGGCACATACTACAAATGACTGCACAAATCTTTGATGAGTTTCCCACTATTGCTTATATAGTAGGGAGCAAAATCTGGGTGAAAATTGTCCAAATATAGATACGATGGAAGTGAGAGAGAGGAAATAAACAAAAATCACAATAAATGCGGCAAGGCTTATGAAGAAACTACTAAAACATGGAATAGGAGGAGAAGTACACAGATGGATCGGTAAATGGCTGGAGAACAGAATGCAGAGGGTTAGCATAAATGGGAAATTCTCGGACTGGGAGGAAGTGACTAGCAGAGTGCCCCAGGGCTCGGTTTTGGGGCCTATTTTGTTCAATATTTTAATAAACGATCTGGAGGAGGAAACAACATGCAATATAATAAAGTTCGCCGATGATACAAAGCTATGTTGGGTGGTTGGCTCTCAAAGGGACTGCGATGAGCTCCAGAAGGATGTGAGACAGCTGGAAGCGTGGGCAACAAAGTGGCAGATGAATTTTAACATAAATAAATGCAAAGTGATGCATCTAGGAAAGAAGAACAAAGAACACAAGTATAGAATGTTGGGGGTGACATTAGCAAAATGCGAACAAGAAAGGGATTTGGGGGTACTGATTGACAGAACCCTAAAGCCATCGGCGCAATGTGCAGCGGCGGCGAAGAAAGCAAACAGGATGTTAGGTATGATTAAGAAGGGGATCACGAGTAGATCGGAGGATGTCATAATGCCACTTTATAGAGCAATGGTCAGACCGCACTTAGAATACTGTGTCCAACACTGGTCTCCTTACCTCAAGAAGGACATAACTCTGATGGAGAGAGTGCAGAGGCGAGCCACGAAACTAGTCATAGGAATGGAGAATTTGAGCTATGAAGAATGCCTCAGAAAACTGGGACTGTTTACACTCGAGAAGAGAAGACTGAGAGGGAATTTGATTGAGACTTTTAAAATATTAAAAGAATTTGATAAAATAGACCAAGAAGCAGCATTACTAACACTTTCAGATGTGACACGGACAAGAGGTCACAGCCTGAAACTTAAGTGGCAGCAGGTTCAGGATAAATGTCAGGAAGTTTTGTTTCACACAACGAGTGGAGGGCGCTTGGAATTCTCTTCCAGAGGATGTTGTAGCGGAGACTACTGTTCTGGGTTTCAAGCGCAAGTTGGATGCACATCTTCTTGCAAATCATATTGAGGGATACGGTAATTTCAGGTCTCCAAAAAGGAGTACCTAAATGGGCCTCCGCGTGTGCGGATCGCCGGACTTGATGGACCTCGGTCTGATCCGGTGAAGGCATTTCTTATGTTCTTATGTCAATGGGGTGGACAAACTATTGAGGTGTATGGACACGCCCAAATCGAGCCATCACTATTGAATCATATACAAACACTACATGTAAATCTCATAATGTAGTGGATGTTATTACATGCCCTTGTGACCTCATCTATGTGGGGAGGAACTGCACACCAGTACACATTAGACTCAATGAGCATAAATTCAGAATTATCAATGGAATCATGCAAGCACCGCTAGTACAGCATTGGCTGGACTTATCTCACACGGTGAAATATATCCAATGGCGGATCATTGACCAGATCAAAGAAGGTTGGGAGGGTGGACATTATGAGAGGACGCTTAATTTCAGTAAACAACAATGGATATTTACTCTTAATACGGTAACACCTATGGGATTAAACTAGGAAATAGAATGGGTTATGTTGATTTGATTTCCCTGGTTTTGCTAATGTCATGAATGACATATGCATTGAGTAGGAGGCCATCTTTTTCGACCATAGTGAGTTGGGATGCTGTGGAATAAGACTGAAGGGGTAATTATTTACTAAAATGAAAATAAAAAATGAAATATTCTTCTTATACAAGACAAAAGTATTATCTACTTGGGGACTTTTTCTTGAGAAAGCCATAGGGCGAAACATGTCGAATTGACAGGTCCCTTTCCGACACTCATGGAGAACCAACATAGAATTCATGCAGATTTGATGCAAAACAAAGCTAAGTAACACAATTATTTATTTATTCATTCATCTTTATTTATTATTTATTCATTCATCTTTCTTTTTTTATTATTATTATTAAGTTTATATTTACTTTGAAGCAAAAATTTCACAAGATGAGCACAAAACACAGAGCACAAAGTAGGTCTGATGAAGATGAATGTGTCGATGGAGTGACTCAGCCGTAGAAACACTTTGCTGGTTAGAGGCACTTTCTGAAGACTTTGCTAAAATTTATATGAAAGTTTTTGATTATAAATTCTGTAAATGCATGATTGATACTGTTTTACATCTGTGGGACATTTTGATGACAGTATAGAAAAAAAAAACCGGGCAACTTAAGCAACCGATACAAGGAGTGTGTGGAGGCATGTCAAACAGGGCATGTTTGTGGTTTGTGGCTCTCCTGACCAAGCTGTGACTATGAACGCTTATGCATGGAGAAAGGAACAAGTTGCCTAAGTCAGGTGACCAGGTGGGTACCAATTTTAAGACTTTTTTTATAAAGACGCCAGCTCCTGAGCCTATGTGCATGTATGAGCTCCACTCAAACTCCTCTCTCTACATCCAGATCATATACAGTACAAATATGTGTGCCTACTTGTCATGGGAAATAATCTTATGAGAGGCTTTTTACGTGCACAGACCAGCATATATGTATGAAAAATCCTTTATAAAATTTCCCCGCCCAATATTAAAGTACTCGCTATCAATCAACATTACATTACGTTAGTGATTTCTATTCCGCCATTGCCTTGCGGTTCAAGGCGGATTTCATAAGAATTGTCATGAAATTAGGTAATACATAATGGGTAATTTGAACATTTTAGATTTGATAAGGAGTAGATAGTATAGTAGGTGAAGCTTGGGACGGATCTGGTCGTGTTAAATAGATTTTATGTATATTTTGAAGAGTAGGGTTTTTGTTTCTTTTTTGAAAGTTTTGTAATCTGTGGTCGAAGACAGCAGACTGGTGAGTTGTCTGTCTAGTTTTGCTGCTCTGGTGGCCATTAGGTTGTCATATAGTTTTCTTCATTTGACATTTTTGGTTGGCGGTGTGTGAATAGTGAGTGGGTTCTCCTGTGTCATCATATATACATACCCTTGACAAGTTTGTATGTGCCCTTTTCTGCACAAAAACCACTGTTTTACCTGCAATAAAACTACTACTACTACTTATCAATTCTATAGCATTACCAGACGCATGAACTACTGTACAAAATACACAAGAGACAGTCCCTGCTCAAGAGAGCTTACAATCTAACTCAGGGGTCTCAAAGTCCCTCCTCGAGGGCCGCAATCCAGTCAGATTTTCAGGATTTCCCCAATGAATATGCAAAAGATCTATGTGTATACACTGCTTTCAATGCATATTCATTGGGGAAATCCTGAAAACCCGACTGGATTTCGGCCCTCAAGGAGGGACTTTGAGATCCCTGAATAACTGTAACTTTATAATTTGCTCCTCCCTACCCACAGCCTGGAATTTTCACAAGCCCTTTTATCTCAGTGCTGTTTCATAAAGGGCAGCCAGGAGCCTATCTTAAAATAGACACAATATATACACCTATGTATAGGGTTGCCAGATTTCCTCTTTGAAAAAAAGAGGACAACTGGCCCTGCCCCGTTCTGCCCCCCCCAGTCCCGCCCCATTCTGCCTCTGGCTCCGCCCTGTTCCTCCCCCAGCCCCGCCTCCATGAACCTCCCCAAGCTCAAAGGCCACATTTAGAAGCTTTCATGCATGTGCAGACATCGGATGCAATGGCATCACGTGCATATGACATCATCACGGTGATAGCCACGCATGCGCAAAGGCTTCCAAATGCGGCCTCCGAGCTCAGAATTTCCAAAACCCGGACAAAATGCAGAGTTTTGAAAATCCCTCCGGGAACCTGGACAGTCCTCTAAAAAGTGGACATGTCTGGGTTTTCCTGGACGTACAGTAACTCTACACCTACGTGTACCCTACACCTATGCCCCTACCCTCACACCCTAGGGACATTCCCATCCTAACATAAAAAGCTGGATGTAAGAAAACCTGATATAGTGGCAAAAGAGAAAAACACTGGAACGGAATAGAAGTGTCAGTCCCAAGTGATTACTCAGTGAATCACATGGAAAGAGGGAAGAGGGAAGATCCTCAAGAAATGCAGCCTGAAACCAAGAAATCAGAGAACAGAAATCCAGAAATATTTCCCATTATTTTGGGTGCCACAGGAACAATGCAAACACTATGGTGAGCTTTAGCAGTAAATTTGAAAGATGAAACCATATTCCACATGCCCTGGCTTAGGAGTGAGGTTCATGCCTGTCATGGCATGTGCAAAACTAACCCACTTGGAGAAATTGCCCCTAGAACAGACTTAGGTGCCCTGTTATATCATTACCTCCTTAATGGTTAAAAAGGCCTAGAATATTCTCCCTTGACAGTTTAGCATACAGGGGAACAATCATACCAGAAACAGCATGAACAATAATGTGAGTGCTTATTGAGTGGTAGCATTCCCGCGGCGAGGATAGGATAGGAGATGCCACAATGTATGCAGGTTTGTATTTTCATAAATCTCCTTGCTGTTTTTGGAAGAGAAAAAGCAGGTCGAAATCTCTATGGATAGTTTTTTCCTCAGAGACATTTTGAAAGGAAGAGTATGTATATAACTTTCCTTTTCAGAGCTGGTGCAAAAAGTATTTGTGGACTTTGCAATTATTTGCAGACATTTTGGCCTGGATTCTCTATGCGGCCGTTGACTGCATGTCAATGATGTGACTGCCAAATAGAGAATCACGCCTCCGGGAAAGATAGGCGCCTGAAATGTAGGCCAGGTATTTCCAGGTCTACATTTCCGATGCCTATCTTTGTTGTGAATTGCACCTACAAAGGCCACTTCCAGTGTTAGCCATGATCTAAAGCACCTATGGAGGCATGATTCCAGTGCTGATTTTTTTAGGTGCCTTGACACTCAGTTAAAAACCGTCATTTCTCATAAGCATTACCGTAAAGGATAAATAAGATTTTCAGAAAAAAAGAACAATGAAAAATGATCGTTTGATGTCTTCCATTTCCAATGGTCACTAGATATCATATGCTACTCATTTGTAAACAGGTTCCCCTTATTAAAACACCTTTCTCAAAATATCATGTCTGTCAACTATCTACAAATTCTCTCTTCCTTCTGCTTCTCTAGCAAGCCTCTTATGTAATGTAATGTAATGTAATTGATTTCTTATATACCGCTAAACTCCGTTAGGATTCTAAGCGGTTTACAGAAAAATAGACAATAGGGTGCATTAAAATTATAAGTAAAATAGGTACTTAGAAATTCCCTTACTGTCCCAAAGGCTCACAATCTAACTAAAGTACCTGGAAAAATGACAATCAGTAGAGTAATGAAGAAATAAAATAGAAAATAGATGAGAAAAATAAGAAAATAAACATTCTAATAAGATTACAATGATCTAAAGGACTTTGAAAAGTTGAAAAAAGAGGGGAGATAAGAATAGATGCAGAGGGAGAACCGTTGAAGCAATAGAAATTTAAATGAAATTTGAATGATAAAATAAAACAAAATAAGTGGTAAAACAATAAGTGAGATTAAAAAATATATCATAAACTAAAAAGAAGTGAAAATAAAATCAAAACAGTCAAAACTGAAGTCCAGCTTGAACGGGCCCCCGAGCCAACCGTTCGACCAATGGCCGGACTGCAGCCCTCCTCCGTCAGCTCTCCCCTGCTGGAATGGGGGAGGAGCGAAGACAGTGTCGGGTGCCCCGCTGGAACGGGCCCCCGAGCCGACCGTTGGTCCGATGGCCGGACTGCAGCCCTCCTCCATCGGGCACACCACACTCCCCACCCCTCCACATTTTATGAAGTAGATAGTGTAGAAATTCATCCTCCCTTTTATGAAGCCATGTTAGCGTTTTTTTATCGCCAGCCATAGCGGTAAAAGCGCCAACACTCATAGAATTCCTATGAGCGTCAGAAATTTTACCACCTTGACTGGCAATAAAAAAACACTAAGGCGGCTTCAGAAAAGGGAGGATTAATTTCTACACTACCTACTCAGAGCCACACTGAGCCAACAGTGTTCAGAAGGTAAGAAATGGGCAAAGTTTAACTGCCTCTCTACAATAGTAAACACAGCCGAAGCACACCGGCTTCACATTGTGACAGGACTACCACAAACATTTCACCTTCCCCCTAACACAGGCCTATGAACCTAACAGTATTAGGGAGATGGAGTGCGTATTTTTCTGCCTAGCAGCTTTAAATCAAGGAAATGCAATCTAAACATGTCAAACCAGGTCAGCAACAATGGCCGTGTTGTGCCTTGGCGGAGCCTCCAGCACAGCTTAGCTTTCTGCGAGGCGGAAAGGGCATCATCCCAGTACTCTGACATGTTTGTATTATGAGAACATTAAGCACACTGAAGCTATTAACTCAAAAAAAGTATATTTCCCACTACTTGTTGCTACCACACCGGTTTTTTTTTAATTGGGAAGGAACATAACGCATGCATAATTCTTTATAAACACCGTGGGATGGGTTTTCAAAACCATCTAGTTGTCTAACTGTGGAGTCAGGTGACTAAATAAAAATCTACCACTCAGTACTCTAAGTAAAAAAATTTCCTCCTATTGGTTTTAAAAGTATTTCCCTGTAACTTTATCGAGTGTCCCTTAGTCTTTGTAATTTTTGACGGAGTGAAAAACTGATCCACTTGTACTCGTTCTACTCCACTCAATATTTTGTAGACTTCAATCCTATCTCCCCTCAGCCGTCTCTTTTCCAAGCTGAAGAGCCCTAACCGTTTCAGCCTTTCCTTATACAAGAGGAGTTCCATCCCCTTCATCGTCTTGGTCGCTCTTTGAACCTTTTCTAGCGCCACTATATCTTTCTTGAAAGTCTCATTTCTTTCTTAATAGACATCTGATCCACCAGGGCTACTGGAAACAATGCGGGAATTAACATTGCAATAACACTACTAGAAAATAAAACATACACAGAGCAGTAATGCCAAATATAATATTATGTCATCTGACAGAGATAATCCGCGGATTAGCAAAACTCCAGCAGATGTACAGTCAGTAATAGAACGTGAAAGTCTGCCTTCCTTGCGGGGTGCTGTGAATTTTAGTTTCTCACCTGGATTGTCTCCCGTGAATGCAATGACTTTACAGTCTGCTGAGAAGCCGTAACGTTGAACATAATACAAGGCAACAGAGCCCTATGGAGAAAACAGCACACGGTTAACATTAGAACTACCACATCTCAGTACTGGTCTATTTTCAATCCTTCTCATAAAGCAGTAGTATTCTCCTGAGCTTACGAATAGTGCATTATGGGTAGGCAATTCTGGTCCTCGAGAGCCACAGGCAGGTCAGGTTTTCAGGATATCCACAATAAATATGCATGAGACATGTAGATTTGCACCTCCAGGAGGCAGTGCATGCGAATCTATCTCATACATATTAATTGTGGATATCCTGAAAACCTGACCTGGCTCCGGCTCTCGAGGACCGGAATTGCCTACCCCTGGTCTAACAGATGCTAAAAGCTTCCATTTATATACCATTTTCCTGAATCAACAACATTCAAAATTGTCTACAAAATCACAAACACAATAGAAGAAAAAATTAAAAACATTAATAATACTTCTACCAACGTATTTCCAATTATTACACCATCAAACTACAGTCTACCTGGCAATAAAAAAAATTTTTTTTAACTTTCTTCTAAAAACCATGGGGCTCATAATAAAAAAAAAAACATCTAAAAACCCACCTAAATAGGTACTTGGACGATCAAAAAGACAGATCGTCCAAGTACCAATAATCAAACCAGCTTAGGCCTTTTTACTGCTGCTGTACGTCCCGAGCTGAAAGGGGTGTTTTGGGGGGAGTGGTGAGGGCGGGATGTGGACTGACCTAGACTTAGTCGTATTGCAAGTATAACCAAAAGTTTAACAAGACTGCCTAGACAGAACTTATACATAGTGACTTAGGCCAGTGATTCCCAACCCTGTCCTGGAGGAACACCAGGCCAATCGGGTTTTCAGGCTAGCCCTAATGAATATGCATGAGAGAGATTTGCATATGATGGAAGTGATAGGCATGCAAATTTGCTTCATGCATATTCATTAGGGCTAGCCTGAAAACCCAATTGGCCTGGTGTTCCTCCAGGACAGGGTTGGGAACCACTGACTTAGGCAATCTTAAAACAGGTCTAAGTGCCCAGGATGGATCCAAAGTGACCAGATAACCACTGCAGGGACAAAGCATAGACCCACACACACTCCCGCCCCCACCAACATAAAAATTGGAATAAAAACATACATGCCTGCCTCCAGAAAATCAGCACCTGGCATAGGAAAATCTAGTAGAGCTGCATAGAGGTGGCTTAAGTAGTCTGGGGGATGGGCTATTGAATCATAGAGAGGAGGACCCAGACCCATAAGCCACTCTAACCACTGCATTCATGGTGGAACATGTGCACCCACCAAAAAAACCCCAAACCCTACTGAACTGCCATATAGGTGGCACCTGCAGCCATAAGAGCTATTGGGGTTGTAGACAGGTGAATCTAGTAGGTTTTGGGGGTGTTTTAGAGGTCTCACAATGACCTGCAAGGGAGTTGTGATGAGATGTTTATGTGGCACCCTTTTGGGTAGTTCACAGCAGTTCCCTGTAAGGGAACTACTCTGTTGCCATGTCTGGATAGCCAGTCCATCACTTTGCTGACCACTCCCAAATCCAAATGTTCTAGGCATTTTGGACTTGGATGAATTTTTGGACAAGAATGGGGTATAAAGATAAACGACTTAGTGGTCTGGGCAATCAAACGGATGGACGTAGAAGTAGATGATTCTCAAAAAAATATATATTTTGGACGTATTTTCCGAGAATGGACTGTTACATTTCCAATTTTGGGCGACTAACGTTCTAGGCCCAAAACGGACTTAGACATATTTTTTGATTATGCCCCTCTTAGAGATTAGCTTCTAACCTCAAATCCAAGGGGAGTTTATTCCACAATTCTGGACCTACATCTCTAAAAGCCTTCGATCTCTAACCTACCTTCCTTTTAATGCCAGTACCACAAATTTGACGTAAACTACCCTAGCCTAAACCAAAGCACGATTTGGCATATAAGAGGAAAGTTTCTCTTTCAAACAGCATGATAAGATCTGGTTCTGTTACTGATGTCTGTTCCAGGATAGACATAATTTAGAAAGGAAAATATAAGCTTAAAAAAGGATGCAATATAAAAAACAAAAATGCCATCTGTATTTTGCATTATAAAGAGAAACCTCTGTTCAATGCAGTTACACACCAGACACTGACCACATACCAGTACTGAGCTGGATGGTACTGCTGGGCCAAGCTTCTCCTCTAATCCAGGTGCGCAAGCATGGAGGCAGTTCTGTGACCAGATTTTTTCACGAATTTGTAGCAGATTCATTCCAGAGCCTATAACAAAGTAGCATTGAAACATCAAGGATAAGACATTGCCATGATACCAGAAAGATAACTTGCTATTTAAAAATACAACACGGTTTGGAACGTCAAGGCAGTGAAGATACAACACTGGTTATGATGGGTATGGGTCTACACATCATGGGGGGAGGGGTAAAATGTTATTATAATAACCATACTATGAGGATTGTTTTGCTGTTTTGTTTGTTTTTCGCTTGAGGGTTTTTTTTATGAGTTTTGTTTGTGTGCATTGTACAGTACACTCATTGGTGTGGTTAATAAAGATCTTTAAAAAAATGCTACAAGTCTGATTTATAGAGTTTTCTTCCCAGAAAAAAAGCTGAAGAACACCCTTGCTCAATCAAGCCCTATATTAGGCAGGGCCACATTTTGGATTAGTAGGTACTTGGAGGACCTCAGAAAAAAAATAGTTAATGTCTTATCAAAAAAAATTACAATTTTGCATGAGGTAAAACTCTTTATAGTTTATAAATTTTTCCTTTTGGCTAACTCTTAATAACAATATAGCTAAAGAGACATATGATCAAGAAACTGTTTTATTTTATTTTTGTGATTATGACAAACATACCAAGGGCCTCAAAATAGTACCTGGTGGGCCGCATGTGGCCCCCCAGGCCACAAGCTTGAGACCACTGCTTCAGAGTACAGCAGTCTCTTCACCTAATGGGTATAATGAAGCAGGGGTCAGCAAACAAAACCAGCCAACTGATTCGCTGTGGAATGACGCAAGCAAGAAACAAAAACGGAGTACTGTGGAGTTGATTTTCGTGATGCCAGATTTATTGTATCAAACAACAAATATAGTTCTCTGTATAATCGATTGAATCCACATATTTTAAAAAGTACGGACCTAATATGGGCCATGTTTCAACTCACGCATCTTCCTCAGGGGTCCTAAGGATGATATTACGCTAAGACACAGGGCTCTTTTTACTAAGGTGCGCTAGCGTTTTTAGCGCATGCAGGATTTTAGCACCCGCTAAACCCATGCTACGCTTCTAGAACTAACGCCAGCTCAAGGTCTAGTGCGCGTGGCAATTCAGCGCGCGCTATTCCGCGGGTTAAAGCCCTAACGCACCTTTGTATAAGGAGCCCACAGTGTGGTTTGTAACAAAATGAAAGATGAACTTTGAAGAGGCGTACAAACCAAGCCGGAACGCTCTGTCAAAACGCATGAAGAGAAAGTGAAAGACGCCTGGGCTACGGGAATAACACTGCTTCCTCAGGAGTCCTAAGGATGGATGTTACGCTAAAACACAGTGGATATCCAGAGGGGTCGTGGGGGCTGCCAGCAACGATGCACCATTGCTCCTGGCCTCTCCAGCCATTTTCTTAGCAGTGTCAGAGAGTTCAGAAGCAATTGGGCTTCGCTCCTGCCCCCCCCAATCTGTACACCTACTGGACAACCATGGATTATACAGGTAGTCACCAGGGGAATGGGGGGGAGTTTGGAATATACCTGTAGTATATCCCTGCAAGTCGAGTTAGGCAATTTGCATAGTAATGAGATACAAAACATGCATTTGCACGTTTTGTAGCTCATTACTTAATGATTCGCAGTAATTAAATATCGCCATGCTATTTTTGGCCTTTCATCATTAGGGCTAGTTAAGTCAAGATAAGGGCCATTTATCATAACTTAAAGCCCTAACGCTGCTTGATGAATTCCCCCCTTGGACTGCAATTCAGAAAATGTTCATTTAAAGTATTATGCTGTGCCTTTAACCAGAGCACCTTCCAAAATGTAAATTTACATAATAACCAGTGCTCCCTCTAAGCGGGCGGGTGTTGTGAGCAAAATTTTTTTCGCTGTGCGCTACAAATATCGGGCGCCAGCAAGTTATGAGCCAACTCGCCCGATTCTCCTCTCGCCGCCCTGCCCGCCGTGCGCTGTGACGTGAAACTTGTGCGCTGGATGTAAATATTTTGTGCGCCAGCGCACGCCAGCGCAGCTTAGAGGGAACACTGATAATAACACAATTATTGTCAGAAAATAGGCATCCTTTCTGATGGGCAAATTCATGCTCCAGCTATTGATATGAAAAAATGAATGCCAATAGTTTGGCGCACAGTAATTTATTTAAGCTGGTTTGGGGGCCGTTGACATCATATAATAGGCTTCACTATAGTAGGTCTTTGATTATGAATCAGTTTTTGTTTATTTTTGTACACATCCAGGAAAGGGTGTGTGTGTTGGGGGGAGGGGTATTTCTGTCCTAATTTGACTTTTGAGTATGTCCATCTGGGGTGGGAGGAGGGTGGGAGGATATTTTTAATCTGAATAGGGCTCCTTTTATCAAGGTGCGCTACGGGGGTTAGCGCGTCGGACATTTCATCACGTGCTAACCTCCGCGGCATACCAAAAAACTAACGCCTCGTCAATGGAGGCGTTAGCGACTAGCGCGGCAGGTGGTTGAACGCGCGGTATTCCACACGTTAACCGCCTACCGCAGCTTGATAAAAGGAGCCCTATGTTTCTGTGTTTTATTGAATGTGCTTTTATTAACTTATTATATGATATGATATATATTTGTGTATTGCTCTTTTGAAGTTTAGAAAATCAATAAAGAATTAAAAAAAGAAAAACAGGCATCAATTGTCCCATCTTCACTGCTCTAAGGATATATTCCAATGCTCAGCTGTACACGAATACTGATCTTTATTTTGTCATCCCCCCTCTTTGCTTTTTTTTAATATTCAGGCTATCTCACATCTCTTTTATAAACCTTTTAACCCTGTTTATCTCTCTGCCCTCCGCTTCAATCCCATGCAGGCCTTAACTGTTACAAGCTTGTTTTCTACCATCTCTTCCAGTAGGTTATCAGGGTGTTTCCTCAAAATCTTCCCATGAATCTCTCTCTTCCTTCAGTCCAGTCTTATGGCCCCTTGTCACTGATTTTTTTTTGCTGCAGAAATTACATTACATTACTGGCTTATATTCCGCCTGTACCTTTCAGTTCTAAGCGGATTACATCAGAACGATAACTGGACATTTCCAGGAAGAGAAATACAAATTACAATTAAGGCGTAAGGACTAGAGAGTTGCGCGGGGACAGAAATCCCACCCGTCCCCACCCGTCCCCGCCAAAATCCCACCCATCCCCACCCGTCCCCGTGAGGAATCCCTCCGTCCCCACCCGTCCCCGTGAGGAATCCCTCCGTCCCCACCCGTCCCCGCGAGGAATCCCCTCCGTCCCCACCCGTCCCCGCGAGGAATCCCCTCCGTCCCCACCCGTCCCCGCGAGGAATCCCCTCCGTCACCATCCTTCCCTATAAACTTCAGAAATAGTTATTTTATTTAATTATGCTACTGAATTAAAGGCTCTGGTAGAGACCCATTTACAAATAAGCAAAGAGACTATTAATTTGGAAATATTAATTGGGAAGAATACATACTTTGTAAATGGGTTTCTACCAGAACCTCTAATGTAAATATAAAATATAAATACTCAGCTGATGAGAACCCACAAACTGTCAGCTGAGGACTTCCTTTGCAGTTGGCCTGGGGTCCCTTTTGCCAAGCTTGGCAGGCAGCAGTAGCGTCCCTGAGTCACAGATGCTGGCACCTCAGTGGCTCATGGATGCTGCCAGCGACTGCTGCGCTTGGTGGAGGGGAGTTCTGACCATCTCTAGAGGAGGTCCTCTGCTGGCGGTGCTTGGGGATCCCCACCAGTCACAGCAAGGGCCAACAAGTACTTCAACACTGTAGAAATAAAACCAGAAATGCATTTCCTTTTCTTTTGAACACAAAACAAAGATATCTGCCATATACATTTCCCAAGGCAGATGACTCTATGCAATGTCACCTCGGTAACAAAATACAAAAATAGACAAATACACCCCCTCCCTTTTTACTAAACCACAATAGTAGGTTTTAGCACAGGGAGTTACGCTGAATGCCTCGCGCTGCTCTCAATGCTCATAGGCTCCCTGCGCTAAAAAACAATATTGCGGTTTAGTAAAAGGGAGCCATAGTGCAAAATATAGACAGCAGATATAAATTCTCAAAACAGACACATTTTGATCACTAAATTGAAAATAAAATCATTTTTCCTACCTTTGCTGTTTGGTGATTTCATGAGTCTCTGGTTGCACTTTCTTCTTCTGACTGTGCATCCAATCTTTCTTCCTTTCTTTCAGCCTCCTGTATGTTTCCTCTCCTCCAGACCTCATTCTCTCCCCCAACTTTTTCTTTCTGTCTCCCTGTTCCCCCTTCTTTCTGTCTCTCTGTCTGCCCCCTTTCTTTCTTTCTCCGTGCCCTCCCCCAAGCCACTCGGTTTGCTGCCACCGCCATCGGGGAATAGTCCCCAAGCCACCGCTGTCCCAAGCTTTCCCTGCAGAAGCGTCACGCTGACCAGCATTCCGCTCCCTGACGTCAATTCTGACGTAGGAGAGGAAGTTCCGGGCCAACAAGGCATTTCTCCTCATTCCATCCAGCCTGAGCCCCATCTCTCCTTGATCCAGCATTTCCCTTCTGTGTCTGTCAGAATTACCATTCCACCTATTTTCCAGCATCACCCTTCTTTGTGTCCATCTCACCTATATCCCTATCTCACCACTTTTTCAGAATCTTCATTTGTCTCTGTCCTTGTCTTTACCCCATATTCACCATTTGCCCTTTCAATGTCTTTATCTCCCCCCCCCCACACACACACTTTTTCAGCATTACTTCTATGTCTCTATTTCACCTCCTCTTCATGTCCCCTCTGTATCTCTATCCTTATTCAGAAGGTCCTGCTTACCCTTTCTCTTCTTTGTGTCACTATCTCCATTTTCAGCTTTCCCCTTTTCCTTTGTTACTGCACCCTGTAGCCAGAATCTTTCCACCCTCTCTCCACTCCGGCCCAGCCCAGTATGAAATATTTCCTTTTGTTTCTCTCCCCTCTCTCTTCTCCTCCCTCACCCACGAGTCCTGCATCTGGCCCTCTCCCTTCTACCTGCACCTGGCAACACCCCCATGCTCCGCGGCTCTCTTAAGCAACTCGTCAGCAGCGGTGATCAAGACAAGCTGCCGACAATGAGGCCTTCCCTCTACGAGTCCCACCTTTGTGGAAAAAGGAAGTTGAAACAAGCGGGACTCGCAGAGGGTAGGCCCCGACGCCAGAAGCTTGTGTCGATCGTTGCTGCTAAGTTGCCGAAGAGAGCCGCAGGTAGAAGGGAGAGGGAGATAGGAAGGCTGTAGAAGCTCCGGAGCATGACACCGAACCCGGCCAGGATGATTTCTTTTTCAGGCTGCTGCTGCCGCTGCCATCCCCCACCCGAAATGACAAAAAACAGCCTAATGCCCGCGTCGGGAAATAGCCATGCTGAGCAGTGAGCTCAGCACGTACACAGATGAAAGCCTTGCTTGCTGATTGGTCCGGCGGCACGGTGGGGCGGGGCCGCCGGACCAATCAGCAAGCAAGGCTTTCATCTGTGTATGTGCTGAGCTCACTGCTCAACATGGCTATTTCCCGACGCGACGCCAGACTTGCATCGCCAGAATTTAGGTAGGTTGTTTTCATCCCCGTGGGAGTCCCGTGGGCAAGGGGGCGTCCCCGTGGGAGTCCCGTGGGTCAGGGGGGCATCCCCGTGGGAGTCCCGTGGGCCAGGGGGCGTCCCCGTGGGAGTCCCGTGGGCCAGGGGGGGAACCCGCGGGATCCCCGCGGGACCCGCGGGATCCCCGCGATCCCCGTTCCCGTGCAGACCTCTAGTAAGGACTAAAGCAATTTTGATGAGTGGGTTCTAAGAGGGGGATTGAGGGGAAAAGGAAGGGATTAGGACGTTTGGGTGAATTTCTTGAATAGTAGGGTCTTGATTACTTTGCGGAAAGCCTTGAGGTCAGTTGATGCTGTCAGTAGGTTGGTGATGGAGGGGTCCAATTTAGCTGCATGAGTTGCAAGTAAGTTGTCATACATCTTTTTGCGTTTAGTTCCTTTAAAAGGGGGGAAGGAGAAAGGGGATTGGGTTCTCCTCTGTCTGGTTGAGAGGTTCCTGTTTAGACGGTTGTTTAGGTGGGTGGGTGCCGTTCCGTTTAAGGTTTTGAATAACATACAGTATAGTTTGAATTGGATGCGGGTTTGTATTGGAAGCCAGTGTGAGTCTAGGAAGGCGTTGGTGATGTGGTCAAATTTCCCAAGGGAATAGATCATTCTGAGGAAATTGAATCTTTCTCTACTTTATTGAAGTCTATATATTCCATCCCTTCCTCTTCTTTCTTCCAGGCATACTCTGATGGGTGGCATAGTAAGAAGGGCAGGGTGCACTGCCCTGGGTGCTATCTTGGTGGGGGCACCAGAACCTCTCCACCTCCAGTGAAGGGACATAGAAAGAGGGAAGATGCTATATGGAAGAGAGAGGGCGGACACTGGATGGTAAGGGCAGAGAGGGCAGCCAGCTTCTCTGGCCTGCTTCTCGTGTTAGCATTGGCTTTCCCTCTGACATTATTTCCTGGCCCTGCGACTCGGAAATGATTTCAGAGGGAGCCAGGCTGGTGTGAGCAGCAGGCCAGAGTAGTTGCTCATGCTGGCAAAGATTTTAAAGAGGTACAGGGGCAGGGAAGGGAGGACATGATTGTGGCACGGGGGGGCGTGCCACAATCATGTCCTCCCTTCCCTGCCCCTGTACCTCTTTAAAATCTTTGCCAGCATGAGCAACTACTCTGGCCTGCTGCTCACACCAGCCTGGCTCCCTCTGAAATCATTTCCGAGTCGCAGGGCCAGGAAATAATGTCAGAGGGAAAGCCAATGCTAACACGAGAAGCAGGCCAGAGAAGCTGGCTGCCCTCTCTGCCCTTACCATCCAGTGTCCGCCCTCTCTCTTCCATATAGCATCTTCCCTCTTTCTATGTCCCTTCACTAAACTGTCTGTCCTTTGCCCCTTCTCTCCTTTGTAGATGATTCATTTCAGCTTTACCTCCTCTCTGTTTTTCAGTCTCCACCCCTTCCTCTATGCTAAGGCATCTCTCTTTTCTACTTTCCTTCCTTTCCACTCAACACCTGGCATCTCTTGCCTCTCCTGCTCTTCTATCTCTCCTTCCCCCTCAGTGCTCTGGAATCTCCTCTTCTTCCTTTCCCTCTGGTCTGGCATTTGTCTCCTTAGTTTCCCTTCCTTCCCCCCATACCCTGGCATCTTTCTGCTCTCCTTCTCTTCTATCTCTCCATTCCCTTCCATTATCTAGCATTTACACTCCTTACTTCCTCTCCCTCCCTCTTTCCTTGCCCCTAGTCTGGCATCTGCCTCCTTACCTTCCCTCCATCTCCATGGTCTGGTATCTCCTTTCCTTCCTCTCCCTCACATGGTCTAGGCATCTCTCTTTCTTCTCCTCTCCCTTCCCTGCTCTTCCTTCTCCCTCCTTCCCTCTCTCTATCCCCAGTAGCATTTCTTCCCCCCTCCCCAAAAGCAGCGCAGCCTTCATAACTCGCTGTTCTTGTTAGCTTCTGGCCTTCCTCACTGCCAGAAACAGGAAGTAGGTGGGACTCGGCAGAGAGGAAGGCCCAATGCCAGCAAGAGCAGCCAACTGTGACTGTTGCCACTGCCAAAAGCTGTCACTACAGGAGCGAATGGGCTGCTCCTAACATGTCCACCTGCCAGCCCCGGAGCTCAAGGAGCCACTCATGGTAAGGAGCCCCCTTAGGGCCCATCGCTCTTCCCCTCACAAATTCTTTTCTTCCTCCTGGGCCCCCGACTGCCTGCTGAGGTGAGGTCAGCTTCCCTCTCTTCCTCTCCCTCGTTGCCCTCTGACCCACCACCAATAAGTGAACTGAACCCAGGCCGTGGGGCTCTAACATTGCACGCACCAGCTTCCCTTCTTCTCCAAAACAGGAAGTTAAGTCATGAGGGGGAAGGAGGAGAAAGGAAGCTGGTGCGTGCAGTGTTAGAGCCCCCTGCAACTGTGAGGTCCAGGGCAGCTGCCCTGTTTGCTCCCCCCTAACGCTGGCCCTGGAGCCCCCCTGATGTTTTTGGGCCCAAAGCACGTGCCTACTGGGCCTACCCTTTAATCCAGCCCTGTTTACACCAGGTTTCAGCTGACATTAGTCCTCACATCAAAACCTGAGAACGGAATTTGATGTTCATCCCAGAGTGCCCTTTACAGAAAAACATTGAGCACTGACTTTTATCGGCACCTACTTTTTTGCACCATTTATAGAATGTCCCCCTCCAAGGGCAATTCTATAAATTGGCACCTCAGTCTGGGCATCCAAATTGCATACACTTAACACCAAAACTATAAGAGCATCTTGGCATCAAGATTCCAGTATAGAATACTAATGTAAGGCTGGCATTGGTAAACCCATGATTAGGTACATTCTCTTATTCCTTGTTAATGGCAGACGTGATGCGTGTAGTTTATAGTATTCTATCAACTACATGCATAACTGAGAGACATGCTTATGTTTATGTTGTTTACAATGCTTATATACCACCATTCATAACAATCCAGCAAAGCAGTTTAGAATCATAGTGAATAGAAAGGAACTCCAATTAGACAGTATAAAGGAAGGAGAGAAGAACTTCAGTCCCTGAAGCACCCAAAAGGTGGAAAATCCTGAGCCTTCAAAACAGCCCAAAACCTAGGATATGAGGGTTGCAGCCTGCTCATGCTCTATCCATGCACACATCCCCCCCTAGTTAGATCCTATGGCACTTAAGTGCTTCCTTACAGAATAGCACCTAATGCATATAGGCACCTAACTATCAATTTGATGCATGTAATTGGCGCTTACCTCAGGCACCACTCCATAGAACTGTACCCTATGCCTTTCTCACTTAGAGGGAAGTTTATTATTTAAACACAAATTCTTTTGTAAGTTATACGGTTTTTAAAATATATTTAAAAAATTTGTATCCCACTACATCTAACAATTCTGACAAATAACATACAACATAAAATCACTGATAATATTTTTATTTAAAAACGCAATATCATGTAAATCACAACAATCCTAACAATAAAAATAGCCTAAAATAACATGTGCTATTAAGGAAAGGTAAAAGGAAGCAAACCAAAGTTTCAAGTTTAATTAATTTTAATATATCGACCATCGACGTACACCTGGCTGGCTTAGAATGCTAAAAATGAAAGGTTAAAATAAATTTTTGTAGGGGGGGGAATGTGAACATTAAATAGACAAATTACAAATACGAGCATGAGCTTGAGGGTAAAGGGGGAGCGGAAAATTAATAATTACATAAGAACATAAGCAGTGCCTCTGCTGGGTAAGAACAGAGGTCCATCTTGTCCAGCAGTCTGCTCACGCGGAGGCCCATCAGGTCCAGGAGCTGTATAGTGATCCTCTATCTATACTCTTCTATCCCTTTTTTCTTCAAGAATTCATCCAATCCCTTCTTGAACCCCAATACCGTACTCTGTCCTATCACACCCTCTGGAAGCGTATTCCAGGTGTCCACCACCCTTTGGGTGAAGAATCTGTCCCCTCTTAATTTTTCCATATGCCCTCTCGTTCTTGTAGTTTCTGAAAGTTTGAAGAATCTGTCCCTCTCCACTTTCTCTATGACTTTCATGATCTTGTAAGTCTCTATCATGTCCCTTCTAAATTAATAAAAGGGAAGATGGGGGAGGATAAATCACAAGGAATGGGGATCGCTTCTTAAAAGCGGTTCATGTTTATTTTGCAGACTGTTGGAAAGGAAATATTTAGACGCTATGGTATGCGTTTTGGAATAAGAACGTTTTTAGTTTAGTCTCGAATTTGTCAAGTGAATTTTTGAGGCGGAGTTGGGGTTGGCCTTTTTCAAAGGACAGAAATACTTCAAGACTTGCTAACCATGATCTCTGGAAAGAATGCAGGGAGAAAGGTCCTATTACAAAACAAAACAAAAAAAACACCGCACGAAACATCACTTACCATCACTGTAGTCAACAGATGCATAATTGCCCAGAAAAAGGGATGCTGCAAAACTACTGACCAAGGAGATTCTCTGCAAGAGAAAGAACGCAAAAAGATTAGAATGTTTGCACAGGCACAGCTAGACAGCTTTTAAAGATCAGGAATTTAAATTGCTCCGCACTGGAAAAGAGGGACAGAAGTTTAATGTACACCACCTTAGGCAAATTAGAGAAAGGGAACTGATAAAATATTTTTAATAATTAACTTGGGTGAAACTTTTTTCACTCCCCATATAACTCGCTCTACTAAAGGAATCAACAAAGAAAAATGGGGAGACCCAATGATCCACAGTGAAAACAATCCACCGATAAAAACAAAAAATTGTGGATACAGATGTTCTGGAGATAATTTATTATACACTGACATATAAAAACATGAAAATTAAATTTAAAAAAGTACAATGATAAAAAATACAGTGATAAAAATCCAACCGGTCCCTACACGGTCCGTGTTTCGGCGAACACGCCTTCCTCAGGGGTCCAATGGTTTGCAAACTCACATATAAAGAATTGGTCTATTGTCTTTAAACATGTGAGCAAGCGTTTTTTTGCTACTTCAGCTTGTCTGAGTGTTCTTTGCTCACATGTTTAAAGACAATAGACCAATTCTTTATATGTGAGTTTGCAAACCATTAGACCCCTGAGGAAGGTGTGTTCGCCGAAACACGGACCGTGTAGGGTCCGGTTGGATTTTTATCACTGTATTTTTTATCATTGTACTTTTTTAATTGAATTTTCATGTTTTTATATGTCAGTGTATAATAAATTATCTCCAGAACATCTATACTAAAGGAATCACACAGAAGACCTGTCTTCTCTGTGTGGCCAGTGGTGTGGGTTGCATGTGAGACCTAGGGACCTATTTACTGAAGTGTGCTAAGTTTTTGCACTCTTTCCTCTGGATTCTACATTCGGTGACCAAAGTTGCGCAACCATATCTGTGCACATTGCAGATTTGCACGTGCAACTTAATCGGTTAACAAACTTTAATGTGTTCTAACAAAATCCCGAGAACTGTAGAAGGTGAATCGATTTTTCACTCTTTCAAAAAAATGCAAAGACCAATCGCAAGTGTAGAAGAGGCCGGGGGAGGTTCTCTAATTTTCCCCAGTCTTTTGTCCATATTCACCGGACAAAAGATCCCCAAAAGGCTTCAACATTTTAGGAAGGTAGGAGCCTCAACTGCTCACGACCTCCTAAAAAGCTGTCATGGATCTGGCCGATTCTGTCCAATATGTTTACGAGCGACATTGCTGAAGGGTTAGAAGGTAAGGTTTGCCCTTTTGCAGATCATACCAAGATTTGTAACAGACTGGACACCCTGGAGGGAATGGAAAACATGACAAAGGATCTGCATGCATTTCTGGCTTTTGGGAAGCATCCTCTGTTGTGGTATGCAACAGTTCAATGAAAACCAGTCCTCAGGGACCACCAGTCAGCTTTTCCACAATGTATATGCATATCAAGAAGGTGGAATATATTTGTAAAAATAATAGTTATAAGAAGAGGGGGGATGATATTTTCTATATATTGAAAGCGAGGTCTTATTCATTCTGATTAGGCAGCGATAGTTTAAAATGTTCACCTCCATGGATCATCAAGTAAACAAGAGAGATGACGTCAGTACGTCACTCTCAGCTGATTCCTTACGTGGGGTGTTAAAAAGGGAATTTTCCAAACCGCCACCATCTTTACTGGTATAAAGTTGTGGTCAAGATCGATGGCATTTCACTACTAGGTAGGAAAATAGTTATATGGTACAAAAAGCTGTTTTCAATAAGTGTTTTATAATTTGTTATGTGTGCTCTGTTAATTTGGCTGTTTCCTCATAGGGACCCAGCCTTGAAAGAGCGTTTGACGTGAAACATGTTGGCAAAAGCAGTCCCTAACAGTGACCACAAAACTAAAGCTAAGTATTGATAATTAAGAATAAATTAAGAAATAATTATTTATTAAGCTCATTTAGTATTTAAAATATTGAAAATGAATTGTATCAAGAAGGCAGAGCATGCAAATCTATTTAATGCATATTCATTACAGATAGGCTGAAAACCTGACTGGCCAGGTAGTCCCCGAGAACTGGGCAGAAAACCACCAATATAAAACACACATAATGAATGCAAGTTAACAGTCACATTTCCAGTAGTTAGATAATAAGGCCTATTTACTATAGTGCATTAAAAATGTATAGTGACATAGCAGTGTTTTAGTAGGCAACAAAAAGATCTACGTATCTTGTAAACAATAATGATTCTGTTTCTCTTAACCATCAACTAAAATTATTTTCCAAAGATGTTTGCAAGTACTGCCCCTTCAAACTGTTCTCAGGCATAAAAATAAACAAATCATATGATTTCCAATTAAGGAAATGAAGTTTAACCAACCTCAGATTGTCCGTAAACTGCAGGATTATGCTTATAAATCTTTGCTATCTGGTTTCCAGTGAATCGCTGGAATAGAAATTCAGAGCTTTAGAAGACACATTCTAGAAAAAGTCAATAGTAATTAACACAATGGAAAGAACTCTCGGGGCATTTTTTTTTATTAACTGCAGTAGTGATTCTCCCATGGCAAATGCACCGAAGCCCATCCAATTCCTATAAGCTTTGGTGCATTTGCTGCAGGAAAATCACTACTGCAGTTAATTTTAAAAAATGCTTTGGTGCATTTTCTGCAGTTTTGCAAAAGAAAAAGGGCCCTCAATACATTTCACTTCTGAAGATTCATTTGTTATCCAATGACAGTCAATACCCTTTGGGCTACCAGGATACTCCAAACAAGAATTCAGTCTCATTGTCAGAATTAAGGCTGGAAAAATAAAAAGATCTATGAAAACTGCAGAAGATTAAATGTGGCTGGGATATTTGACTTCACAACCAGCATTTAAACATGGGTGTCCTGGGCTTACATTGGCAGGTGGATGAGGCTCTGGTCACCTTGTTGGGCAGACCGGAAGGACCACGAGTGTCTTTTTCTGCCGTCATTAACTGTGTTAAATGATGCATGAGACTGTAATCTGTTCAGTAAGGACAGGATAGGAAGAAAGTGTCATGTAGAAGTAGGGAGATCCTGGATTTCTACAGAAAGAACTGTTCCAAAAACTGTAATGTTGATGCTGGGGGACTCATAACGCTGCTTGTGAAGTGGCTTGCAAGCAACTTTATTCATTTGTCATGGTAATCAGCATAGTATTGTGATACCACAGGTTAGTGACTCTCATGGTAATTCAAAGTGCAGTAAAAGCTTGCTTTTTACTGGATATTGATAACTTGCTCCCTCAAAGGTGAAGGGGAAGAATAAGTGAAGATAAAGCAAAGCTGCTTAACAAATATTTCAGTTGTGTGTTCATAGACAAACAGCTGAAAGTAGGACCATAGAGGGGAAGAGAAATTAGATAGCCCTTAAACAATTTTCAGAATTCTGCATCATGAGGAACTAACAAAACTAAAAGCACATGGAGTCTGCTCCAAGGCAGGGTTACCATATGGCTCCAGAATAACGAAGATGGATTGAGACACCCACAGAAGTAAAACCCAAATGTCTCAATCTGTCCTCCTTTTGCTGGAGCCATATGGTAACCCTACTCCAAGGAAAAGGATGTTATTATAGTGCCACAGGGATCTGTCTTTGCTCCGGCTCTTTTTAATATCTTTGTGAGTGATATTGCAGAAGGACTGTCTGGTAAGGTTTGTCTTTTCATGGATGATAACAAATTCTGTAATAGGGTAAACACCACGGAGGGTGTGGATAGCATGAGGAGGGTTTTAGCTAAGCTTGTAGAATGGTCCAGATATTGGCAACTAAAATTTAATGCCAGAAAATGAAGGGTCCTGTACTTAAGTTGCAAATATATAAGGGTGAACACTTAGGGGTGATCATATCTGATGATCTTAGAGTGGCAAAACAGGTAGAAAAGGTAAAGGTCAAAATCAGAAGGATGCTCGGGTACATAGAGAAAGGAATGGCCAGTAGAAAAAAAGAGGTGACAGTGCCATTGTATAAGTCTCCTGTGAGGCCCCATTTAGAACACTACGTGCAATTCTGGACACCGTACCTTCAAAAAGATATAAATAGGATGGAGTTGGTCCAGAGGGCTGTGTCATAAAGTGAATGGGGACAGCCTTATAGACCTCAATATGTATACTTTAGAAGAAAGGCGGGAGAGAGGAAATATGATTAAATATCTCTATGGCATTAATGTATAGGAGATGAGCTTTTTTCAGATGAAGGAAAAATCTGGAATGAGAGGTTACAGGCTCAGGAGCAGCGTTAGGTAGTAATAGAAAGTTACATCAGCAGGAAGGACTCTGGCAGAGGAAACGCCCAAGACTAGGCATGGGAAGATCGGCGGTGAGGGCTGAGAAGGCATTAGGGTGGGGTGCTGTGCTGCTTCCTCTGCCGCTGTCAGGGAGGGGGCACTGCCACACCACTGTTGCTATTGGATCCACCTCCGCTGTCACCAATGGACCTGGGGGGAGGCTGAAAGTTGGAGGCAAGGGAGAGAGGATGTTGAACCCGATGGGAGGAATGTGATTTGACTGTCTGAGGCTGGAATTGGTGGGAAGTGAAGAGAGAGATGGTGTTAGCCACATGTTCCCTCTGCTAAAGGAAAGGGAAAAGAGAGAGAGGGTGCTGGATATATGATGGGGGACCTAGAGGAAAGGAAAGAGAGAAAGGGTGCTGGCCATATGCTGTGGGATGGCTGGAGGGAAGGGAAGAGAGAGAGGGCGCTGGCCACATGGGGTGGAGAGAGTGCTGGAGGGAAAGAGAGAGACCCTGGACTGGAGGCTGGAGCTAGAGGGGAAGAGAGAGAGAATGCTGAACCCTTGTGGGGGAATGCTGGGCCTGCGGAGGAGGAGGAGAGAGAAGGGAAGGCAGAGAGATGGAAGATGAATGGTGAGCACGGAGAAAGAAGAAAATGTCACATGGGCAGGAGAGCCATGCAAGTGAGCTAGCAGAAAACAAAAACCAGAGCCTAGGACCAACATGATTTCAATAATATATGTCTTCAGAGTTGTCTTCTCTCTGCCGTGGTCCCGCCCCTCCTCTGATGTCAGAGAAGGGGCGGGACCGCGGCAGAGAGAAGACAACTCGGACGACGTATGGCAGCTTGCAAAGATCGCTAGAGCCAGCGATCTTATGCAGGGCAGGCTGCTGAAATTAGGTAAATTGATGCAGGGAAGCCGCACAGTGAAAGATTAGAGAAACTGGGCCTTTTCTCCCTCGAGCAGAGGAGATTGAGAGAGGACATGATCAAAACATTCAAGGTACTGAAGGGGATAGACTTAGTAAATAAGGGCAGGTTGTTCACCCTCTCCAAGGTAGGGAGAACGAGAGGGCACTCTCTAAAGTTGAAAAGGGGATAGATTCCGTACAAACGTAAGGAAATTATTCTTCACCCAGAGAGTGGTGGAAAATTGGAATGCTCTTCCGGAGTCTGTTATAGGGGGAAAACACTCTCCAGGGTTTCAAGACAAAGTTGGACAAGTTCCTATTAAACTGGAATGTACTCAGGTGAGGCTGGACTCATTTAGAGCACCGGTCTTTGACTTGAGGGCCGCCGTGTGAGCAGACTGCTGGGCAGGATGGACCACTGGTCTGACCCAGCAGCGGCAAGTCTTATGTTCTTATGTTTGCAGAGTGTCAGATGGTATATGAACATCAATAGTGTATCAACACTTCATGCATTCTCAGCAAAGTATCACGAATCTGACAGCTTCATCGTCACTGAAGAGAAAACGAAGATCTTTGCCTCTATATTGTACAGCTTCCTTCAGTCTTGCAGTCCAAATGCATAAGCCTTTATTGTTAGCATTAAATCTTTGCTATTATACTGATACGAGCCCAAAAGTGACTGACTGGGTCAGAAACTGGTTGAGTGGGAGGTGACAAAGAATATTGATAAATGGAGTTCATTGGGAAGATGGAGGAAACGCTAGTTGTGTGCTACAGGGATTGCTCCTTGGTTCAGTCTATTTCATTATTTTGTAAACATTGCAGAAGGGCTGATGGGAAAAGTTGGTCTGTTTCTGGATAATACAAAAATTTGCAACACGGTAGGCATGAGGATCTAGCAAAGTTTGAGGAACGGTCTACAGTATGGCAGCAAAGATTCAATGCTAAAAAAATATAGGGTCATGTATCTGAGCTGTTGGGGCGGATGGTTTTACACTTCCAATTTAGGTTACCTTTAATGTTAGTATCAAAATCGGGAAGGAAAGGAACAAAATACCATCGCTCATTGGTAATGAAGTTTTGTTCTTTATGATGTATATAGGCTATATTTTGAAATGCTTCCTTCCTAGAGAGTTTCCTGAATTTGTCTGGAGTATAATTTTCAAAATCTTAATTAAAGGGGGGGCGTGGCCGTGCAGAGCGCAGGGAGGACGTGTTTTCCCTGAGCTCCGCAGTTCTCCCTCTGCATTGGCCCTTTTGAACGATCTTCCTCGATCTAATTTACCCCATCATATGCATCAGTGAGACCGCAGTTGTATGGACAGATTTCTTCAGAAAGGAGGCACGGAGATGGCGTCTAAAGGCGGCAAGAAGGAGCGTGAGCGGCTGAAGTCGGGACCTGGGGCCGACGGCAAGATGGCGGGCGCGGCGGAAGCCGCGGATACCACGTGTGATGACATGGTCGCACGGCTCACAGAGGCGGTGGTTTGGGCCTTGGGTACCCGACTGGATCAAGTCACCGAGTCGCTGGCGACTCTATCAGCTACTGTGTCCACCTTCAACAACCGGGTGATAGAGGTGGAGCAGAGAGTGAGCACTGCAGAGGATTCTCTCACTCTGGTGCAGGAGGAGCTCCGCCAGCTCAAGAGTACTGTCCAGAGCACATCGGAAAAGCTGGAGGATTTGGAGAATCGCTCCAGACGTAATAACTTGCGTCTGGTGGGCATTCCGGAGTCTGTGCCTGATGCGGACTTACTTTCTGTTCTGGAAAAATGGCTGGCGGAGGAGTTGCTGGCATCCTCTGTTTTTGGCCCGCTCAGGATTGAGAGGGCGCATAGATTGGGCAGAAAACAGGAGGGGATGCCTAAACCCAGAATAGTGATGATAAGGGTTCTGAATTTCGCCATCAAGGACTTGCTTTTGAAGAACTTTCGGCAACGGAAGGATCTACTATTCCAGAATCATCGGATTCTGCTGTTTCAGGATTACTCGGCGCAAGTGGCGGCTCTGCGGAGAGGCTTTCCGCCCGTCTGCAAACTCCTGGTGGAGAAGCAGCTACGCTTTACCTTGCAATTTCCTGCCAAGCTCCGGGTCCTTTACAATGGACAACCAGTGGTGTTTGACACGAGTGCTGCGGCCCGAGCACAGCTGAATGTCTGGTTCCCAGACCTGGTGACCCGCACTTGAGGGGATGCTCTTGCATTCTTGGACATTCTGGTTTGCGGCTCTGGGGCCGGTGAGGAGTGATGAGAGCTCCTCCGAGGGGCTTCCAGATGGTTTTTTCTGCCATGTTCTGTCTATCTGGATACCTGGGACAGTGTGAACTTGTTCTGGTTTTATTTGTTTGCACATAGATTATAAACTGGTGGGTTTTTCCTTCTTCTGGTCAGTGGTTTTGGGCTGTTTGGGTCTTTTCCTGTATGTTGTCCTAGACCGGGATGGGGCAATGACCTGCCAATATGTTTGGTTACCTGTTTTGATCTTTGTTTGTTCTGTTTCATGACTTTGCTGGGGTTCTGCTTTCAGGGGCCGGGAGGGGGGCTTGGGCCTTTTGGTGTCCCTCTGTTGGTGTGGTGGTTTCTGGTGGGTTGGGGATGGGTGGGGGGGGATTGGGGGGAGTGAGTGGGATGGGGGGGTACAGGGGGGTAGGGAGTGGTTCCTGACCTGTGCGGATGTGAGTATGAGCTGTAGGGGTGTGCTGTGGATGATGGACTGCTGGGGGGAGGGCTGGGACCCTCGGCAGTGGATTTTTGGTTTCTTTTTCTCTTGGTATGTATGGTTCTTCTTTTCTGTGTGCCTGCTAAAAGGGGTCTCTGGTGTGTAACGTGGAATGTTTCGGGCATTAACTCCCCTATAAAGCGTACAAAGATCTTGCAATGCCTAGCTCGCCATCAGGCAGACATAGTGGGGCTGCAGGAGACTAAGCTGAATGAAAATGAACATGGTAAATTGAAACAATCTGGGGTGGGGCGTTGTTATTCTGCGTCCTCTCCTAAGGCTAAAGCTGGGGTGGCGTTGTTATTACATAAAGCAGTTCCGTTTACGGAATCCGGAGTCTTGTCCGATCCGGAGGGTCACTATGTTATTGTTCAAGGTACCGTGTGTCAGCGCCCGGTTATTATGACATCCGTGTATGCCCCTAATACTGCCCAGAGGTCATTTTATAAGAAACTCCTGGGGGTTTTAATGTCCCTGCCCCAGATACATGATGCTCAGAAAATCTTTTTAGGGGATTTTAACTCTATATTGGATCCTGTTCTGGATTCCTCTAGAGGGTCCTCTCCCTCTTCGGGGAGGTCGGATAATGGGCTTCAGGCTTGGCTGGATGCCCTAGAGGTAGTTGATGTTTGGAGAACGCTTCACCCTGGGGAGAGAGATTTTACCCATACTTCCAAGGTACATAATTCTTCCTCTAGAATTGATTTTATTTTTCTATCCCGCTCCTCCTTTTCTGCGGTGCATGGGGCTGAGATTGGTGCTTTGGTCATTTCCGACCATACCTTAGTTTGGATGGATATCGGTTTGGCGACTGGATCTCCGGGAGGCGGTGGGCGGTGGCGTTTCCTGGTGGCCCTATACTCGGATCCGGATTTCAAGCTATATTTGGAACAGCAGTGGAGAGACTATGTTGAGTTCAATGGGGTGCATGTGGGCGAGGGCAGTCTTTTTTGGGAGGCCGCTAAGGTGGTACTCCGTGGGGCTATGATAGCCTATAGTGCCCGCCGTAAGAAACTATTGGCGGAAAAAATTTTAGTCCTTGAGCGTCGGGTGAGGGACAGTAGACGTTTGGCCATCAGTTCCCCCACTCTGGTCCACAAGCATGACTTCCAGGTGGCGCAGTCGGCACTCCATGCCCTGCTCCATGAGAGGGCCCGCAAGTCTCTTTTTTATTATAAATTCCGATTGCATCGTTTTGGTAACCGGCCGGGTAGAATGTTGGCACAGCTGACTAAATCCAGGCGGGGTTCCGCTGTGATTACTTCATTACGGGATGGCGGGGGGCGGTTGGTAACAGATCAGTCTCAGATGGAACAACTTTTTGTAGCTTTTTATAGCTCGCTTTATTCGGCGGAGGTGGTGGACCGAGACTCTCGGATCCAAGCATATATAGACCAGTTGCCCTTGCCTCGGCTCTCGGAAGCGGATGGCGAGCTATTAGCCTCCCCTATTACTAGGGAAGAGGTGTTGGGGGTTATAAAACACTTACCTCTTTGTAAATCTCCGGGGCTGGATGGGTTTAGTTGGGAGTTTTATCGCCTTCTTCAGGGATTTGTGGCGGACCCGCTAAGTCGGTATTTTGAGACGGCTGTGGCTATGGATCATTTTCCTTCTGGTTCTAATCAAGCGATGATTACGGTATTACCTAAACCGGGCAAGGACCCCCTGTTGGTGGAATCGTACAGGCCTATTTCGCTTATTAATGTTGATCTCAAGATTCTAGCCCGGGTTCTTGCTAACAGACTGGCCCCGCTCGTTCCTTTTTTGGTGGGGAAGGATCAGGTGGGCTATGTGAAGGGTCGCCAGGCGGGACACAATGTTCGGAAGCTTCTGCTTGCTCTGGCTCATTGCGCCTCTCGGCGCCAGCCCGCATTGGCTATTAGTTTTGACTCAGAAAAGGCCTTTGACAGGGTGGAATGGGCTTTTCTCTTTCCACTTTTGCATCGGTATGGGATGGCTGGGTTCTTTATGGGGGCCCTCCGTGCCCTATATTCCCGCCCCGAGGCTGCGGTACTGGTTAACGGGGTTGCATCGCAGGTTTTTTCTTTACGACGGGGTACATGACAGGGATGCCCTTTGTCTCCCCTGCTTTATATCCTATTCTTGGAACTTTTATTACTCTGTATCCGTACCCATCCTGCGCTTGTTGGAGTGGAGGTAGGTACTTCGTCCCTGCGCTGTATGTCCTTCGCAGATGACATCATGGTCCTTTTAACTGATCCAGTTTCCGGCCTCCCGATCTTATTGGACCTGTTTCGGCAGTTTGGGGAGCTTTCGGGGCTCAAACTTAATGTATCCAAGTCGGAGGCGTTGCCGCTTCACCTGAGTGTCTCTCATTTGTGGTCTGACTTTCCACTGAAGGAGGCCTCCCAACAGGTGAAATATTTGGGTGTTTGGATTCCGTCCTCCCTGGACCGCCTATATGAGCTCAATGTACGACCCTTGCTTCGGACCTCTGTTGAGAGCCTACGCCTCTGGGGTGCTTTGCCGGTTTCTCTTGCGGGCCGCATCTTTTTGTATAATATGATGATTGTGCCCCGATGGCTTTATATGCTTCAGACCTTGCCCATTTGGCTCCGACGTAGGGACCTGGAGGCGCTGTATGCTGCTTTGCGGAACTTCTTGTGGAAAGGAAGGAGACCGCGGTTGTCTCTTAGTACATTGATGTTACCGGTGGAGCAGGGGGGCTTTGGATTACTGGATCTCCGAGCGTACAATCTAGCGTATGGTCTGCGGCTGATTCGTGACTGGTGCCTGGAGAGTTCCTCTTTCTTGATGTTTCCGGTGGACCGAGACTTCCTATACCCCCCTGTCTGGTCTATTTCTGTTGCATGCTTCCTCTGCACAGCTGGACTCTGGCACGCGGGAGCATGTAGTATGGTCTTATATGAGACTCCTGTGGAAACAGCTGTGCCGCCATTTGGGTATTAATTATAATATCTCTCCCATGTTGCCCCTTGTGGGGAATTTACAATTTAATCCGGGCACTGACAATCGGGTGTTCCTTCTATGGCACGGCCGTGGGATTCGTAGACTGGGGGATGCTCTCACTGAGGGAGGGACTCTCTTACCACCAGCTGCTTTGGCGTCTTTATATGGATTGGATCGGAAAGATACTTTTGGCTATTTACAACTTCGCCATTGTGTTTCGAGTCTGGGAGGGACTCATCTGCGCGTCTCGGTAGCAAAGGCTCTTGGTCAGAGCTTGGCTTTGTGGGAGGATCCGGCTCCGCGTCTTCGCTACTATGTTTGTGAGCTGTCTATTTCCCCGACGTTTGGGAGGGTCGAATGGTTGGCGGGGGCGTGGAGTGCTGACTTGGGTTCCCCTATCTCCTCTCCTTTGATTTCTCAATGCTTTGTTCTGTTGCGTTCTCTCTCTGTTAATATGCTCCATAGGGAGCAGGAGTATAAGTTTTTGCACAGAGCGTTTATTTCCCCGCAGCGAGCTTATAGAGCGGGCTTTGCAGAGGATGATGGTTGCCCCAAATGTTCCCTAGCACCTGCCACCTTGGGGCATATGTTTTGGGCTTGCCCTGTGACTCAGACTTTTTGGCAGCGGGTATGGACTTTTCTGCTATCTTTGATCCCTTCGTTGCCTCTATGTATTCCCTCTTTAGCTCTTTTTTACGGAGGGGATGCCCTCTCCTGCATCCTTGAGGGGCAGAGACTGTTTGTCTTTAAGACTCTTCTCTTGGCAAAGTGGGCCATTTTGGTCTTTTGGCGTTTGTTGTGTGCTCCGTCCTTCTCTTTGTGGCATATGTCTCTTTATGACCTGGCTCTACTAGAGCGGAGGGCGGCGGGGGCGCGTGATGAGTGCCTTTGGACCCGGTTTCAGGATGTCTGGGAGGGGTTCTGGCTTTCTCTTCCCCACCGGGAACGTAGTTTGTTGCTCAATTGTTAGTAGGTTCCTTTCTCTCTTTTTCTTACTTTCCTTTTCTTATTGCATTACCTTTATTGCTTCCTTTCTTGGTCTCTTTGTTTATTACCCTGAGATCTGAGATACACTACATCGCATGGGTTGGGGGGGTTGGGGGGGTAGGGAGGTTGTTGGCTTCATGGTTTTTTCCCTGCTGTTCTGGTTTGGGTCCCTTTGTTCTCTTTGGGGGGTTTGGGTTCTGGGTGTTCTCATTTGCTAAATACGAAAAATTTAGTATTGAGCATGTATCTTTTCTTTGCCAGTTTTTCTGCTTGGCTTTATGACTTTTATTACTTGCCATTATGATGGGGGCGACTGTATTAGACCTGTGGTTGTGTATATTATTTTGTATTGCCTTGTATGTCGTCGACTTGCTCAATAAAGAAATATTATATAAAAAAAAAAATCTTAATTAAAAAAGGCACTGGTAAAAAAGCATGGATGCAAAGGAATAGCCAGCAGGAAACAACATCGGTATAGCTTCTCTGTAAGTCTCTAGTGATACTACATTTAGAATACAGTACTGTGTGCCGTTCTGGATACCTCACTTTGAAAAGGATATAAAAAGAATGGACTCAGTAAAGAAGGAGCTACTAAAATGGTCAGTAGTTTATGCAGACAGACTTAAAAATCCTCCTTGTACCATACTCCTTGTATTCTCCTTGTATATTACTTGTATATTCCTACTGATGGTATTTTAAATCGACTTCATCTCGTTAAATTCCTGTTAACTTCAACGACATGTACATTCCAAAAAATTGTAAATTCCAACGTTATTTTCATGTGTAATCTTATTAACTGCTGTGAACCGCCTAGAACTCTCTGGGTATGGCGGTATACAAAATAAAGTTATTATTATTATTATAAATACACTTCTCCCTCCGTATTTGCTGTGATAGGGGATTAACAGAACCACAAATACAGAAAAACCGCAAATAACTTTTTCATATGTTATTCTCTGTTTTCTATTAAAAACCATCGTGAATATAGTGAAACCACGAATAACATGGTAGGAGACCTGGTCTGTTCCTGAAGGAGAGGCAAATTCCAAAGCCTATTCTTTAACCTATGGTATTCCCCAAGGTTCCATTCTCTCCCCTTTACTTTACTTTCTCCATTATTGAGCATCTGTCAATCAATAGGCTTCACCACATACACTTACGCAGACGATATACAACTTCTACACCCATTAAATCCAGAAAACATTGAAGAAATAAATGCAATCAATAAGAAACTCGAGATCATAAGAAATTGGCTTAATTCGAACAAACTAGCCTTAAACATTCAAAAAACTAAATCGATGCTTTTCTCTTGAAAAAAGGATCTTCTCCTGAGCACTCCTTTTGTTCTTAACAATATCCCCTTAGAGTTAGTGTCTTCTCTAAAAATCTTAGGTGTCATCGTCGATGATAAACTCTCATTTCAAGACCATTTTAGTAACACAGTTAAAATATGCTTTTACAAACTACGTATGATACGCTCTATTTCCAAATTTCTGGAGCCCAAATCGATTAATATATTAATTCACTCTCTTATTATAGCTAGACTCAACTATTGTAATTCTCTTTTAATCAATATTACACAAAATGAAAACAGACGTTTACAAATAAATACAAAACACAGCCGTTAAACTCATCTACAACCGGAAAAAATATGATCATGTCACCCCTCTACTAATCAACTCCCATTGGCTCCCAATTAGTCATCGCATTACTTTTAAAATATTACTTTTAGTATTTAAAACTTTAACCTTTAAAAGAACCGCAATTCATCGACAGAATGCTCATTCCCCACAATACTTCCTGGTCCCTTCGTTAGACATCACAAAATCTCCTAGCGGTCCCTTCACTGAAAATCATAGGTATCAGAAGACAGGATATGTTCTCAGTAATGGCCCCCCAGCTATGGAACTCACTTCCCCAGTATATTAGAGAGGAAAAAGATCTTAATCATTTTTTTAAAACTTCTTAAAAGTTATCTTTTTAAAGACGCATTTAATATCTAATTTTAGATGAAGATTTTTGGCTATCCTATTGTTTTTTCCTAGCTTTAATCTTTTTTTCTTAAACCATGAACATGTAACTTTGCCCCTCTTTCCCACTTGTTTCGTGTCTGTCTTTGATTTGTAAGTCTGAAGTTACCTTGTTTAAAGTATATAACATGATTTTATATAATTGTAAATCGCTTAGCAACCCGAATAAGCGATTCATCAAATACTAATAAAAACTTGAAACTTGAAGAAAGTGCTGGGAATCAGTGATTTTCTCTGTAAACGCTTGGAATCAGCGATTTCTCTATGCAAGCTTATATAATTTGGGAGGAGGAGCCAGCAAGCTAAAAACCGTGAATAATCGAAATCGCGAATGCTGAAACCGCGAATATGGAGGGAGAAGTATATGTGCATCTTGGAAGATGAAAGAGGGGGAGATTTGACAGAGACATTTAAAATCTTAAAAACCTCTATGGTATAAAAGACAGAAGGCTGCCTCTTTCAGTTAAAAGGAGGCTATGGAACAACAAACAGGTCATATGATAAGGGTGAAAGGATATTTATTTACAGAAAAGATAATGATTGTGTGGAACACCATCATTTTCTATGCTTCTGTGCATGACAAAATCCACACCAGGCATTTTGAATGGGTTTTTGCAGATAGAGTTAACCCTTGCGGTTTTCAAACTTTAGTAAATTGTTTAAAAATATTTTATTTTTTACAATTATCATCTATAGATTCTGTCTACATTTTTTTGGCAAAGATGATACAAAAACAAATAGAAGTAAAAAAAATAAAGTTAGGTATTAAGACGTGTAGAAACCTCTATGATTTTGATCCGAGGATGCCAGAGACCTCAAGTAGCTCTATTAAATTAGTGAACTTTGACTTGTAAATACCCTCACAGCTTTTAGAAAAAGGGGAAGGCTCTCCTGACCAGTGAATGACATAGTGGAAGCAGACCCTTCTTGGCTGGTGTAAATACCCAGTTCTGTTTGTATTTCTTGGTCCTTCATCACTGTTTCTCTGGCCAACATACCATATAGCCATTGCACCTGAAGACGCAAAGAATGGAAAGCAATGACAGAGTTGCTGAGGCTGCTGCATTATTCCTTAGGTGGAAATTGGAACAGGGAATCCGATCACCATCACATCTTACATAGAAGGATAAACAGAAACAGTACAGAAGATCCAAACCTGAGAAGCAAGGGGGATAAGACAGAAGTCCCCAGGATCTGCCAAGATAAAGAAACTTACAGATAAGCTCACATCTGGGGAATCATCCCTACTGACAAAAGAACTGCAATAAAAAGACTTTCTTAAGTGCCTCCAAGGACCTGAAGGCCTAAAGAATCTAAAAAAGACCAAGCAATTGACACTATTTTTATTACTGCCTCTGCCTGTAAATACTGTTGTTATGGAGAGAGTTTATCCCTCTTTGCTTACAAGACTTTAAGTAAACACCAAAATATGGCCTGGACAAATTACTGATTGCTGGTGGAACATGCAGATAGTGGATTTTATGAAAGCTGGTCCCAGCCCTGACCTCCCTGTAAACCTTAAATATTTTATCAAAAAGTAACCTGCTCTAGCTATCAAAGTGGAAAAAAAGATGGAAGATAAGAAAGCTGCGAGTTAGAAGAACAAGAGCCATGGCAGTTGTGAGTTAGCATGAACAGATTAGTTTTAAGAAGAGTAACAAAATTGGGAAGGAAAGGAATAAAGTGGACGGGGAAAGGAGTTGTTCTAATTGGGTTTCATATTTGGAGCAAGGAGGAAACAAAAGCAGGCATAGTTGGTAGTGCAACAAGTTCAAGAAACAATAAGAAAAGTTTGTGGGACTAAGGGCTAGATTCACTAACCTGCCCGATCATGTCCGTTCAGAAAATGGAAAAAGGACCAAACCAAGGACAACCAGGATGAACACAAAAGGCACCAAAAGGAATGTCACCGAGTGATAAGGAAAGCAAAAAGAGAATATGAGGAGAGACTGGCAGAGAAAGTAGGAAACTTCAAACCATTCTTCAAGTATATGAAGGGGAGACAACCGGTCAAGGAGGAAGTGGGACCCTTGGATGATGGAGACAGGAAGGGAGTGGTGAAGGAGGAAACAGAGATAGCTGACAGGTTAAACAAGTTCTTCTCGTCAGTCTTCACGAAATAGGACACATCCAATATTCCAGAACCCGAGGAGATCTTACATGGAGACCGGGATGGGAAGCTGGTCAAACTAGAGGTAAGCCGGGAGGACGTCCTCCGTCAGATAGACAGACTAAAGAGCGACAAATCACCAGGTCCGGACGGCATCCACCCAAGGGTACTAAAAGAGCTGAGAAACGAAATAGCAGAAACATTTCGCCAAATATGTAACCTTTCCTTAGAAACAGGGGAGATCCCAGAGGACTGGAAAATAGCAAATGTCACACCCATCTTCAAGAAGGGATCAAGGGGTGACCCGAGAAACTGCAGGCCGGTGAGTTTGACCTCGGTTCCAGGAAAGATGATGGAAGCACTGATTAAGGACACCATCTGCGATCACATAGAAAGCAATGGGCAGCTGAAGGCAAGCCAGCACGGCTTCTGCAAGGGAAGGTCATGCCTCACGAACTTGATGTACTTCTTTGAGGGAATAAACAGCCAGATGGACAAAGGGGAATCCATAGACATCATTTACCTGGACTTCCAAAAAGCCTTCGACAAGGTACCACACGAACGGCTGCTAAAGAAGCTGTGGAACCACGGGGTGCAAGGGGATATCCACCAATGGATCAAACACTGGCTGGCAGGCAGGAAACAAAGGGTTGGAGTAAAGGGCCATTACTCAGAATGGCAATGGGTCACGAGTGGAGTCCCACAGGGGTTGGTTCTGGGACCACTCCTGCTCAACATATTTATTAACGACTTGGAGACAGGGACGAAATGTGAGGTTATTAAATTTGCGGACGACACTAAACTCTACAGCAAGGTTAGAACCAAGGAAGACTGTGAAGACCTGCAAAGGGACTTAATGAGATTGGAAGACTGGGCAAGCAAATGGCAAATGAGTTTTAACACTGAGAAATGCAAAGTCATGCATGTAGGGAATAAGAACCCGATGTTCAACTATAAAATGGGGGGATCATTGCTGGGGGTGAGCAACCTTGAAAGAGACCTGGGGGTGATGGTGGACACAACATTGAAAGCATCAGCACAATGTGCGACAGCCTCAAAGAAAGCGAACAGAATGTTGGGTATCATCAAAAAGGGTATCACGACCAGGACGAAGGAAGTCATTTTGCCGCTGTATCGGGCAATGGTGCGCCCACATCTGGAGTACTGTGTCCAGTACTGGTCACCGTACCTCAAAAAGGACATTGCGGTACTTGAGGGAGTCCAGAGAAGAGCGACAAAACTGATAAAAGGTATGGAAAAATTCTCATACGCTGCCTGATTGGAAATGCTGGGGCTATTCTCCCTGGAAAAGCGGAGACTTAGAGGAGACATGATAGAAACCTTCAAAATCATGAAGGGCATAGAGAAGGTAGACAGGGACAAATTCTTCAGGCTGTGGGGAGCCACAAGTACAAGGGGGCACTCGGAGAAATTGAAAAAGGACAGGTTTAGAACAAATGCTAGGAAGTTCTTTTTCACTCAGAGGGTGGTGGACACATGGAACGCGCTCCCGGAGGCTGTGATAGGCCAGAGCACGTTACAGGGGTTCAAGGAGGGTCTAGATAGGTTCCTGAAAGAAAAGGGGATTGAGGGGTACAGATAGAAGTGGAGGTAGGATACAGGAATAGTCAGAAACCACTTCACAGGTCGTGGACCTGATGGGCCGCCACGGGAGCGGACCGCTGGGCACGATGGACCTCTGGTCTGCCCCAGTGGAGGCAACTTCTTATGTTCTTAAGCCTACAAATTCTCAACGCGTCCTCATGCAAATGGGGGCAATCGAAGGCACACACCTCCACCGACCACACGGATCGCTGGAGAGCGATCCTGAAGCATGCACAGGAACAGCTGGAAACCTTTTTTTTTTTTTTTTTTTTTTTAATACAGAGCTGGAAACTTTTGCGAGCCCATGGTTTTAACCTGCGGGTTGAAAGTGGGGCTGCACCACGGGTTAAAACCACGCAGTCGCGGCAGAGATCAGGGCGGCAAGAGCAGAAGAATCGTGGCAGAGAGCAGGGTTTTTGCACAAGCGACTGGTCCTCAGCAGTCGCTTGTTTTTGGATCGGCCAGCCCAGTCGCTGTTCCTGATTTTGGTTAGTGAATCGCTGCTTCCTTCTTTGCATGCCATTTCCCCTCATTTGCATGTGCGGATCGGATCAGATGATCGGCACAGAGGTTAGTGAATCGGGTCTGAGGAAAATCGGGTCGGTACAGGATCGCAAACACGATCGGTGGGCTTAGTGAATCTAGCCCTAAGTGAACAAGGAAGGAGGGGGGGAGATAAGGATCTAGGAGGTAAGAAAAAAGGTAGAAACACATGCCTGGTAACTGAATTGTGAGGAAAGAGTGGATGTGTAACATGTTCAGAAGAGAGATTACAGAACATTGATGATATTATGACAGGCAGGAGTGAAATTAAAGAAGCTACAAAGGTTGTGGGCATGGTTAGATGAACTTTTATGATGGATAGATGAATAAACTTACAAGTAGAATTGTGCTATAATACCATACCAAAGCATCACAGCTTGTTTGGCACTCATCCAGGCATGGATTTGATATGTTTCTAAGCCTTTAAATGATAATGAAAGAAATCTGAAATTTACTCTGCAATTTAATCTTGTTGAATTCTTTTTTTTCCTTCATGTTTCTTTGTTTATACTAAAGGAAAAACTCAAAGAAAACAATATAGGAAACCGGACAAAGGGAAACTAGATACTCAATGAAAGGTGTGTTTCAAAATCATTCACACAAGATATTCCAGCTTGAAAATGTGTAAGATTTCAAATAAAACATGCTGTGTAACTAATTCGAGCTCAAACATTTCTGATGAACTTTGTACATTTCCAGTGAGTTAGCTGAATGACTATGTTGTATACTACCACATGGAAGATCCAATTCCCCATCCCAGCATCTGTTTCTCAGAGTAGACAGGGCAGAGGTAATGTTCAGAACCAATGAGACCCACAGCTATCACACAGCAGCAACAGCTTATAGGAACCAGAGTGGGGAACACGAACCATAGTGAAAGGAAACTGAGCTGAGGCCTCCATGTTGAATGCTGTGTGCACCTCCACTGAACCATGGCAGGAGGGGCCTTAGGCACCTGGGCCAATCAGGCCCTAGGATCCTGTGGGTTGGGCAGGGGAGGGGCAGGCCCGCATCATTTGGTAAGCCTGAGGGGGGGTTCCGGGGTGGGGGGTTTCATTAGGGGGGAGCCGGCAGGAGGGGTTGGGCACCCTCCTGCCAGCGATCTTCGGGGGGGATGGGGAGGAGGGGAGACTGGCGGCCACGATTAAGTATCGTGGCCGCGTCTACCTACCATGTTGGCCAGCATTTTGCTGGCCTACATAGTAAGCATCTCCCGCTCTACTAGGGAGATGTGCAGGGCCACCTAGGTTCGCCTAAGGCTACTATCTAGCCTTAGGCGGGCTTGCGGGCCTCCCTAGGCTCCCGGAGGTGCCTTCAATGTAGACGGTCTGCCTTGGGAGCATTTTTTTAGAAAACGTGCCTCCCGATTGGCTGCTGTAGGACGCACTTTGCAGAATCCGGGCTTAGGTCTCCAGTTTCATGAAGTATCTTCACCCATGGAATTTTAAGCAACAATACTCTGATGTCACAGGATGCTGATGTCACTGGGCCCTTCTTTGTTCTCCCATAGCTGCTCATTTTAGCTGTTCATTTTCCCTTCCCTTTGAAATGCAGCCCTCCAAATCTCCCCTCCCCAGCAACTGCTCTCAATTTCTCTCTGCTACTCCTTCATCTTAGTTGTCTAATTTTGGAACTATTGCTCCTTCTCCTTTTAATGGCGACCCACCCTGTTACTGAACTTTTCTTTCCTAATTAAGTATATGAGGGACAAGGCACACTCTAGAATGTTGTGTACTGTCCACACACAGTACCTACCTCATAAGCCCGTGAGCCAGTGATATTAGCCAGTTGTTGTGCTCCTCCAACAGATTCTTCTAAATGATGACACTCCTGTGTCGTACTTGAATCCATCCAAATAGGGCTGTCACTGACAGCAAAAGAATCCTAGAAAAATATTGCAAAGAAATGATCATTTCAATATGGCCCCACTCACAAAGTTTACTGCCTTTGGCATCTTTTCCCCTCTCCTAAAAGCTGCCTTGCATTTAGTGGAGAATATTACAACCTTTAGGAAATTATTGAGAACACACTTGTTCCCCCAGTCAATTTAGGCACAAAAACATCACAAATGGGGCTAGGAAGGTGGGGGGGGAGGAAGTGGTTACTGTGAAAATTCTGTACCAGTGTATTTTCTTTAATAAATTGTTTCCCAAAAAAAACCCCATCACAAATCGAAACTAGGTTTAAGGAAATTTTAATGAAGATAACTTTGGTGTTTTTATTGGTAATGATTTTAGGTATGTTGTGTGCTTTTGTGTTATGTTTGGTGTTATTGTTTTGTTGTATTAGATTTTGTATTTTATTTTATTGACTAGTGTTTAAGCCCGTTTAAGCCCGTTACATTAACGGGTGCTAGAGTAGATAAGAACATAAGAAGTGCCATCTCCGGAACAGACCCCAGGTCCATCAACTCCGGCGATCCACACACACGGAGGCCCCGCCAGGTGTACCCTGGCATAGTTTTAGTCCCCATATCACTCTAAGCTTCTCATAAGAGATGTGCATCTAGCTTACCCTTACCCATGTCACTCTATGCCACTCATAAGAAGATGTACATCTAACTTACCCTTAAACCCTAGAATGGTGGATTCCGCAATTACCTCTTCTGGGAGAGCATTCCAGGTGTCCACCACTCGTTGCGTGATGCAGAACTTCCTGATATTTGTCCTGAACTTGTCCCCCCTTAGCTTCAGTCCATGTCCTCTTGTTTGTGTCACATTGGACATTGTAAATAATTTTTTTTTCCTGCTTTATTTTGTCGATTCCTTTCAGTATTTTGAAAGTCTTGATCATATCCCCTCGCAGTCTCCTCTTCTCAAGGGAGAACAATTCCAGTCTCTTAAGTTGTTCTGTAGGGTCATGAAATAGTTAACTGTTGTTTAAAATATTGCTCTGGCCTACATAGCTGAAAACAGTGTATAATCTATTGACTGCATCTGCCTAAAATGTATGTCCCTACCTTACCACATTGTAAGCTGAATAGATAAGAGTTTGAGCCATGATGTACCCTGCCCTTCTGTACATTTAACTGCAAGAGTTAGATAAGTGTCCTGCTAGTGACCTGCTAGTGTGAGCTTAGAACCAATGAGTGTTAAGAAAAGTAACACGTGAAAAGCTTTTTCTAGAATTCAGTTGTATAGCCAGAAAAATGAATAAATATCTCTGTAACTTCCTGGTTTCGGCACTTCTGAGCCAGCTTGGAGCTCAGGGGTCCAGCATGCATGCTGTGAATAAAACTTGTATTTTCTTCACGCCTCTGACATTGTGTGTCCAAGTGACCTTTCATTTGGCGCCCGAACAGGGACTTGAAGGTCTCTTGACCACTGGTTACTCGATTGGTCACTTGTTTCTGGTCCTACGGCTGATATGTCTGCTTAGCCGGCTGCCTTCCTTTTGGGGGGTTGGCAGACCTCAGGACGTTGGACCGCTTCAACTGACTTATCTAGTCTCAGTTTAAAGTACAAGAATCTGTATCTTTATCTGTACCTGGAGTGGCCACTATCTGGTAAGTGGGGATTGATCATCCCTATCCTGTCTCTCGTCTCCTGCCTAGTAAGCCACGTGATCTGTCGCTGAAAAGTTGTGGGAAAGGGATTCTAGGAACTGTTATTTTCTGGTTGAGTAACTGAACTGAAATCTGTTGTGTTTTGTGTGTTTGAGAGTGTCTGAGACGTCCTTGAGGACGAAGCGAGTGTGGACCTGTTAGTACTGCGTTTCCCTAGTCCAGAGATGGGCGGGGCCAGGAATTCAGGGAAGTGTTTTTGTCCTCCATTGCACAATGGGGGGATGTCTGTCTACCTGTGGGGATCCCTTGATATGTTAGCTAATTTTAAAAAAGGAATTTGTCTTTGATTATACTTAACAAATCAACCCTTATTTGTCTGTGCCAGTTAGAATGGCCGATATTTGGTGTGGGCTGGCCCCCTCTGGCTCCCTGGAAGAGGACATAACTCGTCAGGTTTTTATGCATTCGTTTGCTGTCAGTTCCTCTTCCAGTCAGCCAATTTTTGCATTCCAATGGGAAAACCCTTCCACTGGACAAACCTCCTAAGTAACCTGGACCCGTCTACCCCAGGGCTTTAAAATTAGCCCCTCTCTATTCAGCACTGCCCTTGCTTCAGACCTTGCCAAATTCTTCCCTTCATCTGATTTCCAAGTCCTGCAGTATCCCGGGTTCTTTATGACTTCTGTCTGTTCAAATGTATCAGTGAAGTTTAAACTGTCAGTTGTTCACAGCATGAGAGGAGAGTACTTTTCCTTTTGTGCTGATAAGGGCCATGAAGTGTGTAGCACTTCCAATGTGGTTTCTCCTGAAACAGATAAGTGGTTTTGCATTTGAAGTTTTTGGCTATGTTATAAAATGTATATGCATATTCAGAAATGCATATAAACGAAAAATATGATTTCTGGAACTTATATTCCATGCTAAAAAGAAGTTCTTTGTCCAAATTTAGTAGTTATTTGTCTAAATTTAAAAGTTCTGAAAAGGACTACATCTGTAATTTGATCTCTTTGATCTTTAAGCAACTCTCTCTCCTTTGTGAAATTCTGTAGGAAGGGGGAGTAAGTCTCTACTGAGACCCATGTTGATTGTAAAAAAAAATAAAAATGAACAATGTTTAAACTTGTGAGTACAGTAAAACTTTGGTTTGGGAGCACAATTTGTTCCAGAAGTATGCTTGTATTCCAGGGCACTAGTGTACAAAAATATACATACTTGTATTGCAAGCCCTTGCTCGTTTGGAACAGTCACTGCATTCCTGCAGCGTCATATAGAGAGGAACCATTGGCTCAGTTGTGAAAATGTGATGTTTCTATACTGTATGTATGTGTATTGCAAGACGTTGCTGGTATAGCAAGTTAAAATTTAATCATTGCTTGTCTTATAGAACACTTGCAAACCAAGTTATTTGCAATCCAAAGTTTTACTGTATATTCCAATCTTTGTTTTGTATTTCTGTATATAAAAAATTGTAAGTTTACTTATAACAATGTAATTTTTAGGAATGCTTTTGTATTGAAGTAAATATTTTTGCCAGTCAGCTGATAGTGAAGGGACTGCTGCTTTAGAGAGCGCTTGTGTCAGACTACCCTGCTTAGTGGGTGGATCCAGAACTGCATTTAGCTTAATTTTATAAGTCAGCTCTTTGGGCTGATATAGAATAGGGATTGAGAACAATTCTTATGTGTTAGTACACATCTTAAGTTCAATTATTTTGTACCTTCTCTAATCTTTTGTAAACCACATAGCTCTTCACGGTATTGCGGTATATAAACTGTTATTATTATTATTTATCTGAGTTTTTCAGATAGTGGGTCTGCCTTTTAAATTTTCCTGTGACCATATTTACATTGATTTCAAGTATGCCTTCCTCGTGTCACCTACCTTGGCTTTCAAATCTCCAAGGGTACCAGGTCCCTTCCTACACCGAGGTCCAGGCTGTCTGTAGTCTCCCTGTCCCTGATAACTGCAAGGCTCTGAGCACCTTTCTCAGTATTGCAGGATACTGTCCCATCTGGATCCCTGATTTCTCTACTATTGCTCGTCCTCTGTATGATTCCACCAAAGGCGCTGACTCAGCCCCTTTTGTCTGGACCCAGCTTCAGGAGCGGTCTTTTCGCTGCCTCCAAAAACTTCTGACTCAGGCCCCTGCCCTCTGGCCCTTCTGCCCATGAAGCTGAGCTGTATGCCCTCACTTCTGCCTTGCGCCACTCTGCCTCTCAGTCTTGCAATATATATACTGACTCCAAATATGCTTTCCTTAACTTGCATTCCCATAGGGCCATCTGGAAACATCAAGGTTTCATTATAGCCTCCGGCCGCCTGATCCATCATGCTCCCCTCATTCTTGACCTTCTTGAGGCCGTACAACTACCCTCATGTGTTTCTGTTATGCTCTGCCATGCTTACAGATGCGTGATGGACCTTGTCTCTCGTGGCAATGCCCTTGCCGACCGCACAGCCCGAGCTGCCAGTCTCTGCCCCCTCTTTCGGCTCCTCTGTATACAATCATTCCTTTTCTGGATTCCCTTACACCCCAGTACGCTTCTCAGGAACAGACTTGGGCATGCATTATTTTGGGCCAGTCTGTCCTGAAAGGGGGGTGGATACAAAATGTGCCAATTCAAGTACCAATCCAGACCCACACACTGATACTTCAAACGCAAGCACAACACCCTCATAGTTATTCCTCAACACCTGGCCCTCACGATTGTCAAAAGATGCCATGATCTGGCACACTCTGGAGAACCAGCTATGAAAATTGACTCTCAAGAGACATTTCTTTATCAATCACCTTGATCAGCTAGTCCGGAATATGGTCCGACAGTGTGTTGTCGGTTCTAGAATAAAATTCCCAATCAGATGACTGCCACCTCTTGGATACCAACCTATTGGAACATATCCGATGCAGGTTCTGTCTGTAGATTTTACCCACATGCCCATTTCCCGTTCCCTCAGTCACTTCCTAGTCTTCACAGACACCCTGACTAGATGGGTCAAAGCCTTCCTTACTTGCACTGAACGCGCCAGAGACGTAACCAAACACCTCCTGAATAATTCCGTGCCTTGATCTCCTTGTTTTTATAGGCAGTGACAATGGCCCTGCTTTCATTGCCGATGTTGTCCAACAAATTGCTCAGGCCCTCCAAATTGAATAGAAATTATATGCTGCTTACCATCCTGAGAGCTCTGGTCAGGTCGAAAGAATAAACAGAACTCTTAAGACCCTTCTCACAAAATGAATTGAAGAAACTAATCTGTCCTGGCCTGTCCTGCTGCCTTCTGTTCTTTTCAGATTAGATGCATCCCATCTAAACCCACTAAATTGTCCCCATTTGAGCTCATATTTGGCCGCCCACCACCCATTGTGAACCCAGATCCTGGTTCCTTTGCTACTCTGGAATCAGATATCCTCCAGAGTCAGGTCCAGTCTTTAGCTAAAGCCCTTTAAGAACTCCACAAATGGGTCCTGGAAAGGGCCCCGCTATCGATAGCTACACAAGTCCATGGGTATGTCCCTGTAAATACAGTATGGCTAAAACTTGGAAGTCAGACCCCCTGAAACTTAGGTGGATAGGTCCTTTTACTGTAATAATTTCTTCTCTTACAGTTGTCAAGGTGTCCGGACATGAAACTTGGTTCCACTACAACACGGATCTTCAGCTGAAGCTTTCTAAGACCTCAAAAGTTCTGAATATTTACCACTGTACTTAGCAGGTGTTCTGAATATAATTCTTTATAAGTGTTTGAGTTTAATTGACTGCCTGTGGTTCACACTGCCTTTAGCAAGTGTCTTGAGTATAACTGTTTGAAGTTTTCTAAGTTGTGCCTGAAAGAAAAATGAGCTTCCTATGTTAGTATATATAGATATGATATTTGTGTTGCCCTCACTTATGTTTCTTTCTTCTGTATTTTGTACTTAACAAGTGCAGCCCCTTTGCCTGATGTTTGTTTGCATGAAGGAGTTAAGTACAGAAAGTGTCAAACATTTGAGGGTATTTTCTGTTTCCAACCTACTGGTGATGAAGTTTAAAAGTGGGCGGAAATCTACATTGATGATGTTGAGGGTCCACTTATCAACTAGACTCTTATTGTAGACCCCACTCGCCCGGTGTCTTTGTATTGTGATACATGTGTGCTATTTGATGTTTCTCAAGGTCATGGTACTACCCCTAATTCAGTTTTGTGTGGCTCCCTAGATTGACAGCGTTATTATACCAAATGTGCTATAGGTCTGTATAACCTGATGCCTTTAAGAACTGCCCCTATGAGGAAACCTTCACTAATGGTGGAGCCTGTCCTTTATGAGAAAGAATACCCCGTCTGCCTCCCTTACTATAGGTCCTAGCTCCGGCCCCTTGTGTACTACAGGCTACTGTAATCCCATGGTTTTCACTATCACTGACCCATATAACTGGAATGCCAATGTCCAAGTCCAGAAGGCCAGAGACTGCATGGCATTGTATATTGATGGTAAAAGGTGAGACCCAGGTACTGATGTATATGTCCGAATTGTATCCCACTCATGTGCTCCTGTCTATCACTCTGTGGTGTTTCCCCAGTTTTATGAAATTATGAAAGTAGATACTAATATCCTGTAATCACTAGAAATCTGTTTATATAGTTTGCTGAAACTATAGGTCAGACTCTTAATGTTAGCAATTATTTTGTATGAGGAGGGACTGGTATGGGAGAACAGTGGCTATGGGAGGCAATGCAGCTGGACATGTTAAACCTGACTTCACAGACCCTCACTTTTACGTCAGGTCCACGACCTTCACGATGGGCCTTGTGAACCTCCATTGTTGCTTCCCACTGTCTTCAGCCCTTCAGACACTGCTTAATGGAACTTCCTATGAATTATGGTCAGCTCCTGATAGTTGATATTGGCTCTGTGATCCGTTTGCCTACTCTTGGTTGCCTGCTTAATGGACTGGTACATGTGTGCTTTGCATGATCCGTCCCAGCTTCTTCCTGTTACCGCTGGCCGATGGTGAACACCTGGGAGCCCCTGTATTCAACACCAGAGGTCACCAAAAGCGGTCTACTTCCACCAATTCCCTTAAAATAGGTGAATGGGGTGATGACTGGCCTGCAGAACGGATCATTGCTGCTTATGGACCTGCCACATGGACCGAGGATGACACCTGGGGCTATCGGACCCCAATCTATATGCTGAACTGCATTATTTGTCTATAAGCTGTACTTGAACTGATAACCAATGAGACCTCCCGAGCTTTGAGTACCATTGGCAGAGCGAATGCTAAAATGCGCACTGCTATTTATCAGAATCGTCTAGCTTTGGACTATTTACTAGCTGCTGTGCCTGTGATAAATTCAACCTCTCCAACTGCTGCCTTGAACTTGAGTAAAGTGATTGAGAACGATGTGGATCGTATCACCAAACTGGCTCATGTTCCTGACCAGACCTGGCGTGACCTTACTGCAGACTGGATCTCTGGTACCTTCAGCTCCTGGTTGCCCTCTGGTTCAGCACTGAAGATCATCTTGCTGGTTGCTGCCCTGTCTTCTCTGCTCCTTTGCTGCCTGCCCTGTATGGTCCCCATAGCCATAAAGCTGCTCCACTGAACTATGGACTCTGTTGTCAAACGTTCCACTGCTGCATTGGCCCTCTCCCAGTATCGTCCCTTACCCACTGGGGACCCCGACTTTCCTGACCCCTAACTTTATTTTGTCAGGCTTGGCTCCTTAGGTACGCCAGCCTGAAAGGGGGGAATGTAGGGTCATGAAATAGTTAACTGTTGTTTAAAATATTGCTCTGGCCTACATAGCTGAAAACAGTGTATAATCTATTGACTGCATCTGCCTAAAATGTATGTCCCTACCTTACCACATTGTAAGCTGAATAGATAAGAGTTTGAGCCATGATGTACCCTGCCCTTCTGTACATTTAACTGCAAGAGTTAGATAAGTGTCCTGCTAGTGACCTGCTAGTGTGAGCTTAGAACCAATGAGTGTTAAGAAAAGTAACACGTGAAAAGCTTTTTCTAGAATTCAGTTGTATAGCCAGAAAAATGAATAAATATCTCTGTAACTTCCTGGTTTCGGCACTTCTGAGCCAGCTTGGAGCTCAGGGGTCCAGCATGCATGCTGTGAATAAAACTTGTATTTTCTTCACGCCTCTGACATTGTGTGTCCAAGTGACCTTTCAGTTCCTCGTATTCCAAGTTCTCCATGCTCTTTATTAGTTTCGTTGCTCGTCTCTGCACCCTCTCGAGCACTTTTATATCCTTCTTTAGGTATGGAGACCAATGTTAGACGCAGTATTCCAAGTGTGGTCTGACCATCGCTCTATAAAGCGACATTATTACTTTCTCCGATCTTCTCGTGATTCCCTTCTTTATCATGCCTAGCATTCTATTTGCATTCTTCGCTGCCGCCGTGCATTGCGCCGACGGCTTCAGGGTCCTATCGATTAATACGCCCAGGTCCCTTTCCTGTTCGATTTTTCCCAGAGTTGCACCTAACATACTATACTTGTGTTCTTTATTTTTTCTGCCTAAGTGCATCACTTTGCATTTTTCCACATTAAACTTCATCTGCCATTTATCTGCCCAATTCTCCTATCGGCTCAAGTTGCTCTGGAGTTCCTCACTGTCCTTCTGCGATTTGATTGCCTGGCACAGCTTTGTGTCATCTCAAACTTGATGTCTCTCTGTCTGTTTTTTTTTCTTTGTCTCTCTCTCCTTGGATGCTGGCTGGCTGTCATTCTTTCTGTCTATGTCTCTCCCTGGCCCCCTGTCTGTCTGTCTTTCTGTCTCCCTGGCCCCCTGCTTGCCTATATTTCTCTGTTGTGCCATGCCTGTCTGTCTCTCCGTGGCCCCTTTCTGTTCCCCCCCCCAGAGAAAAGCATGATTGCTGTCTGCCCCCCAGCACACCCCTCCCCCCAAAGCACCCCCCTTTCCCTCTCCCCCTCCACTTCTTACCAGCATGGGACACGATTGCTATCTGCTCCCCCCAAAGCAGCCCCCTCTCCCCCTGGTTCCCTGTTGTGCCATGCCTGCCTGCTCCTTGGCCCCCTTCTGTTTCCCCCCCCCTCCTGTTCTTACCCTTTCTCCATCCATGGTTCCTGGTGTCAGAGGGAAGATACACCTGAAAGTGTTGAAGAAGCAAAAACTTTGTTGTCCAGTGGAATCGCACTATAGCAAAAAAAACCTAAGAAGGATTTTAACATCACTGGAATGTAGGGAGAGAGTAGATCAGCTCTATCTTCTGGTCAGTTTCAAAATGGAAAAGGCGTTCAACAGGGTAACCAGGGATTTTCTGTTTGTGACTGAAGAAATATGGGTTCACGGGTCATTTTCAAGCATTACTTATGGCTTTGTACACCACACCTGGAGCAACTATAAGCAGCAATGGACTTCAATCACATCCAATTTCAATATGTTGGTGAATGAGACAGGGTTGTCTCCTATCTCCAATGCTCTTTATTCTTACACTAGACCCCCTCAAACGTGATATAATGGATAATGCAGATATTCATGGAATTAAGGTGGGTTCCCAAATTTTTAAGATTGCAGCCTTTGCAGAAAACATTTTGGTGCACTTGACAGATCCAGTGTCTTCTCTAGGGGTGTTGTTAGAAAGCATAAAAGAATACGGTGATGATGCAGTTCTTCGATTAATTTGCTAAAATTGGAAGTGTTACCTTCTTCGTTAGATGTACAGCACGAATAGGACAATTCATTTCCTCTCCAATGGACTAACTGCTTGTTGCAGTTTTCTGGGTCTCGCCGCGTCTTGGTAAGAAGAACTGATGTTTCAGCCATCATGCTGTGGCTTTCTTCGGGGTATGCAGTGAGATCTGCACAAGATCTACATCAAGTCAAAGAGCTTGTATTTAATTCATAAATGAAGTTGTTGCTGAACTAGCGGCTTTGTGAAAGGTATGGATTGATTGTCTGCCAAGGAGTGTGAGGTTGTCCTCTCTGTATACATAACTTACTGTGGGAGAGTGTGGTGCAGTGGTTAAAGCTACAGCCTCAGCACCATGAGGTTGTGGGTTCAAGCCCAGGCTGCTCCTTGTGACCCTGGGCAAGTCGCTTAATTCCCCCCTTGCTGCAGGTACATTAGATACATTGTGAGCTCACCAGGAAAGACAGGGAAAATGCTTGAGAACCTGAATAAATTCATGTAAACCATTCTGAGCTCTCCTGGGAGAACAGCATAAAAATTGAATGAATAAATAAATTCTTCCCAGCTGAAGTCATTTTACTTTCTGATTAGCTAACTGTATTTATTTCAGGTAAATCCTGTATGCATGTTCCCAAGAACTCTTGCATAGAGCACAACAACATTTGGTCCATAAAGCATAATTTATATGGTTCATTAGCATAGATTATGCAAATATTACCTTCAAATGTCCATACAAAGGAAGATCAGCTGACAAATTCTTCAGTTTTTCCTTGGCACCTTCTCTCCAATAAACACTGCCATGTTGCTGTAAAAATATGACTATGTTAAATGTTTTATAAAAGGAAAAGAGAGAAATACTCCTTTGAATATATGCAAATCTAAAGAACAGTACAGGAGGACCAATTAAATTCCAACCAACTACAGAAGTGAGTTAACACGCAAAAGATTGTACTTATTAAATAGACAAAAAAAAAAATCAATACAATGGCAAAATTTTCTAAAACCAATAAAATACATAAAAAGATTGCCTGATTCTATTACATACAAAAAGGAGTTTACACGTGTGATCTTTCAGAGAGAAAGAGATCATGGTTACTATGGATGTGCAGACTAGATGGGCCATTTGGCCTTTATCTGCCATCATGTTTCTATGTTTCTATATATACAAAAATAGTGCCAGGCTTGACACAAATCGGTGGTAAATGCTTACCTCAGGAATCAAAAAAAAATCTAGCCAAGAAATATTTGACTGGCATATGTTGGAAAAAAAATAGGCAGAACAATCTGCACGCACCTCTAAGGTTAGCAGTCAAGCCGTTAGAAGCACACACAGCTTGACTGTTCGCTAACCTGTGAGGCACTGGCAGATTATCCTGTCTAGTTTTGCTTAATACGGTAGATGCTGAAGATCAGAAGATGCCAAGTACATATTTTTTGATCCAATACAGTTACAGCAATTGTTACTGAAGAAAGAAGAAAATTATCATACGAGATAAAAGGCCTAGTTTATTAGGTACATAGATATAGGAATTTTCCTGAATTTCTTTGCTTGGCATTATCCTTGATTTATGGGGGGGTTCTCCCCAGTGATGTAGATTTGATTTGTTTTCCGAAACTATTACATTAAACATTAATTAAGTTAGGTGCATAGAGTGGCTAGTGCACCAATCTAGTCACCTAACTTTGGATGGCATTTACAGAAACAGGGCCTAAGTGTCCACTTACCCACATGTAGATTAACATGTTCAAGTAGCACCTAAGTACAGGCGCCCAGTTAGGGAATTGCCCTTCATGTATGTTTGTAGTGCTGAGGGCATCCAACATGTGTTAATAAATAATAATATCCGGTATCTTTAAGTGATTTTCTAGTACATACTCTATGAGGAGATTTATGAAAGATTTATTCTACTTTTGCACTTGCAGTTACCCATATTTCAGGATATTTTCTATTTAATTTTAAATCTTTAAATCTTTTCAAAAGATTTAAAATTAAATAGAAAATATCCTGAAATATGGGTAACTGCAAGTGCAAAAGTAGAATAAATCTTTCATAAATCTCCTCATAGAGTATGTACTAGAAAATCACTTAGATACCGGATATTATTATTTATTAACACATGTTGGATGCCCTCAGCACTACAAACATACATGAAGGGCAATTCCCTAACTGGGCGCCTGTACTTAGGTGCTACTTGAACATGTTAATCTACATGTGGGTAAGTGGACACTTAGGCCCTGTTTCTGTAAATGCCATCCAAAGTTAGGTGACTAGATTGGTGCACTAGCCACTCTATGCACCTAACTTAATTAATTAGCACCAATTTAACAATTAGCACCTTGAGATTGACATAAATTGCACTTAATTAGATGTTAGGTGCCTAATTTGGTCCAAAAGCCTACCTGAAATTAGGCGTGGTTAGGGGGGAAGATCGTGGGCGTGTTCATATAGGTGTCTGTTTTGGACTTATATAATCCCAACAAACCTCTACACATTCAAGCGTTAAGCTGTACCAGGGATTTACATCATATAGTACTTAATGTATACGGGATCTTCAGATTGCTGTTGGTGTAGCATAACACCCCACGGCTGCAATCCTCATTAGTCCCGTTACTCCTACTCTTTATTCTTGCTGTACAGTGAGAGATTAGAGAAACTAGGCCTCTTCTCCCTTGAAAAGAGGAGACATGATCAAAACATTCAAGATAATGAAGGGAATAGACTTGGTAGTTAAAGACATGTTGTTCACTCTCTCCAAAAGTAGAGAGAACGAGAGGGCACTCTCTAAAGTTAAAAGGGGATAGATTCTGTACAAACGTAAGGAAGTTCTTCACCCAGAGAGTGGTAGAAAACTGGAACGCTCTTCTGGAGGCTGTTATAGGGGAAATCACCTTCCAGGGATTCAAGACAAAGGTTGATTGGGCAGTATAAGAAATTTTAAATAAACTTTTTAAAATAAAATAAACTTAAAATTTTTAAATAAACTTGAAGTTAGACAAGTTCCTGCTGAACCAGAACATACGCAGGTAAGGCTAGTCTCAGTTAGGGCACTGGTCTTTGACCTAAGGGCCGCCGTGTGAGTGGACTGCTGGGCATGATGGACCACTGGTCTGACCCAGCAGCGGCAATTCTTATGTTCTTATGCTTATAATTAATCTTTAGTTTTAATTTTTAATTTTCCATTTTATAAGATTATTAAGTAGTTGCTGACTTAGCCTTGTAATATGTGTTCTTTAGCAGCTACTTAATAATCTTAATCAGGGATGCCCAAAAAGTTGATTGCGATTGACCAGTAGATTGCAAAGGCAATGCGAGTTGATCGTGGAGCCCATCCCTGGCTCCACGATAGAATCATGTTGCCTTTGCATTCTGTTCTCCCTGCTTCCCCAACGCTAGGCCAGGCACGTACAAGCACCGGGCCCACAACCTTTCTCCCCCCCGTCAATTCTGACATCGGAGAGGAAGTTTCAGGCCAGCCAATTGTGCCTGGCCTGGCGGCGGGGAAACAGGAAGAAATTGGCGGCGGTGGCTTGGGGCGGAGGGCAGGGAGAGAGAAAGACAGAAAGAAAAAAAAGAGGGGGCTGGGAGAGAGAGAGAGAAAGAAAGGGGGGCAGGGAGAGAGAGAGAGAAAGTTGGACTCATGGAGGGTCAGAGAGAGATGATGGCTGGGGAATGGAATGAGGTCTGGAGGAGAGGAAGTATGCAGGAGGCAGGCAGAAAGAAAGAAATATTGGATTTACAGTCAGAAGAAGGAAGTGCAACCAGAGACTTATGAAATCACCAGTCAGCAAAGATAAGAAAAATGATTTTATTTTAAATTTAGTGATCAAAATGTGTCTGAATTTATTTCTGCTGTCTATATTTTGCAATATGATCCCCTTTTACTAAACTGGGAGCAGCGCAGGGCATTCAGCGCAACTCCCGATGCTAAAAACTGCTATCGCGTCAAAGGACCCCTCTCGTTGCGCTGGATGCCGGGACTGCTGCGGGAGCTGCCTGCCTCCGATGAAATGAAAAGTGCTGCTGGCGGCTCCCTCCTTGCGGCCCGCAGTCGCGTGTCCAAAGGAGTGTGGCCAAAGGGGCAGGACACACCCCTTTTGAGCCCCTTCGGAGCCTGTGCGGAACCGGAAGCAGACTGTTATCAATTCCTTCCACCATGGGCACGGTTGGAAGAGCAGGTAACTTTAGGTATACAGTCTGCTTCCCTCTCCTCAGGGGAGCCATCACCACCTCCCCAGCGATTAAGCTTTGTTGGAAGAGTAGAGACACCCTCCAAGGTTGAGGATGTAACCTCTTCCTTACAACTGTCTGATATAACTGGACTTAGTGTTTCAGATCAATCTGGTATGGTGGGAACAAAAGGTTTGACCCCTGTACAAATGGTTGTGGAGCCAAGCCTGAATATTCTCCCTAAAGAAAAAGAGCTCACTTTAAATGATGTATGGTTAACTGTTAATAGAATTGAGTCTTCATTGCAAAATACAGTTTTGAAACTGTGCCAGTTCTCCTCTGATACAGCAGTTAAAATAAACGAGCATGAAACTCGAATAACAGAGCTAGGAAATAAATTAGATAAATTGGATAAATCAGTGAATAATTTACAGAGTACTGCTTCCGCCAATATTAAAGATAATATAACGGTTCATGCCAAGATGGGAAAAATGGAGAATTATATGAAAGCAAAAATCTTCGTTTTTTAAAATTTTCCCATCGCTCATTACCTATCTCCATTGGAGCTATTAAGAATGTATATGAGGGAGATTTTGCAATACTCTAATGTGGATACCTTTGAGCCTGATAACCTCTTTTACATTCCGAGGGCTTCTAGGGAGGTGGTAGATGAGGGGGAAATAGATAAACTAGTATCACCAGACAGTTTGGATCTGTCTCATTTTCTTGAGTCCTCTAAGGACATAATTACAGCATCTTTCTATCCCTCCTTCCCATTCCCCTGTGCAGCAGAATCCCACCGACCCTCCCACCGTGAGACTGACATACCTCCGCTCCGAGGCCTCCTAAAACAGCAGGAGTGGGGGTTGCTGAATCAATGAGTCCAATTTTTTCAGCAAATCAGGCAGCACTAGTGTCAGGGATGGAGTCAAGGAGTGTCGGGGGGAGGGGGGCTTCGGGGGTTGATCTTAACTAGGGCTTATTTTCAGGGTAGGGCTTATATACTGAGCATCTTTAAAAATCATGCTAGGGCTTATTTTCGGGATAGGTCTTATTTTCAGAGAAACAGGGTGGTAGTAACTATGGAAGTAAATAAAACCTGTTCTCAAGTACTTGGGATAATGGCTCTGACAACTGGACTTGTAAGCTTACCTGCCCAGTCCCAGACAGTGCTTTAACCTGGGAAAAGTTGAATCCAGAAGATCTCATCTTTTCCAACAAAACATCTAGAGCCTGGAAGAACAAAAGTTGTTAGTTACATACAAAATGGCAAGCCACAGAGCAAGAGTTGGAAGAAAACAGCTACCACAACAGTAATCATTAAGAAAGGATTTCTAACAAAGAGCCAAAAAGGAACTCATAAGATTGAAGTTTCTTCGAAAATTTCATAAACATTGAATTGCAAATAGACAACACAAAATTCTCTACAAAAAAAAAAAAAAAGAAAGTAAGGCACTAGATGGCGGGGAGTGGCCAAGATGGTGGCGCTTCTTTGGCGGCGTTAAGATCACTCCCGACGCTGCTTTTTCTTACTTGCTACTAAGAATGCCGCATATCAAAAGGAAGGGAAGTGTGAGGGCACCTACCTCCTCAACGCCCCCACCTCCTCAACGCCCCCACTTACCCCCAACGCAGCGAACGATGGAGCATTAACTGCCAATAGTTTGCTCACATTCGGGCGATCTGAGCCCCGCTATGAGGGAGAGCAGACAAGGCTCGACCTTGGGGCATGAGACCTCGCTTTCGCCCACAACTGGTGTCCCTCCTCCCTGTTCGGCCGATGCTGCTGCCCTGGAAGAAGAAGGCAGCAGTGTCGAAGTTGCCCCAGATGCTTTCACAGAGGGAGGTTCCTCGGCAGATGAGCTTCTGCCGATGCGAGTCAGCTCGGGGGAGTTTACTCCTACTGGTGAGGATACTTTGAAGGCTACCTTGAAGATGCTCCAAAAATTGGAATCAGCAACAGCGAAGATGAACAAAGAGGTAAAGGCCTTAGCGGCAAAAATGGATACCATATCTAAAGTTTTTGAACAGACTAATTTGGAAACTAAAAATTCCATTATGAAAATACAAGATGAGGTGCAATCTCTCCAGGCTCATAGAGCAGTGGCAATAAAAGTCAGTACTTTGCTTCACCGTAAATAGAAAATATCGAGAATTTTACTCGTCGATTAAATGTAAGAGTATTGAATTTTCCTAAAACCTGTGGAATTTCCCCATATGACATGTTCAAAAAGTATTTGATGGAAGTTTTGAGTTATTCCGCAGAATTTATACCTTCATTAAATAAAATTTATTATCTTCCACTATCAACAAAAAAAAATCCAGGGGAATATGGAAGAAGAAAAAAATGTTCAGTCTTCACAGATTGACTTTAAAAATATTTCTGCAATTCTTGAGGAATCTATTACGGAGTCAGCTATAAGAACAACATTATTGATATCTTTTGTTTTCCAACAGGATTTGGACTCATTTATGAAACAACTAGTCTTTAAGCCCGTTACATTAACGGGTGCTAGAATAGAGTGTCTATCTGTCTGTGTTTCTTTATCTCTCTCTCCTTGGCCACTGTCTGTGTCCTTCTGTCTCCCCCCCACCCCCCGAGCAAAGCTGTCTGCCCCAGCATACACCTCCCACCCAAAGCAGCCCCTTTTCCCTATCTCTCCATGGCCCCTTCTGTCTCCCCCCAAGCACACCCCTCCCCCAAAGCAGCCCCCTTTCCTTCTCCCTGTCTCTCCATGGCCCCTTCTGTCTTCCCCCCAGAGTAAAACTGTCTGTCCCCAGCACAACTCCCCCCCAAAGCAGCCCCCTTTCCCTCTCCCTATCTCTCCATGGCCCCTCTCCCTCTGGCCCTCTGAATTAATCCCCCTGCTTACCCTCCCTCCATCCCGGCGTCTTCTGGCCTGCTCCTCTTCAAAGCAGGCCGCAATCGTGGTGGCCGGCCCCAGTGAACTTCGCAGGCCGCTCCCCAACCCGGAAGCACACTCCCCCCTGACGCGATCCCGTGCGTCAGAGGGAACGTGCCACCGAAGCCGGAATGCGGCCCGCGAGGCCCGCCAAAGCCGGCCACGATCACAGGCTGCCCCAAAGAGGAGGATCAGCAGCAGCTGCAGCGACAGCAGCGGTGAGCGAGGGCTGGAGGTATGATCCAGCTTGCTTCGGGTTGCTGAGGTGAGGGCGGGAGATCTGTTGAGCTTCCTTCGGGTTGGTGAGGGTGGGAGGAGGGGAGTGGCCAGAGTGATCATTGGCCGGGTTCTAAAATGGAACACGGCCACGGATCACACACCACGGCTGCAGTAAACATGCTTTTTTAAAAGCGCATGCGCCACTAACCTTTTATTATATAGGATAATTTAAATTCTCAAAAAACTTTATTTTATGGTAAACAAATATGGGCATACTTAGATGTCACTAAGGCAACTCAGGAAAGGAGGAAACATTTCTGTCTTTGAGACAAGATGTAATTTCTTTAGGGGCCACTTTCCTATTAGCTTACCCTTGCAAGTGTGTTATAAAGTATGCACAAATTAAATATGTCTTTTTTCTTCCTGACCAATTAAAGACCTTTTTGGAGCTGAAAAAGATAGCCTGAAGTTGGACGCAGTGTTTAGATAGATAGTAAACTGGCGTTATTGCCTTTTCTTTTGACCTTTTAAGTTTTATTAAATAAATGTACTTCTCTTACTTTTGAGCTAACATCCCCCCTTTTACTTGGGGTCTAAGGAAGGATTTTTCAGTTATACCTCATATTTTGTGAGATGCATATTAAGAATATTTTCCTGTATTTCTGTAACAAGAAGTTTGTTTTCTTGTAAGCTTCTGCTGGTCGTGTAGAGGTGGAAGATGATATTTTCTTTCTTATAGGACCCTAGGCCACAAGAGGGCATCCGCTGAAACTCAGGGGCGGGAAATTTCATGGCGACACCAGAAAGTATTTCTTCACAAAGAGAGTGGTTGACCATTGGAACAAGCTCCCAGAGCCGGAGATCATGGCCAACAGCGTGCCTGATTTCAAGAATAAGTGGGATGCCCACGTCGGATCTCTATGAGGGTAGGGTAAAGGTATTGCCACCTGAGTATGATCTCTAGGAGGGTAGTTAGGGAGGGTTAATAGAGTGGGCAGACTTGATGGGCTATAGCCCTTTTCTGCCGTCATTTTCTATGTTTCTATGTTAAGGCATATGCTTTGACTGACTTCAGACAGTGGGACTTTCTAAGCTCATAACAAACTCATCTTGATTCAAAGCGCAGATAGAAAAATGTCAAGTCCATTGTACCAATTTCGACAAAACAGCAAACCGTTCTAACCTTGACCCACATTAACACGGGAGATGTTATCACCAGCTTATCACTATGGGCATGAACTCCACCTTGGGTCCTGCAGAACAAAAAGTAATAAATTATTCTTGCTGAGATAAGTTTATTTTCAGATTTACTTCTCATGTCATCTCTCAAAACTTAATGCTTTCAACTAAGAACATAGGCTTGACATGCTTGAATCTGTTAGCAAGTTTTTAAAAAACTTTTATTAAGCCACATTAGGCTTTTATCACCGGTCGCTGCGGTAAAAGCTATTCTACGAGCGTCAGATCTTCTACCGCAGCAGCTGTCGATAAAAAAAAACAACCTAACACGGCTTGATAAAAGGAGGCCTACGCAAATATCTGTTTTGTGAATTATTGACATTCATTCAAAATGAAACCAAAAGCATATCTAGGCTTTTAACATTTACAGTTTTGTTTTTTATGTTCATGATGTTAGACCCCCGAATCAAATGTAAAACATACCCAAATTCAGGAAGTTCTTTATCAAAATGAACGTTATCTTCATAGATCACTTCTAGGCTTTCATCAATAGCAATAACTTTGAGCTGAAAGAGAACAAAAATGCTGACTTCAAGCATTAGTGGAGATTACCTACAGAAAGCAAAATTTTCCTGTAACTCAAGGAGCTCTCCTTCACTATAAATTGTCTAAATGGCGAGAGACAAATAAGATCCTAGAAGAAAAAATCACCTTGAAGACATCCAGTAATAGTATAATAATTTTTATTAAATGAGCAGCTTAAAAAAACCCAAATAGGAATCTAAATGTTCAGTCAAATGCCAGGATGTTTCAGCACAAAGAACCCAATTCTATAAACAGTACCTACTATAGCTCCTAGATGCCGTTTAACTTAATTGTCAATCATCCGCCAGGCACCCTTTGAAGATCATCGCATGGTGTAGTTTAATATTAAAGATAAGAAAAAAATCCCTGAAGGGTATATACCACAGAAAAATACTATAATATCAGAGCAATGTAATTACAAAGTTAGAAATATTGTACAGTTATTAATTTAAAATTTGCAAAAGTATCACAAAATTTTTCATAGAGTAACATACATAAAACATCATAAAAACACTGCAAACAAACCAAGCAAACCAGACAAAACATAACAACATATAACATATAACAGGCACTATCAAACCAAGCTGGAAAAAGCCACACAAAAGATCATACAATGATTTATAAATGTAGCTGTGTTCAAAAGTTCATAAATCACTTAGCTTGAGAGTTCAAAATCTTCCTGGAACAATGTCCACGAGGAATAAAGTAAGCAAGCTGATTGTGGGCCATCCAGAAAGGAAAAAGTCAAAAGACCAACATCCCAAATAGATTAGAGTTCAAATCCAACCTTCATACCACAAGGTGCAAGTGCAGGTGCAAGTGCAAACGTGCTGTCAGTAAACAGTATGATAAGTTGAAAAATCCAAAAAGTCTCAAACCAAGAGGACAGAGAGCATTTTCAAAATCTTCACAAGCAGAGGTGAAATGCCATAAAGGGCAACCAATCTTCTAACATTCTCCAGCACTGCTGGTGGCCTCCTCTGTTTTGTTCATTTGCCGTGGTCCACCCTCCTCTGAAGCAACTTCCCTCTTCCGCTTGAGCAGACCGCAGCAAAGGAACCGTACAGAGGAGGCCACGAGCAGTGCGCTGGTGACTTCCTTGCAGTTTTCATGGCAAGGGGGGGGGGCTGTGGAACCAGGACCAGGACGTGACATCAGAAGGGTGCAAAGGCCGGCGCAAGCAGCAGGTGGAAGATGCTGCTCGCACTGGCTAACATTTCAAGAGGTATACGAGGGGCGCTCAAGCGGCTGGGAAGAGTGGAGATGCTCAGGCAGCTAGGAAGAATGGGGGGCACACGGTGTGGTAATGCCAGGCGCCACCGCCCCTGGCGCCAATCTCTCTTGCAACACCGCTGCCTAGATCAGTGTTCATCAATCTTTTGACGCCTATGGACCAGTGGAAATAAAAGAATTATTTTGTGTACCAGCACCAGTCTGCAGACCGGTGGTTGAAGAACACTGGGCTAAGTCGTGGGCCAGACCCTGCCCATCTCCGCTCAATCTCCACCCCAGACCCCGCCCCATAATAGTACTAATTGTAACACCATTTTTTTCTATTCATTTTTCATATATACACGCACACACACAACCCTTAATATAATTGAAAAATCATCTAACCCATATATGGACCTATTAACCTGCCAACTCTCAAGCACCACACTAAAAGACACACTAAACATAGCGCCGGGAAACTGGTCTATATAGTAAGAACTGAAGTGGAAGACTTCATATACCAAAACTTACTAATAACAACCTACTCCTAGGAGACCTAAACCTGCACCTTGAAGACCAATCATCCAAACAAGTAGACAACTTTCTCTCATTTCTCAAAGCCTTATCCTTCCAAATGCTAAATCCACAAAAAACTCATGAAAAAGGCCACCAACTTGATATCGCAACCTTTATGACCCCGCAAACCATCCCTAACAGAAATTCATACATCTAACGGAACATGGTCCAGATCCATCTGGTCAGACCACTACACTTACACTTTCAACATCAACTGGACCAAAAACAAAAAAAACATAACAAAACTCAATAAAGCAACATACACCTCACGCAAACACATCAAACCCTCCAAATTCTGGACTAAAATAGATGAAACAATTCAAGAAAACAACCCCGAGGACTTCATCTCACAATGGGAACACCCTTGATGAACTAGCACCATTACAAACCAAAACCAGAACCAGCAGAAGATCAGATCAATGGTTTGACTCTGAACTGCTATAACTCAAAAGACAATGTAGATGACTAGAAAGAAAATGGAGAAAATCGAACTCGGATCATACAAAATCCGCCTGGAAAAAAAATCAACAATACAAATCACAATTAAAGGACAAGAGAAAAGCACATTACACCAACCTAATAGGCACTGAAACTCAAGACACCAAAAAACTATTCCAAATTCTAAAAAAACTAACTGACACCAAACCTTACCTTACATTACCACTCCCCCCTCAGCCATTCTATTAGCAGAACACTTCCAAAATAAAATTACAAATGAAAGAGCTACCCTCAATGACACCCCTACCCCTCTTATCAAACTCTCAATTTTCCCCACAGATAGAGATCCAACTGCAGCAGACAGAATATGGTCTCAATTCCCCAACATTCAATGGCCCGAATTCAACAAATACTGCATCCTGTGACCTCAACAACTGTCCACCATATCTCCTACAAACATCCAGCACAAAATTCTGTGCTTTTCTTCTTAAATGGATACAAATCACACTCATAAGCGGCCACTACCCAACTAAGCTCAGCGAAATCATCATCACCCCGATCCTCAAAGACCCTAAAGGACCAATAGACCAAACATCCAACTACAGACCCATTGCCTCTATTCTACTCTATGTCAAAATAATAGAAGGACTAGTTGCCAAATTCCTCACCAATTACCTGGAAAACCAAAACATACTCCATCCCACACAATCCGGCTTCAGAACCAACTTTAGCACAGAAATACTACTAGGATCTCTCTTAGACACAGCCAGACAACATCTCAGCACAGGGAAAAAAATGATGCTCATACAACTAGACCTGACCTCTGCATTCGACCTGGTGGACCATAGCATCCTACTACAAATCCTAGGTACAATAGGTCACAGATAAAGTATACTCATGGTTTAAAGGATTTCTAAAATCAAGAACCTATAGAGTAAAATCAGACAAAGAAAAATCTGAACCTTGGTCAAACCTCTGCGGAGTTCCAAAGGGATCCCCTCTATCTCCTACACTCTTCAACCTCTATACTGTCTCCCTCAGCTCCCACCTGGACAAACAAGGCATAACCTCATATAGCTATGCAGATGACATCTATGCATTCTCGTACCCTTCGATCAACCAAAACCCTCCATGACAGACACAATACACCAAATACTAAAATCAGTAGCGACCTGGATGAAAGATCACAAACTGAAATTGAACCCAGACAAAACTAAATTCATCCTCCTCGAAAACAACAAAATACCAACCATAACCAACATTGAAATTAATGCAATCAATTACTCCATACAACCCACTCTAAAATTACTAGGAATAACAATTGATAGATGCTGCACCATGCAACCACAAATCAATAAAACAATACAAAAATCATTCTCAATCATGAGAAACTTAAGACAAGTTCAGAAATTCTTTAAAAAAAAATCACAATTCCAACTCATAGTACAGTCCCTAATACTAGGCTTACTAGGCTACTGTAATATCCTTTATCTCCCCTGCCCTGCAACAATAACAAAACAACTACAAACAATCCAAAACACAGCACTAAGACTCATCTACTCATTGAAGAAACATGACCACATTACAGAAGCATATCTCAAATCGCACTGGCTTCCAATCTCAACAAGAATACAATTTAAATTCTACTGTCTACAATTTAAGACTTTATACGGAGACAGTCCAAACTACCTGAACAACCGCCTCATCCACAACACCTCAACCAGACATAGGAAAACTCACACCCCATTCTCATACCCCCCCAATTAAGGAGAAACGGAAAAAACTATGATGGCCTACTAGCCACTCAAGCAGCCAAACTAGACAACCAAATCACCAATCTATTGACAGCATCCCTAGACTACAAAACTTTTAGAAAAGAAATAAACACCATACTATTCAAGAAACCCCTGAAAAAGAAATAACACCTCAAGTATCAAACACTGCCTCTCACTAAAGCCAACTACCCTAAACAAATAATCATACTCATTTCTTACTCTCTTTGAAAATGAACAAATCTCTTTTTGGTAAGATCTTTTTGTAATACTTCCTCGATAATTCTTTTGTAATCCGCCTTGAACTGCAAGGTAATGGCAGAATAGAAATCCCTAATGTAATGTAATGTAATAATGGTTAACCATAAAATTAAACTACATAAAGCACATTGTATGCTTCTCAACATTCATTCCTACCAGAAAACAGATAACCCCATGCAAATACGGGACCAAAAACTAAAAGTGCTAATATATACAAACAAACCCAAGATGTAAGACTCTGCATGCAGTACAACCTCAGAGAAAAAAAAAACATGCATTTCTTCCTGAACAGTGCAAAATACAGACAGCAGATGTAAATTCTCAAAACTGACACAATTCAATCACTAAATTTAAAAATAAAATAATTCCCCCTATCTTTGTTGTCTCCCTCCCTCCATGCTGTGCCTTATTTTTGGGCCTGCTCCCGCCTGGCCGTTTTATGCCGCCCCCCGACATTATCTTCGGACCAGCTCCCTCTTCCTCACTGACACATTGCACAAAGCCGCGGGTAGCGGCTCCTCGCACGTCCCACGCCTCATCCAGAAACCTTCCCTCTGACATTGCAACGTCAGAGAGAAGGCTCCCGGTTCAGGCGCAGGGCGCATGTAGGAGCTACTGCCCATGGCTTTGTGCACTGCAGCAGTGGGGAAGAGGGAGCCAGCCCGAAGAGTACGCCGCAACGATCGCACTGCGGACCGGCGGCTGAAGAACACTGTCTCAGGCCCAATGAACGTGCCGGCCCTGTGGACCGGTAGGAAATTTCTGCGGACTGGCACCAGTCCAAGGACCGGAAGTTGAAGAACATTGGCCTAGATGACTCCCTAACAAATACTAACACCACTTAAAAAAAAGAGGGAACAAACCATTTTCATAGTGAAGCTGTAGAAGACTAGTGTGATAAACTTGTACTTTGATGTTCTCCTATTGGAAGTGGTTTGGTCTAGGAATTCAACAAGATGTGGGATCAAAGCAAATCATAGTAACATAGTAAATGACGGCAGATAAAGACCTGAACCATCCATCCAGTCTGCCCATAAGTTATACTCATTAAAAATACATGATTATATTAACTTGTCTCTTCTTTGATATTTCTGGGCCGTAGGCTGTAAAGCTTGGTAAATACCAAGCTTTACAATATTGTCCTAGGTTCCAAATGCTGAAATTGCCGTCCAACCATCCCGTTGTTTGCAGGACATCTACTGTATAGTCTGGCCAGTAACAACCTCCTGTTCCAAATGATACAAAGGTGTGCAACCTGCAGGGAGCACATTTATTCCTAAATTGCACAGTGGCAGGTATAACTCTAACAATATAGTAGTTCACAACCATGATCAAAAAGTCCACTGCATACACGCTGCCAAACTGCTCATTAACATGCAAAAATAAAATATGAGAAAAAGAGACCTCAGAGAAAGATTTTTGCTCCTTATTTTCAACACATCAAGTCCTGCAATGGAGCTAACACAGTTATTGGTCCAAGCGTTGATGGGCAGACTAGAAAGATCATGCTAGTCTCTTTATCTGCCCTCTTTTACAATGGAGGGATAATACTTTGTGCATTTAAAGCTGTGCAACCTCTGGTGCTCTCCACACAGACGTGCAAGTTAGAGTGCTTCTTTTTTTTTTTTTTTTTTTAAGTTCAATAATTTTTATTAAGTATTTTAAAGGATACAAGAATCATTTAAAGTACATAGAGTGCTTCTTATCTGTTCAATATCCCAATCCCACCATTTCCTTTTTTGTCTCTCATCATTATAGCATGCAAACATACTCCCTCTCCCCCCACCCCCCATCCTAATCTGAAAATCGGGAGGAGAGGAGGGAGAATCTCAAATTGCACCAAACAGGAAGAGAGCACAGCAGGGGCAGTTAGAAGTACTGTACAGGAAAAGCAAAGGCTGAGCTTCTCTAAGCAAAACGGGCCACCGAGAAAGAAAGGGACTTAAAAAACAAAAAAAAAAAAACCCGCATAGTGGTTGTTGGCAGAGCCCTAGAGTCGAAGGGCACCGACGCCCCGGCGCTGTACCTGCTGCGTGCTGAAGTCGAAGCCGAGGAAGGTGCGGCGGGGAGCGGAGGCCATGGCGGGGGGAGGGGGGACGCTGAGGCCCTGGGACGGCCTCCCGCGCAATCAGTCCGTGACCGCGAGCGGGTGGTTTTCAGCCCGGGGCCCTTCAGCGCGCGACGGGGGTCACGCGGACAGACACAGCTCGCTTTAGGGCCCGAATCTGGAGCTCGGTGGTTTGAAAAGCACTGCAGGATACGGGTTCCCCCAGTGAAGAAGAAGAAGAAAAAAAATAAACCCCGGTGCTTTTGTTTGTCCTGTTTAAAGCCGTGAACTCTGAGGGAAACATGAAAGGTTAATAATTAAGGATGTTTGGACACCAAAGTTTGAGCAAAACAACTTTCCAGTGTGTTCTGTTTGATTGCATTTCTTTGAAAATTTCATGTAAAAAAAAAAAAAAAAAAAAGCTTAATCTCCGGGTGCTTGTTCTGGAGATTCATTTCATTAGCAAAGCATAACTAGTTATTTTAGCCTTAGTAGTGGGATGTGTAAGGTGACCATTTATTTTTTTCATCAAAAGGGGACATCTATTAATTGTCAGTCCCGCCCCCAACCCTGCCCTAGCCCTGTCCCCAATCCCACCCCCAATTTCTTCCATTCATTTTTCATGTACACATAATATCTTCATATTAATTCATAATGGTAACCTTAAAATTAAAAAAAAAAACTACAAAGCACACTATACGCAGAGAAAATGTTAATTATCATTTATATTTGAGGGGTTTCAAAGATGTCAAGGCAGATCACTTTAAAATATGCAATGTCACCTCAGTAACTATAGAAAAATAGACAAATATAGTGCAAAATATAGACAGCAGATATAAATTCTCAAAACTGACACGTTTTGATCACTAAATTAAAAATAAAATCATTTTTCCTACCTTTGCTGTCTGGTGATTTCATGAGTCTTTGGTTGTGTTTCCTTCTGACTGTGTATCCTTTCTTTCATTTCTTTCTTTCTGCACTCAGTCCCAACAATTGTCCCTTTCTATTCCCTCCCTCCTTCCTTCCTATGTCCTTAGTGCCCCCAGTGCCTCCTTCCCATGCCCATAGTGTCCCCCAATGCCTCTGTCCTGTGTCCTTAGTGTCCCCAGTGTCTCTGTTCTGTGTCCTTAGTGCCCCCAGTGCCTCCTTCCCATGTCCCTAGTGCCCCCAGTGCCTGTCCTGTGTCCCTAGTGCCCCCAGTGCCTCTGTCCTTCGGGCACCGGCATGTCCTATGTGTTGGTGCTGGTGCCAGTGCCCAATCGGGGTAAAGGATTTCGTTTCGGTGCTCGGGGGGATGTAGAATCGCGGGGGAGGGAGGGCGACGTGAGCAGGGGATGCCGAATCGCGGGAGGGGGGTATGGAGCAGCATTGGTGGCCTCAAGGGAGGGGGGGAATGGAGCAGCACCGGTAGCCTTGGGGGGGGGGGAGGCGGAACGGATCAAAGCGAGTTTCCCTTACTTCCTATGGGGAAACTCACTTTGATATACGAGCAATTTGGTTTACGAGCATACTTCTTGAACGAATTATGCTCGTAAACCAAGGTTCCACTGTAAATCTTTGCCCCATTCATCTTATTGTTACTCTGGCAAAAACAACCATAATTCCATCTCTATCAAAAACTACTATTGATAATAATCATTTTTATGTAGTGCTTACGCAGCACTGTACACATTATATGCTGGTAATTTTTTTTTCTGTCCCAAATGGGCTCACAATCTAAAATTGTACTTGGTCAATGGGGTCACAAGAAGCTGTAGTAGGAACTTAACTCAGTTCTGTAGGATCTCAGTTCACTGTACTAACGATTTTCAGGCTACTCCTCCCCAGAAGCCACCTTGGACACCACTGGAAAGGATTTTGTTGAAATCAAATAGGGAGGAGGACAAGGTAAATTGGAGACTTAAATTAAAGAACTATAAACTCTTGATTAAAGAAAAATGTTCAAAACATTATGCACAGAAAATAGGGTCAGCCAAGATAAATAGTAGATAATTATTTAAACTGGTTAATAACTTAACCGATACTACACTGGTTTTAAAAGCGGATAATGAATGCTCGCCGTCTCCTGATACTCTTGCAGAGTTCTTCAGTAATAAAATTTTAGATTTGAGAGCAACATTACAATCTTCTACTTGCAACTATGATGCTTCACAACTTACGGCCTATTTTACAAAGCCACGCAGCAACAGCCCCGAAGCCCTTTAAATCTCTATGGGCTTCGGGGCCGTTAGCACAGCGCTGCCGCTAGCTCGGCTTTGTAAAAGAGGCCGTTAGTTACTTGGAAGATGGCTCAAAGGCTGATATGTCCTGGGATCATTTCCAAGCCCTAGACTGGCACCAATTTTTAAAGTTGTTGAATAAATATGTCAAATCGAACTGTTTGCTGGATGATTGTCCCCCAAATGTAATTTTAAAAAATGCTTTATCTACTTTTAAAGTGGATTTATTTAAATGGGCTATTTTTTCTTTGATTAAGGGACTGTTTCCTGATGAATTGGGTCAAATTTTGGTTACCCCTGTTCTTAAAGATCAGAAGGTATCAGTTGCCACAAAATCCTATTGTAGACCCATAGCAAGCATTACTTTGTTTACCAAATTACTGGATGATTTAGTTAATTTAGAATTAGTAAGTTATTTGGATAAATTTAATATCCTTAATGACCATTACTCGGGATCTAGAACAGGATATAGTACAGAGACCGTCTTCAATGTTTGAGTATCTTCATGGTCTATTTAGCAAAGACACTAGTGCCTTAATTCTTCAGCTAGATTTTAGTAGTGCCTTTGATCTAGTAGATCATGAAGTATTGTTGAGTTGTTTATACACAATAGGACTTTCAGGAAGGGTCTGGAACTGGTTTCAAGGTTTTGTGAAGAAAAGATCTTATCGAGTGATTTGTGACGATAACTATTCTCATTCATGGAGCAACCGATCTGGTGTGCCCCACGGTTCTCCGCTATCGCCTACCTTATTCAACATCTACATTTCCCCTTTAAGACATTTATTACAGAGTTTAAATGTAAAATTTTATATATACACAGATGACATTTCTATTTTAATCCCTCTAAATAATTTTACCACTGAAATTTTAAACCAGATATCTTCTATTATGACTCAGAAAGAACAGTGGACAATTAATTTTAAACTGAAACTCAATATGGAAAAGACCAAACTTTTCTTGGCTAGTCCCAATGACAAAATAAACTCATTGCTTCATCTTAATGGTCATGACTACCCGATTATTAATAATAATAATAACTTTATTTTTGTATACCGCGGTACCACAAACAGTTCAGAATTCTGGGAATCACACTAGACCGACATTTAACACATGAACTTAGTGGTACAAAAAAGCACAGTTACTTACCGTAACAGGTGTTATCCAGGGACAGCAGGCAGATATTCTTGACTGATGGGTGACGGCACTGACGGAGCCCCAGTACGGACAATTTTAGAGTGATTGCACTCTAAGAACTTAGAAAGTTCTAGTTAGGCCGCACCGCGCATGCGCCTTCCCGCCCGACGAAGGCGCACGGTCCCCAGTTAGGATAAGCCAGCTAAGAAGCCAACCCGGGGAGGTGAGAGGGACGCAAGAATATCTGCCTGCTGTCCCTGGATAACACCTGTTACGGTAAGTAACTGTGCTTTATCCCAGGACAAGCAGGCAGCATATTCTTGACTGATGGGTGACCTCCAAGCTAACAAAAAGAGGGATGGAGGGAAGGTTGGCCATTAGGAAAACAAATTTTGTAAAACAGATTGGCCGAAGAGTCCATCCCGTATGGAGAATGCATCCAGACAATAGTGAGATGTGAAAGTATGAACTGAGGACCAAGTAGCAGCCTTGCAGATTTCCTCAATGGAAGTGGAACGGAGGAAAGTTACAGACGGTGCCATAGCTCTAACCTTGTGGCCCGTGACAGAACCTTCCAGTGTCAGGCCCGACTGAGCATAACAGAATGAAACGCAAGCAGCAAGCCAATTGGATAGGGTGTGTTTAGATACAGGATGACCCAACTTGTTAGGATCAAAGGACAAAAACAGTTGAGGAGATGATCTGTGAGGTTTGGTGCGTTCAAGATAGTAAGCCAAAGCACGTTTACAGTCCAATGTATGCAAAGCCTGTTCACCTGGATGAGAATGAGGCTTTGGAAAAAATACAGGTAGGACAATGGACTGATTAAGATGAAAGTCAGACACAACCTTAGGGAGAAACTTTGGATGTGTACGGAGGACCACCTTATCATGGTGAAAAACAGTGAAAGGTGGATCGGCCACTAGTGCATGCAGCTCACTGACCCTCCTGGCAGAAGTGAGAGCTATAAGGAAGACCACTTTCCAAGTAAGAAATTTGAACTGCGCTGTGGCCAAAGGTTCGAAAGGAGGTTTCATTAAAGTAGACAGAACCACATTGAGATCCCAGACCACAGGAGGGGGCTTGAGAGGTGGTTTCACATTAAAAAGTCACCTCATGAACCTAGAAACTAAAGGATGAGCCGAGAGGGGTTTTCCATGAATTGGCTCATGAAAAGCAGCGATAGCACTAAGGTGAACTCTGATAGAAGTAGATTTGAGACCAGAGTTGGACAAGGAAAGAAGATAGTCCAACACCAGTCCCACTGCTAAAGACATGGGATTATGGTGATGTAAGAGGCACCAGGAAGAAAACCGAGACCACTTCTGTTGATAACACTGGAGCGTGGCCGGTTTCCTGGAAGCATCAATGATAGAGCGGACAGGCTGAGAAAGGAGTGAGTGAGCCGAAGTCAGCCCGAGAGATACCAAGCTGTCAGGTGCAGAGACTAGGTTGGGATGCAGTAGGGTCTGCTGATGCTGAGAAAGCAGAGAAGGAAACAGTGGAAGAATTATAGGTTCCCTGGAACTGAGTTGAAGTAGAAGGGAGAACCAATGTTGCCTGGGCCACCATGGAGCAATGAGAATCATGGTGGCGTGTTCCCTCCTGAGCTTGAATAATGTCCGCAGCATGAGCGGTAGAGGAGGAAATGCATATAGGAAGAGATTAGTCCAATCCAGAAGAAATGCATCGGGAGCCAGACGGTGAGGAGAGGAGAGTCTGGAGCAAAACATGGGCAGCTGATGATTGTGAGGAGCTGCAAAGAGGTCCACCTGAGGAGTGCCCCATTGAGCGAAGATGGACTGGAGAGTCAAGGGGTCGAGAGTCCATTCGTGAGGTTGGAGAATTCTGCTGAGATTGTCTGCCAAGAAATTCTGCTCCCCTTGAATGTAGACAGCCTTCAGGTATAAATGACGAGCTGTCGCCCAAGACCAAATCCATTGTGCTTCCTGACACAACAGGCAAGAGCCCGTCCCTCCCTGTTTGTTGATGTAGTACATTGCAACTTGATTGTCTGTGCAAATAAGAAGTACTTGAGGAAAGAGAAGATGTTGAAAAGCCTTGAGGGCATAAAACATTGCTCGGAGTTCCAGGAAATTGATGTGGTGTTTCTTTTCCTGAGCAGTCCAAAACCCCTGAGTTTGGAACTCGTTCAAGTGAGCTCCCCAAGCATAAGGGAGGAATCTGTGGTGATGACTAGTTGATGAGGAGGTAGATGGAATAGCAGACCTCTGGATAGATTTGAAGATGTCAACCACCAACGAAGCGACTGTCAAAGAGACGAGGTCACAGATATGTGTTGTGAGCAAGGATCCGTCGCTTGTGACCACTGAGTCGCTAGGGTCCATTGAGGAGTACGTAGGTGGAGACGTGCGAAGGGGGTGACATGTACTGTGGAAGCCATGTGCCCCAAGAGCACCATCATGTGATTCGCAGAGATTGTAATCTGTTGAAACACCTGCCGACAGAGATGAAGGATGGTCTGAAGGCAGTTGGATGGAAGAAACGCCCTCATCAGAACAGTGTCCAGAATGGCTCCTATGAATTGAAGTCGTTGGGTTGGAATGAGATGCGACTTGGGTAGATTGATTTCGAATCCCAACAGTCGAAAAAAGTGAATGGTCTGATTGGTGGCAAGCAGAACCGCCTGAGGTGAATGAGCCTTGATTAGCCAGTCGTCCAGATAAGGGAAGACTTGAAAATTGTGAGAGCGGAGATAGGCTGCTACCACAATCAGACACTTGGTGAACACCCTGGGAGAGGAGGCCAGACCGAAGGGTAGCACCTTGTACTGATAATGATGTTGATTGATGAGAAAGCGGAGATATTGCCTGGACGTCAGATGAATAGGAATATGTGTGTAAGCCTCTTTGAGATCGAGGGAGCATAGCCAGTCGCCCTGAGTAAGAAGAGGGTAGAGGGTGGCAAGAGAGAGCATTTTGAACCTCTCTTTGACCAAACATTTGTTGAGATCTCTGAGATCTAAGATGGGTCTGAGGTCTCCGGTCTTTTTGGGAACTAGAAAGTACCTGGAGTAAAATCCCTGACCTTGCTGATCTTGAGGAACTTCTTCGATGGCATTGAGAAGAAGGAGGGATTGAACCTCTTGAGCGAGAAGGAGGGACTGAGACTTGTTGGAAGCAAACTCTTTTGGCAGGCCTAACGGCGGAGGAGTCTGAAAATTGAGGGAGTAGCCGTGGGCTATGATCGAGAGCACCCACTGGTCGGTGGTGATTACTTCCCATCGAGAGTAAAAAATGTTTAGTCGACCTCCTATGGGCTGTGGAAGAGGACAGGAGGGAGAAAGACTGGCAATGCCCTGGAGAAGGGAGTCAAAAGGGCTGTGTTGGCTTCGTCTGAGTGACAGGCTTGATGGCAGGCTGCTGTTGCTGACGAGCCTGTTGATGCTGTTGCCGTTGCCTCCGAGGTTGAGGAGGATGAGGCTGAACCGGCCGAGCAGAAAACCGCCTCTGATATGAAGGTTGCTGTCTAAAAGGACGAGGAGGAGGAGGCTTCTTCTTATTTTTCAACAAGGTATCCCACCTCGTCTCATGGGCAGAGAGTTTTTGAGTGGTGGTATCCATAGACTCTCCAAACAGCTCGTCACCCAGGCAGGGGGCATTGGCAAGGCGGTCCTGGTGATTCACATCAAGGTCTGATACTCGAAGCCATGCTAATCGTCTCATCGCCACAGACATAGCCGTGGCTCAGGATGTGAGTTCAAAAGTATCATAGATGGAACGGACCATAAACTTCCTGAGTTGCAAGAGACTGGAAGTGCATTGTTGAAATGCAGGAAGTTTACGGTCAGGAAGATACTTTTGAAAAGAGGCCACTTGTTGAATTAGATGTTTCAGGTAAAAAGAGAAGTGAAAGGCATAATTACCTGAACGGTTGGCCAACATTGCATTTTGGTAAAGCCTTTTGCCAAATTTATCCATGGCCTTGCCCTCTCTACCAGGAGGGACAGAGGCATACACACTAGAGCCTGCCGATTTTTTGAGGGTTGACTCCACCAGCAAAGATTCATGGGGCAGCTGGGGTTTGTCAAACCCTGGAATAGGAATTACTTTATAAAGCGATTCCAGCTTCCTAGGGGCTCCTGGAATGGTTAGAGGAGTTTCTAAATTTTTGTAAAAAGTTTCCCTCAAGATGTCATGGAGGGGCAACTTTAAAAATTCTTTAGGAGGCTGGTCAAAATCCAAAGCATCAAGAAATGCCTTGGATTTTTTAGAGTCAGACTCTAGAGGGATGGAAAGGGTGTCTGACATCTCCTTAAGAAACTTGGTGAAGGATGAGTGCTCTGGCTTACTAGCAGGATCCTGCACCGATGGATCATCCTCATCCGAGGAATAATCTGCCTCGGTACCGAGAGGGTCAGAATCATCCCACAAATCAGGGTCCCGTACCGATGAAAGACGACCCTGAGAAAGGGGAGTAGAAGGTTCGGTATGCTTATTCTTGCACACCGATTTACCTGATCGCATGGACACCATACCGGGTGATTGTACAGCGGTACGGGTGTCAGAGAACGGTACCGGCTCAGAAGTCGAGTAAGCGGTGCGTCGAAGAGACTTCGGTTCCGCTGAGAGAACAGGCATAGAGACAGATTTTTGCGGTGCCGATAATGTCGATGCCGACAGAATAGGCTGTTCGACAATCGGCACCGAAGGCTCAGTAGGTACCGACACTGGAAGGTGTGGAGTTAGTAGAGCCGGAAGCAAGTGTTGTAATTGCTCCTTAAGCTGGGCCTGAAGGATGGATGCTATTCTCTCATCCAAAGAAGGACCCAATGGCACCGGTACCGCTTTTTTCTTGCTCGGTACCTGCGGTGCAGCTCGACGCTCAGGTGAAGTCGATGCCGATGAAGAGGCAGTGACTTCAATGGGAGCGGAGCGTTTGCGGGGCCGGCGCGCAGTCTGCAGGACTTGACTCACTGCTTGTTCGACTGGCGGGCCAAGGACAGTAGGGGATGGCTTCTTAGCCGGCTTACCTACAGGGTGCGACACCAAGGATGGATCTTGCGGCGTCGAAGTCACCGGTGCCGATTTAGAGGAAGTTGTCGGTGTCGATGTCGGAGGAACTTCCATGGCGGCACCGAAAAGAATCCGCTGTTGGATTTGGCGATTCTTTAGAGTTCTCTTTTGGAGAGAACTGCAGCGGGTGCACGTTTCAGCCCTATGGTCTGGGCCCAGACACTGAAGGCACCACTTGTGCGGGTCGGAAAGGGAAATAGGACGTGCACACCGCTGACACTTCTTGAAACCCGGTGAAGGGAAATACGGCCGTAGCAAAATTGAAGCCCGAGGCTTCGATGGTGCCAACAGGCACCGCCGGGGCCGACCGGAAAAGAGTCGAAAAAAATTGACTTTTTTTTTTTTTAAGAAAAGAAAGAAAACAAGAACGGGAACACTTCACGACAAGAAATAACGCGCGAGCGGGAAGGCGAGAAAAATGAGAAAAAATTTTCCAACAGCCGTTGGAAACACGCGTCTTCTTAGCTCCGCGGAAACTAAGAAACTGGGGACCGCGCGCCTTCATCGGGCGGGAAGGCACTCGCGCACGCGCAGTGCGGCCTAACTAGAACTTTCTAAGTTCTTAGAATGCAATCACTCTAAAATTGTCCGTACCGGGGCTCCGTCGGTGCCGTCACCCATCAGTCAAGAATATGCTGCCTGCTTGTCCTGGGATAATGCTTTTTTACATTGTGGAAATTAAGAACCATTAAAAAATATTTTGATCCTTTATTGTTCAGACTATTGGTGCAGGCATTCGTTTGATCTATTTTAGACTACTGTAACATCATCTATTTAGGAGCACCTCAAAAAATTATAATGAAATTAAGGATGATTCAGAATACAGCTGTTCAATTGATTTTTGGTCTAAAAAAGAATGACCATATTAGTCCATATTATCGTTTACTTCATTGGCTGCCTTTGGAGGCAAGAGTATTATTCAAATTTTTCTGTATCTGCTTTAAGCTGATACCGGGATTGTCTCCAGCTTACCTTTTTCCTCATTTTGTGTTGCATAGACCATCAAGAGAAACTAGAAACTTCTACTTATTTGCTTATCTAAAAATTAATGGGTCTAGATATAAGACCTTCTTAGATAGGACCCTAGCATTTCAAGCTGGTAGGTAACAATCTTGGTTAAGTAAATGTATTCAGCAAGCTATGTTATCCTATTGCTGTTTTCGGAAATTAATTAAGACCACTTTGTTCGATAAGTTTATTACTTAATGAGAGTTTTATTATTGAAATTCTATTTTACAAATATTTGTATCTTTTACTCTATTATTGTATTTCGCTGATTGTCCAGCTCTTTTTAGTGTAAACCGCCTATATTTTTAGTGTAAACCGCCTAGAACTTTTGGTTATGGCGGTATAAAAGAATAAAGTTATTATTATTATTATTATTATTATGATAGGAGCTAGGATGCTCTGCCTCACTTAAGGGGAAACAGATCTCGACAGCAGTACATCTATCCTGTTGAAGGGTCAAGTTTTGAGGTTGCCCTCAACTCCATTTTCCAAGGTTGTGCCACCTATGCAGTTGACTTAGCAGTCTTTTGGTCAGTACTTCAGTAGTTCATGCTGCCCCCTGCAGAGAAAAGCACAGTTTTGTGAAACTTTACAAGAGGGCCATGCTGGCTGCTGTGATGCAAACACACAGCCAGGAGAATCTACCCCGTCACAGTAGAACAAGAGAAACCAGAGAGGGCGACTTGTGGTGCTCAATATCTTTTATTCGCATTCAAGACTCAACACGTACTTGTTTTGGCCACAAGGCCTGCTTCAGGAGTCTTATAACTGAAAATTCAAACCAATTGTCAGAGTGTGCAAATGAGCATAACTGCTCTGTGAATGATGCTTCGATCTAATGAAACCGCTTAATTATTAGGTTGAAGCGCCATTCACAGAGCGGTTATGCTATGAGAAACACTTCAAGGACAAGGTGGAATCCAACCTGAACTTGGCATAGGACATGGATGAAGGTGGGCTGTGGCTGAGGAATGATTTCAGCCGAAGCACCAATGCACTTGTCTGTCCTGCCCTTCAGAAAGCTGGGTCTGGAGCCAAGTCAGGGAGGCCTGCCTCCTGGCTGCGCAAAGTTTGCTGTAAGTATAATAAATCAACATGTAACATCCAAGGGTGCAAGTTCAAACACCTGTGTGCCATCTGCCCCAAAAAGCCTCAAGCAAACCAAGGAGCAAGCTTAAAGGCCTGATGCCTTTTGCAAGGCTCCCTCTCCAATTTTTATTCATAACATGTTGCTGTGGCTGAAGCAACCCACAGCAAAACAGACATACTGTAGATACCTCCATATGGATATATAGAAGGATTGGAAAGAATTCCATGAACCATGGTCCACATGCTTTCCCTACTTGTTTTCCATGCACACTGCACTAGTTTTCAAAGTATAAGTACACATATACTCTCATGCTTCCTCTTTGATAAGGAAACCAATGAAGGTGGCAGAGCCAGACACTGTGCTCTACATCTTTCTTTGCTGCTGCAACCACCATTAGTGATAGAGAAGGGGAAGCACAGTGATCGTTTGCATGAGGTGGTAAAAATCACTTGAAAAGAGCTCATAGAGGCTATGAGGTTCATAATCGAAACGGAAAAGCGTCTAAAAACCCATCCAAATCAGCATTTGGATTATCAAAAAGACAGGTCATCCAAGCACCGATAATCGAAACGGGTTTTAGACATATCTAAAAGCAGCTTAGGCCTTTTCCCTGCTAGAGTGAAAAGGGACGTTTTTGAAGGAGTGGTTAGTCGTCCTACAGCGATAATCGAAAGCTGAACGAGACTTCCTAGAGACAGAATTTATATGTTGTGTCTTAGGCAATTTAAAAACAGGTCTAAGTGCCAGGAAGGTATTAAAAGTGACCAGATAACCACTGTAGGGACAAAGTAAAGACCCACATACACTCCCTAGTGATCACTTGCATTCATGCTGGAAAATGTGCACCCCCCAAAAAAAACCAACCCTACTGTACTGCCATATAAGTGGTACCTGCAGCTATGAGAGCTATTGGGGTGCTAGACAAGTGGGTATAATGGGTTTTGGAGGGCTCACATGACCTATAAGGGAGTTGGGGTGAGATGTTTATGTGGCACCCTTTTTGTAAAGTTCACAGCAGTGCCCTGTAAGATGCTAGCGACATAGGCCCAAAACGGACTTTGATGGGGGGGGGGGGGGTTATTATGCCGCTCCAAATTACTACTACTACAATTTATCATTTCTATAGCACTGAAAAGTGTACGCAGCGCTGTACATTTAATTTAATACAATCTAATTTGGACAGATTCAGAGTTGGGGAATTTCTGGTAGAAGGAATGATAACTATGGGTAAAGGTGTCTGACAGTGAGTGGGAGTTAAGAGTTGAAAACAGCATCAAAATGTTAATAGAAAAAACTCTTTTTAAAGTAGACCCAGTATGTTAAAAATTCATTTGCATAAGGTAATTTAAACACAGCTGTAATAAAGAGATTTATTCTTTGTTTACTGTACTTAAATTGTACCTTATTTGCTTGCAGGTATACAAGCAAAAGTCAGCAGCAGACTGCTTGGTTAGCCACCAAAAAAAAACACACAAAACTGTGTAGGATGATAGGCCCTTTATTATGGGTAACAGTGATTAGGCTGTCCTTGAAAATGTTTAAAATCATATTACATGTGATATAAACAGTACTTAAAAACCTGAAATATTGGGAAAAAAGCCACAAACAATGAACTCCCTCTTAATAAATACCTTCTGGAAATGTCAGCAGGCACTAACAGCGCTGCTATAAACTCTGCCAGCAAAGCCGGATACTTTCAGTCCTCACTGCATCTTGCCCTTGGGAGCTACCAAACGGTTTGGTTTCCAGGATATCCACAACAAATATTCATGCAGTATATCGCATAGGATTGATCTATGAACCAAGCTAATTTAAGAGAGTGCCGGTTAGCCTGTACACTGGCCCAGCTGGAGATTCACAAGAGTCAGAGTTGGGAACTGTTGGCCTTACCTCCTCCGGGCACTGGGTCAGCCCACAGAAGAACAGGATAGGGAGATGAACCAGCTTGGGAGGCCAATAGACCAGCAGGCCCAGAGCTGATGCAACAATACAAATCCCAAGGACACATTAAGGGTAAATTTATAACAAGTCACTTTTGTGTGAAGGCCATATAGATGGCTATTTTTAGCTCACTTTATAAAGATGACACATAAATGACTGCTTCAATTCATTAACCCCCCCCCCCCCCTTTTACAAAAACACGATTGCGATTTTTAGTGCAGACCGGCACGCTGCTCCCAACACTCATAGGAACTCTATGAGTGTTGGGAGCAGCGCAGAGCATTCAGCATGCCGGCCTGCATTAAAAACAGCTGTCACGGTTTTGTAAAAGGTGGGAGGGGGTAACTGAAGTCCATCATACAGCCAAACCATATGCCTGTTTATTTACTGCATTTGGGGCTCCTTTTACAAAGGTGCGCTAGCGTATTTAGCGCGTGCTAAGCACACACTAGCTGAAAAACTACCGCCTGCTCAAGAGGAAGAGGTATCAGCTAGTGCGTGTGGCATTTTAGTGCGCGCTATTCCGCACGTTAAGGCCCTAACGCACCTTCGTAAAATTAGCCCTTGGAGTTACCATCTTCGGCTATCACCAGTTACATTGGCATCTATCTGGGACTATTTGTTGCCATTCTCGAATCAGTGCCAGTTATAATTGTAACATTTGCCACATTTATTGGACTAGTGATTTTTACTACTGTGTTTATTATTTTTCATTTTTATTTATTGTCAATAAACCTGGGACTTGCAAGTTTATCAGCTCCACCTTGTCGGTTTTGATGTTCCTCCTTTTGTTTAGTGGCGTTTTGAGGTTCTGTGTTTGTTCTTAGGTTGAATCTATGAACATGAATTCCTGCTCGTGAGCCTAATGTAAAGCCATAGCATCAGAATTCATACCTTTTTTGTGTGTATGGTAATTTTATTAAGAGGGGAGTTTTTGGTGCAGTGGATAGAGCTACATCCCATTGATGTCTGCACATGAGTGAAAGCCCCCCCCCCAAATGGGGCCCTGAGCCACCAGCAGGAGGTACTGGAAGGGAAGAGGCACAGAGAGGAATGGTGCTGACGTCAGCTGTAGGCAGTCAGCTGGCGCCTCGCCTCCTTCCCGGCATCTCATGGCGCACCTGGAATCTCAAACAGCACACAGTTTGCGATACATTGACTTAGACTGTAAGTGGTATATAAATACATTAACTAAATAAATATATAATATATATTAGCATATAAGCAGGAAAAATACTTCGTAAAATTATCTTCATTTAGGCCCTCTTTTTTTTTTTTAATCTTTATTGATTTTACAATCTTCAATAGTGCAATACATAAATATATCATATGGCGACGGGACTAAATCGCGCGAGACAACGGCGTGCAGACAACTGAGCGCAAGGTTGATGGCGCGCCGAAGAAAAGCACTATTTTAAAGGGCTCCGACGGAGGGGTGTTGCGCTGGCGTTGTGGGGGTTTGTGGGTTGTAACCCCCCTCATTATACTTAAAGCTGAACTTTTTCCCTAAAAAACAGGCAAAAACTTCGGTTTCAAGTATAATGAGGGGGATTACAACCCCCCAAACCCCCCACAATGCCAGCGCGATGTCTGTTAGGTAAAATAGGGGGGTTCCCCACCAACACCCCCCGTCGGAACCCTTTAAAATAGTGCTTTTCTTCGGCACGCCATCAACCTTGCGCTCAGTTGTCTGCGCTCAGTTGTCGGCGCGCCGTTGTCTTGCGCGATTTTGTCTATGAACCATATCATATATAATAGTCAATATAAGCACATTTAACTTTCAAATATACATAACCAACCAATTTCTACCCCTACCCACCCACCTAATGATAATTTAATAAAACACAGAAACATAGATTTCCCCAATAACCTTACCCTATTAGCCATATCCTTCCATCCTCCCACTCATTCCAAGTGTAAATATTTAAAAATCAAATTATGACAGAAATAACCCCCCACCCTTCCCTGGATGTGTACCAAAATAAACAAAAACTGACTCACAATCAAAAACCTATTATAGTGAGGTAACATAAGATGTCAATGGGCCCCATACCAATTTAAATAAATTACCATGCCCCAAACTATCAGCGTTCATTCTTTCAAATCTATAACTTGAGCAAAGATTTGCCCACCAGAAAGGAAAATTTAAACGATCATAGGGCTAGATTCAGTAAGCAAACCGATCATGTACCAATCGGTTTGCGAGCCCTTAACAACCAGATTTCCATCCGGCCCGATTCACTAAAGCCTGTAGCGATCCTCCCATGCAAATTAGTAAAACCCCATGCAGAATAGCACAATTGCTTGGCTATTTTGGATTGGGTTTTACTATTGCCAAACCCGACTGCTGCAGACCTGTCGTTAACTGAGTTACACACGCAAAATATCTGCCCCATTAAAAAAAAAAAAGAATAAAAAAGACAGGCAGGCCTGTCAAAAAATATGTACCCCTTCACTAAAATGCGCCCACCAAGCATAGCCGCCCCCCCCCAACCTGCACAGCCCTCGCCCCCCCCCCCCCCATGACCTGCACGGCTCACCCCCAGCATGAAAAAGTTGGGAGCAGGAGGGGTGCTCGATCCCTCCTGCTCCTAGTCCTCTCACCCTCGGGCCCGGCCCACCCACCACAGTACCTTTGCAATAGTTGGGAGCAGGAGGGGTGCCCGGTCTCTCCTGCTCCTTCCGCCGCATATCACCATCATCTTCGGAAGCAGGAGGGGTGCCCGGTCCCTCCTGCTCCTTTGGCCGCAATGGCCAATCAGGGACTTCCTTAGACTCCTCCCTAAGGAAGTCCCTGATTGGCTGAAGTGCCCCAGGTCCTTCCAAAGGGAGGAGCCTGAGGCGCCTCAGCCAGTCAGGGCTTTAGGCCTCTCCCCGTGCATCAGATGATGCGCCAGAGCGGGGCCTAAGGCCGCTATTGGACGGCGACAAGCCCAGGGAGCAGGAGCAGGAAGATTTTACTCCTGCTCCCGAAGATCGTTGTAGGAGCAGGAGGGTCCGGGCACCCCTCCTGCTCCCAAAGATGGATTTTCTTTTGCAGCGGAAGGAGCAAGAGGGTCCGGGCACCCCTCCTGCTCCCGAAGATGATGGTGATCCGTGGCAGAAGGAGCAGGAGGAACCGGACACCCCTCCTACTCCCAATTATTGCAAAGGTACCTGGGTGGGTAGGCCGGGCCCGACTGCCTGGGCCAACCAAGGGTGGGCCCGAGGAAGGGAGGACTAGGAGCAGGAGGGACCAAGCACCCCTCCTGCTCCCAACTTTTTTGTGCTGGGGGTGGGTGGGCCATACAGGGAGGGCCGTGCAGGGCTGGTGTGTCGGGCCGATGCCTGATCTCTCTTCCCTGCTCGCCGGATTCTCCTACTCTCTGCCGCCGTTCCCCATAGTGCAGGCCTGCTTTAAAACCACAGGCTTGCACTGTGGGGAATGGCGGCAGAGAGCAGGAGAGTCCGGGAGAAGGCAAGAGAGATCTGGGCTGGGCTCAGCCCTGTCAGCAGTGACAGGAGGCTGCTTCTCCTGTCACTACTGTTACGGTGTACGAAGGAGCGGGGATCGCTCTGGCCGTGGGTAGGGGGCATGCTAACGATCGTCCCCATTTGCATGCAGGCCTTTATTGAATCAGTCATCCGGCATGGAAACGGATCGTGCACGGTTTGGAGGTTAAGTGAATCCTGCCCATAGTTCTTCCAGTTTCAGGTTATCATCTGGATGGCTATCCCAGTCATTATAAGGAAAAGACGGCCTTTATATTGATCCATAGGGGGCTTAACATGTAGTAATGTTCCACAAATGACCACCTCGTACGTTAGTGGAATTGATGATTCCAAAATGTTATTAATTCTACCCCATATTGACCTCCAAAGGTTAAATATCAAAGGGCAATAGAACAACAGATGATAGTGTCCCAATGTCTAGATGACAGTGCCAGCATCTATTAAATTTAGAATTATCTAACTTGTGCAACTTAACAGGGGTCCAAAAAGATCTATGTAACAGAAAAAAAACATGTTTGTCTCATAGATGCTGAAGCTGTACATTTCATCCTCCAAGTCCAAATTCGTAGCCATCGAGACGCAGAAATATACTGCTTTATCTCAATGCTCTATTTTTAGGGTTTTTATTCAAGAACTCAGATATTAATTTATACCACCTGGCAGCCTGATGTCCTAATGGTGGTTGCATTTAGGCCATCTTTTACTAAGCACTAAATCCTCTGACACTGCTCCGATGCTCTTAGGAATTCTATGAGCATCGAAGCATGTAGCACTCTGGGCCACATGGAAACCTCTACCGCGGCTTAGTAAAAGAGGGGATTACTGTAAGAGCAACATTGGTTTATATATTTTGAAGTCAATATTCAACAGGGGATAACCATGCAATGCACTGAAAATCCTGGGCGGCCATTGTGGCACTTTCAACAGCCACTGCTACTAAATCAATTAATCAAATTCCAAAAGTTGCTAAACAAACGAAGTACGGACTCAAACACACAATTGTTTCCGAGTCAAGCGTGACTGGCAGGAACCTTGCAGATTTTGAAAAACCGCAAGTATGGTTTTTCACCTGTCAAAAGGCAGGAGAGGGCAGCTGGGGGCGCCGGCGGGTGCAGAAAATCACTTGCGGTATACTCTAACCGCCTCTTCCTGTGTCTAAAGTCAGGCTACACCAATCAGGAGCTACTTTGACACACCAGATAGTGTGTCAAAGCAGCTCCTGATTGGTGTAACCATGGCTTCAGTACAAAGAAGTGGCGGTCAGAAAATACCGCGAATTACTGAGTCCGCGGTTCGCGAACTGAAAATTCGCAGGGGTTTACTGTACTTCAATGAGAGTAAAAGTGTTTTTATAGTGTGCATTAGAAAACTGTCTGCTGAAACGTAACGCATCATTCTAACGCATTGCTTATAACTTTGAACCCAGTGTGTGTTTATGGTAATGCCTAGCCTAACTATTTTTCTATGCACAGAAGCAATGGCATAGTTGGGGGGGCAGACCGCCCCAGGTGCTCCTCCTCCCCCCCCACCCGCTCCTTCCCACTCCTCTCCCGCTGTGCACACCTTCATTTCCCCCCACCATACCTCTAACTTGTCAATGGTGCCAGCAGCAGCTCCAACCTGCTGCTCACGCCAGCCTCAGCACACCCCTCTGACATTACTTCTGGGTCCCGTGACTAAGAAGTGACATCGGAGGGAGAGCCAGCGCCAGTGTGGGCAGCAAGTTGGAAATGCTGCTCACACCGGGGAAGCTAAACAGGGAAGGAAAGGGGACATGCGTGCGTGCGGCAGGGGAAGGAGCAGGAGGGGAAGGAGCAGGGGGGAAGGAGCAGGTGGAATGCCCTTGCCCTAGGCACCTCCCACCCTCGCTACACCAGTGCACAGAAGACTTAACATACAAATTCATTTTTACTGTAGAGCAGGGATTCTCAACCCAGTCCTTGGGACTCACCTAGCCAGTCAGGTTTTCAGGATACCCACAATTCATAGGCACAAGATGGATTTACAATGGATTGCCTCTACTGTATGCAAATTTATCTCATGCCTATTCATTGAGGATATCCTGAAAACCTGACTGGCTAGGTGAGTCCCAAGGTCTGGGTTGAGAACCCTTGCAGTGTCTCTCAAACTCTATTTAGCTCTGGCACGCTAAACGGAGCAAATGTTTTTCGAAGCACATTGTAATTGAAATTACAGTAAAACCTTGGTTTGCGAGCATAATTCGTTCCAAAAACATGCTTGTAATCCAAAAAACTTGTATATCAAAGTGAATTTCCCCATAAGACATAATGGAAACTCCACAACTCAAAAACTTTAATACAAAATACTGTATGACTGTACTTGTATTGCAAGACCTTGCTTGTTTAAAAGAGTCACTACACTCCTGCAGTGTCAGAAAGAGAGAGACAATCCATCGGCTCAGTTGAGATGATGTGATGTGTGGATACTGAATGTACTTGTATTGCAAGACGTTGCTTGTTTATCAAGTTAAAATTTAATAAAATGTTTTGCTTGTCTTGCAAAACACTTGCAAACCAAGTTACTTGCAATCCCAGGTTTTACTGTATAACATAGCAAAACCAACAAAAATTCAATTTGAGAGTAACATAAGAACATAAGAGATGCCGCTGCTAGGTCAGACCAGTGGTCCATCATACCCAGCAGTCCGCTCACGCAGCAGCCCTCCGGTCAAAGACCAGCACCCTAACTGAGACTAGCCCTACCAGCGTACACCCTTATTTAGCAGGAACTTGTCTAACTTTGCCTTGAATCCCTGGAGGGTGTTTTCCTCTATGACAGACTCCGGAAGAGTGTTCCAGTCTTCTACCACTCTGGGTGAAGAAGAACTTTCTTACCTTTGTATGGAATCTATCCTGTTTTAACTTTAGAGAGTGCCCTCTCGTTCTCTTAACCTTGGAAAGGGTGAACAACCTGTCCTTATCTACTAAGTCTATCCCCTTTAGTACCTTGAATGTTTCAATCATGTCCCCTCTCAATCTTCTCTGTTCGAGGGAGAAGAGGCCCAGTTTCTCTAATCTTTTGCTGTACGGCAGCTCTTCCAACTCCTTAACCATCTTCGAGTAGTACGATGTCCTTCTTCATTTACGGTGACCAGTGCTGTACGCAGTACTCCAAGTGAGGGCGCACCATGGCCTGGCACAGCGGCATGATAACCTCAGATTTGTTCGTGATCCCCTTCTTTATCATTCCTAGCATTATGTTTGCCCTTTTCATCACCGCCACACATTGCGGGGAAGGCTTCATCGACTTGTCGATCAGAACTCCCAAGTTTCTTTCCTGGGAGGTTTCTCCAAGTACCGCCCCGGACATCCTGTATTCGTGCATGAGATTTTTGTTACCGACATGCATCACTTGTCCATGTTGAACCTCATCTGCCATGTCGATGCCCATTCCTCAAGCCTGATTATGTCACGTTGCAGATCTTCGCAATCCCCCTGTGTCTTCACTACTCTGAATAACCTCGTATCGTCCGCAAATTTAATCACCTCGCTCGTCGTACCTATGTCCAGATCGTTTATAAAGATGTTGAAAAGCACGGGTCCAAGCACTGAGCCCTGCAGCACCCCACTGGTGACGCTCTTCCAGTCCGAGTATTGTCCATTTACCCCCACTCTCTGTTTCCTATGCTCCAGCCAGTTTTTAATCCATGTGAGTATTTCACCCTCAATTCCATAGCTCGCAATTTTCCGAAGAAGTCGTTCATGCGGAACCTTGTCGAACGCCTTCTGAAAATCTAGATATACAATGTCAACCGGGTTGCCCTTGTCTATCTGCCTGTTTACTCCCTCGAAGAAGTGCAGCAAGTTCGTCAAACAAGATCTTCCTTTGCTGAAACCGTGTTGGCTGGTCCTCAAGCTATGTATGGGTAATTGTAACAACGGTGAAACTAAAGTAGATAGAATAGAATTGCTAATCAGTGTGATGGATGTGCTTGTTTTGTGTGTAAATTAACTCAAAATGCAGGTGGATAGTCGACAAGCAAACATGCATTTAATCATCCACCATCTACAGTCGTTCTCTTTTTTTTCTATATAATTTCTGTCGGAGCTGAAAGTCCAAGTTCACAAAGATAAGAAGATCCAAACGGTAACAAAGCCTTGATTGCTTTGTTGCTCAAGTTAGGATAAAACTACTGCATAAAAAAATAAAACTAAAATTACTTGCCTTTAGTTTTCAAGACCCATCATATCAAAGAAAGATGCTTGTCTGGGGGGGGGGTTGTATCCTTATGCACATAGATCAGTGTCGTGCAAACTTTCTCGAGCTGCGGCACACTAAAGGTAGTGGCCGCAGCTTGAGGCACCCGGAAGTGCATGGGTATCACCGTGATGACATCATGTGCATGCGTGATATCATCACATCGACATCCGTGCAAAGGCCCTTCAGACAGGTCCCAAGACGCCAGTGGGGGGTGCTAGCAGGGAAGAGGGCTGAAGAGGAGAGACGCCGGTGGCGGCTGATTGCCTACAGATCATGCCTCTCACTGCGAGAGGCATGTCCTGTAGGCAGTCAGCCAGCACCAGTGTCTCTCTTCCTCCCCAGTGTGCCGCGGCACACCTGAAATCTCAGGAGGCACACTAGTGTGCCGCGATACACTGACATAGATGCTCATAACATTGACAGACTGAATGCAATGTATATGTCGTCTATTCTGGTATATAAGTATGAAGGGAATTTAATTTAAAAAAAAAAAAAAAGTTATAGAATCTCTGGCGGTAGTATCATATGATACTATTCTGTTCGGTATGTCAATGAGAACAAAAAGTCAAATTTCATCAAGTAACAACAAACTTCTATTAATAATGGCAGGAGTCGCCATGCAACATATCACCAGTAATTGGAAAAATTACAATAATCTTAGTTATACATTTTGGTGGAATTCATTGTGCCACATTTACAAAATGGAAAGAATAATTGCTTTGCAGAAAGGGAATTATAATAATTTTTAAAAGATCTGGGGGCCATTGGCAAATTATTGTAATGATTAGACATCATTTTCCATTGAAAGTATATATATATATATATATATATATATATATATATATATATATATAAAATAAAACGCTAGGCCGCGCATGCGCAGTTCCATAGCGTGCGTCCGTTTTTCGTGAAATGTACAGCATCTCAGATAGGAGTGGCATGTGCCCGAAACACTCTCTCTCCTCCCCCGAGACGGATGTCGGACACAGAGGCTGTCGGCCCGTGCTGTTTTTTGATCTGCCCTGCTCCTTGCCTGAAGTCCTCTCTCCTCCCCCGAGGCTGATGTCGGACGCGGCGGCTGTCTCCCCCGAGGTGGATGATCTTATGGGAATCAATGTTCTTCGCTCTGCCCTGCTCCTTGCCTTACTATATTTTTAAGTTGAAAGAACAGGCAGCGGCTCCTCTCACGATCCCCACCTGCGTCGGAAGTCCAATGCAGTCGGGGATCTTGAGAGGAGCCATCGCCGCCGTGTCTTTCAATTTAAAAATATACTAAGGCAAGGAGCAGGGCAGAACGATCTTCAAAATGGCGGCAAATCGATCTCCGTTCCTCCGGGGGGGGGGGGGGGGTCTGGGAGGAGAGGGATCACAGCCACACCGAGGAGCCCAGCAACTTTCCGCTGTCCGGGACCCGACTCATGTGCCGCCCCCCCCCCCTCTTCCCTTACCGCGGGCCCGACTGGCGATTTAAGCAGCGTGTCAGCACTCTTCACATGCTGCTTCGGGCCCTTCTACTGCCCTGATTTACTCTGGCACGTCCGCAGTAAATCAGGGCAGTAGAAGGGCCCGAAGCAGCGTGTGAAGAGTGCTGACACGCTGCTTAAATCGCCATGTGTAGTCGGGCCCGCGGAAAGGGAGGGGGGGCGACAAAGGACTCGGGCCCACGTTTGTAGTCGCGACTGTGGGAAGGGAAAGAGGGTAGAGGAAACGCTAATGCAGGCACAGGAAACTGGTGTGGGGGGAGGGAATGCAGCTTTGCACAGACAGACAGAGGGAGGAAGGAAGACAGAAAGACAAGAAGAAAGATACAGGGGCAGGTGCACAGGGAACTGGTGTGGGGGGAGGGAATGCTGCTTTGGACAGACAGACGGAGGAAGGGACACAGAAAGACAAGAAGAAAGACACAGGAGCAGGTGCGGGACAGCGGGAGTCGCGTCAGGAGGGGTGCGGGATGCCGCAGAGGGAACTTTTCCAATGGGTGCAACTGGGCGGCTGTCGGGAGCCTCTGATCATGGGCAGAGCAAGGTAAGTGTATCATAGGGATAAGAAGGAGGAGGGTGGAGAAAAAGGAAGGGACGCCTACTGCTGAACAGGGGGAGAAGGAAAGAGGTGCTGATGGACAGGGGGGGTGAAGAAAAAAGAACGGAGGCCTAATGTTGGACAGGGGGAGAAGGAAGGTGCTGCTGGACAGGGGGGAGGTAAAACAAAGGGAGAAGGGCTGCTGCTGCATAAGGAGACCTGTGAAGGGGTGGTGATGGACACAAGGAAGGGAGAATGGACAGGGGGAGCAGGCAAGGGGTGCTGATGGACAGCCAAGGAAAAAGAAAGAAAGAAAGCGGCTAAGGAGAGAGAGAGAGAAAGAAATAAAGAGAGACACACATACACATATTCTAGCACCCGTTAATGTAACGGGCTATAAGACTAGTATATATATATATATATATATATATATATATATATATATATATATATATACATATAGGGGGAGGGGGGATGGTATAAAGTTCTATTTAAAGGTTAGTTAATAATTAAGAATAAAATATTTATATGATAGTTTTGATTGAAATATTTGAGGGAAGGGTGGATGGGGAGGGAATAAATTTATGTATTTAAGATGACAATAGAAAGAAATTCAAGTGATGTGTAAAAGTTTTAAATGATTTACTATTGTGTACTTGTAAAATGAAAAAATGAATAAAGAATTTAGAAAAAAAAATGAAGGGAATTAAAAAAAATAAAATAAAAAGTTATAGAATCTCCGGTGGCACACCCAGAATTTCTTCGGGGCGCACCACTGTGCCCTGACACACAGTTTGAGAGACACTGCTGCAAAGGCTGATGTACTGCCAAATTAGCAAATGCAGTTTCTTGCCAGCAGTGCACGTGAATGCATGCTAATGGATTTTAACTCTCACACTTTTCATTTGTGAAAGTGGCTGTGCAAAATAGTTAATCAGCTGCATAATTACAGTATGTTCCCAGAGGTAATCGAACACATGCAGAAAAACAGGCACTTTCATGTGACACGTATAAGTTTCCAAGTTTATTCTGTTTGATATACCGACCATATCAGATATCTGGTCGGTTTACAATACTAAAATAGTAAAATATTTAAAATAAAGGTACATTTTAAAAGAAAAGGGGTCATTTATTAAACATAGGCATAAAGTGACCGACAAGACATAGACAGTCTTGGTATGAGAGGGGTTAGGCTAAGTAAAATACATTGAAGTAAAAAAATAAAAACAGGAGGCTAAGAGGGGGAGGGGAAATGGGAGAAAAGATCCTATCTCATATTTGATAGGCATCCCCCGTTTGGTTCGGTCTAAAATTTTAGGCAAACTTTTTTAATGCTAAAAAATTTACTGCACAGGTTCTTTATATAATATATTACATAGCTCAGTCACACTTGAAAAAAAAATGTCACTGGTCTGTTCTCAGAGACCCACCTGTCGCAAAATACAGACCCTAACTTTTCATTTAAACATGAAAAGAAAAGAAAAAAACCCCCCAGTACAGCCAGGGCCTCTCTGCATACAATGGAGTCATTTCATCACAATCGCTTGGCAAGAACTTTCCATTTAGCCTTAAGTCAACAAAAAAGTAATTTACCTTGCCCCACGAAGTTTAAGGCACTCTGAAACCTTTCAAAACAGGTCAGGAGAGAGCTGGAGGACAACCTCGGAGGCATGAGCTGCAGAAAAGAGCCGCTTCATTACCAAAGCAGAGCTCATGCTTTAATTTCTTGCTAATAAAGGCGTTCGGCCTCATTTGCACGTTTTCAAAACACACGAGCGAGATGGCGGCTCACTGCTGCTGCTGGTGCCTCCACTGCCGGGACGTGAACGTGAACTGCTGCTGGTGGGAAGAGATGCTCAAGGTGGACAAATACACTGGGGGGATGGTGTCGGTCACTCGCACACTGGCAAAGCACTCCGCGGACTGTGCCGGGCAACCCAGCCAGATGGACGTCAGTCTGCTAGAGGAGCAATACAGCTGCATCAAAGAGAAGCAGAAGCTGCAGACACACATCATTGTGTATAAGACAGGTATGTACTGAAAGGATGAAACACAGGTTGGATTCTCAAGCAGCCCGGATTTTTTTTTGGGGGGGTGTTATAATTCTTTATTGATTTTTCAAACTTTGGCAGTGTATTACAATTAATATAACTGTAACAGATTGCATAAAATACACCATATTACACAAATAGTAAAGAAAACATCCATTCTCCCCACCCTCCTCCCAATTATTAATATATTAAATCATATATTATTTATTTCAATATTATAATTAAATATTTTAAACTCTTCCAAATACTTTTCCCTCCCCTCTCCCCACCCTGGATGTGTAAGGAGATCTAAGAAATAAAAGATATATATCTATTATTGTATATTAACAAATGAGGTCAACGGGCTCCATACTTTATGGATTTGTTGTTAGAAAAATATATCAATGGGGAGGGGGAGCTTGGAGCATTCTGCAACTAATAAGAATTGTGGAAACTTGCAATTTTTTGGGGGGAAGGGATCTTTCACAGATTATATATATAAGGTGCAAAGTACAGGGAAGGGGTAAAACGTGGACCTCACGGATCTTAACTGCACGTCCTTAAAAATCTGAAGCCCCTGGCACTTTTAGTCTCAGCACTTGGAGGGAAAAGCATTAGGATCCGTCAGAGCTAAATTGTCATAGAGGTCTGTCAGAGCCATAACCTATGCTGAGACCAAAAGTGCTATGGACCTCAGATTTATTTTTTTTTTTTTAAGTCAATCATCTTTATTAGTTTTTTTAAACATACATTGAGTTATTGACCCTTACCGATTCAGATACATGACACACTCTGTTATTTGCGATCAACAACTACAAGATGATATAAGAAAAGTAGAAAAACTCCTACACAAGTCACAAGCACATCACAAGCAATCCTTGAGCACACATGTTGAGATATACAATAGTTAGACGACTTAGCTTTAGACCATAAGACATTATGAAAACACAAAGTGATGTAATACAGGATGTTAGTCTAGCTCACTGGGAACAGCAGATAAACATGTCATATGACCTCAGATTTTTTGCAGTTAAGATCCGCGAGGTCTGTGTTTTACCCCTTCCCCAAAGTACAGAAAATCCTTATGCATATACATTAGATAGAATGTATATTCTAATGTACCTTATGAAGGTACGTTGGATAGATTGTGAGCCCGCCTGGACAGACAGGGAAAATGCTTGCGTACCTGAATAAACTCTGAGCTCTCCTAGGAGAATGGTATAGATATAGAAAATTGAATAAATAAATAAATATAGAAACCTTAGGATTACGTGCAAATTGCATGTCGTAGCCTATATTGATTGTGGGTCCTGGGTACCAAAGCTTCTGCTGTGTGACCAGAGCGGCAGCAGTTCTGCTTCTCCAGGATGCCAAAGGGGGAATTCTGTATAAGGGAACCTTGGATGCGTTTATCACGGGCAATGGATAGAAGTGAAACGCAAGCTCTGCGATAGCTGACTGCAGAAAGTTTCTTGAATTAGAGAATCTTGTGAAAGCAAAAGTAGAAAATGCTTCACGGGAGAAGGGCAAGTCTATATATTCTGCTCTCCCCCTTCCCCCCAACTGCCCTGAGTAGCTGCTATGACTGGCTTTAAAAATACTTGGCTGCTTCCAGGGCTTGGAAATTTTACACAAATGACAACTTTAAGGAGCTCCAGCGTGTGTGATATTTAATATTAGTTAGTAGAGAGAACTTGTCACAATTCAAATCAAGTTTCAAGTTTATTAGATTTTAATATACCGACCATCAAACAAATATCTGGCCGGTTTACATTAAATTTAAAAAAAAAAAGTAAAGAAGAAGGAATTGAGATGGTAAATATTTAAAAGTGCATAAAGTGGACATAAAAGACATTAACAAGACAAACTTGAAAGTGAGGATAAAAGGGAATGGGAGGGTAGAGTTACATTTTTTGAGAGAAAAGGGAGAAAGAGGAATTGGGAAAAAAACATATTGGGTGGGGTAGGTTCTTTAAGAAAGGAATAAAATAAAATAAGATTAAAAAAAAAATTAAAAAAGATAAAAATAAAAAAAAAAAAGAATAGAAAAAAAAAATTATAAGAAAATAATGTGAATGGAATAAGAGGGAAGAGTAGAGTCTAAACAGAAGAGAATGCGTCGCGAAATAAAAAAGTCTTCAGGCTTATCTTAAATTTATCTAGATGTTGTTCGTCTCGAAGTGGTTGTGGTAGAGAATTCCACAAAGTTGGGGCAGATACAGCAAAATTTATTTTCCGTGTATAGTAGAACTCTTTTATGGAGGGTATTAAAAGAAGTTTTTGATTCGTTGATCTCAAAGTTCGTGGAGAACATTGAGGAGTGAGGAGTTTATGAAGGTATGAAGGCTGATGAGAAGACTTTATTTTGAAGGTCAAGAGGATGATTTTATAAGTGATTCGATGAGCCACAGGGAGCCAGTGCAAGGGTGGTGGGTACTAGGGGCAAACCAGTGGCCTCGTAACCCCAACACCACCAATAAATTAACTTTGATCATTAAAGTGAATCATGATCGGCAAATACAAATTATATAAAAATCCAGGTTAAAGTGTATGCTGGTGGATAGTTGAGGAAAACAATACGTTTTAACAAGCCACTAATTCAAACTTGTGCTGCTGCTGTTTGTTGCTCCCAAGAAGCTTCCGCCCTAGGCAACTGCCTAGTCTTGTCTTTTGGTATATGAGAAAGGCAGTAAAGGGGAGGAACAGAAATAAGACTGCAGGCACTGTGATGTGAGTTACATGAATAGGGTGAGATTAATTTGGAGGGCCAAGAGTGGGATCGATCTCCCCAGCAAAGAGCAGGAGAAGGAGCAAGAGAGTGTGGAGAAAAATGAAAGAGAGGTATGACAACAGCAACGCAGATGATGTGCACTCGGGAAGAATTGAGATGTTTGGATGAAAGGAAGAAAATGTGGAAACTTGAGGGCAGAGAAGGAAGAAGGCAAAAGGAATAGTGACATGACGAAAGCAGAAGGTGGTCAATGTGGTCTTTTTTTAAATAAATCTTTATTCATTTTCAAAGCTAATTCAAAGTGCCATGAATTATATATACATTAATAACAAAATAAGCACTTAAATTCCATTAATAACAATGCAGAAAATAAATATCCCTCCCCTCCCATCCAACAATTTAATCAAGAAATGAACCAGAAAAATATGCCCCCCACCCCGTCCTGGATATGTATAAAAATAAACTAAAGTTTTAAACAAAGACAGCTATGGTGAATTAACAAGGGATGTCAACGGGCCCCAAACCAATTTAAATAATTTGCTATTCCCTAATATATCTGCATTCATCTTTTCGTATTTGTAACCTAAACATAAACTGGCCCACCAAAACGGTCGCAATTTTTCCAATTGCTGGTTATCAATTGCATAGAAATTTCTGTCATAATTAGGAAAAGCCTGCCTTTGTAGCGATCCATGGGAGGCTTGATATGCAGCAATGTTCCACATATAATTGCCTCATACGTCAAAGGGATTGTTGATTCCATTATGAGGTTAATCTGTCCTCATATTGACTTCCAAAAGCTGAGTATCAAAAGACAATAGAACAACAGATGATCCAATATCTCTATGTCAAGATGACAGTGCCAGTATCTATTAGATTTAGAACTGTCTAACTTGTGTAGCCTAACAAGGGTCCAAAAAGATCTATGTAACAGAAAAAAACATGTTTGTCAATGTGGTCTTGAGATGGAGAAAGATTAGGAAAGGGCAGTATCAAGAGGAGAAAGTCTACTAGAACCATGGAAATAGAATGTTTTGCATACTGTTAGGCACACACCACCTGGATTGGAGGCCCTGAATAGATTGGAGTGGACCTGGAAGTCACCCCAGAGAATGCTGGGAGGAATATGCAGGTGGGCTGCAAAACCTCTTCAGCACCTGATAGGCAGTGGTTTTTCAAACTCATGAGAAATATGTCCATTTTCTTCCTCCATGTCACATTTTGGCAAAAATTATTGTGCATACAAACAGATACACCTGTTACATAATTCTATCCAAACTTCCATATGTTGGAAAGTATAAAAAGCTGGAACACTTGCTTAGTTATAATTAAATCATAAAAATATAGCAAGATTCATACGTTGTTAGTGATTCTGCCACGATCCCCATCCTTTTTCTTTTTTTTTTAATAAATTAATAATGAAACTGAGTAAAAAAATGTGGAAACGCAATGAAAGCTGAAGAATAGGTTCAGATGGGGCATGGTTTCAGCCTCCCATGCTCAGACTTCATTAATCATTGCATCTATTTGAGGAACCTCCCTCATTACCCAAGGAAAACTAGCTTGACTACTGTGGACATAACTATACACCAGATGTTGTTTATTGCTCTCTTCCTGTACACATTGAAAGCTCGGCTCAGGTTGCTGCAGGTAATTTAACTTTCCTGAGAATAAAATCCTTCATGGAGAATTTCATGCTGTATATACACTGCAGGTCTTTGAGATTAATTCATGGCATTCCGCCTCTCTGTACTGACATAACATTTTGTCCTAAAATGAATAGTAGAGCTCTTTTAAGAATTTATCCACTATTCTGGTTTAACCACTGATCATTAAATTAACTCCAGTACCATGCCAATGGTTCCCAATCTTATCCCTGTTGACCCCAATAGTTTTCAGGATATTAACAGTAAGTATACTATGAAGCTATATTACATTAGAGATTTCTATTCCACCATTGCCTTGTGGTTCAAGGCGGATTACAAAAGAATTACAAAAAACATATTACAAGAAGAAGATATCTGGTAATTTCTAGAGGAGATAAAGAGTAGATGAGGTTGCTTTGGGGAATCGGGAAGGTATTGGGAAGTGGGAAGGAACTAGCGATATTAAGTCGTTTGCAGGAATTTCTTGAAAAGTAGCGTCTTGACTTCTTTTCTGAATGTTTTGTAGTCTGGGGTCATAAGTACTAGATTGGAGAGTTGGTTGTCGAATTTTGCTGCTTGTGTGGCTAGGAGGCCATCATATCGTTTTTTTCCGTTTGACTTCTTTAATTGGAGGGTGTGTGAATAGAGTGTGGGTTTTCCTGTGTCTAGTTGATGTAGTTTGGATGATATATATTTCATCTATATCCTGAAAATGTAACTCAGCTGGCTCTGAACTCAGTCAAACCACTATGGACAAACTACTGTAATTTATGTCCAGTGTTATGTCAAGTGTTTAGGTGGCATCAAATCATTTAAAACAGGAGTTCATCCAAAGTTAATAGAATATCAGTGTCTCTCTTTTATATCCTAAATTCAGCACTCAAAAGGAAACTTTAAAGAATTTTGCTGGAAATCCAGTGAAATGGGTGGAAACAGAGATGGTTAGGATCTATGAAAGCTTGAGACAACAGTAAAATGCAGACTGCCAAGAAAGACACACAAATCAGAATGCTTACTTACTAGTCCTAATGTGCATTAAATACAAGGGGCCACTGAAAAGTTCTCAACCCAACCAAGAAGAGAATAATGTGGAGCCTTGACACTTACAAGGTATTCCACACTTTTCTTGACACTTATACAGTAAACCATACCAAAGAAAAATTATACTAGAATTTGTATATTATGTTCACTAAACTTTATCTATGAAGACAGAGGATAAATGTGCATAGGACATAAATAGGAAAAAATATATTTACCCCCTCTTCTACTCAACTGCGCTAGCAGTTTCTATCGTGGGGAGCCGCGCTGAATGGCCTGCGCTGCTCCCGACGCTCATAGAGTTCCTATGAGCGTCGGGAGCAGCGCGGGTCATTCAGCACGGCTCTCTGTGCTAGAAACTGCTAGCGCAGTTTCGTAGAAGAGGGGGTTAGTGTTTAATACTGAGAATTTTAAAAAAATTATAATTCCAAGCAAAAAAAAAAATGGGGTGGAAAATCCTTAATCTAAAATATACATATCACCAGCAAAGAAACATATTTATTTATGTCATTTGTTTTTTATCCTGTTCCCTCAGGGTTTCTGTAGCTGGCATTGTGCTTGTTGCAGGTTCCCGGTAGTGCTGCCTGATTCCAAAGTGCGCTTTTTTGCCACGATCTTCGCCTGCACAGGCTCCCCTTTATATGGCCACTCGAAAGCGCCTGGAAAAATTTAAGTTCTTCGGCGATCCGCCGGAGAAATCGGCTCCGGAGGCGGCGGGCAGCATGGGGGAGAGAGAGAAAAAAAAAATGGCGACCGGACCAGCGACTCAATCGGAGTCGGAAGATGAGGGTATCCCCGATCAGAGGGGGGAGGTCGGTGCTGCGCCCCAGAAGTCTATGACAGACTGGTTTAAGGAGATCAAAGCTGATATTAATGGGGTGCGGAGTGACGTGAGAGCGGCGATAGCGGAGCTGCGAGCAGAGGTCGGCGAGCTGGGAGCCCGAGTTTCAGCGACAGAAGACCACGTGGCTATCCTAAATACGGCGGTGACAACTACCACTGAAGATTCGGCTCGCCTGTCCTCTGAACTGCGGGACCTCCAGACTCAAGTTGAAGATCTGGAAAATCGGTCAAGGCGCTGCAATCTGCGCTTTAAGGGCATCCCTGAAACGTAGGAGTACAGGGATTGCAAGGCGGTGGTACGGGACTTCTGTGAGCATTTGTTGAGAGCTGATGGAGCTGACCTGCCTGATAATATAATTCTGGTGCGGGCCCACCGCAGTCTGGGAGCTGCCCGAGCTCAGAACACGCGTGATATCATTGCTTGCTTTGGAGAATTCACATTGAAGGAACGGATCTTGCTGGCTGGCCAGCGACAGGCCACACTCCGGTGGAAGGATATGGCGGTGGGTGTATTCCAGGATCTAGCGTGGTCTACATTGCAGAAGCGCAGGGCATTCAAAGATGTCACCTCTGCCCTGCGCACTGGGGGCCATAAATACCGCTGGCTTTTCCCCTTTGGGATGTGGCTGACTGTTAATGGGGCATCTCGGAGGGTGAGCACAGTGTCGGAAGCCTGGGCGGAGATGCGAGCCCTGGGCTGTGGGACCTCGCAAGTGGAAGATCGGCCCCCTGCTGTAGCATCTACATCAACACAGGGTGCCTCATGGAGCACGGCATTGCGGTCCGGGAAGAAACCAGCGAAACCTCAAACCTGACAGAGTTTGGACATTGCCTTGCTTTTGCAGGGAGGGAGTTGATCCCTTGGCTTTCGTGGAGCCTGCATACATATGATCGGTGGTGTTGGAGATTTTGGGGGCTTCCTGCGCTCCCAACGTTGTGTAACTTTCTCTAACGCACTGTATTTTATTCCAGAAAGTGTTGTACTGGTTCATAATTGTTTGATGTTGGGAGAAGGGGGGGTATTTGGCTGGGTTGAAAGGGGATTGGTGACTGTGGGGAATGTTTGAGACTTGAATGTAGTTGGGGGGGGGAAGGGTGGCATTTGGAATATAAGTGTGTGGTTTTACGCTTTGGTGGTTTCAATGCTTCTGAAAGTGGGATACAGGCCTTTGGGAGGGATTGCACTTTCTGTCAGCTGGCGAATCCTAACCTACAGGGTTCGATGCAGCGTAGGGGTGGGGGGCGGGGGGTGGGGTTGGGGGGGGTTCAGGTGGGAGGGGGGATGGGGAGGGTAGAGGAGAAGCTGTTTACTGTAGGTTCGTGGAATGTTAATGGACTTAATAGTCCTGGGAAGCGTAGTATTGTGACTAAGGAATTGATTCGTATGCAATGGGATGTTTGTCTACTTCAGGAAACACATTTGAGGCCTCGAGATGTGGGGGTTTTACATTCACGCTATTATGATCAGATTTGGACCCACCAGGGGTCGACCCCAGGGAGGAGGGTGGGGGGTTTGGCCATATTGGTACAAAAGGGCTTGGGGTTGGTGGTTGATCATGTATATCAGGATGGTGCAGGGAGATGTTTGGCTCTCGTGGCTACGTTGCAGGGTTGCACAATCACCCTCATCAATTTGTACGGCCCCAATAAGGGTCAAGCTAGTTATTTTGGGTCTATCAAAGAAGAACTGGTTGGTTTTGCGAAAGGGTCGGTGTATCTTGGTGGGGATTTTAATGTTACACCTGATGTTACTTTGGATCATTCTGGGGGTGGGACTAGGTCTCCGTCCAGGGCTGCTAGACGGGCTTTACTGTCCTTATTCTCTTCTCTGGGCTTGGTGGATAGCTGGAGGTTGTTGCATCCTACACAACGCACCTATACCCATTACTCACATGCACATAAATCATACGCACGCATAGACGGGTTGTTGGTCCATCGCAATTCGTGGGGAGGGATTCGCCAGGCGGAAATTGGAACTATTCAAATTTCTGATCATGCGCCTGTGTGGGTAACTAGTGTGGGGTACTGGACAGGGGAGGGATGCCGTTTCTGGAGACTTAATGAATCTCTATTGAAAGATCCAGTGGTGGTCCGGGAGGTATATGAGACTGTGGACCAATACCTTCAGATTAATGATAATGCTACGGTTACTGATGCGACATTGTGGGATGCTCTGAAGGTGGTAATACGGGGTATCTTTATCAAATGGGGTGCTCGTCGTAAGCGCCTCCGGGCTCAGCGCTTCCTGCTGTTACGGGAACAATTGGAACGGTTGGGGAGGCTGCACCAGAGACACCAGGACCCCTTAATATATGAACAATTAGTTAAGGCACGGGCGGAGCTCTCCCTACTGCAGATGGAGGAATATGAGTTTTTGAGGACACGTTTGCGGCAATCGGTCTATGAATATAATAATACACCTGGATCTCGCTTGGCTCGGTTGATTAAGCTGAAGCAGGCGAGAGCGGCTATTACAAAGATACGGGATGCAGGAGGGACGGTGCATCGGACTGACTCAGATATTAGATCAGTTTTCCTTAATTTTTATTCTGATTTGTATAGACCCTCACAGGGGCGAGATCAAGCTGCTATTGAAAGATACCTTTCGCAGTTGCGGCTTCCTCGACTTTCGGATGCGGATAGGGAATTGCTTAATGAGCCTATTGAGTTAGGGGAAGTCTTGGGAGTCATTGCTGATTTGAAGTTAGGGAAATCGCCGGGCCTGGATGGCTATACTAATCAGTTTTATAAACTTTTTCGGGAGGTCCTGGCTCCGTTGTTGGTTCGGGTTGTGAATGGGGTGAGGGATGGCTCTCCATTGCCCTCCACCATGGGGGAGGCTGGGATTTCGGTCCTGCTTAAACCAAACAAAGATCCGATGGGGTGCGGGTCCTACCGGCTGATTTCGTTACTAAATACTGATGCAAAAATCCTTGCTAAAGTGTTGGCTCTTCGGTTGGGGAGGGTACTGCCGTCTTTGGTACATTTGGATCAATCTGGTTTTGTTCATAATAGACAGGTGTGTGATAATATTAGACGCACATTACACCTTATGTGGGCTGCTCAGCGGACATCTGCTAAAGTAGCTTTTCTGTCGATCGATGCCGAGAAGGCTTTCGATCAGGTTGATTGGAACTTTTTATGGCAGGTGATGTCGATGGGAATTTTCTTTTTGACATGGGTGCAGGCCTTTTATGCAGCTTCAAGGGCTACTGTGTGTATTAATGAGATTTATAGCGACTTTTTTTCCATTGCGAGAGGTACTCGACAGGGGTGCCCTTTATCTCCTCTGTTGTTTGCCCTTTCTATGGAACCTCTGGCCATTCGTATTCGGGAACATGGTGACTTAATGGGGTTACGAGTGGGAGATATTGAATATCGTATAGCACTCTTTGCTGATGATGTGTTATTGTATGTTCGGGACCCGGAGGACTCGTTACCAATTTTAGTTGATCTCTTTTTAGAATATGGGCAGCTTTCGGGGTTCACGGTAAACATGGATAAATCTGAATTGTTGAATGTAACCCTGGGGGAGGAGGATCAACGTCGTTTGGCTGTCCGGTTTCCTTTTCGCTGGGCTCCTGGGGTTATTCGCTATCTGGGAATTCGTTTACCAACCGATCTATCTCAATTGTATACAGCTAACTATGCTAGAATTATTCAACAAATTCGGACTGATATTCAACGCTGGAATGGGTTTTGGTTGTCTTGGTGGGGTCGCATAGCAGTGTTGAAAATAAATGTCATACCCCGTTTGCTCTTTCTCTTTCAAACGTTGCCGGTCGCAGTCCCACATTTGGTGTTGAAGCAACTACATGCTTTGTTCTTTCGCTTTATTTGGCAGGGGAAATCTCCTCGTATTTCCAGAGCTGCTTTGTGGGCAGCCAGGGATAGAGGGGGGCGTGCGGTACCTAATTTATTGTGGTACTACCGGGCTGCACAGCTGCGGCTATTATTGGATTGGGAGATTGCTGATTTTAAGTTGGCGGTGCGTATTGAACAACATTTTGCGGGACGCCCATGTTTGAAACGCTGGCTTTGGTCCTCCTCTATTGATCTTGGGTGATTGGCGGTCCCAGGAAATCCGTTTTTGGAACATCTTCTGAGAGTGTGGGGTGTTACTAAACGGCGTTGGGGGGCTGGGGTAGGCCCCTCGATTCTTGGTGCGGTGCGAGGTGAGCCTATGTTCCCAGCGGGTGGGGAGAGTTCTGTGTTTGTGCGGTGGGAACGGTTGGGGTTGTCTACCTTTCGAGATGTGCTTCAGAAGGGGGTCCTGGTGTCTTTTGAAACCTTCCAGATTAGTGCTGATTTACCCAGGGGAGACTTTTTGGCTTATTCTCAGATACGTCATTTCCTTCACTCTCAAAAGTGGGATAAGGGACCCATTCAATCTCTCGATCCCTTCGCTCACTTGTGGGTCTCTCTTCGGAACTTACCTAAACCCATTTCTGTTCTTTACCAATATATTCGGGGCTCCTTTTCCTTTCCGGCTCTCTATCAGTGGGCTTGGGAGGTGGACTTGCACTGTACTTTTTCTGTTGAGGAGTGGTTTAGAATCCATATTGAAGTGGGAAAAGCCTCTTCTTGTGCACTTATTAAGGAAAATGCCTATAAAGTAGCCATGCGCTGGTATTACACACCTGCCCGTCTCCATCGTATGTTTCCTACAGTATCTGCCTTATGATGGAGATGTGGGGTGGATAGGGGGACCTTTTTACATATACGGTGGGATTGTCCAGTTTTAAAGCCCTTTTGGAGGACTGTTGTGAGATGTTTATCACAATTGTTACAGATTTCCTTGCCTTTTTCTCCACAGGGATGTCTATTAGGCCTTTATAATGTTAGTCTATATTCTTGGCAGACAAAGCTCCGACGTTGGGGTTTGGCGGCAGCAAAATGTTTGATTGCTGCTCATTGGAAACAGGGACTAGCACCTACTCATTTGGATTGGACTTTGAAGCTTCAGTTTATTTTTCATATGGAATTATCTATTGCAAAGCGACATGGGTATTATTATACTTACACCAGGACTTGGACAAGCATATTAGAAAAAATCGAATCTTTACATTGAGCTTCTTTCTGGGGGGGGGGCAGGGATTGTGAACAGGGGGACTTTCCTGAAGAAACCACAGGGAGTCCCTCTCTGAGGGTTATGGAGTTGGTAGGATGGGGGGGGGGTATTGTGGAGTTCTGATTGATGATAAGTACTGGGGGCTGATTGGTCTTGTTGGGAGCAATTTCTACTGTTTGTACTGCTGGGGGAGCGTTCTGTGAATTGGGAGCTTTTTATATGTTTGCTCTCCCATCTGTAGCTGTCCCTGATATTTATATTCTGGTTTGTATATTTTCAACAAAACTTTTTTTCAATAAACATTTATTGATAAAAAAAAAAAAGAAATGCAAGACCACAAGGGGAAGGATACAAGAAGGATAGATACTGCTCCAAAGTAGATAGGCAGGGTGCAGGACGGCAGGAGAGATAGTAGGAGAAAGCCTGTACCGGGGAAGGGGATACAAGAGGTAAGGAAGAGAGAAAGAAGAAACTGGATATGGGGAGAGATAAGATGCTGGACACGGAGGGAGCATAAGAATGGGGACAGTATTGGAGATGAGAATAGGGACAGAGACACAGAAGAGAGATGCTGGATGAAAGGGTAGTTGAGAAAATGAGAGATCTGGGGATGGAGATGCGGGGATGCGGGGGGATGGAGATGAAAAATAAAGAAAGATGGCAGACCTCTGGGGGTGGAAAGGGAAACAGAAAGGGAGCACAGAGATGAAAGATGGATGGTTAGCACGGAGAAAGAAGAAAGAAGGAGAGCCTGATCAGAAGACAACCAGACCAACATGGGACCAACATGATTTGAAAAATAACCAGACAAGAAAAGGTAGGAAAAATAATTTTATTTTCTGTTTTGTGATTACAATATGTCAAATTTGAAATGTGTATTCTTCCAGAGCTGGTGTTGGACCTCGAACGTGAGCTAGGATTTAACAGAGAGGAAAAGTATTTTTTTGTTTGTTTATTTTGTTTACACCACAGGACCAGTGTGGGTAGGAGAGGGCAAAGGGGGTGAAGAGACTATAAAATAAACCCAACAGGATGTTTGGAAAAAAACACCCAATTAGGCAGGAAAATCAAATTGAATCAAATCGAAAAATCAATTCAATAGGCTGAATCGAATCGAATCGAATTGAAATTTTTTTTCCTGAATTGGGCAGCACTAGTTCCCGGGTCTCGCTGAGTCTTGTCAGTTTTCGATCCTGTTTTCCTCAAAGAGCTCAGAACGGGTTACAGGTTGACATACATAATATATAGTTAACAGGTTACAATTTGCCATAGTCACAGTACAAGTTTTTTTTAATACAAGTTTTTATCCTAATTCAACACATACATATCTAATACCGATATACATAGGGCTCCTTTTACGAAGCTGCGCTAGCATTTTTAGCGCGCGATAGATGCTAACACCTCTATTGAGCTGGCGTTAGTTTTTCTGCGTAGCGCAGGGGACAGCATGCGCTAAAAACGCTAGCGCAGCTTCATAAAAGGAGTCCATAGTATAGTTTCAAGTTTATTAGGGTTTTATATACCGCCTATCAAGGTTATCTAAGCGGTTTTACAATCAGGTACTCAAGCATAGAGTTTACAGGTTACAATTTGCCACAATTACAGGATGTACTTAGTAGGATACACGTCTGAAGAAGTCAGTTTACAGAAGAAAACTGAAATATGAGCACAATTCCTTCAGATGTTACATATATGCACAAGTGTTGATTTTGTAACTTAGGGGTAACATCTATATGTGAACACCTATAGGGCACCTAATTAGAGCCTGTTCTTCAAGGGGTAATAGGTGCCTGCTTTCCTTTATAGAATACTAGCTGATCACCCGGCATTGCCTGGATATTTATTTATCCCAATCTTCCAGTATTGATAGACTTGTATTCAGTGATTACGCCTGGTAGAATGGGAAGTATTTGATTGTTTATTTCGTGGACATCTTCATTTTTAGCAGCAAGAATGGTCCTCTCTATGGGGCTGGACTTAAACTGCATTGGGAGTGACAGTATTCATCTCAGCGAGCCCGAAAACTATGGGTTAGGCACTAATATCTGTCGTTTTTGATCATTTTTACATGTCACCCCTTCCCACCCCCACAGTATTTTTTCCCAGATAGTAAGTGATATGTATATCAAGTTTGGTTAAAATCTGTCCATGCGTTTCACTGTTATGCTGGAACATACATACACTCACACACACACAGATACATCCAATTTTATATATATAGACTAGGGCAGTGGTCTCAAACTCAAACCCTTTGCAGGGCCACATTTTGGATTTGTAGGTACTTGAAGGGCCTCAAAAAAATAATTAATGTCTTATTAAAGAAATTACAATTTTGCACGAGGTAAAACTCTTTATAGTTTACAAATCTTTCCTTTTGGCTAAGTCTTAATAATAATATTGTCATTTATAGCTAAAGAGACATGATCAAGAAACTGTTTTTGTGAAGTTCACAGCAGTGCCCTGTAAGATGCTCCACTATTCTGGTGCAATGTTTGGGTGTTCAGTCCATCACTTTGCTGACCCCGCTCACGTCCAAAAAGTCTTTTTCTAGGCATTTTTGACTTGGACAAATTTTTGGACGAAAGATGGATAACTTAGTGGTCTGGATCAGACGGCTGGACATACAGTTAGACGATTTTCGAAAAAAAAAAAAAAAGTTGGATGTATTTTTCGAAAATTGACTTTTTCCCATGTCCGACTTTGGGTGACCAGCGATTGGCGGGCCCAGAACATCCTCTCCGATGTCAGAATTGCTTCTGGGTGCGATTAACGGCAGGGAGGTAAGCAGAGGAGCAGCGGCGGTGGACCGGGGAGAAGTTTAAATCGGGCCTGGAGGTAGGCTTTTTTTTCCGCGGTGGGGGGGGAAGGAGGTAGGCAGGCAAGCAGGCAAGCTGGTTGTCTTTTGCACGGCAGAGAGGTAGGTAGGTAGGCAGGCAGGCTGGTTGGCTGGCTTTGGGGGAGGTAGGCAGGCAGGCTTTGGGGGAGGCAGGCAGGCAGGCTGGCTGGCTTTGGGGAAGGCAGGCAGGTGGCTCTGGGGGAGGTAGGTAGGTAGGCAGGCAGGCTGGCTAGCTCTGGGGGAGGTAGGCAGGCAGACTGGCTGACTTTGGGGGAGGGAGGCAGACAGGCTGGCTTTGGGGGAGGTAGGTAGGCTGGCTTTGGGGGAGGTAGGCAGGCAGGCTCTGGGGGAGGTAGGCAGGCAGGCTAGCTGACTTTGGGGGAGGCAGGCAGGCTGGCTTTGGGTAGGCAGGCATGCAGGCTGGCTCTGGAGGAGGTAGGCAGATAGCTGGCTCTGGGGGAGGTAGGCAGGCTTTGGGGGAGGTAGGCCGGCAGGCTTTTTGGGAGGGGGTGGGACAAAGGCTGGAAGGCAGTGAGGGGGGACATAGGAAGGAGAGAAAGAGGCAGAGAAGGGGGGGTTGTAAGTAGAAGAAAGACTAGAGAGATAAAGGCCTGGACCAATGGGGAAAGACAGGAGGCAGAAGCAGGACTTTGGGAGGTGCAGACAGAGGGGGAGAGCCCCTGAGGAAGAGCAGAGAGAGGCAAGATCATAACAGAGGAGGGAGAGAGAGGGAGACCTGGAACAAAAGTACAAAGGAGAACTGACACTGGATCTGAGGGCACTAAGGATATAGGAAGGAGACACTGGGGGCACTAAGGACATAGGAAGGAAGGAGGGAGGGAGGGAATAGAAAGGGACAATTGTTGGGCCTGAGTGCAGAAAGAAATTAAAGAAAGGATGCACAGTCAGAAGGAAACACAACCAGAGACTCATGAAATCACCAGACAGCAAAGGTAGGAAAAATTATTTTATTTTCAATTTAGTGATGAAAATGTGTCAGTTTTGAGAATTTATATCTGCTGTCTATATTTTGCACTATATTTGTCTATTTTTCTATAGTTACTGAGATGACATCTTTGAAACCCCCCCAAATATAAATGATAATTAACATTTTCTCTGCGTATAGGGTGCTTTGTGTTTTTTAAAATTTTATGGTTATGAAATAATAAGATATTGTGTGTACATGAAAAATGAATTGAAGAAATTGGGGACAGGGCTAAGGCGGAATTGGGGCGGGGCTAATGCAGGATTGGGGGTGGGGATAGGGCGGGATTGGGAGCGGGACTGAATATTAATAGATGTCCTGTTTTGATGAAAAAAATAAATGGTCACGTTAGCCATGCCTGGGACTAGAAGAAGCAATGGAAGTTGCTCTCCCACCAGCTGTTGATCAGATGGATGTAAGTTAAAGTTGGGTTGTTTTTTTTATTGTCCATTTCTTTTTGGCTGGATTAAAGAAGCTGACACCGCTCTGTGCTGGGATAAAAGGACTGTGTTTGCTGGCTGGTTGGGTTCCCAGCAGCTTAAAGCTAATTTAGTATTTTTCTTTTTTCTTGTCTTTCTTGTTTGGAGCAGTGTGAGCACTGCTCAACGACTTGTTGAGGGTGAGGAAAGTAGAGCCAAAGCCTGTATTTGGGAGGACGGCTAACACCGGTGGTAAACAGGCTATTTCACTCCAGCCTGCATGGGAACCCTGGTTCTGTCCAAGCAGTGCCACAGCAAGAGCCAGTGTTTGTGCGACAAGAAGAAAAGTGTTTTGTTTTGTATGCTGACTGGAGCCCAGGAATGGACTGTGCTTGTGTGGGTCCTGCTGAATTGGCCCGAAGAGAAGTTTTTGTTTTGAATTTTGGAGCTTGATTCATTGGACTGTTTGAGCTTAGGAAGTTTTGAAACTCAGAAGTGAGAATAGCTTTATTTGAAAAGCCTGGAAGGTTTTTTTTCCCCTGTGCTCAAAGAACTGTGCACAAGGTGTTGAACCCAAAAGTACTCACTGGACTTATGTTGATTTTTGTTGGGGTTAGATGTTTTGAGCATGAGCTGAGGACACAAATAAAGCCTACTTTATTTTCTCAGTGGCTGGACTGTGGCCTTATTGTGTTTGGGAACTTTTGCCATTATGACCATTGCTTTCTCAGAACATTACTGTCCCAGCAGGGCTTTCACCTTTTGAGGGCACGCCAGGATCAGCGATTGCGCTCAGACAGGGTACCCACCCCCAGGACCCGGTACCAGCTGCGCAACAATACCAAGGAAACATGCCCCAGACCATAACCCTGCTGCCACCAGCTTGGGTACATCCAACAATAGTTGCTGTGTGTTTGTTCTCACACCTGACACACCAACGTCCATCTGTTCAATGGAGCTCAAAATGTGACTCGGAGAAGGCATCTGCCATCAGTGCAAGTCCAATTTTGGTACTCCTATGCAAATTGCATCCGTTTTTTTACAATGAACCCTCGTGAGCATCGGTGCAGTCACCAGCCATCTGATCTGGTGCCCCATTCATAACAAGGTTTGCTGCACAGTAATTTTGGACACACATCTGGAAGCCCCCTGGTTCATTTGGATAGTAAGTTGCTCCATGGTAGCGTGCTGATCGACCCACACCAACTTGCACAGCCAACATTCACCTCTCGCATCGCATTCTGCCCCACAGTTACCACATCGGATTGTCAAAAAGGTTCCATTCAGCCACAGCAGCCCGTGAACAGTTCACAAACTCCGTCATTTCAGAAAATGCTGTCGCCCTTGGCCTGGTAGCTGATGATCCTGCCTTTTTCAATATCTGAAAAAATCATACTTTTTCCCCATGACAGCCATAGTTGCTATATTGGCAACTTGCTGACATCCCACCTTATATACCCACGAAGTCTGCATGCAACACATATGTTCGTCCATTGGCTTTGCAACCATGACATCAGAGGTAGGCGGTGGTCATAATAACGTGACTCGACTATGTACATTGATACGTTGAAGCCCTTGGCTCAGTATGCAGCAACGGTTAAGAAAGCAAATTGAATGTTAGGAAGGAAAGGAGTGGAAAACAAGGATGAAAACATTATTTATGCCTTTGCATTGCTCTATGTTGTGGCCACACCTCGAATACTGTGTACAGTTCTGGATACTGCATCTCAAAAAAGATATAGCAGAATTAGAAAAGGTACAGAGAAGGGCAATGAAAATGATAAAAGGGATGGGATGACTTCCCTATGAGGGAAATGTAAAGTGGCTAGAGCTTTTCAGCCTGGAGAAGAGACAGCTTAGGGGAGATATGATGGAGGTCCATAAAATACTGAGTGGAGTGGAATGAGTAGATGTGAACCACTTGTTTACTCTTTCCAAAAATACTAGGACTAGCAGGTATGTGATTAAACTACTAAGTAGTAGATTTAAAACAAACCGGAGAAAATATTTCTTCACTCAACGGGTAATTAAACTCTGGAATTTGTTGCCAGAGAATGTAGTGAAAGTGAGTAGATTAACAGGGTTTAAAGAATGTGGTGAACTCAGCATAGAGGGATTTAAAAAAGGTTTGGATAATTTCCTAAAAGAGAAGTCCATAAGCCATTATTAAGATGGCTTGGGGAAATCCACTGCTTATTCCTAGAGTAAGCAGCATAAAATCTGTTTTTCTTCTTGGGATCTTACCAAGTACTTGTGACCTGAGTTGGCCACTGTTGGAAACAGGATACTGGGCTTGATAGACCTTCAGTCTGTCCCAGTATGGCAACTCTTATGTTCTTATATTCTAAATATGCTTGTGCACACATGATTCAAAGCAGCTATAAATACTCAGGGAAATTTTCTTGGCAATATTCCCTGAACATGCTTCCATTAAAACCCTGTATGCTGCAGTATAGATGTATCAGTAGAGTCTTTTCTACAATCTTCTGGGGCAATATTCAACTCCTACAGCCAGCAATATTTTTTAAACACTGGCTGTACCAGTCAAAAATATCGCTCTGAATTTCTGGATAACACAACCTTGGAAACATATGAATAGCTATATCGGGTCAGACCCAATGTTCCCTCTAAGCTGAGCGCATGAGTGATCGCTCACTATTTTCAGTGGCGTCGCTCATACATTTTCTCCTGTCGCTCACTCGAGGGCGGGCGGAGGTGAGAGGAAGCGCCGGTGGCCTTAGTGTATTTTAAAGTTGAAAGATGCAGCGGCGGATCCTCTCAAGATCCCCAACTGCATCGGACTTCCGACGCAGGTGGGGATTCGTGAGAGGAGCCGCTGCCACGTCTTCAGTGGCGTACTAAAGGGGGAGGCGGTCCGCCCCAGCTGTGCACCCCCCCTAAGGCTGCAGTCGGAGAGAAAGTTCGGACCAGCCAATCGCTGCCTGGCTGGGCGGAACTTCCTCTCCGACGGCAGAATTGATGTCAGGGGAATGCTGGTCAGCCCGGTGGGAAGCAGAGAAAGCTTGGGGCAGCCGCGGCAGTGGCTTGGGGCCTGTTTCCCCCGATGGTTGCGGCGGTGGCTTTGGGGCCTGTTTCCCCCGATGGTGGCAGCAGTGGCTTTGTGGAGGGTAGGGAGAAAGAAAGAAAGAAAGGGGGCAGGCAGGGAAACAGAAGGGAAACAGAAAAAAAGAAAGAGGGCATCAAGAGAGAAAAAAGAAAGAAAGGGCAGGGAGAGAGGAAGAAAAAGTTAGGGGAGGGAATGAGATCTGGAGGAGAGGAAGCATACAGGCTGAAAGAAGGGAAGAAAGATTGGATGCACAGTCAGAAGATGAAAGTGCAACCAGAGACTCATGAAATCACCAGACAAGGTAGGAAAAATGATTTTATTTTAAATTTAGTGATCAAAATGTGTCTGAATTTATATATGCTGTCTATATTTTGCACTATGGCCCCCTTTTACTAAACCGCAATAGTGTTTTTTAGCGCAGGGAGCCTATGAGCGTCGAGAGCAGCGCTGGGCATTTAGCGCAGTTCCCTGCGCTAAAAACTGCTATTGTGGTTTAATAAAAAGGGAGGGGGGTATATTTGTCTATTTTTGTATGGTTGTTACTGAGGTGACAATGCATAGACCTTGACCTCTTTGAAAAAAAAACCAGAATAGAAATGTAATTAACATTTTCTCAGCATATAGTGTGCTTTGTGTTTTTTAATTTTATTGTTGGTAGATCATTTTGACTTGGTCATTTTAAAGTAGCTCGCAAGCCCAAAAAGTTTGGGCACCCCTGAGCTAGAGCATTGAAGCTGTGTATTTCTATTTTATCCCCCCTTTTACAAAACTGTGGAGCGTTTTTTAGCGCCAGCCGTGGTGGTAGCAGCTCTGATGCTCAGAATTCTATGAGCGTCAGGGCTGTTATCACTGTGACTAAAATCCACACTACAGTTTTGTAAAAGGGTGAGGGGTTAGTTTGTGATGACATATTCCATACTAGGCGAAGGTATTTTCTGTGTTCTGTGTGTTCGAAAGACATGGTTTTCTGTTAGGATTGACGGTGTAGGATTGATCTGTGCTGGTCTGGCTTGTTTAGTTTTACAATGGGTGTATTGATGTACTGCTCACTGCAATATGTAAGATGCTGCCTTTTCCTAGGTACTCATGTGTGACGTGTGGTTTGTTACTAAAAATCATGTTTTTCTTACAGATGGGGGGGGTGGGGTGCCAAAAAATGATGGGCCCCGGGTGTTACATATGCTATGTACGCCACTGTATGTAAAGATACCAGAAAGATGGCGAAGCAAAAACTTTAAGTAAATTGTTATTCTTCTAAGTTTTGAGTATTTAACCCTCCCACAATCTCACAGGCACAAGTTTCAAGTTTATTGAGATTTTGATTTAAACGCAATATCAAATATTTTCAATGCGTATAACAAAAATAAATTTGGGGAAATAAATAAAACCATTTGAACAATAAACATACAAACATATCCATAGATGATTAAAAATACATAAGGGGTACAAGAATAAACTACATTTGTTTAAAAATGCGGCCTCCGCGCCTGCTCATAAATTTGTGGAGTATGTAACTTGTCGCTCATGCATATTTTTATTTGCACACACCTCATCAATCCTTAGAGGGAACATTGGGTCAGACTAGTGGTCCATCTAGCCCAGTATCCTACTTCCAACAATGGCCAATCCAGGTCACAAGTACCTGACAGAATCCCAAAGAGTAGCAAGATTCCATGTTACTGATCCCAGGGATAAGTAGTGGCTTTCCCCATGCCTATCTTAATAGCAGATTGTAGACGTTTCTTCCAGGAACTTGTCCAAATCTTTTTTAAACCCAAATATGCTAATTTCTGTTACAACATCCTCTGGCAATGAGTTCCAGAACTTAACTAATTATTGAGTGAAAAAAAATTTTCATTTTTGTTTTAAAAGTATTACCATGTAACTTCATGGAGTGTCCCTAGTCTTTGGGATATGTGAAAGAGTTAAAAATTGATTCATGTTTACCTGACCTACTCCATTCAGGATTTTGTTGTCCTCTATCATATTTCACCTTAGCCATCTCTTTTCTAATCTGAAGAGCCCTAACCTCATAAAAGAGTAATTCCATCCCCAATGTGCTGCATTGCGCTGGCTCACTTCCTTCCTGAGTAATAGATCCCAAAGTGTACTACTCGACACTGCCCTATCAAAACCAAAACTAATCACATATGGTGTTCCCCAGGGGGCACTACTATCCTCTCTAGTATTTAATCTCTACATTAGACATGGCCTAGAATAACCTATAAATACCAAATTCAGATTCACTCCTTTGCTGAAGACATCCAACTATATCTTCCACTGGGAGAAAAACACAACTCCCAGATCACGAAACACCTAAACTGCCTCATGGAAATCAAAAACTGGATGTCCATTAACAAACTGTAACTAAATGCCTCCAAAACAGAACTCCTTTGGACTCACAAAGAGCACTGCACCCACACCCATCCCTCTCTTCTCTTGGAATCAACTATCATAACCACAAAACACAAAGCATGCAGCTTAGGGATACTCTTGAACTCTAACCTATCTTTTTCCAACCATATCTCTCAGGTGGTCTCTTCCTCATTCAACTATCTGCAACAACTCTAAAAAATAAGGAACTACTTCTCCAAACTTGACTTTACCCAACTTCTCTATGCCTTTATTCTCTCCCGTATGGATTACTGCAATGCACTATTCATCAGACTCAAAGCAAAGAATATACAGCATCGTCAACATGTATAAAATGCATCAATCAGACTTCTAAAGAACCTTCATGCCCATGACCCCATCTCCCAGGCTCTGTTATCAACCCACTGGTTACCCATGGCCAAACACTGCATTTTTAAGGGCTTGATGCTAGTGTACAAGTCCTTGCACAATATGATACCCAACTATATGTCAGCTAAGCTTCCTCCATATGTCCCAGACAAGCTGCTCCACTCCAAGGAGGAAACACGTCTTCAAATACACCCTGGTTGTGCCCTTCAACTCCAAAATGCCAGATGACAATCCTACTCTCATTTCATATCAACTTATCTCTTCACCTAATCCCCTTGCCTAATGCCCATATATTTAAAAAAGGGATGTATACTAAATGTATGTTGAACTAGGTCCTCTGTATATGTCAAGTTAGGTTGAACACATTGTATTATAAGTATGGTAAATTGTAACCATACTGCAACCCATTCTGAGCTCATTGGGGAGAACAGGATATAAAACGAATTAAATAAATAAATGTAATCATTATGGTCGTCCTTCTTTGAACCTTTTCCAATTCTGCTGTGTCTTTTTTGAGATACAGTGATCAGAGTTGCACATAATACTCAAGATGAGGTCATACCGTGTAGCGATACAGAGTCGCCATAATAGTCTTTGTCTTATTTTCTATATCCTTCCTAGCAGGATTGTGACAGTATTCTGTCTACTATCCACATATCTTATCCAGATAAAATAGAACAGTCTTTTATGTCTGCCAAGTTATCGAACAGTGGATTGAATATTGCCACTATCTGGATAAGTTCCAGGATCACCTCTCTCCAACTGCACTTTGCCACATTACTATCAACGTGGGGTATAATCCTATAACTGAGCACCTCCGATTAGGGTGGACAGTAGGAGTCTATTATATATAGCAGCCAAAGTGGCTAGATTCTGTTATAAAATATAAGGGTAACCTGGTATTTGTGTGCCTTTTTTTTTTTTTTGTAAATCTTTTATTGATTTTCAGATCAAATACAAAGTGCAAACAATATACAATCAAATAATACATTAAACAGCACTTATAGCCAAACAAATATTAATACAAAGTACATTTCCTCCCCCCCCCCCCTCTCTGGATATGTGTAGAGATCAACTAGGAATTAAAGGTTTATTCGATTAATCAGTTTTAACAAATGGCTCTAATGGACCCCGTGTTTCTTTAAACTTTTTATTCTGTCCCAATTGTTCAGCATTCATTCTTTCATATCTATAATATTGACAAAGAGTTTCCTACCAAAAAGTAAAGTTCAATCTGTCCCAGTTCTTCCAATTTCTCGTTATTAACTGCATGACCACCCCCGTCATAATAAGTCTGGGTTTTTTGGTTCTTTTTAAATCAATTGGACTCTTAGGTTTCAATAAAGTCCCAAATAAAACAATGTCATAAGACAGTGGAATAGAAGCCTCCAATATCCTGTTAATTTTACCCCAAATTGATTTCCAAAAGTTGAATATCAACAGACAGTAGAATAACAAATGATCCAGTGTCCCTACATCAAGATGACAGTGCCAGCATCTATTAGACTTTGAAGTATTCAACTTTTGTAAACGAACTGGGATCCAAAAAATTCTATATAACAAAAAAAACCAAGTTTGTCTCATAGATGCTGACGCTGTACATCTCATTCTCCAAGTCCAAATCTGTGGCCATTGCGTAGCAGAAATATGCTGCTTTGTTTCAATGCTCCAAATGTCTTTTAGACTTGTTTTAGCCATATATTCAGATATTAGTTTGTACCACTTGGTGGCCTGGTGCCCTTGCAAATCTGTCTGGAAACATAGGTCCTGCAAGCTATACTGATTTTTTTAAGTTACGCCAGTCAGGGAACCCTTTCTGAATGGTCTGTTTCAACTGCAACCATTTATAACCCTGAGATTTTGAAATGCCAAATGATTATTGCAATTGTAATAAATTTACCATTTTCCCATTCTGAATTACATCATCTAAAGTACGTATGCCTGCCTGCATCCAGAGGATTTTAGACTCGCCGATTTGTATTTTGGAGTTTAACCATAGGGATTTACACGTGGATTGTTGTATTTGTTTAGGAGTTAAAGTAGTAATGCATTTTAATGTATTCCAGGTGGAAAGAAGAATACTATTGTCTTTGTATATTCTAGGAAGCTTGATACTCAAAATATGGCTAAGACATAATGGGCTATATCCCACTAAATGCGAGAAATACAAGCAAAAATTATTAATCCAGGAAAAGGCCTCAGAATTTGAGCCTACGCAAAGTCCTATCATGGACTAGACTGTCAGCGTAGTATTACCACTCCATGCTCCAATCATAGGCCAAAAAAACCTGGAACCTGTAGAATCTCTTAATTTATTATTCTTTTTAATTTTTTAATATTTTTAATTTTATAATATAGGTTTAAACCTTAAAGTCTATACTTAAAACTTAATTTTAAATTTTACTGTGGTTGATCTTAGAATTTTTCATAAATAGACCCTAAGGAAAATAATCTATTGTTACAACCCTGCTGTGACTAAATATTGTTTAACATTGCTATACTCGCAAAGGTAGAGAAGTTAAAGGTAACTGTATGAGTAATTGTTATTCAGACCACTTGGGTTGTTTGTATTTAGGTAAGACATAATGGGGCCATATGATGACTTTCCAATATCAGCCAATCCGGTAGATTCTCCATGAGTTCAGGAAATATCCAATACATATCCTGACGCAAAATAAAGGCATGGTGATACCTATAAAAATTTGGAAAATTTACCCCTCCCACCAATTGTGATTTTTGCAAAGATACTAAGACTATTCAGGCAGTTTTACCCAGCCAAAGAAATTTTATAAGAATCCCATTTAATTTTTTATAAAAGAAACTTTGAAAATAAACTAGTAACGTGGAGGGGTATAATAAAAAAAACCCATCTAAGTCCCCTTTTGGCCTAAGGCCCTAAATGTTGAAAGTAGAAGCAGGGAAAATGTTGATTATCAAAAAAAAAAAATCCAAAAGGAGGTTTTTTATGATAATGGCCTGCCTCTACGTTCAGCTGTTTAAACGCCCAGACCACCACTATGTCTACACTAAAAACATATAATCAATCAAAAAAGCCTAAGTCCCAAATGCCCAACACAAGAGCTTTTAGGCGAAAGAGGAGCTAGTCCTTTGCCTAAAAGCTGGATTATGTAACCGGTGTCTATCAAAAACAACACTGGTTACAGAATCCACCCCCCCCCCGACAAGATCGGGGCAAGAGGGAGCCCAAGCCCTCCTGCCCCGGCGAGCTGCAACACCCCTGACAAGATCGAGGCAAGAGGGAGCTCAAGCCCTCCTGCCCCAGAGAGCCGTGACCCCCCCCCCCCCCCCGCCAATTACGATCGGGCCAGGAGGGAGCCCAAGCTCTCCTGGCCAGGTGACCCTCACCCCGGCTGACTACGATCTGGATAGGAGGGAGCCCAACCCCTCCTGCCCAGGTGACCCGCTACCCCCCACCCCCACTAAGAAACAAGCAGGAGGGATCCCAGGCCCTCCTGCCCTCGATGCACCCCCCCTCCCATGATTGCCCCCCTGAACCCCCGATCAGCCCCCCCGCTGACCTGCGAGACCCCCCACCAACCCCTCGACTCCCCCATCCCCTTCCCCGTACCTGTACAAGTTGGCCGAATGGACGGGTTCCAAGCCCGTCCATCCGGCAGGCCAGACATCCGTCGAATGGCGGTCCTTAGGGCCTGATTGGCCCAGGCGGCTCAAACCCCGCCCACAGGTGGGGCCTGAGATGCCTGGGCCAACCATATGCAGTCCATCCCATATATGTGCAAAAATGTGCTATTAAGGAATAATTAAATAATTGTCTCTTGAAAAGTAACAACGTATCTCCAAACTTGGGGCTAGATTCACTAAGCAAACCAATCATGTACCGATCGGTTTGCGAGCCCTTTGCAACCAAATTTCCCTCCAACCCCATTCACTAAAGCCTGTAGTGATCCGATCCCGACCTTCCCATGCAAATTAGCAAAACCCCATACAAAATAGCCAAGCAATTGATTCACTAACAATTGCTTGGCTATTTTGAATCGGTTTTTACTATTGGCAAACCTGACTACTGCAGACCTGTCGGTAACTGAGTTACCGACAGGTCTGCAGGTTTCTTGACAAGCAAAATATCTGCGCCATTAAAAAAAAATGAAAAGACAGGTAGGCCTGTCAAAAAACGACCGAGGCCCCCCCTGACAAACACGATCCCCCCCGGTGACCCACAAATAGCAGGAGGGATGCCACCACCCGACGCTGCCCTCCCAGCCCGTGCGAATATGGCAGTAGGGATGCAAACTCCCTCCTGCCCTGCCACCAACTGAGTCACCCCTTCCCCCCCCTGACCGGCCCACCACACCACCCCCAACTGCCCACTGCACCCCAACCGGACTGGCCCACCCCTGGTCAGGCCAGGCCCGACCCAACACCTCCTCTGTACCTAAAAGTTGGGAGCAGGAGGGGTGCTGAGTCCCTCCTGCTCCTTAGGCCTCCCTCCAGTGCTGTCTTCCGGAGCAGGAAGAACCGCAAAGTCCTCCTGCTCCTTCTCCTTCTCTTGTTCACTGTGAATGTGGGCCTTAGGCCCCGCCTTGGTGCATCATGTGATGCATGGGGAGGAGCCTAAGGCCCTGGTTGGCTCAGGCACCTCAGACTCCTCCTCCTTTGGAAGGAGCCTGTAGCACCTGAGCCAATCAGGGACTTTCTTAGGGCTAAGCCTAAGGAAGTCCTTGATTGGTCAAAGTAATAGCTAATCAGGGACTTCCTTAGGCTCAGCTCTAAGGAAATCCCTGATTGGCTCAGGCGCCACAGGCCCCTCCCAAGGGAGGAGGTGTCTGAGGCAACTGAGCAAATCAGGGCCTTAGGCTCCTACCCGTGCATCACATGATGCACCAAGGAGGGGCCTAAGACCCACATTTGCATTGTGCAGGGGTTAGTGAATCTAGCCCTTGATAATTACAATGTGGCATTAAATACATTAAAGCCCATCGATCATGCCAAAGCCTGTCCTGCAGTTAAAACTCCCATGTCAATATGAGAAAACAATCACTTATCTTATGTTGCCTTCCAGTTTGCTTAAGGCTTAACAATGGATAAGATTGCTGGACTGGTTCAACAAGGATCCTGGTTCAGCTTCTGCATCAAGATCCGGCGTCTAATACTTGCATATGGCATCTGCTGACTTCACTGACACCATTTACAGTATTATAATTTGTTCACTAGTATACTTAATAATGCATAGTTTCAAAGAGATTATTTGCTATTTTGGTTGCTTTTTGTTTAGATGGTTTTCACTATTTGGATTAATCCCTTTAATTCCAGCATCATTGGTTGCCCGTATCAGCTAAGAACATAAGCATTGTCATACTGGGACAGGCCAAAGGTCCAACAAGCCCAGTATATTTACAGTAGAGGCCAATTCAGGTCTAAATACCTTGCAAGATCCCAAAAGAGTAAAACTGATTTTATGCTTCTTATCCTACAGCTCATTACAAATTGCTCTTCTAAATTATTTATTTTTATTGATCATCCCTTACACCTCCACTAGAACTCTACATTCTCAAGGGGAAAATCTATGGCTGATACTTACAGCTGTTTGTGCTTTCCTCAACTCAACCCAGTGGCATCTCTAGACAGAAACATTTGGGGTGGCAACAGGCAGGACTGGTTTTAGACATACTGGGGCCCAGGGTAGAAATTAAGGAGTGGGCCCCTGATTCCCTCTTCTCCCTACCCCCTCCCTCAATCTCCCCATCTGTCATTACTACCACACATAAAAAAAAACTTTAAAAAGGGCTATCAGATTTTCCGAAACCAAAATCCGGACCCATGGCCTCACCCCCAGGCCCGCCCAATTTCACCTGAGTCATGCCCAGCGCTGCCCCCTCAACCTGTTCGTTTGTCGGGAGGGCATCTGCGCATGCGCTGGTGTGATGCAATGACATCACATGCATTCACGCATGCGCATGATGTCACTGCGTTGCATCTTCGCATGCACAGATGTGGTATAACAAGATGAAAGATTATGTAACAGGAAAAAAAAATACGATATTTAAAGAGACAGAAGGGAAATGCTGAAAGCTGCTGAGAGGCTGAGTCTACACATAGAGCCTGGTTGCTGCAGGGAGATCAAAAAGAGAGTCTGAGGCAGAAAGCTTAGGGGAAGCTGCACATAATAGCAGTGTCTCATTAAGAGCTCCAGAACTGTCACTATGAGCTGGAGAAGAGCAGAGGACTTAAGGCAGCGCAAGTAGTTGGTGAGAAAATTGTGCGTGGCTGCTGAGTGAAAATTTGTATGTCAGTTCTGGAGTTTATGTAAGTGTGAAAGGAGTGAATATTTTAGAAATAATATTTCCTGTAAATATTTGATTTCATGAGAAATGCTGTAAATTAAACCTGCTTAAGGGCTGTTGAGCTGAGGCATGTAATGAGAAGGCTGTGAAGGAAGATACGGCTGTTTGTATGAATTGTGGGTCAATAACTTATCTGATACTTGCTGGTTCTCATGATTTATTGAGATTTCTAAATTAAGTTTGAAGTTAAATATCAAAGGAAAATGGATAAGAATTTTTAAGAGTGTATTTCAGAAGTATTAAATACTGGATAATAGAGAACTTTAATCCCTTCCCTGTGTAAAACCACTCAGATTGCCTAAAATGATTGATGCTTAAAGTAAATGTTTTGTATTTAATTTAGTGTCCAGCTGTTTTCCTGCTGCAAGTGCTGGAGTGCATTCCTGCAGTCTTTCTGATTACTAATCTTCTGAGACCTTAACCACTATACACGGTTGTATAAAGCTTGGAGAATCTGAAACTATTTTTGAAAGCTAATTGTTCTTTTGAGAACTGAAGGTCTAAAGCAGTGTATTGCAAACTGTGTGCCATGAGACACCGGCAAGGAGGAGAGGTAAGAGGCACATCGGCTGTCAGCTGGTGCCAACGACTCTCCTCCTTACCGGCACCTCTCCCTCACCAGCAACGGGTCCGGTCAGAGGGCCTCCACACATCCGTGGACATCGATGCGATAATGTCATGCATGGGCGTGATGTCATCATGCCGATGCCCACACACTTCCGGGTGCCTTCTGGCTGCGGGTTTAGTGTGCCCAGGTGCCGAAAGGTTTGTGGGACACTAGTCTAAAGCCTTCAGTGTTCAAGGCTTGTGCAGATGAGAACAGAGCTTGCAGGAATGGGACAGGGATCCAGAACTCACGGGGACGGGATGGAGATAGATCTCGTGGAGGCAAGAACAAATTTGTCCCCATGTCATTCTCTAGATAAAGCTGAGGTTGCTCAGATATTGTGTGAATGTGTGTGTTGAAACTCTGCATGCTGATTTCAAATCAGAAACTTTTTTTTTTCATGGGAGGGTCAATTTAGGGATTAAAGAATTATCTGTTCTTTTGCACATTTAGGGCTCCTTTGACTAAGCTGCGGTAGCGTTTTTTAGCGCGCGCTGCAAATTAGCGCGCGCTAACCCCTGCGCTATGCAGAAAAACTAGTGCAAGCTCAATGGAGGCATTAGCATCTAGCGTGCGTGGCATTGTAGCACGCACTAAGCGTGCGCTAAAACCGCTAGCGCAGCTTAGTAAAAGGAGCCCTTAGTTAGAAATACATTGCCTTAGCCTAAGAAGACACTGACTTTAGCCTGCATTCATCAAAGGAGGTGGGTTCTGCTTCCTTTCATTTGTTAACAGATAGGATAGTAGCAACCATTCAAATCTTCAGAGGAGCTGCTGGTTCCAGATAGGTGGCAGGTCAACAATTCAGTGGTACCCAATGCAAGACAGCAGCGATACAAAAGGAGGGACAGGGGAGACATGATTCAGACGTTCAAATACTTGAAGATATTAACATAGAACAAAATCTTTTCCAGAGAAAGGAAAATGGTAAAACCAGAGGACATAATTTGAGGTTGAGGGGTGGCAGATTCAAGAGCAATGTCAGAAAATTCTACTTTACGGAGAGGGTGGTGGATGTCTGGAGTGCGCTCCTGAGAGAGGTGGTGGAGAGGAAAACAGTGACGGAGTTCAAAGAAGCTTGGGATGAATACAGAGGATCTAGAATCAGTAAAATAATATTAAAAATTGAACTAAGGCCAGTACTGGGCAGACTTGCACAGTCTGTGTCTGTATACGGCTGTTTGGGGGAGGATGGGCTGGAGAGGGCTTAAATGGCTGGGAGGGTTTAGATGGGCTGGAATAGGTTTTAACGGAGATTTCGGCAGTTGGAACCCAAGCACAGTACCGGGTAGAACTTTGGATTCTTGCCCAGAAATAGCTAAGAAGAAAAAATTAAAAAATTTAAATTGAATCAGGTTGGGCAGACTGGATGGACCATTCGGGTCTTTATCTGCCATCATCTACTATGTTACTATATGTTACGATGATACTGGTGAAAATAGAGGGGTTTTTTAAATACTTTATTTTTGTTTGTACACTTATATACACTTTTTTTATTTTATTAAACTTTGACACTGAGAAACACTCTGGTTTTAAAAAAGAGCAAGCTAGTCAAATACCTGTGGTTCTGGAAATCCTGGAACAAAATTGGTATTAAGTTGAAAGGCACAACATGTTTGTTTGAGGTTCAGATATTATCACTAACCATAATGGTGTAATCAATGTCAATTTGATCACACATAAATGGTAAATTAACTTTGCTATTTATTTATGTTTAAATTTAATATACCTTGTTTAAACAACATCTGATAACAATTATTGGAAATACCTATTTATTTTTCTTTCACCCTCAATTATTATTGTTTTTTTAAAGTTGCCACAAATAAATAAATATATTTAAATATTTAACCTTTGTGTTGGTGTGGATTGAAGGGGAAACCTATTGAAACATCTGACCGTGATTATACCACTTCATATATATAATTATAATACAGTAATTAAATTGTAATGTAATTGTATCACATCACCACTAGGGGTTTTTACAATTAGATTAGACATTCTGTTTTAATAATAACAGTTTATATACCGCAGTACCATGAAGTTCTATACAGTTTACAAAAGATTAAAAGACGTTACAAATTGAATGAACTTAAAAGAGGTGAAGGAAAGTGGTTAATAGGTCAAGAGAATCGTATTGAGGAGAAAGAGATGTACGGGTAAGCTGTCTAGATATTTCAGGAACAGATATGTTTTTAGGCGTTTCCTGAATTCCTCATAAGTAGTGGGCGATAGCAATTGTTCTAGATGTTTACCCCATAATGCTGCCTGATGTGAGAGAAGGTGTTCATGGTGTTTTTTCAGTTTACATCCTCTAACTGGGGGGGAAACGAAGTTCGAGTGTGAGCTTCTCTTGTGTCTGTTGGCTGAGAAGGAGAAAAGGTCAGATATGTATTTAAGGGCTAGTCCATATAGTACTTTAAAGCAGAAGCAAGCAAACTTAAACTTTAAGCGTGCCTCCATTGGCAGCCAGTGCAACTGCCGGTAGTAAGGTGTCACGTGATCAAATTTCTTTAGTCCGAAGATTAGTCTGACCGCTGCATTTTGCATTAATTGTAAACGTCGCATATTCTTTTGAGAAATTCCTAAATAGGCGATGTTACAAAAATCAAGTTGACTTAGTACGAGGGATTGTACCAGGATTCTGAATGCTGGCGTATCAAAATATGATTTGATGGATCTAAGTTTCCAGAGAGTGTAAAAACCCTTTCTGATTAAGGAGTCCACCTGGTCTTTCATGGTTAGGCATTGATCCAGAGTTATACCCAGTATCTTCATGGTAGACTGAATAGGTTAACTAAGTTTATTGATGCATAATGGTGTTTTGGTGTCAAACGGGTGTGGTGAAGCAACGAAAATTTTCATTTTTTCTAAATTAAGTTTGAGCTTGAAGTCAGTCGTCCATTGCTCCATCAAATTTATAGCTTCTGATGCTTTGGGAATAGTTTCCGAGACAGAATTAGCAAATGGGATGATAATCGTAAAGTCGTCTGCATAACTGAATAATTTTATCCCCAGTGAGGACATGTAGACATTGAAAAGCAATGGGGATAGCGGTGACCCTTGCGGCACACCAGATGGATTGCTCCAGGTATCGGAAAGATCATAATTGAAACGTACCTGATAAGTACGGGACATAAGAAAGCCACGAAACCAGTTCAACACCTCATCCCTGATACCAATAGCGTCTAGGCACTGTAACATTTTCCCATGGTCTACTAGATCAAAGGCAGAGCTCATATCAAATTGCATGATCAGGGCGTTGAGGCCCTTGCTAAACAATAGACGCAGATTATCTAGGATAGCCACAACTACTGTCTCCATACTGAATAAAGGTCTGAACCTGGATTGAGTTTCATGTAGGAGAGAGAACTGATTGAAATATTCCATTCATTGGGTGTGTACCAATCCCTCCATGATTTTTACAAAAAATGGAATGGATGCTACTGGTCTGTAGTTAACCTGAAGAGAATCCTGACTTTGAACCCACATAGAATAATGTGTGGAATGATGCTATCAATGATAAAGAGTTTTAGAGGTTGACAGAATTTTAGTTTTGGTTTTGTTGTTGAAACCAGCCAAAAATTCACATTCAGCTTTGTTTCAGATGAAAATGCTAGTATATTTTCAGCTGGAACTAAACACCCACCCAACCAGAAGAGGGACCCACTTTGGCCTTACTCTACCTCTCTAAACAAAAATGGGCCCCAACCTTTAGCGCCCCCCCCAAGCCTACCTTACAAATCCTTTTAATACACCCCTGCCCTTCCTACCTTCCTTCCTTTTAAAACACCCCCCACCCCACAGTACCTTTTTAAACACCCCTTAAGCTTGGTGGGCCGGTGGTGTATGGACCAGCAGGAGCATACTTTCTGCGCTGCTGCCTGGGCCTGCCCCCCTTTTACGAGAACTGACTACAGCCATTCAGAAAGCAAGGCGGGCTCAGGCAGCAGCGCAGAAAGCACGCTCCTGCTGGCCCATACACCGCTGGACCACCAGACATAAGGGGCATTTAAAAATGCACTGTGGGGAAGATTGCATGCAATCGCTGCTGCCGGAGTAGTAAGGAGGAACACGGGGATGAGGAAGAGCAGATGGAGAGGAAAGAAAGGGACTGCATTGGAGGAGGGAAACAGAGGAAAAAATACAAGCATCGGGAAGGGGAGGGGGGCAGCCTAGGAAGAGATGTGGCTTTGAGGTGAGGTGAGATGGGGGGAGGGGATCTATAGAAGAAGGGACGAGACAGGGGAGAAGCTGAATATGGGGAGAGATAAGAACATAGAAGAGAGACAAGTTCCTGCTGAACCAGAACGTACGCAGGTAAAGTTAGACTCAGGGCACTGGTCTTTAACCTAAGGGCCACAGCGGGAGCGGACTGCTGGGCATGATGGACCCTTCGTCTGACCCAGCAGCAGCAATTCTTATGTTCCTATGTTTTTATGTTTGTTCAGGGTGGCAGAGAGCAGGACAGTCAGCAAGGATGTGAGCGACTGGTCCCCAGCAGTCGCTTCTTCTGTTGATCAGCCAGCCTAGTCGGTGTCCCAGATTGGTTTAGTGAATCGCTGCCTGCCTTACTTTGCATGCTGTTTCCCCTCATTTGCATGCACGGATCGGAATCGGATTGGCACAGAGGTTATTGAATCGGGTCGGAGGAAAATCGGATCGCAAAGGGGTCGCAAACCGATCGGTTTGCTTAGTGATTGTAGCCCAAAATCAGTTGATATTACAAACAAGATGCAGTAAAAACAAACCCTCTCTTTTACTAAGGTGCACTAGCTGATTTAGCGTGCTAATAGAATATAATGGACGCATTAGCGTTTAGCACATGCTAATACGGCTAGCGCGCCTTAGTAATAGGACCCTAAAGGAATAAAAGCAGTGGATAAAGCAGTGTTCGGCATCTTTCTATTGCTGAGAAAGGAATGGTAAAGCCAGAGGTCAGATAAGATTTACACAGTTGTAGCAAACAGGAAAACTAGATTACATTGACTTTCTGACCTTTATCTGCTGCCATATTTTATATTTCTGTGTTCCTGCTGTAATGTGTTAAGCTTTTAATTTAATGTACCCTAGAGGACCTTGGACTGAAGGTGATCTCATTGCCTTGCTGTGGACCTGTAGATAAACTACAAAAGAGTTCGCAAACAGACAAAGCCTAATGACTCCAGCCTTTGCTCAGCTAATATGTGCAAGGCCTTTAGCAAGATTTCAAATCCTTGTTTGCTCCCTTGTGTAAACTCAGAGAAAGCATTTGTCTCCAGTTTTATTTTTCTTTTAACACATAATTTATTTTATTTTTAAAAATTTTATACCATTTAAACCTAAACGGTTTACATATCGTTACATACATAATTCAATAAAACAAATAAAATCAAACAAACATTAACATATAATCATCAGAAAATCTTGTGAAGTACCCATAAAAAGAACAACCGCAAAGAACAGTTCCTAAAAAATACATTAATAATTGCGTTTTTAATAGTTTTCTGAAATTACTCTTGTCATGACATTTTCGTAATTGACCGACAAGTGAATTCCACAATTTGACCCCCGCACAGCAAAAAGGACATTTTACTGGTCTCAGCATATTTTAGATTAACATTTGTTTTTCATAACGCTGAGTTCTCAGAACGCAGAGATCTAGATGGTAAATAATTTGACATCTTACTTTTAAACAATTCAGGTATGGTTCCATACAAGAATTGATGGCAAATCATTATCCTCTATAATAAAACCCTAAGCGCGCATGTGTACTTAGGGTTTTCTGATCCGTGCCACCGTGCTGTGTGCTTCCGTAACTAATTTGATTTCTGGCGCGTGGGGCAGCTTGCGACGGTGGTGGCAGTTTGACTCCTGCGCTGCCAGGATGCCTCTTCTCACACCCAGACCGGCAAATGCAGCAGCCGTGGAGCATTTTCTAGGCTGACCCACTTCGATAATGCGAGGTGGGCTGGCCTAGCAAAAGCCTCGAGGCTGTCCGGGCTAGCGGATGCTGGACAGGGGGAGCAGGGAAAGGAGAAGACCTACTGCTGGACAGCTGGACAGGAGGAGCAGGGAAGAGGTTCTGCTAGACAGGGGGGAGGTAAAACGAAGGGAGAAGGGCTGCTGCTGGACAGGGGGAGCAGTGAAGGGGTGTTCCTGGACGGGGGAGGTAAAACAAAGGGATAAGGGCTGTTGCTCGACAGGGGGAGCAGGGAAGAGGTGCTGCTGGACACGGGGAAGGTAAAAGGAAGGGAGAAGGGCTACTGCTGGACAGGGGGAGTAGGCAAGTGGCGGTGGTGGACAGCCGAGGAAAGAGAGAGACAGAAAGACAGACAGACAGACAGAAAGCGGCCAAGGAGAGAGAGAGAGAAAAAAAAGAAAGACAGACATACACATCTATTCTAGCATCGGTTAATGTAACGGGCTTAAAGACTAGTTGCTTTATATTGAGATCTAAAAACAACAGGCAGCCAGTTCAATTGTTGGAGATAGGGCGAGATGTGATCGTATTTAGATACTCCTGTTATCAATCTTGCTGCTGCATTATGCACAACTTGCAATGCCCTGCATCTTGTCTTAGTTATTCCAAGATACAGGACATTGCAATAGTCAAGTCTAGATAATGCCTGAACTACTGTGCGGAAATCGTAAGAAGACAACAATGCAATAAGTGTAGTTGCGCAAAACATGCTTGTTCAGTTTTTGCAACTTGTAAATTCATTGAGGCCACAATCCAACTTTACACCTAGAACTGTTATTGACTCACTTACTGGAAGAACATTATCAGTAACCTGTAATTCCTTTAATCTCAGTCTTAGCCACATTCAGTTTCTGACCCTGTTCTTCCATCCACTTAACCATCTTACTCATATAATTACTCAGTAACTTTTCTAAATCCTTTCCCCCACCCACACACCAGAAAGAATAAAACAATATCATCCACATAAATTCGATATTCATTTCCCAAGGATTGAAATAATTGGCCTATTTCAGGTTAAAATCCATCCCTAAATTTTTGATGCATTATTTCTAAATTGTAACTTTTTAAAATATTCTGTCTCCTGAATTATTCACATTACTATTGCTCAAGTAATATTATTCCAAGTATGTACATAACATACATAGCAGTCTTTATGGGGAAAGGAGAGAAATTCTACTCACTAACACAAGTCTGCCTGAGGGAGGCAGGATCCTGGTAGGACGGCCCTAGATCTAGGGACTCTCATATGGGAGCATTACATTAAAAATTTGGAGTGGAGAGGAAGGAGGTTGGGTCAGGGGGAGGCAGTGTGAACTCTTGATGGCAGGGAATTATTTTTTTTACGCCAGGAGGAAAGGGGGATGTGTGTGTGGAGGGCGGGGGGAAGGAAGCACTGATTGACAACAGAGAAAGTTTTTTCTGTTTCATATCTCTTTATTGAATTTTGATAGGCCAATTAAGAATAATCACAATGCATCAAAGAAAATGTAAAATACAGACTAACAAAAACACATTGAACATATTGAGGAGGATCTTTGCGCAACAACCCTATCGTCTCCTTTCCCACCCTGCAGCAAAAGCTGCAAAAGTGTATTTAACGAAACCGTTATCCTATTAGGCAGCCAACCTAAGCTTAAAGCTGCTTCCCATAATATTGTTCTCTTCGTATATGCACTTCAGACACAAATTAAAAACCTATTTGTACGCTATGTTCTTTAAAGAACATTGATCCATGGAAAAGGAGGTGATAGGGTTGTTGCGCAGCAATCGGGCTGGAGTTATACAGCTAATTTAAATGTGGGGGTGGAGGGTGTGATTAGGCAGTGGGCATGATGCACGATACTATCATTTTAGCTTGCTCTCCTATTGACATCCCAAACTCTTTTGTTCAAAGACACCACTAGTCTCCAGCCTCCTCATCAGGATCATAGCCAGCAGCCCATTTTTGTGGGGGCCCCATTCCTTTCTGCTCCCTCCTACCCCCACTCCCCAAGCCCTGAAGAGTAGAGAATGACACGGTGACAAAACTCATCACCGTCCCCGTCCCCGCGGATAACCGCGGGAAATAATCCCATGGTCATTTTCTAGTGTCTATTTCAACCTCGGTCCTTCTACACCAGCATTCTTCAAAGCAAAGCTTGCGGGTCAGTGGTTGTGCCCAATTATACTCCGATTCTTCCCTCTCTCCTTAAAGAATGACATGAAGATGGTTTCCCACGGTGATGAATTTTGTCACTGTGTCATTCTCTACTGCAGAGCTCTGCAGCCCAAATCTCTCCCAGTGTGAAGAACTTAATGGTGGGCTTTCTAGCCACTGGCACAGCACTCCTCCCACATGCTCGGTTAATGCATGCAAACTGAGCATGCATGAGGAGAGCCAGTATTGGCAGCTAGAAAGCAAGCCACCAGTGGTGTAAGGGAGGAGGCAGGGGGTGGACCACCCTGGGTACTGTCTTGGTGGGGGCACCAGCACCTCTCCGACCCCCAAGCTAGGCTTGTGCCCCCCATACCTCTTTAAATGTTCACTAGCATGAGCAACTTCTGTGGCCTGCTGCTCAAGCTGACTTGGCTTCCCTCTGAAATCACTTCAGGGTCACGGGGCCAGGAAGTGGCATCAGAAGGAAAGCCAATGCTGGTGCAAGCAACAGGCCAGAGAAGCTGCTCGCGCTTGTGAAGATTTAAAGAGGTACGGGGGAGAATATGAGTGTTGCGTGGGGGGAGGGGGGAGGGAGGGCACAAATGTGGTGTGGGGGAGGAAGGAGTGGAAGTTGAGAGGAGGGTGCGGGGGGGCACCAGCACCCCAGAAGCCTCTTACCCTTGCTACGCCACTGCAAGTCACTGACCTCCCTCTCTGGGGAAGGTTTGGTTGGGTCATAGAGCTCTTTGGTTGGTGGGACTTGGGCATCCCCGTCAGCCATTCAGGGTACTGCAGTTGAGTGAGGGAGGGGAGGCCTCCAAGGTCCTCCATGAGTCACCTTGACTGAAAAATGGTCTGGTCCAGCAGATCCTGAGGAGAAATACTTTTCTATGTACCCTCCTCCCACCCTCACAGCTAAGGTAAGTTCAAATTAATTAAAAAAAAAAAAGACAAAAACCAACCAACCCACTGTGTGTTGGTGGGGACTGTAATTCTGGATATCTGCCCTGTGTGCATGAAAAGCTGGTTCTGGCTCTGCTAAGTCCTTTGGTTCTAGATTTTCCACTGTTGTAAGCATGATGGTGGGCTTCATGGACATGTGGTCAGACCCAATATGACATGTCTTACAGTCTTAAATTTAGCCATGTAACAACACAATATTCATGCTTAGAAGGCCATGTTGGAACAACACAATATTCAAACATAATGCACTGTGTTTGAAAATTGGAATGTTTAAAGTGTATATAAAAGTACATGGATAACTTTGCAAAAAAAAAAACAAAAAACAACCAACAAAATCCCCCACATAGCATTTCTTTGCGATATCATGCTAACTTTTCGTTTGAATTTCCTTTACAGGTGAGAATAATCCAATTCCCAGGGAATCCCTGGTAAGCACAATTGCATTGAACAAAAGATCACAGAAACTAAAAGCACTTCAAGGGCATATTCCTGTCAGAGGAGTAACCTTGGAAGTATCTAGCAACTGCAATCCACAGGACCAAAATGCGACATGGCATACTCACCTGGATGTTCATCGGTTAATGCAAGTGGACAACACGTCACATAATAATACAGAGCTGGCCATTAACACAGGGATAAGATTTGATACTGAAAGTGACAAACCTGCTGCACCAAGCGAATTATCAACAGAAGCAAAAAGTGAACTCACAGATTCATGGAGACTGTCAAATAGTTCCACCAAGGAAAGTCAAATCATGTTTCCAAGCATTCAAAGGAAGGCTTCTCTGAGATCAATAACACCAACAACTTGGTCAAGCCACATACCCACAAAGATAATTTCAGTGTCTAATAAATACTACCCATTTCCTCAGAAGAAAACACCTAAAATATCTGAAGTTGCGAGGCGGCTGGGCCTCTACGTTACACACTAAGGCCCTGATTCTATAAAGTCGGCCTAAATTAGGTGTTGATATCGGCACCTAACTTAAATTGATCAATAGGCTTAATCAGTGTCGATATTGGTACTCAACACTTCACAATCAGCTTTAACTGGACCTAATTGAAAGTTAGGCACCTAATTCAAAAAATTTGATTCTATAAAAAGTAGGCACCTAGCCCAAATTGCCTGCACTAAAAGTGGGTGTGGTTAGGAGTGGATATTGCATGTGTTTTTGAGTTAGGCACCTCTTTGTGAATCAGGTACTGCTAGGCTCTGATATCGACACCGAACTTTAGGCGAAGAAAACCCTGGCGTAAATTGGGGATGCCTAAATATTAGGACGCTGAATGCTGCCTAAGCATGGAGAATGTGGTGAAATCAGTTAGCTTATCAGGGTTTAAAAAATGTTTGGATAATTTCCAAAAAGAGAAGTTCATATGCTATTACTGAGATGCCTTTCTTAGGATACGCAGCATAAAATCTATTTTAATACTTGGAATCTTGCTAGGTACTTGTGACCTGGGTTGGCCACTGTTGGAAACAGGATACTGGGCTTAATGGACCTTCGGTCTGTCCCAGTATGCCATTTCTTATGTTCTTAAGTGTGATTCTATAATGGGCGCCTGAGTTTTATAGAATTGGTGCTGATATCAGTGCCTAACATTCGGTGGACTTTATAGAATCAGGGCTTAAGCACATTCCAGTACTTCAACAAAAGGAACTGTGTGAATTTCAATCTTCTATGAGTCAGCAATTACTGACTCAGGACATACTGGATGGATTAAGTGTTAGTCCTTGAATGTAAAAACACCAAGTCAGACTTCAGGTTACACAATGGAAAAATGTTCAGACTGTCCACTTCGGGACAAAGTCTACAGGAACATTTTGCCTGAGGATTTTACAGATACAGTACGTCCGTCACCCTTGACAACAGATAAAAAGTTAGTCATGGACTCTTGTACTTGCTTTCAGTATGAATAGATTTTCTAGGGAAAATAAAGCACATAGATTTGAAAATATAATCTATACACATTTTTTCAGGTCATTTACTTATTCCTGATCTGAGGAATAAGGGGTTATGTACCTTTGAAAGCTAATCAAACTACATTTAGCCCAATAAAAAAGTATTTTTTTTCCTTTACGTTTTTTCTTTATTTTTATGTATTACCTTGAAGAGAGGACTAATGTGGCCATCACAACATTTCACTGGCCATGCTACAAATGTACTTACCGTATTTTTCGCTTCATAAGATGTACTTTTTCCCCCAAAAAAGTGGGTGGAAAAAAGGGTGCATCCTATGGAGCGAATACCCAACCCCCCCCCCCATTACCTTATTTAGATCAGGGTTTCTCGCCTGCTGCCCGCCACTGCTGCTACTCGTCGCTTGCTCACTGCCGCAAGTAGAGGATTGCATGCTGCCAGCCCAGAAGCCTTACTCCCGGACCTTCTCTCCAACATCAGAATTGACATTGGAGGTAAGGCTTCTGGGCCGGTGGCATGCAATCGCTGCACCCACCTGGCCCTTCCAAGCAATTAGTTCCGTTCGGAGGGAGTGAAGTGTGGCCAGCTCCCCGCTCATCTCTCATTCTCAGGCCGCAGTGAGGCCATGGCTTGCAGTGCCATGCTTACTGGAGTTTGACCCACTGCTGAGCCAGGCGTTTCTCCCCCCCCCCCCCCCACAAACACACACTGCTGCTTCATCCCGCATGGAGCCCTTGCCCTTCGGTGACATGTCTTCACAGCAGCAGCAGTGGAAGGTAATTAAATACAATGGGTGGGCAGGCTTGGGGGGGGAAGAGGACAAAAGCTGGAAGGCAGTGAGGGGAACATAGGAGGAAGGGAGTGAAGGAGGGAGGAAGGAAAGAAAGAGAGAAAGGGAAGAAGGAAAGAAAGAGAGAAAGAAAGAAAGACCAGACAACATAGGGGGAGGGGAGGAAGAGGACAAAGGCTGGAAGGCATTGAAGGGGACATAGGGAGAGAGGGAGGGACAATTGTTGGGCCTGAGAAAGGAAAGAAAGAGAGAAATCACCAGACAACAAAGGTAGGAAAATGATTTTATTTTCAATTTAGTGATCAAAATGTGTCAGTTTTGATAATTTATATCTGCTGTCTATATTTTGCACTCTATTTGTCTATTTTTCTATAGTTGTTACTGAGATGACATTGCATATTTAAAAAAGTCGTCTGCCTTGATATCTGTGCCCTGTCCCTGCCCGCCTGTCTTGGCCTACCACTAGACCACCAGAGGGGGACAGGATACAGATCCTGGCATGGAGTGTGGGGTTGGGTGCAGAGCCTGGCAGGGAAAATTTGATTCAGAATGTTTTTTTTCTTGTTTTCCTCCTCTAAATGTAGGGTGCGTCTTATGGAGTGAAAAATATGGTACCCCCAAATTCTGTATATAGTGCCTAAGGTTGTGCTCGCACCGTGGTGTGTATAGCCACTTAATTGATTGGCCTAATTGGAACCAACAAATGGCAACTAACATCTCATAACTGACACTATTTGGCACTAATTAAGAGTTACATGCACAACTCGGAATGCGCAGTTTTGAAAAGGAGACTTGGCCAGGGGCAGATCACGGGCATGCCTAAAGTTATGCACATTATTATAGAATACACCTGATGCGCACACAACTTAGATGGAAGCATTTAAGTCTGGTTTTAGCTGGCCTAAATGGGTGCACCTCAGTTATGCAATGCACATGGGTGCTAAGCACGCTTCTTTAAAAGGTAACACATCTTGTAGAATTACACTAAGCACTGTTCCGCCCCATTATGCCTATAGCCCAGTGGTCTCAAACCTGCAGCCCGGGGGCCACATGCGGCCCGCCAGGTACTATTTTGAGGCCCTCGGTATGTTTATCATAATCACATAAGTAAAATAAAACAGTTTCTTGACCATATGTCTCTTTAGCTATAAATTACAATATTATTATTAGGACTTAGCCAAAAGGAAAGATTTATAAACTATAAAGAGTTTTACCTCATGCAACAGTGTCATTTCTTTAATAAGACATTAACTATTTTTTCTGCGGCCCTCCAAGTACCTACAGATCCAAAATGTGGCCCTGCAAAGGGTTTGAGTTTGAGACCACTGCTATAGCCCTACCCCCAACTCAATCCCCTGTCTCCTTTCCAGAAGTCTGGAGGGCCTGTATGCATGCATGGACATTGATGTGATGACATCACGCTCATGCTTATGACATTATCACATTGACATTTGTGCATGTGCAGATGGCCTCCAGACGTGTCTCTGAGTATAGGGACTTCCAAAACCCAAACTGCTGGATTTTGGCAATCCCTCCAGGCACCTGGACAGTCCTCTAAAAAGAGGACATGAAAGGATTTTCCCAGACATCTGGTAACCTTAGTCCCGATTGCCCTTAGTGCATGGGAGAGGCCTACATAAAGGCATGCTAAACAATCCATGTTTATAATGCTGCTTAGCCCCATAGATTCTTTGTTTATACTGATAGTGTAGCTGGCATTAGCTGACAGTAGAGCAAAATACCCAGCAAGGTAAGAAAACCAGTAGAGTAATAAGGATTGTCCCCCGTATAATCAACAAAAAAGCAAAGGAGTAGGAGTCTGACACAATGTCTTCCAGCCAATGTAAAATTTGAACAAATTGAGACTCTTTTTTCATCCAATGAAAAGTTTCATCAAATCAAGACTTGACACAGAACCATGTTTTGGCAGACACGCGCCTACATCAAGTCACAAATTTTTATATCATGTAAACATGAAATGATTCCTAACCCTCCCCCCCCCCCCAGGAAAACCAATTCGAACATCTCTCACAGTGCTTCACAAAGAAGCATCCTGCAACAGTTCATGATGATGTCACTTCCTGTTTCCTGTCCAGCGGGACACAGCAGAGGGAAGCCTGGGGGGCCAGTGCCGGCAGCAAAAATGAATTGTTTCTGGTACTGGGGACGCCTGTAAGGTATGCTAGGGAGGAATGGTGTTTGAAGATAGGAGGGCAAATGCTGGGAGGCCATGGAGGAAAGATGCTGGATACAGGATAGTTATAAAAACCTAATTTTTTTATTTTCATATCTCCAGGGTGGGGGGTGATTCTGCAAACGGCACCTTGAAATTTTTGATAAGGTGGTATAACAAATTTTTAATAAACTTGGCCTATCCAAGTTAACTATGGGTTCATCCAAAATTTTTATTTATTTATATTCCACATATCCTACAATTCTATGCGTATTACAAATTATTTTCCGGCGGGCTCACACTCTTATCTAATGAACCAGGGGTACTGGGGGATAAGTGACTTGACCAGTGTCACAAGGAGCAGTGCGGGATTTGAACCCACAACCCCAGAGTGCTGGGGCTCTAACCACTGCACCACACGCCCCCCAAATACTGGGTCTGGCTACATCACTATCACAGAATAATAGTGCTACAAGACAAATGTGTTATGTCTCCTTGAAATTCAATAAATCGAATACCTTTTCCTTCATCAGTAAACAATCCTGCTGAGTCTATTTATGTAACTCATGGGAACTGACCACTTAACAGAAAAGAGAGATGAGTTCCTTACAGTGAGCTAAGTAAATAAAGCCAAAGAAAGAATTTGAAATCTCTACAGTATGTACAAACTCTACATTTGTTGCACTCCTTTGCAGAAATATGACTCATAGGGTAAGAGGCCAAACACTGACATGAAGGCAACCCCCAAGGTGTCTCACTTTTACATTATACAGATATGGCACTGTGTGCCATTTCTACTGCAAGTCTGTGTTTGTGGAATAGTTTACTAGGGTATGTACGTATTAGTGCACCTTTACAATTTTTTTTAACTTTATTTAGTTTTTAATGCCAACAAAAAGTGCAATACAATTTATATACAGAATAATAATCAAACAAGCACTTATAATCAATCAGTATCTATACAAAAATGAAATTCCCTCCCCCATCTAACATTACCATCAAGAATAATACCAAAACAAAAGATGTACCCCTCCTCCCACTCCCCCCCTGGATGTGTAAGTGTAAAACAACAGAAAATAAAGATAAAGGACATCTATAACAAATCTACAAAAGATGTCAATGGACCCCAAACTAATTTGAATATCTTATTATGCCCCAGCATGTCAGCATTCATTTTTTCATACTTATAAGTTAAGCATAAGCTCGCCCACCAAAAAGGAAAACTAAGGTGATCCCAATTCTTACAATTGCGAGTAATCATTTGCATGGCTATCCCGATCATAAGGAAAAGCTGACATTTATACCTATCCAATGAGGGTTTAATATGCAATATCATCCCACATATGTCAATGGAATCGATGACTCCAGTATGGTATTAATCTGTCTCTATATTGATTTCCAAAAGTTGAGTATCAAAGGACAATAGAACAACAGATGATCCAGTGTCCCTATATCAAGATGACATTTTTACAATTAAAAAAAGTATTGAAATGACTTTGGCCAGGGTTTGTCTCCCTAGGGAAAGGGTGGGGGGGATATGGTTTACTAAATATTCACTGGTATGCACTGGCCTGTCAGATGAGACACATTAATGACTGGTTTAGAGGTACCTCTTATTTTTCAGCAAATAGCTTGGAATTATCATTATTACTGCCATATCTTTTTAGTTTTTTCTTGCATGTCTCTGCCCCTGTGTTTTGTTCAGTGGTGGCAATGTATCCTATATCTGCCCCTGTGCGAAGGACATGTTGTACTCTTAAGGTGTCATCTACCAATTCACCATACCTCCCAATCCGGGGTAATGTTCATTTTCTTCTGGGTATACAGTGTTCCTCCTTTCAGAGGTGGGCCGATAAGGGGTTGCAATATCTCTTTCAAATGTTCACAGAGGAGGGTCAACTTTGCTCCTTTGAATCATTGTAATACCAGTATAGACTGCCAATGACAAATATTTTTTCCTATTATCAATTAAGACATTATATTAAATCTTTGCCTGACAGCTATTTAACTGAAACCTGTCGTGAAACTATTTTGGAGATGTTCAGTCTCTCTGCCCAGCAACAGATACCTTTAAGGTTTCATCATGTGGGCCTCTTAAACTGTCAACCAGGTACTAACTTTGAGATTTTGGCTGCTGCCTGAGCAGAAGATTTGAGATGTTCTCTAATAGCTTCACAACTGCAACAAGTGTTAAAGAACTCACAAAAATTATTTTATTGTATATTGCATTGGGAATTACAACTTAAATTTTTATTACGCCTCTACATTTCGCCCATGCGAGCATATCGTATGGGAATATCATAGTCTCATGGATGTCCTAAATGTGGTCATGCCCATGCATCATTGGGGCATATGTTTTGGACTTGTTCTCGTATTACTCAGTTTTGGTCACATTTGAATCAATTTATATTTGTTCTATGGGGTCATGTCAGCATTTGTGGCCAAAACGATGCTGTTGGGAAAAAAGGCCATTTTGACAAATTGGTTCTCTGGTGATCCTCCAACCTATAGCCAGTGGAGATCCTTTATGATTGTACAAGCATCTTTGGAACGAAGACAGTTTGGTGACATTGACTCTTCTCAAGGACAGCGCTTCAGTCTGATTTGGGAAAAATTTTGGTTGGATCTTACCCCACCTGCTTGCAGTCATCTTTTGAATGTTTGAGTTAGTAAATGTTGGATTATGTATGCTTTTTCTTGTGTTGCCTGCAAGAATGGGGCGGGGGTAGGATATTAGATATGTTGATGTAAAAGAAAAATAGCATTCTTCTGTTTTGATGGTTGTTTGCACTATGATTTTCAATAAATATATTTAAACATAAAAAGACTTACTTGTTTTCTTTGCTCATGACTTTCTTTGGAATATGCTGAGCAATGTGGAGATTTTTGTATAGTAGAATACAATTTTGTTATTGTAACCCTAGTCCTGCCTCAAGGCCAGTCTGCAGGCTCTGGCCAGCTCTTTGGGGTAGTAATCCACAACCAGGGCTCACAAAACCAATTTGGGCTCCTTTTATAAAGCCATGGTAAAGGTTTCTGCTGCAGGGCAGCAAGGTAAATGCTCCGATGCTCATAAGAATTATATGAGCGTGAGAACATTTCCCTCGCCAGCCCGTGGTAGAAACCTCTACCGCAGCTTCGTATAAGACAGCTGGAACAGTCTTTAAAGTCTCTGAGCTGGGCATAGGCTGGGGCTGGACTTACTCCTGTAGGCCGAAGGATCCCAATCCCGAGGTTTATTTAATTTATTTATTTAAACAATTTATAACTCGCTTATCCAACATACATATTCAATAACACACAAACACATACGACTTAAAATATGACAACATTTGGTGGTCAGTTAGCACGGCGAAAAACTAAACGAAGGGATATCAGCCTGGAGAAAACCATTCAGGTGAAAAATGTCTGCATAATAGTCCCTGAAAGCTAGACCACAATATAAGCTAAGTACTTTAACATCTTTCATAAATTTAAAGCGGTGAAAGTTAAACACTTTAAGATTAAATAAATAAGACCAGGTGAGGAATTAGTACGCAAGGCCTGATACAATTAAACTTTTGAGTATCTAGGTGGTACTTCTGAGGGTCTTTCACTATCAAATTTCTTTGTTAGTGAGAGATTATGGTGGGTGATTTACACTGATTCACCTTTCAATTTGATAAGAATTAAAAATGAGCACAAAACAGCTAAATACACCTTAAAAACTATGAACTAAAATGCTTAAAACAAATAGACAAAACTTAGCAGAAATTACAACTAATAAAAACAGAATCCTATGCCTTTGCACAGAATGTCTTCAAGCCGTTCTTCTTTTTTTTCTGGAGCCACAAAGGGAACCCTACAAACAACTCCAGGTGTCGGTGCACTTGTGGGTAGCTGATGCTCGCACCAGAAAAGTCGCAGAATAGAGAACGGCAAATCTGCGGATTTGTCTTCCGTACCCTTGACGATGACGTCTGTCTTATAGCAGAAGCAGAGAAACAAGACCCGACCTTTTTTTATTCTTTTCTTTCAGAAGAAGCGTACAAGGACCTTCCTCCCTCCCCCCCTCGAAACTACAAACCCGGAAACAGCGCATTCGGTTTCTAGGCCGCGACGCTAGGCAGGTTGACGCGCATACGTAGAAGAAGTGCGTGCCAAACGCCAGAAGCAGCGGCGGCGGCGGCGGCGTTGGTGTGTTTTTTACCAGCTGTGACGTCGCCGTTTCGATGCGCATGCGCGGAGGAGTGCTGCGTTCGTCCTCGGCTATTTCCTTGTCTGGTTAGTGTGGTGGGAGCTGAATGTAGCTGCAAGGAAGGGAGCCGGGGCTGACTGTCAACCGCAGCGAGGTAAACACAAGGAGCCTAGCTGGCGACAATGCGGCATCCTCGCGTCAATTTGGCGCCCTCGTTCTCCCGGCGCCACAGCTGCTTCCTCGGGAGAGCTGCAGGAAAGTGAAGCCAGTCGGGGGGCCCCTCTCGACGCACTCGTTCGCGTGGGGGGGGTTATTCTAGAGACCCCCCCCCCCCTCATACAGTCTGAAACCACTGTATAGTGCAACCATCTGTACAGCGTGGCCTAAGTATGTAGCATGGAATCATTCTATAGAGCTCTGTCTAACACAATACAGGATCATTACACAAATTTCTAGCTTATAAATATGATATTATTAGAGAACACAATGCTATTAGGTGGGGGGTCATAGCTGTGCAGCACTGAATCATCTTATAGAACCTTATCATTACAGCACAGCTTAGTATAACCTGACATAGATGGGCCTAATTTAATGACACAGCACAAAAGAAACTGCAGACCAGCCTACGAGATGCAGGCTTTGTTTATTGAAACAATTATTAATTGCGGTTAATGTCACCACCTTACGACAAACCAGGGGGCCCGACACGGTCTGTGTTTCGGTTAACACGCCTTCATCAGGGGTCCCTAATTTGTAGGTATCAAATTAAACCAGAAATAAACAAAAGCCTAATTTAATGACCCCCATGGTGTGTGTATATAGGGCTCTGTGTACAATTCTTGCTGTTTAGGTTAGATTCTATATGATGACACTGTGCTGTAAGGGTAGGGCTCTATATAAAGGCCCTATGGTGTGTAGATTATTTTATTTATTTAAAAATAATTCTAGCCCGGCTAGACCTAAGCGGTGAGCACCCTGTGTAACGATAAGGGCTCTGTGTCAGAGTTTCCAACCTGTGGGTTACAATCCCAAATGGGGGTCATGAAACATGGATGCACCTATCATAGGATGTCATTGGTCTGTGCTACCCTGGAGTCATGTGTTTTTTTGTGGCACCACAAATGGGGTCCCCTTAACAGCAATTCATAAAAGTTCTGATGAGCCTGATGCAGATGCACAAAACATAGCTATGTTTAAAGATGTTTATTAACTATTTTAAGTGACTGAATTAGAGTACATCAAAGTTGATGTTGTTGATTAAGCTTATAAAAATCAAATGTTTATGAACATTTTCCTTTTCTAAAAAATGACCAAATGAAGACTGTAGGCAGTTACAGGCTCACTAATGCATTGGTGGCCCTATAATGAGGCCAACTGTTGAGGGAGTGCCATCTTGCTGCTGTCTCTTCCACCTGCCTCCTCTTTCCAGCATCTAATGCTTTCACCCTTCTCCTCCACAATCACTATTTTGCACCCCCCCCCCCCCATCTACCCTTTGTCATAAAAGTTGCCAGGCAGCGGTAGCAATTCACAGAACTACCCTGCTGCCAGTCCGGTGTCTTCTCTCCACTGCAGCCCACTCCAGCGGACACAGGAAGTTGTCAGAGAGGGCGGGCCTTAGTGGAGAGAAGACACCAGGACCAGAAGCAGGGTAGCTCTGTCAATTGCTACTGCTGCCTGGCAACTTTTACAACAAATTGAAGGTAGATGCAGGGGGGGGGGAGTAGAATGGGAAAAATGCTGATTAGGGGGGAGAAGGGTGAAAGCAGAAAGCCTAATAGTTGGGGCAGCCCTTGTCCCACCCCCATTTTTGATGCTTGGGGGGAGGGTGCCAGCTCTCTTACCTCAGGCAGCAGATATTGCCTTGAGCCTCTCCTGCCCTAATAAATACTATGTAAGAGTAGCCACCATTTTTGATTGGTCTGCAAAAAGGTTTTGATAAATTGAGATTATTTTCTGTTTATAAAAGTTACCGTAAGTGTTTGAAAGTGATGGAATTACTATTAGAACCTTTATATAGGGCAGGATTCAACAAACCTCCAAACCGTGCACGATCTGTTTCCTATTGCATGCCGGCGGACTGATTCAGTAAAGGCCTGCATGCAAATGGGGACAATCGTTAGCACGCCCCCTACCCACGGCCAGAGCGATCCCCGCTCCTGCGTACACCGTAACGGTAGTGACAGGAGAAGCAGCCTCCTGTCACTGCTGTCAGGGCTGAGCCCAGCCCAGATCTCTTTTGTCTGCTCCCGGACTCTCCTGCTCTCTGCCGCCGTTCCCTGCAGTGCAGGCCCTTGGTTTTAAAGTGGGCCTGCACTGCGGAGAACGGTGGCAGAGAGCAGGAGAATTCAGGAGCAGGCAAGAGAGATGGAGAAAAAAGCAGGAGAGATACCAACTCCCTCCTGCCATTGGCGTTAAAAAAAAAAAAATGCTGCATGCTTGCAGCATTGCCCTCTCCCCCACCGACTGGCACGGCCCATCCTGGCAGTAAAAAGTTGTGAGCAGGAGGGATGCTCAGTCCTTTCTGCTCCTAGGCCTCCCACCCCCTGGCCCTGCCCTGGTTGGCCCAGGCGGTCGGGCCCGGCCCACCCACCCCGGTACCTGTAAAATAGTTGGGAGCAGGAGGGGTGCCCGGTCCCTCCTGCTCCTTGGGCAATGCTCACCAACATCTTCGGGAGCAGGAGGGGTGCTCTTACACACCGCCAAAATCTTCGGGAGCAAGAGGAAACTCCTCCTGCTCCTACTCTACTGCCTGCCGCCACCCAATAGAGGTCTTAGGCCCCGCCTCTGTGCATATTCTGATGCACAGGGAGAGGCCTAAGGCACTGATTGGCTGAGGAGCCTCGGGTTCCTCCCTTTGGAGGGGCCGGGGCACCTCAGCCAATTAGGGACTTCCTTAGAAAGCCCACAAGAACATAACTTCACTGCTCTTCTACCAGGGCAAATGTGCAGCTTGTGATGTCATGTAGGAGGGCAACACGGCACTGATCCCAGTGAAGTTACGTTCTTGGACCACATGTGAAACGATAGGAGTGGTCTATGGGATGACGTGCCCTTGTGGGCTTTCTTACATTGGCCATACTGCTAGGAGTTTTAAGACGCGGTTGTTTGAACACTGGTCTTATATAGTACACACAAAAAAAGTTGATATCCTTACCCGACATTGTGTCAAAGAACGGCACAGTTTTGAAGAGTTTAACTGTTTTGTGTTGGAGCATGTCCCTGTTACATTGCGCAGGGGCAATGTGAAGCGTCTTTTATATCAGCATGAACAGTGCTGGATTTTTTATCTGGACACTTTATGGCCCAACGGGCTCAACCAGCGGGTAGAATGGGTTGCGTTCTTTGGATGACTGACAGTATGGAGTGTGTTGACATCATCAGCTGTTCCGTTTCACTTGGACCAGTTGCAGCTGCCATGACCCGGAAGTGCCTCTGGAAGTGGAATTTTCGTGTTCTTTTTAAGCAACAGCTATTTCTTGTTCCGGCGTGCATGGGAACAGGAGCAGAGTTTTCAGCTGAATTCCCTGAAGAAGCCCCTTGGGAGGCAAAACAAGGGACTTCTTGGAATTCGAACTGGATATGGACATGGTCTTTGGAGTGTTCATCTTGTGAGCGCTGCTGTTGTCATCTTGTCTGGCCAGACTTTTTCATCTATGGTGTTGTTTGGACCATGGATCCTAAGCTAAGTAAAACTTTTTGGTTTTTCTTTTCCTGTGCACAGCGATGGGTTTTTTGACCCTTTTGATAATTACATTTCAGTGGTGGTGGAGTTTTTTTGCCTATGATAGTAAATGAAGCAGATTTGAACGTATATCATTTTTGATTATTGGCTGCTGACACATATGAATTTTGAGGCTTTTTCTCCGCTTTTTGATGAAATGTTTATCGGGGGTGTCTAGCCCATCTCTGGTGAGTAATATATCAAATTTTGTGTTTTTGAATTAAGTTATTACTCTGACTTTTTGCTTGAGAGACATTTAAATACCTACGTAATGTAAATGCACATGAGTCAAGTCTCTTTAATTTGAAAGGAAACAATGCAATGAGAGGGCATAGGATGAAGTTAAGAAGTGATAGGCTCCGGAGTAATCTAAGGAAATACTTTTTTACAGAAAGGGTGGTAGATGCATGTAACAATCTCCCGGAAGAGGTGGTGGAGAAAGAGTCTGTGTCTGAATTCAAAAGGGCCTGGGATAGGCACGTGGGATCTCTCGGAGAGAGAAAGAGATAATGGTTACTGCGGATGGGCAGACTAGATAGGCCATTTGGCCTTTATCTGCCATCATGTTTCATGTACAATGATCATCTCTCCCTTCCTCTCCTCCACCCCAATTCTTCTTTCCTTTCTCTCCCCCACATGTGCAGCATCTTTCCTCCCCTCTCACCCATCCCCTTGTACCTTCCCTCTGCAGCATCTTTCCATTCCTCCCCCCGCAGCAGAACCATGTCGACTCTCCCATCGCGAGACCAACATACCTCCTTCCAAACAGCAGCAATTTAAACAGGCTACTCCGTGGCCTTCTCCTGCCGGAGCCTTCCCTGTGCCGTTTTGCTGATGGCATCATCAGTGATGCGGCGGAGGGTAGGACCCGACGGGAGAAGACCATAAAGCAGCCTGTTTAAAGTACTGCTGATGCTACTGTTTGGAGGGAGGTATGTTGGTCTCGCGGTGGGAGGGTCGGCAGGGTTTAGATGGGAGGGAGAGATGGAAAGATGCTGCTCAGGGGGATGGGTTTGAGGGTCAGTGGGATTCGGCTACGCGGCAGGGGGGAATGGAGCGCTGCTGCCAGCGGCAAGTCCAGGGATGGAGTCGGGGAGTGTTGGGGACATTCGAGAGGAGCTTGGGGGCGATCTAACTAGGGCTTATTTTGGGGGTAGGGCTTATATTAAGACCTATTCTATAATGTCATCTGGATACCCAGGTTATGTATAGAATACTAGCATAACCCAGTATTCTGTTATGTCCCTTCCAGATTCCATACACTAGGTGTTCAATCCCAACCTGCAATCTGGGATTTGCAGAAATCCAAACACTTTTCTGAGCACATGCTCCACCCCCTTAGCCTGAGAGCTAGAAACATATCTAGTTTCAATTTCTGCAAGCAGTCCTTGAAGAAGTCTCTTGCAGTTGCTCTGCTTCTTTTTCTTATTTTTTCTATTAAAGTTCGCTTTTTCGGTGGCTTCAGTGCCTTGAGACCCCATGCCGATGGTCCCCTATCAGAGGAAAGGACGCAGACCCATTGTGCTGGACTGCTGCTACACAGAGAAACTCTGATGAATCTGTGAAGCCAGCCTGCTGTGTGCCACCCTTCCTAGACTCAGGGTCCCTTCCCCTGGCAGTTTGCTTGCCCGCTGATCTTATCACGGGTTTTAAATGCAGGCTGTATGCGTTTGGAGTGAAACCCACCCAAGTTTCAAGGCGCAGGCTGCCTTTCCCGCCCCTGACCTCGTAGCGAGGTTCTGTGGGATTGGAGGTCATAGTCGGTGTCTCGCCGACTGGCAGTCAGAAGATCTTCAACTTTGGTCGTTTGGTGAAGTTTCTGAGGCAGCAAATCCTTTCTCTCCATTCAGCTGCTGTGTAAGTGCTGACAGGCAGACACTGCTGGAACTGAATAAATCCTCCATTATTTCCTATGTGAACTTCCGGGTGGCTTGGTAGAAGTGTTTAAATACGTTTTTCACAGTTTCTGAGGGTAGGGTTCAGGTCTCCCACCTCCCCAGACCCCAAATTGCTATTTGGTTTTGTTTATTTTCAATGATCTTTTTTTCAAAGTTTTATTTCTGCCTCAATACCCCTCGATTTGCTTAAAAATTATTTCTGATGGACTCCCCAGCCCCTAATCTGCTGGATGGGTGCATTGATTGTGTCAGATTGGTGCTGGATGAGTTACCGTGTACCGTAGCATGCAGGGGGAGGGGGCGTGAGCTTTGGACTTCACCTCCTCTGTGTACGCTAGGGCTGAAGAGTCAACCTGGGTCTGTGACTTCAGAAAAAAATATTGCCCAGGAGTCTGGCACAAAGCGCTTGCGTTCTGAGTCTGGGGACTCTTTTGGTGCGGCACGTGTGCTTCATCAGATCCCTGCCATGGTGGCAGGGTATGACTTTTTGCCGGAATTTATTTGGTTTCTCTGGAAAGCATATTCTGACCCTGCTCGTTTGATGTAGCCTGTTGCATGTTGACGGAGCATACTGCTCGGGATTCCTCTTGTCTGGCTGTGGCATACCTTGATTGCAGTAATCACCATTCAGATATTATGCCTCTGCTGTCTCCTGACACTGCCTCTATATTGGATCTAGCCGATACTCTTGCCGGGACTGAGCACCTCGGCTGCCCTGCGAGTCTGGATTTAGGTGATGACCCTTCTGAACACAGGCTTTTTAAGCATGTTTCTGTCCAGCTTTTTATTGCTGATGTTCTGAAAGATCTCAAATTGAATCCTTCTCCTTCCACTTCTCAGGCTTCAGTTATGAACCACTCTAATATACTGTCTTCCTTTTTCCACCCCATCCGCAGCTTCTTGGGCTGGTTACAGAAGAGTGGGGAACTCCAGAGAGCTCTTTCTGGCCTTCTAAAGCTATGTCTAAGCTTTATTCACTTGCGCCCGGTTTTCAGCAAGTTTTTGATCAGCCTAAAGTGGATTCTGCCATAGCACAGGTTGTCAGGCGCACAGCCCTCTGTAGTGAAGAGGTAATGAAGTTTAAGGATTCTCAGGATCACAAGGTAGACATTGTGTTGAAAAAGCATTTGAAGTGGCATCTTTGGGTATCAAAGTGGTGGCTGCTTCTTTTATGGCGCGAGCCTATCATACCAAATTGCGCAGTACTTTTCTGGTAATGGATGGCGTGGATTATATAGCAGATGCCTTTTATGATCTCATTTGTGTTCTTAGTAAGGTCTCTGCCTATGCAATGTCTGCGCGCTGGACTCTTTGGATATGGCATTGGGCTGGAGACGCTGCCTCAAAGGCCACAGTGAGCAGATTTCCTTTCAAGGGACAGCTTCTTTTTGGTAAAGGTCTGAATGATCTCATGACCAGTGTGGCCGAGCACTGCCCTAAGTATCTCCCTGTGAACAGGTCAGTCGGTGGGAAGGGATCATAGTAATTTTTGTTCTTCCCACAGGTTTCATCAGGGCTCTGCAGGATCTTCCTCCCTGAGATATTCCCAGGATTTCTTCCCTTGTTACAACAGTTCTAATTCCAGGCGGCCTAAGGTTCCCGAGCAGCGGCTGCTCCTAAAAAGCCCCAAAGAAGCCAGAAGTCAGGCTGGGCTTCCTCATATCGGAGACCGCCTTTCTCAGTTTTATCAGGAATGGACTTGCGTTTCTTCAGATCAGTGGGTGCTCGACATCATTCAGGAGGGGCACAAAATAGACTTCTTTTGTCTGCCTTTGGATCTGTTTCTGGAATCTCTGGCAGGTTGGCTGGAAAAGGAGTCCCGAGTCTGTGCTACTGTGCAACATCTTTTGGACATCAGAGCGATAGAACCCGTTCCAGATCATGAATTGGGCTTAGGCAGATACTTCATCGTGCAAAAAAAAGGCTCTGAAGACTGGAGGCCCAATCTGGGTCTAAAGTCGGTCAACTGCTTCTTGCGGATTTCTCATTTCCACATGGAAACTGTGCACACAGTCATAACTGCTGTCTCTCCCGGAGAGTTTCTAGCATCTACAGGTTTTGAGATCCATAGTAGCCTCCTTGGAGGCAGTCCCCTGGGCCCAAGTACACATGCATCGGTTCCAGGAGTCCTTTCTCTCTCAGTGGTCTCCGCAGTGTCATCCCTTTCAGATGCCACTCCCCTGCATAGAGCCAGTTTGCAGCAGCTTGAACTGGTGGCTTCAGGGGGAGGCTCTCTGCAAGGGCAGGCTTCTTCAGATTTCAGAGTAGATGACTCTTATGACAGTGGACTTGTCAGAAACGGTCAATCAATCGTCTGGCGCTTTGGGCAATTCAGCTGGCGCTACTCGCTCTCCAGCCCCTTCTGGAAGGAAAAGTGGTGCGAATCTTCTCCAACAACACCATGGCGGTGGTGTACGTAAATCATCAAGGAGGCACGAGAAGCACTTTCTTGGGCCAGGAGGCTCGCCTCTGTTTCGCTGGGCAGAAGCTCATCTTCTCTCTCTCTCTCTCTCTATCTCTCAGCAGTCCATATGGCCAGAGTTGACAACTTTCATGCAGACTTCCTCAGCTGACAGATCCTGGACCCGGGAGAATGGTCCCTCTTGCAGAAGGTGTTCTGTCTGATTGTACAGAGCTGGGGTCAGCCCCAGGTGGACTTGATGGCTTCAGCAGAGAACTTGAAGGCCAGGAGCTTTTTCAGTTGACATACTCAGCACGGAAGCCTAGGGCTGGAGGCCTTGGTTCAGTCATGGCAGATTTACGAGCACCTATATGTGTTCCCTCTGTGGCCTCTGGCCGGTCAGGTCATCTGTCCGGATAGCAATACATCCTGGCTTAGTAATTCTAGTAGCTCTGGAATGGCCTCATCACCCTTGGTTTGAGGATCTCATCTGTCTTCAGCGGGACGAGAAACTCTGGCCCCCTCTTCATCGATACCTTCTCAGACAGGGGCAAGTGCCCATGTAGAACCCACTGTGCTTTGGTCTTACAACATGGCTCCTGAGCATTCAGCCTTGATGAAGCACAGTTATTCAGATATAGTTCTCTGAACTCTTTTGTGCTCGAAGAAACCCTCTACTATGGCTTCTTATGCCAAAGCCTGGATGACTTTCCAACAGTGGTGTGCTAAGGATCAGGTGGAACCTGAGAGGGTGAGAGGGCTCCCATTTCAGTGGTCCTGACTTTTTCTTTTAAGGCCACCATTTCAAGATGAATAAGGATGGCCATCTTGTCAGCATATATTGCCTGTGGCAAGCAATTGCCGGTCTCCTTGAAGCATATTCTTCATGGGCAGAAGCTCGGGCAATTGCGCCCAAGGAGATTTGTAGGGCAGTGACCTGGTCCACTCTGCATATATTCTCCAAGTTCTAAAGAGTGGATGTGGGCAGCACAGGAGGACACCATCTTTTGGTCTTCAGTGTTATGAGCAGGCACAGAGGTCCTGCCCTAGATTTCTGGGACTGCTTTTGCACGTCCTTCCTACTGTCCAGAATGACATGCCTATTGCACTAAAAATGAGATTAGGTTCTTCCCTTGCTAATATCTTTTCTAGTAGATGTGTCATTTTGGAACCCCACTCTGTTAGTATTTCTCCACCTGCCTGCTGTCTCAATCTGGAAGTTCGAATCAAAACTGAGATTTTTATATCTATCAGACCTTAAGGATATGAAGAATAATCTATTGCTATAGCACATAGGGGAAATGTTTGAGCTTCATAAATGTTTCTGATTGGTATTGTTATTTCAATGTTTCGATTGTTCATTTATAATGTTTAATTTGTTTGTTATACTTTCAGAGTAGAACAGATTTATAATCGGAGAATCTCCCCATACCCCTCCTGCTTATGTGTTCCTTTATAGGGCTGTTACTTACTTTGATACAAACTGAAGGGGGCAACAGAGCCCTCTGGAAAAGGAGGAGGAGTTGAAAACCCGGAATGGATTATTTCTGCATGGCTTGTGAGCATGAGGGGAATACCCTTTTCTATATAGACAAAATCACTTCCTCATACACAATATTACTGCAATCCTGCAGCGTTCTTTATGCCATGCCTCAGAGACCACGTATTTCAGCAACTCGTGCTAAATATATGTGGTGGTCAAAGTCTCAATCATTGGCAAAAAATGGCAATTATAGGTACAATTTTAACTTAAATTTACTTTTTTGTAATAAAAGAGAAATTTACTCTTTGTACTGGATTTAAATTACTTTTAAGTATAAATGTAATAACATCTTTCTATGGCCACAAATATCATGAGAATTGTAAAAAATAGTGCCTATACTTTTTAAATTCAAGCACTTATCTTAAGTCAGTCTGTGCACTGCTTTAGTCCCAACGGGGGCCACTGTTTCACCTGGAGTGGCTTCTTCAGGGGAAAACGTGGACAGTGCCTGTAACAGATAATAGAGGCTTTAAAATGTATTTTAACATTATTCAGACATTTGTGAAAACATTAGATTGTTAAATTTTAAGTCTATGTGTTAATAAAAGTCCAGCAAACTTACGAGAATGAAATTGCTCTCAGCGTACAATTCTCAAAAAATGGCGTCGGTAACTAACTAAATTGAGCCCTTTAAATTCCCAGCTGGGTGCGTGCCGGTACGACGTAAAAGACGTCAAAAACGTCATGCCGTCAACACAGCTGAAAGAGGTCCGAGAATCCAAAAAAAATTTTTTGTCTTCAGCCAAAAACGGCCGAAGTAAACCAGAGATAAACAGATTTTTTTTGGATTCTCGGACCTCTTTCAGCTGTGTTGACGGCATGACGTTTTTGACGTCTTTTACGTCATACCGGCACGCACCCAGCTGGGAATTTAAAGGGCTCAATTTAGTTAGTTACCGACGCCATTTTTTGAGAATTGTACACTGAGAGCAATTTCATTCTCGTAAGTTTGCTGGACTTTTATTAACACATAGACTTAAAATTTAACAATCTAATGTTTTCACAAATGTCTGAATAATGTTAAAATACATTTTAAAGCCTCTATTATCTGTTACAGGCACTGTCCACGTTTTCCCCTGAAGAAGCCACTCCAGGTGAAACAGTGGCCCCCGTTGGGACTAAAGCAGTGCACAGACTGACTTAAGATAAGTGCTTGAATTTAAAAAGTATAGGCACTATTTTTTACAATTCTCATGATATTTGTGGCCATAGAAAGATGTTATTACATTTATACTTAAAAGTAATTTAAATCCAGTACAAAGAGTAAATTTCTCTTTTATTACAAAAAAGTAAATTTAAGTTAAAATTGTACCTATAATTGCCATTTTTTGCCAATGATTGAGACTTTGACCACCACATATATTTAGCACGAGTTGCTGAAATACGTGGTCTCTGAGGCATGGCATAAAGAACGCTGCAGGATTGCAGTAATATTGTGTATGAGGAAGTGATTTTGTCTATATAGTTGATATTATACACTTCTCTAGATATTGAATTTTGGTGAATACCCTGTTCTCCAAAATGACTATCTGCTTGAAAAGATATTAATTAGCAAGGTAAGCCCCTAATCTCTTTTTACAGTAATTATATATTTATACAGGGGAAAAAAAACACAGCAAACTGGTTTCCATTGCACTTTGGACTTAAATAGCTCTTTGAAATGACTAAACCATACTGCTGATTTAGATGAGTGGTAGGAAATCCCCTGGAGGTTTTGTGTTGTTGATGCAGTGCAGAGTGAAAGTAAAACTTCATCAAGTAGACTGGCTGTAACACCCTTGAATGAACGAAAGATTCTACAGGGACAGGTAAGTGAAGACATACTATATGAGATAATGTACCTTATAAGAAAAATGTTGGTTAAATGATAAAGTAATAGCTTTAGGAGTAGCCTAGTGGTTAGTTCAGCAGGTTTTGATCCTGGGGAACTGGGTTCAATTCCCACTAGCTCTTTGTGACCTTAGGCAAGTCACTTAACGCTCCATTGCCCCAGGTACAGAAACTTAGATGGTGAGCTCACTAGGGACAGAGAAAGTACCTGTATACTATGTATACTATTAGCACTATAGAAATGATTAGTAGCAGTAAAATTTAATTTTACAGAAATTCATTGTGAATTTAACAGAAGAACAGTTAAACGGGTTCAGAATGTCTCTAGCAATTTTTTTTTTTTTTAATAATAATGAATGTTTTCTTTATGAAAGTTTTCTTTAGAGATATGCTTAATTGTCATATTAATATGAATTAAAACTTTTAGTGCTTTGCAAAAAGCTTGAGTAGTAAATATTAGTGTATTTGACTATGGAGCCCATTGTACCATCATATAATATTGGGTGCCCTTTCTTTCTATGTTGTTAAAAATGAAAAACAAAATCCAATTTTACTTCTCAAGGGCATAAGTTATACATAAAAAAAGTACTGTATTCCATTGATAAGTGTTTCTCCTTATTGTAAAATAGCATTGATTGTCTCCTACTCTGATGTTTTGAACATTGCGTGTTGAAAGTGAAACTGTTAATGAAAACTTGTTACATAGTACTGTGCTATTTAGTTAGTTGTATTTCTAGCCTGTTATTTAAAAATCTAAGTAGGTTGGAGAGATGCTGTACAAATTTGTATCCCAAAACACTTCCCCTCCCTAATATTTAGCGCTATTTAACTGGACAGGAACAGCTCCTGACCGGTTAAATAGCATTTGGCCATCTTCTTTCCTATTTTCATTATAGTTCCGCCCCACTTGTCCTTTAATTTCATGTTTTAGTTTTCCCCCTATATTATGTTCACAGAATTTAAGCCATCCAGATGGCTTTTCACAATTGGCGGGATAGTAAATGTATGTTTATTTAAAAAGCTTTAATCAATTGTGCACCAGCTTTGTTAGAAAAGGTCCTCAATACTCAATAACATTACATTACATTAGGGATTTCTATTCCGCCATTACTTTGCAGTTCAAGGCGGATTACAAAAGAATTATCCAAGATGTATTACAACAAGAACTTACTAAAAAAAAAAAAAATTGGTCATTTTCAAAAAGAGTGAGAAATGGGTAAGGTTATTTGTTTGGGGTAGTTTGCTTTAGTGAGAGGTGGAGTTTGAGACTTGTGGTATTATTTCTTTTTTCAGAGTTTTCTTGAAGAGTATGGTCTTTATTTCTTTTCTTAAAGTCTAAATAACCAATACTATCTAAATGGTGTAGATTAAATCACCATCCCTAATCACAATCTCAAACGTTGGGTTCCCGATCCTCAGAGACAACACACTGGGGTCAAATCAATCATCTACCCAAAGATTAACATGTTACTTCGTCACAAGATTCTATCTTATGTTTTAAATTATTTTAAATATTTTCACTTCATGGGTGCAATACCCTTAAATATTAAATTATTTCATAAATAGTTTTTAATAATACGTTAATTTATAAAGTAATAGTTGTACTTATCTTTTGTGGTCAGTTTTGGGATAAGCACTGTGTCAACATGTTTCAGTGTAACGTTTTTTTCAAGACGTTTTTAACCGCCATAACTATCGACCACTCTTCTTTGAGTGGTCGATAGTTATGGCAGTGTGCTGTCTCTGAGGATCAGGAACCTGACGTTTGAGATTGGATTCTTGGGATGGTGATTTAATCTACACCATTTAGATCAGGGGTGTCCAACCTGCGGCCCAAGGGCCGCATGCGGCCCCGTGAAGTATTTTGTGCGGCCCCGATCGAGGGCGATGCAGTGTTTTCCTCTGCTGCTCCTGGGTGTTTACCGTCTTGCCGGCTCCCTCCTCTGTCTTGCAACATTTGCGCGGCCCCAGAAACATTTTTTTCGGCCAATGCGGCCCAGGGAAGCCAAAAGGTTGGACACCCCTGATTTAGATACTATTATTTAAATAGCTTGACATACCATTCAGCCTCCTCAGATCAGGACAGTTTATAATAAAAAATATATATCAAGTTAAATAAAAAGAACTCCATTTATTGGACAGGAAAGACCTAACACTATGAGGGGGGGGGGGGGGGGAAACTCCCCCACCCAACTCATTCACTCTTAGTTAACATTAACCCTTATTCATAAAACTGCTCTTAAAATTTGCCTGATTCAGCATCTAGGGCCATTCTGAAAAAATGTGTCTTCAGCAAGCCTTTGAAGCTTTTATAGCTCATGTCAGACCTAATCTCTTTTGGCAAGCTATTCCAAAGATTTGGAGCAAACCAGAAGAATGCTCTATCCCTAGTAATGACTCAATGGGCAAATTTAAAATGGGGAAGGGTGTCATCCAAAAATCTTGTAATGATCATAAAAGCACCTTGGAGGTGTATATCATATTGTTCATCTGCTCAAGAAGGCAGGCTCATGTTCCCATAATGCTTTATGAACTAAACAGTAAATTTGCTTTTTAAAAAAGCATTAGGAGCCAACGATAGTTCTTGTATAGGAGGATCACATAATCAAAGGTTCTTGCATTCCTTAATAACCTAATCCCCGCATTTTGTAATGTTTGCAATCTTTTGGAGAAGGATTCAGTCAGACCCAGATATATGATGCTGCCATAATCTAGGTGAGAAATGAATAATGAGCTACATACATTGGACTATTTGCTGCCACCGTTTGAATCAGATCATTTTACAGAGGCTGACAAGATTTTCTTCTGCGATTGCTGTATGGAAGTGAAATGCCTGCTTATAATTTCAGTTACTTTGCTTTCTTTTGCAGGATGGCAGAGTGGTCATTCCTTTTGTCAAGACTTACAAATATTTTAAAGGAAAACAAGATTCAGCTCTGGAACCCTCCCTATACAAATGAAACAAAGGAAGCTGGCCCAGAATTGAAGGTACATTTCTTGCAAGAGGAGAGCATGTTTGTTCATACTTTGTGCCTGATTTCTTCCCAGAATATTTTTTTTTTTTTTTAAAGAAATATATTTTTTCACTTCATGAATAGTTAAGCTCTGGAACTCATTGCCAGAGATTGTAGTTACAGCGGTTAGCATAGCTAGATTTGAAAAAAGGTTTAGACAAGTTCCTGGAGGAAAGTTCATAATCTGTTATTGAGACAGACATGGGGGAAGTCAATGCTTGCACTGGATCGATAGCATGGAATGTTGATACTGTTTGGTTTTTTTGCCAGGTACTGCATGGACCCTTAACAACAAAAGAATTTGCAGCTTTCCAGACCAATAGAATCTTACAGGATTTTCAGAAAATAAAGGTGTAATTCACTTGTGCTTATTTGAGTTTGTAGTTAAGGGAACAAAAAAGATGTTATATAAGAACACAAGAATAGCTGTACTGGGTCAGACCAATGGTCCATCTAGCCCAGTCTCCTGCTTCCAACAGTGGCCACTCCAGGTCACAGGTACCTGGCAGAAACCCAAATAGTAACAACATTCCATGCTACTGATCCCATGGCAAGCAGTGACTTCCCCCATGTCTATCTCATTTGCAGATTATGGACTTTTCCTCCAGGAACTTGCCCAAACCTTTTTTTTTTTTTTTTTTTCCCAAATCTAGCTATGCTAACTGTTGTAACTACATCCTCTGGCAACGAGTTCCAAGGTTGAGTTGTGAAAGGCCAGTAATTTGTTAAAAACTGTTTAAATTGAAAAAAACTACGGTTTTCACTATCAAGTCTGTCAGCTCGGATAATACAGATTCGGAGCAAAGTAGCTGCAGAGCCTGTGGCAAATCCACTATCTTGTCATCCGTCACTTGGCTGCAGTCCTTATTCTAGTGGTTAGAGGTGCTGCCTCAGCAACCTGAGGTTGCAGGTTTGAGCCCAATGCTGCTCCTGGGCAAGTCACTTAATCCTCCACTACCCCATTGAGTGAAAAAATATTTCCTCCTATTTGTTTTAAAAGTATTTCCATGTACAGTACTTTCATTAAGTGTCCCCCCCCTAGTCTTTGTATTATATGAAAGACAGTAAAAAATCAATTCACTTTTACCCATTGTAAACCACTCAGAGTTTTATAGACCTCAATCATATCCTCTTTATCATTTTGATTTTTATTTGTAAGAATTTGAACATACAAGTCCAATAAAAAAAACTTTTGATACAGAAAAATATGACAGAGACACTATTTTAAATCTATATAAAGAAAACCAAATTACATTAAAATAATACTCGTACAGATATTACTGCTCCGTCTTCCATTCCACAGTTTAATAGTGGCAAAGCACTATTCAAAGAATAAAGACATTCAAAAAGAAAAAAAAGCAATCATTATAGGGCTTGATATTCTTCATATCATGGAATAAATGTTACTAAATTGATAGTTGGACATACAGGTTAACCAGCAAATTTGGAGCTTAGAAATTTGTCTAAATTGGGCAGACTTGAAGAAAACATATTTTATATCATTAAGCTTAATAACCTATTTGCAAGGAAAGTTAACCAAAAAAGCCACCTAATTGTAACAGTAAAGGTATTTTAATTTAAGAAATTGTCGATGTTGCCCCTTTTATCATTATGGTTGCTCTTTGAATCTTTTCTAATTCCACTATATCTTTTTTAAGATATTGTGACTGGAATTGAACACGATACTGAAGGTGAGGTCGCACCATGGAGCGATACAGAGGCATTATAGTATGCTTGGTCTTATTTACTATCCAAGTATCCTGTTTGCTTTTTTCGTTGCCATCACACACTGGGTAGGAGATTTTAGCATACTGTCTACAATTATACCTAGATCTTTTTCTTGATGCTTACTCCTAAGGTGGACCCTAGCATTGGGTAACTATGGTTTGGATTATTCTTCCCAATTTGCATCTGTCCACATTATATTTAATTTGCCATGAGGAGTCATGTGATACTGTGAATGACTATGGGTATGTTTTTCTAGGAGCTGTTCCGGGGTCCTCCCCCGATCCCTTGACATTGGCCCATTATCTTCATCATATTAGGGATTTTTTGAAAAGTATAAAGACTATACTTTTCAAAAAATCCCTGAAAAAGTCCTAACCTCTCAAGCTTCCTTCTTTCATCCCTCTAACCCCCTGAACTTCCAAATCAACCTGCTCTACTCCTTTTTTCCCCCAAAAAAGATCAGAAATCTTTTTGTAAAACACCCTCTTTAACTCTCTTGTAATCCGCCTTGAATCGCAAGGTAATGGCGGAATAGAAATCCCTAATGTAATGTAATGTAATTAGCATTAAACTTCAGCAGTGTGTAGAAAATTGCATATGGACAAATATTTGGCCAAAACTTTAGTTCTGATGGCTACCAAAGCTAAGAAAGTTCAAATTAAAGTTCATTTTATATTTGACATACCATTCATCAGCACAGCCATCTGAGTGGTTCATAATTGCCTAATAGGTACTCTTAAGTATTTTCCCTGTCTGTCTCAATCTAGCTATGGTACCTGGGGCAGTGGAGGATTAAGTGACTTGCCCAGGAGCAGCATTGGGCTCGAACAAAAAAACCCCCAAAACTGTTGTAACTTCACTGGAAATGTCCAGTTAGCTCTTTTGTAATTCGCCTTGAACTGCAAGGTATAGGCGGAATAGAAGTCCCTAATGTAATGTAATGTAACCTGCAACCTCAGGTTGCTGAGGCAGCACCTCTAACCACTAGGATAAGGACTGCAGCCAAGTGATGGATGACAAGATAGTGGATTTGCCACAGGCTCTGCAGCTACTTTGCTCCGAATCTGTACTATCTGAGCTGACAGACTTGATAGTGAAAACTGTAGTTTTTTCAATTTAAACAATTTTTAACCAATTTGCTGGCCTTTCACAACTTAACCTTGGAGCTCACAAGGTTCACAGGGGTGCTGGAATGCAGAGTTCTGGACCTGGAGGGCAGCGCACAGATACAGCACTGAGCTTACGCATCTTGTTGAAAATAGGAAAGCAGAGAGTGGGCATAAATGGGAAGTTCTCCGACTGGGAGAAAGTGACTAGTGGTGTACCCCAGGGCTCGGTACTTGGGCCGATCCTTTTTAATATTTATATCAATGACCTGGAAAACGGAACATCCAGTGAGATCATCAAGTTTGCAGACGACACAAAACTCTGCCGGGAAATCAGATCGCAGGAGGACAGTGAGGAACTCCAGAGCGATTTGTGTCGGTTAGAAAACTGGGCGGAGAAATGGCAGATGAAGTTCAATGTGGAGAAATGCAAGGTAATGCATTTAGGCAGTAAAAATAAGGAATACGAGTACAGAATGTCAGGTGCAACTCTGGGAAAAAGTGAACAAGAAAGGGATCTGGGTGTACTGATAGATAGGACCCTGAAGCCGTCGGCACAATGCGCGGCAGCGGCAAATAAGGCAAATAGAATGTTGGGCATGATAAAGAAAGGAATCTCGAGTAGATCGGAGAAAGTTATAATGCCGCTTTATAGGGCAATGGTCAGACCCCACTTGGAATACTGCGTCCAACATTGGTCTCCCTACCTAAAGAAGGATATAAAACTGCTGGAGAGGGTGCAGAGGCGAGCAACTAAACTAGTGAAGGGTATGGAGAAACTGGAATATGAGGATCGACTTAAAACACTGGGATTGTTCTCCCTTGAGAAAAGGAGACTGCGTGGGGATATGATCGAGACCTTCAAAATACTGAAAGGAATCGACAAAATAGAGCAGAGAAGATTATTTACATTGTCCAATTTGACACGGACAAGAGGACATAAAATGAAGCTAAGGGGGGGCAAGTTCAGGACTAATATCAGGAAGTTCTGCTTCACACAGAGAGTGGTTGACATCTGGAATACTCTCCCAGGGGAGATTATTGCAGAATCGACAGTCCTAGGCTTCAAGGGCAAACTAGATGCATATCTCCTTGAGAGAGGCATATAGAGATATGGTTGGCTATAGGGTAAGCCAGGTGTATACCTGGCAGGGCCTCCGCGTGTGCGGATCACCGGACTAGATGGACCGAAGGTCTGATCCGGAGATGGCGCTTCTTATGTTCTTATGTTCTTAACACACACACAGCAATTGAAAATAGATGATCTAGAAAACTGATTGTGCAGAGACAGCTTGCATTTTATCACTGAGCTACGGCTCATCTGATTGGCAATTCCTCTGCTGTAATCAGCTGAACTGGCAGGGAGATCCCCATTTCATCTCTCCCACCCACCCACTGATCCCCCCCAGTACCCCTCCAAAGAGAGCACCCTCCCGCCGAACCCGACACCCCACACATCCCCCCAACACCCCTCCGACATCCCCCCCTCTGTATCTTAGGATGCACTGGGAGGGGCCTAAGCTCCTAAGCCAAATAGGGCCTTAGTTCTAAGGTGCAATAGGAGGGGTCTAAGGCCCTATCGGCAGGAAGGAGTGGGCATCCCTCCTGCCACTGTTTCATCCGAAGGTACAGGGGTGTGTGGAGGGGTATGTGGGGATGTTGAAGGTTATGGAGGGATGTCTGGTTGTGTGTGCAGTGTTCTGCATGGCGGGAGGGGGCTGGGGGGATCAGTGGGTGGGGGGAGTGAGTAAAGAAGGATCTCCCTGCTGGTTCAGCTGATCACTGTAGGGGAATCCCCAATTAATTGAGCCGGCAGGACTTCCCGAAGCCACAGCTTTGGGGAGTCCTGACGGTTCAGTTGATCGGGGCTTCCCCTGCTGTGATCAGCTGATGGCAAGCCCTTGACTATTTAGATTTTTGAGGTGTGATGCTCTAACAGGCGCCAGTGCGTGATTGACGTGATCGGCAGCTGCTTTTAGTGCGGCCGCTAACTTCAGCATTTGTGGCAGCCATTTGTGCTATAAGAACTGGGTTAGACCAATGGTCCATCTAGCCCAGTATCCTGTTTCCACAGTGACCAGTCCAGGTCACAAGTACCTGTTAGAAACCCAAGTAGTAGCAACATTCCATGCTGCTGATCCCAGGGCAAGCAGTGGCTTCCCCCATGTCTGTCTCAATAGCAGACTATGGACTTTTCCTCTAGGAACTTGTCCAAACCTTTTTTAAAACCAGCTACATTAACCATTCTTACCATATCTTCTGACAATGAGTTCCAGAGCTTAACTATTCTTCAAGTGAAAAAGCATTTCCTCCTATTGGTTTTAAAAGTATTTCGAGTTAACTTCATTAAGTGCCCCCAAGTATTTTAAATTTTTGAGGGAGTAAAAAATTGTTTCTCTTGTACCCATTCTACACCACTCAGGATTTTTGTAGACTTCAATCACATCTCCCCTCAACTGTCTCTTTTCCAACCTCAAGAGCCCTAACCTCTTTAGCCTTTCCTCATACAACAGGAGTTCCATCCTCTTTATCAACTTGGTTGCTCTTCTTTGGTCCTTTTCTAATTCTACTGTATCTTTTCTTGAGATATGGTGAACAGAAGTGATCGCAGTACTCAAGTTATCCTTGGACAAGCAGGCAGCATATTCTTTCATGTGGGTGACATCATCCACAGAGCCTGGTACGGACATTGTTAAAAGTGAACTATCATGTTTTTTTGTTTTTTTTTTAATTTTCTTTATCAGATTTGTAATTATTATACAAGTAATACACTTGTTAAAGAAAAGCAGAAATAAAACATTGTACATAGGAAATTACAATTGAAAGAATACCAATTTTTCTCTTTCTTAGACCACCATTAATGGAAGAGATCCAATTTACCCATAAAGGGGATTCCTTAAAGCAAAATACAATATTAAGAAAGCGGTATATGATTAACAATTAACTAACCCATATATCGTACTTCCAGTTATGCTCATAAATCACTAGAAATCTTTTTAAGGTCTAGAAAGGCACGTAGTTGTGAAGGCACAAAAAAGGTGTACTTAACCCCCAGATATCGAATCAAACATTTACATGGGTATGCCAATAAGAAAGAAGCACCTAATTTTTTTGCTTCATCTCGCATAACAAGAAATTCTTTCCTACGGTCTTGTGTAGTTTTTGAGACTTCCAGATAAATCCAAATCCTTTCCCCAGCAAATGTCACTAATGAATTACGGAAGTAAAGTTTCATCACTGAATTCAAGTCTTGTTCAAATACAAAAGATACTAATAAAGGGAGTCTTCCAAAATAGCTGATAATTCACCTTTTTCAATTTTTTTCCTGCAAGACATTTCTTTCCTGTACTAAATTTCCTTCCTCATCCACCTTAGAGGAAAAAGTTGGAATGTAATATACCTTATTTAATGGTGGAATTGCCTGCTGGGGAAACTTAAGTACATCCATTAAATATTTTTTGAAGAAATCATACGAATTTAAGGATGGTGACTTAGGGAAATTCAGTACTCGAATATTTAGTTTTCTATTATAATTTTCAAATTGTTCTATCTTTCGATGAATCATAATCTTATCCTTAATCAAGGTCATTGTTGTGTCTTTTAAAACGTTTATATCAGCATTAACCTGCAGCATTTGTTCTGTGGACTCCTGTTTGGATTTCTCAAAGCTTTTTGAAAGATTGTCAAGTTTAACAGATAAGTTAAGTACCTCTTGAGTCGATTTAGTCATTGTTTCATCCAGCCTTTTCAAGACCTGCCAAATACTTTCTAGGGTCACCACCGGAGGAGTTAATGGCTGCGAAAGCCTCGCTGCTACTCCAGAACTTGTTTCCTCGGCGAACATTCCTTCAGGTGTACCTCCCTCCCGGCTTGAGCTCAGTCCTGCAACTTCCGCCCCTGGGCTCACCACCGGTAGAACCCGTGTGATCGCCGGACAAGGTGGGGCACTGAAATCCGGAGGGGACAGAGATATTTTGTGTCCCAAAAGACTGGACGCTCCATCGTCCAGTCCTATTGCAGGACCCTCTTCTCTCGGTAAAGAGTTAGTGAGTTGGGTCAGATACCGCTCCAAAGATTGCTGAACCGGCGTTGAGCTCATAGACTGGGAGGGAACCGGTTTCCAGAGCTCCTTTCCATTTAGTGTGAGGCATTTTTCAGAGGAAACATTGAAATTTGCCGGCTCAGTGGAGACAGATAAGAGATGCCGACTCTATCGCGCCGCCATCTTGGATCTCTCTTTGTAACCCATGGTTTTTAAAACATATCTATTGTTTACAGTAAAGAGCCGTGAACTATCATTTTAAGTTTTAAGAAACTTCGCAACTTCCCAAACCACACATGCGTGAGTGCCTTCCCACCTGACCTTGGCTCGTGTTTCCTTAGGAAGTGTTTTTTTCTGGACTTCGTCCAGTTGCCATTGTCTTCAACCCATATCATTTTTCTAAAACCTGTGTTTACTACTTTGGCTCGGCCCAAAATTAGACCAACTACCCACCTTCATCCCACTGTCCTCTGGCTCCACACTGCAGCTTGAGTTCTCAAGCAAAGTTCTGGGCATCATCATTGATTCTACATTGTCCTTCAACGACCACCTCATTTGACTTCAGCGGATTCAGAATGCTGCGACTAAGCTTATCTTTGCAAAAAGTAAATTTGACCATGTCTCACCGCTCCTGTCCAAGCTTCACTGGCTTCCAGTAATCTCCAGGATCCACTTTAAATGCGCCTGCCTAACTTTCAAGATCCTACATGGTATCCTTCCTCCCTTTATTCTACTTTCTTAGAATTCCTCAAATCCTAATATCACCAGATCCACCCAAAAATTAAAACTATCCTTCCCCTCATTAAAAGGCAGGAAAATTAGGGACCTCCCTCCCCTTCAGAATCACTGAGCTCTGGAACAACCTTACCTCCCCACTTCGGAATCTGAGCTCCCTCCAACTTTTCCGTAAACATCTGAAAACTTGGCTATTCTCAAAAATGTAATACTTCCTCCCTCTCTGGTATACTAAGCCCCTCTAAACATTCTTTTATACTAAGGTCTATAACCCTTCATTGGAGTTCCTTTTCTATCCCAGCTCCTGTAAACCGTGCCGAGCTCTACGATTGTGGAGAGGATGCGGTATACAAACCTAAGGTTTAGTTTAGTTTAATATATTAAAAAAAAATAATTAGAATAATTTAGTTTTCCTCACTTGGGCCTTTCAACCTTTGTGTGGGGATTTTCAGCCTTTGTGTTGTTTTTCGGCTTTTTTTTCACCTCTATTTCATCATTGGGTTTAATTTTGCTGTTGCAGTTTTTCCTTCCGTAGTGAAACTGTTGATGGGATTTAAAAAGTGCTGTTGGTGCCAGCGGCCTACTTCCACAACTGACCCGCATAGTTGTTGTTTGCCTTGAGTATCGAGTTGACACCTGCACGCGCTGTTCTGCCTTACAGAAGTGCTTACTAAAAGTTTGTCGCAATCAACAAGAGAAGCTCTTCAGTTCGACTATAGACACCGGAACATAGTACAGGCAGAACAGGCAGTACAGGCAGTATCAGCATCGGCATCAGATAAGATTTCAGCATCAAGGAAGCCAGCTAAGAAGCCATTCTCTTCCCAACAAGTGTCGCAAGCCTCTACAGCAGGGGTGCACAATAGGTCAATCGCGATCGACCGGTAGATCGCCAAGGCAAAGTGAGTCGATCGCAGAGCTCATCCCGGGCTCCGTGATAGACTCACTTTGCCTTGGCGATCTATCGGGCCGATCAGCCTTCCTCTCCTGCGTCGGGCCGACCAGCATTCCTCTCCCCGACGTCAATTCTGCCGTCGGAAAGGAAGTTCGGGCCAGCCAATCGCTGCCTGGCTGGGCCTGAACTTCCTCTCCGACGATCAAAATGTGTCTGAATTTATATCTGCTGTCTATATTTTGCACTATGGCCGGTTTTTAGCGCAAGGAGCCTATGAGCATCGAGAGCAGTGCTGGGCATTCAGCGCAGCTCCCTGCGCTAAAAACTACTATTGCGGTTTAGTAAAAAGGGAGGGGGATATATTTGTCTATTTTTGTATGGTTGTTACTGAGGTGACAGTGCATAGAGTCATCTGCCTTGACCTCTTTGAAAAAAACCCAGAATAGGAATGATAATTAGCATTTTCTCTGCGTACAGTGTGCTTTGTGTTTTGTTTGGTCATTTTAAAAGTAGCTCGCAAGCCCAAAAAGTATGGGCATCCCTGTTCTACAGCATCGAGTCCCTCAATGCAGGCTAAAAGTTGACACTACCACTCTCCATCTCTGCAGATTGTGTCTACTTCAGGGCGTGCATCCTCCTCAAGGTCACCCTGCCACACCAATGGTACTAGCTGTTGAGCCAAGGGTACTGGTGCAGCTCTTCAAAGAGCAACTCAATGAGTTTTTCAGGAGGGAGATTGGTGATATGTTTTAAGTTACATGAGACACTGGTGCTAACATCGACTCCCTCGGTACCGGCCCAGCGTAAGCATAGCACCTCGAAGCCACAGGGTATCGATTCCAGATCTCCATCAAGGCATCAGTATTGCTCTCATTGATCTGCCAGTAAACAATGATGCTCTCCATCGAGACTTCGATCCTCAACATCACAGTGACGCTCCCCATCAAAACATCGTCGCTCTACATCAAAGTATCAGTATCCTTCTTTGACGCATCAACACTCTTCATCAACTAGATCAGGGGTCTCAAAGTCCCTCCTTGAGGGCCACAATCCAGTCGGGTTTACAGGATTTCCCCAATGAATATGCATGAGATCTGTGTGCATGCACTGCTTTCAATGCATATTCATTGGGGAAATCCTGAAAACCCGACTGGATTGCGGCCCTCAAGGAGGGACTTTGATGCTCTGCATCGAGTCACCGTTGTTCTTCATTGCATTGATCCAATGTTTCCAGGGATAAGAGAATTTCCCATCACTCCTCTTCATCAGATCGGTACTGAAGACATCGAGGAGCATCATCTCATCAGTCTCATCATTCTTCTCCATATTTTTCTTCTTACAGAGAGTCACCTGGGGGTTCCTGCAGTTGATTCTGATCTCTCGCGTCACTATAATGACTGACTGTGAGCCCACTCTGCCTTACCTGGAGTCTTATGGCATACCTTCAGTTCCATCTCCTCCTCCTCCAAGAAGAAGATCTCCTCCTGAAGGACTTTCCTTTACTAAATACATTAGACAGTTGGGCAAGGCCCTCCCTGTCAAATTAGAGGCTGACACTGAGCCCAGGGCAGAGCTCCTTGATGCTTTGGATTATGACAAACCTCCTAAAAAACTTCTCAAGTCACCTCTGTATAATCCTCTTTCTGTTACTGCAGCCCCAAGAAAAATTAATTCACTCTACAGAATAATTTCTTGCCCTGGATTTGACAAACCACAACTACAATACCAATCGTTGCTTGTGCAGTCAACCCTTAAAAAATCCTCCAGTACCAGGATTTACGCTTCTGCACCACCAGGACGTAATAGTCGGATTATGGATAATTTAGGTCACCGTCTCTACCAAAACTCTATGTTGGCAAAGTCAAAATTCTCAGTATTATCCTCGACAAAGCTCTTACTTTCCATCAGCAAATTAGTGCTGTAACACAGAAATGCTTTCATAAACTAAGACTCATCTGCTCCATTACCTGCCTTCATGATACTCCTTCTGTCAATATACTGATTCCCTTGTCATTTCAATCCTGGACTACTGTAATGCCCTCTACCAAGGCATAACTAGAAGGAAATTCGTCATGTTCAACTCCTACAAAATACTGCTGTTAAACTTATTTACCATGCAAAAATATTTGATCACGTCACTCCGCTCCTTCACAAAGCACACTGGTTACCCGTCACACACTGTCTCGCCTACAAATTATTGCTTCTTGCTTTCAAAACAATAAACTTCCATCAACCAGCTTTCATTGATAAACTCCTCATCCCATATGCATCTTGTAGGGCCCTCTGATCTAGCAACCAAAACCTGCTCACCATTCCTTCGATACGAGAGCTCTTCTATGACACTACCCCCAAATCCATTTTCTCGGTCCCTGCTCCCACTTTGTGGAATGCCCTTCCTACTGATCTCCGATTAGACAAATTTAAAAATAAACTCAAAACCTTCCTTTTTTAAAGATGCCTACACTCTTTAATTCCAGTCCTCTTTGACAACTCTTCTCTTGAAACGATCCCTCCCCAAATGTATTTCCCTCTCCTACTTACCTCCTTTTAGTTTTATTTTCATTTTGATGTATTTAATTTATTTCCTTCTCCCCATTTCCCTTATGTTTCATGTATGTCAGTGCGTAAACACCTCCCTCTTTTAACCCAATTATGATTTTTATTTTTTTAAATATATTTTGTTGTTATCCGTTTAGACACTTGTATGATAAACGGTATATCAAAAATAAAGAAACTTGGCTAATAGAGTGCTTAATTACAACTTCTACATGTCATTTTATTTTAAACATCTTGTAAAGAACTTGGCTGACTTCGAGCAGTATATTCCTCCAGAACATCTTGAGGATTTTCAGCAGACCACACTAGAGAGTTGCGCGGGGACAGAAATCCCACCCGTCCCCGCCAAAGTCCCACCCGTCCCCACCCGTCCCCGTGAGGAATCCCACCCGTCCCCGTGAGGAATCCCTCCGTCCCCGCGAGGAATCCCCTCCGTCCCCACCAGTCCCCGCGAGGAATCCCCTCCGTCCCCGCCCGTCCCTATAAACTTCAGAAATAGTTATTTCATTTAATTATGCTACTGAATTAAAGGCTCTGGTAGAAACCCATTTACAAATAAGCAAAAAGACTATTAATTTGAAAATATTAATTGGGAAGAATACATACTTTGCAAACGGGTTTCTACCAGAGCCTCTAATGTTTATAAATTTTTATCAACACAACTAATATACTACTTTATCCTGAAGCAAAAAAAAAAAAAAAGAAATATAATTCTTTTCCTACCTTTGTTGCCTGATTTCTGCTTTCCTCATGTTCTCATTCAATTCCTTCCATCCACTGTCTCTCTTCCTTCTGCATCTTCCATTTGCTCTGTTACTGTGCCTCTCCCTTTCTTCCCCCTTCCAAATTGGTCTGGCACCCATCTTCTTCTCTCCGCTCCCCCCATAGTCTGGCATCTGTCTTCTTCCCTGCCAGCGTCTTCTCCCTACTCTCTCTTCCCCATTTCCTTTCAGCGTCCTTCTCCCCCCATCTTCCCCATGTCCTGTCAGCGTCCTTCTCCCCCCTCTGTCTTCCACATGTGCTTTCAGTGTCCTTCTCCCCCCTCTGCTTCCCCATGTCCTTTCAGCGTCCTTCTCCCTCTCTGTCTTCCCCATGGCCTTTCAACGTCCTTCTCCACCCCCCCCCCCCGTCTTCCCCATGTCCTTTCAGCGTCCTTCTCCACCCCTTTGTCTTCCCCATGTGCTTTCAGCATCCTTCTCATCCCTCTGTCTTCCACAAGTGCTTTCAGAGTCCTTCCCCCCCCCGCCCTTCCCATGGCCTTTCAGCGTCCTTCTCCACCCCTTTGTATTCCCCATGTGCTTTCAGCGTCCTTCTCCCTCCTCTGTCTTCAAGTGCTTTCAGAGTCCTTCCCCCCCCTCCCGTCTTCCCCATGGCCTTTCAGCGTCCTTCTCCCCCCTCCTTCTCTACCGCCCCGGGTGCAGCACAGCCGGCCAGGTCCCCTTACTTTTGTGGCACTTCCCCGACCGACCGACAACAGCCCCGGTCCGACAAACCTCCCTGCCCTTAACTGCGAATCTAAATTACCTTATTACAGCTGCTGTAAGAAGATAATTTAGATTCGCGGCTACAGGGCAGGGAGGATTGTCGGACCGGGGCTGTTGTCGGTCGGTCGGGGAAGTGCCACAAAAGTAAGGGTACCTGGCCTGCTGTGCTGCAACCGGGGCGGGGTGTGGCGGGGCGGGGCGGACCGCCCCCTCCCTTGGTAGCCACTCGAACCGCAAGGCTACTCTCCTCCTTACCTGCACTGCCTGCAGCACAGAGCCAAACGGAAGTCTTCCCGACGTCAGCGCTGACGTCGGAGGGAGGGAGGGCTTTGTTTAAGCCCTTTGTTTAAGCCCTCCCTCCCCTCCGACGTCAGCGCTGACGTCGGGAAGACTTCCGTTCGGCTCTGTGCTGCAAGCAGAGAAGGTAGGGAGAAGAGCTGCGCGACTGAGTACATCCAGCCCCGCAGGAACCCCGCGACCCTCGGAGGCGTCCCCACGGGATCCCCGGGACCCTAGGGGGCGTCCCCACGGGATCCCCGCGACCCTAGGGGCGTCCCCACGGGATCCCCGTGACCCGAAGGGGGAACCCGCGGGATGCCCGTCGTCCCCGTTCCCGTGCAGCTCTCTAGACCACACATAGTTTTCTACAAACCCGTAAATATATGGCACAGACGGCATTCAATGCTTTTTTAATGTCATCCAGAGCATCGGCCATGCCTTGCTATGAGGCATCTTGCTTGGAAACAAATTTCTGACATTGATATTAATCTTCAGGACCATTTAGCCAACATTCCATGCCTAGGGGAAGAACTCTTTGGTGATAGAATAGAGGCTACTTCTGAAAAACTGACTTAGCATGAGCAAAACTGGAACTCTTTGAATAGATCAAAGTCTAAGAGTCAACAATCTAAATCTGCTTCAAAACCAGCTTCTTATTCTTATAAGAGATCCTCTTCTTCCAAACTAGCACCCTCATCTTCTTACAAATGACCACCACAGAAGAGACAAAAGCAGCAACGACCTCAAAAGACCCAGATTTTGGCTCCTCAAAAGCCAGCTTAGTCTTTTTGACATGCTTCTAGAGAGCATGGTCACCATATCTCCCTCTCAGCCTCTTTCACAGCCTATTGAAATGCAACTACAATTATATCATCGACGTTGGGCTCTCATCATGATGGACTCTTGGGTCCTCAAGGTCATCACAGAGGTTTACTCACTCTATTTCATAACAATACCTCCAAATCACCCTCCAAGACAGTCCTCTTTCACATCACAATAGATGACTCTTCTTCTTCAGGAAATCGAAGCTTTGATTCAGCTAAATGCCATAGAAGTAGTTCTTCCTTCTCAGAAAAATCAGAGATTCTACTCCAGGTATTTTCTAATTCCAAAGAAGATGGAAGGTCTTCAACCAATTCTCGAACTCCAAGACTTAAACAAATATCTAGTCAAAGAAAAGTTTTGCATGTTATCTTTGGGGATGCTATATCCTTTTCTAGAATGAAATGAATGGCTATGCTCTCTAGAACTCGGAGGCCTTCACACATATCTCCATATACCCTCCTCACAGGAAGTTTCTGCACTTTCATGTAGCTCACCAACACTTTCAGTACTAAGTTCTGCCATTCAGCCTGGAATCTTCCCCAAGAGTATTCACCAAGTGCCTAGTGATCGTGGCAGCAACCCGGCGTACTTATGGGTTCCAAGTATTTTCCATATTTTGATGATTGGCTAATAAAAGCTGCCTCGCCTGAAGATGTGTTGACAATAACATTTCTTCAACAACTAGGGTTCAAAGTCAACTTTCCAAAGTCTCAACTTGAATCATCCCAAAAACTACAATTCATAGGAGCCCTTCTCGACACTGTTCATCTACGGGCTTTTCTACCCCAACAAAAACAGGACACTTTGCAAGCAAGTTTCTCTTCTTCACACCATTTCAGCCAGACAGATGATGAAGCTTTTGGTACACATGGCGTCCACAATCCATGTTACCCCCCTAGGCAAGGTTCTATCTCGGAACAGCCCAGTGGACCCTAGCAACTCAATGGTTTCAGGCTCTTGATCCTTTCTCTCAAAGGATTACAATCACCTCACCCCTTCGTCAGTCGCTTTAGCGGTAGATGGATCCGATCAATCTTTCCAAGGGTCTACTATTTCACATCCCTCCACATCAAAAAGTGCTTACCACAGATTTGTCCATGTATGCTTGGGGAGCCCGTCTGTATGGTCTTTGCACACAAGGTCACTGGGAGCTTTTCAAAATGCTCTTAAGAACCTTTGAGTAGTGGCTCATGGCCAGCAGGGGGTGCTGGTTATGGGACGGAAATGGGAATGGATGTCGGAGCATGATAGTGCAGTATTTTTGTAGCGCCAGTTTTTCGTATGATTCTGGGTAATTCTAGTTAGATACAAACATCTGTGTCAGTTAAGGACCACGCCCAAGTGGAAACGTATGAAAAACGGGTGAATAAAATTCTGAATAATAATGTAGCTAAGGCCAGAGAAAAATATACTAAGGATTAATATAAGGGAAAACATAATAATATCTGTTTATGTACTTTGCTGTTGAGCCAAATCATGGTGGAAATCATGATTACATGATTACATGGAATCCTGTTTAGGTTCTTTGTGTGTACTATATCTGTCCTGTCTTCGGCCACCATCTTGGGCCAGTGATTAGTTTGCTGTCTTCTTTGTCCTCTCTGACTTTTTCCCGCTCCCAGCAGCGTGATGTTAAGTAATACCACATGTATTGTAGACTGGCTAGGAAGATCACGTGTCCTAAACTAAGAGATAAAATGCATTAAGTATGAATGTGTGCAAGGGGCCCCGAATGAACGAAGGAATGATTGATATATGAGAGATATATGAAAGAATGGTGTGTACTTAATTTCTAATATTTTATATATTTTAAACCTGAAGAAACACTAAGGAAAAATCCTGAGCACAACATCTGGAAATAATTAGAATCAGTCTCCAGCAGAGGGGAGGGGAATCTACTCCCCCTCCTCCTCCAGAGTAAGGTTTCTGTGTAAGGCTATGCAGTTTGAACCTGTCAGCTTAGGAAGAGTTTTTTCCGTTAGGGCTGAGCATTTCTCAGCACCCTGTTAATAATTGTAGAATTCTTTTGAATATGTTATAATATTAATTCAGAAATCAAATGTATTGTTCCAAACTTTAAACATGGAAACATGGAGGGATTTATTTTCCTTTGTCAAAACTTTTAAGACCACCTCTTTGGTGAATTGTCATTCGTTAGTATACTGATGATGTCACTGAGCTAAAAGTTATATAATAGAATGTAATGAGATATGAAGACGAGACCATTGTGAGAAGTCCAGCCTTTGGCCACGATGATGATCTCCCATGAGCGCAACGTAAGCAATTATGCTGTTCTTTTGATCTAATAATGGAAAAATAGAAACAATAATTCAATAAATCTTGGTTATAATTTTAAAAACCTTGCGCTGGTGTTATTTTGCATGTATAATTATTTTCAAACCTGAAGCATTCACAAATGGCGTCAATGACCCTTGCTCACCTTTCAGAGCAGTCTTTCCAGTCAAGTCCTCCTAGTTTGATCAAGCAGCGATGTATTATATCAACAAGCAGGGAGGAACCGTTTCTCTCTCTCTCTCTGTCAAGAAACCGAGTACATTTGCAACTGGGCAATTGCTCAAAACATATTTCTCAAGACCATATATGTGCAAGGGTCACAGAACACTCTAGCAGACAAACTTGGCAGATTTCTTCATCCGCACAAGTGGACCCTCAACTCCAAAGTATTACACAACATTTTCTTACTGTGGGGGACTCCCATAGATCTGTTTGCCTCTCCCCACAATTACAAATTGCCTCAATACTGTTCCAGGCAATATTCTCCTCATTGTCTGGAAGCAGAAGCTTTTCTTCTGGATTGTAACATAGTAACATACATAGTAACATAAAGCAGATAAAGACCCGAATGGTCCATCCAGTCTGCCCAACCTGATTCAATTTAAAAATTGTATTTTTTTCTTCTTCTTAGCTATTTCTGGGCAAGAATCCAAAGCTTTACCCGGTACTGTGCTTGGGTTCCAACTGCCGAAATCTCTGTTAAGACTTACTCCAGCCCATCTACACCCTCCCAGCCATTGGACAGACATGTTCCTATATGCATTTCCACCAATCCCTCTCATTCTCAAGACATTAATCAAACTCAAGCAAGAGTCAGCCACCATGATCCTGATAGCTGCTCAGTGGCCCAGACAGCCTTGGTACTCCCTTCTACTTCAGCTGAGTGCCAGGGATCCAATTCCCTTGCAAATCTTTCCATCTCTGCTCACTCAAAGTCAAGGGTCTCTTTTACATCCCAATCTACACCTCACAACTTGGTACCTCTCAGCCTGACTTCAGCAGATCCTAATCTGTCTGATGCAGTACAAGCCATTAGTGCTTTCCACATTCCTGTCAACAATAAATCTCTGGCCTCTCATCCTCTTGTTTCCAGGTTTATGAAGGGATTTTTCAATTCCAAACCTCCACTCAAGCTGCCCCCAGTTTTCTGTGATCTTAATATAGTTCTAGCCACTCTGATGAAACCACCATTTGAACCAATGGCTTCTACTCATCTCAAGTTTCTCACTTGGAAAATGGTGTTTTTTAAAAAAAATTTCTCTCACTTCTGCCTGTCGAGTGAGTGAACTCCAAGCATTGGTGTTGGACCCACCATTCACAGTATTCCATCATGATAAGGTGGTTCTCCGCACCTATCCTAAATTCCTCCCAAAAGTGGTCATGGAATTTAATCTTAGTCAATCTATTGTGCTACCAGTTTTCTTCCCAAGCCTCATGCTCATCTTGGAGAAACAGTTCTTCACATGTTGGACTGTAAACGTGCCTAGGCTTACTACATACAAAGGACTGAGCCACACAGGACTTCATCTCAACTGTTCATCTCCTTTGATCCTAACAGATTGGGCAAGCCTGTAACCAAAAGAACTATTTCCACATGGCTAGTGGCATGTATTTTTCTGCTATGCTCAGGCTGGGCTGCACTTGAGCGCCATGTAACAGCACACAAAGTCCGAGTTATAGCAGCATCAATAGCTTTCTTACATTCCATTACAATTGATGAAATTTGCAAAGCAGCTACTTGGTCCTCAGTTCACACATTCACATCTCAGGACTGTCTAGAATCCTATTTTGGCCAAGCAGTATTTCAGAATTTATTTATTTTTTTATGGCCATCTCTTCCTCCATCCCATTATGTTCATCTAAGGAGTTCCACATGTGAGTATATGTTGCCTGCTTGTCCTGTGATAAAGCACAGATACTTACCATAACAGGTGTAATCTGGGGACAGCAGGCAAATATTCTCATATCCCTCCAACCTCCCCTGATTGGCTTCTTAGCTTGCTTATGGAACTGAGGAACTGCAAGCCTAGGTGGGGCAGGAAGGCACTCGCACATGCACGGTGCAGGCAGTTGTGAAGTTTTTAAAAACTTACAGGTCAATTTAACACTGTCCATACCGGGCTCTGTGGATAATGTCACCCATATGTGTGAGTATCTGTCTGCTGTCCCCAGGTAATACCTGTTATGATAAGTAACTGTGCTGTATAGTCATACCATGGAGCAATACAGAGGCATTATAATATCCGCAGTCTAATTTACCATCCCTTTCTTAATAATTCCTAATATCCTGTTTGGTTTTATTTTTGGTTCTTGCTGCACACTGGGTGGAAGACTTCAGTGTAGGAGATATTGATGCCTATGCACAGGAGAAGAGTGAGATGTACTGTGCAATTCAAATGGGATAATCTTAAAACACATCAAGGAGGTTTACAATACACACTCCCTCCAAACTGAAAGATGCAAGGGTTTTTATTCTTTAAATCTTCTAACATGTTCACGTTGGAAGTTCTCGTGTGTCTTGAATTTGGGTGGATTGGTCCTGTAGCAATTGCTATACTGAATCATCTGATGGTACTGTAATCTTGCAGCAAAAATAGAAATTGCCAGTCAATGCGTCATTGCTGTTTTTGTCTTGCAGGAGCTCTCTCAAAGATATTCTTCCATGCTAAATTGCAGCCTAGCTGATACAGAAAGTGCACTGGAAGAAATCCGATGTAAAGCAATTCAACGTGGTAAAGGAAATGAAACTTTCAAAGCAACAGGAATTGCAACACTAGAGATTCATTTACCTGTCTGCCTGAAAAAGGTAAATATATGAATACAAATATAAACTCAGGTTTTCTTATTGACACAGGTGGCATGTAAAGGGGCAGTGTCTTCCTCCCTGAAGGTTACATTCAAGCAAATTATCTCCTGTGCAGTAATAGCTTAGTTATTGGTACTTTTTTCCTGCCTTATCTCAAATCTTTTCTTTAGTCAAAAACCTTTAATTTCAGAAGATACTATGGGACTCATAATCGAAACAGAAATACGTCTAAAAATCGGCACTTAAGACAATCAATGAGAAAAGTCGTCCAAGCGCCGATAATCGAACCGGGTTTTAGACGTATTTAAGAATGACTTATGCCTTCACAGTGCTGCAGTACGCCCAGAGCTAAAAGGGATGTTTTAGGAGGAGTGATGAGGGTGGGATTTGGGCGGGACGTGGGCCGTCCTATACTTAGTCATACTGCATGTATAACCGAAAGTTTAACAACACTGCCTAGATGGAACTTGGACGTTGTAACTTAGGCCATGTAAAACCAGGTCTAAGTCACAAGAAGGTATCCAGAGTGACCAGGTAACCACTGCAGGGACAAAGTACAGACCCCTACACACTCCCCCAGTGATCACTGACCCTCCCCACCCCCCCCCCCACTGCCACTAAAATCGTAATAACAACTTTACGTATCTGCCTCCAGAACATCAGCACCTGGCAGCCTGGCATAGGAAAGCCTAGTAGAGCTGCACAGAGGTGGCTTAAGTGGTCTGGGGGGGTAGGCTAGTGAACCATGGATGGAGGATCCAGGCTCATAAGCCACTCTAACCACTGCATGCATGGTAAAATATGTGCACCCCGAAACCTTTATGTACTGCCATATAAGTGGCAGCTGTAGCCATATGGGCTATTGGGGTGGTAGACAAATGGATCTAGTTGGTTCTGGGGGATGTTTTGGGGGCTCACCATGACCTATAAGGTTGTTGTGGTGAGATATGTATGTGGCACCCTTTTTGTGAAGTTCACAGCAGTGCCCTATAAGGTACCCCACTACTCTGGTGCAATGTTTGGGTGTCCAGTCCATCACTTTGCTGATCCCATCCACATCCAAAAGGTCTTTTTGACTTGGATGAATTTTTGGATGAAAATGGGGTATAAACATGGACAATTTAGCGGTCTGGGTGATCAGACGGCTGGACATACAGTTATACGATTTTCAGAAAAAAAAAAAAATGTTGGACGTATTTTTCAAAAATGGACCTTTTCCCATGTCTGACTTTGGGAGACTAGCAACTTAGGCCCAAAATGGACTTAGACGTATCTTTTGATTATGCCCCTCCATGGCTTTAAGTAGAGACTGACACGGGAACATGGATCTGCAGTAAATCTGCAGCAGTGGGAAACCTTTAGGGCACATCACCGTGGATGTAAGGATAAAATGTTTTACTGCTTGCAGGAGTGGTAAAAAGCTTTGTTCCCGCAGTTAAAAATAAGATAAGCTGTTTACTGCAGCTTCCCAGTGATCCCTCTTACCTTCAGTGATACTGACCTGGACTTGGCTGAGCTGGCCTAGCCTTGTCCTCCTTTCAACTCCTCCTCGACTCTTTCTGTAAGAGACGACCCAATTGGTCGTCTTGCCTCCCCCTCCTCCTCTACAGGGACCAATTTCCACCGCCGCCACACTCATTTAAAACCGCATGGCAACAAGCCATTTTGTGGGGTTAAGTTGCTGCGGCGGTGAAAAGGAGCCAGACTACTCTGGAGTGAGTGAGTGGGTGGGCTGTGGCGGGTGGAGTGAGTCGGAGAGCAGGAACCAGAGCAAAGTGACAGCAGGCCTGAGAGTGTGTGTGCAGCAGTAAGGGGAAGGCAGGGAGCAGGATCCAGAGCTGGAGTGAGTGGGCAGCGGCAGCAAGCAGGCAGACGGGATGAAGGTCTACTACACACCAAGTTTTATTCTTTTTTTTTTTTTAATAAAAAAAAAATCCCTAGGGCCCACTTTGTCTTCTGCTTGCTTGCTTCTCCCCCTCTCTCCAGCCATGTTGGGCTGAGGGGAGAGGAAGAAGCAGGCAAACTTTAATTTAAAAATGCCTCTAATTTAAAAAATAAAAAAATAAAAAATGGCAACCACTACCTATGAAGAAGTGCAAAAGTGGCATTGTGAGACTCAAAGGGAGGAATATTTAGAAACTGGTAAAGAAAAGGCCAAATTGCTTAACAAATATTTCTGTTCTGTGTTCACGGCTGAAACGCCGGCAGTGGGACTGCAGAAGACAAATGTGAATAGGGATGGAGGAGTAATAGACTGATCGATTTTCAGAGGGTTGTGTTCGTGAGGAACTAACTAAAATAAAGGAAGACAAAGCAATGAGGCCGGATGGTGTACATCTGAGGGTGCTGAATGAACTTAGGGAAGTTCTGGTAGCTCCGCTAACTGACCTTTTCAATGAGTCTAGAGTCAGGAGTGGTACCGGAGGACTGGAGAAGGGCGGATGTGGTCCCTCTCCACAAAAGTGGAAGTAAGGAAGAAGGGAATTACAGGCTAGTAAGTCTGACTTCTGTGGTAAGCAAATTAATAGAAACGCTTTAAAACAGAGAATGGTCAAGTTTCTGGAATCCTGTGGATTACAGGACCGGAGGCAACATGGATTCACTAGAGGTAGGTCTTGTCAGACAAATCTGATCAATTTCTTTGACTGGGTGACCAGAGAATTGGATAGAGGATGTGCGCTAGATGTGGTGTATTTAGATTTTAGCAAAGCCTTTGACAGTATTCCACACAGACGTCTGATAAATAAACTGAGTGCCAAAGTGGCAGGCTAGGTCAGAAACTGGTTGAGTGGAAGGCGACAGAGAGTAGTGATCCGTGGAGATTGCTCTGAGGAAAGGGATGTTACCAGTGGTGTGCCTCAAGGTTCTGTTCTTGGACCTGTTCTTTTTAACATTTTTATAAACGATATTGCTGAAGGGTTGTTGGGTAAGATTTGCCTCTTTGCGGATGATACCAAAATCTGCCTGTAGTTCCCTATTTCTTCCTTAATTCCACTTTTATGGAGAGGGACCACATCCGCCCTTCTCCAGTCCTCCGGTATCACTCCTGTCTCTAGAGACTCATTGAAAAGGTCAGTCAGCAGAGCCACCAGAACTTCCCTAAGTTCCTTCAGCACCCTTCAGAACACTTCGGGACCTCATACTACTACATTGCTGTTTTTGTTGTTGTATGTAAATATGCAACTATAATTACAAAAATATTTTCCTTAAATTTTCTATTTCAACACTTCAGTGCATCTTAGCCTGATAAATCCAGTATTACATAGAAAAGCAGATTGAAAAATATGAACATGATGATAAATAACAGAACACTCCTTATAATTAAATCACTTAATCAGATCAGTGCATATTTACTACCAGTTATTTATCCTAATTCAGGAAAAAGCCTCAGAAAAGGAGCCTACGCACAGTCTAATCATAGACCGAGAAAATCCACGTAGTTTATACTGCTCCAAGCTCCAGTCATCGGCCACAAAAACCTGAATATTTTATTCACTTTTTTCTTTTAGATTTTTAATTTTTATCAATTTCTTTCCCAAAGCTCTTTTTAATATCTTTCCCAGAGCTTGTTCTAGTTAATATCTAGTTACTATCTTCAAGCAAACAAAAAACAATAAACAATAAAAATGCACTTCTCCTTAACTTTGAGAAAATTGACAGTAGTTTCACTTATCTCAATCACTAAAAGAAAAAAAGTGAATAAAATATTCAGGTTTTTGTGGCCGATGACTGGAGCTTGGAGTAGTATAAACTACGCGGATTTTCTCGGTCTATGATTAGATTCTGCGTAGGCTCCTTTTCTGAGGCTTTTTCCTGAATTAGGATAAATAACTGGTAGTAAATATGCACTGATCTGATTAAGTGATTTAATTATAAGGGGTGTTATATTGCATATTTTGATCACTTGGGTTGATATTTTTCCTTAGTTGTGTCCGATAAATAACAGAAGCAATTTGTATATAGAAGGCATTGTAACTTTGTGAATCTTTTAGTTATAAACGGTATAGAAATTTTTAAAATAAATAAATTGTCGGTTATTCTGTTTCACTAACAAGTGCTAGGTTTGTAATCATTTTTTTTTTTTTTTTTTGCATTTATAATAGCAAAAAAGGAACAGATTGGAGACCAAATTGAATATCAGTGGCAAGGAGCTACGATCCCAGTAAGTATATTTGCATCGGATTTGATGTTTTTTTTTATTTTTTTTATTTTTTTATTTATAATTTTCAAATTAACAAATCAAGATACATCTTGTACAGAAAGTGATTACAACAAAAGAACAAATAAAAACATAATGAATTATATAGAAATCAAATATTTGTATAATCTCTCAAGTCCACCATTTGATCCATGATGTGAATTAAACGGAATTTTAACAAAGAACCATATTATAAAAGATAAGTGGTACGTGGTTAACTGAAATTCCAGGCGCCTTATATCTCAAGCCCTCATTCTTTCCCCTTTTCCAGGCGAGACATGGAGAGAAGGGCTGTTAACTGATTTGGTTCAAAGAAAACATATTTTTGAGAGTTATATTGAACTATACACTTGCAAGGATGTCGAAGATAGAAAGTTCCCCCAAGAGCCAAAACACCAGGTTTTAATAATAAAAACTCTTTTCTACGTCTTTGTGTATCTCTTGCCAAATCTGGGAACATCTGAATCTTTAAATCAAGAAACTTTTTCTCTTTATTTTTAAAGAATAATCTCAAAAGCCAATTCTTATCTAGCGTAATAGCCAGGGTAACAATCAATGTAGCAGGTATTGCTATTTCTTTATCAGATAGTTCAAGTAAAGCAGATACATCAATTGGTCCCTGCGTTTTTTCTTGAAGATCCTTATTTTTACTAGGCAAATAGTAGACCTGGGTGAAAGGAGGCAATGAATCTTTCGATACTTCCAATATCTCCAGCAAATACCTTTTTAACATTTCTCTTGGAGTCACTGTTGAAATTCGTGGAAAATTAATCAATCTTAAGTTATTATTCCTGGAGAAATTTTCAAATGTCTCAATCTTCCTTCTGATCCAAGGTTGGGTAGATTGTGGGGATGCTAATCAAGGAGCATAATTTTTTTTTAAGAACAGGGCTCACAGCGTGGTGCACTGAACACTTCTTCCTGAGCATCTTTGCCATCTGCAGCAGTGTCAGTGCAGAATAACCATGTATTAACTGTAAGTGGCGTCTGTTCCCATAATTTGTACACCTTTCCTACCCCCTGCTATGGGAAGTAGCTACCCTGTGAATTAGCACTGCTTACAGTACTTACCCCTTCTTTTACAAAACCGCGAAAGCGGGTTTTAGCACTGGCCAGCGGCTGAATGCTCCGACACTCATAGGAACTCTATGAGCAGCAGTGCGAAGGCCGGCGCTAAAAACCACTTTTTACTTTTTTTGTAAAAAAAAAAAAAAGGGGGGGGGAGGGGTTAAGCACTTAAGTAAACAGGTCCCTAAGACTGCTTTTAGCTAAGGAGTCCCATTTTGTCCAAATTAGTGAGCTATCTGTCGTCCCTGAAAATGGAACCAGGTGTTTTCTGATGACAGCAGCTTGCCAGACATGCAAACGCAGCTCACCTTCCTTTCAGAGTTTGTCCCTTCAGTTATTATGGATAATCTGAAATTTAAGGGAGCTATAATTCTGCAGCAGTATGGGAATTAACATTTTAGGCAGTGAAAGACTTTTGCCTTTTCCAGAAAACTCTAGAAAAATCTGGCCATTTGATACCATGTGTATTCATGTGAATCTGCTTATGTGATGCCAACGATCTGCAGTTTTCAAAAAACACCTAAGCTGGGTCACGTAGGAATGTAATCTCAGTAGTTTGATGCTTTCACAGAACTACAAAGGCAACATTGCTGATTGCAAAATTGCTGATTTCTGAAAAAACCAATCAGGTAAAACAAACTTTAATCTTAGGGCTCCTTTTACAAAACCACGCTAGGGCTTTAACTGCGGAATAGTGCGTGCTAGCTGCTACGGCCTCCTTTTGAGCAGGCGGTAGATTTTTGGCTAACGCGCACTAATCCGGTGCGTGCGTTAAAAATGCTACCACACCTTGTAAAAGGAGCCTTTAGGCCATGGGGACCACTGGGCAAAGCTTAAAAGTATTCAGCTGTGATATTATTAGATTTTTTTTGTTGTTGTTATTGCTTTTGTGAAAATAAGGAATCCATTTTCCGTGCCCTCACCAGTTAAAACAGTGTTTTCCCTATTTTACATGTGTCCCTCTGTTCTCTTCTAATGTGCTGCCCTATTTTTTCACAGGATAGCCCAACAGTATAACTTGCAAGAACCCTTCATAAAAATATTGATAAATAAGAATCAGCTCAACAATGGTAGGTGTGTTGTGTTAGACCCATTGTATGTGACTTACTCTTTCATTTTTTTTTTTCTTGGGGGGGTGGAGGGAGGGAAAGTAGTGTAGGCTATTTTGGACACAGGACTTGATTTTCCTAAATTTAAAAAAAAAAAATGCAGTTTAGGCAAAATCGGTAGACTTTGAATGACCAAACAATTCTGTGGCTTCCTGGAAATGTCTCTCTCCGCAAGGAAGTGCCTCTTTCAGGATATGAAGATATGACTTTCCTGGATTTGAAGGATCAGAATACAGCAGGATAAAAGTGGCAATGAGACAAAAGCAGAAACTGCAAGGAAATAAGCCAGGATGTTAGATTTTTAAGGGTCGATTTTACAATCCTGATTTTGTAACAGGATACTTATTTCAAACTTGTTTTATAAAGGCATTTTCAGGTATGTAGCTTTCATAAAATGGTTACTCAGAACTAGTCCCAAAAGCATGCTGTGCCAATGCAAACATTTACACCTGCTCTGAAGCAAGTGTAAATGAAGTGTTTAATAAAATATTTGAGTACATTGTAACTCCTTCCTGTGCATGGATTATATGTATTTATGCATAGCACCAGAAGATTGGAGGATGGCCAACATGAAGCCAATTTTCATAAAGGTTTCTAGAGGTAATCTGGGAAATTGTAGGATCGATGAGTCTGATGTTGGTGCTGGGCAAAATGGTAGAGACTTTATAGAGAACAAAATGACAGAACATGTACATAAGCATGGATTAATGAGAGAAAGCCAACATGGATTTAGTCAAGGGAAATCTTGCCTCGCTAATCTACATTTCTTTGAAGGGATGAACGAGCGTGTGGATAAAGGTGAGCCAGTTGATATTGTGTATTTGGATATTCAAAAGGCATTTGACAAAGTCATGAAAAACTTCTGAGGAAATTAAAGTCATGGGATAGGAGGTAATATCTTTATTATGGATTAAGAACTGGTTGAAAAATAGATAGAATAAAAGAGAGTAGGTTTAAATGGTCAATATTCTCAGTGGAGAAGGGTAAATAGTGAGGTTCCCGAGGAGTCTGTGCTGGGACCACTGCTTTTTAATATATTTATCAATGATCTAGAGATGGGAATAACTAGTGAGATAATTAAATATGCTGATGACAAAGTTGTTCAAAATTGTTAAATTGCAAGAGGACTTTGTGAGTCTGGGAGAGTAGGTGTCAAAATGGCAGATGACGTTTAAAGTGAGCAAGTGCAACCCAAACCACAGCTACATGATGCAGGGTTTCACGTTTGGAGTCGCTGCCCAGGAAAAGGATCTAGATATTGTTGTTGAGGATATGTTGAAACATTCAGCTCAAAGTGCGGCGGTGGCTAAGAAAGCAAACAAAATGTTAGGAATTATCAGGAAAGGAATGGAAAACAAAGATGAAAATGTTATCATACCTCTTATATTGGTCTATGGTATGGTTGCACCTCGAATACTGTGTACAATTCTGGTTGCCTTATCTCAAAAAAGATTTAACGGAATTAGAACAGGTACAGAGAAGGGTAACAAAAATGTTAAAAGGGATGGGATAACTTCCCTATGAGGAAAGGCTAAAGTGGCTAGAGTTCTTCAGCTTCAGGGGTGATATGTTAGAGGTCTATAAAATACTGAGTGGAGTGGAAAGGGTAGATGTGAATCGCTTGTTTACTCTTTCCAAAAATACTAGGACTAGGAGGCATATGATAAATCTATTAAATAGTAGATTTAAATCAAACCAGAGAAAACATTTCTTCACACAATGTGTAATTAATCTCTGGAATTTGTTGCTGAAGTTACCTAAACAACCGCCTATACCGCTACCGCACACCCAGAATAAGGAGAACTCAGAACCTATTCACCTTCCCCCCTCACAATGGTACCTGACGCAAGAAACTATATGACAACCTTCTAGCGACATAGGCAGCGAAAATTGACCCTACTATCACCAAACTGATGATCAAAACAACAGACTTTAAAGTGTTTCGAAGAGAAATCAAAACATTTCTATTCAAAAAACACTTCCCTACTTACTAATCTCCTCCCTACTCGCACATGCTTTCTCCCCCGTGAATAACACATTAGTTAACCCCTCGAATCATACCTACCAACATATATTCAGATCCTAAATAAGCGACCACCTTCTTTATCCAATAAACTTCTTCCTTCAATGTTAGATAATTTTCTTATGTTACCTGAATATATTGTTATTCTCCAATGTAATCTGTAATTTACTTGAATCTTTGCTAGGTAATTCTCTCGGAAAAATTCAGATATCTTCTAAGTTGTAACTCTCTACCGTATCATGTAACTCACACGAATCTGTGTTATGTAATTCTCTCGGAAATGTCCAGATCTCTTCTAATTTGTAATCCGCTTAGAACCGCAAGGCACAGGCGGAATAGAAATCACTTATGTAATGTAAAGAATGTGGTGAAATCGGCATAGCAGGGTTTAAGAAGTTTGGATAATTTTCTAGAAGAGAAGTCCATAGGCCATTATTGAGATGGCTTGGGGAAATCTGCGGCTTATTAGGATAAGCAGCATAAAATCTGTTTTACTACTTGGGATCTAGCTAGGTACTTGGGGTCTGGGTTGGCCATTGTTGGAAACAGGATACTTGGCTTGATGGACCTTCGGTCTATCCCAGTATGGCAATTCATATGTTCTTATCTTATTGCTGCTATATATGCAGGGCAATTTTATAAAAGAAATAACTAGCAAAAGAATCAAGATGTAAGAAGAATTGGTGCAAGGGACTGCATTACCAAGACTTGCAAGAATAGTAAATAATTGTGTGGCAATATTTGCATGCAAATGAATGTCAGCTGTAGAAGTCTTCTTTTGTAACCTGAACTCCCACACTGTAAGTTAAATAATGTTCTCTACAAAATACTGTTTAATACAGATTGCATGTACTCATATGTTTTATAAAATATGTGGGTGCATCGTAGCTCTTTCCTGCTCTGCTAAACTAAGGGAGTGCCTGTCTATAAGAACATAAGCCGTGCCTCTGCTGGGTCAGACCTGAGGTCCATCATGCCCAGCAGTCCGCTCACGCGGCAGCCCATCAGGTCCAGGACCTGTATACTAGCCCTCTATCTATACCCTTCTATCCCCTCTTCCTTCAGAAAATTGTCCAATCCCTTCTTGAACTCCAATACCATACCCTGTCCTATCACTCCCTCTGGAAGCGCGTTCCAGGTGTCCACCACCCGTTGGGTGAAGAAGAACTTCCTAGCATTGGTTCTGAATCTGTCCCCTTTTAATTTTTCAGAATGCCCTCTCATTCTTGTAGTTGTCGAAAATTTGAAAAATCTGTCCCTGTCCACTTTTTCTATGCCCTTCGTGATCTTATAATCTTTATCATATCCCCTCTAAGTCTCTGCTTCTCCAGTGAAAAAAGCCCAAGTCTCTCTAATCTTTCAGCATATGAAAGGTTTTCCATACCTTTTATCAAACGCGTCGCTCTCTTCTGAACCCTCTCGAGTATCGCCATATCCTTCTTTAGGTACGGCGACCAATATTGGACGCAGTACTCCAGATGCGGGCGCACCATCGCCCGATACAAAGGCAGGATAACTTCTTTCGTTCTGCTTGTAATACCCTTCTTGATTATTCCTAGCATTCTATTTGCTTTCTTAGCAGCCACTGCGCATTGTGCTGATGGCTTCATTGTCATGTCCACTATTACCCCCAAGTTCCTTTCTTGGGAACTCTCACTCAATAACAGCCCTCCCATTGTGTAGCTGTATCTCGGGTTTCTGTTTCCTACGTGTAAGACTTTGCATTTCTCTACATTAAACTTCATCTGCCATCTCGTCGCTCACTCCCCTAGTTTGTTTAGGTCCCTTTGTAAATCTTCGCAGTCCTCTTTAGTCCTAGCCCCATTGAATAGCTTGGTGTCATCTGCGAATTTTATTACTTCGCTCTTCTTCCCCGTTTCTAGATCAATTATAAATACATTGAATAGCAGCGGTCCAAGCACCGACTCCTGCGGAACACCACTTGTGACCTTCCTCCAGTCCGAGTAGTGGCCCTTCACTCCTACCCTCTGCTTTCTGCCCGCCAACCAATTCCTGATCCATCTGTGTACGTCTCCTTCCACCCCATGATTCTTTAGTTTCCGAAGTAGGCGTTCATGGGGTACCTTGTCAAAGGCTTTTTGGAAGTCTAAGTATACAATGTCTATGGGGTCCCCTTTGGCCATCCGTTTGTTAATTCCTTCGAAGAAGTGCAATAAGTTCGTCAGGCACGATCTTCCCTTGCAGAAGCCATGTTAGCTTGTTTTCATAAGTTTATGCCTCTCTAGATGCACCTTGATGCTATCTTTTATCAGCGCTTCCGCCATTTTCCATGGAACCGAGGTCAGACTTACCGGTCTGTAGTTCCCCGGGTCACCTCTCGATCCCTTTTTAAAGATGGGCGTAACATTGGCTATCTTCCAATCCTTTGGGATCGCGCCTGTTTTCAGGGATAGATTACAAACCTTCTGTAGTAGTTCCGCTATTTCCTCCTTTAGTTCTTTCAATACTCTAGGGCAGCGATGGCGAACCTATGGCACGCGTGCCAGCTGTGGCACGCGAAGGCCTTGCAGCTGGCACGCGGGAAGGTCCGCAATAGAGAGCTACACGGGAACGGGGCTGGATGTACTAAGTCGCGCGGATTTTCTCCCTACCTGCTCTGCTTGCAGCACAGAGCCGAGCGCTGACGTCGGAGGGAGGGAGGGCTGACGTCGGGAAGACTTCCGTTCGGCTCTGTACTGCAGGCAGGGTAGGTAAGGAGGAGTAGCCTCGCGGCTACCAAGGGAGGGGGCGGTGCAGCACAGCAACGCCCAGCAAATTTAGATGCCCGCCCGGCTGTCATCTGCCAAATCCTGCTGCCGCCACTGCTTAATGCGCAGCCTGAAGAGCCGCCGAAAAACCCGCCGGACTTTAAACAAAAAAAAAACCCCAGCAAGCGACTCGAACCCAGCTTCCCTCCGAAACCGGAAGTTACGTCGGGGGGGGGGGGGTAGAGAAGAGAAGCCGGCACAGACCATTAGAGCACCGGAGCATGCGGGAGATAGGCCAGCCACGGAGGGAAGCTTACTTGCTCTTGCTTACTTCGGGCCTTTCTCGCTGCCGGGTCCTGCCTACTTTCTGATTCCGTGAAGGCAGGACCCGGCAACGAGAAAGGCCCGAAGTAAGCAAGAGCAGCAAGTTGTAAACTTCCCTCTGTCGCTGCCCTTTGGGAGATAGGTCAGCGACCAAGGGAAACTTGCAACTTGCCTTTGTCTGTAGCGAATCTGCCGGGTGTGTGAGACGGGGGGGGGGGGGGAATGGGAGGAGTAATGCTGCTGCACCCAATTAGGGGGGAGAGGGAAGAGAAATGCTGATGATACTGCTGTACTCAGTGGGGGGAGGGGGAAGAGAAATGCTGATGATACTGCTGTACTCAGTGGGGGGAGGGGGAAGAGAAATACTGCTATACCCAATTGGGGAGAGAGAGGGAAGGAGGGAGAAGGAAGATCAGGAAAAGGAGGAAAGAGATGCAAAGACCATGGGACGGAGGGAAAGGCGATACCATGCCACGGAGTGGAAGAGAGAGATGTCAGGGCATATGGGGGGGGGGGAAGCAGGGCCAGATTAAAGGATAGGCCCTGTAGGGCCCGAAATAGTCAGGGGGGTCTGCCAGTGCTGTGCTTTGGGGCCTCACCCTTGCTGGATTCGCTGGCAGCAGCAGCAGCCTCATCATCATCCCGGGCAAACCCCAACCCGATCCGACCCTCCTATCTCTCCCTCCTTCCCTCATCAGTGACGTGCCAGAGGGAATCACGGCAGGAGAAAGTCCTGAAGCAGCCTGCTTAGAGTAGAGCAGTGCTGTTTAGAGTCTTGTGATGGGAGGGAGAGAGAGTTAGGAGGGTCGGGGGGAGAGTAGCAGTCTGCCCCGGGTGTTCGACCTGGTGTCATGAACTTCTTTGGCTAGCATCAGCATTTACAATTCACTGCTGTTGCCAGCTTCAGGCCTTCCTCTCCGCCGGGTCCTGCCTACTTCTGTTTCCATGAAGGCAGGACCCGACAGAGAAGAAGGCCCGAAGCTGGCAACAACAGCAAATTGTGAATGCTGCTGCCTGAAGAAGTTCATGACGCCAGGTCATGGGTGACAGAAGGAGGAAAGGGAGCAGAGGGGGAGAGACTTGCTGCACCCAACTGGAGGGAGAAAGAAGATGAGGGAGGAAATGGAATGAGATGCCAGGGATTGGAGGGAAGGGAGGGAGGAAGAGATGCCAGGGCATGGAGGAAAGTATGCCAGACCAAGGGAAAAGGAAGGGGGAAAGGAAGGAGGAGAAGACAGAGCATGGAGGGGGAGGGAGAGATGGAAGAAAAGGAAAGGAGTGAGATGCTAGAGAATCAGGGAAGGGAAGATACCAGACTATGGGGTGCGAAGGAAAGAAAGGAGAAGAGAGAGATGCCAGAGCATAGGGGACGGGATGGTGACAGAGAGAGAAAAATGGAGAGGTGGCAGAGCTGAAATCAATCATGTACAAAGGAGAAGAGAAGGGGCACAGGATAGACAGTTTATTGAAGGAGCATAAAAAGAGGGAAGATGCCATATGGAACGGGGAGAGGGCAGACAGTGGATGGAAGGGGCTGATGCTGTATGGAAGACAGAGCGGACAGATGCTGGCTAGAAAGAAGAGTGAAGACAAGATGATTAAAGCAAAAACGACAAAAGGTAGAAAAAATTGTTTTGTTGCTTTACGTAGAATCAAGTAGTATTGTATCTATTGATTAAAGTTTATAAATAGGAAATAGAAATAAGGCAGTTTTTGGGGACTAAACCCCTTTCCTCAGGTCAGGACAGGATACCATAACAGCAGGGGTGCCCAAATGGTCGAGTGCGATCGACCAGTAGATCGCAAAGGCAATGTGAGTCGATCGCGTTGCCTTGGCAATCTTTTTCTTCCTGCCTCCCTGAGCCAGGCCAGGTGCATAGAAGCGCCGGACTCACAAGACTTCACTTCCGACGTCAATTCTGACATCAAAGAGGAAGTTCTGGGCCAGCCAATCGCTGCCTGGCTGGCTTGGAACTTCCTCTCCGTCGTTAGAATTGACATCAGAGGTGAAGTCTTGTGAGTCCGGCGCTTGTACATTCCTGGCCTGGCTCATGGAAGCAGGGAGAAATCGGCATGGTGGCTTAGGGGGTAGGGAAAGAATCGGGGAAGTGGAGAAATTGGCGCGATGGCTTGGGGGGGGGGCGGGGGGAGAGAGAAAGAAAGAGACAGAAAGAAAAGGGGAGGGGCAGAAAGAAAAAATATTGGATTTATAGTCAGAAGAAGGAAGTGCAAACAGAGACTCATGAAATCACCAGACAAAAAGATAGGAAAAATGATTTTATTTTCAGTTTAGTGATCAAAATGTGTCTGTTTAGAGAATTTATATCTGCAATAGCGGTTTTTAGCGCAGGGAGCCTATGAGCATCGAGAGCAGCACAGGGCATTCAGTGCATCTCCCTGCTCTAAAAACTGCTATTGCGATTTAGTAAAAAGGGAGGGGGTATATTTTGTCTATTTTTGTATAGTTGTTCCTGAAGTGACATTGCATAGAATCGTCTGACTTGACCTCTTTGAAAAGCCACGGAATATAAATGATAATTAACATTTTCTCTGCATACAGTGTGCTTTGTGGTTTTTTTTTTTTTAATTTTATTGTTGGTAGATCATTTTGACTTGGTCATTTTAAAAGTAGAAGCCCAAAAAGTGTGGGCACCCCTGCTGTAGAAGCAAGGGCAAAGTGGAAATGTCCAATCAAGATGGTGCACAAAAACAGTGTCTTTCAACTCATCTGATAAATCCAATGGTCTTTATTAATCCAAAACAAAATCGTACATCCAAAGCAACTCAATGACTCGACATGATCACGTTTCGGCCATCCGGCCTGCATCAGGAGTCTTAGAAGTCTTTGGGTAGCAAGTAGTCTTTAAATGGCAAATGGTCAAAAGTGAAACAATCATACCATTGCTCCAAGTCTGTAAATGCTGCAAAACCACACAACCTCATGTTCTTTACAGATTTTACTAACCACTTTAATGTACTAAACAAAAAATTACAAGGCATGGGAAAAACAGCAGAAAGCAAGTTTAGTGACATCAAAGCTTTTGAGAGAAAATTGCATGTTTTTGAAAAAGACCTTGAGAGTGGACAGCTAAAATATTTTCCCAACCTAAAAATACATTTGGATAATTCTACAACATTTGTGGACAGTCATAAAAAACACCAGGAAATCCACAAAGCATATTCCACCATTGTAGCCGAAGCAAAGGAGAATTTTAGTAAAAGATTTTCTCAGTTCCGTAAGATGGAGACAACCCTTTCATTTATAACTTCCCCAGAAAAGTCCACATTTGAAGATCTTGATCTTTCCTGCTTACAGTGGTTGGATATTCAAAATTTGGAAATGGAGCTACTGGAATTTCAAGAAAGCTCTATCTGGAAAAGTAAATTCAATGACCTGCGTGCGGCTCTTGAACGTATTGAGTGTGAAAGGGTGACAAATGAAATCACTGCTAGCAGTTCTGAAAATGAAATCCTAAAAGCGTGGAATTTTCTGCCAGACAATTTTAAGTCCATGAAAGCACCTGGGATTGCTCTTTTTACTTTGGGTCATCCTATGCTTGTGAGCAGCTGTTTTCGGCTTTGAATCATATAAAATCTGATGCTAGAAACAGATTAACGGATGACATGAGTGCTGCATGTGTTGCTCTGAAATTAACGCACTATGAGCCAAGGATTGACAAGTTATCAGCATGCATGCAACAACAAAAATCACATTAATTTTTTTCAGAGCATACCCAATGCATATGTGTACATGAAGCAGTGTTTTCAGTTTGCAGTTAAGACACTTTCTAAGTTATTTAAATATTATTTAAAGATGTTATTTAAAAAAGGGACTTTACATGGCCCTGTTGTATTCCAATCTGGAATTTCCAATAAAAACTGTTGGTTTAATTGAAAGCTCTTTTGTTTTCTTTACATCATATTATTAGAAATGTAATGATTTAACTATTTTCTAATTTGATTGTAAATTTTACAAAAAAACATGGGAATGCACACCGAGTCATGACACAGTTAACAGTTTTAAGAAGTTTATCTTTTTTTTTTACTCAGAATACATTTGACATGTTATGTGAATAATACATTTAAAATATATTGTGTAACTGAATCAAATTCTTCCTAAATTCATTAAATTGAATGAAATCATTAAAACATTATAAATTGCCAATAAATTGAAATGAAAACCAAAGGATTGTGAATCAAATTGATTCTCTGACAATACAAAGATTCCAACCTTTAAAAATGATGTTACATAGTTCAGGCAACTTTATAAAGAATTTTTAGATACTAAAATCTTGTTATTAAGGTTTAATTGACGTGCTGGCACTTTGAGAAAATTCTTTGGTTTTGTGCGGCAGTTTGGGCACTCGGGCTCAAAAAGGTTAGCCATCACTGGTCTAGGGTCTATGCGGTGTATGCACATACTTATATGCTCCTACATTGCAGGGTAGTTTTATAAAAGGCCTTGCTGCATTAAAAAAAAAAAACGTAATAAAAATTACCTCCTAAATTCTTACTGAAATTTCTTGGTGTTTTTTTTACATTATTTAGTCTTATATCCAGACCCTGTCTCAAACCTATATAGTCAAAAAAGCTTGTATTTACATCTTTGGGTAATTGTTATGTTGGGCTGTTAAAAGGAGTCATGGCCAATATAGAATCTCAGGGTTGATATGTAGCAGGAGATAACTGGATGATGCCGCTAGATTTTCTGAAAAGCACTGGATAATGGCACTGAAAATTTGGAGAGACCACCACAGTACTATTTGGTTAGTACCAGGACTGTCGTGGGCAGAGCTGAGAGTTGCCTATGTATCACCAGCATTTAGGGCTCCTTTTACAAAGGTGTGCTTTAGCGCACGCACTGGATTAGCGCTCGCTACCTGAAAAACTACCGCCTGCTCAAGAGGAGGCGGTAACAGCTAGTGCGCGGGGCATTTTAGCGTGCACTATTCCGCGCATTAAGGCCCTAACGCACCTTTGTTAAAGGAGCCCTTAGTATCAGTACCTGGATATCTATCCAGCAAAAGGGCTCTCCTAAGTTAACTGGGTGGCCATTATGAGTACCACTACTGAATATCGGCAGTGCCTGGGTAACTCCATGCAGGCCACTAACTGACCAGGTGGCTACCAGCACTGAACATTCGGGCACTGAACTTTTGGGCATTTAAACCCCCTCAAAAAAAACCCTCAGACACCAGCTGAATATTACATCATTAGTCTCCAAAGCTGCAGTGGATATTAGAGCTCTGTATTACTTAAATATAAAAATGACATCTATATGTCCTCTTTGAAACTCCTCCACCTATCCCCCCTAGAAACTCTCTACCCCTATGCTGACGACATCCTCATCCTCCTCGAGACAGACTCGAACCTCACTAACCTCGCTGAGAACATATCCGCATGTATAATGAACCTCCAATTCTGGGCCCAATCTGTACAAATGAAACTGAATGAGTCCAAAACAAAATTACTTTGGCTCGGCCCAATATTAGATCATTTACCCACCTCCATCCCTTTATCCTCCGGCCCCACTCTTCAGCTCGAGTTTTCAAGCAAAGTCCTGGGCATCATCATAGACTCCTTTCTCTCCTTCAATGACCACCTCAACTCCTTGGTAAAAAAATGCTTCTTTAGCCTTCATATGCTGAGGAAAGTGAGATCCTGCTTTCATCATTCTCACTTTGCTGTCCTTGTTCAATCCACCATCCTGTCTAGACTGGATTATTGCAACTCCATCTTTATAAGCCTAACTAAGAAAAACCTCCATAGACGTCAGCTAATTCAGAACGCCGCGGCTAAGCTTATTTTTGCAAAAGGCAAGTTCGACCACGTCTCTCCACTCCTGTCCAAGCTCCACTGACTTCCAGTACACTCCAGAGTCCTCTTTAAATGTGCCTGCTTAGCCTTCAAGATTCTACAAGATTCTTCAAGATTCCTTCCTCCCGTTATTCCACTCCTTTGGAACTCCTCTAACCCTAACTCCACCAGATCTTCCCAAAAACTGAAACTATCATTCCCTTCTACAAAAGGTATATCCCGCGCAGGAAAACTAGGAACATCCCTCCCCTTTAGAACCACAGAACTCTGGAACAACCTCACATCCCCGCTCAGAAATTCAAACTCCCTCCAATTCTTCCGCAAACACCTGAAAACTTGGCTCTTTTCAAAAATCTAACACCTCCTGCTCCCTGGGACCCTTGTCCCTCTCTTTCTTCTTGTTCCTTTCCTATAACTCTTCATTGGAGTTCCTTTCTTCCTAACTCTGTAAACCGTGCCGAGCTCTACGCTTGTGGAGATGGCGCGGTATACAAACCTAAGGTTTAGTTTAGTTTAGTTTAGAATTGCAGGTGTAAATATTTAGGTAATACCTTAAATAATTGAAATTTAAGTATTACTGGAAAGATGCAGTCTCCAGAGCTTCAGTAGTAGTACACATGATGCTAATCCTGCAGCCCAGTCCTGTATCTAAGCTCTCTGCTGTTTAATGCAGGGGTGTCCAACCTGCGGCCCAGTGAAGTATTTTGTGCGGCCCCGGTCAAGGGCGATGCAGTGTTTTCCTATGCTGCCCCCGGATGCTTACCGTCTTGCCGGCTCCCTCCTCTGTCTTGCTGCAGCGTTTGCATGTTTGCGCAGCTCCAGAAACATTTATTTCAACCAGTGCGGCCCAGGGAAGCTAAAAGGTTGGACACCCCTGGTTTAATGTATTCGTTTTTAATGTGTTTGTATCACATTCTGCTATGTTACGGCAGGCTAGATCTTAAGAGTATTAAGAATTTGCTTACCATTTAAACATGTGGAGGATAATCTATAATGGGGTACCTAGGGAGCATATTTAGAGTACCAGACAACTATTTATTTGTTTTCCATCCCGTTGTCCCCAAAGAGCTCAGAACGGGTTACAAGTTAAACATACATAGGATACAGTTAACAGGTTATGATTTGCACTGAATTTGCCAGAATTTCAGTGCAAGTTTATGTTACAAGTTATTATCCTAACTTAACACATACTAGGAGGTTTAATACTAATATATTACTCAATGTAAACTGCTTAGGTTATAAGCAGTTTATAAAAAAATATAATTAAGTAAGAAGGCTGTCTTCCTTTGTCTCCTCCGATCTGTGCTTCGTTGCTCCCAAGTTTTTCATAGTCTTCTGCTTTTCTCTTTTACAGATTCGCTATATCTCTACCAGAGGTTTTTATAAATCAACTTTTAGGTAATTGCTTGTTCTCCAGCCTGGCTTTCTAGTGTTTCATTTTTTGAACTTTGGCTTTCCCGCTACGGTGCCTGCCTTTTTACACCGTGCTGTGCCTTTGTCTCTTTTCTTTTAGGGGGGTTTAATTTTCTGCATATTTCTTTGTCTCCACCGTGTTTGTGTTACTGTTGTTCTTTATTTTTTTGGTTTTCCTGCAATGGTGCTTTTCATATTTCATATCATGCTGGCTCTTGCTTTCACACTGTGTTGAGTTTTTTTCCCACATCATTATTATTCAGTGTTTTTCTTTTTTTTTTTTTTTTTTTCCATGGTATGTTGCACTCTTTTGTTATTTAAAAATACCATCATGGAAACCAGACCAGATGTATTCTACGTATCAGCAAAGGTGGAAAGAAGAGGAAACGAGAGCCGGCATGGTTAAAAGGTGAAGTGAAAGAGGCTATTGGAGCCAAGAAAATATCTTTTTAAACAGTGGAAAAAGGATCCGAATGAAGAAAATAAGAAGAGACACAATCACTGGCAAGTTAGATGGAAAGCATTGATAAAGAAAGCTAAGAAAGAATATGAACAGAAACTTGCAAAAGATCAAAAACTCATAACAATTTTTTTAGGTACATCAGAAGCAGAAAACTTATGAGGGAATCAGTGGGACCATTGGATGATCAAGGAGATAAAGGAGTGCTCAAAGAGGATAAGGCCATAGCTGAGAGACTGAATGAATTCTGTGCTTCAGTCTTTAAGGAAGAAGATGTAAGAGATTACATAACATAACATCGTACTTATAAACCGCATAACCGTTAGTTCAATGCGGTTAACAAAAGATTAAAAATAACATAACCTAAGGATGATTTGGCTAAATATTTTGAAAAAAGATGAGATCTACCTGAACTGGAAATGGTTTTCAAGGGTGATGATGTGGAGGAACTGAAAGATATCTTGGTGAATCTGGAAGATGTACTAAGCCAAATCGACAAGTTAAAAAGTGATAAATCACCTGGACCAGATGGTATACATCCCAGGATACAAAAAGAACTCAAACATGAAATTGCTGACCTGCTGTTAGTGATCTGTAACCTGTTCCTAAAATTGAATGTAGTACCTGAAAATTGGAGGGTGGCCAATGTTATGCAGATTTTAAGAAAGGGTTCCAGGGGAGATCTGAGAAATTACAGACCAGCAAACTTGATTTCAGTGCCAGGCAAAATGGTGGAAACAATTATTAAAAATAAAATTGTGGAACACATAGACAAACATGATTTAATGTGACAGATTCAGCAGGGAGATCTTGCCTTACCAATTTGCTTGACTTCTTTGAAGGTGTCAATAAACATGTGGATAAAGTTAAGCCGGTTGATGTGTATCTAGATTTTCGGAAGCTTTTGACAAAGTTCCTCATAGGCTCCTGAGAAAATAGTCATTGGGATAGGTGGCAAAGTTCAGTTGTGGATTAGGAATTAGCTCTCAGAGAGAAAGCAGAGGGTAGGGTTAAATGGTCATTTTTCTCAATGGACGAGAGTAAACAGTGGAGTGCCACAGAGATCTGTATTGGGATCGGTGCTATTTAACTTATTTATAAATGATCTGGAAATTAGAAAATCGAGTGAGGTGATTAAATTTGCGAAACACATGCAGATTGTGAAAAATTGCAGGCAAACCTCAGGAAATAGGAAGACTGGGCATCCAAGTGGCAGATGAAATTTAATATGAACAAATGTAAAGTCATGCACATTGGGAAGAATAACCCAAATCATAGTTAACCAGATGCTAGAGTCCACCTTAGGGGTTAGTGTCCAAGAAAAGGATCTGGGTGTCATTGTAGACAATACAATGAAACCTTCCGCCCAATGTGTGACGGCAGCCAAAAAAGCAAACAGGAAGCTAGAAATTATTTAAAAAGGGATGGTTAACAAGATTAAGAATGTGTTATAATGTCTTTGTATCGCTCCATGGTGCGACCTCACCTGGAGTATTGCATTCTGGTCTCCTTATCTCAAGAAAGATATAGCGGCACTAGAAAAGGTTCAAAAAAGAGTGACCAAGATGATAAAAGGGGATGGAACTCCTCTCGTATGAGGAAAGACTAAAAAGGTTAGGGCTCTTCATCTTGGAAAAGAGACGGCTGAGAGGGGGATATGATTGAAGTCTACAAAATCCTGAGTGGAGTAGAACAGGTACAAGTGGATCGATTTTTCTTTACTCCGTCAAAAATTACAAAGACTAAGGGACACTCGATGAAGTTACAAGGAAATATTTTTAAAACCAAAAGGAGGAAATATTTTTTCACTCAGAGAATAGTTAAGCTTTGAAACGCATTGCCAGAGGTTGTGGTAAGAGCGGATAGCGTAGCTGGTTTTAAGAAAGGTTTGGACAATATCCTCTAGGAAAAGCCCATATTCTGCTATTGAGAAAGACATGGGGGAAGCCACTGCTTGCCCTAGATCAGTAGCATGGAATATTGCTACTCCTTGGGTTTTGGTCAGGTACTAGGAACCTGGATTGGCCATCGTGAGAACGGGCTACTGGGCTTGATGGACTCAGTAAGGCTATTCTTATGATCTTATGTTTATGTTGTATGCTTTATACTTACGATGGAGGTATCCCCATTTTTCATTTTTTACCTCTTCAGCACTGTGGAACGTTTGATTCTGAAGTGCTTGAGCGCCATCTATCGGGTATAAGCTGAATCGGCAAAGCACCATATGGATTTTGAAGTAATGGTAAAGTTACTGGAGTCCTTATAACTGTACCGATCTGCAATTTTGGGATATGCTGAGATACAAGTAGACATTTCATCTCAAAGATAAGTTCTCTGTTTTGATATTGATAATCTTGTGACGATATTTAAATATTTATTTGAACTATATTTGAACTGTTGAAGTGTAAATAAAAGTGGAATTTTTCTGACTTGAGGATTTGCCTCCTACTTTAAAAGGTTTTTTGAAGTTAAGTTAGTCCTTTTGGATATTGTATTTATTATTATATCTTTTGGTGACACTGGAATCTTTTCTCCACTTAAGTCTCCTTTTACTAAGGTGCGCTAGCGTTTTTAGCGCACGCAGGAAATTACCACGCGCCACGCTTCTAGAACTAACGCCAGCTCAATGCTGGCGTTAAGGTCTTGCGCGCGGGGCAATGTAGCATGTGCTATTCTGAGTGTTAAAGCCGTAGTGCACCTTAGTAAAAGGAGCCCTAAGTTTGACTATCTTTAATGTGGGTTTCTGAATCAGCGTTACATTTGTTTTCTGAATTTTTTTGATTTTGTGCCTTTATAAACTTACAGTGGGAAAGATAGGTGCACATATCCATCCTCCAAGGTATGATTGTGTACATTTACGTGCTGCTAATAAGAATCAGGATCTGAGTGGATAGAACAACATTTTATTTACTCAAGTATGTGCTTTTTATTCACAGAGAATGTGTAGTAGCTGCATTTATATGATATACACATAAGTATTCCTGAGGGCAGAGAAATAGACAGAGTGGATACAGGATCAGGACTTACACGCATTTTAAATCTGTGCATATGTGCCCATCTTTATTGGCACAGACATGTGTGGATGTTATTTTGGCCTTAGAGCAGAGCTTTATGCCAGAGCTTTTGGGAAGATTATTTTGTAAGGGCGCTCATAATCTCATATATTTAGCATAATAAAGCAAGGTTAAACTACAGTGGAATCTCAGTTTTCCATCACCCATGAGGGATTTGTGGATGCTGGATAACTGTAGTTTCTAGTTATTTGAGATTTACGGCCTCTTTTATAAAGCCGCACGGCAACAGTCCCGAAGACCTTTAAATCTCTATGGGCTTCGGGACCGTTAGTGCGGCTTTGTAAAAGAGGCCGTTACTGTAAAAACAGTTGTCTCTCCCTTCCCACCCCACTCTTATCATCTTCCCACCCCCACTTGTAGGTCCCTTCTTTCTCGGTCACTTTCTCTTCCCCCTTCTTCCCCACTCCCTCCCTTACCCAAAGCAGTAGAGTTGGTCCCGACAACCTCCTCCCTCCCCTCCATTCCTGAGGCAGCAGAGCTGGTCCTGACCATCCCCCTCCTTCACTCACCTGTCGGAAATGACATGGCAGAGGAAAGGCCCTGCTGGGGCTGGCCAGAAGCTGCCTGTTTACCGGTGCTTCCTCTGCTCATCGGCTGCCGCAACATCATTGGGTAAGGGAGGGAGGGGGGTTGTCGGGAGATGTTCTGCTGCTTTGGGAACGGAGTAAGGGAGGGAGGAGGTTGTCAGGGCCGGCTCTACTGCTTCAGGAACAGAAGGAGGGAGATTGTTTATGTTTATTTAAGATTTGATATACCTCTCCTGCATTTTACTGGCCTAAGCGGTTTACAATGTATCAAACTAAAATGAAATTAAATATTTGAGAAAACCTACCCTATCTGTCCCGAAGGCTCACAATCTAGCTAAAATACCTGATTAAAATAAAACTATGTAATACATTTCCAAGATCAAAAATCAAAGAAATAGAAAATAGAAATAATGAAAGAAGATAAAAAATTAAAAAATAAAACAAATTTAAGCTATAGAAAAGTCTTTGAGGCAGCTTAAATTTGTTTTAAAAATAATGCACATTACTGAGCAATAGGGCACTTTTTTTTAAAGTCTTTATTGATTTTCCATTACTAACAAAAAGTGCAACACAATATTCATATCAGTAACAATAACAACTAAACACTTAAGTTTGATCAATAGCATTGCAACAATATAAGTCCTCCCCCACCCCACAATTACATCAAGGAATCACACTAAAGATATACACTTCCCCCTCCCCATTCGCGGTTTCCCCACTCGTGATTTCACATAATTGCAATTTTTTGGGGGGGAGGGGAAACCCCCCCCCCATATTTTTGCCTTCCCCCCAGCATCCCTTATCTAGTGGTCTAGCAGGCTTTCAGGGCAGGAGCGATCTTCCTACGCTCCTGCCCCGTGCAGATCTCCAAAAGGAAATGGCTGCCGTGAGCTCCTGTAGTCTCTCGAGATTACATCGGGAACTCCCTACAGCTATTTCCTATTGGCGATCTACACGAGGCAGGAGCATAGGAAGATTGCTCCTGCCCCAAAAGCCCGCTACACCACCAGGTAAGGCTGGGATGCTGGGGAGAGGTGGGGGTGAGTCAGAGCCGGATATTCGCGGTATTTCCCTATTTGCGGTCCGGCTCTGCCCCTACCCCCCGCGAATAATGAGGGAGATGTGTATCCCTCCCCTCCCTCCCCCTGGATGTATTTGAATTATACCAGCAAAAAGAAGGATAAAAGAATTATAACATTTTGATGGCACAGAGGAAAAAAATGACTTTTTTTCACTATCATCTGGGTTAAAAGCAACATGGGAAATGTACATTCCTAATAACCCACAGAAGAAGTTCATAAACCCCCAAAGACAGAAATACTATTCACCAATAAATGATTTAGAAAATAAAGTGAGGGGGAAAAGGAGCATGAATAAGCTATACAGCAATGAGAACCTGTATAAGGCTCTAGGAGGAGTAGCCTAGTGGTTAGTGCGGTGGTTTAAGAACCTGGGGAACTGGGTTCAATTCCCTCTGCAGCTCCTTGTGACTCTGGACAAGTCACTTGACACTCCATTGCCCCAGGTACAAAATGTGTATCTCTATATAATAAGACTTATTACCGACTGCGGTGCACTGTTCTGTATGGGTCCCAAATAATCTCATGTCTCTGGTTTAGCCGAGAATGTACCGCTGTTACCCTTAGCCCAATGCCTCGAGACTATGGCGAATGTACCCTAATCTAGTGCCTCGAGAAACCCCAAAAGCAAGACTGTAGTGGACCTCAGCCAAACTATGGCAACTGTACCATAACCCAATGCCTCCACACTTTGTGAATGTACTTTTATAATCTTGCACTGCTCCAACTTCTACCACAGTCCCACTAGTCTAACGTCTCCAGTCCAGTTGTGAATGCACTCCTCTCTCCGTATTCGTGGGGGTTAGGGGCAGAACCAGCCCGCGAATATGGAAAATTTGCGAATAATGTTTTGGGCCGACTCTGACCCACCCCTGCCTCCCTCCTGCGTCCCGGACCTCCCCAGACCTTACCTGGTGGTTTAGCGGTGATGCAGGACAGGAGCGATCTTCCTACGCTCCTGCCCCTTGCAGAGCCGTCCTCAAAAATGGCTGCTGTGAGTTCCCATTGTAGTCTCGTGAGACCACGGGAACTCACGGCAGCCATTTTTGATGACTTCTCTGCACGGGGCAGGAGCGTAGGAAGATCGCTTCTGCCCCGCTTCAATGCTAGACCAGGTAAGGTCCAGGCAGCCTTTAAAACTTAAAGTAGGCGGAGGAAAAAATTACGCAAACAACCAAATTTGCGGGTACTAAACTCGCGAATTTAGAGGGTGTACCCGCAAATTGTGCATGTACCCTTAATCCTATGTCTCCAAGATATTGTAAACCCATCCTGGGGAGGACAGGCTATAAAACTATCTAAATAAATATAATATGTAAACCACTTTGATTGCAACCACAGAAAAAATATATCGAGTCCAATCCCCTTTCCCTTAATCATTATGTACCAGAAACAGAAATTTGAAATAAAATAATTTTGAGTAAGCATGTGTGTGTCTGTGTGCCTCGCTTTCCTAGGTGCCCTGTTATAACATTAACCTCCACATATTTTCCATCCTTTAAATGCAACCTAGTTGTACTATTTAAGCAGCAGGCTGACATAGCCAAAAGTGAGCATTTACCTTTATCTTCTGTTGCTCAGATGTTTGTCATCCTCAGCACCAAGTAGTTCAACTGTAGCATCAGCAGATATGTAAAGTAATGAGGTCCAGATGCAATGAGAATAAATGAAGTTTCTTTCCTGAAAACAAATCAGCTGTCTCTAATTGGCAACTTGGAGCATGTCACATGTTGTTCATTGAATATGCAAAATGCTACATTTTGAACAGTTTACTTGAGTCTACATCAGGGTCACGCTCATGCTAGTATTTAATATTTATGGAGTGTTTTTCATCCTGCCAGAATACCATCTCACTATTTTTCATAAATCTTTACACAGCTGTTTTCCTGAAATAGATGGCCTAGCAGCATCTTTCTGATGCCCAGACTAAATATTCATTAGTAATAGCAAATAAATACATATTAGAGAATGACACGGTGACAAAATTCATCACCGTTCCCGTCCCTGCGGATAACTGCGGGAAATAAACCCATGTCATTTTCTAGTGTCTATTTCAACCTCGGTCCTTCTACACCAGCATTCTTCAAAGCAAAGCTTGCGGGTCAGTAGTTGTGACTATTGATACTCTGATTCTTATGTGAGCCAAGGATAATGAAGCCATTGTGACATCACTGATGTGATTGGCTCGTAGGCACTGGTGGAATGAGGCATTATGACATCACAATATCTGCTCTGGTTACCAGAGACTGTCATTCTGTAGTGTCTATCTCAACCTCGGTCCTTCTACACCAGCATTCTACAAAGCAAAGCTTGCGAGTCAGTGGTTGTGGCCATTCGTACTCTGATTCTTCCCTCTCTCCTTAAAGAATGACATGAAGATGGTTTCCCGCGGTTATCCGCGGGGACGGGAACGGTGATGAATTTTGTCACCGTGTCATTCTCTAATACATATGTTTGTTTTATATCTAGCAAGGGGATTTGATGTCTTGTCTATGAATGTTTTGTTCTTGTTTGTGTATGCTAGGTGTTTCCCACTGTCTTTCAATCTTCCCAATGCATGCTATGTTTGCCATGCTATGCTTGTATATATGATACAATGTCTGCCATGCTTTGCCTGTATATATACGTTTGCCATGCCGATTGTTCCGAGGGTTTTCAGTTGCTATCTACTTATTTTGATGCTATTGTAGCTTGGATGAAAAACAATGGACTTCGTTTGAATATTGCAAAGACAAAAATTCTGTGGCTATCTGTTACTGGTTTTCAGAATGCTCCTGAGTATAATTTCAATAGAGCAAGAGATAAAAAGTTTGAGGGTTTTATTGGATTCTTGTCTGCCTTTCCGAGGGCATATTTCCTCAGTAGTAATGACAGTGTTTTTTTAAGATTCAGATAGTATTACGACTGCGTAAGATTTTATCTGCTGAAAATTTTCAACATTTAATGCAATGTTCTGTTCTACCACATTTGGATTATTGCAAAGCTCTTTTTGGTAGACTTCCTAAAAAAAAGTGTTGAAGGCATCGCAAATAGCACAGAATGCAGAGAAGTGATTAGAGGTATTCCTCGGTATGAACATCACTGCTTTTTTGGTTAAGTTACATTGGCTTCCGATTTCATGGCAAGTTGAGTTCAAGATATTGGTGTTGGTGTTTAAGAGCCTTCAACATGTACTGCCGAAGGCAATGCTAGATTTTATTATACCGTATGAGCCTACTCGGTCATTACAGTCAGAATCACGGCAGTTGCTGGAGGTGTCTTCTTTGTGGTCTGTTACCAAAGTGACTATTCGTTCTAAGGTTTTTAGTGTGGTAGGGCCGCAAATGTGGAATTCCCTGCCTGATATTATTCGTCAGATCCCAGTGTATATAATTTGTCATAAGACTTTAAAAGCGTATATTTTTCCAGAAAGCTTTTAGTACTACCTAAGAGGGGATGAGGGTTGGTAATTTGTGCATTATGGTTTGTTTTAATTTGCCAAAAGTCTTTTGTCAATGTTTTATTCTAATTTTTATTGCCTAGTTTTGTATATCTTTCATTTGATATGCGGGATAAAAGTTTTTTAAATAAATAAATAATACTATGTCCACCATAGTGTTTGCCATGATACACTTGTAAATATAATATTATGTCTGCCATGTTATGTTTGCCACATTTGTAATACTATGTTCATCGTGCTAAGCTGCCATCCTCAGTTTTGTCATGCTGTGTTACACTGTGCCATGTTTGTCATGTTATATTTTATCATGCTTTGTTATATATGTAAACTTGTAACCCGTTCTGAGCTCTCCTGAGAGGGTGGGATATAAAACACGGTAAGGATGGGCATTTGTAAAGAACTTGTTCCCTCTATTCTTTTCACTATCTGCTTATAGAGAAGACTCTTGAGGAGCAAGGAGTGAAGCATAACATGAAGGTTATGGTGATTGAAATTAAATATACTGAGGAGGAGGCCAAGAAGATGGCTCAGGAGCAGGACAGGATGAAAAAGCAACAAGAGGAAAGCATTGAAAATATTAAAGAAAAGACAAAACGAACTGAAAAGGGGTTGAAAATCCTGGCAGAAAGAGGTATGGATTTATTGGAGAATGGATTGTGGTGAAGCAAGGGAATTATTTTGAGTTCCTAGCACTAGAACAAAGTTTACTTAGAAAAATTTTAATAATGATTTTCCTAGGTACTGTCCTTCATGCCTGCTCTCTCCACATGTATGTACAGACAGTCTATACTGCTTCTCTTTTCATCTCCTGAAAATCAAAAGCCATCAGAATTAGTGTACCAGAATCTATTTATTTATTTTATTTTTTATAAAATATCTCTTCCCTCTAGTAAAGGTATTAGGGGAGTTAAAATTTTTGGCCAATCTCTGATTTTTAAGTTTCCCCAACTTTGGAATAATCTTCCTTTATTTTTAAGATGTTCCAGCTCTCTCTCATTTTTTCGTAAACACCTTGGAATTCTACTTTTTTGCTATCTTCTCCTCCACAGCCTCTTTTGCCTGAGTCAAGCTTTCCTGGATGAAGTCTCAGTATATAAAACCAAGCATTAGATTAGATTCTAAACCACTTATATCCTAAGTGGTTTACATTCAGGTACTTTATCATATTTCCCTATCTCATGAATTCAGTACTAATATTAGTTCTAGCACTATTATAGCTGAAATGCAATTTCTAGTGCAATGTGTCTAGTAGACCTGAACGCTAGGGTTAGGCATCTGAACCCGCAAATTGCTTTCAGAATGCTGTCAATCATCTTTGAACTCTGCCTCCTTCCCAGGAAGTTGCTCCTGCCCCCTCATTTTTTTTTTCTACAAGCAAGTTGCTCAAGTATTTCTGCTCTGCTCTGTGGTCTTACTATTTTTGGGTATTTTTTCTTAGTGTTTGGTTAGAGGCTTGGTGCCCAGAGGGTCCCACATGTTGGGACATCTGCCTGGGAGAATAAGCAGACTCGCGCTGCGTAAGTCTGCTGCTAGCAAGATCAGTCATTGAGGATACCTAGCTAGCCAGCCTGCTTTTATATTTTTTGGAATTCAGGAGCTATCCCCTGCATAGCTGCACACAGCACTGATTTATCATGTGCTTGAGCGCAAGCTGTTTGGCTCCATCATGGCTTGGCCAGGCTTAATAGTGAGCCGGCTGCATGTTTCTCTCCCCCTTCGCAGCATGAGGTTTTCTGGGGGTTAAGGTACAGTCATATATCGTTCCGATTGGCAGCACCAAGTTCATTCTGCAAACCTGTGAAGCAGAGTTCTTCTCCATTTGTCACAGCTGCACTCCTAAGCTGAAGCAGACAGGCACATGGCACAGTGAGTAAGGCTATTATAGCCTATGGGGAAAATTAGGGGAGGGGATTTCACCAAAAGTGAAATTTGAAGGTTTCTGTAGTCAGAGCCAAAGAACCCCACTTCTAAAACCCCTTTCCCTGCATTTTCTGTTCTTCAGAGGAGTCCCCACGGACTGTTTTTAATGCAATTTTGCTTGTGACGGCCATCTTGGATTTTAAACAATCTTTTTTTTCTAAGGCCTCCAACTGCCTCAAGACCACTCAGTTTTACTTAAAATTGATAGGGATGGACCCCTCAGGCCTTCCTATCCCTGTATCATGCGAGGATGGCTGGCCGAGGATTGTCCATGTCCTGTGTGTGGTGGAGCATGTGGGGAAGGAGCAGGAGCCTTGGGCTCAGCCTCTTGAATCCTACAGAGCTGGGGATCCACAAGAAGCATGATCCCAAGGGAATAGACCCTTTCCAGAGCCTTCCAAAGGTGTATTGGTTAAATGTAGGCACATGGTTGTCACAGAGTCCAAGAGGACATGCAGGGGTTCCCTGTTGGGGTCCTCGAGATCCCAAGTATAAGGGTTCACCTTGGATTTTGTGAACCTTATGTAGAATGACTATTTGAACTGCTGAGGGTCCTCAGTGACTATATTAAGTGTACCAGAGATGGTGGCACAGGGGATCTTGCCCCAGCATGCACCTCGACAAGGACACAAAGCTCACTGTAGTTCTTGGGATGCAAAAGGCAGCACCAGAAAGAAATGCAAGAAGCAGGATAAATAGATGCAGTGGGGGTATTATTTAAAGTTAAGAAGAGCTGCCTAAGGTACAATAGCTGAACCAGAATGTTCAGTCTGACATAGACTGGGAGGACTGTATGAGAACAGTAGTCAGGAAGCAGTAGTTGCAGTGGACTGGGGAAGACCCCACATTGCTCCAGCTGTTCAAACCCTCTGCACTCTTGTGCATTATATCTACCTTGCTGCGAGGATTGTAGCTGGAAGTTCCTCCTGCCCCCTCGTCGCAGAGTTCACTTATGAGTGTCTCAGTTACTCTGCATTCTTTCCCTCGTATCCAGACATCACAAAACTAGTCACGGACCACTGGGAGTTGCCAAAGGGGTCCCTGTGAGTGGCTAAGACTATGCCCAAGCTTTACCCTATGGCTCCGGATTTCTAGTAGCTGTTTCTTCAGCCAAAGGTAGATTCGCTGGTGACGCAGATCTTCAAACAAACCTCCTTGCCTAGTGAAAGAGATGTAATGTTAAAGGATACTCTGGACCATAAAGTGGACGTGATCCTCAAGAGACAATTTAAAGCTTTGGCTTTAGAGATTAAGGTGGCAGCCATGGCTTCCTTTGTGACAAATGCTTGGCACACCCAACTGTCTTGAGTCCTGGCCTTGGAGGAAGACCCCAAAATGCTCCTATTTGGGATGAATTATATAGCAGACACTTTGTATGATATCGTCAGTCATGAACAAGGTGTCGGCCTATGCTGTCTCCGCCAATGGATGCTCTGGATCAAACAGTAGGCAGGAGATTCAACCTATAAAGCCACACTGAGCAGGCTTTCCTAGCAGGGGCAGATGCTATTTGGCAAGGGTCTGGATGACCTGTGTTATGGACACAGGATAGCAGACTCCAGATTGTTCAGGGTCTGGGACATGGGAATTTAATTTTCAAGGCTCTCAAAGATTCCATCTTTATATGGGAGATCAAGCGATGCAGAGGTCTGTTCAAGGGTAACGGCAAAGGTTCAGCAGGGGTAGGAGACAGCAATCCTCTGGCTCTCACCCCTCTCTAGTCTCCAAGAAAGCACAATGACCCAAGAACAGGGGCCAAAGTTCCCCTAGAAAGGGGGCAGGCTGTCATCCTATTGGTCAGTCTTACAAAATAGAGTTCTGTAACTCCCTTCAGGACTTTTTTGTAGATTCTTTGGCCGGCAGACCAGAGAGAGCCCTCAGAGTCCAGGCAATGGTGCAAAGGCTATTGGATCTTCATGCTGGACAAAGAATCAGGCTCAGGAAGATACTCCATATACTTTGTTGTGCCAAAGAAAGGCTCAGATGACTGGAGGTCAATTCTTGCCTTCAAGCTGGTCAGGGCTGCACTTCCGCATGGAGCCTGTTCGGTTGGTCATAGCAGTAATGGCACTGGGGGAATTTCTTGACTTCCTCGATTTAATGGAAGCCTTCCTTGATTTAATGGAAGCCTATCTCCACATTCCCATTTTTCCAGCCCACAGGAGGTACTTGTGGTTTCATGTGCTGGAGCAGTATTTTCACTTCTCTGCACTACTCTTTGTCATAGTAATGGCATCTCACACTTTTATCAAGGTCATGGTGGTGGTAACAGCACATCTCCGTAAGGAAAAGATCCCAGTTCACCCATGTTTGGACGATTGGCTAATCGGAGCCCTGTCCAGGGAGGAAGGAGAATGGGCAGTTTCAAGAATGGTCCAACTACTCCAAAACCTGGGATAGATAGTCAACTTCAAGAAGAATCAGCTGGAGCCAACCCAGTGGAGTACCTTGGGAGTTTTGTTCAACACAGCCTTGGGCCAGGTTTTTCTTCCAAAGCCATGCAGACTGAAGCTCCAGAAGCAGATTTTGGATCTGCTACAGAGTCCGACTCACACAGTGTGACATATTCAAGTCCTGGGGTCAACGGTGGCAGCCATAGAGGTGGTTTCTTGGCTATGAGTACACGAGATCTCTCCAAGACTCCTCTCTCGCTGGTCTCCTCAGATGGACTTGCTTCAGCAACCTCATCTATGGTTATCGGAAGTGAGGAACAGACTGCAGTGGTGGTTGCAGACAGCTTCTCTCTCAAGGGGTATGCCTCTCCGCATTTCCTCCTGGGCGATACTAACAACCAGTGCCAGCCTTTATGGTTGGGGAGGTCATCGCAACAGATACCCAGTTCAGGGTCGTTGGTCACTGGCTCAGCAAAAGTGGTCCATAAATCACCTAGAGCTCAGAGCCATTCAGCTAGCACTCCAGGTGCTGGAAAAGTCTCTAGAAGGCAAGCAGTCAGAGTCTTCTTGGACAATGTGACAGAGGTAGCCTGTGTCCAACAGGCAAGGAGGCACCAGAAGTGCCCTATTATGCCTAGAAGCTCAACTCCTCTTTCGATGAACAGAAGGTCATTTGTAATCTCTCTTAGCTGTGCATGTAGCGAGAGTGGAAAATGTGCAAGCCAACTTTGTCTGCAGACTCTGTACCTGGGGAAATATCCCCAGGCATTCAATTCCATTGTTCAGTGGTGGGGGCGTCCACAGATGGATATGATGACCTCAGTAGTAAACACAAAGGTGACTCATTTTTACAGCCAGATACTCCAAAATGTAAACTGTGCCTAAAACACAAGACAAAAAAAAGACTCAAAAATTAAATGCTACTTGAAAATTAGCATATAGTGCAGACATTCCTGAGGTGAATAGATAAGGAGTTCAAAAATGCATGGACTTTTATATTTCAAAAGCTATCCATGCCATTTGTCACTGGAATGCAAACAAACAGATGCAAATGTCTGTGAGTAATTTTTTTTCATAGGCAATTTTTAAAATTCCTATGTCTGAAAACTGATGAAAACTTAACATTACTGAAGACAAGGATATCACTGGTGATCAGCTGGTGGCCCAGTTCCAGTTGTTGCAGTTTTTTCTAAGTCTATCACAAGCTTCATTATCAATACAAAAAAGTGAAATCTGAATGTTAACACAGTTTTCATTTCAAAACTAACAACCTCCTATGAGATGTACAGGGTGCAATTAACATAACAATTATAACAATATGGTGTGATGCCTTACAGAAAGATCAAGTTTCTAGAGGAAAAAAGTACTTCTAGTAATGCTGATAAAGCTATATAGATAAGTGGTTCCTAGTCAGTGGCTCATGAGACCATTACATGGGACACAGAAAATGCATCTTGGCACGCAATCGTAATCTTTTCAAGAACGAGTGTGTCAGTATGTGGATGTTCATCTTCAACCTTGTCTTTCTTCTGTGAAATCTTTATTGAAAGATACCACACATTTTTTTGAATCTGTTGGGTAGTTGGGAGCCTGGATTGTCTGAGGTCACGTTTTTAGTGACGTTTGATGTTATCTCCTTATATACCTCCATCCCTCAGGATGAGGCTTTGGAGGTTTTATAATATTTTTTGAGTCAACTGCCTCGCCCTTGGTTGGTTCCCCCAGATTTTTTGCTTGGATTGACGGCTTTAGCCATGAAGAACTACTTTTTGTTTGAGGGTCAGTTCTATATGCAACTCTTGGGGGTGGCTATGGGCGCCACTTTTGCTCCCACAATAGCCAATCTGTTTATGGGCTATTTTGAAGAACGGTTTATATACCCCTCTATATTTTTTTCAAGCAATGGTGGGGTGGACCCATTTTATAGATGATATTTTTTGTCTATGGCGTGGTTCTCTGGATGAACTTTTGTTATTTAGAGACTATATTAATGCCTGCCACTCTTCATTGAGATTTGAGATGAATTTCCATCAGACTAAGATTGCTTTCTTAGATGTTACTGTGGAGATAGTGGATGGTTCCGTGCACACCACTATATGTGTCAAGGAAACTGATCGTAATTCCTTACTACATTTTAACAGCATGCATCCGTATGCTATGAAGACCAGCATCCCATTTGCCAGGTTTCTATGCTATAGATGCATCTGCAGCACCAACTCAGAATTTCGACACCAATCTGCTATACTACAGGAGAAGTTTGTTTACAGAGGCTATCTTGCCCCTGTAGTAGTAAGGGATAGGAAAAGGGCTTTGTACAATCACAGGGAGGCTTTACTTGAATACCGCAATGTGCAAGCTTCACAGGACATGGTTCCATTTGTTTCAACGTTTAATCAGTTGTCCAGAAGTTCGCAGCAGGTTATCCGTCGGCATTTGACTATTCTACAGATACATCCGAGTCTACAACATCTTAAGATTTTATTTTCTTATGGGCGTAATCGGAATCTCAGTGATATTCTTAGCCCTAATATATTGAGACCAGTTCTATCTGATTTAAACTCAGTGGCATTACCTGGTCATCGGAGCTGTGGTCATTGTTCTGCGTGTCCCCAAATGATTGAGTCAGATGAGTTTGTGCATCCTAGGACGGGCCAAGTGTATAAGTTACAGAGTTCCACTTCATGTTTAACAGAAGGGGTGATATACAGTGGTGCCTCACAGAACGAACTTAATCCGTTCCAGGAGCAAGTTTGTTATGTGAAACGTTCGTTGTGTGAAACGCGTTTTCCCATAAGAATACATGTAAAAAAAAATAATTCGTTCTGCAGCATAAAATATGCTAAGATGACATAAAAAAGATAAATTTTTTGTTATTATTTTCATTTAGATACATCTAAAAACACACATTTTTTAAATTTAAAGACAGACTAAGTAGAGTCTCATAAAATCCCCATCAGTGCTCTCAAAGGCAGCGTTTTGATCAGCATCCCCACCTCATTTAAACGGGATTTCTATTGCCAAGTTTAGTTCAGTTACTTGGTGTATTTTTTTTTCCCCCTGTAAGAAATGGAACCGGAAATAATTCCTCCCTCCCCAGTCTAACATCCCTTGGCACACAGCGACGTCTGCATTGCTGGCCCCGCTCTTCAGTACGTCTAACCCTGATGGGCAGAAAGCACCCCCCTCATATCGTAGCCATTTCTGTACTCGCAGCGATCCCCCCACCACTTACCTCGCCGCATGCACCCGACTACCGGGGATTAAGAGCCGTCTCTGCTGGAGCCGACGACTCCAGTGCTGTCCCTGCTACAAAAGCTTCAGCTTCCACAGGCGTTATTTCAGGAGATCAAGAGGGGGGAGGATGCTTCACCACATGAGGGGAACTGTTCTTTTTTTTTTTTTTTAGCATCGGGGAAGTAAACAGACTGCTGCAGGAAACAGGCCTCTCTTTTCCCCGACCTGTGTCTCCCAGTGCTCTCCCCTCCACAGCACCGCATCAGCCTGTCAAGCACCAAACAGTAACCTGGCCCCGGAGATCTAGGCGGAAGCGCCTGCCTCTCCAACCCCATCAAGAACTGCACAAAAACGGCGAGGCCTAACGGCCTCGTACCCCCGAATGCGGTCATCACTTATTCTACCCACCCCCACCACTCCGGTCACTACTTACAGGAAAAGCCCGTATGCGCATCTTGGTGTCCCTCCTGCTGCCCGTGCTTTTGCTGAGGTTCGACATGTTCGTCGGCTTTTGGAAGGGGGGGTGGGGAACAGGGAGGAGGAGGAGGCCGTGTACAACTCCGCGCGTCCTTTGTCGCGAGCAAAAGAGTAAACGTTGACTTAATTTACATAATAACTAAAAGAAAAAAAAAAGAAAAGGGGGAACCGAAACCTAGGGAAGAAGAGGCGACGAGCAGAGAAACCGTCCTGGTTTGTTTTTGTGGAGCAGAGAGGGGGGGAAGGAGGGCTTTGCGAGGCCCCGGCCCGACCTTCACTCTTCTGTTGCTTGGCCCTCCCCCCCTCTCGCACTCTGCCCGCCTCCTGGTGTTCCGTCTTCCCCCTCTCGCTCGCCTTTCTTCCGCCGGACAGCGCGTGCAGCACCCGGGCGCTGCGCGAAGCAAGCGCAGATCCGCCCCCCCCAACGCATCAGCAGTAGGCGCGGATGCAGCTCGGGCGACTTCGTTGTGTGAAACGAAGTTCGTTGTAGGGAGCAAGACATAAAGTTCGTTGTGTGAAGCGTTCGCTGTGCGAGGCGTTCGTTATGCGAGGCACCACTGTACATCATTATATGCCCTTGTTTGAAAATATATGTGGGACATATATACCGCTGGTTCAAGAACAGACTTATTGAGCACAGATCTTGTCTGAATACCCGGCGTCTGGAGGAGCCTTTGGTGGTGCACTGTTTGGAGGCTCACCATGAGTTTGGGGCATTGCGGTGCATTGTGATTGAACATATTGCCTACCCTGTCCGTCAGGGAGATTGGAGACTTCTACTCCGGCAGAAGGAGCAAAGATGGATTTATATGTTGCAATCTGTTCAACCTGATGGATTAAATGCCCGGATTGAATGGGCGGCCTTCTTTGGTTCATGAGAGATTCTGATTGGGGAATGGTAATGGGGGGCGGAGCCTGTGAGAGGTTTTCAGCACATTACTGCGGCATCTCTTTGCGCCAGTAGTGATTTGTGAAGTAGAATGAAAGCCTGAGAAGCATGGTGGGTCTGGAAAGTTTGCATGTGAAGCAGTGGAACCGATACCCCTGACGAAGCAAGACGAAGCGAAACGGAGGGTTCCCCGTTGGGTTAATTGGCTGCAAGGCCCAGGAGGTAAAGCTTGGACTGAGAAGTTCCTGGACGCCAGTAGCAGCTAAGTTGTTTCTGTTTTTTATCTGCCTCCTATGCAATATCTTGGACCGTAGTGCTAAAGTGCTCACTTACCCACAATATCACGATTTCTCTGCTTGTCACTAGAGAATATGAAATTACTTATTTGTAACGGTTTTCTCCATAGACAGCAGGAATAATCAGACATGCAGTCTTATTCTTCTCCCCAAGAGCTAATTATGAGCTTTAAACTAATTGAAAAGGTACTGGTATTCGGCTGCAGGCAGATAGGGTGCACCTGCTCAGAGCTTTACACTATTTCTGAGTTGTGACAGATCTGCTCTTTCTAAATTTCATCAGATTTATTTATTTAAAAATATTTATATCCTACACATCCCAAAATCTGTGTAGGGTACATTAAAACATTCACAATTTATAAACAAACACAATGGTAAGAAAAGTTACATTCCCAGTGTCAACATCATCGCTACATAAATTTTTTAAAAAAGCTTCCTGAAACTAATGAGCCTTCAAACATTTATGAAAGGGCAAAAAGAAGATACTTGGTGAACTGATTCTGGAAGAGTATTCCTCGGGTATAAGAGTGATGCCATTTGTGTGCCTATGACCATCGGCACAGAGCATTCAATGTGCTAGCTGACACATAAAAATATACATGCTCTTGTCAGCACACATTCTTGTATACATGCATACTCCTGTGCAGTTTTATAAAGCTATGTTCATTGAGACATATCTGCTCCCTCTTAGGAATAATATCCTTTTGTCTTTATTTATGACACTGTGGTAATGATGGTACCTTTCTGGTTATATGGCAGCTGAGACTGTGGATCCTGAGACTACGCCTTATTTAGAGATTGCAAATCAAACGGGGAGATCACTTACGATGCCACCAGCAGAAAAAAAGGTAAGTAATTTGTAAGATGTATATGGAGTTCCTTTGATTGATGATACAACTAACCAACTAGGGGATGGGACTTGATATACCACCTTTCTGTGGTTACAATCAAAGCGGTTTACATACTATGTACAGGTACATACAGGTACAGTAGGGGCAGCTTCAAGGCAGAGAAAGTGGATATATTTGTGACAGAGTATTTATAAGGCTGCCACTTATAAATTGGTACTTTTACAAAACTTGATCATATTGACGTGAGCGCCTCATCGCACACACAGGCATAATTAAAGGAATATCTTTTTACCAAGTAATTTTCTGTTAGTCTTTTGCCAGTAGAACAAACCTTGCTCTTGTAAACCTGGAGTGGAGTGGAGGAGCAGTCTAGTAGTTAGACTACCAGGCTGACAACCAGAGAAGCATGGTTCAAAATCCATTGCCATTACTTGTGATTTTTGGGTATGTCACTTAATCCTCCATTGCCTCAGGTATAAATATAGATTGTAAGTCTGCCGGTCCATAGGTGTAAAAAGGTTGAAAACACTGGTCTAGACCAGTGGTTCCCAACCCTGTCCTAGAGGACCACCAGGCCAATCGGGTTTTCAGGCTAGCCCTAATGAATATGCATGAGAGAGATTTGCATGTAATGGAAGTCACAGATATGCAAATCTGCTCCATGCATATTCATTAGGGTGATCCTGAAAGCCCGATTGGCCTGGTGGTCCTCCAGGATAGGGTTGGGAACCACTGGTCTAGACAAGGCATGAGTCTAAGAGAAACAGACCGGGCAGGCATGAGAAGTGACATCTTATCCTGTCTTGGGTGCCTAGAACCAAAAGACTTTGAATGCGGATGGGATCCTCTTTCAGTGCCAACAACATGGTTTGTGCTGCCCTGCCTCCTTCTCTCCCCCCCCCCAAGTGAATTCTGAGGGAGTTGCAGACTTTTTGATTTTTCAACAATAACTTTTGAGCAGCTGAGCATCACTTACAGGGGAGCCAATGTATCCAGATTAGTGTAAATCTAAGAGATGATTCTTCTTTTCCTGTCACTGAAAATGTTCCTGGAATTGTAGTGTACACTTCTCCCTCCGTATTCGCTGTGATAGGGGATTAACAGACCCGCAAATACAGAAAAAACGCAAATAACTTTTTCATATGTTGTTCACTGTTTTCTATTAAAAACCATTATGAATATGGTGAAACCGCAAATAACATGGTGGGAGACCTGGCCTGTTCCTGAAAGAGAGACAAAACACAATGAAGAAAGTGCTGGGAATCGGTGATTTTCTCTGTAAACGCTTGGAATTGGCGATTTCTCTATGCAAGCTAACGTAATTTGGGGGTGAGGAGCCAGTAAGCTAAAAACCGTGAATAATCTAAACCGCAATTGCTGAAACCGCAAATACGGAGGGAGAAGTGTATATGCATGAATCTATGCATGTAACTCATTGATGTAATTTTTGCATTGACTGATATTTTGATTGACTGTGGAAAAGCATTAAGGCCTGTTAGTCAGACATTAACTCATCTTATGCTTTACTGCAGAAATCTTAAAATGAAGGTTTTCCCAAAAGAATAAAAATTGCATTTTTTATTATTCTGTTTCTATAGGCCCTTATGCTGGCCATGGGTTATCATGAAAAGGGCCGAGCATTCCTGAAGAGGAAGGACTATGTGGTAGCACTGCCACTCTTATTGGATGCTGATGAACATTTCTGGTACGATCTTTCTGAATCATTTTGGGGTTTTTTTCTATTAAGGTCATATGAATGATACACAACTTTTTTTGTTCATATACGTTCAGGTATTTGAACAACTTTAAAACTGCAAACCTCCTCCCGCCCTCTTCCTCTCTTCCGTCTCTCCATCATATGCAAGAATGTCATCTCTATCTTACATGTCTGATCACTTTAATGCTGTCGTAGTCTGCCCTGTCAAGTGTATAGATGTTTTAGCTCACTTTAAGTATATGAAAATGAATAGAAGAAATTGCATTACAATTAGTACTGGGTCTGGGGCGGAGCTTTGGCAGGTCTGGGGTGGAGCTTGGTCAGGGGTACTTGGTTGATATTTGTTAGACTTAGGGGATACTTGGCTTGAAAAAGTTGAGCAACATTGATCTAGCCCATTTCCCCTGCCATATATAGCCTTGTAATAGTCTAGAGAGAGATTTTTCATCCTTGACTTTGAAGTAAAGGGGCAGCATTTGAAAAGTATAGAGCCAACATGGAACTTTTTTTTTTTTAAATCTTTATTGATTTTCAAACTTCGATAATGCAATACAATTGGTAAATCATAAATACTACATAGAACGCACTAATAACTATACAATTATTACATTAAACAGTCATTTACTCCCATCTTAATTATTAATACAATAATACATATGAAGTGATTACAATATTTTAACTCCTCAGAGTACATTTCCCTCCCCCCCGCCCACCCTCCCTGGATGTGTAAAGAAATCTAATGAAAAAGAAAGAAACATGACCCTTACTATAATGCAACAAAAGTAGTCAATGGACTCCATACATCATTAAAGGACTTACTAGTCCCCAAACGTTCCGCCATCATCCTTTCGTACTTATACGTAGTACACACAGTTACCCACCAAAGAGTATAATTAATCCTGTCATGGTTCTTCCAATTATGTGTGATCAGTTGAACAGCTATTCCTGTCATGATCAGGAAAAGGCGATTTTTATTATTATTAACATGTTATATAGGTGAATTTTTCCCTTCAAAGAAAGCAGATAAGCCCTCCAAACAGCAAACTTTTGTTTCAATAAGTTCAATAATGGAATACATTGAAGTCATACAGTGTGGTCAGATCTTGAGGTATATTAACACCTAGGTAGCAAAGTTTCCCAAGAGCCCATTGCAATGGGAAATTTCCCAACCCAGTGAGCTCTAATGGAGGGACTTCTGGAGGTTCAATCTCAGACCCGCCAGAAACCCATATTCTTTAATCATCTCTAAAGCCAGATTCAGATAATTTGGTGGGTACGATTGTCTGTCCCTGCACTAATACTTCCCTCCTAAGAGTACTTTATAGAGGCTCCAAGGTTAGGACAAACAACAGGGGGGGGATAGCAGACACCCTTGGCATGTCCCCTTCTCAATAGGGAAGGTTTTAGTTCATAGTCCATTAATCATAAGAGTGGCCTTGGGGTCATGATATAAAGTAGTAATGGCCACCCAAAACATTCCAGTAATACCTATGTAATCTAAAAGTATGAAACAGAAAGGTCCAACTTAGATTATCAAATGGTTTAGCAGCATCCAAACTAATCAGCAAAGTGGGGATGTGGTGTTTCTCACTAAAGGAAGTGGCCAATAATACTTTACAAACATTCAATATCGACTGTCTGCCCCATACAAACCCCACCTGATCTACTTCCCCCTAAGCCTGGCAAGTATGACGACAGCCTACCCTCCCAAGATTCTAGCTAGCAGCTTTAAATCTACATTTATAAGGGAGATTGAGCGATAAGAGTCTTACCTGCTCCTGAGGTTTCCCAGGTTTCAAAACTAGAGTTGCCAAGGTTTAATTTGCATATTTGGGAAACTGACCTCCCCCCTCTACTGCAGCTTTGAAGTATTCTAACAAGGACCCCCCCCCACCACGCACACACAAGCACACCTGCAAATTTAACATTTTATAAAAATTCACTAGAAAAGCTATCCTATCCTAGAGCAGAATAAAATTGTAGCTTTTTAATAGCGTTCTGTTGTTCTTTGACCTGCAAAGGCTGATTTAAACCTTGGACAGCAGTGCTAGGTAACTTTCTCAAACCTGATTGGTTTAAATAATCTGTGAATAAATCTAAAGAGAATATAACATCCATCTGGTATGTCTTAATGAAGTAATCTAGAAATTCTGGAGTGATATCTTCTATTTTAGATGCCACTGTGCCATCTTTGTGGTTGAGTGACAGTATAGTTTGGTGACCCTGGCCATGTTTTAACGATATAAGCTAATAGTCTACCCAGTTTATTACCATGAGTGTAAGACCTGAACTTATGGTAGAAGTGCCACTTTTTCATGCAATGATGGAGAAAAGAATTAAGGGCTGCCTTGGTGGATTAAAAGAGTTCCCTAGTTTGCTGACTGGGCTGCACGCCATAGCACTTCTTGGCTTTGTCCAATGTCTTTTCTAAAGTAATAATACCCTTTGCAATTTTTTTATTTGGGGCTGACACATAAGATATATCTCCTTGCAACACTGCCCGCTTCCCAAAATAAAAGTGGGTTTTGTTTGTGTTGGCTGTTATTTTTACAATAGGTCTCCCATTTGTCAATCAATTTTTTTCTAAAGTCTTTTTTTATCATATAAGTAAGATGGAAATCTCCAGTAAGAGTATTGAGAATAATGGGCATCATCCTGTAGATCTATCTATATAGGGGAAGGGTCTGCTGTTTCCAAAGAGCCAATCTGTGCATGCATCACATCCTGGAATAACTTGTGGTAACAAAGATGTAGTCTATTTGGGAAAGGGTCCCATGAGCCCTAGAAAGATGGGTATAATTTGTGCTTACTGGGGTGGAGGTAGTGCCAAGGATCAACCAAATCCAAGACATGACAAAAAAAGCAACAGGGCCTCCAGTCTCTCTCCCTGCAAGGGCACAGCGCTAGAGAATCTACCTATCTGAAGGTCCAAGGAGAGATTGAAGTCTCCCTCTACCAGAAATGGGTAGCGTCCTGAGTAATTAATTCAGGGGAAAACCAAGAATCATATACTACCAGTAGTAGATATTTAGTTCTTGAAGTGTTAGGTCCAAAAGTAAGTATCTTCCCTGCACCTGTAATCTGTTTGACGCAATAGTTGGGGTTTTTTCATAAGATTATTCATTTATTACAACAAATAAAAACTGTAAGCAAATACAGAAAAATTCCAGGAAACAAAAAATCATACAACAACTTAAATTTTCTAATCCACATCATTAGGACTGCTGTTAACCCAGTGGAGAACGCATATATAAAGTACATAAAAAGATATAATTACCCTTATCTACAGGCAGGAAATTGTTCTCTTTCTTATATATCTCCTCTTTTCAAACCTCTGCATTAGTCTGAAGTAAATGATCCAATTTAGATTTATCTTGCAAAAATATCTCCAACTGAGATGGATCAACAAAAATGTATTTGTTGTTCTCGTATGTCACCAAACACTTGCAGGGAAATTTGAGAAAGAATAAAGCTCCCACAGCCAGGACACAAGCCTTAAGCTATAGGAACTGTTTTCGTCTATATGGTGTGTGCTTGGAGACATCTGGGAACACATTAATATTTTGCCCACGAAGCAATGGTTTTAAAGAAAGCTTTCCTTCTTGAACCTGATGCAGCCAAGCAATTGATATTGTAGTATACTTTTTGTGTCATTTACTCGTGGCTAAGAAATGAGTTATTTTACAGCAAATGTGGCACAGAACTGCTTAATTCTGTGGATAATTATGCAGTGCTGCAGCTTGACATTGTGTGGTGCTACTTTTGCCTTGAACAACTGGACTGCCTGGATGATGCAGGAAAGAAGTTAGACACTGCCCAGAAATGTTTCAAGAAGTGCTATGGTGAAAATCAGGAACGACTGGTCAACATAAAAGTAAGTTTGTGGAAACTGTAGAATATTGCACATTGAATTTAAGGCCATTAGGCTATATGGCTGCTTATTGGTGATAACACTGGTATTGCCTATATATCCTGTATTTACACATTTATTTATTTATTTGATTTTTTTTTTAGCCCGTCCTCCCAAAGGAGCTCAGAACGGGTTACAAATCAGGAACTCAAGCATTTTCTCTATCTCTCCTGGTGGGCTCAGACTATCTAATATAACTGGGGCAGTGGAGGATTAAGTGACTTGCCCAGGGTCATGAGGAGGAGAATGGGATTTGAACCCATAACTTTAGGGTGCTGAGGATGTAGCTCTAACCACTACACCACATTCTCCATATCTACTGTGTTTCCCCAAAAATAAGACCTACCCCGGAAATAAGCCCTAGCATGATTTTCGGGGTAAGTCCTAATCTAAGCCCTACTCCATATATTTCATAGTGCCCAAGAAAGGCGCCGAAGACTGGAGACCGATCCTGGACCTAAAGTCCATAAATGCGGCACTGAAAGAACTGTGCTTCCGCTTGGAGATGGTTCAGTCAGTCATTGCGGCAGTGGCTCCAGGGGGATTTCCTAGCCTCCCTGGATCTGACGAAGGCGTACCTTTGTAATCTCATTTTTCTAGACCACAGGAAATAAATATGTCCTACAAAGGCATTTCCAGTTGCAACTCTACCTTTCAGGTTAGCAACAGCCCCACGCACCTTCACCAAGGTGATGGTGGTGGTTGCAGTGCACCCCCGCAGGATGGGGATACAAGTACACCCAAGTACACAAGTAGATGAGTTCATGAAGTCACCCCTGTAAAAGCAAAATTGTTACAGCAGTAGAGAAATTAATAAAATAAACCATCTTAACAAGACATTTATCAGCTACAGAGTAGAAGGGATATACATAAGTTATACATACCTGTATGATTGGCTGATCAGAGCTCCATCAAGGCCCGAGGGCGAGCAGGCAATGCATTAAGTGGTGGATCTTCTACAGGATTTGGGCTGGATAGTCAACTTCAAGAATAGTTATCTAGAGTTGGCCCAGTGCTTGGAATATTTGGGGTTCTGCTTCAATATAACAAAAGGCTGCAACTTTCTTCCCGAGCCACTCGAAACAAAAAACTCAGGAAGCAAATTTCAGAGCTGGCATGGCCAGGCATTAACTCCAGGTGCTGAGTTCGATAGCGGCCACCCTGGAAGTAATTCCCTGGGCAAGAGCGCATATATGCACCCTCCAGGATTCCCTGATATCCAGGTGGACCCCACAGGGGAAGCAAAGAACAGCTTGCACTGATGGCTCCAGGGGAACTCCTTATCAAAGGACATACTTTTCCAAATGCTCTCATGGGTGACCCTAAGGACCGACACCAGCTTGTTTGGTTGGGGGGGGGCCCATTGTGGCGGTCATCTGATACAGGACCAATGGACCCTTTCGCAGAGAAAAGTGATCCATAAATTGTCTGGAGCTACGAGCCATTTGTCTACTGTTGAAGGCGTTGGAGAAGTACCTGACGGCAAGACAGTCAGAGTATTCTCCAACAATTCCACTAATGTGGCTTATGTGGATAGGGAGGCACCCGGACTGCTGCATTAGGTCTGGAGGCCCAGATGATGTTCAAGTGAGTAAAAGCTCGTCTTCAGGTGCTCTCCACAGCCCATGTAGCAGGACTGGAAAATGTTCAGGCCAACTTTCTCAGCTGGCAAACTCTAGATCCAGGGGAGAGTAGTCCTATAAGAACATAAGAATTGCTGCTGGGTCAGACCAGTGGTCCATCATGCCCAGTCTGTCCCCACGGTGACCCTTAGGTTAAAGACCAGTGCCCTGAGTCTAGCTTTACCTGTATACGTTCTGGTTCAGCAGGAACTTGTCTAACTTCATCTTGAATCCCTGGAGGGTGTTTTCCCCTATAACAGCCTCCAGAAGAGCGTTCCAGTTTTCCACCACTCTCTGGGTGAAGAAGAACTTCCTTACATTTGTAAAGAATCTATCCCCTTTTAACTTTAGAGAGTGCCATCTCGTTCTCCCTACCTTGGAGAGGGTGAACAACCTGTCCTTATCTACTAAGTCTATCTCCTTCATTATCTTGAACGTTTTGATCATGTCCCCTCTCAGTCTCCTCTTTTCAAGGGAGAAGAGGTTCAGTTTCTCTAATCTCTCACTGTACAACAACTCCTCCAGCCCCTTAACCATTTTAGTTGCTCTTCTCTGGACCCTTTTGAGTAGTACCGTGTCCTTTAAGTACGGCGACCAGTGCTGGATGCAGTATTCCAAGTGGGGGCATTCCATGGCCCTGTACAGCAGCATGATGACCTTCTCCGATCTGTTCGTGATGCCCTTCTTAATCAATCCAAGCATTCTGTTTGCCCTTTTCACCGCTGCCGCGCATTGCGCGGACGGCTTCATCGACTTGTCGACCAGTACTCCTAAGTCTCTTTCCTGGGGGGTCTCTCCGAGTACCGCACAGGACATCCTGAATTCATGTATAAGATATTTGATATCGACATGCATCACCTTACACTTATCCACGTTAAACCTCATTTGCCATGTCGTGGCCCATTTCTCTAGCGTGTTTGTCACGTTGCAGGTCTACGCAATCCTGCGTCTTCACTATGAATAACTTCGTATCGTCTGCAAATTTTATCACCTCGCTCGTTGGACCAATTTCCAGGTCATTTATATATATGTTGAGCACGGGTCCAAGCACTGAACCCTGCGGCACTTCACTTGTAACGCTTTTCTAGTCCGAGTATTTTCCATTTACCCCCCACTCTGTTTCCTATCTGCCAACTAGTTTTTAATCCACGTGATTATTTCACCCTCGATTCCATGGCTCGCAATTTTTCGAAGTAGTCTTTCATGCGGGACCTTGTCAAACGCCTTCTGAAAATCCAGATATACAATGTCGACCAGGTTACCCATGTCTATCTACCTGTTAATTCCCTCGAAGAAGTGCAGCAAATTCGTCAAGCAAGATCTTCCTTTGCTGAAGCAGTGCTGGCTGGTCCTCATCAGATTGTATCCGTCAAGGTGGTCAATGATGCTGTCCTTTATCAGTGCCTCTACCATCTTTCCTGGTACCGTGATCAGACTCACTGGTATGTAGTTTCGTGTATCTCCCCTCGAACCTTTCTTGAATATCAGTGTAATGTTCGCTACTTTCCAGTCCCGATTTGATCGACAGATTGGTTACTAGTTGAAGCAGTTCAGCTATAACCCCTTTCAGTTCCTTGATTACCCTCAGATGGATGCCATCCAGTCCAGGGGATTTATCGTTTTTAAGCCTATCAATCTGCCTGCATATCTCTTCTAGACTGACCGTCAATTCCATCAGTTTCCTGTCATCGTTTCCTGCGTATAGCCTGTTGGCTTTCGGTATGTTGTGTATATCCTCTTCAGTAAATGCAGATGCAAAAAATGTGTTCAGTTTGTCGGTGATGGCTTTGTCCTCCTTTAGCACTCCCTTTATTCCATGGCCATCCAACGGCCCCACCATTTCCCCTTAATATATCGAAAGAACGGCTTGAAGTTTTTTGCCTCGTTGGCTATTTTTTCCTCGTAGTCTCTTTTGGCCCCTCTCACCGCCTTATGGCACCTTCTTTGATGTTGTTTGTGCTTTTTCCATTTTTCGTCCATTTTTGACCTTTTCCATTCCTTAAAAGAAGTTTTCTTGTCTCTGATCGCTTCTTTCACCGCTACAGTGAGCCATACCGGTTCCTTGTTCTTTTTCCTCTTGGATCCCTTGTTGATATGCGGTATATATAGATTTTGCACCTCAGAGACTGTGTCCTTAAAAAGGGACCATGTTTGCTCTAGCGTTTTTACAGTGCTTATCCTCTTCTTTATCTTCTTCCCCACCATGAGTCTCATCCCTTCATAATTCCCTTTTCAGAAGTTCAGTGCCGTGGCCATCATTCTGGATCGATGTTTTGTCCCTGTGTCCAAGTTGAAACGGATCATATTGTGTTCACTGCTTCCCAGCGTCCCTTCTATTTCTACATCTTGTGCCCGTCCTCGTAGTCCATTTAGAATTAAGTCCAGAATTGAATTTCCTCTCATATTTTCCTTGACAAGTTGTTCCAGGAAGCAATCGCCTACAGCATCCAGGAACTTGGTCTCCCTACTGCAGCTGGAGGTGCCTAGGCTCCAGTCTATCCCCAGATAATTGTAGTTGCCCATGATAACTTCGTTGCCTCCGTTGCAGTTGCGTTTAATCTTGTCCATCATTTCTCCATCAGTTTTTTCGGACTGCCCTGGGGGTCGATAGTAGATGCCGATCTTCGTTTCCGTTCCATGTGTTCCTGGAATTTTGGCCCATAGAGACTCTACCTTATTTTTCATTTCCGGCGTGTTCTCTCCGGTAAACTCAATTTTCTCTTTGACATATAGGGCAATACCCCCACCTTTTTGACCCACTCTGTCTCTGCGGTATAGCTTGTATCCTAGTAGCACAGTGTCCCAGACGTTTTCCTCGTTCCACCATGTTTCCGTGATGCCGATGGTGTCAAGGTTATCTTTTTGTGCCATAGTTTCCAATTCCCCTATATTATTCCTTAGGCTCTTTGCATTCGTGTACATACACTTGAGTTTGCAGCCTGTTACTTTCTTGCATTTTCTCCCCTCTTGTGTCCCTTTTGATCTGTCAGGATTTCTTCCTTGCTTATGATCCGGTGAGTCTTCCCCGCAATCTTCCTGTACGGTATCCTCTGTGTATACTGGTTCTCAAACCATCGACTCTTGGTTGACTGTCAGCTTTCCCCTTCTTCCTAGTTTTAAAACTTCTCAATTTCTTGCTTGATGTTGCTGGCAAGTAGCCTTGTTCCGTCTCCACTGAGGTGGAGTCCATCCTTCCTGTATAGCTTTCTCTTCCCCCAGAATCTTGTCCAGTTGTGCAAAGTGGAATCCATCTTCCTCGCACCAGTGCCTCATCCACTCGTTGACTGCTTGCAGCTCCATCTGCCTCTTCTCATCAGCCCTGGGTATCGGCAGGATCTCCGAGAACGCTACTGTTGGCGTTCTGTCTTCAGCTTCTCTCCTAATATCCGGAACTGGTCCTCCAGTACTTCCCTGCTGTAGTTCCTGTTGCTCATGTTGTTTGTTCCCACATGGATCACCACCGCTGTATCTTCCTCTTCCACGCTGTTGATGATCCTGTCGATGCGGCTCACTATATCTTCTATCTTGGCTCCTGGTATGCGGGTCACCAGCCGATCCTGTCTTCCTCCCGCTATGTGGCTGTCGACTTGTCTGATGATGGAGTCCCCTATGACGATTGCTGTCCTCTCTATCTTCTCTTGTCTCTCCTGCCCGGTGTGTGTCCATCTCTCCAGCCGTAGGTCTGTGTCCCCGGTGTGTGTCCATCTCTCCAGCTGTAGGTCTGTGTCCTCTGTGCACTTCCATCTTCCCTCATCCTGGCATTGGCTTGCACCGGACCCGTCTTCCTGTGGGTTCCCTCCGCTGTTTCCAGGTGTCGCTGCTGTGTCGCCCATTTCTTCCTTGTGGTTGTCCTCCAGGTGGTCCTCACTCACTGTAGGTGTATCTTGGCAGTTCCACTGTTGCTGGTGATTTTCCACGGCCTCCCTGTATGCCTCCTCAATGAACTTCTCTAACTCCCGGACTTCTTCCTCAATGGTTTCCTCTGTCTTGAAGTTTTCTGCCTCTCTCTCCTCCTCCTCTACTGCTTGAAGTGCTTCTAGTTCCAGTATTCTTACTTCCAGGAGTCTAACTTGTTTCTTCAGACCCTCCAGTTCCTTGCATCGAGTCCATACATAAAACTGCCTCCCAGAGGGGAGGTAGTCATACATATGGCAAATGGTGCATAAAACAGGGTTGCTCAACATCCTGTTTCTGTCTGCTGCTTCCATTGCTGTCCGCTTACTGTCTGCTGTCTGAAGTGGCTTTTCCGTTTCCTTATGTATTGTCCTTGGTGTAACTGTGAGGTCCCTAACCTGCTACCCTTGCTTGCTTGTTGCTTGTGTGTTCTCTGTGTCTGCTGTGGTTGTCCTCTGAGTCTGCTGTGGTTCTTTATCTACTGCTTGTCTATCCTGTTGCCCTTGTGGTACTTGCCTGTGTAGGTGTCCTTCCCTAGTGTTTCTTCTTTGTAGTGAATTGTCCCTTTTTAAAGCCCTTCGCAAAGGCACTCTCGCTAAGGCGAGTGCCTTTAATGCTTGCCTTTGATGCGCGCTGAACGGCTGAGCGCCGTTGGCCCCCTCCCCTTTTAAGGGGGAGCTCTGGATTGGTGTTTTGCTGATGTCGGAGGGGTGGGCGGAGCTACCTCTCGCCGCTGCCCCTCACTCTCGCCTGCCTTCTCTGCCTGCCTTGTTCTTTCCCCTCTTACTCCTCTGCTCCTTCTCCTGCCTCACAACTTTTCTCCTGCCTGCCCTGCAAAGCTGGAGAAGACCAGTGATAGACTTAATGGCTTCTGCCAAGAATGCAAAGGTGAATCGCTTCTACAGTTGAAGAGACGAGCCAGGAAACACAGAGTTGGACATGTTGGTTCAGCCCTGGCCAGGCTTCTATTTGTGTATCCACCGTGGCCCATGGTGGACTGGGTCATCTGCAAAATCGCACGTCACCCACGACTTGTGATGCCTTAGTATGCGGATCTAGTGCGTCTCTAATGAGGAAATGCACAGACGTCGACGCAGCGATGTCGCACGCATGCATGATGTCATCATGTTGACATGTGTGAAGGCTCTCCCGACAGTGCCTTGAGCTGCCAGGTGGGGGGAGGTGCTGCAAGATTAGAGGTGCTGCTGAGGAGGAGAGGTGCCGGCGCTGGCTGACTGCCTACAGAACTTGCCTCTTGCTGCAAGAGTCACATCCTGTAGGAGTCAGCCGGCACCTCTCCTCGCCGGTGTCTCACAGCACACCTGGAATCTTGCTGTGGCACACAATTTTCAATACGCTTAACTAGAGGATGGTGCTGCCAATTGGAAGTAGATGAGTTCATGAAGTCACCCCTGTAAAAGCAAAATTGTTACAGCAGTAGAGAAATTAATAAAATAAACCATCTTAACAAGACATTTATCAGCTACAGAGTAGAAGAGATATACATAAGTTATACATAAGTTGACAGTCAAAGCAATGAAGTTCAGAATGTCTAAACCCTTATGTTAGAGGCAGACTTAGAGAGATGATATAATGAATCCCATAAATGGAACACAACCATAGTGGGATATAATCCTTTTAGGAAGGATAGAGATGACCAGTAATGCTATATGTGAACAATAATATTCAAGTTGAATTTTTAGAACATCATAACTGTCTCAGCTCCTTACAGTTTGGATTTACAGCTTTTCATATCACTGAAACAGCATTACTAGCATTGATACAGATGCCAGAACTTTACTTTCTACAAAGTAGGGCTGCAATTTTATTACAGTTCAATCTGCATTGAGTTCAGGATTATATTTCACCTACTTTTGAAATAACCATATTATTTTTGTTCAGCTGGAAGTCAAATTTTTTTTAGAGAAATATATTTTTATTTTCAAAAGAGAATAACAAACACTCAAAAGTACATGGTGTACAACAAGATGCATAGAATACCAAATTACAGCTCAAATTCACCATAATCCTATACCACCCCCCCCCCCTTCCCCCACCCCACCCCCCTCCCACAGCCCAACCAGAAAAGAAAAGCAACAGAAAATCCACTCCAGTGCAGATCCAGGCAGGTAATCAAACATTTAACAAGTTACTACGCGCTCGTGGCGTCAAAGTATCCCAGAAAGGCATCCAACATTGACAGAATGACCGGCCCAAAGCAGAGTCCAAGGTAGAGAAGCACAAGCGCTCCATTGATGCTTGGTGTATCATTAAAGTCCTCCAACGAGAAAGCGTTGGAGAGTCAGACGAGATCCAACTGAGTAGAATCGTTTTCTTCCCCAATAACACAGTATGTGCAAGAAAGCTCCGAAACCCCTTTGGCGCTGACAAAGGAACCTGATCCAGTGTAAACAGCATCAACGGGTCCAATGAAAAGTTGTAATTCCACATGGTTCGAATATGTATACACAACTGCTGCCAGAAATTATGAATCCGAGGGCAAGACCAAAACTGATGTCCCAGGGTGGAAGGGGAATGAGAACACTTAAGGCAGCGGTCAGAAGAACACATCTTTGCCCTAAATTGGTAGGAGGTAGATCTGTATAACCGGTGCAAAAATTTGTAGTTCATTTCAAACAGGAGCACATTATGGGAAACACGTGCTGTTCTAGATACCCCCCTGCGAATCATGGTGGCTGTCACAGTACATGAGAGGTCCTGAGACCATTTCAGAGCGTAGGTTTCGTAGGAAGGCTCACCCAGGCATTCCTGAAGGTGACGATGGTGAAACCGCAGTGGAATCTGTACCTGTGCAGACAAGCTCAATGCCTCAGAAAGGAGTTCCATACAACAGTCCGCAAGGGAGTCCCGTGACAAGGAGCTTATGTATGAAGAAAGTTGAAGGTAAGAAAGCCAGTCAGTGGGTCTCCAACCGTGGTCCCGCTGTAGTTCCTCAAACGGTTTCAAAGAGCCATTAGAATGGACCAATTGAAAAACATAATAGTTATTTGGTAAAGTCCAAACCGGAGATGAAACTGGGTCCATGCCCGCCGCAAAGGCACCATTACCTCGCAGTGTTAAGTAAGGAGTCACTTGAGGTGAAATCTGAAGCTGTTTGCACAATAGTCTCCAGAGGCGTCGCAGGGGTAAGAGAAACAAGTCCCTGGCCGATGATGTTTTCCGTGGCAAGTATGGAACATGCAGCAGGTAGCTAAAGTGATATGGAGCACAAAGTAACTGTTCCTGTCGGGAGGCCGAAAAGTGAGTGGTCCCCCGAAACCAGTCATTCAAATGTCTCATCTGACACGCCTGGGACAAAAGGCGAAGACTTCGGAAGCCAAAACCACCGCGATCCGTAGGGCGTGCCAAATGAGACAAAGACAACCGTGCCCTCTTCCCATTCCACAGGAATTTTTGTAGACTTTTCCCTAGTAGTTTGTCATGACGAGAAGATAACAAGACAGGTATCATTTGAAATACATAAAGCCACTGGGGCACCAGTACCATATTATACAATGCTATCTTGCCCATTAAAGAAAGCGGAAAGACCCTCCAATTCTCCAGTTTTTGGACTGTGGTATAAACCAGAGGGACTACATTGAGAGCATATAATTTGGAAAGGTCAGGGGAAATAGTAATACCCAAGTATGTCAGGTGTCCTGATGCCCAAGTAAGGGGAAGGGTCCCCTCCACTGTGTCTGTACCTCTGGGGCCAAAGGCAAAACTATAGACTTTAATTTGTTTAACACCAAGCCCGAGTATATACTGAATTCATCCAGCAAGTCTAAAGCTCTAGTAAGAGAGAGTTCAGGAGATCCCAGAGTTAATAAAAGATCATCCGCATACGCTAATTCTCTCAGTTGTGATTCGCCCTCCGGTAAACCCTGAATAATATCATCCTGCAGAATAGTGCGCAGAAGTGGGTCCAGATATAGTAAGAAAAGAAGAGGGGAAAGCGGACTACCCTGCCGTGTCCCATGCCCTATCCAGAAAACAGGTGTACGGGTTCCGTTAACCAATATGCAAGCTGTTGGATCTGTATAAAGCAAGTGTAACATGTCCAGGAACCACCCATCGAAACCCATGTATGTGAGCACTTGAAATAGATAACCCCAATTAACCTGGTCAAAAGCCTTTGCGGCGTCCAAGCCCACCAGTATTCCCAAGAGTTCAGAATCTCTCGATCGCTGGAGAGCAGTAAGTAATCTACGAACATTTAGTACTGAATGACGTTGCTGTACAAAACCCACTTGTTCCGGTGTTATCAACGAGGGCAACAGGATGGCCAATCTGTTGGCCAGTATTTTGTCTAATATTTTGATATCAACATTAATTAGAGAGATGGGTCGATAAGATTCAATATCCGTCTCAATTTTGCCCGGTTTAGGTATTAATGTGATAAATGCCTGATTAGCCCTCAATGGAAAGGACCCACCCTCAAGGGCCGCTGTATAATATGCTTCTAACGGGCCACAGATGGAGGAAAAGAGAAGTTTATAGAACTCTGGAGAAAATCCATCGGGGCCTGGCGATGTGCCCCCCTTAAGCTGAAGTTCCCTACCCTGTATGGGACGATTTAAGTAAAGACGATCAGGGGAAGTCAAGCGAGGCACCCCAGCATCCGTTAAATAGTCCTCCGCTTCAGGTCCCCCCTGCCCTTCCCTGGAGGCATAAAATTCCTGATAGTATTTAAGAAAGCCATCAGCTATGGCAGGGGTAGTTTTAAGCTCCTCACCTGAGCGCAGCAAAATGCGGGTTATATGACGATTAGGCCGGTGGGGTTTAGTCAAATTAGCCAATAGCCGTCCCGCTCTATTCCCATACCTGTAAAATTTTAACTTGCAATAGTAAAAATAATGTTGCGTGCATTCATGTAATAAAGTATTCAAGGCATTCTGCGCCACTACCATTGCCTCCTGAGATTGAGGGGAGGGATGCGCCAGATGAGCACGCTTCAGACGTTTATATTCACCCTCTAGGTGGAGAAGACCCCTGGAAAGGTGTGCTCTATGAGCACTGACATAGGAAATAATGTCCCCCCGAAGTACAGACTTGGCAGCCTCCCAAAAGAGTAAGGGTGTATTCCGATGTTGTGCATTAAAAGCCACATAATCCTCCCATTTCTGCATAAGATATTTCTGAAAATTCAAATTTTTGAATAAGTAGGATGGAAACCTCCATGTACTCCCGGGCCTATTATCAGTGCCACTTAAGATATCTAACCAAATAGGGCAATGATCCGACACAGAAAGAGGCCCCACTTCTGCTGCTTGAATCTTTGACAAATAAGCAGTGGACGTCAGTATGTAATCTATCCGGGAAAATGTATGATGCGCACGGGACTGATGAGTGTAATCCCGTTCCATGGTATGAAGCACACGCCAGGGATCAATAAGGTCTAAGGTATCACATAAATATGGAATGCCCTTCGTGGGGCCCTGTGGTTGAGAGGAGCCCGATCCCGTTCTGTCCAAAGTGAGGTCCAGGACCTGGTTAAAGTCACCCAACACTATAAGAGGGTTATTTGGATCATGAACACCCACTCCCGCCAAAGAGGTAAAAAAGGAGTGATCATATTGATTGGGGGCATAAAGCATTAACAAGTTAATAACAGACCCTGACATAGTGACCCGACACAGTAATATCCTTCCCAATGCGTCCCGGTAAAGCTGTTCCACCTTGCCCGGAAATCACCTTCGTACCAACAGCACCACCCCTGCCTTCTTATTCGAGGAGGAGGAACAAAAAATCTGCCCAACCCAGCCTCTAAGAAGTTTAGCATGTTCAACATCAGAAAGTCTTGTCTCCTACAGGCATGCTAAATCAGCCTTATGATGTTGAAGACGCTGAAGAATCTTACTTCTCTTAACAGGGGAGGTTGTACCACAGACATTCCAGGATAAGAGTCGAAAAGTTTGAGAAGTCATAGATAAGGAAATGAGCAAGTAACTACCCAGTTCCACTCACCGGTTCTCCCAGGCTCCCAGCCAGACCAAGGAGAAAGCAATACAAAGCTGCACATAGATAAAGCTAATATGGGCCCTATATCTGGAGATATCAGAAACTGCACTGGAGTGGAAAACACAAAAAGGTGCTGCATATGTGATGTACCAAAATTCAAACCCAACTCCCCCCCCACCCCCACATAAGCCTCCCCCAAACCCCCCTCCCTGTCTAACCTTACCATCCCCCCACCTAAACAGACTCTGAGCTAACCTCAAACCCTCCAGGGCCTAAGGTAGCGAATCACGTCTGTGAGGCTAACAGGTCCCTGCCATCCTCAGAAAGCGATACGTGCTTTGCATTCAAATTGTAATTAACCAACAATAATTGCATACCCCCAATACCAGCATTGCAAGAAATACAGAATGTAGAGTTCAAGTAGCTCCAGCAGGGGACTCAGCACGATTAATGAATTCCCCCGCTGAATCTGCAGAGTCAAACACGTGCCATTTCCCATTTTGGTGTATTTTCAGCACTGCAGGATAAAGAAACATAAATCGCCTCTTTTGTTCCACCAGCTTAGCACATAGAGGGTGGAAGACTTTGCGCCGGTCAGTCAGTGCAGCAGAGTAATCCTGACCAATGCGTACCGGCAAGGTTTCATAAGTCAGAGGCTCTCGTCGGGCGCGAAAGGCTCTCAGCAGTTCAACTTTGTGACGATAGTTGTGTAATTTTCCAATGACAATTCTGGGTCTGTGTTCAGGTCCCACTCGAGGTCCCACACTGTGTACCCGTTCAAAGCGAGCCGGACCCAGAGAAGATGGCATGGGGAGCTCACTTGCCAGCCACGACTCCACCACAGATAATAGCACTGTATCAGATATGGTTTCAGGTAGTCCGATAAAACGCAAGTTCCCACGGCGAGAACGATTCTCCAAATCCTCAAGCTTATCTTGACAGGAGCGTAACTGCGTGGTAAGGGACGCCACCGTAGATTCCATCGCCGTTTCCATCCTCCACTGCCGAAACCCTCGTCTCCAATTCAGTCACGCGTGTGGAATTATCTTCAAGTAAGGATTCCAGCTTGGTAAGTTGTGATGAAATGAGCTCCATTCTTGGCCCTAGTGCCTGTAAAATTACGTTTTGCAACTCCACCAGCATTTTGGGTGTGAACGCCGCCGGCAGTGCCGGCGCCTCCGCACGAGGCGTGGCCGCCATTTTGTCTTCCCCGGGCCGAACCTTTTCGCGTTCCTTTTTCGCGGATTTTGATGCCATACGTACTGCCGGAGGAGTCAAATATCTGTCCATATATTTATAGTTCGTTTTCTGGCCAAAGGGGGTAAGACCGCTCGTGTTTTATATGCTAATTTGAGGCCGGATGAGGTGCAGGGCTCCGGAGCCGATCGATCACACAGCCGACCAGCTCACAGCATCACGTGACCTGGAAGTCAAATTTTAAGATGCTGTGTTTAGTATTTGTTTCAGTTAGATTGGATGAGCTGTTCTATTTGAAGGAACATTTAAAAGCATATGTACGTACCATCCAGACATCTAAGCTCTGCACAACAGGAGTCATTAGAAATTCCTAAAGGACTGAAATCAATTGGTAAAGCTACATTTAGGTTAGTTAGACCCAAAGCTAAGGAAAGTTATTCCATTGGAGTTTAGACTGTAAGTTTATGGATCATTTAAAAATAAGCTTAAAGCTTGTTTTTTTTAATGAAACATTTAAGTAGAGTTCAGGATAATTACTTAGTTATATGATGTATGTCAAGGTAGAGGTTTTTTTTCATTGACTGTATTTCATTTTGAGGCTCATTTGTATGAATGAGGCTAGAGAAATTGGGCCTCTTATCCTTTGAAAAGAGAAGACTGAGAGGGGACATGATCGAAACATTCAAGATACTGAAGGGAATTGACTTAGTAGAGAAAGAGAGATTGTTCACCCTCTCCAAGGTGAAGAGAACAAGAGGGCACTCGCTAAAGTTAGAAGGGAAAAGATTCCGTACAAACATAAGGAAGTTCTTTTTCACCCAGAGAGTGGTAGAAATCTGGAACGCTCTTCCAGAGGCTGTTATAGGGGAAAGCATCCTTAAGTATACAGACTTCTCCTTTCCTCATGTATTTCCCTTGAATGTCTTATTTACTATCAAATAACTTGTAGTTCTTTTCCCTTCCTTTCCCTGTGTCTGTGGGTTTGTTAAGTTTGTGATTAGTCATGCAAAACTCAGTTCTTGTTATGTATTGTATTCCCTAAATTTTGTAATTTTAGTGTTATGTACATCGCTTAGAATTATGATTAAGCGATTAATCAAAACTATATTACCGTATTTTCACGCATATAACGCGCGCGTTATACACGATTTTACAAACCGTGCATAACCTTGCGCGTTATACGCGTGAGCGCGTTTTACAACTTTTTTTTACAATCCGATCGGCATCCCCCCTGCGAACCGGCATCCTCCCCCCCGCTCGTGTCACCCCCCCTTCCCCGCGATCCTACATCCCCCCAGCACCGCAAAACATCTCTTACCCGATTGGGCACCGGCACCAGCACCAATGCACAGGATGTGCCAGTGCCAGTGCCCGAAGATCCTCCTTCGTTGGTTTGGGCTGGGCGGTGCGGTGCGTTGCGGTGCAGGAGAGATCCTCCTTCTTCCTGCGCCGGGCTGGACTAGGCTTTGAGCATTTGCGCATGCTCAAAGCCTTCTGGTCTCGCTCTCTCCGAGATAATCTCGGAGAGAGCGAGACCAGAAGGCTTTGAGCATGCGCAAATGCTCAAAGCCTAATCCAGCCCGGCGCAGGAAGAAGGAGGATCTCTCCTGCACCGCCCAGCCCAGCCCAGCCCAAACCAACGAGGGAGGATCTTCGGGCACTGGCACGTCCTGTGCATTGGTGCTGGTGCCGGTGCCCAATCGGGTAAGAGATGTTTGGTGCTGGGGGGGATGTAGGATCGCGGGGGAGGGGGGGGGTGACGCGAGCGGGGGGGGGGAGGATGCCGGTTCGCAGGGGGGATGCCGGATCGGATTGAAAAAAAAAAGTTGTAAAACGCGGGTAAGCGAGCGGGGGGGGGGAGGATGCCGATTCGGAGTAGGCGGGAGGAGGTTTTAGCATGCGCAGTATACGCGTGTGCGCGCTATATTAAATTTTTTTTTACATAAATTTGTGTTCCCCGCGCGCTATACCCGTGTGCGCGTTTTACACGGGTGCGCGTTATCTACGTGAAAATACGGTAAACTTGGATTCAAGGCAAGGTTGTATAAGTTCCTACTGGAGCAGAACATATGCAAGTAAGGCTAGACCCGAGGTCTTTGACCTAAGGGCTGCCGCGTGAGCGGACTGCTGGGAACGATGGACCACTGGTCTGACCCAGCAGCGGCAAATCTTATGTTCTTAGGTGAGTAATCAAGTACTAGTAGATCAGTGGTCTCAAACTCAAACTCAAACCCTTAGTGGGGCCACATTTTGGATTTGTAGGTACTTGGAGGGCCGCAGAAAAAATAGTTAATGTCTTATTAAAGAAATGACAACTTTGCATGAGGTAAAACTCTTTATAGTTTATAAATCTTTCCTTTAACAGTTAAAGGAAAGATTTATAAACTATAAAGAGTTTTACCTAACAACCTAGCTTATGTATGAAAAATGCTTTAATGGTTTTTCCTCAAAACATTCCAGGGAAGCTATGGGAGAGAGAAAGCATTGTTTCTAAGACTTTATCTGCTTCAAGGAATATTGCACTTTCACAGTGGTAGAGCGAAAGAATCCCGGGATTATCTTTTAAAGGTAAAACGCCTTCTTCGTTGCAGCATTATAGTTTTGCATTGTGTTTGAGTGGGGAAAGTATTTAATCTACAGTTTGTCTTCTGCAGATTAATTAGTACATGCCATAATTTTCCTTACAGTTTGAAGTTCTTTGCTTCTGTAATTTTAGGCAAATAGTTTATACCAGGAGCTCTTCATTGATCCTGCAAAAGTGGACAGTTTGTTGCAGTTGGGCTTCTTACCTCAAGAAGCACGGCTGAGTCTACGAGCTTGCGATGGAAATGTGGAATATGCTGCCAGTCACATTGCCAATACAAGAGAGGTACTCACTTATTTCTTATATTGCACATGAGAACTGGTTTCGTGTCTTAGCTAAAGTAATTTTGGCTTTTTTTGTTTCTTTAACAAGCATGATTCATGATATTCCTATCCCTCAATGTGTGTGTGCATTGCATGTGTTGGGACTGTAGAGGATAGCTTCAGGTAGTGGTGCAGCTTTAGGGGTAATTTTGGGGGGGGGTCCATATACAAGAGTGTGAGGCAAATTTAGGGGGTAGTTTTGGGAGTGAGGGCATAGCTTTTTGGATGGAGCAGTTGTAGGAATATTTTTGAGGGAGCAGTTTTTGACATGGGGCTAGGGCACTTGTGTGAGGGTGAATATATTTTAAGTGTGGTGTAGATGTGGCAGATAGATTTTAAGGGTGCAGAAGTTGAAGGAGAATTAGTTATGGTTCATAGACAACGGCGCAAAAGACAAAGGCGCGCCCAGACAATTGAGCGCAGCGTGGAGGCGCACGCCGCTCAAAATTACTGGTTTTAGGGGCTCCGACGGGGGGTTTTGTTGGGGAACCCCCCCACTTGTCTGGGCACTGAGCATCAGGACATTTGCTGCAGCCTCTGCTTTTTTTTATGCATAGGAGATCACTTAAACCCCACCGAGTTCAGTGTGATCGTTATTGTGTCTACACCGGCACTGGCATTAATTGCCAGTTGAGCTTAGTTCCCATTGCCATTGAGACATTTAAAAAATGTCTTAAAGCTCATCTGTTTTCTCAGACTTTTGTTACAGCAATTAGGTCAATTACCGTATTTTCACACATATAACACGCATACGCGTATAGCGCGCGGGTCCAAAGCATTTCTGTAAAAAAAAATTTTATATAGCACGCACACGCGTATACTGCGCATGCTGCTATAACCTCCTCCCACTCCCGCTTACTCTTCTGGCCTGCGAACCGGCATCCTCCCCCCCCGCTCGCGTCACCCCCCTCCCCCGCGATCCTACATCCCCCCAGAACCGCAAAACATCTCTTACCCGATTGGGCACCAGCACCAATGCACAGGACATGCCAGTGCCAGAAGATCCTCCCTCGTTGGGCTGGGCTGTGCGAGGGAGATCCTCCTTCTTCCCTGTGCCGGGCTGGACTGGACTTTGAGCATTTGCGCAGTCCAGCCCGGCACAGGGAAGAAGGAGGATCTCCCTCGCACCGCCCAGCCCAGCCCAGCCCAACGAGGGAGGATCTTCGGGCACTGGCACCGGCACGTCCTGTGCATTGGTGCTGGTGCCCAATCGGGTAAGAGATGTTTTGCGGTGCTGGGGGGGATGTAGGATCGCGGGGGAGGGGGGGAGGATGCCAGTTCGCAGGGGGGATGCCGGATCAGAATGAAAAAAAAAATGTGTACAACGCACTCACACGTATAACGCGCACGGTTTCTAAAATCATGTATAACGCGCGCGTTATATGCGTGAAAATACGGTACTCTGGGGGGGGTGCATGTTATCATCCTCCTGCTGGATGTTTCCTAGTATCACTGCTTGATTGGTAACTGAGCATATTTTCGAACTCTCTCCGTTTTTCTTTCTTTCCTTTTCCCTTTTATTATTTTCTATCCTTTTCCCTTCCCCCATTACTTTTATAACTTGTTATAAACCTCTCTGGTAACCTTTGGCTTTAAGAGCAGTACATCAAGTGCATGTAAATTAATTGTTTAATCTTCACTTCTATGGCAATTTAGGCTGGTTTTATATAGTACTGTTATTGTTGTATTTATTTTGTATCTGATTTTAATTCTTTTTTTAATTGATTATGAATGTACCTTTGTTTTCCACCCAGAAATATAGGTAGCATAAAAATGTGACAAATAAAAGTCACTAACAAATGGATGTATCCCACTTCATTGGTGAACATGTGTGAGATAAATTTGATTCAACATTTGAATATCTTGAAAACCCCCCCCCACAATTGGCCAGTGATCCACCAGGAGAGGTTTGGGAAGAATATCCTACATCATCCTGAGTGTATGTCCATAGCCATCAAGCTACTAAGCTGTTGGATGGAACGTGAGCCTTCAACCTCTCTTTCTTATCGAGTAACTAATGATATGACCATATATTATTTTTTTTATAGGAGAAAGCAAAAATAAGAAAGGAGGAAAAAAAAAAGAGAAGAGCAAGATTAGACAAAATAAATACTTTAAGAAGCATAGGATATTCCGAACATGCTGCTTCTGAGGCTCTTCTCCAGGCAAATGGAGATCTTGATCATGCTTTGCAGGTTGGTTTGCTCAAGGAATAATACTACCTGTGAAAATATAGATACTCTGCCATAGAATTTTGGAGGATATAAAATTACATTCAGTCAAGGTGTGTCAAATATGCAAGAAAAAAATTAAGCCAAGTGTATTCTTTGAGTTAAACATCTCTTCCTGTTCTCAAAAATGACTGCTTTAAATCTGAATAATTACTTCCATTAACCTTGGAGAACTCAACTAGATAATTATTCAGAATGGTTAGGCTTGTTCTATACAGCAGCATGTACTACATTCAGTACAGATCGCTTTTTTAGAGGGAAGAATCTACTAATTTATCCATGAAAGGCAGGAAAGTCTTGCCTTATGTAAAACGAAATTCAGGCACAAAGGGTTCTTGATACAGAGTCATAGGAAAAAGGTTTCAGAAGAAACATTAGAAACTGTGTGTGTTTAATTTTTGAAAAAACAGCCCTTATAATGACTGGGGTTGCCATTCAACAAATTATGTATAATTGGAAAAATTGGAGTAGATTAAATTATAATTTCTGGTGGAATTCCTTATGTCATAGAAACATCATGTTTATAAATTGGAAAGATTTATTGCAATACAGCGCGGTTTTTTCAGGAAATTTCAGGATGTGTGGGAGCTATTTACAAAGTATTGTACCGATTAGATGACATTTTATTTTTATTTTTTCTCTTAAATTTACAAGTTTGATTGTGAGGGGGGAGGGGAGAGTAAATTTATTGTTACATATTGTATAAGGTATTGATTATATGATAAGGAAGGGTGGGAGATAAGAGCATATTATTTGTACCATTGATGATTATTAAGTGTTATATTTATTGTTAATTTGTTTGGATATATTGTTACATTTATTGTAAATTTGAAAATGAATAAAGAATTAAAAAAAAAAAAAAGAAATAACAGCTCTGTACAATGTAAACCCACTATATCAGTATATATTTCTTATCAATAAGAGGTTTTTCAAACAATGATCTCATAGAAACATGATGGCAGGTAAAAGTCAAATGGTCCATCTAGTCTGCCTATCCGCAGTAAACATTATCTGTTCCTCTCTCTAAGAGATCCCATGTGCCTATCCCACACCTTCTTGAATTCAGATACAGTCTGTCTCTACCACTTCTTCCAGGAGACTGTTCCACACGTCTACCATCCTTTCTGTAAAAAAGTATTTTCTTAGATTACTCCTGAGCCTATCACCTCTTAACTTCATCCTATGCCCTCTCATTCCAGAGCTTCCTTTCAAATGAAAGAGACTTGACTCATGTGCATTTACACAACGTAGATATTTAATATTGTAAATGAGGTCTCACCAGAGTCTTATTGATGCCCCTGTATAACTCCTTTTTCCTACTGGCCATACCTCTTCCTATGCACCCTAGCATTCTTTTAGCTTTTGCCATCAACTTTTCAACCTGTTTGACCACCTTAAGATCCTCGCATATAATCACACCCAAGTCCCGCTCTTCTGTCGTGCACATAAGTTCTTCATCCCCTAAACTGTCCCATACCTTCGGGTTTTTGCAGCCCAAATGCATGACCTTGCATTTCTTAGCATTTTAGCTGCCAAATTTCAGACCATTCTTCAAGCTTCACTAGGTCTTTCTTCATGTTATTCACACCATCCTGGGTGTCTACCCTATTGCAGATTTTGGTATCATCCGCAAAGATACAAATCTTACCTGACAGCCCTTCAGCAATACCGTTTATAAAAATGTTAAAAAAACAGGCCCAAGAACAGAATCTTGAAGCACACCATTGGTAATATCCCTTTCCTCAGAGCAATCTCCATTAACCACTACCTTCTGTCGTCTTCCACTCAACCAGTTCTTGAGAAAGCCTGTCACTTTGGGGCCCATTCCGAGGGTACTCGGTTTATTTACTAGATGTCTGTGTGGAACACTGGATGCACTCACTCTATCCAATTCTCTGGTTACCCAGCCAAAGAAATTGATTAGATTTGTCTGGCAAGACCTACCTCTAGTGAATCCATGTTGCCTCTGGTTATGTAATCCACTGGATTTCAGAAACTTCACCATTCTCTGTTTTAAAAGCATTTCCATTAATTTGCTTAACACAGAAGTCAGAACTACTGACCTGTAATTCCCTACTTCTTCCTTACTTCTACTTTTGTGTAGAGGGACCACATCCACCTTTCTCCAGTCCTCCAGTACCACTCCCGACTCTAGAGAAGCATTGAAAAGGTCAGTCAGCAGAGCCACCAGAACTTCTTAAGATTCTTTCAATCATACATCAAATTCTATATTATGTTTCTCCAATGGTACTAGAGGGCTGCTGCGTGAGCAGACTGCTGGGCATGATGGACCACTGATCTGACCCAGCAGCGGTAATTCTTATGTTCTTATCTACCATCCTAGAAAATGTTTGCGATCTGAAAATAGTATGAAATTGAGTTTGGAGGGTAAAATGTTAACCTCGCATGTTAAGATCGGGGCAACAATGCTGTCTATGGCAGGTGCCAAGCTTTGGAATTCGCTGCCTGGCATTTTGCGATTTTGTGATGGGAGAATGAATTTTAAGAAAATGTTGAAAACGCAATTATTTGTCAATGCCTTCCTGTGCTAATGCTATTCCCCGATGATGCTTTTTGGGGATTTTGCGACTCCATCCTGCAGGATGAATTTAAAGAAGATTTTGACAATGATGCTGTCTGTTAATGTTTTCCTGTGTTTGTTCTGTTGATACATGTTTAGCATTCGTTTAATATGTATGCATATAATTTTGTAAACTGCAGTTATTATGTGGTATATACATTATAAAATAATTTTATTAGTTGTGGTTTAACCATAATGTGCGGCCTATTACAAATGACTTTCGGGTTTCATTTTTGAGTTCTGACAGAACTCTAGGGTTTATACATCTGGTCCTATACATTTTGCTCTGTCACATCTTCTCAGCTTACTGTGACTTGCTTTTTTTCTTCCGAATCCTCAGTGAAGACCAGCGAAAAGCATTCATTTTTTCTGCAGTGGCCTTATCCTTCCTGACTGCCCCTTTTATCTGTTAGTCATCTAATAGTGCTCCAATCAATTCCCTCACAGGCTTTTTGCTTGAAATATACTTGGTTGGATATGAATATTTAGTCTCTCTGGCAAGCTTTTCACATTGTTTTTGGCTTGCTTTATTAAAGTTTTAGATCTAACTTGCCAGTGCTTATGATCTTTCCTATTTTATTTGAACTCTATCAAAAATAATAAACCAGAAACCATTAGTTGGCAAAGCATTAAATGATAATGATGAACTTCCAAAATATATTGAGGTCTGTGTCAAATATATATGTTATTTAAGGAGTTCTTATTTGATAAATATTCTAATATTAAATATTACTTTTCTCTCTGTTAGTTTCTTCTTGCCAATCCCAGCCTATTGTCCTTGCAAAGTGATGATAATCCTGGAACAAGTGACACATTAATGATTCCTCAAGAATATATTGACCAGGTAAGCTTTCTATTTTTTGAAATGTTTAGGACTTATCTTCAGTTGATATTTTGACACCCACTCCAGATCTTTGAATAATATACTTTTTTGTAAGAGATCAAGTAATCATGATCCTTGATTGCAGTCCTAAGCATCATCTCTAATCCAAGCAATGGGTCTCTCTTTATGTCTAATAGTTGGTCATTTATACCCCAATTGCATATGCTCATTTTGTTGCTATGTTATTCACCAAACCTCATCCATGGGAGAATATACAAATGGGCAGCTGGTGTAGTAATGAGATTGCTGATTACAATTTGGCCTAGTGCTAGCACTCACCACTTCCAAGCAGGAACTAAAGCAGTTAGAGGCTCTTAGGGCAGAAGTAGAGTTTAGAATCAACAACTTTTTTACCTCCTCACAGATAATTCTTTGTCTGTGAGTATTAACATCTAATCATTGCGAAATGTCACCGTGTCTGTCAGGGAGACAGAGAGGTACATAGAAGAGACCTACACGGAAGTTGTAGAGAAGTCCCACCTCTAGTCTGGCAGCCCCTGTGCCACCTTGAAGGAGGGAGATCTTCTTGAAAGAGAGCATCATCCTGGTGAATTGGTAAGTAATCCTGTAGCCAGGACTTGCCCACCAGGGGATGCTGTATTCTCTCGCACTGAGGATGTGTCTCCAAGGGTTTCTGCCCAGGAAAGGATTAGGATAGCCTTTATAGTGGGAGATTGTCATTAGGCATGTAGGTAGTTGAGTGGCTGGTGAATATGAGGATCACTTGACCACTTGGCTACCTGGTGCAAAGGTGACGGACCTCACGTGTCAATTAGATAAAATTTTAGATGGTGCTGGGGAGGAGCGTGCTGTCTTGATATATGTGAATACCAATGACATAGGAAAGTCCTGGAAACCAAATTTAGGTTCTTAGGTAGAAGCTAAAATCCAGAACCTATGGAGTAGCATTTTCAGATGTGCTCCCCGTTCCACGCCCAAGACTCAAGAGACAGACAGAGCTCCTGTAGTAAAGTTGGGTTACACCAATCAGGAGCTGCGAGTCAAAGCAGCACCTGATTGGTGTAGCCTGACTTTACTACAGGAAGAGGTGGTCGGAGCAGACCGCGAGTGATTTTCTTCACCCGCCGATGCTCCAGCTGCCCTCTCCTGCCTCTCCAGCTGCCCTCTCCTTCCTCCCCTGCTTTTTGACAGGCAAAAAACCACATTTGTGGTTTTTTGAAATTTGTGGGGGTTCCTGGAACGGAACCCCCGTTAATTTTGGGGGAGTACTGTACAGCACAATATATGGATAGCAGATACAAATTCTTAAAACTGACATTTTTCAATTACTAAACTAATAAGAAAATCATTTATCTTCCCTTCATCCCTCACAATCCAGCAGCTCTCTCTCTCCCTCTCTTGCTCACTCTCCTCCCCCTTCCCATAGTACGGTCTCTTCCCTTCTCTCTAGTCTTCCTCATAGTCCTGCATTTTACACTCTTTCTGATCCCTTCTCCCCAATATGTCCAGCAATTCTCCCTTTGCACCCCTGTTCAACACCTCTCTTTCTCTGCTCCCCTCCAGTCCCACACCTCTCCCTCTGTACCCTCAGAATCTAGTACCTCTTCTTTAGCCTCTGCTACCGCTCAGTCGAGCACCTCGTCCTCTAATTCCCTCAAGTACAACACCTCTTTCTCAGCCAGCCTCCCTACTTCCCTCTCATGACTACAGCACTTGTTCTTTGTCTCCCCACCCCACCCTCTTTTCCTCTCATCTCCAGCTTTCAAAATCGTGTTGGTAGCAACAGTGGCGGTGCTAAGTTGCTGCCTGTGTTGACCCAGAGCCTTTCCTTAACCAGGTCCCACCCCTGTGATGCAACTTCCTGTTTATGCGGGACCTATCTGAGGAAAAATTCTGGGTAGGCCTGGGCAGCTTTTTAGCGCTGCTGATGCGATTTTGAAAGCTGGAGGGGAGACGAAGGAAAAAGTGCTGGACTCGCGAGGGGGTTGGGGTTGTTACTGCAACAGTGGGGTGGGGGTTGCAGCAGGGTGAAGTAGGGGTTTCCAGGCAATTTCAGAAGGTTGGAGGGAAAAGGGAAATGCAATTACTGCATTAAAATGATTAACATGAGTTAATATTTTAATGTATTAAAAATGTAATAAATCTGCAGCCCTTATAATGGGTGATTTCAGTTATCTAGATATTGACCAAGTAAATGTAATATCAGGGCATGCTAGGGAGGTAAAATTTTTTGATGAAATCAAGACCTAGTTATTAGTCGAGCACATGAATTGGTGCAAAAGGTAATGGTGCTGGGGCTACTTGATAAGTGATCATAACCTCTGAAGTAAGTACACACAGGAAATCCAATACATTAGCTTTTAACTAAAAAAAAGGAAACTATGATAACTTGAGGAGAATGGTAAACTGCAAAAGCAGCTGCAGAGGTCAATAATTTACATCAGACATGTATGTTATTCAAAAATACCATTCTGGAAGCCCAGACCAGATATATTAAAGAAGGAGGACGGAAGACCAAATGGCAGCTGGTGTGGTTAACATATTAGAGCTAAAAGAAAATCATTTAGAAAGTGGATGAAGGATCCAACTGAAAATAATGTGAAACAGCGTGAGGAATGGCAAGTCAAATGCAAGGCACTGATAAGGAAGGGAAAGAGCAACCTTGAAAAGAAGATTGTGCTGCAGGCAAAAACTCATAGTACAAACTTTTTAGGTATATTGAAAGCAAGAAGCTGGGGAAAGAATCAGTTGGACTGCTAGATGACCAAGTGGTTAAAGGGGTACTCTGGGAAGACAAGACCATAGCGGAGAGAATAAAATATTGAAGTTCTCTATCGGTTTAATTTTCTGCAAAATAAATTTCTGGTCTTTTATTATTTTTGAAATTCTCTCTTTCAAAGAAGCAGTTTCTATTTGAATTTTTTCGATACAATCTTGTTGAACTTTCTCCATATTCTGGGAAATAAGCATCTTTTGAGATGAGTGCCTCCATATCTGGAGCAGTTTTTCTCACCATCACATCTAGTTTCCTTATAGCCGCAAGAAGTGTCCCCAAGGTTACTGCAAATTCCAATGCTGGGTATCCAGCCTCCTCGATGTTCCCTTCACCTTGCAGCTCCTTTAGGAATGAAGCTCCGCCCAGGACTTTCGGGTTCTCATCTCCTGATCTCCTGGGGCTCAACTCTGCACTTCGCACTTCCACTGGACAGGGTGGTACATTTACTGCCAGAGACGAAAGAGAGATATCCTGTTCTAAGGGGTTGAACACTCCCTCGCTCGACTCCAATGCAGAACCCAGCCTCCAAATGTCAGACCAAGGGTTGGCATCGGCTTGCCGTTCTAGAATTTGGAGAAACATCGGTTGAATCGGAGAGGATAAGAAAGTGGGAGAAATCACGACTCTCACTGTCCCCTTTCTTTTAGAGTGTGGCATTTCAAGAAACTCCCCCAAACTTTTCAAATGAAGCAAATAGCAAGGTAAGCTACACCAAAACAGAAAATTCACTGGAGCGAGCAGAACACCATCAGGGACCGTTTGCCATCTTGACTCCTTCCTGCTCTTGAACAAACTTGACGGGCTGAAGTTAGGATCTAAAGTGGTGAATTGGATTAGAAACTATTTGACGGACAGACGCCAGAGGGTGATGGTTAATGGAATTCGCTTGGAGGAAGGAAAGGTGAGTAGTGGAGTCCCTCAAGGATCGGTGCTGGGGCCGATCCTGTTTAGTATGTTTGTGAGCAACATTGCTGAAGGGTTAGAAGGCAAGGTTTGCCTTTTTGTGGATGATACCAAGATTTGTAACAGAGTAGACACTAAGGAGGGAGTGGAAACATGAAAAAGAATCTGTGAAAGTTAGATGAATGTTCTATCTGGCAACTAAAATTCAATCAAAATAAAGAATCCCTTATAGAAAAAGCATTCTCATTATAACCAAATACAAAATTGGTATACTACAATAGAATAATCTGAGTTATCTAAATAATCTAAATTGTCTAAGTTATAAAAGATATAAACATTTTATTAATTTCATTCTTGTCATCAAAATCTCATTAGAGCACATACATGTAAAAAGACTAAACAAACAATGAGCTAAAAAACATACATAAGTGCAAATACCAAGACAGCCAAAGGAGTTCACACTGTTCATGAGGTAAATATATAAAAGTCACTTAGCTTGAAAACAGTGGAGCCAAGGCAACAGGTGAGCACCCAGGCCATCCAAAAGTCAGGTGAAACAAATCCAATCAAGTCCCAATCCAAAAAAGAATAAAGTGCTGAAGTGCAGGTGCAGATACGATGAACAAACAGCAATATCTCAGTATCTTTTCTTTATTCTTTTTTGGATTTGGACTTGATTGGATTTGTTTCACCTGACTTTTGGATGGCCTGGGTGCTCACCTGTTGCCTTGGCTCCACTGTTTTCAAGCTAAGTGATTTTTGTATATTTACCTCATGAACAGTGTGAACTCCTTTGGCTGTCTTGGTATTTGCACTTACGTATATTTTTTAGCTCATTGTTTAGTCTTTTTACATGTATGTGCTCTAATGAGATTTTGATGACAAGAATGAAATTAGTAAAATGTTTATATCTTTTATAACTTAGACAATTTAGATTATTTAGATAACTCAGATTATTCTATTTCAGTATACCAATTTTGTATTTGGTTATAATGAGAATGCTTTTTCTATAAGGGGTTCTTTATTTTAATTATATTTGCTATTGGTGAATCCTTTTTTGTTTTTGAAAATTTTTCTCTCTCAGTTTTGTTTGGATTGTGTTTAACTAAAATTCAATGCCAAGAAGGTGCAGAGTAATGCATTTGGGGATTAGAAATCGGAAGGAGCCTTATGTGCTGGGAGGTGAGAGGCTGATATGCTCAGGATCACTTCTCCTCTGCAGAGAGGCCTACTTCTTCTGATACTTTGTTCTGTCCTCCAAGTGGACCTCCAAACATGATATCAGTCGTAAACTCAAACCTCACAACACCACAGTACTTCAAAGCCTATTTCAACTCTGGAGGAACTTAGACGTAGACCTCTTTGCTTTACAGGACAATGCCAAGTGCCCATAATTTTGTTCCCTCAGGCCAACACATCAGGCCATCGTTCCTTGGATAGGACACCTACTCTACGCCTTTCCACTAGTCCCATTCCTCTCTAGGGTTCTTCAAAAGTCATCAAGGTCTGCACATCTCATCCTGATTGCTCTTCGATAGCCCAGACAAATCTGGTTCCCTCTTCTGGACCTTCTCAAAGCTCCACCCATCTCTCTCAGGACCTCCCCCTCCCTTCTCAAGCAACAGAATGGACAAGTTCTTCATCCCAATCTGGTGAGCCTCAAGCTAACTACATGAAACTACTACTATTTATTATTTCTATAGTGCTGAAAGGCGTACACAGCGCTGTACATGTTAACATACAATAGACAGTCCCTGCTCAGAAGAGCTTACAATCTAATTTAGAAAGGATATTTTAGGGTGGAAATTGAAAGGAGAGTCCTGGCTACAGTTCCCATCTCCTAGTCAAAGGAAGTATTTTTTGCAGACAATCTAAGTGCACATGTTTTTCTTAGTGGACCTCTTTCCAGCACCAGGACCCCCCTCCCTCCCACATGTCCAACTGTGCACATCCTTACTTACCTCCTCCACCTATTGGATTCAGACCGTGACAAATTCTGTGTGCATTCATTTAGTAGCAATATCTGCCTATTGTATCCCAAGTGGATGGGAAGCCCCTAGTGTCACACTTCCTCAGAGGCCTCACCAATCTCCGATCTCCACTTCGTGATCTGCCTTCACCATGGGATCTCATCAATATTATCTTGGACCAGCTCATGCACAATCCCTTCAAGCCGCTGGGTAATGCCTCTCTTACATTCCTTACATGGAAGACGGCTTTTTTAATAGTCAGTGAATTCCAGGCATTGGTGACTCACTATCCTTATACTCGGTTCTTTCCTAATTTTGTGCAGCTGCGCACACACCTGAAGATCCTACTGAAAGAAGTTTCAGATTTCTACCTCAATCAAAACATAGTTCTATCATCCTTCTTCCCTCCTCCACATGCCTTATCAGTGGAACAACACTTCTATACTGCAAGAGAGTGCTCCTGTTTTACCTCTGAGAAACTGCAGCCTTACATCATACAAATCAGCTTTTCATCGATTTCAATCCAGCCATTCTGGGTCAACCAGCCTCTTAAGTGAATCATCTCCATGTGGATTTCCCATTGTATCGAATTCTGCTATACCAAAGCATATCAACCACATCCTGGCAGGATTGGTACTCACAAATTGTGCATTACAGCTTCTTCAGTAGCAAACTAATGATCAATTCCAATACAAGATATCTGCAAAGCTGCAACCTGGTCCTCAGTTCACACTTTTGCTAAGCATTACTGTTTGGACCATAGCACGGCACAGAACATTTGTTTTGGACAATCCATCTTATGCAATTTGTTTGGTTCTTAAAGATCTATCACCACCAGTCTTAATACACCTTCTAGCTTGGGACTCACCAATAAGTGTGCCTGCATCTCCCCTGCTTATCTCTGCTTTCCTGTAACAGGGGTTCTCCATAGACAGCAGGGGAATGCAACTACACTTACTCTATTGCCATCCTCACAAATATATATCCATCTATATATCTTCATCAGCTAGAGACAAAACTGGCAAGGGGAGGAGCCTCGGAAGATGGGAGTTCCTGCACATGCCCAGTAAGCCAAAAGCTTACTGTAGCTAGGGGAGAACACAGACACACAGGATCAGTCTAAGGCTTTACTAATAAGTATGGCTGCATTCCCCTGCTTTCTAAGGAGAACACCTGTTACAGGTAAGCAACTTTAAGTGGTTTGTCAAACAATATTTTTTCAGATGCATAATACTTCAGTAGAGCACAACTGCATGTGTACTATGATATCATCAGCAGGTCTTGGCTGCTTTTAGTTGCCCAAGATTTGTCAGTATCCCTCCCACTACAGTGGGCACATTACCTACTTAGTGCAAATATAAAATGATTTTGAAAGTAAATTGTAAGCATTTTCTCAGGGTTTGATCACTTGCCTTATTTTTACATTGAAGAAGTCATCTTTGTTGTTATATTTTTAGTTGTTAAAAACTTTAGGATGTGGCATTTTCTGTGTGTCTCATCAGTATCCCATAACAGAAATCTAGTCTGGCCTTTGATTTTAAGTCATCTTGATTTATGAAAAGAAAACAATAATAAGCAAGGCAAACTGCAGAGTTCTAATCATTGATTTGTAATGGAATTCTAACCACTGTTGTAATTGATTATGTATTTGCTGACATCTTATGCCTTCCCTAATCTAATTGGATTTACCAAAACAGATGGCTTTAACAGCACTAGAAAAAGCTTCATCGTATATTGCAGCAGTGAATGTAAATTCTGTGTTTTAGGACAGAATTTTTTCTCATATTTGTATCTTCTTGCTCTCTGCCTAGCTGGTCTATCTGGGGTTCTGTCCTGAGGCAGCTGAGACAGCTCTGAAATTCTATGAAGGAAATATAGAGCTAGCTGCACAGACCTTGGTATATCACAATGGAATTCTACCTCCTCAATTCCTCAACCAGTTGAAAGAACATCCTCCATCCAAAAGTGATTCCTCAGGCTCTGAAGGTAAAGACCACAAACAAAGGGCTAATTCCATATCCTTAATACAAAAACCTTTCTCCTTTCAAAACCCTCTCCTACTGGGTCTATTTCCTGTGTGGTTGTGTTGAGACTACAACTCACATAATTTGCCAGTCTCTCAAGATAGAAACACAAAAGTTCACTGCTAAAACGGTGGAGGGGAAAAGGTGCTCACCGCAGGTACAGGAGCAAGGCCATCCACCGCCCCGTGGAGCGGTGAATGGCCTTGTCCCCACAGTTAAAGGAGGGAACATGCGCGATCATCGATTGCGTGCGGCCCCTCTCTCTCCCCCCCTTACCTTCATGGCACATTTTAAGGTTTGAGACTTGTTGAAAGCCGCCGGAACGTACGTGCAGTTGCGTGCATGTGTAGGCAGAAGCTTCTCCTCTGACGCAACTTCCGGTTGTATCAGAGGAGAAGCTTCCGCCCACACACGCACGCGACTGCATGAACACTCCGGCAGCTTTCAACAAACTACTCAAACCTTAAAACGCGTCGTGAAGGTAAGGGGGAGGGAGGGAGATGCACGGACCGCATGAGGGGTACCGAAGGGCAGTGAGGTGGCAAGAGGGAAGGGTGGATGCTACAGAGATGGGGACGGGGCGGTGAAGGGGATGGTGGTCCAGTGACAGGGCACTGATGGGGACAGATTTTTTCCCCGTGTCATTCTCTACTCTAAATGTTGAGTTAACCGGGCATGTGCTAACCGACAAAAAAAACAAAAAAAAAACAACAAAAAACCTGATATTCAATGCTGGCGACTGGATATGGTCTGGCATTGAATATCCGGTTTCAACACTGATGGCAGACATAACAGCACTGCCTGCTACCAGCTGAATATCAACTGGATTGTATTCAAGCACAATTGAAAAATAGTGCCCAGTCTGTCATCCGGTATTCCCCACATAGTCTGCTTAATGTCTCTTATAAAAGCTTGTACAGAATAGAACATGAAAGGGGATAACGAAGGGGAAGTCCAAATCATTTCAAGTATAAGACCGAGGCTAGTTGCCATCAAAAATATTTCATGTCTGCATGTTGCAGCAGCTTTCTTTTTATCTTTTTTTCTTCTGTTGCTAGGGAATCCCATCTTGTTTGTCTGTCTTGCTTGTTTAGATTGTAAGCTCTTTCGAGCAGGGACTGTTTTCTTACTCTTTGTGACTCTGTACAGCACTGCGTGCGTCTGATAGTGATATAGAAATAATTAATAGTAGTCGTAGTATCCTGCTTGTAACTTTGAAAGGGAGCAAGTTCCTTACCAGTAGCAGGAATTCTCCATGGATAGCAGGATACAAATCTTCACATATTCAAACGTCTCTCCTTAAAGACGTCTTCTTCTCTAAGTTCTTTTAGAGACTGAGGAAGCTGCAGGTGCCAACAATGAGTGAGAATTCATGCACATATACAGTAGAACTTCTCAAAGTCTTCCATATTTTTATATAAACTGGGAAAGTTTCTCCATATGGGCTCCATCGGGTACCCATCCATGGAGACTTGTTTCCTGCTGTCCACTGAGAACATGCCACAGGTAAGTAACCTGGTTTTAGTGTAGTTATTACCTGCTGTTAATGAAGCATGCAACAATATAATCAAAAGTAACTATTTCTTCTATATGAATTAAGGAAAACGACACTTGGATAGAGCCGACTATAATAAAGAGAGCCGACTATAATAAAGAGATTTTTTTTTTTTTTTTAATGAATAGGGACAGCCAGTACATCATCGACAGCTGATGAGGAGAAGGAAGTAGATCTAGTCAAGGAAATCCTGGACGATATTCCAGAACATGAAGAGGATTATCTGGATTTGACCCTAGAAGAGGAAGGTCATGTCATTGCAAAATACCTTTCGTATGTAGACAACAAAACATCATCAGAATATAAAAAAACCTAGGGTGGAACTCGTTGGATCAGGTTACCCAAAGCTCAGATGACCTGACAGCACTGTACCTTACGTAAATAAAGAAGATTTGAGTGTTAGCATATGGTTTAATAAACATGTACTTTTTGAATTCACAAATAAGCCTTAAAATCTAATGCCTTAAATCATCATATACAGTCTATATTAATTGTTCTGATTAAACATTTATACCTTTTCAGAATTTTATAGATTTTCATGGATATATGAAATATTTTAGTGGGGAAGGAGGGAGTTACTACCCAAAATATTTGTAAGTCTTGTTAAGCAGCAGATGTATTATATGAAAGTGTTATTCAGACTGGCATATGCATAAGAGTAGGACATATCTCCCATTCTTAAAAGTGAAGAAAAAGCAGTCTTAGCTTTCTGTTGGTATAAAATACTGTTCTAAACAAACCTGAATGGATATTTGGCACCAGAGACCATTTGCTGTTGGTAGAAAGGTCGTCTTAACATTGGCCATATGCTTTTTGGGGGTCAGTTATTTTAAATAAACAAGTGCATTAATAATCACAGAAACCAAAACATTTACATACTATACTGCTGTATAGAATTTCCTGATTTTATTTCAGCTTTTGGCTGCTTTGAGCAGTATGTGCTATTTTGTGTTAGAATTGAATAGAATGATTATTTATATAGTTGGGATGGCGAAGAGAGCAGAAGTACACTATTTCCCTGCTATGTCATGTTAATTGAGTGGAAGATATTTCAGACCTAGATATGTCTGTATGACTGAATTCATTTTGAAAGTAGATTGTCATGAAAAAGAAAAAAAACGTCTTTAAATCTGACATACATTTCAGTTTCTGTTTTCAATTAATGCAGTGTCTAGATTAAAGACCAGAAAGAGCTATTAGAGATTATTCAGACATCTATCTAGTTTAGTCTATTACAGTGCCTTGTAAGTCTTCACACATTAAGTTACATGGTAATACTTTTAAAACAAATAGTTAAAAATATTTTTTTCATTCAACAAAAATTCAACAAACTGCTAGAGAGGGTGCAGAGACGAGCAATGAAGCTAATGAAAGGTATGGAGAACCTGGACTACGAGGAATGACTTAGGAGACTGGGGTTGTTCTCCCTTGAGAAGAGGAGACTGCGAGGGGATCTGATCGAGATTTTCAAAATACTGAAAGGATTCGACAAAATGGAGCAGGAAAAGAAGTTATTTACAATGTCCAATGTGACACGGACAAGAGGACATAGACTGAAGCTGAGGGGGGACATGTCCAGGACGAATATCAGGAAGTTCTGTTTCACACAGCGAGTAGTGGACACCTGGAATGCTCTCCCAGAGGAAGTAATTGCAGAATCCACCGTTCTAGGATTTAAGGGTAAACTAGGGAGGAGTCTAAGGAAGTCCCTGATTGGCTGAGGTGCCCTGGCCTCTCCAAAGGGAGGAGCCTGAGGTACCTCAGGCCTCTCCTCATACATCAGATGATGCGCTGGGGTGGGGCCTAAGACCGCTATTGGGCAGCGGGTGGCCGAAGGGTAGGAGCAAGAGGAGAGTCTGGGCACCGCTCCTGCTCCCAATTATTTTACAGGTACTGGGTGGGTGGGCCGAGGTGTGGTTGGCCTAAGAGCAGGAAGGACTGAGCACCCCTCCTCCTCACAATTTTTTGGTGCCAGGGGTGTGGGTCATGCCGGGAGGGGGGCGAGGGCCATGCTGCATGCATGCAGCATTTTAAAAAAAAAACCAAAAATGCTGATGGCAAGGAGTTGGTATCCCTCCTGCTTTTTACTCTGTGGAGGGGGGAGGCACGGCAGAGCAGGGCAGGCAAGTGAGATCGGAGCCTGGGGGGGTGTCAGGCAGATCTGGGCTGGGCTGAGCCCTGACAGCAGTGACAGGAGGCTGCTTCTCCTGTCACTATTGTCAGGGTGTGTGCAGGAGCAGTGATCGCTCTGGCCGTGGGTAGGGGGCGTGCTAACGATCGTCCCCATTTGCATGCAGGCCTTTACTGAATCAGTCGGCCGGCATGGAAACGGATCATGCACGGTTTGGAGGTTTAGTGAATCCTGGCCTAAGTGACTGTGCAGATAATGGACTTTACTACTCATGTTATAGCCAAGCCTCTTGAAATGATAGAACATATCCTCTAAAATTGTGTGTAATTGCCTTTGCCAAGAAAGTTTTTCATCAAAAACAAATGAAGACCAGGCACATCATTCAAGTTCATTCATTGATGCTATGAAATGTGGGTCATTTATAAGTTGTCTGATCTGTGGCCCAACAAAAATTCCTGTCTTCAGTTTTTCCACAGTAAGTCCAGGTAACATATGTGCTATGAGGTTCATAATCGAAATGGAAATATGTCAAAAAACCTGTAGGAGGGGTGATCAAAAAGACAGGTCATCCAAGTGCCGATAATCGAAACAGGTTTTAGATGTATCTAAAATCAGCTAAGGCCTTTTCACTGCCACTGTGTGCCCAGAGTGAAAAGGGGCGTTTTTGAATGAGTGGTGAGGGCAGGATGTGGGTTGGCCTAGACTTAGTCATCCAGCAGCGATAATCAAAAGTTTAATGAGACTGCCTAGGCGGAACTTATACGTTGTGATTTAAGCAATCTAAAAACAGGTCTAAGGGCCCAGAAGGTATCCAAAGTGACTAGATAACCACTGCAGAGACAAAGTACAGACACACTCCTGCAGTGATAACTGACCACCCCCCCATCTCGGCCATAAAAATTGGAATAAAAAAGTACATACCTGCCTCCAGAACATCAGCACCTGGCATAGGAAAGCCTAGACTGGGATGATGAGCTAGTGAACCAGAGGAGGACCCAGGCCCATAAGCCACTCTAACCACTACATTCATGGTGAAAAATGTGCACACAGTGTAAGAAAAACTCAAGAGGAAACAATCCAAGAAACATTTTTCTTAATGAAATACATGCACAAAAATACTATAGTTGTTGACTAGTCTAAAATTAATACAAATAAGCAATGTTTGTGGCTGTTCAAGCCTTTTATCAGTATTTTGAGTGTTGTCTTTTGTTGAGCACAGCTTGGATTCAGGCAGGCATCGAATGGCATGGCTGCTGGTAGTGTTCCGGTGCGATCTGAGTTGATACAATTAGTGACTGGCTTTACACAAACAAACACTCTCTCAATATTGGTAAATCCTGTGGTCTTCTACTTCCAATTAACAGTAGTGAGACTCTATCAGGAATAATATCCATCAAATCCATTCCTATAAAAATAGAACCAAAAATAAAACTACTAGGAGTTATCATAGATAAAGATCTCACCTTCCACGATCACATCAGTTCGGTCGCTAAGATTTGCTTTTTCAAACTTCGTCTTATCCGCTCTCTAACTTCTATCTTAGAGACAGATGCGATCAAAATTCTAATTCATTCTCTAGTTATCACCCACCTTGATTATTGCAACTCTCTCTATAACGGACTTCCTCAAAAAGAAATTCGGCGTCTACAACTAATTCAAAACACTGCAATAAAACTCATCTACAAAGCCAGTAAATTTGATCACGTTACCCCTTTACTAAAAGAAGCACACTGGCTCCCAATTACACACCGAATCACTTATAAAACTATTCTGCTCACTTTCAAAATCAGACTTTTTCATCTGCCCTCATACCTTGACAATCTCCTCATTCCTCAACGCTCAGTACGCCTCCTTCGGTCAGCAGATCAGAAACTCTTATCAATCCCTTCTTTGAAAGATTGCTTCTACACCAGGAAAACAAACTTTGCAGTCATAGCTCCCACCTTGTGGAATGCTCTACCACAGCTACTCCGATTTGAAAATCAACTCGACAAATTTAAAATAAACTTGAAGACCTTCCTATTTAGCGATGCTTATTCTTGTATTTAGATTTTACCTTAAACACATATAATTTTTTCTTTTCCTCCTCTCTCTACCTTTTTCTTCTTCTATATCTCACCAACCGCTTTCATAAAGCAATCCCATCCCATTTGTTTTTTCCCTCTTCCCTCTTTCTCCCTTCTTCTTTAACATGTAACTTTCCCCCACCCTCCCCATTTTGCCTCACTTTCAAGTTTGTCTAGTTAATGTCCTCAGTGTGCACTTAGAATGTTCTTAAACTACCTATTTATTCAATTTTCTCATATTATTTTTATTGTACACCGGCCAGATACTTGCTGATGGTAGGTATATTAAAAACCAATAAACTTGAAACTTGTCCACACCTGTACAGTAGTCCCTCAGAGGTCAATTGTTTTTTGCCCAATGTTCATGTTTGGCTCTGCTATCCCAAAGGCATAAAACTTAATAAATTCAACCATATCTAAGAAACTAGAGTGGATGCTGTCTATACAATGCAATTTTCTGGATCAGTGTCCCAAATAACCCCAAGAATAGCTCCAAAAACCCAAGGCACCAAGAGCTTTCCTGATGTCCTATCTGAATACCTTTCTGAATTTTTATTGATAGCGGATCAATAGGCAACAGGAAGAGAAGTGGGGATAAGGGGCAGCCCTGGTGTGTATCCCTGTGTAACTCAAAGTGATCTTTGAGGGTTCGATTTAGCAATATTTTAACTTGGGTGTCAAGTATAAGCTCCTCATCCAGGTTATAAAATTTTCTTCTAGCACATGCCCCAAAACAAATACTGCCTTGACATACTATCAAAAGCCTTTTCCATATCCAGTCCCACTATCAGGCTCATAATAAAAAAAGACATCCAAAAAGCATCCTAAATCAGCACTTGGATGGCCTGGTGAGTGCTGCCCGATTCACGATTTGAATCAATTCACCGATTCACTTCGGGTGAATCTATTCAAATCGATTTAAAAACAAAAAAAATTGGCCTCCCGATTCGGTGAATAACCCTCCTGCTTTAGAGGGCGAGGTGGGAGGAGCAGTCAGGAAGTACTGTGGTGTCTGGCTTCACCCTGGCCTCCCGTGCATCCATTTACCTAATTCCAGCAGCGGAGCAGCCTGCAGAGAGGATCACCGATGCTTTAGCGATCCTTGCAGGCTGCCATTGGCCTCCAGAGCTGTTGTTTCCTCTGCCGTGATCCTGCCTTTGACATCAGAAGAGGGGCGGAACTGCGGCAGAGGGAAGACAGCTCCGGAGGCCGATGGCAGCTTGCAAGGATCGCTAGCACCAGCGATCCTCTCTGCAGGTTGCTCCATTGCTGGAATTAAGTAAATGGATGCACGGGAGGCCAGGGGGAAGCTAGACACCACAGCGGGGTGGGGGCTCGCCTCAGGGGAAGTTGGTTTTTTTTTTTTTCTGTTATAGGCCTGATATTTTTTGGCCTATTCAAACAAATGAAGAAAAAAAAAGCCGGCAGCGCCCTGACAGCAGTGACAGGAGGCTGTGTCTCCTGTCACTACTGTCAGGGCTCATCCTGACTCAATCCGATCTGTATAGTCAGTTGGGGGCATGAAAATGGTTGGTGAATCAGTCGGCTTGCCTCCAATCGCACACGGATCGGAAGGTTAGTGAATCTAGCGCTAAGTGTCATAAAGGTGCCCAAACTGACCAAAGACCACTGCATGCATCAAGGTAAGACACCCTTCCCCTCCCCAGTGCTCACTGACCCCCCTTCAACAACACAAAAATTAGAAAAAGGTACATACCTGTCTCTAAAACAGCAGCATCTGGTATGGAGAAGCCTATTAAAGCTGTACACAGCCTGGTGGGTGGGCTAGTGAACCATAGAGACGAGGATCCAGGCCCATCAGCCACTCTAACCACTATATTTATGGTAGAATGTGTGAGCCCATCCAAAACCTACTTTACTGCCATATAGGTAAGCACCTATAGTCATAAGTGCTATTGGGGTAGTACACAAGAGGGTATCATAGGTTTTGGGGGGGGCTCACTATAAATTTAAGGGATTTTTGAAAGATATTTATTTAAAACATTTGTAACTTGCATATCAAACGTCTGCAGATACCACTATTATATACATAATAAAATTAGACAAGACTTGCACAAATCAAAATACAATAAAAAACACCTACAAATAAACTAATAACAAAAACAATAAAATACCCAAATCTGAACTGCATCAGACAGCTGGCACCCTTTATGTGAAGGTCACAGCAGTGCCATCTAAGGTGTTCCATTGCTCTGGATGGCTATGTGGCCAGTCTTTTACTATGCTGCCCCTACCCAAGTCAGGATTAGGATATTTTCAACATGGATGCTTTTCTGATTGAAAATATGGTATAAAGTTGGACGTCCAGCACTTTGCCATTCAAAAATGGCCATTTTTGTTCCTCCAACTCTGGATGTTCAGCTGAAAATGTCGTTAGACTTAGATGGGGGGGGGTTTCAAAAAAATGCCCCTCCATAGCTGCAGTTCTACCCTTACCCTTGTGCTCATGAAGGACTAGCAGTGATCTAGTAAAATCCATGGATATCTCCCTGGAACAAAGCCAGCTTGATCCATATGTATTAAAAGTGGTAGGAACTCATTCAGGCGCTTAGCTAAAATGGCCACTAGCAGTGTGGCATCTTGGTCTAGCAAAGAGATGGACTGGTATGACCCCACTTGAGCAGGGTCTTTACCTGGCTTAGGCAATAAAACAAGATGAGCAAGGTGCTGGTGCTCTAGGCCTTTGTGTTCAGTTGGTTATATGCCCCACACAAAGGGGTTGATATTAAATCCTTTAGGTTTTTATAATATTCTGGCCCATACCCATCTGGTCCCGATACCTTAGTGGGCTTAAATTCTTAATGCTTCCTAGTATTTCACTACAGGATATGGGCACATCTGTGTATATTTAGCTGAGCTTCAGTTAACTTAGATAATAGAATTTTGTGAAAAAATGTGTTGCATAGATCTTCATCCAGGAGACTAAGTATATAGCTCCCAGTAATATTGCACAAATTGGGTTCCGATATGATTTTCTGTCATGTACGTGACCCCCTTTGTGTCTAAATAAACCAGCAACAACAGCTTACTCAGGGTAGTGTCGCATCAGGAATTGTTAGGCTTAAATCCTGCACTCTCTGTCTGATGCATCACCTGTTGCATTTACTTTGTCCAGAAACTTCTGAGGAGCAGCTTTATCTAAAAGGGGAATTGATTTCCTATCTTTCTATATTCTTAGATGTGCTGGATAGACAAGGGCAAAACATACTCCTTTCTTGTGAAGCGAAGTGCATAATGGGAGCCATCTGTTTCTGTTATAATTTATATGAGATTTTTTTCAAATTGTAAACCACTAACATCAGTATTAAAATCAAATCAGAGTTAGTTTCAGAGAGCATAGATGCTCCTCAGCCATGGCCTCACACATCTTTTCTGTACATCTTCCTACTGTGGCTAATGATTGGTAGAGTGTTGCATCGAGTGGTACACCACAAGGGCCAAGTGATTCTGATGGCTCCAAACCAGCTGTACTGGCCATGGTATATGGATCTCATTCAACTGTTGGCCAACGAACCATTGAGAGTTCCAGTGATGAGGGGTCTGTTGTCTCAGGGACCCATTCTAATAGAAGATCCCTCCTACTTTGTTCTTTCGGCCCTGGTTATTGAAAGGTCAAAGCTTTGAAGGAAGGGCTGCTCAGAGGTCATAGCTACTCTGTTGCAAGCCAAGAAGCATTCCATGTCAAACGCTTATGCACGTGTATGGTGCCTATTTAAGTCCTGGTGCGCTCAGCGGGCTATTTTACCATTCCATTCATCTCTTTCTCAGCTTCTCTCATTTCTACAGGATGGGCTTTCTAAGGGCCTGGATTACAATTCCTTATGGGTTCAAGCGACAGCGATAGCATGGGACAGAGGCTGAATCTCTCATTCTTCCTTGGCCTCGCTGCCTAATGTCATGCGCTTTTTAAGAGGAGTCAATCAGCTTGTCAGTTTTGGTGGCTGGTGCAGTTGATTCTACTACTTCCATAGCATGCAAATCTGCCTCATGAAACATCATTTTAGATATCCTGAAAACCTGACTGGCTGGGTTTACCTCAGGACAGACTTGGGAACCACTGGGCTAGAACATTGCAGAGGAAAACAGTTCCAGTTGTTTCTTCTGAACACTTGAGTCCACTTCCATCACATTACTGTTATACATGAACACAGCAGGAAGCTAGCCAAGATGATAAAAAAGGTAAGCAGTGATTTAAGAAAGATCATAGGCCTCGGTCTCAAAGCCTAATTGATTATTTGATGTGAAATGCTAGCTCTTATTTGCCACAGACCTAGACCTGGACCTAAAAAGACCAAATGATTCTAACAAAGAAACTGGAACATTCTAGAAGACAATTTCCAAAAACATTTACCCTGGTAACCAATGATCAAAAATCCCTCGATTTCTGCTTGTTTTGTAAGCCTCCTCCAACACATTGTATTAATTAAACAAATTCCAGCCAAACCACTGGTAAAAAGTTTAATGATACTTGTAAATAAGGTATAAGCAATTTTCACTCCAAGGTTTCCTTAAGCACAGTTAAGTCTCATTTAATAAAGCTATGCTTGTGCCCCTTAAAGTCAAACAGCTCTGGTTCATTGGAGCCATATGGTAATACTCATACCCAGCAGTAACAGATACACTCTTCAACCCACTGCAAGAACAGAGGTGGCACAAAACCACAGGATTTTTCTACCTTAAACGAGAGGCCGCTGCAAAGTTCTCAGCCCAACCACGAGAAGAATAATGTGGAGTCATGAAACTTACAAGTTATTCCACACTTTTCTTGATACTTTTCGTTTCAACGAAATGAAATGAAATCCTCTTTGAGGTGCACTGAGTGAGCTAGTGGAAGAGATGGGTACTTGTTCCCGTTATGGAGCAGCACAGCTTTGATGCTCCTAGATGAGATGTCAATGAAGAGACGCCACTCTTTCAGGTTACAGGCAATTCCAATTGCCTCAAACCAGACTAGGCACTTTGTAGCAGAAGCAGAGCACATGATGATGGCTGAAGGTGGAACAAGCTTGCTGATGCTTCCTCTGAACTGTGGCTTGCACTTTCATCCACCAAGTTTCACTGCTTGAGCCTAGATGTCAAAAGCTCAGCACTGGACTTGGTGAGACCAAGATCTCTGATTACGTCGCTGAAGTCTTTTTGGTTTGGATAGTATGGGTTTCTCTCATTAGCTGCACCACTGATAATGTAAACTGAATCTACAACATCTCCCTCATTCTCCGACTTGCTGTTCTCTTCTGAAGACAGCTGCACTCTCTCTGGGGGAGTGGGTATGAGGAGCTCAGGGCAATATGACACCAGATTGATGGATGAAGGAATGTCCAGATATGCGACTGCAGATGCATGCTTGTTAGTTCAACATTTGGAAGGGTCCACCATGCAGAAATAGCAATTGCTTGAGTGGTCAGTGGGTTCCCACCAAATTCTTGGGACAGCAACTTCATGGCTACCTCCTACCTTAATGGACTACCTCCTCCTAGCTCCTCTCTCCTCCCCCTCCTGTTCCCTGCTCCCCAACCACTCCCCCCCCTCTGCCCTCCTTTCCCTCCTCCCTTCACTTGCTCCCCCTTCCCTTCTCTCTCTACGTCCCCTCACCTGCCTCTTCTTTGAATGCCTATAATTTTCTTTGTCCTGTAACTTTACTGTGAATGTCAATTGTAACCTGTTCTGAGCTTCCGGGAGAACGAGCTAGAAATCTAAATAAATTGATTTGATGGCAGTAACCCGGCAGTAAGAAGCACTACAAGCCTTTACCATAGTGCATTGTGGGTATGCATCCCAACATGCCCTTTCCTCCATCCATTTCTGTCCACAGCCTGAATTCCCACACAAATCTTTTTTTTACTGCAGTGCTTGCAGTATTGTTTGCCACACAGCAATATTTTACCGCACCTTAGTAAAAGAGCCCCACTTATTACCCAGTAACAACAAAAAAAGTTATACAGTTATAAAGTAGGAAGAAAATGAAGGATGATACTAATTATTAATTTTGAACTTATTTGCTTTAACAAAATATTGGTTTTATTTCTTTCACAAGGGAAATCATGGTTGAACTGAACAAAAACCTCAAAGGGAACAGGCATTTTAGCAATGCCAAGCAAAAACAAAAAGGTAGACAGCAGTCTGTGGTACGCAGAATTAGATACAACTTTTTCTGAATGAAACAAAAACCTTTCTTATATTTTGCATGCCAACTGGATTGAAACATTGAGGTAAAAACAAACAGATGTACAGTATGTTATATCTATATTTTTTTTTTTTGGTTTGAAACGTTTTTATTAAAAAGCAAACAGACAAACAATGTCGTATTGGACTTGTATATCTATATTTTAACCGCTTTTCAAAAATATTTTTGTTACATTTCAAATGGATCTTGATTTTAAACAGTTAAAAGGGTTGTTTTTTTTAACCAACAAGTGCACTGGTATTGTAATACCTAAAAAGCAGCTTATAAAGCATACATATTAGTAATAATGGACTCAACGAATCCTGTCAAGTTTTCCATGTAATAGATATAACCAGGTCCAAAATATGATCACATAGTTAAACTACGATCATCGTTATGATCCAATTTAAAATGTTTGAGAAGAAAAACAAAATGTTATCTTTATGCTACTGAACCACACAGGGCATATTGGAGAAATATTTCTTCATTTTATACTGAGCTTTTGATTAAACAGGATACCAAAGTGCTTGTCAAGCTGGTATCATATCTGCAGCCATCTCTGCCTTGGTAAACCAGGTCTATGCTTGGCCAACTTAGGAATTGCCTCCAAGGTGACAGAAGAAAGATTATTGTCGTAGCTGGCAGATGCAGTGAGATCTCCTTGTGTTAAATTTATGGAAATAAAGGGAATTCCTCTCGGCACATCAGAACCAAGCTAATGGGGAGTCACTTGGTAAGCTGCTTTCAAGTACAGACAGCACTTTGTGCTTGAAAAGTCACAAATAAATTTAGTGAATGAGCTAGCACGGCTAAGACTCAGTTTCATTCTCATACGCTATACCTCTTTCTAGGCAGCATGACCCAAAAGGTAGGCATGAAATGTAGCAAGAAAATTTACTCAAAACCCAAATATCTGCAGGCTCATTATCAGTTCCTATTTAGTGTTGCACAAATGGTGAAACTCAGATGTTCACAGCAGTAATCAAGGATTAGTACAACTAACATATTAGCATACGAAAAACAAAGAGCAAAGTAGATGAATTATTATACTGTTATATGGTTTATAGTTGTGGGCTTTCCTTGAAGGTCCTGATTATTGATAGCTGCTGTGGGAAAAGAAACGTGAGCTCTACCTCCAGGGCAGTGGAGTTGGTACATAAAACCTTCCGACTGCTTTGGTTATGGTATCCCCACTTCGACTCCAACTTTGACTCCTTTATTTATATAAATCTATACAGGAGTTTGTGGGGACAGGGACAGAGCTCACAGGGATGGGGTGGGGACAAACTTTGTCCCCATGTCATTCTCTAGATGCCACTTTCACCAATATAAATATCATACATGAGAGATTTCTATTCCGCCAATACCTTGCGGTTCAAGGCGGATTACAAAAGATTTATGGTTGGACTGTTGCAAAAGGAGATCGTTTCGGAGAATTAGGAAGAAGAAAGGAGTAATCAAAGACCTCAATATCAAAATATATTCTAAAAGTAAAACACATCTTGAAACAAGAAATTTAAGTATTATAATATTTGCATGACATATAATTTAACTCGATTAGGAGTTGGAGTTGGAGCTGGCACATTTTCACTGACTCCACAGACCCTGTCTACCTCACTTGAACCCAAGGAACCTTCATTCTTAGCATAATAATAAAGAAAAAAAAATCTTTCTGTTAAAATGTAACATGGTATGCACTAATCCAGTTGATTTTTTTTTATTATTATTATAGCCAAATACTTTCAGTTATCAAAGTGGCTTGCCTATATAGAATGAATTCATTTCATCAATTTACACAATGTTAAGAAATCTCTTTTAAGCCCACAATATATACTTGAGGCCAATATGGAATTGCTAGGGCACTGTCCATAAGATATTCAGAACCAAACAAAACCAGATCTCAAATCTACCTGAAATGGAGGATAAAATCCTCAGAGGTCCAGAGTAGAATAGCTGTATAAGCATATATACTGTGTTTCCCTGAAAATAAGCCCTAGTCCCTGGATTCGCCGGCAGCAGCACTTCCCCTGCCATGCAACTGTATCCCCGCTGACCCATCTTTCCATCTCCCGTCCGAACCCCACTGACCCTCCAACCGCGAGACCTACATACCTCTCTCCACATAGCAGTGTTGGCAGCACTCTAAACAAGCTGCTTCACGGCCTTCTCCTGTCGGGGCTTTCCTTCTGCCGCATCACTGATGATGTCATCAGCAACGCAGTGCACAGGCGGCCATGAAGCAGCCTATTTAGAGTGCTGCCGACACTGCTCTGTGGAGGGAGGTATGTAGGTCTCGCGGTCGGCGGGACTCAGCTGTGCGGCGGGGGCTGCTCAAGGGTTCTGCTGCAGCTGCACGGAAGGGAGGGACAGAAGCTGAGCAAGGGTTCTGCTGCACAAGGGATGGGAGGGAGGGAATGATAAAAAAACGCTGTGCACAGTGCAAGGGTTCTGCTGCACAGGGAGATGGGAGAGATAGAAAGATGCTGCAAAGGGAAGGCATAAAGGGATGGGTGAAAGGGAAGGAAAGATGCTGCACATATAGGGGAGAGAAAGAAAAGAGGAAGAATTGGAGTGGAGGAAAAAATAAGACCTACCCAGAAAATAAGACCTAGTGTGTTTTTTGGGTCCAAAATTAATATAAGACACTGTCTTTTTTTTTTTTAGGGAAACACGGTAACACCACCCCATATATGGGCACAAAAAACCCCCTCCATATGACTAATACAACTCTGCATGTAATAAAACTGAGCAAATATAAATAATGCACCAGCACTTATGGCCCAGTGGGGCCCCGTTTCACATACAAGCTTCTTCAGGGGATCCAAGTGCTATATTCAAAACAAAAAACATGCTGATTAAAAATAGGTAGAAAAATCATAGGAGAGGCCCAGCCACTTGGAAAAACATGTCCATGTAGCACCAGCATAAACACTAACATGAATGCTGTCTAAAACGAGGTTGCCGACAGCAAGTGCAGAAAATCTCACCTTGAACGGTTTGTGTCAACACTTCACAACGCCTTGGCGTGCTTCTCTGAACAATTAAAATGGCGTACCGCAATTGAAATGATGCCGAGTAATAGCAACGCCCTATTATGGGAGGAGCCAAGTCAAGCAGAAGAAAATACAGGCAGGTACTATTCAATACTGACTCAGCATAGATTACTGATGTTCCATGGCTGGCTTGGCTTTGAAACTCATGTCACAAACAGCACCTCCTAGATAGAAAGAGACAATGCACCACCTCAAAAAAATGCAGCCCATTCAATATTGTTTAAACCAGCGGGCTCTCGGGTGTTTAAAGTATATATCTATTCTTGTTCACATTGGCCTGTCGAGCCATAAGATAAGTGCAAGTTCATTATTTATATTTACTCAATTTCATTACATGCTGACTTGTATTAGTCATATGGAGGGGGTTTTTTTGTGCCTATGAAAGATATTGAGTCCATATATGGGGTGTTATATAGACTTATATAGACTTCACCTCTGGACCTCTAAAGGCTTTTTTCCTCCATTTCAGGTAGATTGAGATATGTTTTGTTTGGTATTTGCTTAGCAAGGTTTTGATCTCTTTTTGTTGTGTTCATGAGATATTCAGCTTTTTTGGTTGCAGCTGAAGCAGGCTATTCAGGTGGGGTTCCCTGAATGGAAAACTCTTAATACTCAATATAGTTTGGAGTTCCTATGTTTCCAGGCTGATTTCATGGGACACCTAGCCGCACAGTGGTATAAATTATTATCTGGGTTTTTAAATAAAAAGCCAAAAACTGGTCTGAGAGACATTTGGAGCATTGAGATTAAGCATAATATTTCTGCTTCTCAATGGCCACGAATTTGGTCTTGGAGAATGAGATGTACAGTGTCAGCATCTGAGACAAACTTGGTTCTTTTTATTACATAGAGCTTTTTGGACCCCAGTTCGTTTACAAAAGTTGGATAGCTCTAAATCTAATAGATGCTGGCACTGTAATCTAGAAGTGGGGACATTGGATCATCTAATTTTTTATTGCCCCTGCATTAGGAATTTTGGAATTCAATTTGGTCTCAAAGAAATTGCTTATTGGAAAATCATGTGGAAATATCATATGATACTGTTCTGTTCGGTATGTCTATGAGGAAAAAAAGTCAATTATCAGCACATAACAATAAGCTTTTGATGATAATGACGGGTGTTGCTATGCAACATATTACTAACAACTGGAAAAATTATAGTAATCTCAATTATACATTTTGGTGGAATTCCCTGTGTCATATTTACAAGATGGAAAGAGCAATTGCAATACAGAAAGGAAGTTATAAAAACTTTTTATAGATATGGAGACCGATGGTTGATTTTTGTAGTGAATAGGCATCATTTTTCTTTGATAATATACATAGGGGGGGTAGGGGGATTGGAAGATAAGATGTAGCGAAATTGAAATTTTGAAGGAATATGATAGTTTTAATGATTGTATAGAAAGATGGGAGGGGGAGGGTTTTTAATTAATTTACATATTAAGAATATAATGTATGATGTTCAAGTGTTTTATGATAGTATTTCATGTTGTTCTTTTTGTGCACTTGATGTAAGTTTGAAAAAGAATAAAGAAATTAAAAAATAAATAAATCTTGTAGTACAATTGATAAACTTTCTGTGATAATGCTTAAATGCTCAACCAACACAGGATACACTCATTCATTTCTTGATCTCATAGCCACCTTCCTCTTACAAGCAATTAAAAATACAGAGTGATAAGTGCTCAGACCCACAGCCTTAAGGGCTCTAATAGTGATATTAAGCAGAGGTTGTACAAGGGACCACCATAGCTTCTTATCAGTCCCTGACTGCTCCTACTGTTCTTAATAATAGCAATGAAGTTGTACACAATTTCACTTAGCTGTTCACTGGAGCGGGTGTTCCTCCATATGCAACTCTGCTTCACCAGTCCTAACAAATATTCTGTTACCACTTGTGCATCTCTATAACCATTGCATTCCTTAAACGCAATGGTGAAGCAGAGAGTTGCATATGAAGGAACAACCACTCCAGTGTACATCTAAGTGAAATTGTGTACAACTTCATTGCCATTATTAAGAACAGTGGGAGCGGTCAGGGACTGATAAGAAGCTATGATGGTCCCTTGTACAACCTCTGCTTAATATCACTTAAGGTTGTGGGTCTGAGCACTTATCACTCTGTATTTTTAATTGTTTGTGTGAGGAAGGTGGCTATGAGATCAAGAAATGAATGAGTGTACCCTGTGTTTGAGCACATGAGATATTCAGGTCACAGCCGATTACAAAATTGCTGCTAGATGACCAATTAGGATTTGGGACTGCTGATTCCTTCCTTCACTGGTCTAATTTTCAGTTCAACCTATGGTCTTTGTTAACAGTATCAGACTGCCCAAAAATGGACCATTACCAAGGTGATCTCTCCTATTATCTGTGGCCTGATGATCGCCGTAGTTATGGTGGGAAGCGAGAGTGCTAACAACAATATCCCTCTCTTTTGAGTCAGGACATGAAAACTCTCCAGGATGCTGAAATTGCCTCCGCTCTTGCTGAAGGTGGTAGCCAAAATTTATCTACTTAGAAAAAGAACAAGGCTTTCTTAACCCTTTCAGGACCAAGGGACATATTTGTCCCATAACTTTAAAATCCTATAAATTTTGATTGGGATAGTCTACAGTTCTAAATTTGATATGTACGGATTCCATATGATACTACCTTTATGTAAACAAACTGGTTCCGACATTCATTCATTAGCGTCGTTGCTAGATTGACGAGAAGATTCACTTGCCACACTGTCCATAAGCCAGAAGTGTGATTTTTTAAAATAAAAATAATGATATTTCACAAAAAAAAAATCAATTTTTTGGCATCTGCAAGCCCTTTTTACCATAAAAATGTCGTCAAAACCACAAAAATTGGCCTACGATCCTTATGGTCCTGAAAGGGTTAACTGTGTACTCGAAATACATCTAGCAACAAGAACCCTTGATTACGTTACAGTACGATAGACTATTTTTAAAGTTCAACCCAAAGAGGTTTACAGCTGAAGAAATACAGTCAATCAAATGTATCCTAATAACCATATACACAAATAAATACATAATACATTAAGAAGTAATTAAGCTACTATACATCTGTGATACCTAAATTCTATATTGTTGAAAGATATGGAATGTAAAGTGTATGGGAGTTGCCCAGAACCTCACACAAGTGAAAATTTCTGGGTCAAAGTGGCGACACAACCACTGGTTTCTCTTGCTACTCCTTAACAGCTATAATACAAGGGGCGCTCAATTTATCTACCTCAGTAGGAGAGAAAAGAGTTTTTAAAAATATTTTATTTTTCATTTTTCAATATAGTCCCTCAAAGCTCTATACACTTCATCCACTTTTCCTGCAATGACTTTTAACCCCTTTGAAAAGAATTCTTCTGTTTGACCTTCAAACCAGAATGTCACATTTTCCTCAACATCTTCATTACTTGAAAACTGCTGCCACAGAGAGATTTCTTCAAAACTTGGAATAGGAAATAATCCAAAGGAGTCAGGTCAGGACTGTAGGGTGGATGGTTCAACTGCTGAAACCCACATTCTCGGATGGCAGCCTGTAATTGTCATGACATGTGGACATGTTGTGAAGAAGCAGCACACATGCTGTAAGTTTTCCTCGTCTTTTCTCCTTGTTTGACTCCGTAAATGATCATTGTGTTGGCATAACTCTCCCTTGTTATGGTTGTCTTGTGTGACATGAACTCCAGAAGCAAAAGTCCTTCATCATCCTAAAAGACTGTTGCCATGACTTGACTGCATTTTTTTTATCTTGAACTTTTTTTGGGTGGGGGATGACTTGTGCTTCCACTACATTGACTCCGTTTTGGATGCAGGATCTCCATGATATACCCTCAACTCCAGTCACCAAACGATGAAAAAAATTAACTTAGTCTTCACGGAGCAACTCCAAGTTCTCCCAACAGCACTGGAACCTCGTGGCCTTCTGACATTCTTAGAACCCATCTTGCACTAACCTTGGACATGCCCAACATTTCATGAATTAGACGAGATACCTATTTCTTCAGCTATTTGGAAAACCTTAATTCGTCTGACAAAATTAAATCCTCTACTTTCTTGCACCTTTCTGTGGATGTTGCTTCTACAGACCATCCAGCATGAGCGTCATCTTCAATGGACTCTATCCCACTTAAACTGCTTGCTCCAAAATTTTACTTTGTAGGACAATAGGGCAGACTCGCCATAAACTGCAGTCATGAGTTTATGGATCTTCTTTGGCTTTATACCTTCTTCTGTGAGAAATTTTATCACTTAACGGTGCTCCAAATCTAGCAGTTTCTTACTTGATTCGCACGAAGACTCTCCCGACATCCTGCCTCTTGGAATGTTAGACTCACACTGAGCCGCAACTGTGCATGAGCAACCTTGAGATATGTCGCAACATGCAGACTTGTTTCAACACACTTGCTACTTTCGTTCATACACAGATAGATAAATTATTGAATGCCCCTCGTATCTCTTAGCTGTACAGCTAATCCATACCTTGGACATACACTGTTTCTTGGTTGTTTGCATACTTGATTCTTTAAAAAGCATTTTTTTTCAGCTACTAACTGCAAGTTTTCAAGACCATTAAGGTCCTTATGACAAATGGAGGTACCATCTTTATGCATCTAGTTTGCTAGACAATGAAAATCAATAATTCCGTCCTTTTGTGTACACCACCACATATCTTTCCATGAAACAATTAAGTCCTGTAATTCAGTGTATTTTCTAGTGAAGTGGTGTGGTAGCTGTGCTAGTTGACTTTTAAAGGTAATAAATAGAGATTAAACAAAACAAAGTAACATGCTACCATTTTTAGCAAACTTAACTTAATACATTTCTGATTAGCTTTCAAAGGCAATTCCTTCTTCAGAAATGAGCAAATGATATGCTTTTATGTTTCACATATATAGACCAGAGCACTGCATGAATGACTTTATGGTGAGAATACTAAAAGGGAAATTTTCAAACCATCCAGGAATATAAAACTTTTTGAAGTTAAAACAATGAACTGTTTTATTATTTATTTGGATTTGCTGACTGCCTTTTTGAAGACATTCACCCAAGGCAGTATACAGCAAGAATAAGTCAAACGCAAGGAATAGGCATGATAAACCCTAAAATTGCACTGCTTTGTTACCTTCTGATCACTCATCTCTCCTTGTTTCTCTCTCCTATCTTTCTCCATCAGATTGTCACTGGAATGCTTTCATGTTTCACATAAATAATCTGATAAATGTTATCATTTGCTTATTTCAAGTCTGAAGGTGGTATTGCCTTTGAAAGCTAATCATGAAATGTTATTACGTTAGTCCAATAAAAAGATCGCCGTACTTTCTTTTCTTTGTAATGTATTTTCTAGAAACTAGTTTCTAGAAGTCTCTGTTTTCCTCCTTCTTTCCCTGCAGTATTATCTGCTCCTTCTGCTCCTGCTTTCAGATTGCACAGTTAGCCTGAAGGGGCCCAATTCTATAAACGGCACCTACCGCAAGTCATTCGTGTTTAGACGCCGTTTACAGAACCACGCCTAACGGCGGCTAAATCAAGTTAGGTGCGCTGCAACTTAGGCAAGGGTTTTTCTTGGTTTAAAATACCGGTGCCTAACTTATTCCATGCCCAAACGCCACCCCCTAACCGCACCCACTTATTGGGTAGGCACCTCAGTGTAGACGCCTATATTGCACCTACCAACTTAGCTGCCTACCTGAAAATTAATTCTTTTTTTTTCATTGGGGGTTTTTTTATGGCATAGTTCAATCAACAGCACCGACTGAACCAATTAAAAAAAAAAGTTAGGTGCTTAGATCGGCATATCTAGGCACCTAACTGTAGCCAACTTTTATAGGATCAGGCCCAAAGAGCAAAAAGTTCATCAATCCAACCTTCTAATTACTGCAACAGCTCTCTCTCTAGGTCATGTTAGTGGATGACCCAATTCTACCCAAGCATACAGTACATCTCCAATGGAGATATTCTAAGGGTTCTTTAAATATGTATACAATGTTGTATCACACAGTATAAGACTTTATGCAGTATAGAATAAATAATTAATTAAAAAAGGTTAAAAATATTTTATGATGTACCTTTCAGAATATAATAGCAAACTGTTTACATGGCACATGTTAAAAACAGGCTTCAAAAAAACCAAAAAAATAATACCAATACTAAGAAAATTTCTACTGAAAAAATTAGCAAATCTCTCCTCTAACCCCAAGACTGAAGTGATTATTACACTAAATATTGCACAGATGAATAAATAAATAAAGGGGTTTCAGAACGGGCTCAGTTATCCCTGCGAATGACCAAAGAAAGCCCCGGGCAGGAATTCATAGGTGACTAACACCAGACTGCAGGTCTAAATAAACCCTGCCCAGTACATCATATTACCCCTATTGGAAACATTTAATCCAAGGTATATATAATAATGAATATAAAGTGCAAGTGTACATTCAATCGAAGAATAAAAGGAGAGAAAGAAGTATTTGAAAACCCCTCAAAAATCAGTATCGCAAAATCATCAAAAATCAAAAAAATGAGTTCATAAATTAGATTCAGCTAAGTGTATTATTTGATTGATTAATTATGCAAATTTAATGTGATTCCGGAGTATTATTTTCTTTATTTTCATCATCTCATTCCTTATTTATTGAATCACGGAGATCCAACGGTGCTATTATATGAACTATTTTTTGATTCTTTGAATGATGAATTTATGAACTTTTGAATGATGAATTTATGAACTTTAGAAACCACTATTTTATTAATCTATGAACTCGTTTTTTTGATTTTTGTGGGGTTTTCAAATACTTCTTTCTCTCCTTTTATTCTTCGATTGAATGCACATTTGCACTTTATATTCATTATTATATATACCTTGGGCAGGGCAGGGTTTATTTAGACCTGCAGTCTGGTGTTAGTCACCCATGAATTCCTGCCTGGGGCTTTCTTTGGTCATTCGCAGGGATAACTGAGCCCGTACTGAAACCCCTTTATTTATTTATTCATTCATCTGTGCAATAGTCACTTCGGTCTTGGGGTTAGAGGAGAGATTTACCAATTTTTTCAGTAGGCACGTTAAAAACATACATGGCTCAGTGGTTTCCTAAACTAGTGCATCTAACATTGTATATTAGACTTCTCTGAACCTAGGAGTAAGGTTTGATTCCCTTGTCAGAGAGACTATAACAGGTATAGCAGATTGAGCCTCCGGGCCCCAACCTTACTGTCTTGTGTACTCCATTGTTGTTAATGGTCATAAGAAAAGCTCCCCATTCCTCAGTATGGAGTCTTAAAACTGATCCTACATAATTACACTTCACATTTTATCAGCACAAAGCATTCATCTGAAACCAGTGAGAAACCTCAAATACTTACTCCTTTACTCCTGCATCTCTGTTCAGTCCTGATACATCAGTGCATAAACATCTCTTCTGTGAAATTCAGACACGTACAAAAACTAAACAGAAGGGTACATATCTGCTGGATCGGGCCGGCCAAAATACTTCACTTGACCACAGCAATTTTGCTCATGTTGCAAAACTCCTCCAGTAACCGTCTGTACGTGTGTGGCTCAAGAATTTTGCAGTGCAAAGGCAACGCTACTCACGTCTGAATCAGCCTCGAGTTTTCTCCTATGCAATGTGTAAGAGAAATATTCCCATTTCAGAAAGGTCTTTGGCAGAACCCTATGTCAGGCAAAGGTAGCAGAAACTCTGTGCTAGAAGAGGGATCGACAAAATAGGAATATTTTAAATACAAAAACAAGTCATACTAAAAAATACATTGCACAGTAGAAGTCTGCACGGGAACGGGGATCGCGGGAGTCCAGCAGGAATCCCCCCAAACCCACTGGACTCCCACGGGGACCCCCCTCTAGCCAACGGGACTCCCACGGGGATGGAAGGCTTTGGAAGCAGGGTTCGTCCATATAATATAATGGGCATGTCAGCCTTAGTAAAAGAGGGGGTTTATAAGTTAATTACCTGAACAGAAAACAAAAAAAGGGTTTCACCAAAGAGATTTCACAAGAAAACACAAAAGAAACTGTGGAATTGATGATCCTGTGAGAAGTAATTGCTGCTTTTTATGGGGACGGGTGGGGACGGAGAGGATCCGGGCGGGGATGGGTGGGGATTTCTGTCCCCGCGCATCTCTCTACTGCACAGTGCCAGTCACACAATTGTCTAAAATACCCAGCTTCTCTCTCTATATTAGTAAACAGTAAATTACACATTTTGCTTTACTTATGAGATAGTTCCAGTCTCAGCAGTGTCCTATAGTTCATGATACTATAACAAAGTTATGCAATGACATCATGGGCTGATTTCATCAGCACCCACATGTTTTTGATTGTCGTGATTTTTACCGGCATATAAGCCAGATGTATGCTTTCTTCACAATTGTCTGCTGTGGAGTTCAGTTTTGCGGAGTCACGTTAACTCCACGGTCTCCTGCTCCCTGCTCCCTGGCTCGGAGCAGCCCACCTTGTTGTGGAAGAGGCGAGACAGGCTTCCCTTCTGGGAATTCTTGCCCTGCACCGATTTGTCGTTCCTGTGGCTGTTCCTTTGCTTGCAGATATCTTGTATATCCCAAATTCTCAGTGTGCCGTCATGAGAAGCAGTGTACAAGAGTTCATTCTGAATCTGGAAAAGTTAAGCCTCATGGTCAGATCGCAGTAGTGGCTCGCAACAAGACTTCTATTTAGTTTCTAGTATGATCAATTTCACCAAGCTTCCAAGATTTATTTAAAATATGTATTAACCGCTCTCTCCTATGGTTCTAGGTGTGCACAAAAGCGAACATACATAAATTCATATTAAAAAAAACCAACAATACATATAAACATATTTTTTTTAAAAAAAGATTAAGTTCTTAACTTTTCTAACAGATAGGTGTGCCATTCTGGATGAGTTACATTGGTGCCAATGAAAAAAAAAAAAAGCATAGAATCTAATTTAAAATCGCTTGCATAGTCTTTAATAATAATAACTTTATTTTTTCTATACCGCCATAATCTTGCGACTTCTAGGCGGTTTACAGTGAAAGAGAGCTGTACAATCAGCGAATTACAAGGTGAGAACAGGTAGCAAGTCACTGAGTAATCAGTGTTTACAGGTTACAAATAGGTTAAAACATTTTACATCAAAGGGGCTGGATGGTCAGCGAATTACAGAATACAGATGGTGAGGAAGACACTGAATAGTCAAGAGAAGAACAGGATACATTTGTGAAGAAGCCTAGTATCAGCATAAAGAGAAAAGTTTTAGGATGGGGGGGCGTTGTCTGGCTGGGAAATAAATCTATTGAATAGAGCGGTATTGATTTCTTTCCGAAAGGCGCCATAGGTCTGCCTGGCTTTGTCAGTGAAGTTGCCTAGCCAGGTTTGCTGTCTGCCAGCTTGAAACTTAAAAGTTCTATCCAGAAAGGTTCTGTATTTGCAACCTATGATCTTTGGGTAGGCAAAGAGGTTGCGATTTCTGGTTGTCCTTATGGGGGTTTAAGGCAATATATGGAGAGAACGCCAACAGACTAGTATCAGATAGTAAGATCACACACTCTTGTCATAACTCAAGAACACCACAACGCCTCAAAATGGCCTTCCCTTCCCCCCAACAAGTTCAAGAGAAAATCTATTCAAATCTACCTTCACATTTCAGGAACCCAAAGTTTGGAATAATCTACTGCTAAGTTTGTGACAGTTCCCCACCTACTGCAGTTTCAGGAAAATCTCTTCTCTTTGTAATTTTGCTTGGGTCATGCCCATCTAGGATCCAAGTAACCTTACTCTAGCCTCAACTGGATATTTTTTTTTTTTTTAACTTTTGTAACCTGCAATGAATTCTAGATGAAAATTGTGGGATATAAGAAATTAGGTTACTCCCCCACTCCAACTTAATGGCAATCAGTGGCGTACCTAGCATATGTGACACCTGGGGCCCATCATTTTTTGACCCCCCCCATCTGTACAGAAAACATGATTTTTAATAACAAGCCACATGTCACACATGAGTACCTAGGAAAAGGCAGCATCTTACATACTGCAGTGAGCAGTACAACATCAATACACCCATTGTAAAACTAAACAAGCCACACTAGTACAGATCAATCCTGCAGTCAAGCCTAACAAAAAACCATGTCTTTCGAACACACAGAACACAGAAAACACCTTCGCCTAGTATGGAATATGTAATCATAAACTAACCCCTCCCTCTTTTACAAAACTGTAGTGTGGATTTTAGCCACGGTGATAACAGCTCTGACGCTCATAAAATTCTGAGCATCAGAGCTGCTACCACCACGGCTGGCGCTAAAAAACACTCCACAGTTCTGTAAAAGGGGGGATAAAATAGAAATACATAGACAAAGGTTAAATTGAACCAGTAAGAAGCTGGACTCTGCATACAATACAACACCACAGAAACAGTGACACATGTCTCTTAAAACAATAAATAAATAGAAAATTTTTTTCTACCTTTGTCTTCTGTGGTTTCTGCTTTCCTCATCTTCTTGTAACTCTCTTCTTTCCATCCACTGTCTGCTGTCTCTCTCTTCCCCTATATGGCATCTTCTCTCCTTCTATGCCCCTTCCAGAAACTGTATGCCTCCTCCTTCCATCTCTCCAATGGTCTGGCATCTCTCTCCTCTCCTTCCCTCTCCCTTTCCCTTTTTTCCCTCATTTTCTTTTTCAATTTATTTTCTGCATCTGTCCAGATTATGTTCTTACTACCCTCTCATCAATGTCCTTTTTTACTGTCTACCTAAAGCTTGCCACCTCTTTCCCTCACCCCTTCCAGTATCTAACTCTATCCTTGTCCCTCAATTCAGCATATGCCCTTTTTTCTTTCTCCTCCCCACTTCCTTCCAGCATCTGCTCCCTCTCTCCCTCACACTTCCATTCAGTGGCTGTCCCTCCTCTCCCCCACACTTCCATTCAGTGTCTGTCCCTCTCTCTACCCCTTCCATCTACTGTTCACCTTATGTCTCGCCCCTTCCAGTCACTGCCCTCTCTGCCCTTTCCATCTAATGTCTGCCTTCTCTCTCTTCCATACATCTTCCTTCTTTCTATGCTCCTTTGTACATGATTGATTTCAGCTCTGCCAACTCTCCATTTTTTTCTCTCTGTCACCAACTCATCCCCTATGCTCTGGCATCTCTATCTTCTCCTTTCTTTCCTTCGCACCCCACAGTCTGGTACTGCCCTTCCCTGATTCTCTGGCATTTCTCTCCTTTCCTTCCATCTTTCCCTCCCCCTCCCATGCTCTGAGATCTCCCCCTTCCTTTTCCCTTAGTCTGGCATACCTTCCTCCTTCCCTCCAAGCCCTGGCATCTCCTTTCATTCCCTCCCTCATCTTCCTTCTTACTCCAGCTGGGTACAGCAACACTCTCCCCTGCAGCTCTGGACTTCCCCACACCTGCTCCCCCCAAATTGCTAATGCTTTGGTTACTCTTCTTTCTTCCTCCCTCCCCCCAACGCAGGACCCTGTGGCACCATCAGCTCTTAGTCCCTCTAACGCCGGCCCTGCAGCTCTGGACTTCCCCACACCTGCTCCCCCCCCAATCGCTATTATTTTACATGTTATGGCAGCCGCGGCGCTGTATCCATCAAAGGAGACTTCTAACTTTGGCCTGCCCCGGAACTCTTCCTGCAACAGCAACTTCCTGTTTCCGCCTAGGCGGGCGGTGGCTGCAGGAAGAGTTCCGGGGCAGGCCGAGATTAGAAGTCTCCTTCTATGGATACAGCGCCGCGGCTGCCATAATGTTTAAAATAATAGTGATTGGGGGGGGGGAGCAGGTGTGGGGAAGTCCGGAGCTGCAGGGCTGGCGTCAGAGGCAGTGAGAACAGCCAGCTGTGCACTCCCCAAAGGCATGCACCCGGGGCGGACCCCCCCACGCCCCCCTTGGTACGCCACTGATGGCAATAATTAGCAGGTTACCTGAATGCAGTTGATAATGAATGTATGTCCACGGAAGATTCGTTGCAGAATTCCAGATTCTGTATTGAAAGCTCTAACACAGGCATCACCACTTCCTGTAAACACTGCAACGAGAAAACAATGGTCTGACTCAGGTTCCATTTGACTTGGGAGACAGTCTTATTCTCCCTGTTGCCTTATAAAAGTGTTTCTCATCTCAGTCCTGGAGTATCCCCCCTTGCCAGTCAGGTTTTCAGGATATCCAAAATGAATATGCATATAAACTTGATTTGCATACATTGTGCAGATTTATGAGAATACGAGAACTTCTGCTATTTCCATCATAGGAGTAACGCTGTGGAATAAATTAACTGGATATTCAGAAGTTTTTAAAAAATGCTCAAAATTACACTCTTTACAAAAGCATTCCAATAAAATATATTTTTGCCTAATGCTGGTTTTAGGATGAATTGTACTGTGAGGAGCTATGAACTAGAGAATGACATGGGGAAAAAAAATCTGTCCCTGTCACTGCCCCGTCCCCAGACCACTGTCCCCTTCACCGCCCTGTCCCCGCCATCCACTTCACCGCCCCGTCTCTGCCCTGTTGTCCCCCTCACCGCCCAGTCCCCTTCACCACCCCCCATTATCCATACAAACCTCAGTACTGCAATATTTAGGTTATTCCTTCCTCATAAATCAAAGTTTTGGCTGCTGAACTAGAGAAAGAGATGTTCAGCTGGCAGGGCTTTGTTTATAAATTTTTATCAACACAACTAATATATTACTTTATCCTAAAGCAAAAAATAAATAAATAAATATAATTTTTTTTCTACCTTTGTTAGCTGGTTTTTGCTTTCCTCATCTTCTCATTTTATTCCTTCCATCCACTGCCTCTATTCTCTCTGCGTCTTCCATTTGCTCTGTTACTGTGCCTCTCCCTTTCCTCCGCCCCCAAACTGGTCTGGCACCCATCTTCTTCCCTCCGCTCCCCCCATAGTCTGGCATCTGTCTTCTTCCCTGCCAGCATCTTCTCCCCATTCTCTGTTCCCCATTTCCCTTCAGTGTCTTCTCCCCATGCTCTCTTCCCCAATTCCCTTCAGCGTCTTCTCCCCCCTGTCTTCCTCATGTCCTTTCAACGTCTTCCCCCCACTGTCCTTCTCCATTTCCCTTCAGCATCTGTTCCTCCTCACCCCACCTTTCCTCCCATTCTCCCTCCCTGCCCCTTACCTTCATGGCGCTTTCGCCCCCCCCTGCTGCAAGAACACCTCTTAGCTGCTTCCCCCATGCACCCGCGCCCCCCCCTGGACAACAGGCCCTGGTCCGACAGGCAGAAGGAGTGTTTCCTGCTTGCAGTGCACAGCTGTGCAGACAAACCTCCCTGCCCTTACCTTCGGCCGGCGATTTCTAAATTGCTTTCCTATAGAGCAGCTGGAGCCTTGAAGTTGCATATGGCTGCCGGAAAGGTCGTCTCTGATGCAACTTCCGGTTGTGTCAGAGATGACCTTTACGGCAGACACACACTTCAACGCTCCGGCTGCTCGTAGGAAAACAATTTAGAAATCGCCGGCCACGAAGGTAAGGGGCAGGGAGGGAGCAGGGAGATGTTTAGACTCGGCGGCAGTAAGGAAGGAGGGAGGAGGGAGTAAGGAGGGAGGGAGCACGATAGGTGACCGTGCATGTTCCCTCTCTTAACTGCAGGGACAAGGCCATTCACCACTCCACGGGGTGGTGAATGGCCTTGTCCCCATAGCCACGGTGAACACAGTTTGTTCCCCACCGTACTGGCGGGTTACCCGCGGCTAGCCGCTTGTAACAACCATGTCATTCTCTACTACAAACCATGGCTTTTTAAGATGTAATTACCTGTCTGTAATTTAAGATGTTTGTACAAGTCTTGTTTGTTTCATTTTGTGTATGTTATTTTGTAGGAATAGGTGGTTGACAAATTTTTTAAATAAATAAAGAAATTTATTTCATGCATATTCATTGTGGATATCCTGAAAACCAGTTGGCAAGGGGATTCTCCAGGACTGAGTTGAGAAACACTGCCTTAGAATATCTCTGGCCCCTTTACTTAATATGAAGGGATAACACATTTGAGAGAGCCAAATTGACTGGACTCTACAAAAACAGCTAATTATAAATGCACATATTTGACCTGTATAATTTCTGCAGCAAAAATTAGTGCAGGATTTATATGGGTAGTATTTTGCTCTAACAAGTAATTTTGATTCATGCAGGGGGTTGAAAGCCGCACATTGTGGCCAAGATGGCACCGCAGTGTCCCCAGATAACTACGTCTTGTTTATCTGCATTATGACTTGAAATACCACAAGCAATTAGTTTTGGAATGACTGAAATGTGAAATCAGCTAAACATGATGGGAAAACTTGTTTACAAAGACATTTCTTTTACTGGAAACACAGTCTTCTGGGCTACATTAAGAATGATGGAAAAAGTTCAAGATACCACTTCCCCAGGGCTCATGAGGCGGCCCAGTCCAAAGGCAAAGCCTGATGCTGCAGCAGATACAGCATGACCTGAGGGTCAGAAAAGCCTCATCCTGCAGCCACCACTGCTTTTCTAAACTAAGGAAGCAGAGGAGGTAGCTGACAGGAGCCAAGGGGATGCAACAGAGTCTAAATACAACACAATACAATACAGCTTCTTATATCCTGCAATTTTCAACAGGGAATCATTGCGGCTTACAGCAAGAAGGACTACATTCGTGATTTCAAATTTGAAGTGAGCAGATTCAACATAGATAGTACATGGTTGGAGGAAGTAATAAATGGGATATACAGTCATGTGAAAAATTAGGACACCCCATGAAATATTCAGTTCTTTCTTAAGAAATGTTCACATATCAATGTCAAATTTTTTTTTTTTTTTAGATCTGGACAAGAAAGTGATGTAATTGCAGGTAAACAACAAATATTTTCCTCGATTTACTCATGAAACAAAAGATATCCACAAAAATGTATATTCTAACTGAGGAATAAATTAGGACACCCCCCACATATCCTCCCACTTAAAGTGGCTCAAATCACACACAGATGTATCACATCAGGTGCACAAGATTAGAACATCGAATGTAAGGTAAGCAAAATGAATATAAAAACATTTAATGTGGTCGAGGCAAAAATATGAGGAGTTAATCAAATACAAGCACAGTACCAGGTAAACTTTGGATTCTTGCCCAGAAATAGCTAAGAAGAAAAAAATTAAAAAATTTAAATTGAATCAGGTTAGGCAGACTGGATGGACCATTCTGGTCTTTATCTGCCGTCATCTACTATGTTACTATGTATAAATCAGAAAGAACATGCTGATATTAAAAATAGCTAAGTCTCTAAGACAGAAACTAGTAAAAATATAAGGGTAGCGGGAGGCATAATAAAATATGAAACCTGATAATATTGCATTAGAATTGAGAAAAGGATCGATAATAAAATAAGTAGGATAATAATGAGAGCAAAGAGTTATTAAAGCTGTACGCTGGAGCTGGTGTCTGTCATGGTGCAAACAATAGGCAGAGTAGGATCGCAGGAACACACAAGAGAGAGAACATCAGAAGAATGTCACCCCATTTTGGTTTGATGAAACCACTTGCGGAGAAGATCAGGGTCGGAGTAGTTGTCGGTATGATTACGGTAAGTGTCACGGAACCTTGCCGGGTAGAAGAGTCCATATTGAGCGCTGAGGTCTTTGAGTTCTTGTCGCAGGGCTAAAAAGGTTTTCCGTTTTGCTGCTGTTGAAGGTGCTAAGTCCGGAACAATGATAATTTTGCGGCCTTGGTGTAGCATGGAGGCTTTCCCCTTTGCAGCCGTTAAGATCTGTAGGGCTTGCTGGAACCGGAGAAGTTTAACTACAATGGGTCTAGGATGTTTGCTATCCTGTAGTGGTTTAGAGGGGGAACGGTGAGCACGTTCCAGCTCGAGTGCAGGGGAAAACTCGAGGTCAAGAAATTTCGGCAGCCACGAGGATATGAAAGATATGGTATCACTGCCTTCGGCACATTCAGGCATTCCTAGAATTCTGATGTTGCATCTTCTGCTACGATTCGCCATATCTTTGAGATTGGCCGTTAGCTTTTGTATGGCAGTTGAATTGGCACAAACAGCCGGTAGTTCTTTTTCGACGGTAGAGAGACGAAGTGTAAGTTGTTCAAAGAGCTGTTGTGATGTAGTTTCAAGTTTAATGGAGATTTGATTAATTGCTTAATCATAATTCTAAGCGATGTACATAATAATAAAATTACAAAATGTGGGGAACAATACAATAAATAACAAAAATCAGGTCTGACAAGACTATTGACAAACGTAACAAAACTAAGAACATAAGGGAAGAGAGGGATAAGAACTACAAATTAGCAATTTGAGAGTGTATGGATTCGAGTTCAACTCTCATGTCTTTGGATATATCAATATGATTTTTCATCATTGTTTTGAGGCTTCTCAATTCAGACAATATGGGATCCTCATCAGCCTTGTGGTCTTCTCTTCCACCTGATTTCTCTGGTGATGGAGGCGCCGATTTAAGTTGTTTATTAGCAGGCAATGGATCCGATTGGACTTTTTTGGTCGTCATCTCACAAGAGAAGTGTAGAGAGATATAAAGTATGAGTCCTGGTGGAAGTAGTAATGTCTAAAAAGAGCGTTCTTAGATCGATTTTCTATAACTGGAAGTGGGAGCTCACAGCTCACGCTGCCATCTTCCTTGAGCGTCAACCGGAAGTCTCCAGTTAGAGGGAAAGAGATGGTGTACACGGGGAATGGAAGAAAGAGGAGAATTTTTGGTCATAGGGAGGGAGTGAGGTACAGATGATAGGAAAGAGAAAGATGAGAGGGAGAAATGTTGTGGTGGAAATGGAACAGTGGGACAGACTGAAAGGGATGCAAGAGGGAGGAATGCTGGACATAGTGGAGAAGGGAATGGAGGGAGAGATGTGGCATGGTGCTGGAGAGGGGTGATAGAAGAAGAAATGTTGGGCATGAGGCTGGTGGGCAGGCACGAAAGATGAGAAAAGGGATAAATGCTGGACCATGGTAGGAGGAACAGCATTTGACAGCATAGACAGCAACAGAAGAATTTACAGAAAATGGGAAAGCGGAAAAAAGAAACTGGGACCAACTTTATGGAAAAATAAGTCTCCAGACAACAAAGGTAAAAAACAGAATTTATTGACTAAAATATGTTAGCTTTGGGAAATGTATACAGCAGATGTCTTTGTAATGTGTTCAAAAGAAAAGGAAATGCATTTCTGGTTTTATTTCTACAGTGTTGAAGTATTTGCTGACCCTTGCTATGACTGGTGGGGGATCCCCAAGCACCGTCAGCAGAGGACCTCCTCTAGAAACGGTCAGAACTCCCCTCCACCAAGCACAGCAGTCGCTGGCAGCATCCATGAGCCACTGAGGTGCCAGCATCTATGACTCAGGGACGCTACTGCTGCCTGCCAAGCTTGGCAAAAGGAACCCCCGGCCAACTGCAAAGGAAGTCCTCAGCTGACAGCTTGGGGGTTCTCATCAGCTGAGATTTTATATTTACATTAGAGGTTCTGGTAGAAACCCGTTTACAAAGTATGTATTCTTCCCAATTAATATTTCAAAATTAATAAAGTGTCTTTGCTTATTTGTAAATGGGTCTCTACCAGAGCCTTTAATTCAGTAGCATAATTAAATGAACTAACTATTTCAGAAGTTTATAGGGACGGGCGGGGACAGAGGGGATTCCTCGCGGGGACGGGTGGAGACGGAGGGATTCCTCGTGGGGACGGGTGGGATTTTGGCGGGGACGGGTGGGATTTCTGTCCCCGTGCAACTCTCTAGTTTCAACTGTAGTAATTTGTTGACAATGCCCATGAGGTAAGGAGAATCCTGGGCCTTTGAATTATGTCATTGGGCGTATTTGGCATGTGTTGAGGGATGGTCAGCCTGGTTTTTCTCTTCTTAGTAGTTTCTTCACCTGGGATCTCTGTGATAGGTTCAAATTCTTCCATTATGTCTTCTGTTACCCTTGTATGCTTGTCCATTGGTATGTTCAGGAATTCCCAATTCCGGCCCTCGAGATCTACAGGCAGGCCAGGTTTTCAGGATATCCACAATGAACATGCATGAGAGAGATTTGCATACCAAGAAGGCAGTGCAGGCAAATCTCTCTCATGCATATTCATTGTGGATATTCTTAAAACCTGGCCTGCCTGTAGATCAAAAGGAAAGGAATTGGGCTGCCCTGGGTATGTTGTTATTTAGGCTGTTGTCTTTCTGTAATTTCATTATTTTCTCTGTGAAAAAGTTGCTGAAACATTTGCTGGTTGGGGAGCATTTAGTGGGGGGTTTTCCTCCAATAAGCCATATACTACCTGATATGTTGCTGTGAAAGTGCATGCCTCTACAATCAGAAAGAGGCTGCACAAATTTAACTTGCATGGGAGGTGTGCAAGGAGGAAATCTTTGCTCTCTAAGAGAAACATCAAGGCCACACTGAAGTTTGCCAGAGAGATCGTAGACAAACACCAGGATTTCTGCAATAGTGTTCTATAGACAGATTGAATTATTTGGACACCAGAAAAGATGACTTTGTGGAGTTTCTAGCTTTGAGGATTTTATTTTGGAGGAAGCCTTTCCTTTCTTTTCTTATTTTCTCGATGTAAATTCTGTTGACTCTAGTCCAGGTTTTTCTCATTTCTTTACATTATCTCCTCCATTTTCTTTCACTATCAGGTTACTATTGTATTCTATAACAGAATCTGTTCAAGTCATCGGTGAGGCCTTACTTTGAGTATTACATTACATTACATTAGGGATTTCTATTCCGCCATTACCTTGCGGTTCAAGGCAGATTACAAAAGAGTTAAAGAGGGTGTTTTACAAAAAGATTTCTGGTCCTTTTGGGGGGAAAAAAAGAGTAGAGCAGGTTCAGTTTTGGAGGCCATATCTTGCTAAGTATGCATAAAAACTTGAAACAGTTCAAAGACAAGCAACAAAAATGATATGGGGGTTGGAACAAAAAACATATGAGAAAAGACAATGAACTGAGAATACTTCTAGCAGACCCTATTAACTCTGCTACCTTTTTGGAATAGCTTACCGCATGGAGCAAGGAGCACATTAGTGAATAATTAACCACTTAGGAGAATAGTATGGCCTCCTTTTTAGCTAAACAGACTCTGACAGACTGCACACCCCCCCCTTCTGTATCCCTCCTTTGAGCCCCTGAAGGCTCCTTTTACGAAGCCGCGGTAACGGATTAACACGTGTAATAGCGTGCGCTAAACTGCCAGCCGCGCTAGCTGCTACTGCCTCCTCTTGAGCAGACGGTAGTTTTTCGGCTAGCAAGGGGGTTAGCGTGTGATTACAAGCCGCTACCGCGGCTTCGTAAAAGGAGCCCTTTAGTCTCTGTGAAATTTCAACATTTTCCCCCCTATGTACCCACTGCCCTATGACCAGTCATGACCTTCGCTTTTGTAAAATGTCTGCCCGTTCCGAGCTTCGCTGAGGACAGACTAGAAATCGAATTAAATAAATAAATAAATAAATATTTGGTTTTAGCTGTCACCAATTGGTTGATGTGTCACAAATATAGTGGGCTATGATAACAGAGCATTGTGAAGCAGTAGGTTGGTATCTTAATGCATTCTGCTTCATTTTTTCAATCAAGTTCCTTATATTCATAAGAACATAAGAACATAAGCAGTGCCTCCGCCGGGTCAGACCATAGGTCCATCCTGCCTGGCAGTCCGCTCCCGCGGCGGCCCAAACAGGTCACGACCTGTCTGAATCACCAGAAGGGGCTCCCTTGCCACCTTGGTTTCTCATTGAAGTCCTATCTTCCCATCGTAGTCCTAACCCTCCGGTCTTGCACATGCACGACCTGTTGGGTTTCTATACTTATTACCTGGTTAGCTTTCTATACCTGTGTTACATCCCAGCACCTCTCTCAGTATCCCACGATCCCTTTATCCCTCAGGAATCCGTCCAATCCCTGTTTGAATCCCTGTACCGTACTCTGCCTGATCACTTCCTCCGGTAGCGCATTCCAAGTGTCCACGACCCTTTGGGTGAAAAAAAACTTCCTTGCATTTGTTTTGAACCTATCTCCCTTCAGTTTCTCCGAATGCCCCCTCGTACTCGTTGTCCCCTTCAGTCTGAAGAATCTGTCCCTATCCACCCTCTCTATGCCCCTCATGATCTTGAAGGTCTCTATCATATCTCCCCTGAGCCTCCTTTTTTCCAGAGAGAAGAGCCCCAGCCTATCCAACCTCTCGGCATATGGGCAGTGTTCCAGCCCTTTTACCAGTTTCGTTGCTCTCCTTTGGACTCTCTCAAGTACCGCCATGTCCTTCTTGAGGTGTGGCGACCAATACTGAACGCAGTATTCCAGATGTGGACGCACCATCGCTCGATACAATGGCATGATGACTTCCCGCGTCCTGGTTGTTATGCCCCTCTTTATGATGCCCAGCATCCTGTTGGCTTTTTTCGAGGCTGCTGCGCACTGTGCAGATGGCTTCAGTGATGCATCCACCAGCACACCCAAGTCTCTCTCAAGTCTGCTGTCTCCCAACAATGCCCCCCCCAATTTGTAGTTGAACAACGGGTTCTTTTTCCCTATATGCATGACCTTGCATTTTTCCACGTTAAAGCGCATTTGCCATTTGTTTGCCCAGTCTTCCAGCTTGTCCAGGTCCCTTTGCAGGTCCTCACACTCCTCCCTGGACCTAACTCTACCGCACAGTTTGGTATCGTCTGCAAATTTTATAACCTCGCACTTTGCCTCCTTTTCCAGGTCATTGATAAATATGTTGAAGATTCAACTTGATGTATTTTATCTGTTCTATGTATTACTTCTTTCCCTGCCATGCCGGTGTTTTCTGCATTATATTGTAAATGCTTTCTGTCTTTATCTGTTTTTAAGTCCATTATTCTAATTTGTATTTTATCTGTATCCTATGTATTAGCTCACCTTGTTGTGAACTGCCTAGAACTTTTTCGGTATGGCAGTATATAAGAATAAAATTATTATTATTATTATTAAAGATGGAGGAAATCAGGGTAGAATGTGATGTTTGTAGATAGTGTCATGTTTATAGTATAGTTTCTTCCAAATTCTGTATATGGCACTTAAAGCTTCTGGCTTTTTGTATCCTACCTCAACCCTTATTTAAGGGAGCTGGCGGGATAATAAGTCTAATATAACATAACAACATTACAAATTGTGTATGCACATTGGTACACATACCAATGTGCACCACACAACTTGATAAATTGGCTTATTTGGCGCCAACAAGCAGCAAGTAACATCTCGTAAATGACGCTAATTAGAACTAATTGAAAGTTACACGCACAACTCAGAAAGCCCGATTCTGTAAAAAGTATACACCAGCTACAGTGCGCGAATTTGAAAAGGGGGCATGGCCAGTGGATGCTCTTAAAAGTTAGCACATTCTTATAGAATATGCTCAGTGTACTTACAACATAGGCACAGGCATCTAGGCCTGGTTTTAGCTGGCCTAAAGGGGTGTGCCTAAGTTATATAACACACTAAGCACAATTCTATAAAAAGATAAGCACACCTTGTAGAATTGTGCTAAGTGCCATTTTTGTCGGCACCAATTTTTAGGTGCTATACTGTATATAGAATCAGGCTCTTTGTGTTTCATGATTGATATGTAAATGGTACAATTCTATGCCAATTCCTGCTCACTGAAGTTAGCAATAAAAGGAATTTACAAATAAATATATATTTCTTACCCTTCCTGCTTTATAACATTACTCTGAATAAATATGCATTCAAAAAGAAGCGTGACTTACAGAACCCAGCATGGTATTTCAAAGTGCTAACATTATGTTTGTGAGCCTTGTACGTTTGGACGCAATCTCCGGTATCTGCTACCCAGCACTTCACGCTTCTGTCCGCACTCCCTGAGTATAAGAACTGACTCACCACCTGGAGAGGAAAGAAGAACAAAGCTATTGTAGTTCCATTCCCAAAAGCAACCCCTGGAGAAAGCCTCCCCACAGCAGCATCTTGGCTACAAAACTAAGTCAGATTAATTTTTAAGGAACTGACAGTTTATGCAGCCAACTGTAACCTTATGTTGCATGATTACAGAGTTTCAAACCTAAGACTTTACTACCCTGTGATAACATCTTCATTACCCAAATTTGCTGCAGTGTCTCAACAAATTTCAGTGCAAGAATGTACTGGAACAAATACAATGAACTGATTTTGATTTTCAGCCATTTGTCATATTAAACTAGATATGAGGAAAGATTGATCCTTACCTGATATTTCCAGCTAGACTAGTCCAGACGGTTCATAGACAACCCCGCGAAAGACAGAGGCGCGCGCCGAAGAAAATTACAGTTTTTAGGGGCTCCGATGGGGGGGTTTTGTTGGGTAGCCCCCCCCCAGTTTACTTAATAGAGATCGCGCCGGCGTTGTGGGGGGTTTGGGGGGTTGTAATCTTCCACATTTTACTGTAAACTTAACTTTTTCCCTAAAAACAGGGAAAAAGTGAAGTTTTCAGTAAAATGTGGGGGGTTACAACCCCCCACAATGCCCCCACAACGCGGCGCGATCTCTATTAAGTAAAGTGGGTGGGTTCCCCCCACGCCCCCCCCCCCCCCGTTGGAGCCGTAAAAACAGTAATTTTCTGCGGCGCGCACCTCCGCGCTGCACTCAATTGTCTGCGCGCGCCTTTGTCCCGGCGCACTTTTGACCTGACACCAGTCCAGACTGATCGTTATTTCACTCTATCAGCAGATGGAAGCAGAGACTTGAAACTTACAACGACATCAATATAACAGAACATTCCAGTATGTTAATGGCAAAACTAAGAATTAACTGAAGGAACCTTTTATCTACAAGAGTATACAGGAATGTTCCATTATACTGATGTCATTGTATGTTTCAAGTCTCTGCTTCCATCTACTGATAGAGTGAAATAACAATCATATAATATAGATATTATTTATTAATTAGGATTTATTTACCACCTTTTTTTCTTTTCTTTTTTTATTGAAATTTTAAGTCATAAGAGTGAAATAACAAAACATTATACCATAGATATGATATAAATCCAAACATAACAAAAACTAAATACAAAAATGTAAGCAGGACATGTTACAGACAAGCTACATTAAAATCTGTGTAAATAACAGTATTTTAAACATGTTACAACTAGTCAAAACATGTCAAACTCACAGCACAAAACCAGCTTAAAATGTTAGCATAAAAATATATCGGCAGGTATAATAGTAGAAAAAAAGGGGGGTGGTTCTCCCAGTAAGCACCACGCAACAACAATCAGCCAAGTCTAATTTTGAAGGGATGACACAGACAATAGCCTCAATACATCAATGGTCTTTACTACAATAAGACTGAGGGTGTCAGCCAACATTGCAGAATTGCTTTGATCACTGTTGATTTTTAATCAGATCACTCAACGTCCATATTCCACATTTTGCCACTGTGCCCAATCTAAAGTAGCATCTTCTATTGTTATCTTTTTATTATGCCTACAGATACTCTAGAAAATTCAGACCATTTATTCTTTATAAAGTTATCAAAGTGTTTGAGGGTATTTGCCGTGGATCTATGTATAGTATCAGTATTCAGCTGTGCAGAGATTGATAGATTAAGGGCTAGGGTAGCAGAACCAAACTTACTTTTTTTTCTAGATTTAACCATGCTGGGGGGGTCCTTTCAATCTTGATTTAGCAGCCAAAGTGACCCTTGCCTCATTAAGAAGCTTGATAATAATTAAAGAAATCCAGAAAATTGACGATTTATCATTCTTCAGTTTTTGTAATGTAATTCGAGGTTGACTGTTATTCCAGAGAAATTTACTTAAAACCTGTTCTATGGTATAAGTTTTTTTTGTGTAGAAGAAAAGGAATCATACTTAGGATAGAATTTATCTTTGGTAAAATCATCCTTTTAATGGTAGCTAAACGACCCCACCAGGTGATCTTAAGAGGAGACTATCTGTGTGACAAATCCTTGATTTTAGATATTTGACTTTAATTGTTCCGTTTCTTTTAAAGTTGGTCCAATGCAAATGCCCAAATACTTTAATTTACTGGAATTCCAGATGAAGCCATAGGAGTCTATGGGCTCCTTTTACTAAGGTGCGCTAGCGTTTTTAGCGCACGCAGGAAATTACCGTGCGCTACACCTAGGGGCTGCTGCGTGGGCAGACTGCTGGGCACGATGGACCACTGGTCTGACCCAGCAGCGGGGCCAATCTTATGTTCTCAAATCCAAAGGCAAAACACAACAGCAGAGGAGATGAAGAAACAAATTGTCTATGACGTTCATCTAGATGAGTTTCTTTCATAGTCAGAAGATGACTTGTCACGATTCGTGTTTAGGCTGCTAGGTCTGCCTCAGGAGTCTGGTGTATTGATGAAAAAATATAGCTTGTACTAAAAGCATCAATACACCAGACTCCTGAGGCAGGCCTAGTGGCTAAAACATGAATCGTGACATCTTCTGACAAAGCAATAAACTCATCTAGACATCTTAGATTGCTTTGTTGCTTCGTCTCCTCTGCTGTTGTTGTGTTTGGCCCTGTTGAGTGGCATTTATCCAGGTAAGAGCTGCTTTTGCTTAGGTAAGTGCCGCTGAATATTAAACTCTTAAAAATTTGCTAGGCCCGGTGCTTAAGTTTATGCTGTTTCATAAGGCTCTTAAATTTTACAAGCCTAAAAGGTTGGCGGCAAAAGGGGCAGATTTACAGCAAAATAAAAATGTTAGGTTAGCATTTATCTTCAGCACCTAAATTAGGCTCCTAAATTTAGAAGTTTAACTTGCAGAATTCTATTCAGGTGAAAATTTAGGCTCCTAAGTTTGGCTGAAAATAGGGGGGGTCTCCTTTTACAGAGCGGCGCTACAGATTAGTGCCATGCTGAATGCAAAGAAGCCCCTTCACATTCAGTGCATGCTAATCCTTAGCACCAGTTTATAAAAGGAGCCCTTAGGTTGCTAAATTTTGGAGCTCAGCTTTTGCATATCGGACCCCCATCTATCACTTCAGCTCAATAAAATAGAGAGGAAGCTTCAATTTTATCTGCATTTTCTAGTCATAAAACATAGATGCAGGCCATTCAATCAAAGCAAGTAATTTAGAGAGGCTGTGCAGGCCTGGGCACACCTCACACGCATGAGTACAAGTTTGGCTCCATGCAGCTGCTTTGTTGGTAGCTTTTTATTCTGATGTAACTAAGGTTTCGAGCTCCCTTAACGTTTAATGATAGGCAATGATTAGCCAAGTCTTGCAGTAGTATTAGCTATCGGGTTTGAATATTTACCAGTTCTCTTAAACTTTAGTTAAAGACAAGTAGTACCGTGTCCTTCTTCATGTACGGCGACCAGTGCTGGACGCGTACTCCAGGTGAGGGCGCACCATGGCCCGGTACAGCAGCATGATAACCTTCTCCGATCTATTCGTGATCCCCCTTCTTTATCATTCCTAGCATTCTGTTTGCCCTTTTCGCCGCCACACATTGCAGTAGATTTGTCTTCTGTTTTTCAGTTGCTCAACAGGCCAACAATCAATTTTCAGCGATATTATCTGGATAATGCCAATGAAAATAGTTTACAGACCATCCCAGCACTATCCAGATAATACAGTGGCAGTCCAGGATGGAGCTAAGGTAGAGACAGACGTGCCATGATACCTTCCAGCAACTGCTTTATTCCCAGATAGGCAGTGACGATATCTGGGTATAGCCTAGAACTGAATATCCAGGTGTAAATTTCAACACTGTGTCAGCATTTGAAATCAACACTGACCACGGTGTTTAAATACTACCCTGAAAGAGACCAATTTAAGAACCTAAAACCTTTGAATATTGGCCTCGGGGAGTCCTAGATCTATGTTTATATTTGCTGTTATACTGTACTTTTTTGAACTATTCAGTCTGTTCTTACTTGCAGGACAGGGATTGTTTCGTGGCATCTTTGACACCAAGGGCTCCTTTTACGAAGCTGCGTTATGGCATTAACGCATGGAATAGTGCACACTACACTACCGCGTGTGCTAGACGCTAACGCCAGCATTGAGCTGGCATTAGTTCTAGCCACTTAGCGTGCGGTAATATCCTGCTTGCGCCAAAAAACGCTAGCGCACCTTAGTAAAAGGAGCCCCAAGTGTTTGGCTCCTTGGCCCCTCTCATTCATTATGTCACTAAATGTGACCAATGTGGGTGTCTTTATATTGAAATCAATAGCAGTGTTCATGCTGAAGGAGTGTACCCAAAGAGCATGGCAAGCTCCTTGGGACGACATCTAACTCTGTGAAATCTTTGAGAACAACTTCTGACAGCAAGTCTGATCCTGGTTCATCTGATGTTTTACACGGCTGTTCTTTCTCGTTTTCAACCTCAACCTTTCCTACTCACTGGGGACACCGTCTCATCTGACATCACAGCACTCATTCAGTTCAAAGGATAAAATACCTGATTCTAGGGGGGGGGGTTTCCCAGTCTCCCTCCCTTGTGCTCTGCTCCTTCCGTTCCTGTTCTTCTTCCCCTCTCTTGACCTTTCTTTGCTCTCCTAGATCATTCAGGAATAAGACTACTGCCCTCTTTGAGTTAATCTCCGATTCTCTTCCTGATATTCTTTGCTTGACAGAGGCCTAGTTGCAAAGAGGTGAAGAATCTTTCACTGCCTGTCTTCTAATTACTCTATCTCCGAAGTGAGAGAGCGGCCTTTTGGCTCGTTCAACAACCGAGCTTCAGTCTGATATGCTTTCTTAATCTGAATTTTTAAAAGTTTCCTTTTGCAGTTCCACTCTTTATATTACTTTAATACTTCCACAAGGGACTTCTTATCTTAGACCTTATCTGAAGCTATAACTAATTGTTTCCTAATATCACTATCTTGGATGACAAACTTTTATGTAGATAATCTCCAACATTATCTATGAAAAATATTTTCTTTTCCTTATCTCTGACTCACACTGTAGGGCACACTTTGGATTTCGTTCTCTCTTGCTTGCTTTGGTCTTTCCAACTTCAAGGCTAGCCACTTCCCTGCACAGACCATTACCTGGCATCATTTGATTTAGCCACTTTATTGGCTATTTACATTGAGTGAAATGGGAACACATAACCCCTTTCTACCACAAGTTGCACTGGCTGCTGTTCGAATCCAGAGTTCCATTTAAGTTCTCATGCATCTGCTACAAAACAATATTTGGTCTGTCACCAGATTATCTTTACCCACACTTCAACCTGAATTACAACAATAAGAGCTCCCGCAGAATAAACCTGTTCGCTTTTCCCTCACTGAAATCGTGTCATCTTAAAAGATTCTTCGACATCCTTGTCCTCCTTGAGACTGACCAGAACCTCACCAACCTCCACGAAAACATTACAGCTTGCATAATGAGACTCCATGCCTGGTCCCTCTCGGTACAGATGAAACTAAACGAATCTAAAACAAAACTACTCTGGCTCGGCCCAAAATTCGAACACCTGCCCACACTTTTCACACTACCCACAGGCGATACACTACAGCTCGAGTTCTCATGCAAGGTCCTTGGTATCACTATCGATTCCTCTCTCTCCCTCAATGATCACCTCAACTCCTTGGCAAAATCATGCTTTTTCAGCCTTCACATGCTGAGGAAAACTAGATCCTACTTCAGCCAACAACACTTTGCCATCCTTGTCCAAACCATCATCCTCTCCAAACTAGATTACTGCAACGCCATCTACTTAAATCTATCAAAAAAAAGTATTCTAAGACTCCAGCTAATCCAGAATACTGCAGCCAAACTGATCTTCTCAAAACGCAAGTCTGACCATGCCTCCCCACTCCTTGCCAAACTTCATTGGCTCCCAATAATCTCCAGAATCCATTTCAAATGTTCCTGCCTGGCTTTCAAGATCATTCACGGAATCCTGCCTCCTCTTATCCCACTGTCTTTCAACTCCTCCAGTCCCGACTCCTCCAGAACTGCTCAAAGGCTTAAACTAGCCTTCCCCTCTCCACGCGGCATCCACTATTCAGGCAAACTGGGAAAATCCCTTCTCTTCAAAATCACAGGTCTTTGGAACAACCTCACCACCCCGCTGCGGAACCTGAGCTCCCTTCAGTTATTCCGCAAACAACTGAAAACCTGGCTTTTCAGCAAATTGTAGCTCTATCCTTCCCCCCTTTCTCTCCCCCCTTCTACACATAAGTTCATGTAATCCTTTTTCTTCTTCTCTACCCACTATTTTAAGTTCTTGTAAACCGTGTCGAGCTCCATTCTCATGGAGATGATGCGGTATATAAACTTAAGGTTTAGATTAGATTAGATTAGATTAGAAAGAACCTTCTCTTTTCAAGCGGCCAAACTAAACTCATGGCTCGCCCAAATTGTGCTCGATGCCTCTTCTTATCTCAATTTTAGAAAACAGATTAAAACTCAACTTTTCAACAGACCAAATGCTTAACGTTTTCCATCACTATCCCTTCCCATTCTTTTAAGATTGTTGCTCCCTCCTATTGGCGTGTATGTACTTTTGTTCCTTCACTTAAATTGTAGACGTATAACTTGTTTGACTCTATGATTGCTTTGTTATGTTCTTCAATTTCAACTGCATTGTTTGCATTTCATCTAACTGTTGTGAACCGCCTAGAACTCCCTGGGTATGGCGGTATACAAAAATAAAATAATTATTATTCCTTTCAGTTTAAAAAAATTTCACCTATAAAGATCCAGCCTTCCCCATTATTTTCTTTTTTTTCTCCCCCCTGGATTTTGAGACTTGATCATTAGATGAACATAGAGAGTTACGCAGGGTCTGTAATCAAACTCATCCCTACCCGTCTCATCTAGAATCAAACCCGTCCCCACAAGTAATCTCTTCTGTCCCTGCCCATCCTCCATAAACTTCAGAAGTAGTTACTTCATTTAATTAATCTACAAATAAGCAAAAACACTTTATTAATTTGGAAACATTAATTAGGAAGAATACATACTTTGTAAATGGGTCTCTGCAAGAACCTTTAATGTAATTATAAAATATAAATACACCAGCTGACAAGGACCCTCAGCTAAGGACTTCCTCTGAAGGTAGCCTGGAGGTCCCTTTTGCCAAGCTTGGCAGGCAGCAGCAGCATCCCTGAGTCACAGGTGCTGGCACCTCAGTGGCTCAGGGATGCTGCCAGCAATAGCTACACTTGATGGAGGAAGTGCTTGGGGATCCCCACCAGCCACAGCAAGGGTCAGAAAGTACTTCAATACAGGAGAAATAAGACCAGAAATGCATTTCCTTTTCTGTTGAACACAATACAAAGACATCTGCTATATACATTTCCCAAAGTTAACATATGTCAATAAATTCCTTTTTTACCTTTGTTGTCTGAAGATTTATTTTTCCATCAAGTTGGTTCAAGTTTCACTTTTTTCTGCTTTCCCGTCTTCTGCAAATTCTTCTTCAAGCGGTTGCTGTCCATTGGTTCCTCCTACCATGGTCTAGCTTTTCTCTTCCCTCCTTCCCTGGATCATTCTCTCTCTTTTTCTCCTCTCCATGCCTGCATAGCATTTCTTCCTCTCTCCTCCACCCCTATGTGCAACATGCCTCCCTCTCACTGCCCACCATCTCTCTTTCTCTCATACTCTCACTTGCTGCAAAGGGAATAGAGATCCAGGGTGCATCTCTCCTCTCCCCCCCTCTACTGCCACATCCAACATTTCTCCCTCATTCATCTCTCCAGACCATGTGCAGCATCTTTCGTCCCTGCCCACTAGCCCTATGTCCAACATTTCTCCTTCTATCACCCCTTTCCAGCACCATCTCTCTCTCCATTCCCTCCACCACCATGTCCAGCATTCCTCCCTCTTGCATCCCTTTCAATCTGTCCCACTATTCCCTTTCCATCACCATATCCAACATTTCTTCCTCTCATCATTCTCTTCCCCATGCATCTCTACCTCATTCCTCTCCCTCCCTCCCTATGCCCAAATTATCTTCTTTCTTCCATTCCCCATGTGCACTCTTTCCTTCTCACACACCCATGCCCAACAATTCTCCCTTTCTATTCCCTTCCCCACCTCAGCAAATTTCCCTCCCTCCATCCTATGCTCCAAGTTCATGCCACCTTCCTCTCTCCCTTCCTTTTCTCAAGTTCATGCCCCCTCCCTTCCATGTCTAAATGTGTTCCCTCTCTTCTTTCTGTGTCCCAAGTTCATGCCCCTTTCCCTCCTTGCTTCCAGTCTTTATCCCAAATTTGTGTCTCCTATGTCCTACTACACTCCCTCCTTTGTTCCAAGTTCATGCCCCCTCTCTCCCTTATCCCAACATGCTTGCTCACTCCCTTCTCTCCCTTTTGTGGCCCAAGTTCATGCCCTGCTCCCACGAGTGTGTACCAGAGTCATCCAGATGGACCTCCTTCTTCCTGCCCTCCAGCCGCACTTGTTTCTTCACGGCTCCTTCAAGCTGCATGTGGCTGACCCGGAAGCCTTCCCTCTGACATTCCCACAATGGATCCCCACAAGATTCCCACGGACCCAAGGGGGAATCCCATGGGATTCCCATCAGCCCTGTTCCCATTCAGCTCTCTAGATGAACACTGTTCCTTGCATCTTGGAACCAGTCATTCAGTCTCCTCTTCCAGGATGCAAAACCAAGTCATTTTCAAGCCAAAAAAATGTATTGAAGGGCTGCGCAAGTTAAAACACCAGACACATCATGCAAAACGAAAATGGAGGAAGCACAAAGTCTCTACTTTATTTACTGCCTATAAGATGTGCTATAATTAATACCCCTCAGAGAGGCCAAGACGACATAATATACAGTACAACCATTATCTTAAAAGATGCCAACAAGCCAAAGAAACTATTTTCAGTTTTATTTAAACTGACCACCTCTAGTCACACAAATACTAATTCCTCCTCTACTGTAGAAGACCTTGTTCAATTTTGTTTCTAAAAAGGTACACTTTTTACAAGACACCACCACAGTTATAAATGCCTCGCCTCAGACTAGTCATAAATCAGAATTTTCCTGTTCCTCCAAATGATGATCCATCCATTTACACCAGTTCTTGGTCATTCTTTAGATCATAGGCACCAGTTCTATGGTCGGAGACGGATATATACTGTTTCATTCAGATCTTTGGGTGTGGGGGGTGGGAAGGGGTCAGCGTCCACTGGGGAAGTATGGGGGGCCATGCCTTCATCCCTCCAGTGGTCATCTGGTCAGCTTGGGCACCTTTTTGACCCTTATTCATTTTTAAAACAGGTTTCGCCCCAAGCATCTGAATTGTGCTCTGGACTTTTTGTAAAAGGTTTGCCGCAAAACATCCATGTGCTAAACGTGCCTAAATCCCACCCATAACATGCTCCCCTTGCGATTTAGACACAATGCAGACAAAAAGCCTAGCTAAATATCTAGAAAGTTGGTTTCAAAAATGGCGACTTGGACATTTTGGCGAGAAAAATGTCCAAGTGTCACTTTATCCTGTTTTTTGTAGACGTCTTTCTGTTTTGAAAACGAGCCTCTTAGTTTCTGGTAGATCAGATTTTCTACATTTCCCTTTCCCAATCAAACGCTTCAATTTTTCAGCGGAACTCTGGTGTACCCCAAGGATCGATTTTAGCTCCTCTATTATTCAATAACTTTCTCAGTCTTCTAATGACGCCTATCCAGGACCAGGGTATTAGTGTGTTTTATTACACCAAAACATTCTATTGGTACACTATACTGCAGGGCTGCCCAAGTCCAGTCCTCAAGATCTACTGGCAGGCCAGGTTTTCAGGATATCCACAATGAATATGCATGAGAGAGATTTGCCCCCACTGCCTTCTTGGTATGCAAATCTCTCTCTCATGCATATTCATTGTGGATATCCTGAAAACCTGGCCTGCCAGTAGATTTCGAGGACCGGACTTGGGCAGCCCTGCTATACTGATTCTTTTACTCTAGATCAGGGGTGTCAGTCCCTCCTCGAGCGCCACAATCCAGTTGGGTTTTCAGGATTTTCCCAATGAATATGCATGAGATCTATTTGCATGTACTGCTTTCATTGTATGCTAATAGATCTCATGCATATTCATTGAGGAAATCCTGAAAACCCGACTGGATTGCGGCCCTCAAGGAGGGACTATGACACTCCTGCTCTAGATATTGGAGATTTTCAGGTAGGTCTTGATGTAATTTGCATGAATTGATGAAAATCGCCTAGTTCTTAACTCTTCAAAAAAAACAGGTTGCTGGATTACATGCAGCACTCAACCTCCCCTCTCTCTTTCCATGTATTCATGGAATGACAATATTATTAGTTCCTCATTTTTAAGTGCTCAGGTGTCCTTATTGGTCAAGATTTAAACTTTTGAACTGCAGATTACAACTTTGGCAAAGTCTTATTTCTTTGCACTTCTGGGCAATAAGTCCTCTGTCAGTCTTCGTAGATGACATTACTAATATGCTTGTCTTCTTTCACGTATTACTGCAATGTCATTTATTCTAGTCTCCCAGAAATGATTTCCCATCACAGCAATAAGGATTTTTGCTCATTCTTGTAAGACAGATCATGACTCACCTCTTCTCATTCACTATCATTGGCTACTTGTGTTCTGTCGTGTTCAGTATAAGATTCTTATTCTCACTCAAAAGGGCCTTCATCATATCTTTCATCCTCAGTTGTCCCCTATGCCCCTTCTCATACTTCTTCAATCCATCAATGATCGCCATCTCCATTTACCATTGCTTTATGCTACTAGGCTAGATTCTACCAGACATTCATTTTATATCCCGTCCTCTCAGGGGACTTCAGAACAGGTTACAAGTTTACATACATATTAATATGCTTTTATACAGGGTGTTGGCAAACATGGTATGATAGAAATGGTAAAACAGTTAAAGCATGTTAAAACATTAACGTAACATGGTACGGCGAGACACCGCATGATGAACATTGTATGACAAAACATTGTATTACAAGCATAGTTAACATAGCATGGCATAGAATTATATATACAAGCATTCTGCTTTATTTTCTATGCTGCTCCAATGTTATGGAAGGCCTTACCGGTCTCTTTGTATCTTGAGCTTTCACATGTTAAAAGTTCAAGTCTGCACTGAAGACCTACTTATTCAGGCAAGCCTTTTGGGAGAGAGCAGGACGTGCTCTGGTGGCCAGGGATTGTCCCACTCCAGTGCCTGATTGATGTGTTTCGATTGGTACCATGTATGCCTGCCTACTTTGTTAAGACTTCCTGCTTGACTGCATTTTTCCTACTTAATTAACTTTCTATTTAAGATTGGAGTTCCTTTCTATTTCTTTTTTTATTTGTACATTGCCTTATGTTTCAGGAAAGGCATTAAACCATGTTCACTGCTCCAGACTGTAAGCTCTATAGACAAGCACAGAGGGGTCAACTGCATTCAAAACATTTGTTGTGCTTTTGTACTTAGCAGGGATGAACCTGGGCAGGTTACATCGGTGTTTCTCAACTTCTTCAAGCCAAGTACCCCCTAAGTCTAACAAATATCAACAGAGTACCCCCGCCCAAGCTCCATCCCTGACCCCACCTACATAATAATAGTACTAATTGTAATGCAATTTCTTCCATTCGTTTTTCATATGTAATTTATTTCTTATATACCGCTACATCCGTTAGGTTCTAAGCGGTTTACAGAAAATATACATTAAGATTAGAAATAAGAAAGGTACTTGAAAAATTCCCTTACTGTCCCGAAGGCTCACAATCTAACTAAAGTACCTGGAGGGTAATAGAGAAGTGAAAAGTAGAGTTAGAGGAAAAATAAGAATAAAATAAACATTTTAACAAGACAGCATTGATCTAAATACTTTGGAAGGTAGAAGAGAGGAGAGAAAGGAATAGAAGCAGAAGGGGGAGCCGTTGAACAGTAGAATTCTGGAGAAATTTAAATGATAGAAATAGAACAAAACAAAGACAAAAGGCAAAACAATAGATAAGATTAAAGAGAAATCATAAGCTGGAAAGAAAAATAAAATAAAACTTTGTCTTCAATCCACGGTTTCAGCGTGATATACACACAATATAATCTTAATACATAATGATAACCACAAAATTTAAAAAACACAAAGTACACTGTACGCAGAGAAAATGTTAATTATCATTTATATTTGGGCTTTTTTTTCAAAGAGGTCAAGATGACTTTTAAATATGCAATGTCACCTCAGTAACAACTACACTTCTCCCTCCGTATTCGCAGTTTCAGCAATCACGGTTTCAATTATTTGCAGTTTTTAGCTTGCTGGCTCCTCTCCCCAAATTACGTCAGCTTGCATAGAGAAATCGCTGATTCCAAGCGTTTACAGAGAAAATTGCTGATTCCCGGCACTTTCTTCACTGTGTTTTGCCTCTCCTTCAGGAACAGGCCAGGTCTCCCACCATGTTATTCACGGTTTCACCATATTCACGATGGTTTTTAATAGAAAACAGCAAACAACACATGAAAAAGTTATTTGCGGGTTTTCTGTATTCGCTGTGATAGGGGTCTGCTAATCCCCTATCACAGTGAATACGAAGGGAGAAGTATATAGAAAAATAGACAACATAGTGCAAAATATAGTCAGCAGATATAAATTCTCAAAACGGACACATTTCTATCACTAAATTGAAAATAAGATCTTCCTTCTGACTGTGCATCCAATATTTCTTTCTGCCTCCTGCATGCTTCCTCTCCTGTGGACCTCATTCCCTTCCCTAACCAACGTCTCTCTCTGTCCCTCCACGAGTCCAACTTTTCTTCCTCCACCCCTATTGGCAACATTTCTCTCTCTCTCACACTGTCCATCTGTCCCTTGCTACAAAGGGAGTGGGAAGAGAGAGAGAGAGATCCAGGGTGCATCTCTCCTACCCCTTTTACTGCCACATCCAATATTTCTCCCTCTCTCATCCTCCGGATCATGTGTAGCATTTTTCACCACCACCTACCAGCCCCATGCCCATTTCTCCTTATATCATCCATCTCCAGCACAATGCCACATCTCTCCCTCCATTACTATGTCCAACATTCCTCCCCCTTGCATCCCCTTCAATCTTTCCCTCTGTTCCTACTCTACCACCATATCCAACATTTCTCCTTCTCATCCTTCTATTCCCTATGCATCTCTACCTCACTCCTCTCCGTCAATGCCCAATTTTCCTCTTTCTTCCTTTCCCCATGTGCACCATCTCTTTCCCTCACAAATATACCCAACAATTCCCTCCCTCCCGCCTATGTCCCAAGTTAGTGCCCCCTTCCTCCCTCCCTTCTGTGTCCCACGTTCATACCCCTCCCTTCATTCTGTGTCCCGAGTTCATGCTCCCCACCCTGCCTTCTAGCCTTTGCCTCAAATTCATTTCACTCCCATGTCATACCAGGGCAGCGCATAGTAATTTTAAGCAATTCAACATACTTTTTTCTAACTTTTTCCATCCATCTAATCCAACCAATTTCTGTTTTTATCCCACAGTTTTTACTTGTTATGTTTCATTTTTTAACGAACTGTAAACCGAGTCGAACTCCTTAGGGAGTAGATTCGGTATTTAAAATGAAGATTAGATTAGATGATAAGTGTGGCAGGAGGCACCAAAAGCCGTTGCAAGCCATGCTACCATGCTTCTCTGATGCAACTTTCTGGGAGGGAGGGAAGGAGAGAGGGACATGGTTGCAAGACAGCTTTCAGGGTCAGTGGAGGAAGCCTGCATGCATTGCACATGTTGCTTGCAACCCAGGAAAGTTTAGAAAACAACTGGAAGAGGAGGGCCGTCATGGGGGCAGAGGTACGTACAGTGTGAGATGCAATGATGGACCTGTAGCTGCTGAGAAGGGAAAGGCAAAGAAGGGGAGCAAAGCCCAGCAAGAAATAGGGAAGATGGAGAAGGCATTTTCTAGAGTATTTTCATTACAACTGTAGCTTCATGTAATACAATTAACTTAAGATTAGGGCTGTACCAAATATTTGTATTCAATTCAATCCAGCTCTGAATAGAGTCCCAAATATATTATTCAGATTTGGCTGTAACAGTGATTTAAATTCCCATACGAATAACCCAGGGCTCTACTTGCTAAATCCAACTGAAATAAACACTTCATCTCCAATTTCACGTTGCTTCTTTTATTATTTGTTATATTAATATTCAATGCCCTTTATTTGTATTCAGCCGAATAATATTTTTCATTATTCGTATGCAGTCAAATAGTAAAATATGCTAAATTAAGAGCATAAGAGTTGCCATATTGGGACAGACCGAAGGTCCTTCAAGTCCAGTATCCTATTTCCAACAGTAGCCAACACAAGTTACAAGTACCTGGCAAGATCCCAAGGAGAAAACAGATTTTATTCCAAGGTCAAGCAGCAGAAGCAGTGGATTTCTCCAAGCTATCTCAATAATGGCTTGTAGACTTTTAGGAAATTATACAAACCTTTTTTAAACTCTGCAAGGCTAACTGCTTTCACCATATTCTCTGGCAAACAAATTCCAGAATTTCATTACATGTTGAGTGAAGACATATTTTCTCCGGTTTGCTTTAAATCTACCACTTAGTAGCTTCATCTCATACCTCATACAAGGGGGTGCTGAAAAAGTTCTCAGCCCAGCCAACTTCCTAAATTCTGAACGTTATTTTGCAAATGTAGCTGAAGAGAGTGTTATTTTATTTTGCAGTGTCAATTTGCAGAATCATAATGCCGTGTTGACACTGTTTCAGATTATTGATTGAACCATGTCAACAAAAAGTGTGGAACTCTGAGCCGTCATGAAGTTTCTATTCCTGCAGAAGAAATCTCCAAAAGAAATCCATAAATGTATGATGCAGACATTGAGGGGAAGATTCTCTAATGTTCATGGTAAAATCCTAAATAAATTAAACTGACTCGAGTGGTGTATACGATCAGAATCACACACTATAAATTAAGCTTCCATTAAGCTGTCACCATCTTGATGTTAACTGAAAATCATTGACAAAATATAGCAGTAGAAAGCTTGGAATGCCTAAAGTTTGGCCCTGAAGCAGCGGACTAGAATACCACTCCGCAGAACGCTGGCCGCGTCGGCATTTTCAAAAATCAAGCACTGTTTTAAGTTAAGTAATACTTTTAGTCACTTTTTTCAGTTGAACCGAGTAGGGCATGAGAACTTGAAGAAAAGTTTGAAAAAAAGTTTAAAAAGATAAATAATTGAAAGTATGAGAATTTACAATAATTGAGTAAAACAAAGTATAAGTAAACGGGTTTTTGGCCAATGACTGGAGCAAGGAGCATTAAAACTACGCTGACCAACTCAGTCTGTGACATTATGACTGTGCGTAGCCTCCATTTCTGAGGCCTTTTCCTGTATAAAAGTGAATGTTTGTTTTGTGCACTTCTCTGGAAGAGTGGAAGCTTAATTTATAGTGTGTGATTCTCATGGAAAAATCCAACAGGCCGCTATAGCGGCCACTGTTGTAGCGATTTCAAAAAGGAAAGTCCTTCTTAAAAAACATAAACATTCAAATGAAGTTTGCGGAGGGTTGCTAAATTTGCAAATACTGATCGCTGGTGATAGTGATTGGCATAAGCACAGAATACAGCCACAAATTTTTTTTAAAAAAAAACCACCAAAAAAACCCCCAAAAAAACACCAAATCGAAGATCAGCAGGAGGGATGCCCACTCCCTCCCACCATGGTGCAACCCACCCGACACACTCCCCCCCGGCAGCAGGAGAGATGCCCACTCCCTCCTGCCACCAAGCGGCCCACCTGACACCACCCCGGCAGGAGGGATGCCCACTCCCTCCCGCCACCAAGCAACCCACTCAACACATACACCCCCGGCAGCAGGAGGGAAGTCCACTCCCTCCCACTACCGGGAGGGGTGTGAGTCAGGTGGGTTGCTTGACGGTGGTAGTAGGAGGGACACCCATTCCCTCCCGCCGCTGCTATCAAACAACTCACCTGACACACACACACCCTCAGCAGCATGAAAGATGCCCACTCCTTCATCCCATCCCCCCTACCTTGTTCACTAAAGCCGGCCAGAGGGATGTCTATTCCCTCCAGCCAGCAGGCCTGCCTCTTCAAAATGATGGGCCTTCCCTTCCCCAGTGCATCCTGATTGGCCCAAACACCTAAGGCCTCTCCCATAGTTAGGGGAGGGGTGTCGGGTACTGTGCGTGTGTGTCTGGGGGTTGCTTGAAGCTAGTGGTGGGAGAGAGTGTGCATCACTCCCGCTGATGGGGGGGAAGGAGGTGTGGGAAGGGGATGCTTGACAGTAGCAGGAGGGAGTGGGCATCCCTTCCTGCTGCCGGGGGGGGGGGGGAGGGGGACAAGTCTGGTGAATTGCTTGATGGTGGGAGGGAGCAGGCATCCCTCCCGCTACCAGGGGTTTGCATGTCACTTGAGTTGCTTGACAGCGGCGGCGGGAGGGAGTGGGCATTGCTCTTGCCAGGGGTGTCAGGGGGAGGGGGCAAAATTTTCTGGCAGGTCAGAGATGTCTTACTTTCCTGTCAATATGTGAGTCAATCAGCGCTCAGGCACTGACCAGAAAGTAAGGCTACGACAGCTCAGACCTCCAAGAAAAGTTTGTCCACAAATGTAGGACAACGAGGTTAGGGAATCACCCGGCAATAACAGAGAATCGTCTGGAGTGCTTGTTTAAATATTAATGACCTCACTGTAATACATTTGCGTGGCAGAGTCAAAGACTGCCAAGAAGCTTGGAAAAGACCACGGTGAGCTCTTTTGAGAATTGGCCGGTAGAATATTACCTACTTTAAACCAGCTGGAAAGGTTTAGCAACCATCGTTAAAGGCTCAGTGAGTATCTTCCCCTGAGTGACAAATGCCCTTCATACCCCACAGTGAAAAAGTGGAGATTTTGAGACTGAAGATGCAGCAAGGTCTGGGGGGGCCTCAAACAGTGTCAACTCTTGAAATTGTTGACCCATGTCCATGACCTGATTTTGGCAGATCGGCAAAAACAATTGCTGAGACACTAGAGATAGCCAGGGAATGTGTTGGGTGTATACTGTAATCCATGAGCAGCTGGGCAAGCAAAAGCCATCAGCTAAGTGGGTGCCCAAATGTTTGAATGCTGATGAGAAATAACATCGAGTGGACACTTCCAAGTTGATTTTGCAGCATGTTCAGTGAGCTGGTGCCAGACTATTTACTGTTAATGAAACATGGTTACACCAGTATGATCCTAAGACAAAACGACAGTCCATGTAATGGCAGCACGCAGGTTCTCCAAGGCCAAGGAAATTCAAGGCCCAAGTCATGGGCAAAGTGTTTTGGGATCAGGAAGGAATTGTATTGACTGACTTATCTTTCAAGGGACCAAACAGTTAATGCAAAATAGTACTGCAACTTGCTGTGCCAATTAAAGGAGGCATTGGGGGAAAAAAATGAATGTGAGAGAAGCTGCAGAAAGGAGTTTCCTTTTTGCAAAAAAAAAAAAAAAAAAAAAATGCACCTGCTCACAAGGTTGGCAAAACAATGGATGTTTTGACGCAGTTGGGGTTTCAGTGCATAGACCATTCACCCTACTTAGCAGATCTTGCTCCAACTAACTATTTTCTGTTTCCAAACCTTAAAAAGAGTTTGAAAGGGTGACAATTTTCATTTCAGTGACCAGACATCAGAGTAGTTTTTGGAAGGGTTACAGAAACTTCAGACATGATGTGTCGTAGTTACCGGATGCTAGGGTCCACTTTCAGGGTCAGCGCTCAAGAAAAATATCTGGGTGTCATCGAGGACAATACACTGAAACCTTCCGCCCAATGTGAGGCGTTGGCCAAGAAAGCAAACAAGATGCTAGGAATTATTAGAAAAGGGATGGTAAACAAGACTAAGAATGCTATAAGGCCTCTATATCACTCAATGGAGTGACATCACCTTGAGTATTGAGGTCAGTTCTGGTCTCCTTATCTCAAAAAAGATACAGCAGCACTAGGAAAGATTCAAAGAAGAGCAACAAAGATGATAAAGGGGTTGGAACTCCTGTCGTATGAGGAAAAACTAAAAAGGTTAGGGCTCTTCAGCTTGGAAAAGAGATGGCTGAGGAGAAATATGGTTGAAATTGTCTACAAAACCCTGAGTGGAGTAGAAAGGGTACAAGTGGATCGATTTTTCACTCCGTCAAAAATTATAAATACTAGGGGAACACTTGAAGTTACTTTTAAAACCAATGGGAGGAAATATTTTTTCACTCAGAGAATAGTTAAGCTCTGGAATGCGTTGGCAGAGGATGTGCTGAGAGCAGTTAATGTACCTGATTTTAAAAAAAGGTTTAGATAAGTTCCTGGAGGAAAAGTCCATAGTCTGCTGTTGAGTCAGACATGGGGGGAAGCCACTGCTTGCCCTGGATCGGTGGCATGGAAAACAAAGCATATGAAACACAACTGCAAGTGATAAGTCAAGTCACTGCATGAAGTCATCAAACCAGCTCTCAAATCATTCCCTCTGCCAAATCGTTGGGAACTAAGCAGACTAAGTGGAAAGTAATTTCTCCTTTCTCAGTTAAGTTTGTAAATGAAAATATCTTTGAGATTTTCTACCCAGACCCTCTTACAAATATGTTGATTCAAAGGGGTCACTATCTTTCCCCTCTTCTAAATCATCCCTCAGCAACAGAATACAACCTTAAAAAAGCCACCCTATACATCGATCACAGAGAAGGCTCACTTAAAAGGCAGAATAAAATATAGTCTCATTTTCTTGTACCATTCATTTAGCAAATGAAGCACATACAAGGACTCCTTGTCTCTGTCCTCTTCCTGCTCCCAAACTCATAAGGTTTATGAAAGAGATAAAACTTAATCTTTTCGAGAATAATCTCCATCATGTCAGATCACAGACTATATCCTCCCACCCTGGCCCCAAATAAAACAGAGTGAAAGTTGCATGTCTGAAGGAAAAGCACAGTGAGATAAAATCCATTCTGGAGTCAATCCAAGAGCTTAAGACACAGTTCTGTTCAAAATAAATTGCATTTCTTCTCAAAAGAGAAAATTAATAATCTAGAATATATATAAAAAAAGAAAAACTCAGCATTACATCATTTATCTCTATCAATAGTGGTGAGTACAAAACTAATTATTCTGTGTTTAAGAATGGTCAATAGCAGGGGATTAGAAAACCCAAATGATCCAGAGAGCACGCAGGACGTATGCCAAGCTCTGAAATGGCCAGAGGAAGCTTTATTTACCTGGAAAGCTTTCCAGTACATAGGAAGATCCACAGCCATAGTAAATGACGGCAGAGAAAGACCTGCATGGTCCACACAGTCTGCCCAGAAAAGTGGCTAGGGGCGTACCTGCTGCTCTATGCAAGCTACCCTTCCCCCTTTGTTGATAGGGTTGTAACTGTTGTCCCATGCATGTTACCCACCCCCTCTGTGTTCTTTCCTTTTTTGTAAGAGTCAGAAATGTTTTACTTAAGTGGAAATGTGCTTTCAGCGAGAGGCTGCTTCCTGGACAGCTGGGAATTTCTGAGAAGCACACACTTTGGCCCTGATTCTGCAAAGTGCATCCCAATTTTAGGCAGCTGTAGGCGTCCTACTGCTGTCTAATCAGCCAATCGGGATGCACGTTTTTTAAAAAAATGCTCCCCAGGTGCCTCCAGGAACCTAGGGAGGCCCGCAAGACCGCCTAAGCTCGCCTAAGGACCTTAGGCGAACCTAGGCGGCCCTATGCATCTCCCTAGTAGAGGAAGAGACGCTTACATTGTAAGTAGACACGGCCGCTATACTTATCGTGGCAAGAGATCTCCCTGCCGCGATAAGTTTGGCGGCGGCAGCTGCCTGTCCGATCTCTGGTAGGAGGGTTCCCAACCCCTTCTGCCGGAATACCAACCCCTTCTGCCGGAATACCACCCCCTGACATTCCCGATCGCCGGCAGGAGGGTGCCCAGCCCTACCTGCCGGAACACCGCCCCCCCCCCCAACCCCGACATTCCCGATCGCTGGCAGGAGGATGCCCAACCCCTCCTGCTTTAACACCGATCCCTGACATTCCCGATCACTGGCAGGAGGGTGCCCAACTCCTCCTGCTGGAATGCCACTCCCCCCCGACATTCCCAATCGCCGGCGATCAGACAAGCAGCCGCGGCTGCTACACTTATCACGAGGCAAGATTTCCATTGACTAAATCCATGTTGGCTGTGTCTCATTAATCCATGGTTATGTATATGCCATGTAATTTTGTTCTTCATAATAAACTCTACTAGTTTACCCAGCACCGATGTTAGGCTCACTGGTTTATAATTTCTCAGACTATTACTTAAACTGAGTAAATGTACTGCTACCGAAGTATTGTTCGGCTCACATGCACTCAACACATCCACTCAAACCACAAACTGAACAAAAAACTAAGTGGAGAAAAACAGACCTCAAAAATCAATTGGAGCTCCTATCATCATAAGTCTATAAAAAAAAATGCCACTTAACATATATACAGTACTCCCCACGAAATTCATGGGGCTTCCGTTCCAGGAACCCCCATGAATTTAGAAAAACCACAAATTACGTTTTTTAGGCAGGGGAGACAGGAGAGGGCAGCTGGAGAGGGCAGCCAGCACGCCGGCGAGTGAAGGAAATCACTCGCTGTATGCTCCGACCGCCTCTTCCTGTACTAAAATTGGGTCTTACCAATCAGGAGCTGCTTTGACACGCAGCTCCTGATTGCTGAGGTCCAACTTTAGTACAGGATGTGTGTGTGTGTGTTGGGGGGGGGGGGAGTCCTTCAGCGCATCATTGTAACTATATTCCTCTCTCTCTCCCATCCTATCTAAATGGAATTTCTGAACCTCTTGCCTCCCTCTCCTCTATTATAGTTATATGTATTATGTAAACCACTTTAGACGGCTTCCATTAGATATAGAGTGGTATATCAAATTATTTAATAAATTTGAAACTTACCTCCAGACAGATAATCGATCCTTTATGTCCTCTGAATACTTTCAGTTGATCTCCTGTCACTACGTTCCACCTGCGAATGGTATAATCCATGCTGCCAGAAAACAGTTCTTTGCTTGGCACATCCAGGACCAGGCAAAGGATTGCCCCCGAGTGCCCACGCAGCGTCCGATAGCAGCACCCACTGGACACGTCCCAGACCTTCACAGTACAATCTGTACTGCCTGTCACAAGGAACTCACGGTTTTGCTGCCCTTCCGGCTCGCATTCGTCGAGCACATCCTGAACAGAAAAGTGGGCCAAGGCCAAGATGCAATTCCGATGTCCCCGGAACTCCTGAACGGGCAGGTCTGTCTCTGTACTCCAGCAGCGTGCAGTCCTGTCATAAGATCCACTAAAGAGGTACTCCCGAGCCACCAGGATCCTGTGTAGTATAAATAGTCATATAATCTGTTATATTTATTTTCTATTTTTGTCCCATTTGTAGCCAGCCTTACTCATAACTCATTTTGGTCTTACTTGCTTTGGCGCCAACTCTAGCAATAAGTGTGTTCAACACTGTTCTGGAGTCTCCAAGGATCTTAAAATTAGGGCCCGATATTCAGTCCATTCAGTCAACCCAGTAATTACATGCATTACAATCTCATGGTTAAATTTTGCTATTTTTGGGCCATAGACCTCAGAGGTCCACCCAGTACTGTCCCTAGGTTCTAACTACTGGAGTTGCCGTTGTAGCTCACTCCAGCCTATCCAAACCATCTCCTTAGTGAGATTCAGTGTGAAAGTTTGCCTATTTATATTCTAATTAGAGATCCTCTGAGTTCATCCAACGCTTTATTGAATTCCGTCACTGTTATCCTCTCCACTGCCTCCCTCAAGAGGGCATTCCAGTAGCCTCTCTCCGTAAAAAAGAATTTCCTAACAATATTCTTGAAGTATCACCCCCTCAACCTCAATTTATGTCTAGTTTTATCAATTTTCCTTCTCTGGAAAAGATTTAGTTCTATATGATACCTTTGAAATAATAAAGAACTGAGCACCTAAAATTTAGATCCCTAAATATATATGTTATTTTTAGCCAAACTTAGGACCTAGCCTAAGTTTTCAGCTGAAAAATCAATTCTAAACTCCTAACATTTTTCCTGCCCTAAATCCTCCCTTTTTGCCACCTACATTTCATGCTTCTAAATTTACTAATTTAATAAAAATTTAGGCACAACCCTAGTAAATTTTCAAAGAGGCCAATTTAGGTCCACAACTCTCAAAGGAGCCCTTTTACTAAGCTGTGTTAGGTGTCCTAAGGTATTTGCCAAAATTATCACATATTAATCCACAGGATTAAAATATATAAACAGTGGAACCTTGGTTTATGAGCATAATTCGTCCCAGAAGCATGCTCGTAAACCAAATTGCTCATATATCAAAGCGAGTTTCCCCATAGGAAGTAAGGGAAACTTGCTTTGACTTGTTCCACCTCCTCCTCCCATCCCCACCCGAGGCTACCGTCACTGCTCCATCACCCCCCCCCCCACCATTCAAACCGGCATCGCATCACCCCTCCTCCCCCCGCGAAAACCGCATCACACCCTCGTGCTGGAAGCAGCATCCACCCGCCTGCCCACCCAAACAAGCTCCTTACCCCATCTGCTGCATGCCAGTGCCATTTAAGGAAAGATCCCACCTTTTGCCTGGGCTAGGCCTTGAGCATCTGCGCATGCTCAAAGCATTCTAGCTCTCGTTCTCTCCGAGATGCTCAAGGCCCACATACACACACACACATATATACTTTTGTGGGGGAAGGGTGTGTCAGAAGGCAGAGAGAGGTATTCCTGCACTAACCAGTTAGCGCATCCACATTAGCCTGTGTTAACTAGTTAGCGCAGGAATACCAGGTAAGCCCTTATCTACAAAACAAGTGGCATTAAGTGCACGAGATAATTTTTTTTTTTTTTAATGGCTATCCGCTAATGGCAACATTAGCACATGGCCATTAAAACAAAAGATAATCAGCCACCTTACAGCCAAAATAGAAATGGTTTTAACATGCTGGAAAAGCTCATGTAAGGGCACACTAAGGTCACTTTTTACCTTAGCTTATTAAAAACACCCCAAAGTTAGGCACATAAATCCATTAAATACTGGTCTTTTTTTTAAATGTATGCAATATAATACCAACTGCAAGCAGTACATACCATGCCTTAAGAAAAATTGCCAAAAATATAAGTAGAAAATCCAAATACGTTTACATGCAATATTTATAGAAAACCTCAAAATGGAGAATAAAAAGGGGGACTGCCACTGAAGGGGGAAGCCTAGGTCCCTCACTTTGGGCTCAGGCCTCCTTCAAGCTTGAGGCACTAAATTTGCTGCTGGAGCTCTATCTATGCTGCTTGAGCAGCAGGAAGTCGGCAGGGTGCTCAGTCTCCACTGCCAGCACTTCTGCACATGCTCAGTTCATACATTAAACTGAGCATGTTCGGAAGTGTTGACATCAGAGGCTAGAGCACCTGCTGGTTTCCTCACTGCTCAGGCAGAACAGTTGAAGGTTCCAGCTGTGAAATCTCTTCAGCTGACAAGACTTGAGCATCCCCGCCAGCAGATATGATGCAGCAGCTAAGGGGATGGAAGGGAAAATGTATGCCTCTCCCCCATCCACTCCCCCGGGCCCCTCTAAAATTAAGTTCTGGCAACACCCCCAGACGGATGATTGTAAACTCCCATTCCTAACTTAAGTATTATCAGTAGTGAGATCATATTTTATCACTTGTCTGTCACTATAGAAGAGATCGCTATAGGTACCAAACAGTTCTAACATCAAGCAAACACTGCAAATGTGATGGACTTACAAACATAATTGCAAGAAAAATGAAGAAATAAAAGTCACACCAAGAGAGAAAATCTGCCAAGATTTACCCCCCAAAAGTTTTATATCTAGCCCGAGTTTCTCTAGACAAATCAGGAAAAATCATAAATAAAATCACAAAAGAATTCAACATTGTAGAAAAAGTCTCAATATCCAGTTTCTGTCTGGCTCTAAAGCAAAAGGTGGTAATTAGAGTTGATTTAGCCACAATAACAGTTTGTTATTTCCAGGAATTCATCTAAATCAAATGATTCATCTGTTATTTTAGCATTCTCCCCAGAGACTTCTACTTTCTAAACTCCACACAATAGGTTCCAGGGGGGGGGAGTGCAGCACAGTGGTTAAAGCTGCAGCCTCAGCACCCCGAGGTTGTGGGTTCAAATCCACACTGCTCCTTCTGACCCTGAGCAGGTCATTTAATTCCCCCATTGCCCCCAGGTACATTAGATAGTGAGGGAAAATGCTTGAGTACTTGAATAAATTTGTGTTCTGAGCTCCCATGGGAGAATAGCATAGAAAATTGAATTTAAAAAATACAAAAAACAGTTGGAGGGGGGACAACAGTCTCCTCAGCAATTTGAAGTACCTCATGAAAATACTTAATAGGAGGGAAGTTGATAATTCTTGAAAAAAACTTTAAATTCAAACTTCTGTTAATCAGTCAATTTCTGATGGACAAAGGCTTTATTTATTAAATGAGAACCTGGCATTCTTTAACTCTTCCTATAGCTTTTTCCACATTATCTATTCTCCTGCTATGTTCATCTAGAAACTCCTCCTGTTACTTTGCCTGAGCTTGCTCATATCCAGAGATTTTCATTCCCTTATCCATATGCAATATCACAGACTGTTCCAACTCACCAGTTGCTTCCCATACATCACCCAAAATGGATACCCTTGATCCCAATGGCCTCATTAGGTTTTTCTATCATTGTTAAATTTATCCTTGTGGCCTCTCCAGATGACTCACCAGCACCTGATTAGATTTCTTCCTTGATCTGCACAAGCTGAGGTTCTAGGAGGAACTGCAATATCTGCCAAAGCAACCATCCTGCCTTCACCACGATTTGTGTTAACAGCCCCTTCCACATCTGTACGCCAAAATGTGGTTCTAACGCTTCTGTACCTCCAGGCCCAGACAGAGCCTGGTGACGATCTGGGCTCAGCAAGACATCACAAACACTATGAGCCTGCTCTCCGGATGCAAGACCATATATTGCATACCACTGGAAGCAGAGTTCACAACCCTTCCAACTTGCTTCTTTCTACATCTTCTCCCTGGATTACCGTCTTTTTATCTTATGCTGCTGCAAACGCTGAAGAAACTTGAATTTTCACAGTATGAATTATCAAATGGTGAATCAGAATCAGATTCTCAGCAGTTTTATGTATGGTTGAAGATGGTAATCTAGTCAATATTTACAATGACAAATTTTAAATGGGCAAAAACTTTAATTTTAAGATATCTGCTACTCAATGGCCACGGATTTGGTCTTGAAGGATGAAATGTACAGCGTCAGCATCTATGAGACAGACTTGGTTTTTTCTGTTATATAGAATTTTCTGGACCCCTGTTTGTTTGCAAAAGTTAGATAGTTCTAAGTCTAATAGATACTGGCACTGTCATCTTGATATAGGGACACTGGATCATCTGCTGTTCTATTGTCCCTTGATACTTAAATTTTGGAGATCCATATGCGGTCAAATCAATATGATATTAGAAGTCCCATTGTCATTGTCGTACGATGTAGTGTTGTTTAGAACATTATTAATGCCCAAGAGTCCAATCAATGCAAATAAGAATAGATTACTTCTCATTATGACAGGAGTTGCTATGCATCTAATCACGAAAAACTGGAAAAATTGGGACATGTTAAAATTGCAACTTTTGGTGCTACATATATAAGTTTGAACGTATGAATTCATTACAATTGGGACACTATAATAAATTCAAAGAGATTTGGGGGTCCATTAACAAAATTTTGTAAGACTTGATCATTAGTATTTCCCTTTGATTTTTGAATGAGTGATATGCACATCCAGGAAGGGTGGGTGGGAGGGTGCAGGTGGGGGGGGTGTTGTGTACTTATATCATTTTATTGTAATGAGTGCTGTTTATTGTATGAATTATTTGTTAATCTGTTGCACTTTAGGTTGGCTTTTTAAAATGAATAAAGATTTATTTAAAAAAAAAAAAAAAAATTAAACAACAAAAAAAAAATGGACAAAAAACACACCCATTTACAAGAGACTCTACTTTTATTACATTTAAAGGCACATTATAGATAGAAATAAACAAATCAAAATTTAAACATCCAGGTTGGAATGTCATGCTTCATTAGTACGAGTATTTCAGAACAGGATCTGATTGCGCAGAGCATGCTCTGAAATACATCCAGGAGCCCAAGCCCTCCTGCCCTCGATGCAAGGATCCCCCCGAACCCCTGAACGCCCCCACCCCCACCGACCCGCGACCCCCCCACCGACCACACAACACCCCCACCCCCACCCCCCGTACCTTCAAAAACGTTGGTCAGACAGACAGGTGCCAAGCCTGTCCGTCCAAAAGGCCAGCCATCCATTGAATGGCTGGCCTTAGGACCTGATTGGCCCAGACGGCTCAAATCCTGTCCCAAGGTGGGGCCTGAGACACCTGGGCCATCCGGAATAGGCCCAGTAGGCTTAAGCCCCTCCTGTGTCCCTTAGACCTATTCTGGTTGGCCCAGGCATCTCAGGCCCCACCTGTGGGCGGGATTTGAGCCGCCTGGACCAATCAGGTCCTAAGGCCAGCCATTCAACTGATGGCTGGCCTGTTGGACGGATGGGCTTGGCACCCGTCCGTCCGATCGTTTTTGAAGGTACGGGGAGGGGGGTGGGGGTGTCGTGGGGTCAGCAAGGGGGAGGGGGGTCGCCGGTCAGCGATCTGGAGTTTGGGGGGGCCCTTGCGTCAAGGGCAGGAGGGCTTGGGCTCCCTCCTGCCCCGATAGTGTTGGGGAGTTTAGGGGTGCCGCGGGTTAAGAAAGCTTTGGTTCCCTCTTGCCCCGATAGTGTCAGGCAGTTTGGAGGTGCCGCGGGGCAAGAGGGCTTGGGCTCCATCTTGCCCCAATAGTGTCAGGCAGTTTGCAGGTGCTGCGGGGCAAGAGGGCTTGGGCTCCCTCTTGCCCCGAACGTAATCGGGGGGTGCCGCAGGGCAAGAGGGCTTGGGCTCCCTCTTGCCCCGATGCTGTCGGGGAGTCGGCGGGGCAAGAGAGCTTGGGCTCCCGCTTGCCCCGAACATAATCTGGGGGTGCCGCGGGGCAAGAGGGCTTGGGCAGATGTGTGTGTGGGGGGGTGATGTATTGCGGCAGGAGAGATGCCTCATCACCCCTATCGCGATGCCATCACTCCTCTACCCTCTTGCCCAGATGTGTGGGGGGGGGGTGATGTATTGCGGCAAGAGAGATGCCTCATCTCCCCTACTGCGATGCCATCACTCCTCTACCCTCTTGCCCAGATGTGTGTGGGGGGGTGATGTATTGCGGCAAGAGAGATGCCTCATCTCCCCTACTGCGATGCCATCACTCCTCTACCCTCTTGCCCAGATGTGTGTGGGGGGGTGATGTATTGCGGCAAGAGAGATGCCTCATCTCCCCTACCGCGATGCCATCACTCCTCTACCCTCTTGCCCAGATGTGTGTGGGGGGGGGTGATGTATTGCGGCAAGAGAGATGCCTCATCTCCCCTACCGCGATGCCATCACTCCTCTACTCGAACTGCCGCGACCCGCGGCAGGAGAGATAGGGCATCTCTTCTGCTGCGGGTCGCGGCAGTTCGGGTAGAGGAGTGATGGCATTGCAGTAGGGGAGATGAGGCATCTCTCCTGCCGCGATCATTGCTGTAGGGGGTAGGCAGGTTGCTGGGGCCGCTGAGCTGATCGCAGCAGCCACCATCAGCTCAGCGGCCCCTTTTTCGGCACTTAGACCTGTTTTGACTTCATCTAAGTCAAAAACGTATAAGTGCCGACTAGGCAACCTGCCTAAGGTTTTGGTTATACCTGCTGCACGCCTAGGTGTAGGTCGGCCCACCTCCTCTAAACACGCCTCTTTTCTCTCTGTGCGTTTAGTGGCAGGGGAAAGGCCTAAGCTGGTTTTAGATACGTCTAAAACCAGCTTTGGTTATGGTTTCTTGGACGATCAGGCTTTTTGATCGTCCAAGTAGCCATAAATTAAAAACGGGATTCCCAGGAAATTTTATTTACTTAATTGTTGGTTGCTAATTTTTTTAATTATTTTTATTTTTGACTTAGATTTATTCCTTAGTCCAACATGGCTGAAAGTTCAAGGATCTTACAATAAAGATGTATCATGGAAACCTGGTCATTTACCTTTCCTAAGCCAAATGGTGTCCATTATAAGACCTTTTTTGACAGGAGCTTAGCATTTCAAGCAGGTAAATTGCAATCTTTGCTTGGCAAATGCATTTATCAAGCCACGTCCTATTGTTCTTTTCGAAAATTAGTCAAGTCCTCTCTGTTTGACAAATTTATTACTTAATTGGATATTTTTAAGATTGTAATCATATTTTTAACTTTTATTGTATGATTTTATTCTTATGGTATGAATGTATTTTGCTGACTGTCCAGTTTCTTTTGGTGTAAACCGCCTAGAACTTTTGGTAATGGCGGTATAAAAGAATAAAATTATTATTATTATTATTCTCCTTGAACAGACACTAGTACATAGAGAGTTCAGGTGCTTGCTTTGGCCAGTTGACAGGCCAGGACAGGCCATTGAAGTGAAAAGTCAGTCTCGCCCACCTGTTAATTATTGATGTGTGCCCCCGATATACTGCCAGGCACTGGCCCGTCGTCAAGTCCCACTTTCTAGCTGTGTGATCAGCACTGCACGTGAATGCGGCCTCGTTTTCCAAATGGCAGAATGTGATGTAGCTTTCATGGCCTAGGGAACAAAAAGTCAATGAACACAAAAAGCGCATTCAGAGTCACAAAAACTAGCTTGGAAACAGACTGCTAGAGCTGTCAAGTTACCCAGTTATTGTAGGGAGACATTTTGCCCAGTCAAAAGGAGAGGAGCTAGGATGAGAACCTAAAATTATCCACATAGCTTAAGGGGATTGGCACTTCCAGTTAAGGCAAGGACTGCAGGGGATTTAAGCTAACCCATACCCATTTTATATATATATGCTATTCTTTTTTTAACAGTTGCTTAAGATTTCAGCTTCTAGAAATGGCTTGGATCAGAGACTTAGGGACCTTTTTGCTAAAGCTTAATGTGTACTAACGGACATACCATGTGCTAAGTGCCACATGGCCCATAAGTTTAAAATACAACATATAGCATTTAGCACACACCGATGTCTGTTAGCGTCCACTAAGCTTTAGTAGAAGGACCACTTGGTATATTACCTTTTTCCATTAACACTTCTGGGTTAAGTTAAATATTTTCCAGTGCTCTACAATAATGAAGTATTTATTTTATGTTTATCTTTAAATGAGCATGTAATATATGAGGCATTTTCCTGTACACTGAATTTTGTTCTTAAAAGAAAAAGAACATTATCCCTGTGGATCATATATGGTGTGTTCATATTTTTTTTTTCTGGTCATAGCATTTCCTTTATAAATGGAGCTCTTCTAACAATGAACAATACTAAAATGTGAAGCTTCCAGAATGGTGCATGTTATAAAAAGCCCTTGCATCTTACTACATGTAGATAAAATTATCAAACTTAAACATCACAGCTGCCTTCGTACTAAGAAATTAGATGCTCCTTAGGTGTTTCATTACATGAAAAATGGTCATACTTTCAGATTTATTGTATACAGTTGATGATGGGAAGGGGAACCTTATAAAGTACACCCTAATATCACATGCCTATTAAGTACACAAATCATTGCATTAACAGCATACACACACTCATAATGGGACTGGCTTTGTCCAAAGAATTTCATTTTTGACTCATCTGTCCATAGAACTTTATTCCAAAAGGCTTGGGAATCATCCAGATGAGTCTTTGCAAAAGGTGAGACAAGCACCGATGTTACTCTCAGATAGCAATGGTTTCTGCCTTGCTGCTCTCCCATGAATCCCCTTTGCCCAGTCTCTTTCTGGAGTCATGGACGCTTTAAATTTAATAGAATTATAATCCGCTTTAACCAAAAAGTTCTAAATGTAGTACAATCATAGTCAATGAGTATTCCAAAAAAAGAGAACGTATGCTTCTCTTACATTTAGTATTCATACCGAGGACCTCAAATAATCAAATTAATAAGATGTTATCAAATGTTTCTGAAAAAGCCAAGTCTACGCTCTGGCGTAAGGACAGAAATTTTAATGTCTTGAATCCTGGCTGGAAGAAGATTCCAGAGTTCAGCCCTTTTACCAATTAATGTTTGCGGTTCAGTGCTTTTCAACCTAAACAAAATTTTAGATGGTTTAACCAGTCACAATTCAGTAGAGGAACAAAGATTCATTGAAGGAGTATATATTGTCAAAAAGTCCTTCATACTTGTATAGCTAGAGCTAAAACCATACATAATCTTAAACATAAAAGTCAAGGTCTTGAATTTGATCCTACATACACTGGAAACCAATACTGCTCAATCACGCAATACATCATATGATCATACAATTTCCCATTCAAAGATCAACTTAGCTTGCAATCTTTGAATTAGTGTCTTCAAAAATACTCACATATACCACATTACAATAGTCCACAGTAATAAGGATCAACAATTGTACAATCTTATAGAACTGCAATTTCCGAAACCTATAGTGAATTATAAATTATTAAGATTGTTACCAAAGATGAATGATTACACAAATTGCAATAGTATCTTCAATTATACTTAGTCTTATAAATTGCTCATTACATATTTTGGGATAATCTATAATTGTTTACATTATTATGTGGGGTCATATAATTCAGGGATTTTAGCAAATTAATTACATATTTAAATAAGCACATGAATGCTTCTTTATAATTTGTTTCATTATTTAATCAATTGAGTATGGTGAGATCTTTATTAATATAGATGTAAGGAATTTTTTTTTTAAGGATTTGGTAACCGATTTTCCACATGAATATAAATGGAATAATAGTCATTATAATATAGTTTTAAATACTTAACAAGTCATAATATATGGAGTTAAAATTATAATGGAAAGAACGATGTTCTCTTCAAATAAGTATATAATTCTTAAATGTCATTTAATTCAAGTTTTTATTATACATAAATATAGTATAGTGATGTTGATGAAATTTAATTTATGGATCTTATTTTAAATGATTAAAATAGAATAGAAGAATATTTTGTTATGGATGACATATTTTCTTGAGTTATGAGGTTTTTAAACTTAATATTTTCAGAATCTTTGAATACTAATGTTTCATATAATATTGCTGTCCTCCTATAGGTTATTCGATCAATTTGGTCAATTTTGGTTAAATTCACAATGAATAAGTATTGTATTAGAATAAGATACAAAATTATCAAATTAAGCTAATCTGTTGGAGAATATATATTTTAATTACATTATATATATATATTCTTAATTTCATTTTCTTGGGAAGATATCTTATGCTCCAACTGCAACAGTTGGGGCTTAACTGATTTAGATAGATCCGCTACAAGATCCCAAATTGCATCAAGTGTTACCTCTTGGGGCTTCTTTAATATAAAGATAGGTTCTTGTAAAGAAAAACTTTCACCAACCATTGTACCCTCCTGGGTATGACTCCTCTGCTCACGGGCAATCCGCAGGGATGACGAAACCTCAGTTTCCACTGGAATCCCCTGAAACAACAGGGAATCCACATCCATGCTCCCCTCTTTGCTCCCAACGACCTCCGGGGAGAGTTCCTCACCGCCTTCCGATGGTTCCTCCACCCGAGGGGAGCTGGCGGTCTGAGGAGGAGGAGGAGGCACTCTGGCGTCGGGGCTCAAGGTGGTGTCTGGGCCCATAGAGAACGCCTCCGTCTCGCCATGGTGCGTCTCCTGCGGGCGTGCCGACGCCCCCGCAATTCCCTGCATTCGTCGGAGAAGTTCATCCATTGAACCGAAGCCGGCTGGGCCCGAACGCCGTGAGGCTCCAACTGCGCTTCGGCCCCTCCGCTTCGGCATGCTAAACTGTAAGTTTCTTGAAGAAAAACAGAAAAAGAAACGATATTGGTAGAGCTCTCTGCGACGAAGCTCTCAGCATTACAGTCCTTCCGCCATCTTGCCTTCCTCGGGCCTTATTCAATAAACCACATGCCTAATGTCTCCTCTGCTTTTTCTGCTCTTTTTAGAACCTTTACTTTGTACTTTGCGCCACATCGATGGGGTGCGGGGCCTTCGGGTCGCGGGTGAGTCCTTGAAGACGCTGGCCTTTGCGGATGATATGTTTTTAATCCTGACCAATCCTGAGGTCTCTTTGCCCCTCGCATTAGATCTTATTTCTGAATTTGGTTTTCATTCCGGCCTCTCCCTGAATCTTGATAAATCTTTGGCTTTGCCTTCATGCCCGGCAGTTCGCACATCTTGGTGGGGTTCCTTCCCTTTGCGGTGGGCGGAGTCTGAGCTTCGCTATTTAGGGGTCCACATTCCTACGGATCTCACCCGCCTCTACTCTTTAAATGTTAGTTCTCTGTTTTCCACCTTTGGGACGCGGTTGCAGCTGTGGCGGGGTCTCCCCTTTCTTTGTTGGGCTGGGTGAGTCTCTATAATATGCTTGTTGTACCGCAGTGGCTGTATGTTTTTCAGGTTCTTCCCCTTTATCTGTCCCTCCATGATGAAAAGCGTCTTGAGCGCATGGTGCAACGGTTCCTCTGGATGGGCAAGCGTGCTCGCCTTCCCTATCGGAGGGCGGCCTCCCCTTAGTATAAGGGTGGTTTGGGGTTGTTGAATATTCGTTTCTCAACAATTGCTTGTGGCATGCGCCACATCAATGATCTTTTTAGCGGCACCTCCACGTTTACTAACACTTCCTTGGAACTTTCTTGCTTTACTTCTACCCACTTTAGTGCGTTTCTTCACTCTTCTTTGCTTTCCAAATGGGAATCTGTGCCCAGTGCGTTGTTGCATTGCCCTCTCCGTCGGGCCTGGCACTGGGTTTGTAGGTTTCATTCCCTTAGCTCTACGGTCTCTCCCTTTTTACCATTGCGCTATAGTGCATGTTTTCCTCCTGGGGTGGACAGTGCTAGCTTTGTGCGTTGGGAAGCAAAGGGGATTCGTTTCTTGTTTCATTTGGTTGATGATGAGGGTCTGATCAAACCCTTTGACCTGCTTTGCGAGGAATTTGCTCTTCCTCATACAGATGTCTATGCCCACCTTCAGATTCGCCATTACATTTCCTCCTTGTCGAGTACTCATCTTTCGGCCTCCTGTCAGGAATTGTTGATGGAGGCCTTTACATTTGGTTCCCAACTGAAATTTCACCATAGACATCTGAAGGACGAATCCCCTATGCTTGATTGTCTCCGATTACGGGATACTTGGGTGGGGGATTTGAATATGGAATTCTCTGATGAAGTAATTTTGAATGCAGTCAAAAAGCTACCTTTGTATAGTAAATATGCAATTTTGTGGGAATAACACTACAAATTGACTCTCCGCCTGTATGTTTCTCCTCGGAGAGCTTTCCTGGCAGGGCTCTGCTCGACTGCGGACTGCCGGCACTGTGGTGCTCCAGACGCAGGTCTTGGCCACATGTTTTGGTCTTGTCCATCAATACAGACTTTTTGGGACCCTGTCTTTCTTTTTGTAGATACCACCTGGAACATTACAGTTCAGAGATCTGCCTTGGTGTTATTTGGCACCTCCTTGCATTTTCATCCCCGTCGGCCCGGGGCCTCCGCATTCCTTCGTTGGACTGCAGTGATTGCTATCAAATGCATTTTGCTTAAGTGGATGGAAGCAATGTGTAGCGGCGACGAAAAGGGAGAACAGAATGCTGGGAATGATTAAGAAGAGCAATCACGAACAGATCGGAGAAGGTTATCATGCTGCTGTACCGGGCCATGGTGCACCCTCACTGGAGTACTGCGTCCAGCACTGGTCGCCGTACATGAAGATGGAAAGGGTCCGGAGAAGAGCGACTAAAATGGCAAAGGGGTTGGAGGAGTTGCCATACAGTGAGAGATTGGAGAAACTGGGCCTCTTCTCCCTTGAAAAGAGAAGCCTGAGAGGGGACATGATAGAATCATTCAAGATACTGAAGGGAATAGACTTAGTAGATAAAGACAGGTTGTTCACCCTCTCCAAAGTAGGGAGCACGAGAGGGAACTTTCTAAAGTTAAAAGGGGATAGATTCCGTACAAACGTAAGAAAGTTCTTCTTCACCCAGAGAGTGGTGGAAAGCTGGAACACTCTTCCGGAGGCTGTTATAGGGGAAAACACCCTCCAGGGATTTAAGACAAAGTTGGACGGGTTCCTGTTGAACCGGAACGTATGCAGGTAGGGCTTGTCTCAGGGCACTGGTCTTTGACCTGGAGGTCACTGCGGGAGCAGACTGCTGGCCACGATGGGCCACTGGTCTGAACCAGCAGCGGCAAATTCTTATGTTCTTATCTTAAAAGAGAAAAAAAGAAAAGATATAAATTAGATGAATAGCAGAGTAATAGGAAGGGTGGGGTTTTTTTTGCCTATGATCTGACTGGGAGCGAGTGAATTGATCACGTTTAAAACCCAGCTAGGTTAACTGCTCCATATTCTGAGGCTTTTTCACCCCCTTAGAATTATAACAACACGGATTGATTGAAGTAATATCATGTAAAGAACAAAGAAAAAAATCTCAGTAGTACATAATTCCATGGTGGGTTTTTTCCAGAAACTATCCAACCATGGGTCTATAAAGAACAGCAATCTTGATAATATGTAGATTTCTTCAAGTGGATCTTTAATAACTTGTATCTTGTTCGCCAGATCGCTACTGATCTTCATTGCAGGCAAAATGGGTTTTTTAAATTATATTGCTGAATATACGAATTAAGAACATAAGAATTGCCGCTGCTGGGTCAGACCAGTGGTCCATCGTGGACAGCATTCCGCTCCCACTTTTACGATTTGTAATGTATTGTTTTTAAATATTCACATTACCGGTATCTCAAATAAACTTTTCCTGCATCATCCAGACTACTTTTTTTTTTTCTTTGCTGTTCTTTAAATGACCCACAGTTGGATATTTTCAGACCTCGCCCTTTTTCTTTGACTTGTTATTTTATTTGTGGGGATCTCGTTCCATTTTTGGGGGATGTTTCAGACACTACAATCTGAACATTTAGCTATAATTTATGGGAAAAAGAAGAAAAGAGCATAAAAAAAACTAGCAGCTCTAGAGCCCGCCCATCTTTTCTTCCAAGAAAACACAGTCTGCCACAAATTGTATTTCCTAAAAATAAACAAAATATGGGTTTCAGGAGCTAAGACACTTCTTCCTCCCCGTGAAGCTTTATTACCCCATCCCCCAGCCTCAAAGAGGGGAATACACTTCTCCCTCCGTATTCACTATGATAGGGGATTAACAGAACCGCAAATACAGAAAAACCGTGAATAACTTTTTCATATGTTATTCGCTGTTTTCTATTAAAAACCATCGTGAATATGGTGAAACCGGGAATAACATGGTGGGAGACCTGACCTGTTCCTGAAGGAGAGGCAAAACACGGTGAAGAAAGTGCTGGGAATCAGCGATTTTCTCTGTAAACGCTTGGAATCAGAGATTTCTCTATGCAAGCTGACGTAATTTGGGGGGAGGAGCCAGTAAGCTAAAAACTGTGAATAATCAAACCGCGATTGCTGAAACCGCAAATACGGAGGGAGAAGTGTAATTACTAAAAAGCACCACCCCTCTTTTGAAAAAACCCGACCTCGACCTTTCCACTCCAAACAGCTATCGCCCAATAGCAAATATCCCTCTCCTAACCAAGATGCTCGAGTCCATCATATCGACTCAACTCTCATCCTATCTAGAGAAATTCTCCATCCTCTTACCCTACCAATACGGCTTTCGTCCCAATTTCAGCACCAAATCCCTACTAACCTCTCTAATCTCTAAGGTCCAACAACTTCACTCCCGCAACAAATTCGCTGTCCTCTTGCAATTTGACCTCTCCGCCGCTTTCGACGTTGTCCATCACGACATTCTACTCTACCAACTTTCCGAGATTGGCATCACCTCCACCGTCCTTGAATGGTTCTCAAAATTCCTTCGCTCCCGCTCCTACATTGTCAACATGAATGGTACCTCCTCTTCCCCCTGGACACCAATCTGTGGAGTCCCGCAAGGTTAACCTCTTTCTCCTATCCTCTTCAACATCTATATGTCCTCCCTAAAACTCCTCCATCTATCCCCCCTTGAAACAATTTACACATATGCTGATGACATCCTCGTCCTTCTCGAGACCGACTCGAACCTCACCGATCTCCCACTGAATATATCCTCCTGTATCTTAAACCTCCAATCTTGGGCCCACTCCGTCCAAATGAAATTGAACGAATCCAAGACAAAACTACTTTGGCTTGGCCCAAAATTAGCCCAGCTACCCCCCTCAATCCCACTACTTTCCGGCTCCTCTCTGCAGCTCGAATTCTCCAATAAGGTCCTAGGCGTCATCATTGATTCTACACTGTCCTTCAACGATCACCTCAACTCCCTTGTAAAAAAATGCTATTTCAGCCTTCACATGCTGAGATCAGTAAGATCCTGCTTCCATCAAAATCACTTTGCCATTCTCGTCCAATCCATCATCCTCTCCAGACTGGACTATTGCAATTCCATCTTCATATGCCTAACGAAGAAAAACCTCCACAGACTCCAGCGGATCCAAAACGCCGCAGCCAAACTTATCTTTTCTAAAAGTAAATTCGATCACGTCTCACCTCTCCTTTCCAAGCTCCACTGGCTTCCAATAACTTCCAAAGTCCGCTTCAAATGCATCAGCCTAACCTTCAAGATCCTCCACGGCATCCTTCCTCCACCTGTCCCTGACCGAGCACATAAACTCGGTGACTAAAAAATGCTTCTTCATCCTTTGGAAACTGAAAACCATAAAAAAATACTTCGACCCGCTATCCTTCAGAATATTGGTACAATCACTGATTTTATCCACCCTGGACTACTGTAACATTGTCTACTTGGGAATATCTAAAAAAAATGTGAGAAAACTGAGAATAGTTCAAAATACGGCCATCCGTCTAATATTCGGACTAAAGAAGAGCGATCATGTTAGTCCATTCTACAAACTCCTTCATTGGTTACCAATTGAAGCACGAATTCTATTCAAATTCTCCTGCCTCTGCTATAAACTAATCTGGGGACTGGCCCCCAGCTACCTACTACCTCACTTCCAATTCCACTCCTCTATTAGGCCTACCAGAAACCGTAACCTCTTTACCTACCCAAATATCATAGGCTGTAGATATCGCACCTTCTTTGATAGAACATTCAAATTCCAAGCAGGTAGACTGCAAACTTGGACAGGCTACTTCACTTATGCCGCCAGAGAATCATATAGTATCTTTAGGAAAGAACTAAAAACCACATTGTTTAAGAAATTTATAACCTAACCAGACTTCTCCCCTAAAATCGGAGCCTCCTCCCATCCCAAGGAGTCCGTCTACCCTCTTCTGCCAAAATTTCTATCTTTAATTGTTACCAGTTTTTCCCACTGGTGCCCGTCCTTCATTCAAATGTACCAAGTTAACAACTTACTTCTCATCAACATGTTATCTTTTTCACCTTCGCAGCCTTGCACCTTTGTAACTCAAAGCGCAATCTCCTTTCTCTTCTCCTACTTATGCTCTGAATATCGTCGACTGTATAATGCTACTCATTGTGAAACCATATAATACACAGCCCTGTAACTCTCCTGTTACTATCACTTGATGTTCAATGCTGTACTCTGTAATTCGCTGTTTGTACAGTTTCTCTTCATTGTAAACCGCCTAGAAGTCGCAAGATTTTTGGCGGTATATAAGAATAAAGTTATTATTATTATTATTAATTCCTCTATCCTGGAATGCCTCGAATCTTAGTTCCTCCAGACCTACCCAAAAATCGAAACTTTCCTTCCCCTCATTAAAAGGCATCTCCCACCCAGGAAAACTGGGGACTTCCCTCCTCTTCAGACTCACCGAGCTCTGGAACAACCTCACCTCCCCCCTTCGGAACCTGAGTGCTCTCCAACCCTTCCGCAAACACCTGAAAACCTGGCTTTTCTCTAAAATCTAATCTCTCCCCCCCTCTCACATCCTAACTCTCTAACACTCTTCTCCCCTCCGATCTTCATCTAACCCTTTCCCTGGAGTTCCTTTCTTATTACAGTCCCTGTAAACCGTGCCGAGCTCCACGACCATGGAGATGGTGCAGTATAAAAACCTAAGGTTTAGTTTAGTTTAGTTTAGTTTAACAGGGCTCATCTGTACTCCAGTTCAATAGGTTCAATGGGTAAAAAAAAAACTACCTCAGGGAAGAAAATCTGGTCCCAAACATTTCTGAAATTCTTGCCTAATTTGAGAAAGCACCATCCAAGATGTGATGTTTTTATTGTTTGGTTATGAAAAGATGGGCTGGGTCCCAACCAGCCATGGTTTCCAGGCCACATATAAGAAATGTATATTCTTCTCTGTAAAAACCATATTCAAGTTTCAAGTTTATTAAAAATTTGTTTGATCGCTTTACATAGAATTCCAAGTGATTTACAATAAAATAAAGGGGAAACGAGTAATCATATAAAATCCTGACACCAATTACAAACTGAAACATGAGGAAATGGAAGAAATACACTTTAAAAGAGGAGAAACAAATAAGGGTAACACGAGTGGGAGGGGGAAGAACATATTGAAAGGAAAGAGAGGGTTAATGAGTCAGTGTTATATAAAAGTATCCGAGTTAGGATACTAAGGCATCTTTAAAAAGAAAGCACTTTAGAGATCCTTTGAATTTATCTATACTTTTTTCATCTCTTAAAAAGGCAGGAAGCGAATTCTATGTAATTGGTGCTGTTCTTTAATGACCCGCGGTTGGATATTTTCAGACCTAGCACCATTTCTTTGACTTGGTATTTTACTTGTGGGGACCTGGTTCCATTTTGGGGGGGAACAATGTATTACGATGTGTATTACAGTGTGTATTAATTACTTTCAAAGAGGGTACTGTCAATATATTTTGAGATACAGAATGTAGTTTTGACCTTTCGATTGCCTTGCTATGTTCTTCTTTTTTCAATCTCATTGTATGTAATTCATCTATTTATTGTGAACCGCCTAGAACTCCCTGGGTATGGCGGTATACAAAAAAAAAATTATTATTATTATTATTATTAGTGTGCGGGATGAAGTGTGTGGTATGAGAAGTTATCTATGAAACTAGGGAGCATTTGTTATTTGGGCTTTAAAAGTTAAGAACGCTATTTAATACGTAATTCTGTGTGAGATAGGTAGCCAGTGAGCTTTTTGTAGAAGAGGGGTGGCGTGGTCAAATTTCCTGGAATTGAGGATAATCTTAATGGCGGTATTTTGAATTATTTGTAAGAGTCGGATTTCTTTCTGTGTGACGACCTTAAATAGAGAATGATAACAGTTGAGTTTCGATATTATAAGTGAGTGGATCAAACTATTAAGCAATGTGCGGTCAAGGCAGCTTGCCAAAGAAAGGATCATTCGTAATTTAAAGAAGCAGTTTTTGACCACGGCACTTTTTTGATCATGAAAGTTCAATTTTTGATCGATTATGACTCTTAATATTTTTATAGCTGGGACAATTTTAAGTAGGATATTATCAAAGCAAATTGGTGAGTGTAATTAAATGCCAAAGATTTCAAAACTAAAAAAGATAGTTTTTCCCAAGGATTTTATTAGAAACTAGTCTTTAAGGCCGTTACATTAACGGGTGCTAGAACATATGTGTGTGTGTCTGTCTTTATTTCTTTCTCTCTCTCTCCTTAGCCGCTTTTTTTCTTTCTGCCTTTCTTTTTCCTTGGCTGTCCATCACCACCCCTTGCCTGCTCCCCCTGTCCATTTTCCCTTCCTTTTACCTCCCCTGTGTCCACCACCACCCCTTCACTGCTCTCCTTATGCAGCAGAAGCCCTTCTCCCTTTGTTTTACCTCCCCCCTGTCCAACATTAGTCCTCCGTTCCTTTTCTTCAACCCCCTGTCCATCAGCATCTCTTTCGTTCTCCTCCTGTGCAACAGGTGCTAGAGTAGACGACTGGTTTTTTTTTTCCTTTCTCTCTCTGTGCTTGGATGCTGTCTGTCTGTCTGTCATTCTTTCTGTCTGTGTCTCTGTCTTGCACCATGCCTGCCTATCTCTCTGTGGCCCCCTTCTCTTCCCCGGCATGATTGGTGTGTGCCCCCAGAACACCCTTCCCCCCAAAGCAGCCCCATTTCCCAATGCCCCTGCCCCCTTGCCTGCCTGCTCCGTGGCCCCTTTCTGTTTCCCCCCTATGATTGCTGTCTGGCCCAGGAAACCCCTCACCCCAAAGTAGCCCCCTTTCCCTCTCCCCTTGTTGAGCCATGCCTGCCTGTTCTGTGATCCCCTGCCCGACTGCTATGTGCCCCCAGCACACCCCTACCCCCAAAGCAGCCCCTTTCCCTCTTCCCCTGCTTGCCTGCCATGCCTGCCTGCTCCCTGTGCATCAGCATCAGCATTTCCCTCCCCCTCACCTGTTCCTTCGTAGCAGCATGGAGATAAAACGGCTCCCTTAGTTCTTTGCTGGATTTTTTTTTAAGTTTAAAGATGCCTACGCGGCTCCTCTCACGATCCGGCCTGCGTCGGAAGCCTTCTCTGACACAGGCCGGGATCGTGAGAGGAGCCACGGCGGCAGTTTTAAACTTAAAAAAAAAAATGCAGCGAACTAAGGGAGCCGTTTTCAAAGCCGCCGCCGCGGCTCCTCTCATGAGCTGCACTTATATTATGTCGGAAGATGAGAGAGGAGCCGCGGCGACGGCGGCAGATTTCAAATTAAAATAATTTATGCGGCCAGCCGGCTCCCTCGAAACCCTCCCCCCCTTTCCCTTCCCGCGGTCCGTCTGGCTGCGTTGTTCTCTCCCTCATTCTCAAACCGTCCGTGCCAGCTGAATGGGAGTGGGGGGGACTCAGCACCGGCTGGGCGACTCGAGCCGCCGGCCCCCAGGAGCTAGAGGCCGACGGCGGACATGGCTTGCGTTGCCGAGTTTGGTGACGTACAACCCGCGCATGCGCACTAAAAAAAACCCGACAGATCAGGGAACACGTTTTTTTTAGTGCGCATGCGCGGCCTAGCATTTTATTATATTAGATATAGTATGTCCAATTTTGCTGAGGTTCAAGAGTCAGAGGGATAAGAATATTAGAAAACATTTCTTTGGAGAGTTTTTCTATTCTGGGGATTTTATAGCATTTGGGGGACGGGGTTCATTTATATTGTAAATTGCATGACTTTTGTAGTTGTACTGTTGCATTGAATGGCTGGAGGGTTTTTCCCTTCTGTTGACATCAATAAAAATTGTTATATATAAAGAATATTAGAAAACAGAAATGTATTTATTGTATGTAGTTTATAAAATATAAAATCACACTTGGCTATGTTATTGTTCAGACAGTAAATTCTGATAGAAGGTGGGCTACAGGTTGCATCCAGGACTGGTGTAAGGATATTAGATGACCTAGGCCAGTGGTCTTCATTAAGCTGTGGCCATTTTGGATTCTAATGATCTGAAAGAGAGCTGCCAAGTATCTTCCCATGCGGGGCCATGACACTGTTGACCAGTGCGTATCAGTGATTTCCATCCCCACCAATCCAATGGTTAGTGCAGCAGCCTGAGAACCTGGGGAACTGGGTTCAATTCCTGTGACTCTGGGCAATTCACTTAACTCTCAGGTGTAAAACAAGTACCTGTATATAATACTGTATGTAAACTGCTTTGATTGTAAGTCCCATGCCATTCCATTCTCATTGGGGAGTGGATATCCTCAAGTTCGTGAGCATTATATAACAAGTACTCTAAATCGTACTGTGTTTTGGACCCATGTCCCCCAGAAATTATGAAAGCAGCTCCATTAGACTTTAAAACTATCTTTGCTGAATTATTTAACCGATAACTTAAAAAAATGGAAAATTCCTCACTAATAACGGTCATATCATAATAACCTCAATTCCAAAGAATCGTAAAGAATCATCAGCATTAGTAACCAACTACAGACCAATAGCATCCATCCTTTTATTGTAAAAATCATGGAAGGATTGGTACATGCCCAATTGATGGAATATACCTTGATCAGTTCTCTCACCTACATGAAACTCAATCTGGTTTCAGACTTTTGTTTAATACTGAGACAGTAATTGCGGCTATCTTGGATAATTTATGGTTCTTGTTTGGTAAGGGCCTTAATGCCCTTGACATGCAATTCGATATGAGCTCTGCCTTTGACTTAGTGGACTATGGGAAACTGTTACTATGCTTAGATGCAATTGGTATCAGAGAAGAAGTGTTAGACTGGTTTCAAGGCTTCCTTATGTCCCACACCTATCAAGTACTTTTTAATTACGATCTCTCTGATACCTGGAGCAATCCATCTGGTGTGCCGCAAGGGTCACCATTGTCCCCACTGCTTTTCAATGTTTACATGTCGTCATTAGGTGCACAACTAATCCAGCTGGGAATAAAATTATTTAGTTATGCAGATGACTTTACAATCATTATCCCATTCGCTACCTCTTTCGGAAGTCACTCCTAAGGCAACAGAAGTACTAAACTCGATGGAGCAATAGATGACTGAATTCAAACTGAAGCTTAATTCAGAAAAAACAAAATTTTTTGTTTCTTCGCCACACCCACTTGACACTAAAACATCACTGTGCATCAATAAATGTAGTTATCCCATCGAACCCACTATGAAGATATTGGGTGTAACATTGGACCAGAGTCTAACCATGGAAGACCAGGTGGACTCCTTAGTTAGAAAGGTTTTTTTTACTCTCTGGAAGCTTCGGTCCATTAAAGCATATTTCGATGTCTCATCATTTAGAATCTTAGTACAATCCCTTATACTGAGTCAACTAGATTATTGCAATATCGCCTACCTGGCAATTTCCCAGAAGAATATGCGGCGATTACAATTGGTGCAAAATGCAGCAGTCAAGCTAATTTTTGAGTTGAAGAAGTTCGATCATATAACACCTTCCTACCAACTTCTACATTGGCTACCAATGGAGGCACGCGTGAAGTTTAAGTTCGGATGCTTTTGCTTTAAGGCACTATTCGGTTTAGCCCCTAAATATATAACTGACTTCTTCTCTTTCTCAAACAACAGACATAAGAGAAGCTCACACTCGAATTTTGTTTCCCCACCAGTTAAAGGATGTAAATTTAAAAAACACCATCAACATCTTCTCTCACATCAAGCGGCATTATGGGGCAAAGAGCTGGAACAATTGCTCACGCCTACTACTTATGGGGAATTTAGGAAACACCTAAAAACATACCTGTTCCTGAAGTATTTAGGCAACTAACCTGTACAATCCTACTCCACAATAACTGATCTCTAGCGCTATTAATAACTAGCTTCTAACCTTGTTAATTCTAATTAATTTGTAACATCTTTTAACCATTGTAAACCGCATAGAACTTCACGGTCCTGCGGTATATAAACTGTTATTATTATTATTATTAATTTCCAAATACATTCACTTTTGTCTAGTGAAAAATGCCTTGTCTTTCAAGCATTTGGCTCTTCCCTCCACCCCCAATCCACTTTCCTCTTTCAGGCCAAAGCCTGGGTAAAGAATAGTAGCACAAAAAAGAACAAAAAACAGAAAGACAATGGGGGCTGCCTCAGAGGTCTCTGGGGGCCACCACCGACACCCCCCCCTCCAAGTCTTGCATTGAAGAACACTACTGTAGGCAAACCTTTAGAATTATGTCCCCATTAATCTTTAGGCCTCTTGACTGCCCTCCCCTCCCCCCCCAAAAAAAAAATCATGATCTCCCCGAAACTACCCCTCCCAGAATAAGCTGAGTAAATGGGTAATTTGAAAACTTCCTACCCTCCCTGGTAGTAAAAGTACCTCCTGTTTCTTTGAGTTTGTGTGGTTGTCTGGATCTGCTTTGCTTTGATTGCAACTGCTCTTCGGCATCCTCCCCCACCCCCCACCCCAACCCCCAAGTGCTGCCCTAGGCGACTGCCTTGTCTTGACATACTGGGCTGACACAACCATTAGGCAAGACTGCTGGTTCTCCACCAACTATTTTATTTGTGAAATCAGTCTCTGAGCAATACGGCATCTACTACTACTACTATTAATTATTTCTATAACGCTACCAGACATACAGGAGTCACAAAGAAGACGGTCCCTGCTCAAAAGAACTTACAATCTAAACAGACAAGACAAACAGGATGTCATGGATATTGTTAAGTGGAAAGATTAATCTGCTTGCTAGGTTGGTGGGCAGTGGGGAGTAGGGTTATGGATTGAAGGCTATATCAAAAAGGTGGGTTTTCAGTCTGCTTTTAAATAAGGTAAGGGAGAGGGCTTGGTAGACAAACTCGGGTAATTTATTCCAGGCATAGGGGGCAGCTAGATGAAAGGAATGAAGTCTGGAATTGGCAGTGAAGGAGAAGAGTACAGCTAAGAGCAGCTTATCGATTTCAGTCTTGGTGTGGAAATCGATCTGAAATCCATATTCAGCCTTGTTGCGGTTTCAGCCAAAAAAAACACTGGTGCTATTTTTGGCTGAAACCATAACTTTATACTGGGTTCTATAGTTCTCCCCAAACAGGAGCAGCACCCATTCCTTCCATGCTCCCTTCCAAGACTCACCCAAAGGCCCCTCAGACCTACTGTACTACTGCTGGTGATTCAGCGGTTAATCCAAATCGGGGCATGAACAATCCCTAGGTCGCTCCTGCCCACACCATCTCCAATGCTAAAATGGTGTCAGGACCTCCAATAGCAGTCTCACGAGATTGCTATTAGAGGACCTCCAGCAGCAGCCATTTTGAGACTGGAATCGCTCTTGTCCTGACTAGCCACTAGGCCCACGTGGCCACCTTCTGTTTGGGCAGAGGTGTAGGGGCTGTTCCTGTTAGGGGGCTGAGCCCTAGGGTCCATTTTCCGAGTGAATTTTGGCTGCAGATTCAGTATCAAACTGGAAAAAAAAACCTAAAGCATCTCTCCACACATTATACATTCTAAAAGCAGGAAGATTAGAGTTTTAGGGGATTCAAGACACTGCTTTCCTCTGCAGTGTCATCATACTTGTAGTCCCTATGGTAATCAAGTATTACTGATAAATTGTTCCAGAGGGATCATGGGTAAATGAGACCAGACATCCAAAATGTATTTGCATGAAAAGAAACCCCTTGTGCTGAACATAAACATATGGTTTTGCTAGATATGTGTCCATTAATCACCCATATGGTCTGTCTCACAAGCTCCCCCGTTCCAGATTGAACACCAATATTGTAGCCTTAAAGTTCTATTGTCCGCACACACAAGTTCCTCTGGCCACAGAGATGATAAACAACTTGGCAATGAAGGGTTAAACCGAAGCGGTCGGCCTATGAAGGCAGGTGTGCCAAAAGGTCTGAGAAGGGAAAGCCAGGAATCAGAAGATTGTTTGTGATGCATGGATGAGCAAGAAGAAAGTGAGAGGCAGGCAGGAGTGAGCCGAGAGTCCAGATAGTGGAAAACAGTCACAGGAAAAAAAAAAAAATAGAGGAGCAAAGGGAAAAGAGGGAATGAAGGGAGGAAGGTAAGAGCACTGAATAAAGGAAACAAGGGATGAGAAGGCAGATTAAAGGAGAATCCAGGACAGGTAAAGGTAAAGAAAGTGAGAGGGGCACAGAGTAGAAAAGGAGAGAGGCAGTAAAAGATCTTGATTTTAAATATTTTCTCCACAAAACCGGAATGAAGTCCGACTCACCCTGCAGGATCCCACAGCACTGGTTGTCCGCAGTGCGCCAGACTCTGGCTGTGCAGTCCTCGCTGGCTGTCAGCAGGTGGCGCCCATCTGGGCTCAGGCTCAGCCAGTTGATGCCCCCACAGTGGTCCGCACAGACTTTGCAGGAGGCGGCACAGGTGGAGCTGCCACTCCCCATCCTCCAGAGCCCAGCATGGGCTGCAGCAGCAGCACTCATGGGCTTCCTGATGTCTCAGAACGGGCCACCATTTCCATATCTTCAATGTGCAGCTAAGCCCCAATGGCACCTACAAGGCAAAGGCAAAGGCAAACGGGGAAATCAGGGAGGCCAACTTTTCAAAAATGATCGGGGCAAAACAGCCAGTATCGAGCGAATTCCTTCACAGTGTCCAGAGATGAGTGATTTGTTTTGTGTTTGTCACTTTCCAATCATGACATGGATAAGGCAGACTAGATGGGCTATATGGGGGGTTTTTTGCCTTCATTTTTCTCTGTTTCTATTTTGAAGTGTCGGTACCCCATACTTGGAGGTGCTAATTTACAGGACAAGCTCAAGTGACTGTGGCACCCTAAGATAACATTTGCAGTGGTGTTCCCCCACCCCCAATCTGGTATCTCTTGTCTCCACTCCCCACCCCCTACTGTGATCTGGTACCTCTCCCTTTCTCTGAAGTCCCCTTCTCCTGCTAGACCAATGATCTCAAACTCACGGCCCAGAGCCACATGAGGTCCACCAGGTACTATTTTGAGGCCCTCAGTATATTAATCATAATCACAAAAGTAAAATAAAACAGTTTCTTGATCATATGTCTCTTTAGCTATAAATTACAATATTATTATTAAGACTTAGCCAAAAGGAAAGATTTATAAACTTTAATGAGTTTCACCTTATGCAAAACTGTCATTTCTTTAATAAGACATTAACTATTTTTTTCTGAGGCCCTCCAAGTACCTACAAATCCAAAATGTGGCCCTGCAAAGGGTTGGAGTTTGAGACCACTGTGCTAGACCAGGTGAGGCAGTGAGTGATTCAGGGTAGAGAGTTGCATGGGGACAACAATCCCACCCATCCCCGCCAGGATCCTCTTCATCCCCACCCGTCCCTACCAGGATCTTCTCTGTCCCCACCCGTCCCCGTCAGGATCCTCTCCGTCCCCACCCGTCCCCGTCAGGATCCTCTCCGTCCCCACCCGTCCCTGCCAGGATCCTCTCCATCCCCACCCGTCCCTGTCAGGATCCTCTCCATCCCCACCCATCCCCGCAAGGAATTACCTCCATCCCCGCCCGTCCCCATAAAAATCAGCAATTATTTTTGACAGGATCATCAATTCCACAGTTTCTTTTGTGTTTGTGCTGCTGTTTTCCTTGTGGAATCTCTTTGGTGGAACCCTTTTTTTGTTTTCTGTTCAGGTAATTAACTTATAAACCCCCTCTTTTACTAAGGCTGACGTATCCATTATATTATATGGACGAACCCTGCTTCCAAAGCCTTCCATCCCCATGGGAGTCCCTTGGGAGTCCCATGGGTTAGGGGGGGATTCCCGCAGGATTCCCGCAATCCCCATTCCCGTGCAAATCTCTAATTCAGGGTGCTGCCGACATAGGGTGCCAAAATCCCTCTGGCATCTAGCCCTTTAGCAGTCTAAAGGTAGACCAAACTGGGAAGTGCCTTTTATTACTGGCACCCCCCTGCCTCACCTGGTCCATCTGTTGACCCGGCTCTACCAGCAAAGTAAAGGGAATTTGCTCAATACTAGAGATGCTCAAGCCTCCTCTCTGTCAACTGAGCAAGCTTCTAGGAGGGTGGTGGTCCCAGGGGCCACCCACCCTTCCCCTCTGCTCCACAGTGTAACATGCAGTCTCATTTAAGATGAGCTAGGAGCTATGAACCTTTGGCGCCTCTCTCGCTGATTCAGCATCTCTTTAAACTCTCATGCAAAATCGTGCTACAAGCACGATTAATCGGGTAGGTTTGGTTTTATTCTGCAATAAGTTTTTTTTTTTTGGTTTTTTTTTTTGGGGGGGGGTTCAATCTTACGGTTCTTTTCTTAAGCTCATCTCAGCTCCTTCGGCAGTACTTCGCACACCTCGCATCCTCGGGCAGCGGGGAGGCTGGGGGCGAGCGATGCCTTCCAGGGAGGGGGGCGGATCATCTTTACCGCTTCGCCCGCTGTCCCGGTGCAGCAGTAACCGGCATGGTGAGAGAGAAAGAAAGAAAAAAGCCCGCACCCGGGTGCCCACACCACTTCCGATCCCCGCGCCCTCGCCTGCAGCGCCCCCTGCTGTCCAGCTCTCCCCAACGCTCGCACCCTCTCCCTGTCCTCCGGCTCCAGGGTGTTCGAGTCCCCCCCGGCGCCCCTCTCGCTTCCTCGGGTTTTTCCATTCTTTCTCAGCGCCGGCTCAGTCCGTGCGGGGGATCAGTCACACCCCTCCCCCGCGGGCTTCTTCAGGGTCCTAAACCTTGTGTACCTGGTGCTCCCTTTTGTTCCACTTCCTAGTTTTTCTGTTCTTTCCCCCCTTTCTCTCTCGCTCTTTAGTTTCGTTAGAACCAGGTGTTTTAGTTTTAAAAAGAACCCCCCTACCCTAGATCAGTTTTCAATTGGTCTTGCCCCTCTGCTGGTCAGGTTTTGAGCATGTCAGTGACTGCCGGTCCCTGCAACATATGATATTTCTAGTGCAATCTGCAAAGATAGGTAATTTAAAACAGCACAGACTGCTGAAGCTACTCCACAGTGGCAAAAAAAAAGGTAAGAACTCCGCAAGTGACATTGATCAAATTTTCCTTTCTTTGCAAACCAATGGATGTTGGAAAGAAATTATACTTAAGGGGGGTCAAAGACTTCTGTCTGTCTGCAGGCAAAATATAATAATAATGAAAAGGGATCAAAGTGGAGACCAAAACAATGAAAAGGCACATTAAGTTCAAAATGAGACCAGATCAGACCAGAGATTCCAGAAAAATACCCCCCCCAACAAAAAAAAACTAGTGCATTTCTATGATTCTAAAGACCTGCATGTGGCAAAACATTTTGGTTCATTTGGCTTTTTCTCTGATTTTTTAAACATCATTTGGGGTTTGTTTCATGAATTCCTCCTTAAGAAACCTATACTAGAACTTTATAACAAAAATCATTTGTCTATGCATTAATTTGCAGGATAATATGTGTTAAAATTTTAAGGCAAGTTAAAAACCAAATGGGTGCTAATAAATGTACAACTATCAGCTTCAGCTGCATAAACTTCAGTATACTGAATCATAGCATTCAGAAAACTGCTCTTTCCAAACTGCCTCTTTTCTGCTCTCCCAGACACAGACCCATAGGACCAACATGCATGCACACACTCAAACAATAGATGTGTAGAATTTCTTTCTTTCTCCCTCCCGCTGTCTGTGTTTCTGTCTCTCTCCTTGCCCCCATCTTTCTATCTTTTTGTCTCTCTCTCCCTGCCCCATCTATCTTTGTCTCTCTCTCCCCCTGCCCCCTTTCTTTCTGTCTCTCTCTCCCTCCCTGCCCCCTTTCTTTCTGTCTCTCTCTCCCTCCCTGCCCCCTTTCTTTCTGTCTCTCTCTCCCTCCCTGCCCCCTTTCTGTCTTGTCTTTCTGCAGATGATACCAAGATTTGTAACAGAGTAGACACCGAAGAGGGAGTGGAAAATATGAAAAAGGATCTGCAAAAGTTAGAAGAATGGTCTAATGCCTGGCAACTAAAATTCAATGCAAATAAATGCAGAGAATGCATTTGGGGATTAATAATCGGAAGGAACCGTATATGCTGGGAGGAGAGAAGCTGATATGCACGGACGGGGAGAGGGACCTTGGGGTGATAGTATCTGAAGATCTAAAGGCGAAAAAACAGTGTGACAAGGCAGTGGCTGCTGCCAGAAGGATGCTGGGCTGTATAAAGAGAGGCTTAGCCAGTAGAAGGAAGAAGGTGTTGATGCCCCTGTACAGGTCATTGGTGAGGCCCAACTTGGAGTATTGTGTTCAGTTTTGGAGACCGTATCTGGCGAAGGACGTAAGAAGACTTGAAGTGGTCCAGAGGAGGGCGACGAAAATTATAGGAGGGAGACTTGAAGTCCTGAATATGTATACCCTAGAGCAGTGGTCTCAAACTCGCAGCCCAGGGGCCACATGCGGCCCGCCAGGTACTATTTTGAGGCCCTCAGTATGTTTATCATAATCACAAAAGTAAAATAAAACAGTTTCTTGATCATGTCTCTTTAGCTATAGATTACAATTATTATTATTAAAACTTAGCCATAAAGAAAGATTTATAAACTATAAAGAGTTTTACCTCATGCAAAATTGTCATTTCTTTAATAAGACATTAACTATTTTTTTCTGAGACCCTCCAAGTACCTACAAATCCAAAATGTGGCCCTGCAAAGGGTTGGAGTTTGAGACCACTGCCCTAGAGGAAAGAAGAGCAGGGGAGATATGATTCAGACGTTCAAATACTTGAAGGGTATTAACGTAGAACAAAATCTTTTCCAGAGAAAGGAAAATGGTAAAACCAGAGGACATAATTTGAGGTTGAGGGGTGGTAGATTCAAAGATAATGTTAGGAAATTCTACTTTATGGAGAGGGTGGTGGATGCCTGGAATGCGCTCCCGAGAGAGGTGGTGGAGAGTAAAACTGTGACTGAGTTCAAAGAAGCGTGGGATGAACACAGAAGATCTAGAATCAGAAAATAATATTAAAAATAGAACTGGGCAGACTTGCATGGTCTGTGTCTGTATATGGCCATTTGGTGGAGGATGGGCTAGGAAAGGCTTCAATGGCTGGGAGGGTGTAGATGGGCTGGAGTAGGTTTTAACGGAGATTTTGACAGTTGAAACTCAAGCACAGTACCGGGTAGAGCTTTGGATTCTTGCCCATAAATAGCTAAGAAGAAAAAATTAAAAAAATTTAAATTGAATCAAGTTGGGCAAACTGGATGGACCATTCGGGTCTTTATCTGCCGTCATCTACTATGTTACTATGTTATGTTACTTTCTGTCTCTCTCCCTGCCCCCTGTCTGTCTGTATGTCTTTCTTTCTTTCTTCTATTGGTTCCTAGCACTATCCATTACCATTTCCTTAGTCCTTTGTACCCTTTTGGCCATCGATCCTCCACTGCATTTATCACCCTTTCAGTCCCAGCTCCATTCCTATCTATCCTTCCTTCCATTGCCACCAAGGCCATTTTTCCTGTCCCTGTATTCCACCCCCACCTAGCTTTTCTTCCTTTTTTACCCTTTCCCTTGTACCCCACCCCAGGACCAATATCTCTCTTGTCTCTCCCCTGCCCCTCCCCATGGTACTGCAACTCTTCCCCTCCCCATTCCAACATCTGCCACTTTAACCCTCGTCACCCAACTGCACCCCAACACCAGAGCCTGCACCAATTCAAACCCCACCCCCGAATGGTATCCTCAGACCACTCTCTCCAGCTCCTGACTCCCCCACCTACCTCCTCCCTGGCCACTGCACTGAATCTTTGGGCAGGCTGCCCCTCCCCAGCCCTTCACCGCGATGGACCCTCTACACACACACACACACCCCTGGTCCACCGCCCCCACAGGTCTGCTCTCCCTCCCTCCGTGTGGATTTGGCCTCCTGGACCCCCATTACTTACATGAGGCTGCAGCAGCGGTCCAGTAATCCTGACCCGCCAACCCCCCCCCCCCATTCCTTACCCAAAGCAGCAGTGGCAGCGCTGTAACCAGGCTGTTCGCGGCCAGCCCCGACAGGGCCTTTCCTCTACCGCATCCGAAGTGGTGTGGCAGAGGAAAGGCCCTGCCAGGGCTTGCCGCGAACAGCCTGGTTACAGCGCTGCCACTGCTGCTTTGGGTAAGGAATGGGGGGTTGGCAGGTCAGAACTGCTGCCACTGCGCTGAGACGCTTCCCTACACGGCAGTTCCTGCTGCCACTGCACTGAGATGCTGCCCTTGCTTGGTGGTTCCTTCCTGCTCGGCGGTTCTATTCTACTGCGCGTGCGGAGGCATGGAGGTGCGGAGTTTCAAGTGCGCATGCGCGGCTAGGGTTTTATTATTATAGATATATATGTAAAACAGACATACATACAAACCCACACATACAAAACATAGACACACACACACAGATTGGAAATAATTTTATGAGGCATATTTCACTTTCTGGCTCTTAGAGATTCAGATGTGTATTTATTTTCTTTAAATTCTACTGTGAAACCTAGGGACTAATGGTTGCTATGTATAGTGATACCTAGCGATTGAATGGTATACTTTGCTACTGGTCGCTTGCTACAGGTATTTGTACTGACACTTATTACTGCTATGGAACGGTGGTATCCTGTGACAGAACTTTCAAGTCTATCATTTGAAATCTGTTGACAGTGACTTCTAATGGTTATTCTTTGTAAACCGTTGGTTGCAGTACCAGTCAAACTACCCCTCTCCCCTGCAGCTCAGAGATAGGCCCAGACAACACACGTGTACACATGCGTAGAGGTTGGAGAGCGTTCTATGAGCCATGCTTCACATGCTTTCTTCATTTGTTCACTCGGCTGTACCAAAATGAAATTGTATTTACAATGCAAACTTACCACAACGTTTGGATCACTTTTTTGCAAATAGTTTAAATTCCCACTACTGCATGATATGGACCCCTTGATAAGTCCTCTGCCTCCTTTCTCACCATCTCTGACTCCCAGATTTTCTTCTCACCTGAACCATCTTCCCCTCTTTTGAGGAGCCTTAACTACCATTAAGATAATCCTTATATTTCTTATGCCTCAAACATCTTTGTTTAACCTCTAGCTGCATTATATTGTTCCTGCTTCCCAGCTTGTCCACTGTCATGACCTAGTCCTCTCTCAGACCTCTCCACCTTAGTCCTTCTCCTCTCTGCCCGTCTCCTCAGTTTCATCCATCACTACAAACATATTTAGAAATCCCCAGGCTGTTGACCCTTGTGTAGGGCAGTTACATGACTAAACCATGCCAAGAGCAAGGGTTGCTTTTGGTTCCCCTTTCCATTTTGGGCTTGAATTCTCATAGAATGATCCAATAGACAGCACCTCTCCCCCCCCCCCCCCACCCATTGCCTGGTGCCCAGAGCAATCACCCTTCTTGCCCATTCCTTGTGACAGCCCTATGCTTGAGTTAGGCACAAATTCTTTAATCGTACTCTTCTAATGTTCTGTTGCTGTTCCATTTATAAAGTATATGTATGATGCGTTGCCATCTTTGAGAGAGTGGAGGTGCTGGTGGAGTGGGATATGAACAGGAAAACTGGGGCCGAAAGGCCAATCCTGAAGAAAGAGTTGCCCAATTAATTTGAGTTTATTCATAAGATGCTACTGAAGTATTTCCCTTTGGAGTCAGAAATATCAAATTGTGCAGGCTCATTGAGGAACCGAGCCAAGGCCTCAGTTAGGAGACAAGCCAAGAGCAATAATAGTTAAGATGTTTCTATATCCAGTGAAAGAACATCTTATTAAGTTGGCCAGACAGTCAAGACATGTGAAGTATAGGACCTGGAAAGTTTTTGTCTACCAAGATCTAAATTCAGAGAATATGGGGCTCAAAATCAAATCTTTAAAACATCCAAAAGCCAGCCTAAGTTGGCACTTGAACGTGTTGGGAGGTGTGTTATGAGCAGGAATCAGTCAGGCTTCAACCTGGATATACCCCAGCCATAATCAACGCTTTCCTAGAGGGAACTTAGACGCCAGCAGTTAGACCTGTTTGAGTTGTGTCTAAGTTCCAAAAAGGTGCCCAAACTGACAAGAAGACCACTGGAGGATTTAAGGCATGATACCCCCCTCTTACTTCCCCAGTGGTCACAACCCCTTCCCACCACCTGAAGAGTAAAAAGAAAAAAAAAAACTGTGGGCTTCCCATCAGCTGATCGCAGCAGAAGGAATCCCCATCAGCTGAGCTAGTATCAGGGATTCCTGGCGGCTCAGCTGATGGGGATTCATCCTGCCAGGATCAGCTGAGCCACAGAGCACTACACCCCTAGCCCGATCTCCCGCAGACATCCCCCACATCCTCTTGACATCTCAGATGTTCCACTGACATCCCCGATAGCCCACTGACATTCCAGATCTCCCTCGATATCTCCATGCCCCTAATATTCCTTGGCACCCCTCTCACATCCCCGGAACCCCTCTACCTTCGGAAGAGCAAACTGTAGGAAGGAAGCTCACACCCTCCTGTCTGCAGGGCCGCATGCTGCAAATGATGAAGCTTCCCCCTCTCAATGCATTTTGGGAAGCAGTGTGAGGGGCCAATGTCCCTGAATGGCTCAAAATTGCCATCCCAAGATGCACTGGGAGGGGGAAGCCCCATCATTTGTAACATGAAGCCCTGTAGGCAGGAGGGAGGGAGTTTCCCTCCTGCCATTTGCTCTTCCGAAGGTATGGGAGAGTTCTAGGGAGGGGGATGGAGATTCAGCGGAAAAACAGATGTCAGGTGGATGTGGGGAATGTCAACAGGATATTGGGGAGGCCTGTGATGTCAGAGGGATATTGGGGATGTCAGGGGAAGATCCAGGATAACGGAGGATGGGTGTAGGGCAGAGGGAATCCCCATCAGCTGAGCCACCAGGAATCCTCTCAGCACTGACTCCAGATATTAAATGCTAGGCCGTTTCCAGTGACTGGTATTGAATATCTGTTTTTGGGGTGTTAACACTAACTTAGGCCCCCTTTTATCAAACTGCATTAGGGTTTTTTTTTATTGCAGGCCACTGCGGTAAAAGCTCCAATGCTCACAGAATTCCTATGTGTGTCAGAGTTTTTACTACAATGACTCATGATATAAAAAAACCCTACCTTAGCTTGATAAAAGGGGGCCTTAACCAGCATTGCATATTTAATTAACTAGTTAAGTCAATAGTGGCTAAAGATAGGCCTGCTATTTACACAGCCCAATTTGGCCACTAAACTTAAACAACTAGCACTTGAATATTCGCAGCTAGATGACTTAAGTCATACAATTTAGCTGGCTAATGGCTAGTCACAAATTGCAAATATTCAGCAGAACTAGGTGGTCAAACGCTATTTACTACTACTACTGTACAGTCCCTGCTCAATTGCGACAGACAAACAGGACAAGAAGGGTGAATCTAATCACGCTGCTCAGGTAAGGAATAACAAGGCAGGACCAGGACCTGACGTCAGAAGGGAGACGAGGCCGGTGCATGCAGCAGGTGGATGATGCTCGTGCCAGCGAACATTTCAAGAAGTGTGGAGGGGGGGGGAGGCGGGGTAGAGCAGGAGTGCACAGCACGGCACCACCCTCCCCAGCTATGCCACTGGTTCATACTTCAGTTCCCAAGTGAGCGTGGCACTGACTAAAAAATATTTTTTAGAGGGCTGACTCAGAGAAAAGCTATCTCCTAAAAAAAACCAACCCCAGAACACTAGCAGAGTTAAGGGGCATTGTCTCCGCTCTGACAATTTCCTAAAATCCAAGAAACAAAAGGTCAGTAAACAGGTTTCAGGTACGGTAATTCCTTTCTTAGCTGACCAAATTAATACCCTTGGGACTAGCCCTTAAGGCCTGTGCTGAAATCAGGACAGCTGTGCTTGATTTACTGAAAGCTACAGGAAAGGAAGAGATGGTTTATTGACCTGAGCCCCTGTGGTCTGTTTCTCCGTTTCCTTGGATTTCTTCACTTTTACATTTTTATGGCCTCTAGTTACAGGAACTGGATTTAGTTCATTTCCAGAACTGTTTTGATGAATGTCAGTAAGGAATGGCAAGAATACTCCTGCTGCATACAAAGCTTAAAACCACATGTAAGCCCCCTTCTTAAGTGGATGCCTAGGCATATGCCTAGGCCTTGCCTGGAAGATGGCAGAAGCAGCACATAAAGAATTTTGTCAGGACCAGAGCCGGGACCAGCTGTGAGGAGGGGGGAGGGGAAGCTAGCATTAGACTGTCCACTCACTCCAATCAGACCACACCAGATTTGTAAACTCCAAACTTGAACTTTACTGTCTCTCAGTTGATGAAAGAAGCAGTTTCAAATTATATACACAGGATATTCTTTCAGTTCTCCTCCAGTTCCAAAAAGGTTTCACAAAAAAATCAAATAATTTAAATTCTACACAGGGTAGGCTGATGGTATTCAGATGTTACAGAAAAATAGCATAGTGCATATCAAATGTAAAATGCTGTTCGTACAGATGTACCTTTGTAAATCAAGTACTTTTGCGGTAATAGACTAGTACCCTCTTATTCCATGCCAACTTTTATTATTTTTTTTCTCCCCTCTGCCTCAGATGTAGGTTCCCATAGATATGGAGTATGGGCTACCTGGATGGTAGTTCTTGCCCAACCTGAGACTCCCTTCTCTTTCCAATGAGGGTCCCTATATCTTCCCACTATAGCAAGCCAGAACCAGGTTTCGGGCCTGTTACTTACCCCAGTCTCTAAGTCCTTGCTTCTGCACGTGCCCATAATGTCTAACCTGAGTGGTATAGACAGGCAGACTCTCCTGCTCAGGCGACTACTTCAGGCATAGGCAGTAAAGGGGGCTCCCTTAGCATGTATGGTCAGTGGTGGGAGAGATTCCAAAGACAAATTTGACGCCAAAAGCAGAGCTTACATCATCTTTGGGGTGTACCTTCTGCCACCAGGAACACCCCTTCGGAAAATCCAAGGACTACCTTGGCTTTTAATTGGATCTAATTCCAGCAGTCTTGACGCGATCCCCTGATATCTACTGGTGCAAGAATATCTACAAAGCTCAAAAAATCCCCCCCTTGAAACCCCCCTGCTTCAAGCAGGTGCTGGACACTCAAACAAAAATACAACAACTTGAGATAAAAAGTGTAGCTTCTACCAGGTAGCTGAAAGAAAAACCATAGCACTAATCAGCGGCGTTGTAAGGGTGAGCAGTGCCCGGGGTAGTGGAGCCCCTCTCCCAACCCTTCCATTTCCCCGTACCTTTTAAACTTATCCGGCATGAGCAGCATGCCCACGTCGGTGTCCGTTCGCCCTCTGACATCACTTCCTAGGCAAGGATCAGGATCCCATCGGCTACAGCAAAAAAAAAAAAAAAAATGGCACTCAACGCAGACGACTGGCCATGTTTATTGAGTGCAAATGCAGATGTTGGAAGAATGTGGTAGAAAGCATCATGGGACAGACTGAAGCAGTGACTGAGAGGATTATTACAGGACTGACTTTGGCGGTGGCCAGTCAAAAGTGCGCAGACAAATGCACGAAGACAAGTGAGCACAAGACAATTGCTTACAAGGACAACTCCACGCAGGACAATTCAGCTTAATGACAAATGAGCGCAGGGACAATTGAGCGCAAAGACAACTGAGCGCAATGACAATTGAGCGCACCACAAAATGGCGGAGCGCAATCACGCGCACGTTCACGTAAACCTGACGGTGTTTTGCAAGTGCATTTTTATCACTATGGTTACCTAGCCTCTTTGTGCTTTGAATATAAGTCACGTGAATGCATTTTTGAATACAAGTCACGTGAATGCATTTTCGTTACTATGGTTATGTTTCCAATTATATAGGTGCTCAGAACAGCCCACCTTCCTTTCGCTGCCTGTCTGTGTCCGTTATAAGTAAAGGACTGGTTTTGCTAGAACTTGCTCTATAACAGGTATTTGTCTTGCGCGGATTTTACTTGCCTTTGGTGAGAGCGACACTACTTCCAAATTTCTTCATTTGCAGGTATGTTTACATTTTCATTTCCTTACTTTTTTTACTGTTGAAAGCTATATAAGATGCGCGCTACAGAATCGCAAGATAAGCGAGGGTTATATTAAAACGCTGCTTGCTCAGATCAAGGTTTCGTCTTTCGTGCATTCGTATCATTTCGCCTCTACGCTAACGGTTTAAGCTATATAGGTTCATAGTCAGATGTGCGTAAGACATAATTTTGCCTCTACGCTAATGGTTTAAGCAATATAAGATGCAATTTCCTTACTTTTTTTTTACTGTTGAAAGCTATATAAGATGCTATAATTACTATATAATCACTATAATTACCTAGCCTCTTGTTGCGCTCAGTTGTCATGCACTCACTTGTCTTGCGCTCACTTGTCAGTGCTCAGACGTCTTCGCCCAGTTGTCTTGCGCTCAGATGTTGTGCTCGTGCATTTTACTATGAACCATTCGCGCTGAATTGTCTTGCGCTCACTTGTCAGTGCTCAGACGTCTTCGCCCAGTTGTCTTGCGCTCAGATGTTGTGCTCGTGCATTTTACTATGAACCATTCGCGCTGAATTGTCTTGCGCTCACTTGTCAGTGCTCAGACGTCTTCGCCCAGTTGTCTTGCGCTCAGATGTTGTGCTCGTGCATTTTACTATGAACCATTCGCGCTGAATTGTCTTGCGCTCACTTATCTGGCGCTCACTTGTCTTGACGCTCAGACGTCTTGCGCTCACTTGTCTGCGCCCATTTGTCCGCACATCTGACTATGAACCGACTTTGGCAGTCAGCAGATCTGATCATACATGAGGTGCTGGCATCAGAAGCTGGGAATGCTACTTTGAGGTGAGTTATGGCAGGCTCACCCATGTCTTCCAAGTTTCCAAGTTTCCAAGTTTATTAAATAATTTGATTAATCGCCTACTCTACATTCAAGGCGATGTACAAGATAATCCTAAAAATTATAAACATAGGTAAAATATATAAATAGACAATATTACAAAAAACAAACACAATTTAAAATAAAAATTAAGTTGTTACTTATTATATCGAAACAATAGGAAAATTCATTAATGGTTACATTTTATATTAAATTCAAAATACAAAGGTAAAAACATAGGGGGGGGAAAAAGACAATAAAAAAGATAGATAAAAATAATAAAAGATCATTATTCACTAAAAGCATCGTTAAAAAGGAAACTTTTGAGCTTAATCTTAAATTTTTCGAGGTTCTTTTCTTCTCTTATATATATTGGGAGATCATTCCAGGACTGAGGGGCTGTCACCGAAAAAATAGTGAGACGTCTTGTATTAATGATTTTTAACGAAGGAATGGTTAATAGATGTTGATCCTGTGATCTCAATGTTCTAGAAGTGGTATAAGGAATTAAGACTCTATGGATAAAAGCAGGAGTTTGAGAAATAAGAGTTTTAAATGTGAGCAAGCATATCTTAAATAAAATACGGTGTGCTACAGGAAGCCAATGAGATTCTTTAAGTAAGGGTGTGACGTGGTCAAATTTTTTTGCATTGTGAATTATTTTAATGGCGGCATTCTGTACAATTTGAAGACGTCTAATTTCTTTATGAGGTAAACCTTTGAATAAAGCATTACAGTAATCGAGTTTAGAGATGACTAAAGAGTGTATCAGAATATTGAGGGATTTAGAACATAAGAATTTAGAAACAGAACGAATTTGACGTAATCTGAAAAAAGTAGATTTAACAACATTACTTATATGGTCATGGAATGATAATTTATTGTCGAATATAACACCTAAGATTTTAATATTTTGTTGTATCTGTAATGGATTGCCATTAATCGAAATGGGGTAATAAATGAACTACTATCTTTCCACGGGAATAGCATCGCGTTAGTTTTATGAATGTTTAGTGATAACTTGTTGGTATCCAGCCAATGATGAATCTGATTCAATTTGTTATTTATTGCTATTATTTCCTGTGTATTCTTGGGGTCAATTGGATGTAATAATTGTATATCATCGGCATATGCGAATACAGCTAGTGGGACTTGGGCAGCCCTGCCAGATGAGGTAATAAGTTTATTGGGGGGGTGCAAATGGAAATATTTCATTCCCACTCATTCTTCCTATTGGCCTACTCAAAATTTGCTGTTTGGCTCTGACTGGTGGATAGGTCCCCAGGGAATGGAAATTTGAAAAACTAAAATAAGCCTTAAGCTTCTTTTTTTTTTTTTTTTTTAAATTCTTTATTCATTTTAAAAATTACATTAAGTGTTAAATATATTCATTCACATTAATAATAAATACATCACTTACAAACAATCCTTGATACATTTCATAAAATCTTATCCCTTCCCCTTTCCCATCCCCCCCCCCACCCTACACCTTAAGTTAATAAATATAAGGGAAACAATTTCAAATTAATCTTTACAATGTTTTGTTAATGGTTTCCACACATCCTGAAACTTCTTAAAATATCCCCGTTGTAATGCAATAAACCTTTCCATTTTATAGATATGGCATAAAGAATTCCACCAGAAGTTGTAATTTAATCTCCTCCAATCCTTCCAATTATAAGTAATTTGCTGAATGGCAACACCAGTCATAATAAGTAATAATTTATTGTTGTTCGCAGAAATCTGACTTTTTGCTCTCATTTTCATTCCAAATATCACAGTATCATAGGATAATGCCACAGGGTTATCTAATAAATTATACAAATGGTTCAAGCATTGTATAGCTCCCCTATTGCTAAATTATATATTAGTAATAATTTTTCAGAAGGTTTTAAGTTGCAAAGGGGGGTTAGACAAGGTTGTCCCTTATCTCCTCTGCTTTTTGATATTGTATTGGAACCCTTGTTATTAGCCATTCAGCAAACAGAGGAGATACAGGGTATTCCTCATAAAGATCGGGAATATAAGATTTCGGCTTATGCGGATGATATATTGCTCTATTTGAGAAATCCTGAGAAAACCATTCCTTCCTTACTTGAAATAATTGAGAATTTTGGAAAATTTTCAGGCTATAAGATAAATTGGAATAAATCAGAAATCCTTCCACTTAATGTTTACTGTACAAAAGGTTTGTTTGATTCTTTTCCCTTTCTTTGGAAAGAGGATGGAATAAAGTATTTAGGCATTTGGATTAAAAATACATTAGATGAAACAATGAAAATAAATGAAAAAATGTTATTACAGAAGGTTACGGAGATGTGCGAGCAATGGAATCTTTTATAGCTTTCATGGTGGGGGAGAGTCTAAACTATTAAAATTATGATTTTACCTGTGGTTTGTTATCAGATGGGTATGTTACCAATATATTTTCAAGGATCCTTTTATAAAATGTTAAATAGCATTCTTTTAAAATTTATTTGGCTGGGTAAAACTCCTAGAGTGGCTTTGGTATCCTTACAAAGGTCAATTTCAGAAGGGGGGGTAAATTTTCCAAATTTTTATAGGTATCATCAAGCCTATATTTTGCGCCAAGGTATGTATGGGTCCTCCCAGAACTCATGGAAAAGCTCCCTGACTGGTTGTGGTTAGAATGGCAACTCATGTCTCCAATGCGTCTGTGCCATGTACTCAGTATCAAAATGCCTAGCTATAGTAAGGATAATAACATATTAGTAGATACATGGAAAACATTGCGATATGTAACTTAATAACTATTCCAATTTATAAATCTACAAAACAATCTATATGGGTAAACTCCAAGATCCAAATTGGCGGGGAGAGACTAGTCTGGAAGCACTGGATGGTAGCAGGAATACGAATATTGGATGATGTTATTTCTAATGGTACTATGCTTGAATTTTCACAGTTGCAACATAAATTTGGTCTTAAAAACTCAGAAAATTTTAGATGGTTGCAACTGAAGCATGCCATTCAGGCGGGGTTCCCAGATTGGAAAAACCTTAATAATCATTTTAGTATGGAGTTTCTATGTTTTCAGACAGACTTCTTGGGACACCAGGCCGCCCAGTGGTACAAAGGGTTAAGTGGATTTAATAAAAAGAAATTAAAAACTGGTTTAAAAGATATTTGGAGCATTGAGATTAAGCTTCTATACCGCATCTTCTTTATAAATATAGAGCTCGACACAGCTCTGGCATTTCAAACCTGACATTCAAAGTGGTGGGTACTGGAGGATGAAGTGACTTGCCCTGGGTCACAAGGAGCAGCACCGGGATTTGATCTCACAACCTCTGGGTGCAGAGGCAGCAGCTATACCAACGAGCTATACCTTCTGGGCGGGTGGTATATTCCCTGTTGGTTAGGGTATCATCATTCACCAACTCCGCTGCTTCCAGCTTTCAAGTCCTTTCCCCAAAAATGACTTTTCTGCAGTCAGCTTTACTCTTTTACCCTCTCTGACAGAGGAACAGAATCGGAGATCCCAGTGACCAAATCCTTCTGCCTTCTGTAGCTAGGGAGACAGCTATGGATTATTATACAAATACTTCTATTCCTCCTTTACTTATTTAGTTCAAGGACGGATTACAGAAATTAATAGCTAGATTAGCTGACCTAGGAATTGCAGCATGTGTAGTGGGTTATACCAACTTAATACAGTACATTGGTGGTTGGTTCAGTTTCTTGAGCAGGAAATATTTTTAACAGTCTCCTGCATCTGAGCTAGTTGGAAACTCCTGATCAGTGCAGTTTACTTGGAAAGATGCCTCTCAAAAGACACCAGTGCAGTTTGTTTCTTATTTTCTGTAGCCTCTAGCGCAGCGAATCCAAGTCTCAGCTGGGCTTCAGAGTGGGGTAACCCACCTCCTGCTGTTATGCATTTTCCTTAAAGGACAACATTCAGGGAGGAAGGGATCCTCCTAGCTAGACCCCCCTCTATGGGAAGAAGAGAAGTCTCCTCCCTGCATTCAGAGTTTTATACTTCCCTTATAACGGAAGCCTCGATCCTACTGGACCACTTTTTACAAAGTAAGCTGCCGCCTAGGCAAATTAGATTGGCACCTTTCTGGAAAAGGGCCCAGAATGTTCTTCCAGTAACTGTAAAGGAAGGCACGTATTGGCAGCCTTATACATCCTTTTTTTTCCAGAATTTACTGTAGCAAGCAAAGCAAGGCCCATATGAAATAGTCTGCAACAGTACTCATATAGAAACTGGAGTATCCTGTCGAAAAGCCCTGAAAGCAAGAAGGAGTTTAAATTGAATATGATGCTCCATTGGTAACCAATGGTATTTTTTTAAGTAAAGGGGATGGGACTGGATATACTGCTCTTTCTGTGTGGTTTATACATTCAAAGTGGTTTACATATTTTACAGATAGTTACCAGCATTAAAGAAGACATACTGTACCTACTGAGAAAAATCAAAGCTGAATGTCATAATATGGGATTAGAACTCAACACAAACAAGATGAAGATCATGAACTCGGAAAATGAAGAAGATTTTGAGCTTGAAGGTAATAGAAGAGAAGTTGTAAAGGATTTCAATCTCCTGGGCCCTTTGGTAAACAAAGAAGCAACTAGCAGGGATGAAATACTCTGCAGAAAACACCTGGGGCTCCTTTTACAAAGGTGCGTTAGGGCCTTAACGCGCAGAATAGCGCATGCTAAATTGCCCCGTGCACTAGCCGCTACCGCCTCCTTTTAAGCAGGCAGTAATTTTTCAGCTAATGCGCGCTAATCTTGTGCATGCGCTAAAAACGCTAGCGCACCTTAGTAAAAGGAGCCCTTGGTCGCTCGTCAATGAAGGCTCTCGACAAAGTATTCAAAGGCAAGGAGATAACGCTCCAAGCGAACACCAGAGTTGTCCACACACTCATCTTCTCAGTGGCCCATTATGGATGCGAAAGAAGACAGAAAGAAGATTGACTCATTTCAGCTTTGATGCTGGAGGAGGATTTTAGGCATGCTGTGGACCACCAGAAGAACTAACAAATCGATTCTGGAAGAGATCAAACTGTCTATGTCACTCAAAACCCAAATGATGAAGTTACAACTGTTTTATTTTGGTCACACTGTCGGAAGAGAAAGATCATTGGAGAAGGGCATCCTGTTTGGGAAGATTGAAGGAACCAGGCAAAGAGGGCAACCTGCAATCAGATGGCTGGACACACTGAAAACACTATGGGGATGACACTGGAGGACCTTACCGGACTAGTAGAATACCAATTTCTTTATAGACCTATAATTCAAGTTGCTAGGACTCAAACACAAGTTGATGGCACCTAAGACACTTATTTTGCACCTGGGGCAATGAAGTGTTAAGTGACTTGCCCAGAGTCACAAGGAGCTGCAGTGGGAATCGAACTCGCAACCTCAGGGTGCTGAGGCAGCTGCTCTAACCCCTAGGCCACGCCTCCATTCTGTGATCCATTTTTATGTGAATGAAAGAGAAGCCTAACAGCTGTATTTTGTAGGGTCTGAAGTCTTTCAGAGTGAATTTAGCAATACAAAAATGAATATGTAAGTAGGAGTAGTCGTCCGCATAAACACTCCATCCATAACACATTTAAAGCAGCGTCCCTGCAGCACACAAGCACCAGTTTCCATCAGGTACCTGAGGCTACAAAATCCAAGATAAATAGGAGGTTTCTCCGTCTTTCCCTTACATATGATTCCTTTTGTAATACACAGTGACACATGCCTCTAGCTTCCATCGCTTCTGAAAGGGCTACCTGCTACTTTGTTTGTGTACAATATAGGTCCAGAAGTCTCTGATCTTTTTAATTCCAGTTCCATTATTTGTATTAACCAGCAAAGAATTTTGGTTCCTCCTTTACAGAAACAGTATAAAAATATTTATTCTGGTCCTGTTGGTTCAGTGAAAACTTGCTAGGGATTATATGTTCCTGCCGCAGGTAACAAGTGCCTCTTTTAAGCTGTACTTCTGCTCTTGTAGGACAAAGAGATGGGGGGGAGGGGGGAATGTGACTTGAAAAATGCACATTTTATCTCCAACCATACGAAAATAAAAGAGAGAAATTTGTTTGGGGCCAAGACAGGAAGATGAAGAACACGATTAACAAAAGAAGGAAACATGATTTGGCATTTGGAGGCATGCTCGCACTGCTTTTATGGTAAATCCGTTCTGACTGGTTAACATTTTATTTCTGAATGACATAGCACTGACACAGTCTCACCCCCCCCAGATGAAGGGCTTTGGATTAGAAGCATTCCTTATGGGTTGCAGAGTTTCTGTGGTAAACTTGAACATGAGAGGAAGTTCAAGCGTAGAGCTGGACTGGAGCCAAGCCTTGGGGGTCTGGCTCTAACAGTGGAAACACGAACTGTGCTATTGGAGCTGAGTAGACACACATGGATGAAAAATGCACATAAACTGATGCACGAGGTCACAGTGCGGGCCACAGAGCAGTGCCGGAAAAGCCTGACTGGCTTGGTTCTTCCTGATTCCTGGGGCCGAGCTGAGTCAGTGTGCAAGAGTTCTGTTTTCATTTTTTTTTAAAATGTCATGCCATTGATTATGTTTCCACAAGATGATTTTCATTCGCTTCCTAACAGTGTAAACATGCATAGTACCATGTTTCCCCAAAAATAAGACCTAGTCCCAGGATTCACCAGCAACTCTTCAACCCGGCCCCACTTCCTCCACCATGCAGCCAAACCCCTGCTGACCCTCCATCCTTCCCTCCCCTCCGACCACGAGCGAGGCTTACCTTGATCAGAAGCAGCGTCAGGCCGGCAGCACTCTAAACAGTCATCAGTAACGCAGCAGAGTAAAATCCCCGACAGACAAGGCCAAGCAGCCTGTTTAGAGTGCTGCCGGCCCGAAGCTGCTACAGATAAAGGTAGGGCTCGCTCGTGTTCGGCGGGGAGGGAAGGTTAGAGGGTCAGCGGGGGTTCAACTGCGCGGTGGGGGGCACTCAAGGGTTCTGCTGCACAAGGGATGGGAGGGTGGGTGGGAAGGATAGAAGTTGGGCAAACTTCTGCTGCACAGGGGGAGGGGAGGAAAGATGCTGCACATGTGGGGGAGAGAAAGGAAAGAGGAAGAACTGGGGTGAAGCAAGAGAGGAAGGGAGAGATGATCATGTGCATACCCTGAAAATAAGACAGTGTCTTATATTCATTTGGGACCCAAAAAAGGCACTAGGTCTTATTTTCGAGAAAACACAGTACTTATATTGTAGTTTTCATCCAAAGAGATTCCCGACATTGCCTGGAACAACCTACTGAAGGAACAAACTCTTTATCTAGTTACATCCTCCTGGAGCAATTCTGCACAAAAATATTGAGCATTCGGCTTTTAAGATTTGAAAATTGGTAATAATTAATTTATAATACAATAAATACAATATTATTTAAAGATATGAGGGGAAATAAAGTGTGTATAAAACTGTATATAAGACTTGGCTCGCCCCTCAGCTTTATGCTTCTAAGGTTTGATCCCCCCTAGTTCTCTCTCTCTCTTTTTTTTTTTTTTTAGTTCAATCTTTATTAAATTTTTTAACATCTTACAAATAGTGCAATTCGCAAACAGATCGTATCAATTCACAAATAAATTGTATCATATGTAAACATACATTAATAATAATAATAACTTTATTCTTATATACCGCATCATTCATTTTGCCTGTCTGGACGACAAGCTTTTACTGTTGGATATGCAGTGTAGACTTATTGGAATCATCCAAGAGAAAATGGGAAGCCAAATAGACTGGAGATATGCCGAATATTTATTTAAAACAAATACAAGCAAATTTAAACAAGACTCTTGCTTCCATTGGCAATCAGTGTAGTTTTTGGTAATAGGGACTGATGTGCTCCCATTTTTTCAAACCAAAGTGCTGAATTTTGTATCACTCGTAATCTTTTAAAAGTTTTCTTATAAGTGCCCAAGTAAATTATGTTACAGTAATCAAGGATGCTTAATATAGATGACTGGACCAACTAGCGAAACGATACTGCATCAAAATATTGCTTAATGGTTCGGAGTTTCCATAACACCGAAAAACATTTTCTGACTAGCAAATTTGTATGTTGCTCCAAAGTAATGAAGATCTTTGCAAAATCACAACAAACAATATCTACCCGTCCCTCACCCAAACCCCCCACCCTACCACCCTCCCATTTGTCTGGCAGGTCATTCATACAATCACACACACTGTCTAACAAAACCCTCTAAAGGGCCCCACACCTCTACAAAGGAGGCCATATTCCCAGATCTTTCAGCTAAATTAGCTTCATATTGACTATTCCCAAAGCTTCAGAAGTCATAAACATGATGGTACAATGGATGACAAACTTTAGGCTCAAACTTAATTCAGAAAAAATGACTTTTTTCATTGCTTCACCATCCACTTGACATTAAATCACCCCTCTGTATCCTTAGTTACCCTATCCAGCCCTCCATAAAGATACTAGGTGTAACTCTGGATCAATGCCTAACCATGAAAGACCAAGTAGACTCCTTAATCAGAAAGGGATTATTTACTCTCTGGAAACTCAGATCCCTTAAAGCTTATTTTGTTACATCAGTTTTTAGAATCCTAGTCCAATCCCTCATACTAAGCCTGCTTGACTACTGTAACATCGCCTATTTGGCAATTTCCCCAAAAAATATGCGATGCCTACAACTGTTGAAAAATGCGGCAGTTAGACTAATCTTTGGACTAAAGAAATTTGACCACGTGACACCCTACTACCGGCAGCTACATTGGCTGCCGATGGAGGCACGCATAAAGTTCAAATTTGCCTGTTTCTGCTTTAAAGCATTACACGGACTTGCCCCTAAATACATTACTGACCTTTTCTCCTTTTCAGCCAACAGACACAAGAGAAGTTCACATTCCAACTTCGTTTCCCCCCCCAGTGAGAGGTTGCAAACTGAAAAAAACACCATGAATTCCTTCTCTCACACCAAGCAGCATCATGGGGTAAAGACCTAGAACAATTACTTTCGCCCTCTACTTATGAGGAATTTAAGAAACGTCTAAAAACACACCTGTTCCTAAAACATCTTGATAACTGATCCACTTACCTCTTTCCCCTCAATAGCGACCTACTGTCCTTTTGATCACTTTTCTCCTCAACAATGAATTTCCTGTCTAATTACTTCTCTTTCTTCTTCCCCTCTTGAAGTCAGTCAATTTGTACCTTTGCTTAATCTTTTGTAAACCGCACAGAACTTCACGGTATTGCGGTAGTTCACTCTTCTGTGAGGATTTAATATGTTTTAATTCCTTTTGCTGCAAGCATACAGACTACGACTTTTTTTCCAAGGCCTCTAGGTAGAACATAGGTTAAAAAAGGCAGTATGCTAGACTGTTCAGCATATATGGCTCTATGCTAAATGCAATGAGAGCTAGACAGGCCTGTATCGGCACACATCTGCACACGTGCTGGAATGCTATTCTGTGCAAAGATATCTAGCAAAGCAAACATTTTGTGTGCAGAATAGCATTTCATCGTAAATGGAAAATCAAATTATTTTTTCTACCTTTGCTCTTTTCCAATTGTGGTCCTAGTCTCTGGTTTCTGCTTTCTTTGTTTTCTCTTAACTCTCTTGCCAGGATTTCCTTTCTGTTGTTATTTTTTTCTCCTCATTTTTCTTTCAGCTTTCTTCAATTTATTTTCTGCTGTTGTCTAGGTTAAATTTTCTCTTACTATCCAATCCTCAATTTCCCTCTTTTCACTGTGTTTACCTACACCTTGCCAACCTCTTTCCCTCACCCCCAGTATCTCACTAACTCTGTTCTCTTTCTCCATCCAGCACATACCTTTTCTTTATCCCTCCTTCCATCCTGTTTCTGCCACTCTCCTCCCCTTGTATCTTACATCTTCTTCTCTCTCCTACTCACTTCCATCCATCTGCTCCCTTTTTACTCTCCTCCCTACTTCCATCCAGCGTCTACTTCCCTCTTTCCTCCCCACTTCCAGTGTGTATTCTCATTTCTCTCTCTTCTCCCCACTTCAATCCAGTGTCTGTTCTCCTCTTGTCCCTACTTCCATCCAGTGTCTGCCTTTCTCTCCTCCCTCCCTACTTCCACCCAACATTTGTTTCCCTCTTTTTTACCCTCTTCTGTCCAGTATCTGTCCTTCTCTTCTCCCCTCCCCTCTCTCCCTCCACCCTACTTCCATCCAGCATCTGTTTCCCTCTCTCTGCAGTATTTTGTTGTTTTAACCAGGGCTGTGGACTCGGTTCATTAACTCTGACTCCTTATATAAAGTATAATCTCAGTAAACTGGTACGTGGTTAACTAGCGCTCTCACCCAACTGGCGAAAAAATTGCTGGGAAAAAATGTTCTCCAAAGTGGCAATGGTCCTGAGCCGCAAACTCACCCACCTCCCTCCCAACCCAAAGCACCAGCACAGCTGCGGTCCTGAGATGCAAATCCTTTCTTCCTCAAGCACCCAAGCCCCAAAGCAGCTGAGCCGCAAAGCCCCCCTCCATCCTGCCCCCAAAGTACTAGCGTGGCAGCGGTCCTGAGCCTCCACCCTCCCTTAAGCCCCAAAGCAGGCAGCAGTCCTGAGCCACGAACCTTCTCCCTTTCCCTAAAGCCATCGGCTCAATGCACGGTGGTGGCGAGGAGTGCGAATAGGATGTTGGGCATGATTAAGAAGGGGATCACGAGTAGATCAGAAGACGTTATAATGCCACTTTACAGAGCAATGGTCAGACCACACTTAGAATACTGTGTCCAACATTGGTCTCCATACCTTAAGAAGGATATAACTCTGCTGGAGAGGGTGCAGAGGCGAGCCACGAAACTAGTCTTCAAACTTTCAAAAAATATAAGAACAAGAGGGCATTCGGAAAAACTGAAAGGGGACAGATTCAAAACAAATGCTAGGAAGTTCTTCTTTACCCAGCGTGTGGTGGACACCTGGAATGCGCTTCCAGAGGACGTAAAAGGGCAGAGTACGGTATTGGGGTTTAAGAAAGGACTGGACAATTTTCTGCTGGAAAAGGGGATAGAAGGGTATAAATAGAGGATCACTGCACAGGTCCTGGACCTGTTGGGGCCGCCGCGTGAGTGGATTGCTGGGCACGATGGATCTCAGGTCTGACCCAGCAGAGGCATTGCTTATGCTCTTATGTTCTCTCCCTCCCCACTTCCATCCAGCATTTGTTCCCCTCTCTTCCTCCCCATATCTGCCCCTTTCCCTCTCTCTCTCTCTACCCCTTCCCTCCAGGTCTGCCCCTCTCTCCCTCTACCCCACTTCCATCAGCATCTACTCCCTTCTCTCTCCCTCCACCCCACTTCCATCCAGGTCTGCCCCTAGCTCTCTCCTCTCCCCACTTCCATCCAGAATCTGATCCCCTTTCTCCCTCCACCCCACTTCCATCCAGGTCTGCCCCTAGCTCTCTCCTCTCCCCACTTCCATCCAGAATCTGATCCCCTTTCTCCCTCCACCCCACTTCCATCCAGGTCTGCCCCTAGCTCTCTCCTCTCCCCACTTCCATCCAGAATCTGATCCCCTCTCTCCCTCCACCCTACTTCCATCCAGCATCTTTTTCCCTCTCTCTCCCTCCCCACTTCCATCCAGCAGCAGTACAATCAAACTGAAATCTAGCCATCACAAGACCTTCCTGCACCTACCCGTAGCTACCGACTCTGCCCTGGAACAAAGAGGAGATATCAGAGGGGGTAGACTGGCAGCCATGGGTAGGAGCAGGAAGGTCATGTGATGGCTGAATTTCAGTTTGCTGATGCTGCGGGTTTGGGAAAGCAGCAACAGAATAGCATGGAAGGTCTCGGTGTGCCAGATGCATGATGGGACTGAGCAGCTGTGCAGCCTCCTACCAAAAGGTGCACAGACGCACAGCGATGCAGCTTAGAGGGAACAGTGAGCAGGAGATAACCGGTTATTTCTGCTGCAAGGTTAGCACATAGAGGCTAACTGGTTATATAGTGTGTGATATAGCCAGTTAGTGCCGATATTCAGCATTGAATTTAGTGGTTAAAATAGGCAGCACAAATAGCAGGCCTATCTTTAATCACTAGGAACTTAACCAGTCATCACTGAATATTGGCTTAACCAAGTAAGTCCTGGTAGCCAAAAATGAAACCAGAAATTCAATACTGATCATCAGATACAGCGCAGCATTGAATTTCCAGGTTTTTGTGTATTTGGGTGGGCTGTTGGTTGAAACTTTCCTGTCTAGTATATGGAATTCTTTTCCAATATGTTATTTTATTAAAAAATGTAAACCCGCTTAGATTGCATTGTAAGTTTGTGGCATATCAAATTAAATAAATCTGTAAACAGTGGGCTTTAACCATGCTGCCGGCTGACTATCAACAAGAAGGCTCCTCCTCCATCTCTACCCTTTCCCTTCCCTCTTGGAGAACACAGTTTATGACATGCTGCCTAGCCCCTGCTGGGCAGCAACTCGGCATAATCCAATGTAGCAATTGCTCTGAATAAAAGAAGCATTGTCCTGCCTTTCTTTTGACAATTTGGAATTCAAGTATATGTTTGGTTTGTTGGGGTGTTTTTTTTTTTTTTTTAAATACCATCTAAATGAGCCTATTATATAGGAGTACTGAACCTATATCTTGGGAGGGAAAATTTGTTATTTTCTTCAGGGTCTTTCCCTGTCTGCAATCCTGCAAATCCTCGATCTGAGGCAGGAAAGGAGAGTTATCGGTGTAGCTCGATTGTTAAAACAAAAATGGAAACAGAAGGTTAAATAAACTCTTCCCGGACCTCAAAAGTGTTTGTGCCTAGCCTCCTTTTTTTTTTTCCTTAACAAAACACACACCGAATTGTAGCGGACATGTCTCAAAGTTCCAAAGCAAATATTTTATGCTGCCATAATCAGAAAATAAATAAATAAATAAATCACTGTGGTGAAAATGTTCTCAACACAATCAAGTTAAATATTGCAGAGAAAAAGACCTCAAGATAACAACGCAAGTTTCCAACAAGATCAAATATAGGGGGTCCCTTGGTACCTCTAAAACTATGATTCGAGCTTTGCAAGTGGCACAAAATGCAACTGCCAGAGTAATTTCTGGGGTTTCCCATTATGATCATATAACACTGATTTTGAAGTTAACACATTGATTACCAAACATTATTTTTGGTGTTCTCTCAGGGTTTCTCCAGCTGGCATTGCGCTTGTTGCAGGTTTTCGGGTCTCGCTGCATCTTTGTCAGTCAGAAACCGATGTTTCAGTCACCATGCTTGTGGCTTTCTTCAGGGTGATGCGCTGAAGTCTGCAGGGTGACTTTGGAAATAGTGGGTTCACAATGAATGTGACATGCAGTGTCTAGGCATGATCTATGCATTTGTGTTAGGACTTTAATTTGTATTAGTGATAGGAATGGTGATAGCTTAGATTTTGTTCATATGTTTAATATGGTAAAACTGTGGCCAGTTATACTCACCAGCTGCTCATATGATCTAAATCCATTACACAGGCCGTGTTATGCTGTGCTCTACTCCTGCTATACCAAAGATTTGAATAATATCCAAGAATAAGAAAAGAAGCCTCTGATACAATAAAACAACTGAGGCAAGAGTGGAACGTAAGAGTTTATTCCACATTTTGCTTCTCCCAAGAATGACCGTGTGATAGCAGCCAGTTAAAAGCAATTCACCACACATCTCATACGCGGCTCAGCTGATAGCGGCTGAGCCAGCAGGGGACACCCCCATACAGCTGAGCGGCAGGTGAAGCCCTGAAGCAGCTAGCGGCTTCAGGGAGTCCTGCAGCTCCATTGACCGGGGAAGGAAAAGCAGCTTGACAGGAGGGAGGAGCTGTGCCTAGCGATTGCTCTTCAGAGCGAGCGCAAGGCACAGTTCCTCCCCCTTTCACTGCGATTCTTCACACCAATAGCATGCATATAATTTGCATGCTATTGTGCTGAGCATCACCAGTAAAACAACAATTGCTCACACCAAAGTGTTGGGGTTTTTTACCTCAATATTTGCACCTTGGCCTCGCTAATCATTAAGACGGCTGTAGTCTCCCCTCTCCACAACGTGCATGCAACCCTGGCATTGGACTCATCATACAGCACCCATCTGGAAACAAACAAACAAAAAAAGAAAATGAACATGAGATAGGGGAGGGAAATTTTGATTATTAGCCCACTTTTTTCTACTAGAATTTGAGGTCACTCAAGTATTTTTTAGAGCTCAGGTATAATGAAAAAGACATGTGGTTGAAATCATTGAAAGACCAATCTGAAATTCTGATCAGACTTTTCTCTTCCCAACCACCACATCTAAATCCTTAAGCTTTCAACTCTACACCCCAGAAAGCAGTGATCCTATGTTCTTGTCCCCATGACTTTGGAATGCAGCCACTGTACTCATGAAGGATTTGACTCAGACCTCATGCACAGACATATTGGCATAACCCTGCTAATAGCAGAATGTACTGCAGCATCCTACTCAAGAGCCCTTGCATCCACTGAGTTTATTGTGTGGGGTTTGGTTTTGTGGGGGTTTCTTTTGTTTAGTTTTTTGTTGTTTTTTTTGCAATAATTAAAAACAGCCTCGGAGTGCAGTCCCAGTGGCTCAAGTTACTCTACACACACACACCAGAGCTGGACAGACTCTAGGGAGAGACTAGAGCAAGAGAGAATGTCAGCAGTGAAATGGCAAAGGAAATTTGTTAAGTCAGCATGTTCTAAACAGAATCACCAGGCAAGGGGAGGAGGAAGAATCTAATTCAGATGATCAGAGGCGACTGCTAAAAATAAGAACGCTCTATGCCCAAATACCATTAAGTTGCATCCTTATAGAAAATAGATGAGCAAGAAAATGCAATCGTTTTGTTACATTATCTTTAAGGTTTTAAAAAATGTACATCATTTATTAAAAAGAAGCAACATGGTATCTGACTTTAATTAAAATATCTCCTTTCTCTTGTGTTGTTAGTGACCACATGATCAAAAGAGGACTGCATCGAATGGTTCAGGTTACCTCAAAGGTACTGCTGATTGAAATGAATTATAAGTTCTTATTACGCTTTTTTCGGTCTCCGTCCTATCAATATAAAGCGAAGATGTGCGCTTCGGATCATTGCCTTAAGTGTGCATATTCTCCGGCTACTCTGGGACATCAGTTTTGGACCTGTTCTATGGTGACCACGTTTTGGAGGCAGATGCATCAACACATTGTTGATCTGCGATACTATACTTTTGCGCTTGGACTGGAACCGTTGTTTACTCTGGATACTTTGCCACGTTCGTCTCCTAAAGGTTTTCGAGGATTCATGACTCGCGCTGTTCTGTTGGGAAAGAAAGTGATTTTGCATTGTTGGATCTCTGCCGATTCCCCCTCCTCTCGCTCATTGGCGCACGCTTTTGATACAGCAAGCATCTGTGAATGTTATTGACTTCCTTGGACACTCTACCTGGACAGGCATTTTGTGCTCGGTGGGAACCCTTCTGGTCCACTTTAACTCCCAGGGCACGAAGTCATCTGTTAAATGTATGATCTTTTTGAGTTGTGACACGCTGGGGCTGGATTGCATTTTTGGTCCATGACTGCTTGTTGAGGTTGGGTGGGGGGGGGGTTGTGGGGGGATGAATGGGTGGGTCTGGTGGGATTTACTTGCTGTTGTGTATTTTTGTATTTTTCTATGCAGCACTTCTCTTTCTCTGTATTGAAAGTTAATAAAACAGATTTTGGAAAAAAAAAAATCTCCTTTCTTTCACAATGTACCAAGCTCGTTTCTTCAAACATGGGCTTGTGTTCTGAATAATGTTCGTTGTTTTTTGGTTTTTTTTAAAGTAATCTCCACATTCATCCTAATAGAAACATTGCAACAGAAAAATTAAGGCAGATAAAGACCATATGGCAGTATGGTGGTACACTGTGAAGCCCTAGTAGGCAGTAATGGTGGTGGCGACAGGAGTTATAACAGCATGCCAAGCCTCATATTAAGTGTGAGGCACATGCAACAGGAGGGAAACCGTCTTATGTGCCATAAGCCCTCGTATGCATCATTAAGCTTCCCAAGGAGTCACATGCCAGAGGCTTTGTGACTGCAACACAGACAATACCGTGGAGCCAGCTTTCTCATTCACTACCTTGCAAATGGTAAGCCTTGCAGCATGGAGAAGCAGGCACTGCCTTGGCTAAGCAGACCTGATAGATTTTGTGGGTCTTTATGCGCCATCATTTATTATTTTACTGTGTTAACATGTATAATCATCAATTCCTAATCCATGACAACAGCAGCAGGGACCTTGTTTTCTGCTACTTATTATTTCTATGGTGTTACTAGACATTCAAAAGAGTTCCTGCTCAGTAGAGCTTACAAACTAATTAAGCAGAGAGCCTTTTCTTTAGAGAGAGTAAAAGAAAAGGTAAAAAAAGGGGGCAATAGATTTGAAGCAAAAGTAATGGTGAGCACATGATGTTATGTCATTTTGTACGGTTGTATCTTTTTGCTCTTTGGTATGAATGAGTGATCCTGTCTAGTACTGAGTGATTCTGCCCTATTACCAATGGCGATCTATTTCTATTTTGAAAGTGGTTTTTATTGTACACCGCGTTGAATTGTGTTGCAACTAAGGCGGTATATCGAGTCTTAATAAAGGATAAGTAAGGGTTTAGGGAGTTTCTCAGGAAAATTATAAAATAGGCATGTGTGCTTTGCAAGCGAGTGGGAGTTAGGAGTTGGAAGCAATCTCAAAAGGGTGGGCTTTTAGCCGAGATTTGAATGCTACTAGAGATGGAGCTTGATGTATGGGCTCAGGCCATCTCGTCCAGGCGTAAGGTGCAGCAAGAGAGAAGGGTTTTGGAAATCCCATCAAGGCATCCGGACAGTCTTCTAAAGAGAGGACATGTCCAGGTTTTCCTGGACATCTGGTAACCCTACCTTAGACTCTCTATTTTCCTCTAGCTCAGTGGTTCCCAACCCTGGGCTGGAGGACCACCAGGCCAGTCGGGTTTTCAGGATAGCCCTAATGAATATGCATGGGGCTGATTTGCATGCCTGGCACCTCCATTATATGCAGATCTCTCTCATGCATATTCATTAGGGCTATCCTGAAAACCCGACTGGCCTGATGGTCCTCCAGGAGAGGGTTGGGAACCACTGCTCTAGCTCACAATAATGGTTCTAGGGCTCTTAATGAGAGCGCTACTATGATATGTAGCTTTCTCTATGCTTCCTGCTGCAGACTCTCTGTCCCTCATCTCTTTGATCTTCCTGCAGCTTACAGGCTCTGTGCACCCCCTCCCACCCACCCCCAGCAGCCCTCAGTATTTTCCTCACCAATGTCTCAGATTTAAATTTATTATTATTATTTTTTCTGTTTCAAGTGTAATTATTTGGAACAAATTTCTGCTACAGAAAAGTTTAATTCCTTTGTGAAACTAAGGGCTTCTTTTACTAAGCTGCACTAGCGGTTTTAGCACGCGCATAGCGCACGCCACATTGCTGCCTGCGCTACATGCTAATGTCTCCATAGAGCTGGCGTTAGTATTTTCCACGTAGCATGGGGGTTAGCACGCGCTAATCTTCAGCCCGCGCTAAAAGCGCTAATGCAGCTTAGTAAAAGGAGCCCTAAGATAATTAGAAGCAGTGTTTGTTGGCTGGAAGTATGACAGAGGAGAATCTGGCAGACGTATTTTCATTAGACATTTCAAGAATGAAGTTCCAGCGCATATGTAATTCTAAAGTTTCAAAGTCAGCTACATAAAGAAGACAGTTGGTTAAAATGATCAAGTTGCCACGGTTATTCTTGCAGGACATTTGAATTTTGTAGCAAGTTGGCAAGAGGACAGTTTTACAAATGTGTTCAAACTTGTTTTTCACACACACATGCCTAGTAGTTCCCAAAAAACACTGAATATATTTCTGGAGACAATTTTCAGACCATCTGCCTTGGAACAAAGTCCACGGATACTTGTGACTTTGTAGGTAAAATGTGCCAATGGATTTTTGTAGTGCACACTTTTTCTGGATCCTTCCCAGAACAGACCCCTAGGAACATCTCCCACAAATGCAGCTAAAAATAGGAGCATATCTGACTTACAGACCATCTCCCTCTATCTTCATCAAAGCCACCAGCTCACCAAACTGATGATGGGGATGTTGAGGGCAGAAGCGATCCCCATTTGCTCCTGCCCTGTGGCAGTCATCTTGCAGAATCATGCCCTTTGATCCCTGATTAAAGTATGTCTCTTGTCACTTACATAGTGAAGAAGGTTGAAAAGCAGAATCAAACAATCATGCTTTAAACTTTTTCCAGAATGTCAAATAACCTGCACTGCCTCCAACGTGTCCAAAACACAGCAATCAGACGAACCTTCAAGCCCACAACCCTGTATCCCAGGCTCTTTCATCAGCCCACTGGCTACCCATAGCCAAATGCTGTGTCTTTAAGGGCTTGATGCTAGCGTAAAAATCCCTGCACAACATGGCGCCAGACTACATGTCAACCAAACTCCGGTCCCAGGAAGAAATACGCCTCCGAACACCCCCAGGTCATGCCCTTCAACTACTGAATGCCGATCTTACTCCCATTTCCTACCAAACTACTGGAACTTCTGCAGGTTCAAACCCTGCGCTGCTCCTTGTGACCCTGGGCAAGTCACCAACACTCAATTGCCCCAGGTACAGATTGTGAACCCACCAAGACAGATAGGGAGAAATACTTAACTACCGGAATGTAAACCACTTAGACTATAAGTGGTCTATAAATAAAAATCCAATTACCCCCACAGATCAGACCACTTGAAGGGCTCCTGAACTTTAGGAAAGCAATAAAAACATACCTCTTCCTAAAATCCCTTGCCTACTAATGCATGATTAAAAAGAGGAATGTATATTGGAACCTGACCATCTGTATTTTGGCATACTAGGACATTTACATTGTATTATAAACATGACACATTGTAGCCGCTTGGACTGTATATGCTTAAGTTTCAATTTATCTGATATACCGTAAATACAACCACAATTAGTCTAAGCGGTTTACAATATAATATATTAAAAACAAAATTTAAAAAGACATACCAAGGGAGGCAATAAACACAAAAAAATACAACCAACATACAAATGAAAATGGGTACAAGGGGGATAAAGAAAGGGGAGGTTACAATAAAAGCAAAAAGGCTGGGGAAGGGAGGGAATGCAACAAAAGGAAAAGGAAGTCACAGTGAAATTCTGCCCAAACAATTAACAATATAAGCTAAGAAGTCGAGAAGAAAGGGTGATCCATAGCATAAGTAAAGTAAGGAAAAAGGTCACGAGCAGAAAGCCAAAGAAAAATAGTAGGACTTCTATTGTGCCTTAAAATTCACAAAAGATTTTTCGATGCAAAAGGGTGGAAGCCATAAAGGAGAAAGAGGAATTCCGATGAAAATAAAAAAATAATTGCCGAAATGAAGGGACAATCAGTAACTGTTGCTGAGATGAATGTAATGTTCTTAGTGGTGAATATGGGACCAGAAAACTGTATAGGAAAGAAGGAAGACCACTAGAAAGTATATGGTGAGTAAGAATATTGTATTTGAAAGGAATACGATAAGACACCGGAAGAATATATTCTGATTTTAAAAGTGGCGTAACATGATCGAACTTACAACAGTGGTACAGTAATCTGACTGCAGTGTTCTGAACTAAATGAAGCCGGTGCAACTGATATTTCGGAAGACCAATGAGTTTGGACAAAACTAAAGAACGCATGAGAGTACGAAATGAGCTAGGTTGGAGAAATGAACGAATAGATCGAATATGGCGAAGAGCATAGAAAGAAGAAGATATCACCTTAGAGATATGTAAATGAAAACTTAGGGTATTATCTATCTCAACACCTAAGATCTTAGTTTTTAGTGAATATTTTAAAGGAGCTCCTTTCATAGTGAAATTTAGAGTATTTACTGAAAATTTTTTTGAAGAAAAGAGCAGCACTGCAGTTTTTGGGGAATTAATCTTAAACTTGTTTATTGTAAGCCAGTCTGCAATAGTGTCCAGTTTCACTGAGATAGATGAGTATGAGGCAGGTGAATGAGTTTCTAGTGGAAGAATAAGCTGGATATCGTCTGCGTAAATATAGAATGTGAATCCTAAAGACTGTAGAATAAGAGTAAGAGAAGCGAGAAAAATATTAATGAGAGAAGGGCCTAAAATAGGCCCCTGTGGCACACCAAATTTCATAGTATAAGAACGAGAAAACGTAGAGGAATAATTGACTGAATATGAGCAGTCAGTCAAGTATGAGCTGAAATATTTGCGAGCATGACCATTGACCTGTATGTCTTCTAAACAGTAGAACAGTATATCGTGATCCACTAGATCGAAGGCCACTGACATGTACAGGGAAAACAAGACAGCATCACGACCACTATCCAGTATCTGCCTTATATGATTTAGTAATCCCAGAAGGGCATGTTCTGTTGAATGGTTTGAATGAAAACTGGTCTGACCAGGATGTGAGACATTTGTTTTTATAAGAACTGCTTTTTCTACAATCCTAGAAACAAACGGCAAGTTGGAAATGGGCCTATAGTTAGCTACAATGTTTGGATCCAAACTGTGGGACTTCAGAAGTGGAGCAACAACTGCTTTTTTCCAGTCTGAGGGAAAGTCGCCAGTAGAAAGAATATTATTGACTATGGACAATAACGGTTCAAGAAACGGGTCAATGATACGTGATAAAAATGAAGCGGGAACAGGATTGGTTGGAGGTGATGTGCGTTTCAGATTAGTAATTATTGTCTTTAAAAAGGTGTTTGAGGATTAAAAGAACTGAGTGAAGCAACAGGCACCAGAGACGATGAAGATGAAAAGCCACAAGCTTGGGAACTAGTGACATGGTTAATGCTTGTAGAGAATGTAAGGGAAGAAGTAGTGTGCACTAGGGAATCTTGTAGGCTGTTGATTTTGTCATGAAATCCTAACGCGAATTCTTCAGCAGTGAGAGTAGCTGATGGGGGCAGAAGTAGGCGATTTTGAAAGAGAAGATAATAGCCAATAGAGATAGGAAGAATTAAGGTCTCACTTTAAACTGTTTGAAACGTAAGTTCATTTAGCATTATGCAACATGTGCAAATACTGTTGTGAAGTATTTTTAAAATTCCAAAAAGTAACGTTTGAAGGATTTTGCTGGCAAGAGCGTTCAGTACTGCGCAGTTGGGGGCGCAAGAGAGTTAGACCTGGATGATACCAAGGCTGTGAATTTTTCTGTTTAGGAGAAACTATGTGTAAAGGGGAAGAATCATCAAGAGCAGACCTGAGGGTCCAAATTTGAATTTGATCAGACAGCGAACAAGATGTGTAATTTGTCAGGAAAAGATCACAGTGCTCAGTCTTCAGTTTCCTAACTTGTCTTACTGGGGGTACAGGGGAATGTACAACTTGCAACCTATTCTGAGTCATTGGGGAGCATGGGTTAGAAAATGAATGAATTAAATAAATAAATAAAAGACAAGAGTATAAGGAGTTGTGGGCTGTGGGCTGAGCATATTGCTGTATGCTGAGGAGGGAATTGTCCATGCATGGGCACCACTGACATTAAATAAAATTATGGGAGTTAATGTAGTGTTACCAGAAGTCCGGGTTTGTCTGGGTTTTGAAAAGCCTTCTCTAAATTGCGTTGGGCAGGAGAAAATCCTTGCATGCACAGATTTCCTCCTGCCCAATGAGAGCAGGCAGTGGGGAGGGGGGAGGGGATGGGTAGAACTGGGCAGGCCTGGGGCGGGTCTGGATTTTACTTTAGTAAAATCTGGCAACCCTAAGTTAATGGAGTACAACCTAGAATATTGAAGGAACTAGAATCAGGAGAAAATACTGGTGAACAGAAATGATAAATTGAGTGAAAAATTGATTAAGCAGTAGAACACAGCAATGAGAAGTCAATGGGGTCAACTTTTGTGAAGGTCAAGTGACCAGTAGAGGAAACGAGGATCAGTGTTAAATCACATCTTCAGTGGCTTTCTAAGTGAGGCTGAGGGAGGGAGGGGTTAGAAAGGCAAGTGTTTGCAGATCTTATGTAAACCAGACAACATGCCAGAATGAGTAAATAAAATGAAAGAACATTTTTAAATATTTGAAAAATGGAAAGAGGACTGCCAATTATGCCTTAATCCCAGAAAATGCAAAATGATGTCAAAATTGAAGAGCCAGTTTTTTTAGGAATAAACTAGCAAACAGGAGAAAACCTGAGGTTCACCATCTTTTGATGACCTCAAGGTAGTCAGTCGGTGCGACAAAGCAGTTGGGAAAGATAATAGCATACTTCGGTTCCTCAAAAGAGATACCACTAAGGTTTCTAGTGAGACTCTGAGTTTGGAAACTGTGTTCACTTTTGGAGTCTGCGTTCATTTCAAAGTAGGGTCATTTGAAAGGAGGGCCATCAAAATGGTGTATAGACTACAACATAGAGACACTGTCTTATACGACATTTACAATCTATACAAAATATTTCTGTCATGCAAGGAAACGCAAGATGCCACACCTTTGCATCATTGGCTTCTGGTGCAGTTTAGAATTCATTTCATACTTTACACTGACCCACAAGGCTCTTCATACTGGTGCCCTCTCAAATGATTCCACATACTCCCTCCAGAGCGCTTCCTTTACTCAGCGATAGGCGTCTATATATTCCTCCAGTATTGGCAGCTCATCTTGAGTCCAGGTGTACAGCTGCTTACCATTATACTGCTCCCCTTCTTTGCAGTTCACTTCTGGTCCACTTATGGCTGGAACTCTCATTTCCCTAATGTAAAATGAGTGAAAACATCTATTTTTGAAAGCTTTTGGCTCAGAACCAGGAGCTAGTTGTCTGGATTATTGTTTCCCCTCCCCCCATATTTTTCTCTTTCCCTGCTAGCTCTGCTATCTAATATATGGAATTCATTTTCATTTTCTTGTTATTTATTGCCCTAAGAAAGGCAGTATCTTAAGAAACATTTTATTTATTTATTAAATTTTCTATATTGTTCTCCCAGGGAAAGCTCAGAATGGTTTACATGAATGCATTCATGTACTTAAGCATTTTCCATAAGAAAGGGATTTGGGGGTAATGGTGGACATGAACAGTGCGCAGTGCGCAACGACTGCTAAGAGAGTGAATAGAATGCTAGGTATAATCAAGAAGGGTAATGAAAGAACGAAAGAAGTTATCCTGCTGTTGTATCAGGCGATGGAGCATCTGCATCTGGAGTACTGCATCCAATATTGGTTGCCCTACCTTAAGAAGGATATGGCGTTACTCGAGAGGGTTCAGAGGAAAGCGACATATCTGATAAAAGGTATGGAAAACCTTTCATACGCTGAGAGATTGGAGAAACTGGGACTCTTTTCCCTGGAGAAGAGGAGACTTAGAGGGGATATGATAGAAACTTACAAGATCATGAAGGTTATAGAGAGAGTAGAGAGGGACAGATTCTTCAAACTTTTGAATAATAAAAGAACAAGAGGGCATTCAGAAAAATTGAAAGGGGACAGATTCAAAACGAATGCTAGGAAGTTCTTCTTTACCCAACGGGTGGTGGACACCTGGAATGCGCTTTCAGAGGGCGTAATAGGGCATAGTACGATACTGGGGTTCAAGAAGGGATTGGACAATTTTCTGAAGGAAAAGGGGATAGAGGGGTATAGATAGAGGATCACTATACAGGTCCTGGACCTGATGGGCCGCCGCTCGAGTGGACTGCTGGGCACGATGGACCTCTGGTCTGACCCAGCAGAGGCACTTCTTATGTTCTTATGTTTTCCCGCCCGCTGCACCTCTGGACCACCAGGGATAAAAGTAAGTGGCAATTTTTGGGGAGTCCACGGCTCCTGTGGCCCCCCTGTTCCGGCGCCCATGGCCTAATGTACCTGGGGCAATGGTGGGATTAAGTGACTTGCCCAGGGTCACCTCAGGATGGTGAGGCTGTAGCTTTAACCACTGTGTCACACTCTCCCCATAAAGATATACTCTCTTAGGAAAAAAGGAAATGGGGACTTGATGATACAAGCATTCAAATATCTTCAACAAAGTCCCAGAGAGAAACACTTTCCATAAAATGAAAATTCATATGAAACTGAAGGGAGGGAAGCTTAAAAAATTAAGGGGCCCTTTTAATGAGTACTAATGGACATCAGTTGCATGCTAAATACTATTATTTATTATTTTATAGCGCTATCAGATGCAAGTAGTGCTGTACATTAACATGGAAGAAAACAGTCCCTGCTCAAAAGTCACATGGCCCATAAGTATAACATAGGATGCAGTGTTTACCACCCCCCCCCCCCAATCCCCCCTTCCATAAAAAGACACAACAGTGGCGGACAGAAGACGACCTGTGACAACATTGTAGTCAAATACAAATAAAAAAAGACAAGAGTACTAAGGGCTCCTTTTACTAAGCTGATCTGGCGGTTTTAACCCACGCACAAGATTAGCGTGCGCTAGCCAAAAAACTACCGCCTGCTTAAAAAGAGGCGGTAGCGGCTAGCGCGAGCGGCATTTTAGCGCAGGCTAAAACCGCTAGCGCGCCTTTGTAAAAGGAGCTCCCAAGTGATTCTCTTTCGCAAACATCTGTTTCAATGCTATCAGGGCGATGCTCGTTCACAACACGGCAGCCACACGAGTTCAGAAATGATTCAGGATGGAAAAATGCTTAAGTAGTAATTTTGGACAGTTATGAAAAACTGTGCATCCATTAATTCGTGTATTTTTCTTTAGACGTTCAAATACGCAAGCGAATTGTTCTGTGTTGAAGCAGCCAACTGCGCCTATTCCTCAGAATGAATTCTCTCTGGAATTAGGCTTCATAGCCCAGCTCAAGTTTACGGAATCATACTGTACATCCTGAGAGTGGGCAGACTGGTTGGGCCGGTGGCCCTTTCCTGCCGTCATATTCTATGTTTCTATCCATTTATATAATTATTTAAAAATGAAAAGATAAAATGCCTCAAATTACATCTCCCCCTCCCCCCCTTATTTTTTTTTTAAACTAGTCTTAGCTGCAGTTATCCACAAAAATGCTGTCTGCAAGAGACAATGTATTTAATATTGGTTTTGCGTGTGATAACATTGCAGCTATGTGGAGAATTCCTGACCTGAAGTGAGCCTGATGTGTTACTTTTCCAGAATACTGGCACATCTCTTCCAAATTCACACCAGGAGTCAAGACGTCTGACAGACAGAAAGGTTGGGCAACCAAGCATATATCACGAGGGGGGGGGGAGGGGTGTCACACGCTAATAGCTTGAGTACTCACCAACAATGTAGCTGCAACAGAAGGTTTAATACTTCTGCCTAATACACAGATGTTTCTGAATCTGACACTGCTGATTCCGGTGTTTCAGTTGTGCACAAAAATATTAACAAAAGATTTGCTTGACAGGGATTTGCCGTGCATTTCAAATGTCCCCTTTTACTCTGTGGCACTCTATATAAATTACTCTGTGGCACTCTATATAAAATGGATAACATTTAAAAGCAGAACATGGGCAGCTGCCTCAAAGTGGGTCTCTTTTTTTTAGGGTGAGAGAGAGGGTGAGAGGGTGAGGGTGAGGGTGAGAGAGAGGGTGAGGGTGAGAGAGAGGGTGAGGGGGTGAGGGTGAGAGAGAGGGTGAGGGGGTGAGGGTGAGAGAGAGGGTGAGGGGGTGAGAGAGAGGGTGAGGGGGTGAGGGTGAGAGAGAGGGTGAGGGGGTGAGGGTGAGAGGGTGAGAGGGTGAGAGGGTGAGGGGGTGAGGGTGAGGGTGAGGGTGAGGGAGAGTGAGAGAGTGAGAGAGTGAGAGAGTGAGAGAGAGAGAGAGAGAGAGAGAGAGAGAGAGAGATCTTTGTCTCCTTCCTTTCCATCTCTTCCTCCTCCATGCTCTGGCATCTTTCTCCTCTGCTTTCCTTCCTTCCCTACCAAATCTACTCTACCCCATACTCTGGCATCTCTCTCCTCTCCTTCCTTCCCATCCCCATACTCTGGCATCTCTCTCCTCTCCTTCCTTCCCACCCCCATATCTGGCATCTCTCTTCACCCTTCCCTTTTCTTCCCAGCCCCCACCCCATGATGTGGCATCTGTGTCTCCTTCCGTTCTATCTCTCTCTCCCCTTCTCCTATGGTTTGACATCTTTTTCCTCTCCTCTGCTTCCCTTCCCTCCATTGCCACGGTATGGCATCTCTCACTCTTTCCCCTTCCCTAGTGTTCCTTCTTCCTTTCTCCCTTACAATTTGGCGGCTTTCTCCTTTACCCTTCCCTCCCTCAAATTGTGTATGACATTTCTCATATCTCTCTCTCTGCTGCTTGCAATCTTCAGGCTGTGGGCAGCACTAGTGAGCTGAACACACTGCCTCCGGTGGCCCCCGAAGCAATCCCTCTGCTTCAACTTCCTGTCCCCACAGAGGCAGGATGTTGCAGCATGTTAAATGTACAAAGCTGCATATGCCTTTCAGCACTATAGAAATGATAATAGTAGCAGTAGAAGAAAAGATTCCAGGCTGCTAAAGGCAAGTGCTTTCAGCTGACTGACCTTGCTAGTGACCCAAAGTTTGCAGGCTGCAGCATGGAGAGACTGGACTCCAAAGCACCCCCCCCCTCCCTTCAATAAGCAGTACCATCTCTCTCTTTCTCCCTGCACCTCTCTCCCTTCCCTCTAGCCTCCTTCCCATGGGTCCAACACCTCTATCCCCTCCCTTCAGCATCCAGGTGTGGCTCTGGCACTTCTCCCTTCCCTCCAGCTCCACTCCACCCACCACATGGGCCCAGCACCTGTTCCCCATCTCCCTCCAATCCCCAGACCAGATCCAGCAACTGTTTCCTTTCCCTTCAGCTCCAGATGGTCCAGCAGCCCAAGCAACCCCCATCCCCCCTTCGTGGGTGTAGCAGCAGCTCCCCTCCCTCCATATTACTGGTCCAACAGCCCCCTTCTCTCGCTCCCAATTGTGGCTATCGGCAAAAAAAAAAACATAGCCTGCGACTCCCTAGGTTGGCCCCTTTGCACCTCTCAGGGCAGGCCTACCAGCCTCTTAGAAGTTTCCTGCTTGCAGGGCTGCTCTGAAACCTTCTTCCCACCGAGTCCCTCTTTCTGATGTAACTTCCAGTGAAACCGGAAGGAGGGACTCAGCAGGTTTGAGATCCTAATTAGAGATCCTCTGTGTTCATCCCAGCTGATCTGAATTCTGTCACTGTTTTCCTTTCCACCACCTCCCTTTGGAGGGCATTCCAGGCATCCACCACCCTCTCCATGAAAAAGAATTTCCTAACATTACTCCTAAGTCTACCACCCCATAACTATGCCTTCTAGTTTTATCAATTTCCCTTCTCTGGAGAAGATTTAGGTCTATATTAATACCGTTAAAGTATTTAAATGTCTGTATCATATCACCCCTGTCCCCCCTCTCCTCTAGAGTATACATATTCAGATTTTCCAGTCTCTTCTCACACATCTTTTGGTGCAGACTCTACCATTTCCGTTGTCTTCCTTTGGACAACTTCAAGTCTTTTTTATTTCCTTAGCCAGAAAAGGCCTCAAACTGAACACAATCCTCCAAGTGGGGCCTCACCAATGATCTGTACAGCAGCATCACCACCTCCTTTCTTCTACTGGTTACAACTTTCTATATGCAGCCTAGCATCCTTCTGGCTACAGCCACCGCATTGTCACACTGTTTCATCGTCTTCAGAACCTTGGACACTATCACTCCAAGGTCTTTTTTTCCGTCTGTTGATCAGCCTCTCGCCTCTCAGTACATAAATCTCCCTCAGATTTCTACTCCCCAAATTAATCACTCTGCACTTCTTTGCATTAAATGTTAGCTGCTAGACATTAGACCAGTCTTACAACTTTTACAAATCCTTTTTCATGTTTTCCACTCCCTCTGGGGTATCCACTCTATTACAAATCTTGGTATCATCTGCAAAAAGGCAAACTTTACCTTCTAACCCTTTGGCAATGTTGCTTACAAACATATTAAATAGAAATCGGCCCCAGCACTGATCCTTGAAGCACTCCACTACTCACCTTTCCTTCCTCCAAGCGAATTCCATTAACCACCACCCTCTGACGTCTATCTGTCAGTCATTTTCAATTCCATTTCACCACTTCGGGTCCTAACTTCACCCTGTCAAATTTGTTTAAGAGCCTCCTATGAGGAACCATGTCAAAGGCTTTGATGAAATCTAAGTAAATTATATCTAGTGCATGTCCTCGATCCAATTCTCTGATCACCCAGTCAAAGAATTCAATCAGATTCATTGGCACAATTTATCTTTAGTAAAACCATGTTGTCTCAGATTTTGTAGCTCATTAGATTGGACCACTGTTTTTCTACTTCTCTCAGGTACTCCATTTTACTAAAGTCTGCACGTTTGAAATATCAAACCAAATTGTTTGATGATCGCTACTGCCCAAGTGGGCACCCACTTGGACATTTGAGATACTTTCCCCATTTGTGAGCACCAGATCCAGTATCGCTTTTTCCCTCGTCTTCTTCTAGACTGACTCCATCCTGTTCATATCTTTCTGAAACTACGGACTCCAGAATTGTACACAATATTCTATATGAGGTCTCACCAGAGACTTATACAGGGGCATCACTACCTCCATTTTCCTACTGGCCATACCTCTCCCTATGCACCCTTCTAGTTTTCGCCATTGCCTTTTCAACCTGTTTAGCCACCTTAAAATCATTACATACTATAACACCCAAATCCTGCTCCTCTTTTGTGCACAAAAGTTGTTCACCCCTTAACTGTACTGTACTCTTGAGTTTTTGCAGCCCAAATGCATGACCTTGCATTTCTTAGCATTAAATCTCAGCTGCCAAATTCTGGATCATTCGTCAAGCTTTGTTAGATCCTTCCTCATGTTATCCATACCATCAGGGGTGTCTACCCTATTCAGATATTGGTATTATCCACAAAGAGGCAAATCTAAAATGTTAAAAAGAACAGGCTCAAGAACTGAAACTCGTGGCACACCACTGGTGACATCCCTTTCCTGAGATTAACCTCCATTTACCATTACCCTCTTGCCTTCCACTCAACCAGTTCCTGACCCAGTCCATCACTTAAGGACCCATACTGAGAGCCATCAGTTTATTTATTAAAAACCTATGTGAAACAGTGTCAAAGGCTTTGCTAAAATTTAAAAACACCCTATCTCCCTCTATCCAATTCTCCAGTCACCCATTCTAAGAAATTGATCAGATGACAAGACCTGCCTCTAGTGAATCCATGTTGTCTTGGGTCCTGTAATCCAAAGGATTCTAGAAACTTCACCATTCTCTGTTTTAAAAGTGTTTCTATTAATTTACTTACTACAAGAATCAAACTTACCGGCCTGTAGTTCCCCACCTCTTCCTTATTTCTATTTTTGTGGAGAGGAACCACATCTGCCCTTCTCCAGTCCTCCAATACCACATCCAACTCTAGGGAAGCACTGAAAAGGTGAAACCACCAGAACATCCCTAAATTCCTTCAGTACCCTCAGATGTACACCATCCGGCTCCATCGCGCTCACCTTTAGTTTGCTCAAGAGAGAATAAGGCAGGAATTCCCAAACCTGTCCTGGGAATCTGTTATAAGAACATATTTAAGTGGAGCTGCGAGAAGGCCGCGAAGCAGCCTGTGAGTTCTGCTGGCCTGATGCTCCTCTGCAACAAGGTATTATGGTCGGCGGGGATTGGTTGGGAGGGAAGGATGGAGGGTCTTCGGTGATTCGGCTGTGCGGTGGGGGTGGCGGCGGGGGCTCAAGGGCTCTGCTGCAAGAGGGATGGGAGGGAGGGATGCTAGACAAGGGTTCTGCTGCACAGGGGGATGGGAGGGAGGGAAGGATGGAAGCTGGGCAAAAGGGTTCTGCTGCATGAAGGATGGAAGGGAGGGAGGGATAGAACAATGCTGCAGAGGGAAGGCACAAGGGGATGGGTGAGAGGGGAGGAAAGATGTTGCACAAATGGGGGAAAGCAAAGATGAAGAATTGGTGTGAAGGAGAGGAAGGGAGAGATGATCATATACATGAAAAAAATAAGCCCTACCCGAAAATAAGACCTAGTGCCTTTTTTGGGCCCCAAGTGAACATGATACTGTCTTATTTTCAGGGAACCACGGTAGTATTGGCAAAATAGAATAGCTATTGATCCTTAGAATCATGTAGGCTTATCTCCCGCTCTCTTCTCCAATTCTGTCTCGTGTTGTTCCGTCCTGTCTCCTCATCCTCTCTCTACTTCTTATTCCCCCATCACCCACTCCTTTAGTCCCTTGTTGACAGCCTGCTAGTGGCAGCAAAACACAGTCCATTCATACCTAATTATAAGGTAATAAATAAAAATAAAATGAAACAGTTGCTCACTGGCTCTCAGACCTTTTGTTAGAAAGGCTGGTCTATTGGCTAAGAAAGTGATATTGGGGGCAAGGATGTCTGAATCCCCTCCATCTTTTTGGAGACGGCGGAATCGTCTCCATGATCTCATGCTTTTGGAAAGAGGTAGGGTGCAGGGTTCCTTTAGGCAGAATTTTTTTCCCCCTCCAGACATGGGGTTTATATGTGGATTCTTTGCCCCATAAAGCTTGCAGTCTTATTTTGAACATTTTGTGAGCTGGTAACTCCTCTGATGGATTATTTGGGACCCCCTTAATCTTGTTGTATATCTCTTCTTCAATGCCATGGCCTCTACTTCTTGAGGGGGGGGGGTGTTAACAATACTGGTTGTAAATATACATGAACAATGTATAATATTGCTTGGTAAAGCTGTATTTATATTTGTCTGTACATGATTTCTGTTTCCATGGTACATGCTCTCTTTGGAGGGGGGGGGGGGGGGGAGGTTGACTATGTTTCTCATACTAAAGACCATGTTGGTTTGGGTTGTATGTTATATCTATTTTTTTATCTTACTGAGCATTGTTCCACTCATATTGTATTTGGGTGGGGAGTTGAGGGATTTGTTCTGGCATATTACATATGGGTGACAAATGTTATATTGCTCTTTCATATTTACTGAACCTTGTAGTCATCAATAAAAGCTGTTAAACCTAAAAAGAAAACAAAAAATAAAATACCTCTTTTATTGGATTAAAAATACATTTTTTGATTAGCTTTCAATGGTAATTATCTTTGCAATTTTGTTTCTGCATCTTCTCAGGTGGTATTTTTTTTCACTCAGAAAATAGTTAAGCTCTGGAACGCATTGCCAGAGGATGTACAGTGGTAAGAGCGGATAGTGTAGCTGGTTTTAAGAAAGGTTTGTACAAGTTCCTGGAGGAAAAGTTCATCATCTTGTTATTGAAAAAGACACAGGGGAAGCCACTGCTTGCCCTGGATCAGTAGCATGGAATGTTGCTATTCCTTGGGTTCAGGCCAGGTACTAGGGACATGGATTGGCCACTGTGAGAACGGGCTACTAGGCTTGATGAACCATTGGTCTGACCCAGTAAGGCTATTCTTATGTTATTTTCTCTTTGTGGAGCTATGAATATGTCAGTAAAAGAAAGTTTCTATAATTAGTTATGAATGTATTGTGTTTTGCTGCCACCAGCAGGCTGTCAACATAAGTTTATGGTGCAATCTGGATTTTACAGGTAAACGCCACCAGCTAGAGATATTCATTAATTTTCATTAGGTAATCATCCAGAGGTCTGCTGAATGATGGTGAGGGTGAGGCATCATCACTCCTGTTTCTAGAGAGCAGTGTTTTGCTGTTCCCTGAGGCAAAAGTACTACTGGGAAATCCAGTCAGTCAGCTCAACGGAGCTGCTGCATTCGTAGAAATGGGGCTGGATGACATTGTTGGATCTACCAGGTTCAGCAATGGCTCCAGAAAGCCATTGCTGTGGGAGCTGCGGCAGGAGTGCAGAGTGGTCAAACAGCAGTGTGGCAGCAGGCCATGGAGGTTTTCCCCAGGCAGCCATGATTCCGGGATAATCGCTGGTCTCCAGCAGAACTACCAGTATTTAATTTAGAGGAGTGTGTGATGTAGTGGTTAGAGCCTCAGCACCCTGAGGTTATGGGTTTGAATCCCAAATTGCTCCTTGTGACCCTGGGCAAGTTGCTTATTTATTTAAAAAAAAATTATATACCGCCTGGAGTCTCAGCCATTTCCAAAATAACTTAATCCTTAGCTTAATTCCCCATTGCCCCAGGTACATTAGATAGAGTGTGAGCCCACCAGGACAAATAGGGAAAAATGTTTGAGTATCTGAATGTAAACCACTTAGGCTATAAGTGGTATATAAATACTTACATAAATATAGAAGACTATAGTTGCACTTGGACAGTCTATCATGATTCAATTAGTTTCAGAATGGGTTAGAATTGATAAAGTGAGTAGCAGATGGATTCGATCTCAGACTGTTTTACTACAAAATTTTGTGCAAGTATTGGAAACAGAGTAAATCTGTAAGGACTTTGACGTCTGTTTTGGTTAAAGAACCCTACTGTATATTTTGGTGTTAAAAATGTGAAAACTTGGAAAATGTGGTTCAAAGACATAATCTTTATCTGATTAATTTCCCCAAGATTCTGGGAACTTCAGCTCAAGAAATATACATTAGCGATATTAAACGTTCCTCTTTAATCATTACTTCCACTTTGCTGCCTAGAAGAAAAAACCTGTTCATCTTTCAACAAAGGAATACTGGATATGTCCACATTGTTTCAGAACTTATTCAAATTCCTCTGCACCCAGTTCAATACTTGCCGTATGAAAACCTCCACAAACTATCCAAATTGCGGATGAAGATATAATTCCCCACAATCTGAGCTGGTTGTGTCCAATAAAATCACTTGCTCAACACGAGACCATATTTCGCCTCACAGGGCATCTTCAGGAGCTAATAGAGCTGAGGTCCCGTCTGTTACAAATCCTCTATAATAAAACCTTAAGCGCACTTAGGGTTTTGTGATCCCTGCCACTGTGCTGTGTCCCTCCATGCCGAATTCCATTTCCGGCGTGTGGGGCGGCTTGCAGCAGTGGTTTGACTCCTGTGCTACCGGGATGCCTCTTCTCACCCCCCTGACCAGCAAACGCAACAGCTGTGGAGCATGAGGTGGGCCGGCCTAGTAAAAGCCCCGAGACTGCCCAGGCTAGCAGATGCTGGACAGGGGAAGCAGGGAAAGGAGAAGGCCTACTGCTGGACAGGGGAGGTGGTAAAAGGAAGGGAGAAGGGCTACTGCTGGACAGGGGGAGCAGGCAAGGTGTGGTGGTGAACAATCACGGAAAGAGAGAGAAAAGGAAAGAAAGAAAGACAGACAGACACATCTGTTCTAGCACCATTAATGTAACGGGCTTAAAGACTAGTATATATAATAATATTATAAACCCTATTCACTGAACATACTCATTAATTTTAACAGGTAACATCTATCTTATCATACCTGAGTATTCATAATATCTTTACTTCAAAAGGCAACTTGGTAGGAGAATATATCCAAACCAGGTTCATACCAACGTTCCAATTTCAGTTAAATCCCTCCTCTTCCTGTTTCCTTTTAACAGGTCGCAGTAGCTTGCTTGAGGGGAGCATCTTAGAGAATCTGGACCATATGGAAGTCTTTGAACTGTTACGTATAATTAGCAAAAACAAGTTGACCCCCCCCCCCCCTTTTTACAAAACTGTGCAAGAGGTTTTTAGGGCAAGCCAGCATGCTGAATGTTCTGCACTGCTCTGACACTCATAGGAACTCTATGAACGTCAGAGCAGCGCAGAGTATTCGGTGCACTGACTGGTGCTAAAACTCTCATGTAGTTTTGTAAAAAAAAAAAAAAAAAGGGGGGGGATAAAAAAAATGGCAAAAGACTTAAAAGTATAAATTATGCTAATATAACATCAAAATGGACCTGACATGACCTCATTTTGCCGTGTTAAAGAATTATCCACCAATAGAGCACTCAAAGAACTGCCCGTGAGAATTAACATCCCAAAATCTCAGGGGCAATCATCTAGACCAGGGGTGTCAAAGTCCCTCCTCAAGGGCCGCAATCCAGTCAGGTTTTCAGGATTTCCCCAATGAATATGCATGAGATCTATTAGCATATAATGAAAGCAGTGCATGCCAATAGGTCTCATGCATATTTATGGGGGAAATCCTGAAAATCTGACTGGATTGCGGCCCTCGAGGAGGGTCTTTGACACAGTGGAGGGTCTCTGCACAGTGGTTTCCCTCCTTGTTTTTGAACAGCTGTGTTTTGAGTGAGCCCATCAAAATGCCCAGCACCAACTAATTGTAGGAGCTGCCTACTGTTATAACCTTTCCCCCTTGCCCATGATTGGCAGCCAGAAAATGCAGCAAGATAAACAGACCATCTACCAGTGCCACCAGGGTCTTTCCATTGCCATGTCCTGCCTTTCTGATATCACTTTCTGTGGATGGGATGAAGCAGTAAAAAAAAGTCCTGGCAACACCTTTAGATAGCCTGCTTATCTCGCTTCTTCTGTTGGGCACCTGGTGCCAAAATCTGTGGGGGAGAAGGGAGTTATAGCAATGCCAGGAACCTCAAGGTGATACTTCACTTGCTGGGGGTAAGAGGATTTAGAGAGATGTGGGAGAAGAAGAGAGGGATATTAGACTTGGTGGGGGGAGAAAGCAAGTCAACTCAGAGGTAACAAAGACCTAGGATAGAAAAAGTGAAAAATGATGCTGAATCCAAAGGGGCAGAGTAGAGTGAAGCAAGAGCAGAAAGGTAAGGAGGAGGGATGCTAGATCCCAGAGGAAAAAGAGAGAGAATGAAAGAGACTTACTGGACCCTGAGGAAGAGTAATGCTAGACTGTGGAGGGGGAGAGAGAGAGAGGGAAATATGTGCCTGGGGTTAGAAGTTTGAGTGGAAGGGGAAAAGAGGTGCCCAACTGGATAAGCAGTGGGAAAGGACCACAGAGGAGGGATGGGGACATTGAGAGGGTAAATGCTTAACATAAGATAAGGATATTTCAAGTAATATTTTATATTTCTAAATCTAGCAAAGGAAAGATGGACAGTAGACAAGTGAGAGAAATGTCAAAAGGACAAGACAACCTGCTAAGTGATATAAGGGGAGGGGAAAAAAATAATCAGAAAAAGGTAGAAATTTTTTCTTTCCTTATTGTATTGTCTGCTTTGAGAAATGAACAAAATTTAATACAGATCCTTTTTTTAATTTATATACGATTTTAATTTTGAATTTTATTAATTACCTTAGGAGTGCTCAGAACCCTCAGATAGAGGAAACGTAAACAGGAATAGCCCCAAAATGCAGCCCCCTTGGTCTATTACTGCATATCCACCAGTAAACCCTTTTTTCTTGTTGTTTTACTTTTGGTTTTTATTTCTTCCATTGGTTTTTATGTTTTTTTTTATATGCTTGGTTTTACTCCATAATGTCAACTTTTCAAATGTACATTATAAATATAAGTTAAACTTTTTAAAACTTCTTTAAAAAGTCCATTACTTGGTGGCACAAAAAAGGTCAGCTGTTAACTGTTGGGTTTTAACGCATTTCAACATCCACAGCTGCAGCAGAGAACCCACTTCTTGCGGCAACCAAGAAGACCCCTCTTAATCTGTAAACACAAAATCTAAAAATTAAGTTTTTACAATTCCACTTGCTGTTTGTAGAACTTCCATGGCGCTGCTAGGGAGTACCTTCCGTTCTTTGCCACTGCTGATCCGGTTACTATATGTCATTCCTTCTTCAGCCAGTTAAATTCAAAATGCTAATGCAGGACTGCCCACCACTCAACCTCACGATTGAGGTCGAGGGGTTACTGTCTGCCAATAGAGCCAGGCTTGCTCCTTCTTTCAAAGATAAGCCTGTAGATTACCACCACGTTGGAAATTAGGGCATTCTAATACCAAATCGTCCACTTTACGCTCTCTCTCTTGCCAGTGTTCTGTTGGAGGGGCTGCCTGATCTTACTTAAATGCTCCACAATTCTCATGCGGATACTTCTGGTAGTCTGTCCTATATAAAACAAATGACATGGGCACTACCCCCACTGATTCACAATCAGTTCTGTATTGTAATCTGTGTGCGTGCCCTAATCTCAGGTGAATCACTGAATTAGTTTTGCACACTGAGCAATGCCCACATTGATCATGACCCTTTTCATATGCTCTCAGCTGATGTACTTGCCTGGAAAATTGAGACCTTGATACCAACTCCCAGATGTTTTTACGCCAGGAGTAGGCAAACTGAGGTAAGTCCTTGAACTCCTCGTGTGCCTGTAAAATATACCAATGCTTTAATATGATGTTTTTGATCTGATAAGACTAGGGTAACATGCACACCATAGACTGACTGTGATTTTTCAGTAAATGTTCTCTTTGGGCATACAATGCCCGTTTGTAAGCCCGCTTGATGATCTTATCAGGGTATCTGCAGTCATTGAACCCCTGCCATAGTTCCTGAGCTTTCAACTTAAAATCATCTGTGGTGGAACATAACCAGTGCAGGTATAAAAACTGGCCTACCGGTAAATTATTTTTCAAATGGTGGGGGTGATAGCTATCAACTATGAGCAAATTATTTTTATTTGTTTCCTTGCAATACAAAGTAGTGATGAATTTACCTCCCTCAAGCGTGATCAGTGTCTAAAAATGAAATAGTATGTAAGTCATAGTGTGAATTGCAGATTAGGATCAAACAAATTCAGACTTTGCACAAATAACTGTAGTCCACACCAGAACAATATCAACTATAAATGTCTCCAGCTCCGCCCCTCCTCAAAGAGCTGAGATGTAAAGATGCATTTCTCTTCAAAATTGCTCACATATTGGGATGACACTATGGGGGCCATTGTGGCCCCCATAACAGTGACCTTTATTTGAATAAAATACATATCTAACTGGAAGTAATTTTTTCCTAATGTTAGTAAGAGTAAGGAGAAATTAGGTTCTTACCTGCTAATTTTCTTTTTCTGTTAGCCTGTAGACTGGTATAGTCCTTATGAATGGGTTATATACCTCACTGCTACCAGCAGGTGGACACTGAGAACAAACTTGTAGATCAGGATAGATTCCCCTCTTGCAATCCAGGCTGCCGAATAGCCAAGCAGAACTTAGGAAAGACTTCAACTGAAAACAGTATAACACAATCCGAACAGGAGTGTAAAAACAACCAAACTGGTAAACAACTGTTGGAACATGTGTAGAACTAAACCCTGGCATATAAAATATCCCCACAGCTCACCAGCTAATAAGTCATAGCCACTGTTCTTAATTTTCCCCGGCCCTAGAAAAATTCTAGAACCCGCAGAAAAAAACCAAAATCTGCACACGAGCAAAACAAAAACTCGTAATCACCGTACAAAGACAAACAGGGTGGGGGGACTATACCAGTCTACAGGCTAACAGAAAGAAAATTAGCAGGTAAGAACCTAATTTCTCTTTCTGTAGCACGTGGTAGATTGGTATATTCCTTACGAATGGGACGTACCAAAGCAGTACCCATTAAGGGTGGGATCCCCGAAAGGCCACCAGAACATGTTCATCGAATACCACATCTTGACATGCTTAAACATCCACACAGTAGTGTCTTAACTGCAGCCTTGCAAATATCCACTGGAGGCACTAGAGAAGACTCAGCCCAAGAAGCTGCCTGACCCCGAGTGGAATGAGACTTGAGAAATTCTGGAACAGATTTTCTTCAGAAGATAAGCGGAAGCAATAGTCTCCTTAATCCAGCATGGAATAGTAGCCTTAGAAGCACCATTCTCCATACAAGGACCCGTGAGAAGGACAAAGAGATGATCTGATTTCCAGATCTCCTGGGTCTTCTGCACATAAGAGCGAAGGATCCGACTGACATCCAACTTGTGCAACTATCTCTGTTCGGAAGAGCCCTCCTGGCTACCCAACACCAGGCGAACCACAGCCTGATTTGACAGGAAAAGGAGAAACTACCTTTGGCAGAAAAGAAGGAACAGGCCTAAAGACAACCCGCTTCCTAGAAAACTCCAAGAAGGGAGCCCTACAAGAGAAAGCCTGCAGCTCAATAACACATCTAGCTGAAGAAATGGCCACCAAGACCGTTTTAAGAGTAAGGTCCTTCAAAGAGCAATCGCCCAATGGTTCAAAAGGTGGATGCACTATAACAGACAGAACCAGATTCAGATCCCAACATGGAGCAGAGGTCCGCATGGGAGGCTTGAACAATTTGGCCGCCCGCAAGAAGTGAATCACATCAGGAATGTCAGTCAAATGTTGACCTTTCAACAACCCACAAAAGGCTGACAAGGGCACAAGCTGAACCTGGAGAGAAGACCAAGCCAGTCCCCTGTCCAGGCCATGTTGGAATGCTCTAATTCCTCAAGCTCAGTCTTATTATCTATTTCATAAAATTCTTTAAAAAAAACTTATCTGTTTAAAAAATACTTGACTTAATTGTATTTTCAGAGAAACATTTGATGCTATGCTTGTAACTCATTGTTTGTTCAACTGTTTTATTGCTGTGAACCATCTTGAACTGAAGGTTTGGTGGTATATAAGAATAAATTATTATCCTGCAAGAACTCTAAGATGGCAGGCAAGGAAGCGCGAAAAGAGACCACTCCATGCGCTGCACACCACTCCTCAAAATGCCAGTTAGATGGGAAAAACAATACAAACGGCAGTTTTAAAGGGAACTGAGCCCTTTAGACCGGCATACCTGTTAATGGAGTCTGAGGAAGACTGGATTGCAAGAGGGGAAGCTATCTTGATATACAAGTTTGTTCTCAGTCTCCACCTGCTGGTAGCTGTGAGGTATATAACCCATTTGTAAGGGACTATACCAGTCTACCAGGTGCTACCGAACAGCCATTATCAGATTCCTTTTATTGTGTTTTAGTCATAAGACTTATTTTCCCAAACTTTCATGGGTTGTAAAGTTTTAGCTTTTGTTAAAGTTTAGGCTGAAGGTGTATTTACAGAATGCACTGTACATGCAAGTAGCTTTAGCACATTGGTTACCTATTTCAGGTTAGGTCTGTTCTGACCTGAAGGGAAAATCAGCTTCTAAAAGTAGTGGCGTTCCAGGTGAGGTGGGAACCCTTCAGGCAGTGGGTGCGTGGAGAGGTCATAGGGCCATGGCCCGCCTGCACTTGGCCGGTAGCTCTACCGGTCCTCCGCTCTGGAACAGAAAGTTGACATCAGAGGGAGCAGAGGCCAGCGGGTGACCACTCCAGCACCCACCAGCTCCCTGCACCTGGGGCAGACTACTCTGCCTATGGTGTATGCCACTGCCTCAAAGCTACTCAAGAAATCAATTAAGTTAATCCCATAAAGTATCCTTCTTTGCATTTTATTACGTTGTTAGACCTAATTTGTATTTTACTAACAAGTTCAGCAAACAAAACAAAACAAAAAAAAATCAAACTAATGGTATACAATCATAGGTCACTGTTAAGATACAAGCAGGGCACAGCTTGTGACAGTGCTTGATGGAGGAGGGGAGGATTTAAGCACTGAATCAAAGCCAACTCCTCCTTAGCCAACATAGACAGACTCCTTTTAGCAAGCTGCGCTAGGTTTTTAGCATGAGCCAGCGCAGTAAATGCTCCAACACTCATGGAATTCCTATGAGCATCAGAGCACTTACCTCACTAGCCCGCACTAAAAACCTCTAGCACAGCTTGATAAAAAAAGCACGTGTGTGTGTGTGGGGGGGGGGGGGGGTGAATGGTGGGAGGTTTGTAAGTCTATTTTTTAAGTTCCAATTCCAACAGGATTCAAGAACATGCAGTCTTGATTGTATATTTAGGAAGACATATTAATTCTGTAGAAATTAAAAAAAAAAAGAGAGACTTGAATCAGTTTGTTTTCATGGAGACATGTGGTCACTTTAATTAAGCATAATGGAAATAGGGGGCAACTACTGCAAGAAGTAACTCATTTGAATTTCCACCACTGAGATTTAGAAGCTTGGTAAATAATTGAAATTCTTATCTCACCAAGTAGTATGAGTAATCATTAAATTGCATTCTCCTTAGAACAGACAGTTCTGGAGAAAAAGCCTCTTTGTAAGAATACTAAATCAAACTCCTCTTTAAAACCAGCTCTCTAAATTAATAATGCATACTGCTAATAATCAATAGGCACAGTAAGAAGTTTAAGAACAGCATAATACACATTTTTGCATCATATACAGTAGCTGCAACTTCACTGGTTTGTTGTCTGGGATATGCAGTACCAGAAATGATGGCAGATAAAGATTAACTGACTCATCCATCATGTCCAATTTTTTAGCTATATTGCTGAGAATATATCCCAGCTGCCAGTCAAAGATACTTGGCTGCTTTAAAATGTTGCTAATTATATCTGTCTATAGTTATGGTGAAGGGACATTTGCGCATGAGACTTCAGCGCGCCGACAATTCAGCGCAAGATACCAACGCGCCGCCTAAAAAGTGACTTTTAAAGAACTCAGACGGGGAGGTGTGGGGAACCCCCCCTTTACTTCAGATTGTTTGCGCTGCCGTTGGGGGGTATGGGGGTGCAACTCCCTACATTATAGAGAAAACTTAACTTTTTCCTAAAATCGGGAAAAAGTTAAGTTTACTCTATAATGGAGGGTTCCAACCCCCCCCCCAAAATGGCAGCACAAAAATGAAGTAAACTGGCACTCACACCCCGCATCGGAGCTCTTTAAAAAATCACTTTTTATGCGGCACGCTGGTGTCTTGCACCAAATTGTCGGCGCACTAGTCTCACGCGCGAATGACTATGAACCATAGTTACTACTGTGTTTCCCCGAAAATAAGACATTGTCATATTCATTTTGGGCCCAAAAATGCACTAGGTCTTATTTTTGGGGTACAATATCTCCCTTCCTCTCTCTCTCTCCCCCATATGTGCAGCATCTTTCTTCCCCTCTCACCCATCCCCTTGTGCCTTCCCTCTGCAGCAACTAACAAGAAAACCCCTCAAGCACAAAACATTCAAAACAAAAGCAAAAAGATCCAGCAATGTTTACATAAATCTCACAGCATAAATTGGGGATAAAGAGTGCTTGAAAAAAGCCAACTCAATCACCTGTATCATTGGTCTCCCATACGTTTTTTAAAAAAAACTCTCTCTTTTCAAAACTTCAAAAACCAGATCAATATTTCATACAAAAACTAAACTTGTAAGCTTGAACAACTGCTCCACCGAACCACTGCTGACACGGCTAGTGTTTTGATTCCTGCATCAGGGTAAAGGTCCGCCGTTGCGCTTTCTGCCACACCTGGTTCAGTTTAAGAATCAGGAATTCGGCTTCCCCACACTACGTCTCTCTCATTCATCTCTCACGAATATTTGCTGTTGCCACCACCCCTGAGAAGTGAGCGGCAAAAAATCGAGCAGCACGAGCCCAAAAAAGACCCAAGGCAACGGAGTGAAGTACAGCAGGAGATTCAAACATAGGAAGGTCAGTGGAGGTTCAGCTGCATGCAGGGTGGGGGGAAGCGCTGCATTTACTAGGGCTTATTTTTGGGGTAGGGCTTATATTAAGACCACAAAAATCATGCTAGGTCTTATTTTCAGGGAAACATGGTGCTACCATTTTTTTTAAACCACTACTAGACATACACAGTGCCGTACATATTATATGCAGGTACTTTCTCTGTCATTAGTGGGCTCAAATTTTTTTTTTTGTACATGGCCAATGGAGGGTTGGGTGACTTGTCTAGGGTCATAAGGAGATGCAGTGGGAATTGAACCCAGTTCCCCAAGATCATAGTCCGCTGCACTAACCATCTTTGGCCCCTGAGTCCAAGATGGCAGAAATCCATATACATTATCATACTTTACTACTACTATTTTATTATCATTTCTATAGTGCTGAAAGGCATATGCAGCACTGTACATTCAACATATAATAGTCCCTGCTCTGAAGAGCTTACAATCTAATTAAGTCAGACAGAACAAATGGGATAAATAGGGATTGGGGAGTTTCTCGCAAAGATAATGAGAGTTGAAAGCAGCCTCAAAAAAGTGGGTTTTTAACTTGGATTTGAATACTGTTAGAGACAGACCTTGACATATTGACTCAGGCAGACTGTTCCAGGAATTCAGTGCAGCAAGATAGAAGGGATGGAGTCTGGAGTTGGCAGTGAAGGAAAAAAAGTATGGATAAGAGGGACTTACCCAATGAACAGAATTTACAGGGGATGACGACAGATAAGTGATGAGAGATAATGAGGGGCTCTAGAGTGAATGCACTTGTAAGTCAGTAAGAGGAGTTTGAACTATATTCAGAAATGGATGGCTTGAGAAGAGGGGTAATGAGAGTACAGTGGCTCTATCAGAATATAAGTCGTACAACAGAATTTTATATGGATTGAAGGGGAGATAGTTGAGTGGAAGACCTGAGAGAAGCAAATTGCAGTAATTTAAGTGAGAGGTGATGAGTGTGGATAAGGGTTTTGGCAATGTGCTCAGAAAGAAGAGGTCAGATTTTGGTAATATTATACAGGAATAAGCGACAGGCTTTGCAGTTTGTTGGATCTGAGCATAGAAGGCAAAAGTTAAGTCACAGATGACACTGAGGTTGCGAGCTAAAAGGACATGGAGGAAAAGAGAGAGTTGTCCACAGAATCCTGACTGGAGCTGGGAAATGGTGAAAGTGTGTCCCTGCAGCACAGCTGCGCATCTGAGGTTGCGAGCTAAAAGGACAGGGAGAGTTGGCTCTCTATGCCCAATTTTCCTCTTACTTCCTTTCCCCGTGTGCACCATCTTTTTCCCTCTCACTCACACCCCCATGCCCAACAATTCTCCCTTTCTATTCCCTCTCTTCTATATTCCAAGATAGTGCCCCCTTCCTCCCACCCCTGGGTCCCAAGTTCATGCCCCCTCCTTTCCTTCTGTGTCTCAAGTTTGTGCCCTCCTCCCTGCCTTGGTCCCAAATTCATGCCCCTCTCATATCCAAACATGCTATCCCCCCACCCTCCATTCTCTCCGTGTCTCACATTGATATCCCCTCTCTCCCTTACTTGCTTGCTCCAGGGCCATACTCACTCTCTTCAGGGCCATCCAAGCTGGGCTGCTCCTTCCTGCCTTTAGCCACACTTGTTTGTAGGGACACAGGCAGAGGCTCTTGCATGCTGCACAAGGCTGACCTGCAAGCCTTCCCTCTGACGTCAGCTCTGGCATTGGAGGGAAGCCTTCTGGATTGGCTTCGGAAATGCAGCTGGAGGGCATGGGATCCCTGGCAGCAGCAGCGATTGAGGTAGAAGAGGGGACGGAGACCTGTGCAGTGTCACATACCCCCTACAAACAGCTCGTTGAGAAACACTGCTATAGAATATCATGAGCCAAATTTCAACTTGATAGAATGAAGTATATGAGATGAACATAAGTAAAGTTTTTATGATTTTCCAATTTATAACATGAAAACTGAAGAATCAGAATACATAAGATTTTCATAAGTTATTGTTAATAAGCAGTATAGAAACAAATGAAACCAGTAACTTCTGCAGTTTTTATTTACAAGTATACACTGAACAATGAAAGAAACACTGATAATCAAGCCTGAATAAGATTAATGTAACAATTTGTTGATTACATTATTACAAACTACACTTGTAAAAATTAATGCCAGCAAAATTATTGGCCATAATATTAAGGAATATGATATACAAAGTGAAAAAACGATTGCTTAAAATCCAAAGATGGAAGTGGAGCTATTTGCACAGAAGTCAGTTTAACAGAATCTGAACAGAAAAAGAAAGCTGGCCATCTGTATCTTTAAAAAAAAAAAAAAAAATTCCCAAAACAAAACCAAAGCATAATTTATCTTTAAGGAGAACAGGCAGTTTGCTTCTTCAAGTAGAGTGAATTCCCAGTGTCCACAGGTTTTGTAGTGGAATTACATTACCAAGCATGGAGATTTCCCTTGTGAACTTGCTCCATCAATTTTCTCTGCCTCCACTATTATCCTTCTAAAAACATCAACTGCAGTCTGGGGGGGGGGGGGGGGAGAAGAGAAAAAAAAAGGGTTACATAAATGTCATCGGGGCATTAGGCAAATATTGTAGCCAAGTTTCTGGAGCCAAATCCAAGTGTTTCCACCTTTTACTTCTGGGACTAGCCATTTTTGAAACACAATACCAGGTCTATGAATCAATGGTCAGACATAACTTGGGCTAATGTTTTCTAAATTGCCCTATGTTGATACGTTTTAATCAATACATTCTAATCAAATTAACTTCTTGTTTAATATGGACATCTGCTATTTTTCAAACCATCTCAATCTGAAAACCAAAAACTCTTGTGAAACAAATACAGCTAGTTTTGGGTTGTTTTTTCAATTTCAGATACTTTTCATCATTTCTACCCTTAAGTTGGTATGAATTTACTGTTTTCTTTTTCCCTCCCTTCCCCAAATTTTACACAGGACTAGAATACAGCCTGCTAATACAACACAATTGGTGTGGTATCCTTCTAGGACTTAAGCAATACATTTGTGGTTCTTTCTGTAAGAGAGGTTAAGGCCCTTTCATGTGGGAAAGCTTTTTCAGCCATAGATCCAACCTTGTGGAATGACCTGCCTTTGGCTCTTTGGGAAAGCATTAGGTGTTTTGGATTTGTTTTTTTTAACTTTTTGTTAAAAAGTAAAGGCTTTTCTTTTACATTTGGTATATATAATTTTGTTTCTCTTGGGATTTTTTATTTATTGTATGTTATTTCATTATATTTTGATAATGTTGGTTTATAACCATTATGCTCTGGGTAGTATTGGCAGGCTATAAATTTGTTAAAATGATCTACAATTTACTTGAATATTTTTTTTATAGACAAATTTGCAGGATTTCTTATTATCAGCATCGAGAAGCAATAGCATTATATGGAATTTAGGTAGCCTATAACAAACCAACTGCTAGGGGAGATGGATAGGTTTCGTGATGACATATGCTGCTTTCCTGTGGAACTCCTTTGGCTTTCTTCATTCCCTCAGAAGCTATAATCCCTAGCTAAAGGCTACCTTTAGCAAGGGGGAAAAATGAAAATACCAAAGGGCAACAAAAACAGTAATGCAGGCAACAAGTTTGTGCTGTTGCTCGCACCTGAAAATTAAATCGGTACAGGGGTCAGAAAGGAGTGGGAGGAGGGGTACCACCACCCAGGGCACCACTCACCCTCGCTGCGCCACTGCCCCCACACCCATCTGCTCCTTCTTTGCCCCCTCCTGCTGCACGCACACACCCCTTCTTTCTCTCGTACCCCTTTAACATTCCTGGCGTAGCAGCAATTCCAATGCATATCAGAGAAAGAGCCGACGCTGGCGCGAATGTGAATATCTCTCATGAAGGGTGAGCTCAAGCAAGCCAAAACACTCCATCAAGGCTCTGGCATTATGAGCCTCAGCATGCAATCTGATGTCCTATTAATGTGTGCTTAAGCTGGGAACAAGAGCTTTTGTCTACATCAAGCAAAAAAGGCCAATTCAATTTTTTAAAATACTGTATTTTTCACTCCATAAGACAAATAAATGCTGCTCCATAAATGGCTGCCTTCAGTTCTTGCGGGACTCACAAGAACTGATGACAGCCATTCGAGGAGTGGCGCAGGGCCAGGCAGGGGTGCGGAAAGCTCGCTCCTGCCGATACACCGCTGGACCACCAGGATTTAAAAAGGTATGGGGTTTGCAGTCTTTGCACCAAAAGGGCCGTAGTGCTATATTAAGGTGGTTGTCTGGGCAGTTTGCAGTTGACGGGGTGGAAAGTCGCAGGGGGGAGAGGGGGGTTAGTTATGGGGGGTTGGGTTCCATTGGCAGTTGGTTTTTGGGTGTTGGGGGGGGGGATGTACAATTTTGTACGTTTATACTACGATTAGTTTATTGGTTCGAGTGGGGGAGGGATGATGGATGGACTGCTCCAGGGCTCATATAAGAGTCCAGGGCCCTGTTTTGTGTTGTGTTGTTAGTGTCTCTGGACCTAGGTCTTTAAGTGGATTAGTTAGGTAGGTGACTTTGCTTTATGTACTTATAAAATGTTGATGACTGTTCTTTTGTTGTGGAAGATGCTTCAGTGTTCCTTACTTGACTTTGCTATCATCTGTCTGCTTCTGCTGTTTTCAACAATAAAATCGTTTGAACATAAAAAAGGTAACAGCCACAGTGTCATTCTCTAATTCTGATGACAGGAAATTCCTATGCCAAAAGACAAGGTGGCACATCTTTCCCCCCCCCTCCTATCCTTCCTAATACTAGACCACCAGAGGGGGAGGGAGTTGGGACAGGTTACATCATTTGGTTCACAACTTTTTTCTTGGTTTTTTTCCTCTACACCTAGGTGCGTTTTATGGTCAGGTGCATCTTATACAGTGAAAAATACAGTAATCCATGGTGTTCAGAACATGTTCACCTTCATGGACAAATAGCCAGGGGGGGGAACCCCCCAAAAAAAACCTGTTGGAAAATTGATAAGATTGATTAATATGAAATCTGGTACCACTTTAGGCAGGAAGTTAGAATGTACATATAGAACCACCCTGTTTCCAGATAGTTAGCTTCAGGCTTAAGGATCTAATTGCTGAAGTGACCATTACCAAACAGACGGCTTTCAATTACTGAAGTACCAAAACAAAAGCCCACACAAAATTCAAACTAAAGGTTGTAGAAAGCTGAGCTTACCTTCCATATAGTAGCATTATGTACTACTTGCATAGAGATTGCAGTTGGGGGTTGTGCTTGACCACACAACAGATTTTTTTGTGGAACAAAATAAAAGGGTCTAGGCCAGACATGGGCAACTCCAGTCCTCGAGGGCCAGAATCCAATCAGGTTTTCAGGATATCCCCAATAAATATGCATGAGATCAATTTGCATGCACTACTTTCAATGCATATTCATTGGGGAAATCCTGAAAACTCAACTGGATTCCGGCCCTCGAGGACCAGGAGTTGCCCATGTCTCGTCTAGATCCTAGGGCTTTTCCAGCATACTAGAGAGCAACATTCAAAATTATAGTGCTTCTAATTCAGTTTCTCTTCTAAGTTAGAATCCGAGACACATTATCAAGTAGATCAGCAAACTAAAGATTACTCTTTCGAAATACAGGCCATGAGGGCTAGAGACAATGTGATGCAAAATTTTATAGAGGCTTGTCACACTTGGTTTGGAGAGGCTTAAACAGAGGAGTACAAGGGGCTGGGCTGCACAAACTCTTTACCTCCACCCTTTATGGTATCCATGAGATAAAACAATTTCACCCTTTGCTGTTTAGCACTGTCACCTAATCTTCTTTTTGACCTATGGTGTCTTCCCTTCTATTTCAATTTCCTTTTTTCCTTATCTGTTCTCCATTCACTACATGCCTATATTATGACCATGGATTCGCTCCTTACATCTAATTCAGAGTCATCTCCATTTCCTGCCAACTTTGGTCCTCACTCACCCCTCACCCAACTCACACCTCCTTTTGCTCTCTCATCTTCCCATTCTTCTTACTCACCCCTCTTACCCCACATCCCATTCTTCAAGCTCTTGTGCTTTGCTCACACTGTCCCCATTCCCCTCTCCCCCAACTCATGCTCCTTTCTTTCCTGATTATCCCCTAGTCACTTCTACATTCTTGACCTCTTTCCCTTTCACATTCTCTTTTGTGAGGGTCGCTTGTTGCTGAAGCTTGTCTGCATCTCCCCACCACTCTATGCCCAGGATTCTGCAGGCACTAAATCTGCCAACAGGCACAACCAGCAGCACTCTGTTGTTCCTGCTTTCTGGGTCTTCCAGTAGTCAATAGTAGGGGCTGCAGGAACTCATCCAAGTGTAGTGCTGCTGGTCCAAAGACCATTTCCTCCCTTTGTCATACTGTTAACATGGAAGCTCACAGTAGGAGAAGCAGCACCAGAGGGATTGCTAGCACTCTGTGTACTTCGAGTACCCATGGTCCACTCAGCTGATTCTACCTAAGGTGAGGATGAAGAGGAAAGATGGTAGGGACAGGGGAAAGGCAGCTGAAATGAGAAGGAATGATGAGAGAAGAAGGGAAAGAAAAGATGGAGAATAAGAACAGTAGGTAAAGAGCAACAAAACAGGGATGAGGTGGTGATCAATGGGGGAGGGCAAAAAAAAAAAAAAAGAGGGATGGGGAGATGAAGATGAAGACAACTCTTGTGTAATCCGCCTTGAACTGCAAGGTAATGGCGGAATCTAAATCACTAATGTAATGTAACATGAAAGGGAGGATAAAGGGAGCAATGAGGGAACACTAGGTGTATGAAAGAGCTGGACAGAAAGATGATGGTGGAGAGATTGGACGAGAGGAACTGAGGAGTACAAAACCTGACTCCCAGGATGCCAGAAACTCAAAGCAAACCTCTACAATGCTGTAAAAGAGCAGTTCAAGATGACAACAACAGGTAGAAGGAAGACTGTGTGATCTAGCAGCTTAAGGATAAGTCTGCTGGGAAAGGACTACTGGAGAAAGACAGAAGAGCTAATAGTATGGGTAGGGACAAGAAATGCATGACACTGGCATCGACCTGCCTAATGCGGGAGCTTCTGCAAATTCAGAAGTTTGGGAATACTTAATACTTAAAGGTTGAAAAACACTGGATCTAAAACTATAAAAAGAGATTCTGAGCAAGCCCAATGACACTGCCATGCTTGAGACTTGGATATGAATCTTAAACCTGGTGTCTGCTCCTTGAGCGATGTTACAGGGGTAATGCAAAGGCTATTACTATATAACCTTTGCATGCCAGCAACAAGTAGTGATCAGTTCAGTTTCAGACTCAATATGTAACTCTCCAAAGGAGTCAAGGTCTGGTCCTAAACCAATTATTGTGATGGCTCCACCAATGTAGTTTCAAATTGAGACTAATTATTACTCTAATCTAATTAAGTCCAACCTACATAAATATGAAGAACATTTACATTTCTATAAAGCCACCTTAAACGCTACAACAACAACAAAAAAATATTACTCCAAATGCATAAACAAAGCTAAGAATTCAGCTGCCTTATTTGCAATCTAAAAAAAACCCCAACCCCCCCAAAAAAAATTCAAGCACACTCAACCTATCTCATCTGAGAACTCCCCTTAAGCCCCAAACCTTTTTGATTTTTTCCATGAAAAATATCAATATCATCCGAAATGATCTCTTACAGCAAAATACTCCTGTATGTCAAGAAGAATTAAGAAACACTTCTTTTTGCTCTACTTGTGCATGCTTTACTCTACCGTCTCTCAAAGATGTTCCAACATACAATCCAATCTCTCAACTCTAAAGGAGGTAAATCCGAGAGTATTCCGCCATTTATTCTTAAAAAATTATTTTCTATATTTTGTCCATATATTCACAAAATCATGTGTAGTAGTCTGCAAACATCAACTCTACCTAATATTTGGAAACATTCTACTATCTTTCCAATCTTAAAAAATCAGAAAGGGAGCAATTCAGAATGCTTCAATTACAGACCCCATTGCAAATTTACCATTTTTAGCTAAACTAACAGAAAAAATTGTATTTAATCAACTATTTGATTTTGTCAATAAAACTAAAATTATCCATCCAAATCAAACAGGATTTCGTCAGCACCATTCTACTGAGCACTCTTTGTTAGGCTTAACAACCGAGTCTATACAATATTTCCTAGATCAACATAAATCTGTTATTCTGATTTCACTAGATCTTGCAGTTGCCTTTGATACTATTGATCACCATCTTCTGCTGAAAAGACTAGCCTTAATTGGCATTGCTGAGCAAGTCTTGGACTGGTTTCATTCCTACTTCACTGATCATTCTTCCACGGTTATTTTTAATAACACCTCTTCAAACACCTACCCAAATAACTCTGGAATTCCTCCATAGTAGTTCAATATCTGCATGGCTCCTTTGTTAACATTGTATCAATCGATTGGTTTTACAGCATATGCATACACAGATGACTTCCAAATCATACATCCTGTCGATCCATCTAATAGCAACAACCTCTCTGCTATAAATTTGAAACTTGATCGCATTAATGATTGGTTGAAAACAAATATGTTATCTCTTAGTATTCCTAAACCCAACAGTCTCTTTTTTTCCGTGGAAATTTAATATTCAAATTACATCTCCAATATATATTAATAACATTGGAATCAAATTTGTCGACATGGTTAAAATCTTAGGTGTAATTATAGACAACCGACTGAACTTTCGTTCAAATAGGTACTGTGGTAAGAAGCTGCTTTTATAGACTTAGAATGATCAGATCTCTGGTGAAAATCCTGGAACCATCATCAAATAATATTTTAATTCATTCACTTATCTCAAAAATAGATTATTGCAACTCCTTATATCAGGGAATCTGCCAAAAAGACATTAGGCGCTTACAGTTAATACAAAATACTGCCAAAGTGATTACAAACTCTGGAAAATACGAACACGTTACCCCTCTTTAAAAAAAGAAAAAAAACCCCCAAAAACCCAAACACCCACTGGCTTCCAGTCCAATACAGAATAACCTATAAGAGTGCCCTCTTAATATTCAAAACACTCAAAACTAAAGAACAAGCTTTCCTCGATAAAAATCTTATACCTTATGAATCTAATAGATCCTTAAGATCCTCTGGACATCTGCTCTGGGTTCCTTCTTTAAAAATAAATACCCATAGAACAACAATATTCTCAGTTACCGCACCCACACTCTGAAATGCATTACCTACTTACAAATTTAAGGAAGCTTTAAAAAGCTTCCTATTCATAGATGCCTTCGGATAATCATGCTACTATTTATTTCTCATTGATCCTCTTAGTCCTTTTGTTTTCTCCCATATATGTTCTCTTTCTTGAATTTATTGTAATCCTCCCCCTTTCCTTCTTGTTCTTATTACATTTACTTTGTGTTTTGTTTGTCTGAGTAGATTTCGTCTGTTTATTACTTTTGTTTTTAATTCCATTCTTACCCCCATTTTATTGTTGTAAAACACTTATACATAGTAACATAGTAGATGACGGCAGAAAAAGACCCGAATGGTCCATCCAGTCTGCCCAACCTGATTCAATTTAAATTTTTAAATTTTTTCTTCTTAGCTATTTCTGGGCAAGAATCCAAAGCTCTACCCGGTACTCTGCTTGGGTTCCAACTGCCGAAATCTCTGTTAAGACTTACTCCAGCCCATCTACACCCTCCCAGCCATTGAAGCCCTCCCCAGCCCATCCTCCACCAAATGGCCATATACAGACACAGACCGTGCAAGTCTGCCCAGTACTGGCCTTAGTTCAATATTTAATCTTATTTTCTGATTCTAAATCCTCTGTTCATATCACGCTTCTTTGAACTCAGTCACAGTTTTACTCTCCACCACCTCTCTCGGGAGCGCATTCCAGGCATCCAATACCCTCTCCGTAAAGTAGAATTTCCTAACATTGCCCCTGAATCTACCACCCCTCAACCTCAAATTATGTCCTCTGGTTTTACCATTTTCCTTTCTCAGGAAAAGATTTTGTTCTACGTTAATACCCTTCAATTATTTGAATGTCTGAATCATATCTCCCCTGTCTCTCCTTTCTTCTAAGGCATACATATTCAGGGCTTCCAGTCTCTCCTCATACGTCTTCTGGCGCAAGCTTCCTATCATTTTCGTCGCCTTCCTCTGGACCGCCTCAAGTCTTCTTACGTCCTTCGCCAGATACGGTCTCCAAAACTGAACACAATACTCCAAGTGGGGCCTTACCAATGACCTGTACAGGGGCATCAACACCATCTTCCTTCTACTGACCACGCCTCTCTTTATACAGCCCAGCATCCTTCTGGCAGCAGCCACTGCCTTGTCACAATGTTTTTTCGCCTTTAGATCATCAGACAATATCACCCCAAGGTGCCTCTCCCCGTCCGTGCATATCAGCTTCTCTCCTCCCAGCATATACGGTTCCTTCTTATTATTAATCCCCAAATGCATTACTCTGCATTTCTTTGCATTGAATTTTAGTTGCCAGGCATTAGACCATTCCTCTAACTTTTGCAGATCCTTTTTCATATTTTCCACTCCCTCTTCGGTGTCTACTCTGTTACAAATCTTGGTATCATCTGCAAAAAGGCACACTTTTCCTTCTAACCCTTCAGCAATGTCACTCACAAACATATTGAACAGGATTGGCCCCAGCACCGAACCCTGTGGGACTCCACTACTCACCTTTCCTTCCTTCGAGCGACTTCCATTAACCACCACCCTCTGGCGTCTGTCCGACAGCCAGTTTCTGACCTAGTTCACCACTTTGGGTCCTAACTTCAGCCCTTCAAGTTTGTTCAACAGCCTCCTATGAGGAACTGTATCAAAGGCTTTGCTGAAATCCAAGTAAATTACATCTAGCATATGTCCTCAATCGAGCTCTCTGGTCACCCAATCAAAAAATTCAATCAGGTTCATTTGGCACGATTTACCTTTTGTAAAGCCATGTTGCCTCGGATCCTGTAACCCATTAGATTCAAGGAAGTAAACTATCCTTTCTTTCAGCAACACTTCCATTATTTTTCCAACAACTGAAGCGAGGCTCACCGGCCTGTAGTTTCCTGCTTCATCCCTGTGACCACTTTTATGAATAGGGACCACATCCGCTCTCCTCCAATCCTCAGGAATCACTCCCATCTCCAGAGATTTGTTGAACACGTCTTTAATAGGACTCGCCAGAACCTCTCTGAGCTCCCTTAGTATCCTGGGATGGATCCTGTCTGGTCCCATCGCTTTGTCCACCTTCAGTTTTTCAAGTTGCTCATAAACACCCTCCTCCATGAACGGCACAGAATCTACTCCATTTTCTCGTGTAACTTTGCCAGACAATCTCAGTCCTTCTCCAGGATTTTCTTCTGTGAACACAGAATAGTATTTGTTTAGCACATTTGCTTTCTCCTCATCACTCTCCACATATTGGTTCCCAGCATCTTTTAGCCTAGCAATTCCATTTTTCATCTTCCTCCTTTCACTAATATATCTGAAAAAATTTTTGTCTCCCTTTTTTACATTTTTAGCCATTTGTTCTTCCGCCTGTGCTTTCGCCAGACGTATCTCTCTCTTGGCTTCTTTCAGTTTCACCCTGTAGTCCTTTCTGCTCTCCTCGGGTTTTTTTATATTTCACGAACACCAACTCTTTCACCTTTATTTTCTCAGCCACTTGGTTGGAGAACCATATCGGCTTCCTTTTTCTCTTGTTTTTATTGATTTTCTTCACATAAAGGTCCGTAGTCATTTTTATCACTCCTTTCAGCTTAGACCACTGTCTTTCCACTTCTCTTATGTGCTCCCATCCTAACAGCTCTTTCTTCAAGTACTCTCCCATTGCATTAAAGTCCATACGTTTGAAATCTAGGACTTTAAGTATCGTGTGGCCGCTCTCCACTTTAGCCGTTATATCAAACCAAACCGTTTGATGATCGCTACTTCCCAGGTGAGCACCCACTCGAACATTAGAGATACTCTCTCCATTTGTGAGGACCAGATCCAATATCGCTTTTTCCCTTGTGGGTTCCGTCACCATTTGTCTGAGCAGAGCCTCTTGAAAGGCATCCACAATCTCCCTACTTCTTTCCGATTCCACAGACGGAACATTCCAGTCCGCATCCGGCAGGTTGACATCTCCCAACAGCAGAACCTCCTCTTTCCTTCCAAACTTTTTGGATATCCACAATCAGATCCTTATCAATTTGCTGCGATTGAGTCGGAGGTCTGTAGACTACACCCACGTAGATAGAAGTTCCATCTTCTCTTTTCAGTGCAATCCATATTGCTTCTTCCTCTCCCCAGGTCCCTTGCATTTCGGTCGCTTGGATATTGGATCTTTATATAGAGAGCTACTCCTCCACCTTTTTGACCATCTCTGTCCTTCCTAAAAAGATTATATCCCGGTATGTTTGCATCCCATCCATGTGATTCACTGAACCATGTCTGTGATAGCGACAATATCTAGATCTGCCTCTAACATCAGGGCTTGCAGATCATGAACTTTGTTGCTTAGACTGCGAGCATTTGTGGTCATCGCTTTCCAGCTATTTTTCAGCGATAATCTCCTTTTTCGTATGGATTTTTGTTTCGTTTCACTTTCCGTTGCAATACTAAGAAATGAGTTGCTGATATTGTTTATGTTGCAGTCTTTACTACTATCACATCTTTTCTTTTGCCGGGGGTGGTCTCTATAATTGTCCTTTGTACATACACCCCCTAAATTTCTCTGCAAGGTTTCTTTTTCCTGCTGTAGTAATATGTAGCCCATCAGTGCAATATAGCTTCTTGTCCTTTCATGTATTTCCCCATCCTCCTATGTACCTGAAGCCTTCTTGATGACACCAGGCTTTGAGCCATCTATTAAAGTCCTCTGTGTTTTTCACTCTTTGCTCTCCCTTTCCATATGCAGGCAGTATTTCAGAAAAAGCTAAAGTCTTTACAAAAGGTTTCACGCCCTCACCAAGCTCCCGAAAAGCTTTCTGTGCTGCAAGTGTGGAGTTGTTGGCCAGGTCATTTGTTCCCAGATGGATAACATCAGTGTTAAAATCCTTAGTTTCTTCCTTAATTATAGTCTGTATTTGCCTGGAACTCCTGGTAGCTGAGGATCCTGGAAGACATTTCACTATTTTGGTTTCCTCGCCTTGTGTTCCAAGGTTAATGCCTCTGATGATGGAATCCCCCAACAGTAATAGTTTTCTGTTTTTGGCTTTTTTATTTGTGCTTAGGGTGTGCTTGTTCTCTTGAGTTACCTTCATTGGTTCCAGTCCCACCTCCCTTCTGTTTTCTTGAGTATCTCGGTGCACTAGTGGAGCGAAGGAATTCTGTAGAGGTAATATTTGTGAAGGTGGATGTTTCTGTGTTACATGTCGCAGTCTTCCTGAGCCTACTGTGACCCATTTATTCCTGGGCTGTTTTATTCTTTGAGGTAGAGGTGGTAAGTTGGTATGATTTTGTGGAGTGATGGAAGCTGCTTTAATTGTATTCAATTCCTGTTTAAGTTTGCAGAGCTCCTCCTTAATACTAGCAAGTTGAAGACAGATGGGGCAAGCCTTAAGCCTCCAAATAGTATGTCTTGGAATTAAAGCACCACAGTGATTGCATAGAATAAAGGTCATCTTGATTAGTTGTGAAGTGACTTGATTTGAGTAGTCTTGATTATTTGGGTCTCTATATATGAAAAGTGGTCCCTGGGGTTGGTGGGACTATAAGTCTTACCCTTATTCCTATGAAGGGAAAGAGGAAATACGATTTAACAAAGGAAAGAAAAGGGTTTATTTTTTGGTGGCTTTTTTTGTTTTTTTAAATAAGAAACAGGGAGGAGAAGAGAAATTAAGCAGATATAATGCTGAAAAACAGTGAAAAGAGCAGAATATGAAATGCTGAGTAACTTAGCTTTTAGAAGTTCACAGGGCAGCCTTGTTCACAGCACTGTTCCAAAGATAATGCAGTTAACCTTAGTAGTAAATCAGAGCCCCTCCCTTCTCTACCTAATCAGCAGACACAATGGCTAAAAACTAGTAAGTCAGAAATACAGGCTCTATACTAGAGAATGACACGGTGACGGTTTACCCGCGGCCACCGCATTTAAGCCGCGGGTCACCGCCGAAAACGGGGAAGAAAACTAGCAGTCGCTGCGGTGACGGGGACAAGGCCATTCACCGACCGCGGAAACGGTGAACAGGTTTGTCCCCGCGGGCCAATGTACCCCCTTCTAGGAACCGCTATTTACCGTATTTTCACGCATGGTATACAAAAGTTTTAAAACATAGTTCCCACCCCGCCCGACGCCCGATTCACCCCCCCAGCAGGACCGCTCGCACCCCCACCCCGAACGACCGCTCGCACGCGCTCCCACCCGCACCCGCGATCGGAGCAAGAGGGAGCCCAAGCCCTCTTGCCCGGCCGACTCCCCGACGTCCGATACATCCCCCCCCGGCAGGACCACTCGCACCCCCACCCCGAAGGACCGCCGACTTCCCGACAATATCGGGCCAGAAGGGAGCCCAAACCCTCCTGGCCACGGCGACCCCCTAACCCCACCCCGCACTACATTACGGGCAGGAGGGATCCCAGGCCCTCCTGCCCTCGACACAAACCCCCCTCCCCCCCCAACGACCGCCCCCCCCAAGAACCTCCGACCGCCCCCCCAGCCGACCCGCGATCCCCCTGGCGACCCCCACGACCCCCCCACCCCCCTTCCCCGTACCTTTGGTAGTTGGCCGGACAGACGGGAGCCAAACCCGCCTGTCCGGCAGGCAGCCAACGAAGGAATGAGGCCGGATTGGCCCATCCATCCTAAAGCTCCGCCTACTGGTGGGGCCTAAGGCGCGTGGGCCAATCAGAATAGGCCCTGGAGCCTTAGGTCCCACCTGGGGGCGCGGCCTGAGGCACATGGGCCCAACCCGACCATGTGCCTCAGGCCGCGCCCCCAGGTGGGACCTAAGGCTCCAGGGCCTATTCTGATTGGCCCACGCGCCTTAGGCCCCACCAGTAGGCGGAGCTTTAGGATGGATGGGCCAATCCGGCCTCATTCCTTCGTTGGCTGCCTGCCGGACAGGCGGGTTTGGCTCCCGTCTGTCCGGCCAACTACCAAAGGTACGGGGAAGGGGGGTGGGGGGGTCGTGGGGGTCGCCAGGGGGATCGCGGGTCGGCTGGGGGGGCGGTCGGAGGTTCTTGGGGGGGGGGGCGGTCGTTGGGGGGAGGGGGGTTTGCGTCGAGGGCAGGAGGGCCTGGGATCCCTCCTGCCCGTAATGTAGTGCGGAGTGGGGTTAGGGGGTCGCCGTGGCCAGGAGGATTTGGGCTCCCTCCTGGCCCGATATTGTTGGGGAGTCGGCGGTCCTTCGGGGGGAGGGATGTATCGGACGTCGGGGGGGGGGGGGGGCATCAGGCTTTCAGGATGGGGACAGACCTTCAAGGGGGGACAGTGCAGGGAAGTCAGGGAATTTATATTAATTAATTTTTTCTCTGCGTGTTTTGTTTTTGTATAGTTATTAACTAATATTTAACTAAGTTTTAAAGTTTTAAAGAATGTTTCCTTTATACATAAATAAAGAAAAGTGAATGGGATTGCAGTGGCGGTGACGGGGCGGTGAATGGGGTGGCAGTGGCGGTGACGGGGCGGTGAATGGGGTGGCAGTGGCGGTGACGGGGCGGTGAAGAGGATGGTGAGACGGGGACGGGGCGGTGACGGGGATGGTGAGACGGGGACGGGGCGGTGACAGGGATGGTGAGACGGGGACGGGGCGGTGACGGGGACCAATTTTTTCACCGTGTCATTCTCTACTCTATACCACCCTAAAACACAGTATTTTAAAAAATGCAGGCTCTATAACAAATCAGTGGCTACCCTAAAACACAGGATTTATAACAGGATTTTCCCTACTTTAGTCACCCTTTACCTCAGGCACCAGGATTTAATTTGAGTTAATAAAGTCTTACCCTTATTCCTATGAAGAGGAAATAAGATTTAACAGAGGAAAGAGAAGGGTTTATTTTTTTGTGCTTTTTTTTGTTTTTTTAAAGTAAGAAACAGGGAGAAGAAGAGAAATTAAGCAGATATAATGCTGAAAAACAGTGAAAAGAGCAGAATATGAAATGCTGAGTAACTTAGCTTTTAGAAGTTCACAGGGCAGCCTTAGTATTTTGATAAGTGTTCAATCAAATTTACAATAAACTTGGAAACTTGGGCCCTCATGTGGCCACAACTGTTTATTTGCTAACAGAGGTTGCTGCAATTGTGGCAACGATTGTCTCCCCATCTAAGTTTTAGTACACTAATACTGCAGTACACAAAATACAGAGTCCAACAGATGGGGTATCAAACAGATTCCTTGTGTAGTATTATGCAGCACTATGACCTGTCACAGAAATGGAAATAATGATTTTTCTATACCTGATTTTCTTTAGCAGATGATTCCAAAAAAGCTGCATTCCATGATTCTGCTAAAGCTTTCCCTTCTTCATAACTGATCACTCTAGAGGCAAAATTAAAAACAATTTGTATTTTTAAATACACTACTAAATGTAAATGTATGTTTTTTGCAGTTATAAGGCCCTTTACAGGGAGCATCTTTTACATAAGACAACTAAGGGAGGTGAGAAACAAAAGCATCAAGATCTTGAGACATAGATAAAACAGATAAAAAGAAAGGAAATGCAGGCGGTCCTCAGGTTAAGAATGAGTTACGTTTTTAATGCTGTTCTTAAGTAGGATTTATATGCAACTCAGAACTTGTATATTTTAAGATTCTTGCTGCTTACCACTGCTCCCGGCTGACAAAAGGGTCAACTGTCCCTACCAGTGTTTCCTCTAAGGTATAGCATGCACAACCACAGACTATGTGGCCATGCATTACTCCTGAATTTGCTACAGGAAATGTATAGAAGTCTATGCCACTGGAAATATTGCATAGTGAAATCAAATGAAGCCACAACCGCGTTCTTAAGTACAAGTTGTACTTAAATCAGGCGTCCGTAATTCAAGGACTGCCTGTACTACCAAGTAAATTGTCATTTACATTTATGAGGAGGGGGCTAGTGCTCACCCATGTTATCTATTGGTTCCCCCCACATTCAAAAAACAATTAATGTCTGGCTTTGCCACTGGTATTTAAGTAAGCTCCAGAAGGTGCAGGAAAGGAGCATGCACACACTATTATTGCGCAAATGTATCAAGACAAAAAATAGAATAAAAAGACGTAAGGGCTGGCCAGAATGCAGTACTTTCAGGTCAATACAAGAGGGAAGCCAATGGCTTGACATGAATAAAGGAGTTAACATGTTTAAGGTGTATAGTGCAATAAATAGTTTAACAGCAATATTTTAAACTAACTGTAATTTTAAGAGACAAGATGGGACACCTAAATCCAAGATGGCAACAGCATAGTGGAGCTTTTCTGAGCTAAAGAACAGAGCTCCCGTTGTTTCCTCGAAAAATGCCTCATACAAAGAGAAAAGGGAATGTGCGGCCTGAACCCTTGGCGGCAGGCACTTCCCTACCTGCTCAGCGATCTATGCTAAGTTTTGTCTTCACCTCATCTCCACAAGTGCCCGGAGTGCAGTCTGCTGTCTCCTCAGCAGGAGGAGCCGCTGAGGAGCTGGAGTTCAACATTTCACTCTCCCCTCCGGGCTCTGTTCCTCCGCCGCCTCCTGCCGCGGCACAGCTGGTGGTTCCCGGTGAGGAGTATTCGTCCAGAGAAACCCCAATCCAAGGGGCAACTGCCGTGAAATTCGGAGAGGAGCATGGAGAGTTGGGCAGGGTAGTGTAGGTTACTCCCCAGCTAGTGAAAATGGCAGCAATCACCCTGGAGAGCATTTAGGAAGCTCTCCATACACTAAACACCTCAGTATCAAGGACTTCAAGCGAAGTTTCAGCTTTAGTAAGTACAGTTGATATTCTGGGAAAGAAATTGGATGGGACTAAAGTAGAATTTTCTCAAGAACTGAAAAAGGTATCGGACAAGACAGAGAAACTTGAAGACTTAACGTCTGGGATGGTAAATGAAAGAATTGCTCTTAACAGGAAGATTGAACAGATAGAAAACTTTAATCGCAGATTGAATATAAAGAATTCTGAACTTTCCTAAATCTCTGGTGATGACTCCCATTGAACTATTGAAAAAATATCTTGTCTGAAATTCTAAGCTTTTTTTCTGATAATATTCCACCAGTAAATCGTATTTACTATTTGCCAAAGAAAAAAGAAATGGGATCTGAACCAGTAAATTTACAACTAAATCCAGTTAATACTCCTTTAAATGTTACAGGTTTATTGGAATCTAATCTACTATTATTGAAAATACTGAAAGAGCAACCTTATTGGTGTCTTTTGTGTTTGAACAGGACACTAATGCTGTCTTTAAAATGTTCTTTAGAAATTCTCAGGTACCATTTTGTGGTAAAAAAAAGTCTGGATATTTCCAGACATTAATAGCCAAACTCAAGAATGAAGGAAGTTATTTCTTGCCATGAGACCTGAAGTGGTTTCCTTGGGTGCTTCGTTTCTGCTCTCCTATCCTTGTAAATGTTTGATAAAATATGTGTTCTTTTCCCCAGAACAACTAAGGGCATGCATTGATATGAAGAAATTGGTTACCGGGAATGCTTAGTGTTATTGAACAGTTTAATTTGAGTAGTGGGAAAACTGTTAAGCCATACCTTAATTGTTTTCTAAGATAGAATAATCTCCTCTTTAATTTCACCTGAATTTCTTGATTCTTGATTTGATTGTGGTCTAAGAAAGACTTACGGATTATTTTATTTTTTGAATTTTCTGTTTGTACAATTGTTTCTGTATTTCCTAAACAAGTATGTTCTTGGATATAATTTTCAAATTCTTAATAAAAATAAAAGAAACCCCCCATCCACCCAACAACAAAAAACCCCACACAAGATGAGATGAAACAAATAAGAGTTAGATTACTGTTCTCTTTTTCATCAATTGTAGTTTTTTCTTCATTTTCTTAGCAAATCTAAATAAACCATAAACTGGCTGCAAATTGAGAAATTCAAAAGAAAATTACATTGAGAAACAGCACTATACCACTTCAATTTAAATGACACCAAATTTTCTTACCTGTAAAGCACAGTTACTTACCATAACAGGTGTTATCCAGGGACAGCAGGCAGATATTTTTAACGTATGGGTGACGTCACCGACGGAGCCCCGGTACGGACACTTAACTAGAAAGTTCTAGTTGGCCGCACCGCGCATGCGCGGGTGCCTTCCCGCTCGACGGAGGAGAGCGTGGTCCCCAGTTAAGATAAGCCAGCTAAGAAGCCAACCCGGGGAGGTGGGTGGGTCGTAAGAATATCTGCCTGCTGTCCCTGGATAACACCTGTTACGGTAAGTAACTGTGCTTTATCCCAGGACAAGCAGGCAGCATATTCTTAACGTATGGGTGACCTCCAAGCTAACAGAGAGGGAGGAGGGATGGTTGGCCATTAGGAAAATAGATTTTGTAACACAGATTGGCCGAAGTGCCCATCCCGTCTGGAGAAGGCATCCAGACAGTAGTGAGTAGTGAATGTGTGAACTGAGGACCAAGTGGCAGCTTTGCAGATCTCCTCGATGGGCGTGGAGCAGAGGAAAGCCACAGAAGCAGCCATAGCTCTGTGGGCCGTGACAGCACCTTCCAGTGAGAGACCGGCCCGAGCATAACAGAACGCAATGCAGGCAGCAAGCCAGTTGGAAAGCATTCGTTTAGAGACAGGACGACCTAAACGGTTAGGGTCGAAGGACAGAAAGAGCTGAGGTGACGTGCGGTGAGCTGTGGTACGGTCAAGGTAGTATGCCAGGGCACGTTTTCAGTCCAGCGTGTGCAACGCCTGTTCCCCAGGATGAGAGTGGGGTTTAGGGAAAAAGACAGGAAATACAATGGACTGGTTGAGGTGGAAGTCCGAGAGCACCTTGGGAAGGAATTTAGGATGGGTACGCAGAACCACCTTGTCATGGTGAAAAACCGTGAAAGGTGGGTCAGCAACCAGTGCATGCAGCTCACTAACCCTCCTGGCAGAGGTGATGGCAATGAGGAAAAGCACCTTCCATGTCAGAAATTTGAGTGAAGTTGTGGCAAGAGGCTCAAATGGAGGTTTCATGAGGGCTGAGAGGACCACATTCAGGTCCCAGACGACTGGAGGAGGCTTCAGCGGTGGTTTGACATTGAAGAGGCCTCTCATGAACCGGGAAACCAGGGGATGAGCCGTGAGAGGTTTTCCGAGGACAGGCTCATGAAACGCAGTGATGGCAAGGCTCATGAAACGCAGTGATGGCACTGAGGTGGACTCTGATTGAGGTAGACTTGAGGCCAGCGTCGAAGAGAGAAAGCAAATAGTCCAGTACAGTTTCCACCGCCAATGAGGTGGGATTGTGATGATGAAGTAGACACCAAGAGGAGAACCGGGTCCACTTCTGATGGTAACATTGGAGGGTGGCCGGTTTCCTGGAGGCATCCAAAATACGACGGACAGGCTGAGACAGATTCTCTGGAGAGGTCAGCCCGAGAGAAATCAAGCTGTCAGGTGATGAGCGAGGACAGATTGGGATGTAGTAGAGACTGATGCTGTTGTGTAAGTAGAGTAGGAAATACAGGAAGAGGAATGGGCTCCCTGGAGCTGAGCTGGAGCAGGAGGGAGAACCAGTGTTGGCGAGGCCACCGAGGAGCGATGAGAATCATGGTGGCTCTGTCTCTGCGGAGTTTGAATAGCGTCCGCAACATTAGAGGCAGTGGAGGAAAGGCATAGAGGAACCGATCCGTCCAGTCGAGCAGGAATGCATCCGGGGTCAGACGATGAGGAGAGTAGAGTCTGGAGCAGAACTGGGGCAGTTGATGGTTGTGAGGAGCTGCAAAGAGGTCCACCTGAGGAGTGCCCCAGAGAGCAAAGATGGAGTGGAGTGTGGGAGGATCCAAAGTCCACTCGTGAGGTTGAAGGATGCAGCTGAGGTTGTCGGCCAGGGAGTTCTGTTCGCCCTGGATATAGACGGCCTTGAGGAAGAGACTGCGGGCCGTGGCCCAAGTCCAGATGCGGATGGCCTCCTGACAAAGGAGGGGAGATCCGGTGCCGCCTTGCTTGTTTATGTAGTACATGGCGACTTGGTTGTCTGTGCACAGGAGAAGAACCTGAGGATAGAGAAGGTGCTGGAAGGCCTTGAGCGCATAGAACATGGCCCTGAGTTCCAGGAAATCCTGAGGGGTCCAGAGTCCCTGGGTGCGAAGATCTCCCATGTGAGCTCCCCATGCATAGGGGGAGGCATCTGTGGTTATGATCATGGAGTGAGGGGGTAGATGAAAGAGTAGACCCCTGGAAAGATTTGAGGAGTTCAACCACCACTGAAGAGATTGCTGAAGAGACGATGTCACAGAGATGGGATGAGAAAGAGGATCCGTGGGCTGTGACCATTGGTTGGCTAGAGTCCATTGAGGTGTCCTGAGGTGGAGTCGTGCCAGAGGAACACATGGACTGTCGAGGCCATGTGGCCCAGGAGGATCATCATTTGCCGAGCCGGAATAGAGCGACAAAGGAGCACCTGACGGCAGAGATGGAGCAGGGTTCGTTGGCGGTCTGAGGGGAGAAACGCCCTCATCAGAGTGGTGTCGAGGACGGCACCAATGAACTGAAGTCGCTGTGTGGGGAGGAGATGTGACTTGGGGTAGTTGATCTCGAACCCCAGGAGATGGAGGAAAGAGATGGTGTGTTGAGTGGCTTGTAGCACAAGCGGAGACGTAGGAGCTTTCACCAACCAATCGTCCAAGTATGGGAACACCTGGAGGTTGTGAGACCTGAGGAAGGCCGCCACCACAATAAGGCACTTGGTGAACACCCTGGGCGATGATGCGAGGCCAAAGGGTAGCACTTTGTACTGATAGTGGTGGTACTGTACCTGAAATCGGAGGTAGTGACGTGAAGTCAGATGGATTGGAATGTGAGTGTAGGCCTCTTTGAGGTCTAGGGAACATAGCCAGTCGTGATGAGAGAAGAGGGTAAAGCGTGGCAAGGGAGAGCATCCTGAATTTTTCCTTGACCAGACACTTGTTGAGGTTCCGAAGATCGAGGATGGGACGGAAGTCTCCTGTCTTCTTGGGAACCAGGAAGTAGCGGGAGTAGAATCCCTGACCCCTTTGGTCTGGGGGTACCTCTTCGATGGCATTGAGAAGAAGAAGGGATTGGACCTCCCTCAGGAGGAGGGGGGATTGAGAGGAGTGAGAAACAGACTCTATGGGAGGATTGTCTGGTGGAAGAGTCTGGAAGTTGAGAGAGTAGCCGTGGCGAATGATGTTGAGGACCCACAGGTCTGATGTAATGACCTCCCAACGGTTGAGGAAGAGTTGAAGGCGGCCTCCTATCGGCTGAGGAAGAGGCATTGATGGCGGGAGACTGGCTATGCCCTGGAGAAAAGAGTCAAAAGGGCTGAGATGGTTTCGACTGTGGGAGAGGCTTGGCAGGTTGGTGAGACTGTAAACGTGCCTGAGTTTGGTGCTGCTGACGAGGCCGGGGAGGCTGTTGTTGCTGAGGCGGGTTGAGAGGTCTGGCCGAGAACCTGCGTTGGTAGGAAGACTGCTGTTTGTAGGGGCGAGCAGGTGGAGTCTTCTTTTTAGGTTTGATTAGGGTATCCCACCTGGTCTCGTGTGCTGATAGTTTCTGGGTAGTTGAGTCCAGGGACTCCCCGAATAGTTCATCACCAAGACAAGGTGCATTAGCTAGGCGGTCTTGGTGATTAATGTCGAGGTCAGAAACTCTCAGCCAGGCCAAGCGCCTCATGGCAACAGCCATGGCAGATGCTCGAGAGGTCAGCTCCAAAGAGTCATAAATGGATCGCACCATAAATTTCCGGAGTTGGAGCAAACTGGAGATTTGTTGTTGGAAAACCGGGATCTTACGCTCAGGGATGTACTTTTGTAAGGAGGAGTTGTTGCACCAAATGCTTCATATAGAAGGAGAAGTGGAAGGTGTAATTATTAGCCCTGTTGGCAAGCATGGAATTCTGATAAAGGCGCTTGCCAAATTTATCCATTGTTCTGCCCTCTCTGCCAGGAGGGGTGGAGGCATAAACACTGGAGCCCTGGGTTTTCTTCAAGGTGGAATCCACTAGAAGGGATTCATGGGGTAGTTGAAGTTTGTCGAACCCCGGGATAGGAATGACCCTGTATAAACTATCCAGTTTTCGAGGGGCACCCGGTACCGTGAGAGGATTTTCCCAGTTTTTGTAAAAAGTTTCCCGCAAGATGTCATGGACGGGTAACTTTAAAAATTCTTTGGGAGGTTGTTCGAAGTCCAGGGCTTCCAGGAAAGCCTGGGACTTCTTAGAGTCGGATTCCAAAGGGATCGACAGAGCCGCCGACATTTCCCTGAGAAATTTTGTGAATGAGGACTGTTCAGGTTTGGAACTGGTATCGACCATCGATGGTTCCTCGTCCGTTGAGGAAGCCTCATCATCGGTACCGGGTGGGGATTCTTCCCATAAGTCCGGGTCCCTGACGTCGGTGTGCGCAGGACGGGACGGTGGTGCGGACGGCTTAGTGTGGCGAGTCTTAGAGAGAGATTTGCCAGAGCGCATCGAGACGGTACCGGGGGAGGAAGATCGATGCCGGTCCTGGTCTCGGGGGGACTGGTGTCGGTCTCGATGTCGGGGAGGGTCGGCATCAGAGCGTGTTTGTACTGGAGGATTAAGTGGTTCAGCCGCGAGTACCGGCATGGAGGTGTTCAACAGTACCGATGGTGTCGACACCGGCGGTATGGTGCGAGGCTCGGGCCGGTCTGGTACCGGAAGGAGTGGGGCCAAAATTGCGGGCAACAAGTGCTGGAGTTGCTGTTGCAGTTGCTCTTGCAATTGGCTTTGGAGTATGGCCGCAATGCGGTCGTCCAGAGGGGGCACCGGTACCGCTTTTTTCTTTGTCGGTACCATAGGTGCCGTTCCATGCCCCGGCGATGAGGATGCTGATGACGAGGCACTCACCGAAATCGGGGCGGAGTGTTTGCGGGGTCGGCGTGATGCCGGGAGGACTGGCGTCGCCGGTGTGGCAGGAGGGCGCTCAAGGGAAGTGGAAGGCTTCTTAGCCGGCTTACCTGGTGCCAGCGACCCCGAGGAAGGATCAGGCGTCGTCGTAGTCGGTGCCGACTTTTGCGGCGCCGTTGACAGCAAGGCCGATTCCATGGCAGATCCAGTACCGAAAAGGATATTCTGTTGGATCTGTCTATTTTTCAAAGTACGTTTTTTAAGAGTAGCACAGCGGGTGCAGGTGTCAGCCCGATGCTCTGGACCCAGGCACTTTAGGCACCAATTGTGCGGGTCAGTGAGAGATGTCGGGCGTGCACACCGCTGGCACTTCTTAAAGCCCGGCTGAGGGGGCATGAAGGGGAACACGGCCTCCGCAAAATCAAAACCGGAGGCCTGTATGTTGGCAACAGGCCCCGCCGGGGCCGGCCCGAAAAATAAAGAAAAAACAAAGTTTTTTTATTTGCAAGATAGAACGAAAAACGAAATCCGAAGGAAAAAGAACAAAAAAAGGAAGAAAATAGCGCGAGCGGGAAGGCAAAAACAGAGATTTCAACAGCCGTTGAAAGCACATGCGTCTTCTTCGCTCCGCGGAAACGAAGAAACTGGGGACCACGCTCTCCTCCGTCGAGCGGGAAGGCACCCGCGCATGTGCGGTGCGGCCAACTAGAACTTTCTAGTTAAAAGTGTCCATACCGGGGCTCCGTCGATGACGTCACCCATACGTTAAGAATATGCTGCCTGCTTGTCCTGGGATAATGATTCTTCTCTGTGGATAGTGCGATAAAACATCTCACAAGTGTGTCATGTCAGCTGATGAAACCCTACACATAAAGTTTCCCTTTTTTTTTTTTTTTTTTAAAGAAACTAAGTGACAGCGTGAGCCAGGGTTGAGCACAGAGCTTCCACAGAAAGCTGGATCATATATGGAATTTAAACAAGAAAATCTCTCTTAAACCAAAATATACTGCAGCTTGCAGGCTATCTTGCACATATAGTTACTTATAACATAATTGAAAAATCCTCCCAAGATTAGTTTCTTGCCCAACTCCAAACAGGATGCATCAGGTTGAAGACAGCTTTTTTTCAACCCAGGTCTGGCCCCAAAGGTTCACTTTCATATATGCAGAAAGGACAGTTCCCTTTTTCTTCCAGACCTACCTTTGGACACCACAGCTGTTTTTGGTAACCAGCTGGAGGATTGTTCCTATTCTAAGCCTTCCTGTTATGTTCTCTCTCATGGATTTTTTCATTTTATAACCTTTTGTAAACCGCATTTTACACCATCCCTATTTTTGCCAACGCTGGAATCCTATAGGATAGTTAAGTACAGCTTTGCAAGGCTTTAGCGGGAGTAAATTTTTGTTGCTTTGAAGCATGTTTTAGATACAATTAATTGTAAGAAAGATACAAAATTATAGAAATAGGGAGGTTGGGGGGGGGGGGGGGAAGAACAAATGATTAAATAACTGGGGCTAGTGAAACAGGTGCTGAAATAGCTGTGCACTAGGAGGCCCCATGATCCCTGCCCTAGGTAAAAATTTCTGATGTTCTCCTTGGTTAGTAGTAGGATATTCTGGGTAACTCATAAATTTTTTAAAAAAGGAACCCATTTTAAGGGAATCCATTTGTTTTTAAGACATTGAAGAAATACATTGAACATTGAATTTTTGTGCCTTTTTTGTGGGCATTAATAAATTGAGATATTTTTCGAATAAGGATCAAAGTGTTTTTTCACTTTTTTGAAAAGAAGAAATTACTACCCTCTGGTTCTTTTCCTCTTGATACTAATTATGGGGATAGATATAACTATTTGCTCTTTATGCATCTCCTATTTAATGTTTATAGATAACAGTTACCGACAGGTCTACAGCAGTTGGATTTTAGGATCGTAAAACCCGATGCAAAATAGCCAAGTAAATGTTAGTGAATCAATCGCTTGGCTATTTTGCATGGGGTTTTACAAATCTGCATGGCTGGATCGAGAAATGGGTGATCGAGGGGGGAAACATGCGGTGGGTAGTTTTGTGAATCAAGTCAGATTGCAGTAATCGTCGCTATAGCAACGATTGCTGACTTTAGTGAATTGGGCCCTATGTATCAATTAACAATCATCTAGCACAAGCACAATAAGTTATCTTCATATTCAAGTGGAGCCTTTGTTCATGTGGTTTTCAACGTGATCTCGAGGCACGCTCTTGTCTTGTGTATGCTGAAACACAAGACCGTGTCAGGTCTCATTGCTGTAAATAAAGATTCCTTGAAGGCTTATCTTTTCGTGCAAAATTGTGGTTCATGATCCATCAGCTGGTTGTTTTACCCATTCCCATTTTTTTTGTGGGATTGGTTCCAATTTTTGTCTGTTTACTAAAAGCAATGTAAACATATCCACACCCTCCCTCTCTACTGGGCTCTAACTAAAACGTCTCCCAGATCCTTCTCTTACACAAAGTTACCTCCTTTAACCTATCTAAACATAGAAACATAGAAGATGACAGCAGAAAAGGGCTACAGCCCATCAAGTCTGCCTACTCTGCTTACCCACCCCCTGTCTTTGCCCTAATGACCCAATTTCCTTATCTTGACCCTCGTAGGGATCCCACATGGGTATCCCATTTATTCTTAAAGTCTGGCACGCTGTCTGCCTCGATCACCTGCACTGGAAGCTTTTTCCAATGATCAACCACTCTCTCTGTGAAGAAATACTTTCTGGTGTCGCCATGAAATTTTCCGCCCCTGAGTTTGAGCGGGTGCCCTCTTGTGGCCGAGGGTCCCTTGAGAAAGAAAATATCATCTTCCACTTCGACACGTCCCGTGAGGTACTTAAATGTTTCGATCATGTCTCCCCTCTCCCTACGTTCCTCAAGAGTATAGAACTGCAATTTGTTCAGTCTCTCTTCGTACAAGAGACCCTTGAGCCCCGAGATCATCCTGGTGGCCGTCCGCTGAACCGATTCAATTCTGCGCACATCTTTACTGTAATGTGGCCTCCAGAATTGCACACAGTACTCCAGATGAGGTCTCACCGTGGCCCTGTACAATGGCATTAAGACTTCAGGCTTTCGGCTAACGAAACTTCTATTGATACAACCCAATATCTGCCTTGCCTTAGATGAAGTCTTCTCCACTTGATTGGCAGTTTTCATGTCTGCACTGATGATTGCTCCTAAATCTCGTTCTGCTGAAGTTCTAGTTAAAGTTTCTCCGTTCAAGAAGTACGTCCTGCATGGATTTCCGCTTCCGAGGTGCATGACCTTACATTTCTTAGCATTTAAGCCTAGCTGCCAGGTTGAGGACCAACTTTCCAATGTAAGCAGGTCCTGCGCCCAGTGTTCCCTCTAAGGATTGATGAGGTGTGTGCAAAAAAAAATATGCATGAGCGACAAATTACATACTCCACAAATTTATGAGCAGGCGCAGAGGACGCATTTTTAAACAAATGTAGTTTATCCTTGTACTCCTTATGTAATTTTAATCATCTATGGATATGTTTGTATGTTTATTGTTCAAATGGTTTTATTTATTTCCCAAAATTTATTTTTGTTATACACATTGAAAATATTTGATATTGCGTTTAAATCAAAATCTCAATAAACTTGAAACTTGAAACGAGTGCCCATGAGATTGTGGGAGGGTTAAATACTCAAAACTTAGAAGAATAACAATTTACTTAAAGTTTTTGCTTCGCCAGCTTTCTGGTATCTTTACATAATGCAGTGGTGTACCTAGCATATGTAACACCCGGGGCCCATCATTTTTTGGCACCCCCCCCCCCCCATCTGTACGAAAAACGTGATTTTTAGTAACAAGCCACACGTCACACATGAGTACCTAGGAAAAGGCAGCATCTTACATATTGCAGTGAACAGTACATCAATACACCCATTGTAAAACTAAACAAGCCAGACCAGCACAGATCAATCCTACACCGTCAATCCTAACAGAAAACCATGTCTTTCGAACACACAGAACACAGAAAACACCTTCGCCTAGTAAGGAATATGTAATCACAAACTAACCCCTCCCTCTTTTACAAAACTGTAGTGTGGATTTTAGCTACGGAGGTAACAGCTCTGATGCTCATAAAATTCTGAGCATCAGAGCTGCTACCACCAAGGCTGGTGCTAAAAACGCTTCACAGTTTTGTAAAAGGGGGGATAAAATAAAAATACATAGACAAAGGTTAAATTGAACCAGCAAGAAGCTGGACTCTGCATACAATGCTTCACAGAAACAGTGACACATGTCTCCTAAAGCAATAAATAAATAGAAATTTTTTTCTACCTTTGTCTTCTGTGGTTTCTCCTTTCCTCATCTTCTTGTAACTCTCTTCCTTCCATCCACTGTCTGCCGTCTCTCTTCCCCTATATGGCATCTTCTCTCCTTCTATGCCCCTTCCAGAAACTGTATGCCTCCCCCTTCCATCTCTCCTTTCACCCCATTGGTCTGGCATCTCTCTCCTCGCCTTCCCTCTCCCACACCTCTCCTCATAGTCTGGTATCTCCCCTTCCCTGATTCTCTGGCATCTCTCTCCTTTCCTTCCATCTTTCGCTCCCCCTCCATGCTCTCACATCTCCCCCTTCCTTTTCCCTTAGACTGGCATACCTTCCTCCTACGCTCCAAGCCCTGGCATCTCCTTTAATTCCCTCCCTCATCTTCCTTCTCCCTCCAGCTGGGTACCGCAACACTCTTCCCTGCAGCTCTGCACTTCCCCACAATTGCCATGCTTCGGTTCCTCTTCTTCCTTCCTTCCTCCCCCCCCCCCCTGCGGGACCCTGCGGCACCATCAACTCTTACTCCCTCTAATGTCGGCCCTGCAGCTCCAGACTTCCTCGCACCTTCTCCCCTCCCCCTTTGGATCGCTATTATTTTAAATGTTATAGCCGCGGAGCTGTATCCATCAGTGGAGATGTCTAACCTCGGCCTGCCCCGGAACTCTTACTGCAGCAGCCGCCCGTCTAGGCAGGAACAGGAAGTCACTGTTGCAGTAAGAGTTCCGGGGCAGGCCGAGGTTAGACATCTCCACTGATGGATACAGCTCTGCGGCTATAACATTTAAAATAATAGCGATCCAAAGGGGGAGGGGAGAAGGTGCGAGGAAGTCTGGAGCTGCAGGGCCGACATTAGAGGGAGTAAGAGTTGATGGTGCCGCAGGGTCCCGCGGGGGGGGGGGGGGGGGGAGGAAGGAAGGAAGAAGAGGAACCGAAGCATGGCAATTGTGGGGAAGTGCAATCCCCCCAATGCGTCCCCTTACCTTACCTCCCCTTACCTTTGCGACGCGTGTGTGCGCTGTGAAGAGAAACTTGTGCGCTGCGATGTAATATTTTGTGCGCGAGCGCAGGCCAGCGCAGCTTAGCGGGAACACTGCCTGCGCCATATAATTCTGTAAACTGCATTCACTTACTATATTACATAGTTTGGCGTCATCGGCGAATAGTGTTATTTTACCTTGAAGCCCTTGAGTCAGATCCCCTATGAATATGTTGAAAAGGAGTGGACCCAGGACCGAGCCCTGCGGCACTCCACTGGTCACCTCCGATGTTTTAGAGAGGGTACCATTAACCACCACCCTCTGAAGTCTGCCACTCAGCCAATCATTGACCCATGCAGTTAGTGTCTCTCCTAACCCCATCGATTCCATCTTGCTTAGCAGCCTGCGGTGTGGGACACTGTCAAAAGCTTTACTGAAGTCCAGGTACACGACGTCTAAAGACTCTCCCAAGTCCAACTTTCTTGTTACCCAGTCAAAGAAGCTGATGAGATTGGATTGGCAGGACCTACCCTTGGTGAATCCATGCTGACTGGGATCCCGAAGATTCCCTTCATTCTGACCTAAAATATGCCAGTCTCACTGTTACCACAATATCTGTAAATGTGAGATGGTGGAGTGCTGAGCCAAATCAGCTGGACCAGGTATAGAAAAACAAAACAAAAGAAAATAACTATTTCTTAAACCCAAATATACCACAGCTTGTTTAAATGCCTAGTTAGCTGCCTTGCACATATAATTGCTTATAATGTCAATGAAGAGTCCTCTTGGGGTTAGTGTCTTGTCCACCACAAACCTAGGATACGGCAGGTTAAAAACAGATTCTCTCTAAGCCAGGCTGATAAAGTCTGTTCTCACTAGTTCAAACTCTCCAGGAAAAGATTTCCTGGGAGTCTATCTTCTCAAACACATAGTGGAGACATATCTAAAAAGGGAGCTCTTTCCTTTGGTTACTACAGCCCTTCCTGAAAAAACCCCCTTGATGACTCGTTTTCCCTGTTATGCTACTCTCTAGGTATTTTAACTCTCAGTCTGGAATCCGGGCTCCTTTTCCACTATACACTGCAGTCTCTTACCTCTTAAGGTGAACCTAGGAGGGAGTGTTATATAGTACATTCTTATACATTCCCTCAAATTTGATAAACCACTGCAGTGCCTCACAGGGCTCTTAGTTCCACATGTAGGTTACTTGCTTAATACAGCTCTAAGGGTAGGTATTTGAATAATTCTCCAGGGTAGTTCTAGCAAATGGGAATCCCTAAATAAAAGCTATCTTTAAAAGAAAGCAGAAAAATGGAAACAGATTGCTAGAGGGCTGATGAACATATTTCTGCTGGCAATTGGCCTTAGTGGGTTTTTTGTTGTTGTTATTGTTAAGCAAAGGAAATCTGGGGGGTGGGTAAGTAAGTGGCTTTAAAAAAAAACCAAAACAACAACTCAGATTTCACAGGACACATTGACTAAACCTACCGTTTCATTAGGAATCCTTTTCCAAAACCGAGATATGAATTTAGGGATTGAAGTCTGTCTCAGCCTTGTTAATCTCAATGGAAACCAATTTATGAAAACCTTGAGGGCACATCAATTGTGGGAAATTGCGGGAGGGGGGGTGTTAGGGCTCTTTTCTCATTTCAGTTTACATTTTATTAAGTAGTATAGGCCAACCAAGCTCTAAGGGTTCTGAAAATTTGGAGCCTAGGACACACAACTGGTTTTTGTTTGATGTTAAGGTTTCTTAAAGCAGTGTGTCTCAAACTCTCTGGAGCCGGGGCACACTAAAGGTAGTGGCCATAGCTCGAGGTACCCAGAAGTGCACGGATGTCACTGTGATGACATAAAAAAACATGCGTGGCATCATCACACCAACATCCAAGCATGCGCAGAGGCCATGAGACACCAGTAGGGGGTGCCAGCATGGAAAAGGGCCAGAAAGGAGAGGCGCCGGCTGATTGTCGATATTGGTTAGACTCAGGGGGGTACTTAGCTTGAAGTAGTTGAGAAACACTGCTGTAGGCAGAATACCCCAACCACAGACCTCCCAAGCTCCGCCCTAGATCCAACCCCCTTTACTAACTGTAATGCAATTTTTTTCCATTCATTTTTCATATACATAGAAGATATAAATTCTCAAAACCTGACATTTCAATCACTATATTGAAAATAAAATCATTTTCCTTACCTTTGTCGGGTGATTTTATTTTTCTGTGCTTTTAACTATGTTTCCAGTGCCTTCTTATCCATTGACTGGTTTTCTCTCCTTCACTTTCTGCCTTGCATCCATCTTTGGCATTAACTTAACATTCAATTTTTCTGCTTCTTCTCAAGATCTACTTTTCCATGTCTTACCTTCCCTTCCTCTCTCTGTCACTTTCCCTCCCCGTTTCCATGGTCTGACATCTCTCTCCTTCCCTCCCTCCTCCCAATGGTCACAAGATCTCTGTCCTTCCTTTCTCCCCTTCCCAGTCTGGCATCTCCCTCTACTACTACACATGGATAAAGGTGAGCAGGTTGATATAGTATATCTAGATTTTCAGAAAGCTTTTGATAAAGTTCCTCACGAGAGGCTCCTAAGAAAATTTAAAGTGTCATGGGATAGGTGGCAAAGTTCAGTTGTGGATAGGAATTGGTTATCAGATAGAAAACAGAAGGTAGGGTTAAATGGTCATTTTTCTCAATGGAGGAGAGTAAACGGTGGAGTACCGCAGGGGTCTGTACTGGGGCCGGTGCTATTTAAATTATTTATAAATGATCTGGAAATTGGAACGACAAGTGAGGTGATTAAATTTGCAGATGACACTAAACTGTTCAAAGTTGTTAAAACACATGCGGATTGTGAAAAATTGCAGGCGGACCTTAGGAAATTGGAAGACTGGGCATCCAAATGGCAGATGAAATTTAATGTGGACAAATGCAAAATGATGAACATTGAGAAGAATAATCTGAATCGCAGTTATTGGATACTAGGGTCCACCTTGGGGATTAGCGCCCAAGAAAAGGATCTGGCGGCAGCTAAAAAAGCAAATAGGATGCTAGAGATTATTAAAAAAAAATAAAAGGATGGTTAACAAGACTAAGAATATCAGAATGCCCCTGTATCGACCTCATCTGGAGTATTGCGTTCAATTCTGGTCTCCTTATCTCAAGAAAGATATGGCACTAGAAAAGGTTCAAAGAAGAGCGAACAAAAATGGAACAGGGGATGTAACTTCTCTCTTATGAGGAAAGACTAAAACGGTTAAGGCTCTTCAACTTGGAAAAGAGACAGCTGAGGGGAGATATGATTGAAGTCTACAAAATCCTGAGTGGAGTAGAACGGGTACAAGTGGATCGATTTTTTGCGCCATGAAAAATTACAAAGACTAGGGGACACTCGAAGGTACAGGGAAATACTTTTAAAACCAATAGGAGGTAATATTTTTTCACTCAGAGAATATTTAAGCTCTGGAACACGTTGCCAGAGGATGTGGTAAGAGCGGATAGTATAGTTGGTTTTAAGAACGGTTTGGACAATTTCCTGGAGGAAAAGTCCATAGTCTGTTATTGAGAAAGACACAGGGGAAGCCACTGCTTGCCCTGTATCAGTAGCATGGAATATTGCTACACCTTGGGTTTTGGCCAGGTACTAGTGACCTGGATTGGCCACCGTGAGAACGGGCTACTGGGCTTGATGGACCATTGGTCTGATCCAGTAAGGTTATTCTTATGTTATGTTTTTGTTGATGCAGAGTTGTTTTTTTCAACCTTTGGTTTGTTTTCCAGAGCAGGCCTATGATTGAAGTAAGTTCCCCTTATAGGACACTGACTTGTCCTGTGTATTTTGAGGCCATTTGAGTAAAATATTTAGTACTATAAGCTGCCTGACATTGGCAGTAAAAGACATTTTTCTCAATTTGATATTTGTTGTACAATTCACGTCTCATCCCTTCATTCTAACTAATTCTTGAAAGAAACATTGCATGCGAATGTCACTAAAAGAAACCACTCAATGTTAAGCTCATAGCTCATCTGCGGAGTGAACATGTACATTGCCCAGAAGCCCCTCCCACGGAAATGACTCCTAGTCTGACCATCGAGGGGCTACCCAGATTGTGAAAGACTAAAGGATGCAGTTTCTATCCATGATAATGTCTCTCTTCTAATAATTATAGAAGTTGGTGTGTGTCTTTCTATTCTCTTTATAGAAATCGGTGGGCCGTCAAAAAAGTTTTGTACTGGCCTGTTGTACTGTACGGCTAGGCAGAACAACTTGTCATGAATGCTGAAGGGTGGAGGGAACAGGAGCTAAGATGGACCCCCCCCCCCCCCCAAGACAACACTGCACAGGAACTGCTGTGCATGCACAGCCTGAGTAAAATATATCAATCTATAGAGCTAGAGAAAAAAACACTTTCCAGGCCAGGCCTTATTTTCCATACATTAATGCATTTTGAAACAGAAGTCCCACTGCCATTTTTACCTACTTTCCTATAAAGAATCTTGTAAGATCACCCTGTGTCCCTGTACCTAGGAATTCATGAACACTTCATCCAATTTCACTGGAATACTGGCAGATAGGACAATTCAGTGCCCATTGGCCTACCCTTTAGAAGCCTCCCTTCCTCTCCCCCACCAATAGATTAGCTCTGTTGTATTAGAGGTCAAAGTATACTAGTAATCATCAAGCATTTTTAGAAACATATTTCAGGAGTATAAAATAGGAAAAAAAGAACCATGCAAACTCATACAAATACACAATGTTTCAGTCAAGCAGATGCAAACTTGAGTATATAAAGAGTGAGATTTTTAAGATATCCCTACTGACTATGCATGAGGAAATCTGTGTATCTGCTATCTCCATTGTATGCAAGTCTCATACATATTCATTAGGGTTATTCTAAAAACCCGATTCGTTGGCAGCCCTCCTGACTAGGAGTGAAGACCAGAGTTATACCAACCTCCTTAAAAAATGAGCTCCCCCCTTCCAAATGAAAACATTGAAATGGAACAAATACAAGAAGTATTTTTAAGCACCCCTTTCCAATGTCTGCCACCTATTTTTTTCTTTTGTACCCAAATAGTTCCTCCTGTCTCCTTCTTCTAGCTTGAACCAATGCTGAAATCATGACACTATGGATCTCTATTTAAATACCTAGGTTTCAGTGCTATTGTGAGACTATTTTATCAGGCATGTTAAGGTATTTGAACATTTTATGGATGTTTTGTAATCTGAACTGGATCTATGAACAAGGTGGAACACAGTAAAACAAAACATTTTATGAACCCCTGCCTGGTCATTGCAGATGAGGTTGGCTAAAGAAACACATGTATCATGAAGTTTAAAATCTGGCTGCCTCAGTGATGAAACAAAACTTTCCTCCCTCCCTCCATAAAGGCTGTAATTGTGGTCTTTGCACTAACATGGGGAGCAAAAGACAATTTGTAAACTGAATAGTAGATCATGTCATTTGGCAGCATGCAGTACTTCATGACCAGGCTGACCCAAAATCTAAAATTTTTAAAGCTAAGTCATTGGAGTAATTCTTGTGGTTATCAGCTGACCCCCCCCTTTTTTTTTGTGTGTGCATAATATACAAGGAAAAAACATCAAGTTTTACTTATGCTTTGGCCCTACTATCTCTTGTCACTAGCTTCTTTAGCTCACTCAAAGCCAGCTGTTACAAGATCCTGGTGTGCTGAACCTTTATTTGCAACAACCTGGAACTCTATCTCTTTTCCTAGCCTTTTTATTTTCATTTTAATAGACTACCTTTTTCCACTCTTCCTAATTGGTCATTGCAAAAATGGTCCCAAAACTGGGAGCACTATTCTAGAATGCCATTTCATGGGCCTGCATCACAACAAGTTCTTCTACCTGTCATCAGGGTCTGTGAACACTACCTCTACAGAATCATCAGTGTATTAGACCCAGTCCCCAAGATTTTAAGTCCTTCCAAAGCATATAAGACCCCACCTGGGACTCAAACTAGGGACCTTCTACATGCAAGTATATTGCACTTACCACCAACCTAGTCTTATCTTTAATATTTTATATCTTATTAAAAATTAATTAATGTAACAAATTGTTACTCTTTAAATCTTTGATAAGAGATTTACAAATACAGATATCTCCTTGTATAATATTAATGTCCAGCTTTCTAAAAAGCCTTTAGCAGAGTGCACTTGTTAATTATACATGTTTTTTTTTACTAGCCTTCACCAATAAAATTAGCTGTCAAATAGACATAGCATTCAAAGTCTTTCCCTGATATACCGTATTTTCACGCAAATAACACGCACCCATATAAAACGCGCACACGGGTATAGCGCGCAGAAATCACGATGATAAGCACAAAAACTTTGGTATAACGCGCTCACGATTATACCGCGCATGCTGCCCGACTCTCCGTTCACCCCCCCCTGACTTCCGTGCACTGCCCCGCCTCTCCGTGCGCTGTCCCGACTCTCCGTTCACCCCCCCCTGACTTCCGTGCACTGCCCTGACTTTCCGTGCGCTGTCCCGACTCTCCGTTCACCCCCCCCTGACTTCCGTGCACTGCCCTGACTTTCCGTGCGCTGTCCCGACTCTCCGTTCACCCCCCCTGACTTCCGTGCACTGCCCCGCCTCTCCGTGCGCTGTCCCGACTCTCCGTTCACCCCCCCTGACTTCCGTGCACTGCCCCGCCTCTCCGTGCGCTGTCCCGACTCTCCGTTCACCCCCCCCTGACTTCCGTGCACTGCCCTGACTTTCCGTGCGCTGTCCCGACTCTCCGTTCACCCCCCCTGACTTCCGTGCACTGCCCTGACTTTCCGTGCGCTGTCCCGACTCTCCGTTCATCCCCCTGACTTCCGTGCACTGCCCCGCCTCTCCGTGCGCTGTCCCGACTCTCCGTTCACCCCCCCGACTTCCGTGCACTGCCCCGCCTCTCCGTGCGCTGTCCCTCTCCATTCGCCCGCCCTGCCCTGCTCCCAGCTCTGTAAGCATGCGCAATGGTCTGAGCATGCTTGCCGCTTAGTTTTCACCAAGGCTGTTTTTCTGGTGGTGTGCTTTTCACCACGTGGCTGTGGCCCCCCTCTATCTGGCCTTGTAATTTGCCCAGTGAATACTATTTTGACTATACAACAGCATCTCAGCCTTTGGGTAAGCCTATAAAAGATTAATGCTGCATGTAGAGCCCACATTTTAATTTGATCTCTTCAGATTGGTATTCTGCATTTATCTACCTGGTAGTAGAGTTTATCAATTAAATTGAAATGTACCGCCATAATGGCAGGAATGAGACGAAAGTCATATACAGCAGACTTTAAGCTTAAAGTCGTTGCGAAAGCTGAGGAAATAGGCAACCGGGCCGCAGCGAGAGAGTTCGATGTTGGAGAAACATCGGTGCGTGAATGGAGAAAAGATAAGAAGGAACTGGAGAAATGCAATCCGCGCAAACGGGCACGTCGTGGGCCCAAACCAAAATGGCCTCAGCTGGAGGATGACTTGAAGCAGTGGATTCTGGCGAGAAGGGAGCAAAATCAATCAGTCTCTACTGTTGCGATTCAGATGAAGGCAAAACTACTTGCCAATGGAAGAGGAATACCCGACTTCAAAGCTGGCTTCACATGGATCTCAAAATTTATGAAAAGGAACGGACTATCAGTTAGAATGAGAACAACTGTTGGCCAGCGACTTCCAGATGACTGGCAGCAAAAATTGATTGATTTCCGTGACTTTGTCGCCAAAGAAATATCTGAACTTGGCATCACTGCAAAGGACGTCATCAACATGGATGAAATTCCAATGGCATTCGACATTCCAGCAACAAGAACCATAGCCCCCACAGGTACTAAATCTGTTGCCATCACCACAACTGGGCATGAAAGAACGTGTTTTACAGTCGTTCTTGGTTGCTCAGCTAGCGGGGTTAAGTTAAAGCCCATGCTCATTTTCAAAAGGGTCACTATGCCCCGTGAAAAGCTGCCCACCAGTGTGGTTGTGCACTGCAACAAGAAGGGATGGATGGACTGCGACGTAATGAGATTGTGGGTAGATAAATGCTTTAGGGCAAGACCGGGTGGATTCTTTGCAAAAAAATCCTTGTTAATTTTGGATGCCATGGCTGCCCACAAAGAAAAAAATGTTCAGGCCTACATTAATTCTACTCGTGCCCACATCGCTGTGATACCTGGAGGCCTGACGTGTAAGCTGCAACCACTTGATATCGCAGTGAATCATCCATTCAAGACTTTTATTAGAAAGGAGTGGGACGAGTGGATGCAGAGCGGCACGCACGAGTACACACCCGCGGGGCGGCAGAAGCGGGCAACTTTCACAGAAGTCTGCAAGTGGGTGGCTTCAGCATGGGACAAAATAACACCAGATACCATTCGAAACGGATTTAGAAAAGCGGGCATTGTTTATGAAACCAATGACACTACGGCTACTACCAGTGCAGCGGAAGGAGGCAACAACATGGATATCAGCGATGATGATGATGATGATGACGATGATGACGATATCACTTCGGAAATAAACGAGGATCGTCTGCAGGCCATGCTCAGTTTATTTAATGACGATGATGACAATTCGGATTTTGATGGATTCAAGGATTCAGATGACTGTGATGATGATGTCTGAATAAACCTGTAAACTTTGTTTATTTACAACTTTACCGTAATTACGGTAACTGTATTTAGATTATTTTGTCCTCCATACTTCGTTTGATCTACCGGTTAATGTTATAGTTTATAAGAATTAACATGTTTCTGTTCTTGTTGCTGAATTCATACTCACTAACTCTAGATTAAAAGTTATAAGGTTGTTTATAAGAATGAACAGTTTTTTTCTTTTCACGTGTTTGGTTGGAGGGTGTGTGAATGGTGCGTGAGTTCTCCTATGTCTGGTTGAGGTGGATTGAATTACCGGTATTTAGCTGAAGAAATTATGGTAGTTAAACAACCCCCCCCCCCCCCATTCCACACACATTACGGTAATTCTCTTCAATTTTTGTTCCCATTATAAAAAACACTGATAAGTTTCCAGAAAAAAATACATTAAAATAAGAAGTGAAAACAAAGGCCCCTACAGATGAGAACATAACATAAGAATAGCCTAACTGGGTCAGACCAATGGTCCATCATGCCCTGTAGCCCATTCTCATGGTAGCCAATCCAGGTCACTAAATACCTGGTCAAAACCCAAAGAATAACAACATTACATGCTACTGATCCAGGGCAAGCAGACGCTTCCCCCATGTCTTAATAACAGACTATGGACTTTTTCTCCAGGAATTTGTCCAAACCTTTTTAAAACCAGCAACGCTATCAGCTTTTACCATAACTTAAATCATTCCTTCCAAACAGAGACCTTGCTAGATGTCAAATACAGAAAGAACAAGGTACCGTAACTTCACAAGGACTTACGGTAGCTGTGCATGAATACCTATACCTATATACGGTACCTATACCATATACCTAGTGCAAAAATGTGCAAAGGTCTGTTTTTTTCTTTCCATCACTACATAGCCTACGGTAATGCCACACAAGCAGCGCTGTTACAAATATATTCTGAAGGTCAATGCTAAGGTTAACAAAGTTTCCTTCCTTGGACCACAAGGAGATACTGACAAACCACTGAAAGAGATCCCAGGAACAACACCCAAAGACCCACTCAGTATGTGAACCAGTTGAGTGGAGTGGACTAGGGTAACTGGGGGGTGGAAATGGACCCGGAGTTTTCTCAGCAGAATTTCCCTGACCACCTCTTCCTCTCAACACATTGACACGCTAGTGGGTTTATTTTATAGCTTTTTCACTCCCTTCGGTCTGCCTGTCCCCCCTTGAAGGTCTGCCTGTCCCCCTTGAAGTCCTGTCCCCCCTTGAAGGTCTGCCTGTCCCCCCTTGAAGGTCTGCCTGTCCCCCCTTGAAGGCCTGTCCCCCCTTGAAGGTCTGCCTGTCCCCCCTTGAAGGCCTGTCCCCCCTTGAAGGTCTGCCTGTCCCCCCTTGAAGGCCTGTCCCCCCTTGAAGGTCTGTCCCCATCCTGAAAGCCTGATGCCCCCCCCCCGGCAGGACCATTCGCACCCCCACCCCGAAGGACCGCCGACTCCCCGACAATATCGGGCCAGGAGGGAGCCCAAACCCTCCTGGCCACGGCGACCCCCTACCCCCACCCCGCACTACATTACGGGCAGGAGGGATCCCAGGCCCTCCTGCCCTCGACGCAAACCCCCCTCCCCCCCAACGACCGCCCCCCCCAAGAACCTCCGACCGCCCCCCCCAGCCGACCCGCGACCCCCCTGGCCGACCCCCACGACACCCCCACCCCCCTTCCCCGTACCTTTGGTAGTTGGCCGGACAGACGGGAGCCAAACCCGCCTGTCCGGCAGGCAGCCAACGACGGAATGAGGCCGGATTGGCCCATCCGTCCCAAAGCTCCGCCTACTGGTGGGGCCTAAGGCGCCTGGGCCAATCAGAATAGGCCTGGGAGCCTTAGGTCCCTCCTGGGGGTGGGGCCTGAGGCACATGGGCCCAACCCGACCATGTGCCTCAGGCCCCGCCCCCAGGAGGGACCTAAGGCTCCCGGGCCTATTCTGATTGGCCCAGGCGCCTTAGGCCCCACCAGTAGGCGGAGCTTGGGGACGGATGGGCCAATCCGGCCTCATTCCGTCGTTGGCTGCCTGCCGGACAGGCGGGTTTGGCTCCCGTCTGTCCGGCCAACTACCAAAGGTACGGGGAAGGGGGGTGGGGGTGTCGTGGGGGTCGGCCAGGGGGGTCGCGGGTCGGCCGTTGGGGGGGAGGGGGGTTTGCGTCGAGGGCAGGAGGGCCTGGGATCCCTCCTGCCCGTAATGTAGTGCGGGGTGGGGGTAGGGGGTCGCCGTGGCCAGGAGGGTTTGGGCTCCCTCCTGGCCCGATATTGTCGGGGAGTCGGCCGGGCAAGAGGGCTTGGGCTCCCTCTTGCTCCGATCGTGGATGCGGGTACGGGTGGGAGCGCGTGCAAGCGGTCGTTCGGGGTGGGGGTGCGAGCGGTCCTGCTGGGGGGGTGAGTCGGGCGGGGGTGGGTGTTTAAAAACTTTTGTATACCGCGCTCACGCATATAACGCGCGAGGGGTATGCGCGGTAGGTAAAAACGCGTATAACGCGCGCGTTATATGCGTGAAAATACGGTACTAGCAGAATATATTCAGAGTGACAACAGCACAACCTTGCATTGCAGCAGGAATAAAGTTCCTTTGAAAGTACTATATAGTGCTTCTCAACCCAGTTTTCAGGAGCACACCCAGCCAATCAGGTTTTCAGGATATCCGCAATGAATAAGCATGAGAGAGATTCACATGCCCTGCCTCCTCAGTATACAAATCTCCCTGGGTCTGCCTTGAGAATGCAAAGGCAAGCAGCAAGGATCCCATGGGATATTCATTTACACAAACTGGGCAAAACTTAGGGTTTCTCCCCATCTTCTGGCAGTCGCCTGTAAATCTGCTGTGCTCTAGGATTTATGGACAATTTTTAAGCCTGAAAGCATTTTATCTAATAGGTTCTCATGGCTTTTCTTTTGTTAATTAAATGATGAGTTTCTAATAGGGGTGCATAGTTACAATTTTTTTTTGTTTTGTTACCCTCTCCACACACTTTGTTTCAGATACAATATTGTAACTAGGACAGAACTTTAAAAAGAGGGCATACTAATTATGACATGAAAACCCCCCAATTTGTTCCTTTCCCTGTCTTTTTCTTTAATGTAATAGCAGAAATGATGATGTTTCCAAATCATTTCAAACAAATGCATATTCCTATGTTCCAATCTGATTTTATTATTGCTGTCAAAAGGCACTTAACTAAAACAAACACTTTTCCCTTCTAACTTTTCTGGATCTGAGAAGACAGTTAGGCTGTTTGCTTTTAAAAACCATGATGAATGGATATTTGACATTCTATTTGCCCTTGATAAACAACTGATTTATTGACAACCTAAATATCAAATGCTATAGACATCTTTTAAGTAATGAAGTTTTTCTCTTACAACTGCTGGTGCAATAGTTTCTACACCCCACCCACTGTCACATACCAAAACACAGACCCAAGATGTTGTTACATACCGTTCCATATGCAAGTCCTTCTTATTTCCAACCAGCATAATTGGTATTCTGTTAAAAACAAAACCACACCACCAGGGAACATATGAAAAGCTATTAATAGCAGTACTTTACCAAAATATGGCCTTTATAAATTAACATTAATTTGGTGATTTAAAATGTTTGCATTACTATTCTTTGACCTCTGGGGAAAATCAATCTTTACTTTTGGCAAGTTATCAAGCTCCCTTTAAAGTGATTTGCAGGTGGTCCAAAATATAGGGCTCGTTTTACAGAGGCGCACTAGCGAGGTTAATGCGCACGACTTTTCATCAGGCGCTAAGCCCTGTGCTGGCCAAGAACTACTGCCTGCTCAAAGAGGCAGCGGTAGCGGCTAGTGCGTCCGGCGGTTTAGCATGCGCTATTACGTGCATTAAACCACTAGCGCGCCTTTGTAAAAGGAGCCCATAGTTGTGTGGCTTTTTACACAAAGTACCTTGTTTCTTCAATTCTAAGATGCATCCTCCCCCCTTTTTCAAAGGAGGAGAGAAAAACTGCTCAATTCCAAGACACATTCCCATTTTGCAAAAGTAAAAAATGATTCTCTCTCTTTACTCCCCCCCCCCCCATCTTCATTAATAGTTTTAGGGCTCCCAGACTTTGGCTGACATTCGGTGACATGTCCCGTCACCTAAATTGATTTTGCACAGAATTTCTCCAAACTTTTCACTAACCTTGATAGAATTAAAGTGAGGGATTCCACATTTCCATGACAACTCCAAATAACCTCCACTTGCCCCCACCCTCTCACATCTTGGGACAAGAGTGCAGAATGAGCAGAAGATAGTTTGCTAAGCAGGACATGACAACTGGAGTACTTAACCCGCGTCTGCGGTGTTGGGGGAACAGCACAGGAGAAAGGATCAAGTGGAATCGGGGTTATGCATGCAAGTAAAAAGCAGAGTTGTTTTCCGGGTAGGGAATCATAGTAAGCTCCACACATCTGCACCATATGAGAGGGCAGTGCAGGAGACTCAAAAGCAGGGGCTTCCCCGAGACAGAATGGAATGTGTTCCAGCAGAGGGACTGATTCAAGTAGCAGCCCACCTCTGAAGGTTGACAATCAGAACACAGAGAATGTTTGGCGAGGGAGTGCCCTTCTCATGACTGGGCCAATCATGGGGAAAGCAAGAACAAAGGGAGGGGGAGCACCTTGCATGACTTCAGAGCCCACTGTTCCTGTATGGAACTTGCTCACATTGGGCTCTCACCCCTTCGTTCTTGCTCTCCTGTGATTGGCCTGGCCATGAGAACGGCACTTTTAAGTGTGTGAGTTTGTTGTTTTCTAACGTTTCATAAAGTGCAAGTGCTTCAATAAATAATTATCATTTTTGTTGTATTTTTAAATCGTTATCATTTTTGTTATATTTTTAAAGAATTACTGCAAAAGCAAATACTTAGCTTTATAAAACTGGGTCTGCCTCAATCCCCACCGACGCGTTTCATAATTTCATCAGGGAGAGCAGAGCAGTTTGAAATCTGAGCATATTGCTAGATCCCTGTTGAGAGTGCCGGGTTTGTATATAACAAAAATGATAACGATTTAAAAATACAACAAAAATGATAATTATTTATTGAAGCACTTGCACTTTATGAAACGTTAGAAAACAACAAACTCACACACTTAAAAGTTCCTATGAGGACAGCTACCACACGAATATCTAGTGTGGAATTCTGAGGAACTTGTGTGTTGAAATTTCTCAACTTAGGTGGCAAATTGATGCTTAGTGGGACTTTAGTATTGTTACTTTGGTGCACATTTTGATTTTGAGTGTCCTGGGATAAAGCACAGTTACTTACTATAACATTCTCACAACCCACCCACCTCCCCTGGTTGGTTCTTAGCTGGTAAACCGCCACCAATCTGTAATATCGTAATTTAAGTATCTACCCTCGATATCACGAATCACCCATTTACATTGTGTGTTCCTCCCTCGCATTTGCAATGCCTGGTTTTCTTGTTCCCCGGAAATCAGGGATGCCTTAATAAATGCTCATGGCAGAGTATAAGATGAGTTTCTTGCAGGAAAATGATATGCACTTTAAGTGGGCTGCTTCCCTAAATAACAGGTGTCTTTTTAGGTGCTACATTTAGTACCCTAGTGTTGATCATTAGAAACCTAAGCTCATTTACTGCTCCTAGACTTCACAAAGACTGGACCAGATATTGAAATAGTTAATTCCCCAGAAGCCCCCAGCGGTCATTCTTATACCTTGCAATGTACTGTTTTGTTTAGAGAGGGGTGGAGGGTGGAGAACGGGAGGGAGGAAGTAGAGAGATATTTGTTTATTGGTACTGATTGGATGTAGTATTTTTGAAGACTTTAAGCAGAGTTTAAAATAGATGTCTGGGGTATAGAGGGAGGTGGAGGGTGTTCAATGTTTCACTGTGAAGTTATTAATACAAATTCTTATTCAAAATATACCGATAAGACTGTATACTCGATATTAAGTTTATCAATTTCACTGTTTGGCACAAACAGGAAAGAAGTTTTCAGCTGTGCCTTGACCACCAGGTTGGATGGTACTCATTCTATTGCTGGATATTGTTTTGAATATTTCTGTATTATATAAGAATGTTCTCTTTTATACCATTTTCATTTTGTTAACATGAAAATTTTCAATAAAAGTGTATTTAAAAACCCTCCCAAACTACCTGGTTCCTCTAACTCAGGGATCTCAAAGTCCCTCCTTGAGGGTCACAATCCAGTCGTGTTTTCAGGATTTCCACAATGAATATGCATTGAAAGCAGTGCATGCACATAGATCTTAGGCATATTCATTAGGGAAAGCCTGAAAACCTGACTGGATTGCGGCCCTCAAGGAGGGACTTTGAGACCCCTGCTCTAACTGAAGAAAATTCATGCAAGCAACAATCTCAGTTTTTGGGCAGTTCTTTAGAGCTTGGAAAATATTCTGAAGTTGGTGTTCTTAGAGTTTAAATTATACAGGCTGCCTTAAAGTAAATTCTGGCCTGAAACTGGTAGCTAGTGTAATTTTATCAGCAAAGATGTTATCTATTATATTTTCCAGTGCCAAAAACCAACTTCATAGCAGAACTTTGTGATTACAGCCTATTAGGAGTCCGAGAAGTTAACTGAATTAATAACCTAAAATGATACTTAAGAAAATAGGCTTTTTACATACTAGACCATTTGTCTACTTTAAAAATGTACATTACTATAAAATATTTGTAAGGAAAACACATTTCTTTCATACTTACTGGACCTTCCCCACCATATCCAATAGCTTCTCATGGATAATTTTAATCACTTCAAAGCTGCAAAACAAACACAATTTCAGGGATACAAATTTGGTATATACAATCTATAAAGGAGATAGCGAGCAAGACACACAGAGAGGGGAGGTAACATACAAAAAAGGAAGGCCTGAGGAGGAAACTAGCAAGGGAGTGCTACAGGGCAAACATGGGAGGACGACAATGCATTATAAGGAATACTTGATGGTATACAACAGCTGGACAAGCGAGACTGGAGGCAAATAACAAGGGTAGACGGAGTCCTGAGAGGTATCCAAAGAGAAAATTTAGAGGACTGGTAAGGAATGACAGAGCAAAAAGGGAAAGAATGAAGAATGACTGTCACAAAGGTGTAGTGTTGCATTCTACATGGTTTTCATTTGTTGATATAAAAAAAGCAAAAAATATTTCTGGAAAAACCGCTGCAGGACACTAGGTAAGGGTTAAATTATAAAACAATTTAATTTGATTACTTCACTTTTTCTATTTTCTATTTCAAAATGTTTTTATCCTTGAGAGATTCTTAAATACTAGAGCAGAGATGCACTGGAAGAAGCTGTTTTGAGAAGTTACTAAATTTTTTAAGTGCTGCTGGCTGCTTAAAATTTGCATCTATCAGTTGCTTAAAAAAACCCAAAACAAAACAAAAAAACATCCCACCCCACCTGCCTTATATGTGTTTGGTTAATTGTGATCTGAAAACTGCTAAGTCTTAACCTTTATCAATTGCTCTTTTCCAAAATTCCCTAACTATGCACAGCAAATTGTTTGTTGCTTTCTAGCATATAGAGCTAGCTGTCTGTGAATAATCAGTAAACTGTAAGAAAGCGGCCCAGCTAAGGGGTACAGTTATTTTCATTTGATATACTACAATTTTTAACAAAAAGAGTTAAATCAAAGTGGTTTACAAGGATAAAATCAAGAGCAAAAATTAAAATTCAGTTAACACACAAAAAAACCAGATAGGGCATATAAAGAACAAGGCAAGGGAACAAACTAACAAACAGGCTAACAGGGGAAGGAAAGGTTTACAATGCTTAGGGAACAACGGTAGGAAAAACAATAAATTAAAAAAAGGTTATTATAAGATGAAAAAAAACAAACAAACAACAACAAAAAAAAACCCCCCGAAACGTTAACCCAAGTAAAAATCCAATTAAGAAGCCTCGTTGAATGCCATTTTAAAATGCCATTTTAAAATATGGTTGGGCGGCGGACGTGAGGGGATGGAGCCTATAAATCACGTGATTTAGAGTCGGCCAGCCATTTCGTTTTGACGCTATGGTGGTTGAATGTTTGTGAACGGTAAGAATGATCTAAATGTCTTTTGTAATATTATACTTAGTAGAGAATGACACGGTGAAAAAATTGGTCCCCGTCACCGCCCCGTCCCCGTCTCACCATCCCCGTCACCGCCCCGTCCCCGTCTCACCATCCCCGTCACCGCCCCGTCCCCGTCTCACCATCCTCTTCACCGCCCCGTCACCGCCACTGCCACCCCATTCACCGCCCCGTCACCGCCACTGCAATCCCATTCACTTTTCTTTATTTATGTATAAAGGAAACATTCTTTAAAACTTTAAAACTTAGTTAAATATTAGTTAATAACTATACAAAAACAAAACACGCAGAGAAAAAATTAATTAATATAAATTCCCTGACTTCCCTGCACTGTCCCCCCTTGAAGGTCTGTCCCCATCCTGAAAGCCTGATGCCCCCCCCCCCGACGTCCGATACATCCCTCCCCCCGAAGGACCGCCGACTCCCCAACAATATCGGGCCAGGAGGGAGCCCAAATCCTCCTGGCCACGGCGACCCCCTAACCCCACCCCGCACTACATTACGGGCAGGAGGGATCCCAGGCCCTCCTGCCCTCGACGCAAACCCCCCCCCCCCCAACGACCGCCCCCCCCCCCAAGAACCTCCGACCGCCCCCCCAGCCGACCCGCGATCCCCCTGGCGACCCCCACTACCCCCCCACCCCCCTTCCCCGTACCTTTGGTAGTTGGCCGGACAGACGGGAGCCAAACCCGCCTGTCCGGCAGGCAGCCAACGAAGGAATGAGGCCGGATTGGCCCATCCATCCTAAAGCTCCGCCTACTGGTGGGGCCTAAGGCGCGTGGGCCAATCAGAATAGGCCCTGGAGCCTTAGGTCCCACCTGGGGGCGCGGCCTGAGGCACATGGTCGGGTTGGGCCCATGTGCCTCAGGCCGCGCCCCCAGGTGGGACCTAAGGCTCCAGGGCCTATTCTGATTGGCCCACGCGCCTTAGGCCCCACCAGTAGGTGGAGCTTTAGGATGGATGGGCCAATCCGGCCTCATTCCTTCGTTGGCTGCCTGCCGGACAGGCGGGTTTGGCTCCCGTCTGTCCGGCCAACTACCAAAGGTACGGGGAAGGGGGGTGGGGGGGTCGTGGGGGTCGCCAGGGGGATCGCGGGTCGGCTGGGGGGGCGGTCGGAGGTTCTTGGGGGGGGCGGTCGTTGGGGGGGGAGGGGGGTGTGTGTCGAGGGCAGGAGGGCCTGGGATCCCTCCTGCCCGTAATGTAGTGCGGGGTGGGGTTAGGGGGTCGCCGTGGCCAGGAGGGTTTGGGCTCCCTTCTGGCCCGATATTGTCGAGAAGTCGGCGGTCCTTCGGGGTGGGGGTGCGAGTGGTCCTGCCGGGGGGGGATGTATCGGACGTCGGGGAGTCGGCCGGGCAAGAGGGCTTGGGCTCCCTCTTGCTCCGATCGCGGGTGCGGGTGGGAGCGCGTGCAAGCGGTCGTTCGGGGTGGGGGTGCGAGCGGTCCTGCTGGGGGGGTGAATCGGGCGTCGGGCGGGGTGGGAACTATGTTTTAAAACTTTTGTATACCATGCGTGAAAATACGGTAAATAGCGGTTCCTAGAAGGGGGTACATTGGCCCGCGGGGACAAACCTGTTCACCGTTTCCGCGGTCGGTGAATGGCCTTGTCCCCGTCACCGCAGCGACTGCTAGTTTTCTTCCCCGTTTTCGGCGGTGACCCGCGGCTTAAATGCGGTGGCCGCGGGTAAACCGTCACCGTGTCATTCTCTAATACTTAGCAACAGTATTGTAAGAAGTTGGGAAGGTGGACTAGTGTAATTCAGACTGGTATTTTATACTTCACAGGGAGTTGGAGCCTTGAGAAAGCCCACTATTTCACACGGGCGAAACATGTCGGTGTTTTCACACAAACTCCCCTGCACAGCGTCTTGCTAATAGCTAAAAGCTAAGTATTCTTAGTATTTAACACGTATTTATATAAAATAACTAAAATTAAAAGTATAATATCAAATTTTGAAACTTGTTCCAATGAGGAGTGGGAGCATAAAGCCATACACTATGAGAATGCTTGAGTGTGTGGTGGCCCGCTGAGGAACAATGAATAATGAATGAGCAAATGTGAATGAGGATTGTTAATGCAGTGAGATAATTTCTCTCTGTTGAACTACATTTTAAAATAGTAGGCTTTTTAATTGAGATTTAAATGTCTTGAGAGATTTTTCAGACCTCAAGCATAATGGTAGAGTTCCATAGTGTAGGTGCCATGACAGAAAAACTAGAAATCTGATTTGAATCCAAAAACATCTGTCTGAAAGATGGTATAGAAAGAAGATGTATAGAGGAACAAAGATCCCTTTTTGGTGTATAGGGATCAAGAAATTAAACAAAAATGAGGGAAGGGGATCCAAGATGGCTGCCGCTATCTGATTGCTGAGAGGACATCTGTGATTGTCTCTCTTACCTCTCCAATGAATCCCGAAAAGGGGCAAGAGCATTGGTGGTGCCTCCCGGCACTCGGGAGCCCCGCTCCTTACAGTGGATGATATTTTCAGACGCCTTCAAAGTGAGCAGGTTTCGTCGGGGAATCGCCCGCGGGGAGCATCGGCAGAGAGTAGTGCCGCGGCGAATACCCTTGGGCTAGATGTTACTGAGCCCCGACGTCAGGATGCCTCCCCTTCAGCCGCTGGGAGCCAGCTCACCGCGAGAGAGCACGCCCGAGGAGGAAGTGTTCTTTTCTCGAGAGGCCAGTGTTTGAGGGCTCACTACTGGAAACAGCTCGGAGGGATTTACTCCTCTTGGAAGAGCCAGCGACCGAGACAACTTCAGCTAAGGAGGATCAAGGCTCCAGGGAGGTAAACCAGCTGAATGAACAATCTAAAATTGCACAAGCAATTCCTTTTTTTCCCCTGTTAAACCCCCAGAAGTCACTTTAGACTCTCTTTGGAATTTAGTGTCTAATTTGGGAAATTCCCTTAGTCCTCAAATAAAAAATTTGGATAAAGAAATAAAAAACCAGAAAGAAGAAATTAAAGCTCTGAAGCAAGCTATTGTATTGTTGATGTCTGATATTCAGGAAGAAAATAAGGACTTAAAACAGTTAAAAGTAATCAAGATTTCCTTGTTAAAAGATAACCTAATTATGAATAGAAAATTGGAAGCTCTTGAGAATAAAAGTCGGGCTAACAATTTGTGCTTAATTTTCCTAAGATTTTATCAATCTCTCCACGAGATATGATAAAGCGTTACTTTCTGGAAATTCTTAAAATTCCTGAGAACTCTTTACCACCACTTACAAGGGTGTATTATCTATCTACAAAAACTCAGGACTCTCAAAAGAAAGAAGATGATGGAAACCACAGGAAGATGTCATAAGATGTGTCCGCTTTATTGGAACAATCAGATATAGAAGTGGCTATTTCAGCCACTCTCTTATTGACTGTAGCTTTAGCTCCAGACAAAGATTGGATCCTTAAAACTTTTCTTTAAAAATAGATCTAAGGACTTCCTGGGTTTCCATATTCAAATATTTCCGGATGTCTTGAGAGACTCAAAGAGAAGAAGGGAATTTCTAATATTGAAACCAGGTGTAACTCAGATAGGGGGTTTCTCTTTTCTTAGATACCCTTGTAAATGTGTAATCAGATACTGTTCCTTAAAATATGTGTTTGTAGAACCAGCTCATTTGACTGCTTTCCTTTCTCTGAAGCGCCTTGAGAATGGAGAAACATCTGTACCTAAGTAATAATTAGCTCTCTTTCAGCAACAGATTACGTGATTTTGTTTTGTTTGTTTGTTATCTTTAATTTAAATTACTCTTATTCTTAAGTCTTGGATCCTAACTTTGAGGACTAGTGTGTGATTAAGTTAAGAAGTGTTTCTTTTTACAGTTTGGTTTATTTTCAGGACTGAAAGTAAACTTATTTATATTTTTTGATTATACTTTCTGTACAAGATGATATGCTTGATAAATAATGTGAAACTTTATAAATACTAAATAATATAAAAAAAAAAAAAAAAAAAAAAATGAGGGAAGGCCAGAATACTGAATCAGGAAACATAGAAACATGATGGCAGATAAAGGCCAAATGGTCTATCTAGTCTGCCCAACCTGCAGTAACCATTATATCTTTCTCTCTCCGAGAGATCCCACATGCCTATCCCAGGCCCTTTTGAATTCAGACAGTCTCTGTCTCCACCACCTCTTCTGGGAAACTGTTCCATGCATTTACCACCCTTTCTGTAAAAAAGTATTTCCTTAGATTATTCCGGAGCCTATCACCTCTTACTTTCATCCTATGCCCTCTCATTGCAGAGTTTCCTTTCAAATTAGAGACTTGACTCATGCACATTTACATTAAATAGGTATTTAAACGTTTCTATCATATCTCCCCTCTCCCACCTTTCCTCTAAAGTATACAGATTGAGATCTTTAAGTCTACCCCCATATGCCTTATGATGAAGACCACATACCATATTAGTAGCCTTCCTCTGTTTTAAGTCCTTATTCCATCCTTTTTATATCTTTTTGAAGGTGCAGCCTCCAGAATTGTACACAATATTCTAGATGAGGTCTCACCGAAGTCTTATACAGGGGCATCAATACCTCCTATAAGTAAGTGTAAGCATGTGTTCAGATATGAACAGAGGAGTAATATGGTTATCTCTCAGATCTTCTGGTTCCCCCATGTCTCCTCCCCTTCTCACTTCTCTTTGTAAGTCACCTTGAGCCTGCTTAGGTATGTGCGACGAAGAAATAGAAGATTAGATTAGATTTAGTACGACAGCAAAGACAGTGTGGCGGTTTGTACGAGTTGAAGGCAGCAAAGTTGGTCCTGGGGAAGCCTAATCAATAGAGAATTACAATAATCCAATCTAGAAATAACAGAGTAAGAGGATAAGAACATAAGCAGTGCCTCCGCCGGGTCAGACCATAGGTCCATCCTGCCCAGCAGTCCGCTCCCGCGTCGGCCCAAACAGGTCACGACCTGACTTAATCACCAGAAGGGGCCCCCTTGCCACTTTGGTTTCCCATTGAAGTCCTATCTTCCCATCGAAGTCCTAACCCTCCGGTCTTGCATATGCAAGACCTGGTTGGGTTTCCATACTATTTTTTATTACCTGGTTAGCTTTCTATACCTGTGTTACATCCTAGCACCTCTCTCAGTATCCCACGATCCCTTTATCCCTCAGGAATCCGTCCAATCCCTGTTTGAATCCTTGTACCGTACTCTGCCTGATCACTTCCTCCGGTAGCGCATTCCAAGTGTCCACGACCCTTTGGGTGAAAAAAAACTTCCTTGCATTTGTTTTGAACCTATCTCCCTTCAGTTTCTCCGAATGCCCCCTCGTACCTGTTGTCCCCTTCAGTCTGAAGAATCTGTCCCTATCCACCCTCTCTATGCCCCTCATGATCTTGAAGGTCTCTATCATATCTCCCCTGAGCCTCCTTTTTTCCAGAGAGAAGAGCCCCAGCCTATCCAACCTCTCGGTGTATGGGCAGTGTTCCAGCCCTCTTACCAGTTTCATTGCTCTCCTTTGGACTCTCTCAAGTACTGCCATGTCCTTCTTGAGGTACGGCGACCAATATTGAACGCAGTATTCCAGATGTGGACGCACCATCGCTCGATACAATGGCATGATGACTTCCTGCGTCCTGGTCGTTATGCCCCTCTTTATGATGCCCAGCATCCTGTTGGCTTTTTTCGAGGCTGCTGTGCACTGTGCAGATGGCTTCAATGATGCATCCACCAGCACACCCAAGTCTCTCTCAAGACTGCTGTCTCCCAACAATGCCCCCCCCCAATTTGTAGTTGAACAACGGGTTCTTTTTCCCTATATGCATGACCTTGCATTTTTCCACGTTAAAGCACATTTGCCATTTGAAAGAAATCATTAATTTGTGTTTTAAAATTTTCCAAAAATTTGTCATCCACAAGCAATGCATTATCAAATCTCCAAAGAGGTCTTCTATTCTCTAATTGATCTAATTATAATTCTATCCATACTCCCGCATGATCCGAAATAATAATAGGATCTATGGAAACTTTAATCACTTGTTGCACCTTATGTGATGAAATAAAAATATAATCTATTCTTGAAAATGATTTATGAACCTGTGAACAAAATGAAAATTCCTGATCATTAAAATGAAGAATACGCCATATATCCTTCAAATCACATGATTGAGCCAAATTATCTAAACCTAAAGATTTTATGCTTTTACCTGGTTTTTTTATCCAATAATGGATCCATTACAGCATTAAAATCTCCAGCCACCACTAAATTAGAAGCAGCCAGTGGTAACAACATACTCTGCAACTTTTTTAAAAATTCTGATTGATTCGAATTAGGGGCATATATATTAAACAACGTCAGGGTATTATTTCCCATACTTATATCAATATGTATCCATCTTCCATGTGGATCTGAATTTACTACCTTAAAATTGGCCATACATTTTTTATTTATAAGAACTGCTACCCCTGCTTTTTTACCTGCTGCTGGAGCAAAAAAACATTCCTTCACCCACCCACCCTTTAGTTTCTGTGATTCCTTTATATTCAGATGAGTCTCCTGCAAACAATAAACATCCGCGTTTTGCTTTTTTAAAAATGCTAATACCTTTTTTCTTTTGATTACATGATTCAGGCTATTGACATTAATAGAAAATATCTTAAGACATTATATATTTTAAACTTCTCATCATAATCTTCTTCCTTCCTTCATATTTAAAATCTAAAAAATTTCTCTCAATGACACACATTTTTACCCCTGAAGTATCCAACCCCTTATTGATCTTTTCCTTAATCATTCTAGTAATACCTTTAAAACCCATCTTTTTCCCACCCTTCCCCCCCCAATAAAATGACTGCTTAATTATCCCAGGACAAGCAGGCAGCATATTCTCACATGTGGGTGACGTCATCCACGGAGCCCCAGCGCGGACAGCTTTTCAAGCAAACTTGATTGAAGTTTCAAGTTTGCACACTGCACCACGCATGTGTGTGCCTTCCTGATCCACTAGAGGGCGCATACCCTCCTCATGGTCCTCAGTTCTTAGTTTTCCGCTGAGCCAGAAAGACCTTGTCTCTCTTCTCTGCGTTCTTCTAAGTGCCTTTCTGGCACCGCGGCTTCTTTATTTTGTTAGGGAGTCGCTGTGCGTTTGTTAATTGATCGTGTATTTCTTTGTTCAAAAAAAAAAAAAAAAAAAAAAAGAGGACTTTTTATTGTGTTTTTCCTCCGGCAGGCCCTTCTTGGGCCTCAGCCATGCGGCTAGGCCTCATTTGCCTGCAGCTGTATTTTCTTCTTCCCTGGCCTCTCTCTGGGCTCACCTCGTGTGAGCAGAATGGCCGGGACCCTCTTTCCTTCGTTGGAATCGGACTGTGCAGCTTCGATCCCCGGTAAGTTTTTCTTTCTTTCTTTCTTCTAGGTGCGTTACCTCGGTAACGCCACCGGCTGAGTCTCAGGCATTCCAGGCATCGAGTGCGATCGTGCCCGCCTCTACGAGACCTTCAAAGCGTGCCTCCTTTCATGGGAATACTCATATCGAGGTTGCCCTTATGGAGTGCACTGCTGCACCTTTATTACCAGTTTCATTGGTACGGTGCCGACTTCTGAAACTCGATGTGCCTCGACGTCGACTGGAGCTTCGTCCCTCGACGTCGACTGGAGCTTCGTCCCTCGACGTCGACTGAGGCTTCGTGCCTCGACGGAGGCTTCGTGCCTCGACGTCGACTGAGGCTTGGTGCCTCGACGGAGGCTTGGTGCCTCGACGGAGGTTTGGTGCCTCGACGGAGGCTTCGTGCCTCGACGGGGGCTGTGTGCCTCGACGTCGACGGGGGTTTCGTGCCTCGACGGAGGCTTCGTGCCTCGACGGAGGCTGTGTGCCTCGACGTCGACTGAGGCTTGGTGCCTCGACGGAGGCTTGGTGCCTCGACGGAGGTTTGGTGCCTCGACGGAGGCTTCGTGCCTCGACGGAGGCTTCGTGCCTCGACGGAGGCTTCGTGCCTCGACGGAGGCTGTGTGCCTCGACGTCGACGGGGGTTTCGTGCCTCGACGTCGACGGGGGTTTCGTGCCTCGACGGAGGCTGTGTGCCTCGACGTCGACGGAGGTTTGGTGCCTCGACGGAGGTTTGGTGCCTCGACGGAGGCTTCGTGCCTCGACGGAGGCTGTGTGCCTCGACGTCGACGGGGATTTCGTGCCTCGACGTCGACGGGGGTTTCGTGCCTCGACGTCGACCGAGGCTTCGTGCCTCGGCGTCGACTGAGGCTGCGTGCCTCGACGTCGACTGAGGCTGCGTGCCTCGACGGAGGCTGCGTGCCCCGACGGAGGCTTGGTGCCCCGACGGAGGCTTGGTGCCCCGACGGAGGCTTGGTGCCCCGACGGAGGCTTGGTGCCCCGACGGAGGCTTGGTGCCCCGACGGAGGCTTCGTGCCCCGACGGAGGCTTCGTGCCTCGACGTCGACGGAGGTTTCGTGCCTCGACGTCGACGGAGGTTTCGTGCCTCGACGTCGACGGAGGTTTCGTGCCTCGACGTCGACGGAGGCTTCGTGCCTCAACGGAGGCTTCGTACCTCGACGTCGACGAAGGTTTCGTGCCTCGACGGAGGCTTCGTGCCTCGACCTCGACGGAGGCTTCGTACGTCGACGGAGGTTTCGTGCCTCGACGTCGACGGAGGTTTCGTGCCTCGACGTCGACGGAGGTTTCGTGCCTCGACGTCGACGGAGGTTTCGTGCCTCGACGTCGACTGAGGCTTCGTGCCTCAACGGAGGCTTCGTACCTCGACGTCGACGAAGGTTTCGTGCCTCGACGTCGACTGGGGGCTTGGTGCCTCGACGTCGACTGGGGCCTGGTGCCTCGACTGAGGCTTTGTGCCTCGACGTCGACTGCGGCTTGGTGCCTCACCACCGCCTGAGGCCTTGTGCCTCGACGTAGTATGCGGCTGGGTGCCTCGACGTCGTCTAAGGCTTTGTGCTTTGATTTTCTGACTCAATGTCGACTGGGGCTTGGGGTCTCGATGTCGACTGAGGCTGTGTGTCTTTGTACCTTCAACGTCGGCTGCGGCCGTGTGCTCCGCGTCATTTGACGCTGGTGCTTTGACGTCGCCTGAGGCTTGTGCCTCGACGTCGACTGAGGCTGAGGGCCTCATCGTCGGCTGGAGCTCGGTGCCTCGTCGTTGCCGAGGCTTCGTGCCGTCGATGGAAGCTTTGTGCCTTGACGTCACTTGGGCCGTTTTATCTCGGCAGCGGCTGAGGTATTGGACCTCGGCGTCGACTGCGGGTTTGCGCCTCGGCGTCTCCAGCTCCGGTTTGAGAGGCTTCCCCGCTTTCTCTTCGGTTCATTCCGGGCAGCCGTGACGGAATCTTGTAGTGCGGAGTTTGGTTTCCTGGAGGAGACTCTCTCCCTGCTCCGGCTCTATTGCTCCCGCCATGCGTCATCTCGCTTGGCGCAGAGTGTGGCTGAGGATCCGAACCTCCAGGGTCGTCTCGCCGCTTTTACTTGCGTGAGTTCTGCGCTTCTTCAGGCCTCTCTTGCGGTGGCCACTAACCGCCTCTCAGACCGCGACCGGTCCTTCGCCCCTCGGGACGCCTCCAGCTAAATCCCGTCTGCCTTGGTGGGTTGGTCTCCTTCTCCGGAGGGGCCCTCTGGATACCTTTCTTGTGTTATCTCGGCCTCCTTCGCAGCAGCCGCAATAGCTGCAGCAGCGCCGGGTTAGGGTTCAGCCGCCGGCTTCGGCGACTCCTGGCCGTCCTTTTGACGATTCTCGCATAGCCTCTGGGTTGCTCCCCTTCTGGGGATTCCTCCCCTCCCTTCGGGAGGGGTGTCTCTGTGTCTACGCACCGGGAGTATTGCCTCTCTTCTGTCGGTTGGGCATTCCCATCCTCCCTTCTGCGTCTAGTCCTGGCCCTTCGTGACCTGCACTAGTTTCTAGTACGGGAGTGGGTCAGACTCTGCCCACCCCGGTCTCGGGAGTCCGTCGGGGCGGACCTGGACCCAGTTTGTCTGCGCTCCTTCTTGTCTCGGCCTCAGGGGATGGCCCTTGTTTGTTTATGCCGGAAGGTGGCCCCTCTGTCCTCGGTCCGCCTCCGGTCTTTTCTGCCTCTGCCTCGGCAGGCTGCCTGTCGGCGCTTGAGTCAGCTGGTGTCTCAGCGGTCTTCGGCCTCGGCTGAGCTGTTGCTGATCCTTTTTGGATCAGGGGTCTCCACGGTGATGTCCCGCTGTTCGTCTGGTTTCATCTTCGTGTTCCCCGCTGGACCCGAGCATCTCAGTGATGGCAGGATCGGGATCCCGCTTCCCAGCACATTGTGGTGCCTCCCTCCTGGACACGCTCGTTTCGTTGGTGGGCCACCACTTCGTATCCCCGCATCAGAAGGTTCTGCCGATGGACTCCTCGGCATGGGCTTAGGGGTGCACCTCGACGGCCTTCGGACTCAGGGTCCTTGGTCGGGTGCAGACTGTCGCAGCCGCTTCAATCTGATGGAGCTCCGGGCCATTTACAATGCCGTGGTGGATTTTCGTTATGGGTTGCAAGATTGCGGGGTCCTGGTGCGTCCCGACATCTCGGTGGCGTTATTTCTGTGACCAAGCCAGGGTGTACAGGTTCCCTGTTACTTTGCAGGGAAGCCCTTCGTCATTGGCAGGGGACGTTACACCACTGCTTCTTTCTTCGGGCGGTGTTTTTCCAGGGCGTGCAGCATTGTCTGTTGGACACGTTGAGTCGCCCTTTTCGACCGCATGAATGGTTGCTCCATTCTCGGACTCTGCGGCATGTGGTTGTTCGGTGGGGAACCCAACAGGTAGTTCTGTTCGCTTCGCCCCTCACTCACTGGTTGCCTCGATATTGCTCGAGGATGTTCTCCTGGGTTCGCATCGAGGAGGATGCTTGCCTTCTCGATGGAATGGGCAGGTTCCTCTATGCGTTCCCTCCCTTTACTCTGATTCTCGGGTCTTTGATACACCTCCTGTCGGTCTGCGCCACCAGGATCTTGATGGCTCCTCTGTGGCCCTGGCGGCCATGGTTCTCCCTGCTCCTCCAGCGTGTCAGGGAGACTCAGCTTCTACCTATGTTCCCGTCTCCGCTGTCTCAGTGTTGCGGTTTCTGTTGCATTCCAATCTGCAGTCTCTACACTTATCAGCTTGGTTCCTCGCAACGTGCCTCCCTCCTTCTGTTTCTCTCAGTCGGTGGGGGTGTTCTCGAGGCCTCTCGAAAGATCTCCACTCGGCAATGCTTTTCCCAGATATGGTCCTGATTTGCTGAGTGGTGTGCTGAGCACCGCATGGATTCGCTCTCTGCCTCCTTGCCTTCAGTGCTGGATTTTCTGTTGCACTTGTCTCGGTCTGGTCTCAAATCTACATCTATTCGAGTCCACCTCTGTGCTTTTGCTGCCTTTCTTCGGCCGCTAAATGGGACGCTGCTCTCCGTCCACCAGATGGTTTCCCGTTTTATGAGGGATTTCTTCATTGTACATCCCTCCGGTGGTTTGGGATCTTTGTGTGTTCCTGGCTCAATTGGTGATACCTCCATTTGATTCCATTGATGAAGCTCTTTTGAATTACTTCACCTGGCAGGTGGGTTTCCTGGTTGCTCTCACGTCTGCTCGCAGAGTCAGTGAGCTGCAAGCTCTGGTTGCGGACCCGTCTTTTCCTGTATTTCATCATGACACGGTGGTCCTGCGTACTCAACCCCAGTTCTTGTCCAGGGTGGTTTCGGACTTTCCTTTCGATCTTTCCATTGTTCTTCCGGTCTTTTTTCCGAAGCCCCACTCGCCTCCTAGCGAGGTGGCGCTTCACACAATTGACTGTCAGAGGGCGTTGGCTTTTTGTCTTCAACGCACTCAGTCTCCTTGGACGGTTCCTCAATTCTTTTTGTCCTTCGACCCTAATTGGTTGGGACGCCCAGTTTCCAAGCGCACCTTGTCCAACTGGTTGGCTGCTTGTTTTTCCTTTTGCTACGCTCAGGCTGGTCTCGCGCTGCAATGTCGAGTCACGGGACATAAAGTCCGAGCGATGGCGGCTTCTGTAGCTTTCCTCAGGTCGACGCCTATCGAGGAGATTTGCAAGGCTGCCACTTGGTCTTCGGTTCATACTTTCACCTCCCACTACTGCCTGGATACTCTGTCCAGGAGCGACGGCCGGTTTGGCCAGTCGGTTTTGCGTAATCTGTTTTCTTGTATTGCCAACTTCCCTCCGTCCCTTTTTGGTTAGCTTGGAGGTCACCCACATGTGAGAATATGCTGCCTGCTTGTCCTGGGATAAAGCACAGTTACTTACCGTAACAGGTGTTATCCAGGGACAGCAGGCAGATATTCTCACAACCCGCCCACCTCCCCGAGGTTGGCTTCTTTGCTAGCTATCTGAACTGAGGACCATGAGGAGGGTATGCGCCCTCTAGTGGATCAGGAAGGCACACACATGCGTGGTGCAGTGTGCAAACTTGAAACTTCAATCAAGTTTGCTTGAAAAGCTGTCCGCGCTGGGGCTCCGTGGATGACGTCACCCACATGTGAGAATATCTGCCTGCTGTCCCTGGATAACACCTGTTACGGTAAGTAACTGTGCTGTTTAGTCTCGTGAGTTTCCAGTCCATCTTTCTTGTCTATTACTTCTTTATATTTTTTATTGTCTTTTTCCTTTGTTCATTTTATTTCCTGTTCTTTATTTCATATTCTTCTTTCTTCAGTACTCCAAAGTCTCATAGTTTTACATAAAATTTTTTGCACAATATCCATCAAAACCAGACTTGATATTTTCTGTTCATTTCAACATCCATTATGTTAAAATTACATAGGTTCTGATTTTGAAAGAAAGGTCTTTAGCTTTTCCGGATCTTCAAAATACAAAGATATATCCCCAGAAGATACCCTCATTTTTGCTGGGTAATACAATCCATATTTATATCCTTTTTCCTTTAATTGAGGTCTCAAGTCAAGGAATTTCTTCCTTTTGTTTGCTGTGTTTTTAGCAAAATCAGGCAAAAACCATATTTTGGATCCTTTATAATTTAAATTTTTATCTTTCTTGGCAGCATTTAAAATTTTTATTGCTTGCTGGTATCTTAACATTTTAAATATTAATGGTCTTGGTCTGCCTTGATTTTCCATATTTTTTAATGGGATCCTGTGCGCCCTTTCTATTTCCAAAGGCTGTTTAAAATCCAATTGCAGTATTTTAGGAATTAGATTTTCTAAAAACTGTATGGCATTTTTCCCTTCCAAATTTTCCTGCATTCCAAAAAGTTTTATATTCTTTCTTCTTCCTCGGTTTTCATAATCTTCCAGCTGATTTTTCAATTGAATCAGTTCCAAACTGTCATTTTTACATCCGTTTCCTTCACATTCTAAAACCTCCATTTTAGCTTCTAAGTCAGTTGTTCTTTTATTATTTATTTCCATTTGTCTGTGGATATTTAGTATTTCTTCCTTCATTTCAGCCATATTACTCACAGTCTCTTTAAGCATTTGTTTAATTTGTCTCAGTTCCTCCATAACTTCGGCTTTGCTCAGCACATCCGACTCTTCAGCAGGAAGCGGAACCTTACTCGGGGTAATTTGATCCTGCTTCTGCCTTTTCGCCGACCCACCAGTTTCATTTTTGTTTTGTCGGGTGCTTGCCATGCTCCCGCTCTTCTTTTCTCTGTTTTTCGCCGAAATCAGCTTAAAGGGGAAAACTTTTTTTGCCGACCGTTGCCAGGTTGAGAGGAGCGCCGCGATCACACGTCCATTTTGTGTGCGCGCTAAGCCACGCCCCCCAGAGATATTATGTTGATAAACACTAGTCCAAGCCGCATTAAGAAAAATGCCCAAATACTTGAGTTCCCCCCCTGTCCAGCGAAATGGAAAATCCGGGCTATGGCGCGATACACACAAAGAACAGGCATGGCCTCAGATTTACCAAAATTGATGCAGAGATCCGAGAAGGCCCCAAATTCCCCAATAAGAGTAGTCAAGCGAGGGATCGTCTCCTGCACATTGCTCACAAACAATAGCATATCATCAGTGAAGAGTGACATTTTGCATTCCTCAGGGCCCACCCGGATGCCCACGATATCTGGGTTAGACCGAATTTTGTGAGCCAGGGGCTCCAAGGACAAAATAAACAGAAGCAGGGAAAGGGGGCATCCCTGCTGTGTTCCTCGGTATAAGGAAAACGAGGCCGTGCAGCATTTATTGATAAGCAGTTGAGCCACTGGAGCAGTATAAAGGCTAACAATCCACTGGTGGAAAGGGCCCAGAATGCCAAACTGTTGTATTACCCAAAAAAGATAAGGCCAGGTCACCTTGTCAAAGGCCTTCTCAGCATCTAAGCTAGCCAGGAAATCGTCACCTGCTTTGCTCCTGCCCTCCTGGAGCACTACCAAGGCTTGTAAGATATTGGAAGAGGCAAACTGCCCAGGGACAAATCCTATTTGATTAGCATGAACCAGAGATGGGACCACCTGAGCTAGCCGGCCTGCCAGAATTGCTGCGAGGATCTTCATATCCTGATTCTCACACGTGGGCGACGCCATTCACGGAGCCCAGTATGGAATTAGAGAGTACTGTCACTTTAAAAAATTTTCAAAACCGAGACTACCCATACCACGTATACGCCAGTACCTTCCCACCAAACATTGTCTTGCAGGACCATCAGATCTGCAAGCAAACTACTACTTAAATCCTTTATTTTCAATTAGTCATGGAGGGTAAAATGCCATCTCCATTTAAAAAAAAAATAAAAATGCCTTATACTTATCCTTAAAATAAGTGAAGGTACTGAAGTAAAAAAAAAGAAAGAAAATTTAACTGAAGCCTTGCGAACTGAAAGACTTGTAATGCATAGCATTCATCCTGATTAAGCAGAAAAGCAGCATAACAACAAAAAAAAAGCGAGGGATACAAATAGATGGGAAACTCATAGATAGCTAATGGATATGCAGGTGCTGTTCTTCACCTTCATCAGTTCAGTAGTTCAAAGCGTGCCCATGTTTAACACACAATGTTTGTGATCAAGCAGACTTATCTAATAGCTTACCTTTTGACCGACGTTACAGAATACACAAGGATGTAGCCATTAATATCTATGGAGTATGTCTGAGGAAATATGGAGTATTCATCCTAATGGGGGAAAAAAAAATTAAACAATGTAAAAATTCAAACTTGATAAAAATACAATGTATTTTTCCAACCATGTATAGTCTGTTCTCATTATTTGTGGTAGTATGGTTCCTGGAAAAGTCTGAAATCACACATAACGAAAGCTGTGCCTATGGGAAATAGAAGGAAAAATTATGTTCTTACCTGTTAATTTTCTTTCCTTTAGTCACAGCAGATGAATCCAGAGACTAGTGGGATTACGTCCATCAACCAGCAGGTGGAGATAGAGAACTGAGTTGTCCTCAGCCTTCTTGGATGCACAGCCTCCTGGCTGTGATGGCCTATACTGATAGGTCATCACAGAGCATCCAAAAACAAAATTCAACCATAAGAAACTCCTTTCCCACACACATAAACACAAAAAACCAATACTCAAAGAACCCAAAAGGCAACTCCAGCACAAAAAAAAAGTGCCAATCCATGCACAGAGTCACGAATACCGAAACAGGGCGAGGATCTGGATTCATCTGCTGTGACTAAAGGAAAGAAAATTAACAGGTAAGAACGTAATTTTTCCTTCCTTGTCATCAACAGCAGATGAATCCAGAGACTAGTGGGATGTAGCAAAGCAGTCCTAACGTAGAGAGGGAAACAAACATCACCACAACACTGCCAACCTACCGACGGTCTTGGCAAAAGAAGCTCCACACCCAGACCATCACTGTGTATATACAGAGAACAACCAAGAAATGGAGAAAACCGCACCTCCAATGCCCGATCTGCAGCAGAAGATCAAGAAAAGGAAAGAGTAAAGAAACTCCACAAGCAGTCAGGGGTTAAGCTCAGAATACATGTGAGCAGGCACAAACAGGAGCTAATAGCACAATGCTGAGGAAACCACAGCTGCTGAGACCCACTATGAACAGAAGGAGTGTAGAGTACCAAACTGAGGTGACACTTAAGGACTCCCAAACAACTACGGATGAATGAATCCGCTATTCCCCCAAAGCCCCAAGTCCACCGGAAAGCCATGACATTCATGAAAAAGCTCACTATAACAGACCCCCGTCCCCTTGCAAGGGTGTAGGGCATGCAGTGTGGAAACACAAAGAGAGAAGGGTCACAACCCAAAGTAGAGCCATCTCAAAGTAGTAAACCAAGAGCCCTCTGAAAAAAGTCAAACTGCGGCACCACGAAAGAAGAAATCCTCACCAAAGAGAGGAAAGGACTCACACACCCACACATAGAAAGCTACAGAAGAGGCATGGATGAAGCCAGGCTCCCCCCTCTAGCAGCTGAGGCCCACCGAAGGGCGCCAAGTCAGACTCCAGAAATCACAAAGAAAGCCAGAGGGACATAGGGGAAACGTGAATAGTCGAAACCACTGGAGATAAACAAACACAGGTCCAAGGAGAGCCGTACAGACTAACTAGATCATATGCATTGTGAGAGTATAGAATAAAATCCACCTACCTGGGCTATGCTGCAAAAAAAACAGCCCATCAAGGAAGGGACCACATGCAGACAGAGAAACCTCGCTCATCAGAGGTAACCAACAAGTGAGACAAACTAGAGGTAAAGAGAAAGTCCGGAAGAACCGCCCTCACCACAGAATGGGCTACAGAAAACAAGGTTAAGAGAAACAGGTAAGCGGATACCAAGGTCAACCGACCCAAACCCCAGAGAAAAGGGAGAGTCAGCTAGACCCAGCCAGCCTCACGGACCAGAAATCCATAAAATGAAGAAAGAAAGATGAGTCCACCAGGAAGGCGTGGAAAGAATAAACAGAGGCCACTTGCTGTAGAAGAGTGAACAAGATCAACTTTGTCCCCTGCAGTGGCCGTCAGCACCCATGCAGGCCATTCCCATGTTGATTGCAACAAGCCCCACAAATGATGCCCAAAGTGACAGTGATGGCGGTGACTGCCCCTGGAGAGAGACAGAGAACGTAGTCGGACCCAAGCAATATGCCAGACCACCTGAGAGTGCCCACACCAAAGAGCCATCACAAAACTCATAGAGGAGCATGCTGTCCACCCCAGGGCAGGCCTCAAGCAATAATGAAGAAAACTCGAGCAAAACGCATGAACCCATATTTAATGTGAGGAATAAATTTGAAAAACAGAGTATAATGGCAAACCAGACCAGTAGGGTTAAGAAAGTAAGAAGATCCCCAAGATAGATCAAAACAAATAGCTACAGCCACTGAATGGAGTAACATCCAGAGTGACCGCCTCCCCGACCAACTGGGTCTAGGGTGTGCAAGCCAGCCACAAGACAGGAGAAGCCAAATCTGACATGCACCCCTCATAACAGGTATCCCAGCGCCAGCCGGCACAGCAGGAATCCTTAAAACGGAATACAGGAGACAAAAAAGAGAATCCCCTTCTTACCCCAAAAGAGCGGCACAGGAGACTCATCCGCAAGAAAAACCCCTTCGCATCAGAAAAGGGAGAAAGGAGGTACCATACCTAGTATGGCACAGGAGACTCTACCCATAGGAAAAGGAGGAACGGGAAAGTGGTTTCCAGACAGTAGGCTAAAAAGTGCACTGCTCACCACTAAGTCCCCGTTGCACCACATGTGCACCAGGGTAGAGAAACACCCATGGCCGCTGAAGAACTGGCTAGGAGACAAACCAGCCATAAACTGCAGCCGTTCAAGCCCCAGGCACACAAACAGAGAAATAAGTCAGCCAGAAAGAAACAATCGCAAGCGCAGGAAAAAAGGGAAGGCTAGGCACAACCAAAGCAACAAACCCTAAGGGAAGGAGAGAAAAGAGATACCGAGATAATAACCAAACCCCAAGAGGTGAAAAAATGCCAGACTATCATGCATGAACATGCCACTAGCCAGAATCAAAGAAAGACCGAGGCCTGTGACAATGCGAGAGAAGAGAAACAATCTCGGTGTCCTTTATACGGGAACAATGACCTCTAGAAAACTGCCAAAGGACAGGAGTGAAAATCTTATTTCATTTATTTATTTATTTTTTGTATCGTAAGGAAGAGGAGGGAGACAGAACACCCCAAAGCCTAGCGGCGCCCGGCAAAGGAAGTTGAAATCGTTGGAGCAACATGCAAACGAGGCATAGAGTCGTACGAGGATACACTGAAACAGGTACCTTCAATGTCCCCTCTCCCATGATGACAGAGTCTGGCCTCATCCCGGAGTCACCCCTCCTGTGCCAGGCAGCCAGATCAACCGCCCATTCAGTTAGGCGACTTCGGTATACTGGCATGTCTACAGCTGGAGGCCGTGATATAGTTGTGCCAAGCTGATAGGCTAGCCTGAAAAGGCTCTAGAACCAAAAGTCCATATAGGAGCCTCCAGAGAAAGGGTGAAATGCTGAAAATAGAGAACATGAAACCAGCACACAGGAACATCTCATGCACCACCCCAAGACCCAAAGGAAAATAGGCTGGAAACATAAAGAAGAAGCTCATAGGCAAATGAGAGACACCGTCAATCATGTGAAAAAGACTAAAGAGGAGAGTATATGGCAAGGCGCCGAGAGCCATAGATATGAAATGCGAGCTCACACAACGTAAAACAGAATCTAAGCGGGCGCAACTGCAGAAACAGGACCTCAGCATGCCCCAAATAAATGTGGACAAAGGCTTCCACCAAAGTCCCCAAGGACTATGCGACTGAAAGAAAAGAGGAAAAAACATAGGACCCCCCTAACAGTGCCACAAGCAACAAACACCAAAGGGAAGGCCCAACCCATAGCATAGGCACAAGCAGCCTCGCCCACGTCAAGCGACAAGTGTTGCGCCAGTAAGAGGAAGCCACATACCCCGCACTTGAACAAAGCAGCCCTGCCAACAACCACAAGGACAGTGAAATAACCATGTCCCCAGAAGCAGCCAGAGATGCGCTAGGTAGAAAGCCCTGAAATATAGCAACCACAGGTGGAAACCGGCCCATTGACCGTGTTAACAGAAAAAGGCAAACCAGCAAACCGAGCACCGCAATGGATTCAGTGGAAAGACACGGCACCGCGGTCCCGGGCACCAAATGGCACCCCTAACACATCCCATGCCAGGACAATTCGGCCACTTACTGCCATCAGCCCCAGCTTCAACCGCCAAAACCAAAAGAAAGCGGACCAACCAAGGCCAGACCAGGCAAAGGTCTTCCCATGAGACCGGCATTATAGCAGGTCCCTGCTATGATAGCCACATTACCATTAAAAAAAATCAGCCACAGGCTCACCACAGCCCATCACCGAAAAGGAGTGCAGCGGAGCAGCAAAAGAGCAGAACACGCAGGAGTCCATGCCCACAAAGAAATATCCCCAGCCACCGGTGAACCCACACACAGAGACTTGGAAACGGCACCTGACCTCCACAGGAGAAAGGAAATATATCACCCTCGCTTTCAAACTAGTGAAGAATAATAAAAGTCAAAATCTAACTTCCATCCCGGTAAAAAAATACAGGGAGGGTATAAACAGCGGAAGCAACTCCCCACCGAGGAAGAAAACCAGCTATATGACAGGAAAACTATGCGGCATGTTCAGGGCACATAGGCACAACCGCCACTGCAGCGTGTCGAAGACTAACTACCAGCAGAGAAGACTTGAAGACCGTCGGCTACCTAGAGCACCTGATCCAGCGTCCCGACTACTGCACATCGAGTACGCCGAGAAAGGTGAACTGCCACAGCAACCCGGCAGGAACACTATATCGGAAAGCAGCCTGAACACCTCAGGGAACAGTGGACCAAACGTGCTCCATGCGGTCTTTGCAGGCAAACCAAAATGGCTGCCAACGCCTGAGGGAAAAAGCGGCCGCCGCTCACCCACGCGGAAAAAGTCCACAAACCTCTCCCGCCGGAGCTCTATAGTGGAGCGAAGAGAGCCCATCTGAGCGCCTGAATTATGGCGGAGCTGGATCAGACTGCTCAACCAAACCCCTTGCCAGCACCTGCAGGAGCCCAAAACGCTACCGCACCGAAAACCAGACCCCGCGAAAGGAAAGAAACACTCACCCGACATCAACAATGAAGGGCAACCGAAGGAGCAGGAACATATGCTGGCAGGAGCAAGGGAGCTCAAGCTCTTGAGGATGAAAACCGCTGTGGAAAACTGGTACTCCTCACAAGTGACTTCGTGGTTGTTTTTTTTGTTGTTGTTTTTTTTAACGTGGGAAAAAAGTAACCAAGTCACAACGGCAAATAGAGAAAGGGACTTGCGGTGAACAGGTGTATCCCAGAAGAGGGTGAGGCAGGGACCTGGGGGGGCCCAGGTGTAACCCCTAAAGCCAGACAACCCTCATCTTGAAATATCCAGACCTGGACCGAAATCCACAAGCAGAAGCCGGGAGCTGTGAAGAACACATCCATCAGCCTGCGGGAGATAGAGAATACTGGTTGGCCAGGAGGCTGTGCATCCAAGAAGGCCGAGGACAACTCGGTTCTCTCTATCTCCACCTGCTGGTTGATAGACGTAATCCCACTAGTCTCTGGATTCATCTGCTGTTGATAACAAGGAAATTAGGTTCCAGAAGTACATTTTGCGCCCAAAACCACATAAAGTGAATAATGGATCCTATAGGGAAAATAGGGTTAGGTTCCTGCATGGGACAGCATTTTAAAACCATAGTAGAACATTTAGAAAGTTGCTAACTTTTTTTTTTTATTTGTAGTATTGCTTATAGAAGTAACATTCTTAAACAAAATTGCACACAACAGTGCTAGAAAATAAATGTATGATATTGCACAACCACAGCAAGCAATTAATTTGCTCATCAACCAATGCAATGCACCATGCTTTTAAACACCATTAGAAGTATAGTAACACTGTTAAAATTGCACACAGTGCTAAAAATTACAATATATACAGTATTGCACTACTACAGTAGTCTGCTCATTAACCCAAGCAATGCACCATGGTTCTTTCACCATTAGAGACGTACAATAACACTAAAAGAATTACACACAACAGTACTGAAAAATAAATACGTAGCCATGCTGGGAAATGCTATTTAGCTTTCTATAAGGGGCCCTTAAGTTTGCTCACCATTAGGACAAAATGGTTCAGGATGCCATAGCACAGACTGGGAAACCAACATATATAAAGAGATGGTACAGAAATGTACCAGGGGGTGCTAAAAAAAATTCTCAGCTCAACCAAGAAGGGAATATAAGCGCCATAAAACTTACAAGTTATTTGGCATCCATGGGGATTGGAGCATGCCGGCCAACTGTTTTTCTGATTGATTGAGAGTGTGTCAGAAATCTTGTCTAACACATCTCAATTTCCCCCACCCCTCATAGAACATAGAAAGATGACGGCAGAAAAGGGCCATAGCCCATCAAGTCTGCCCACTCTATTGACCCACCCCATTAAGTCTGAGTGCTAGTGACCTGGTTCCTTAACTCGACCCTCGAAGGGATCCCACGTGGGTGTCCCATTTTTTCTTATAAGTCGAGCACGCTGGTGGCCTTGATCACCTGCACTGGTAGTTTGTTCCAGTGATCTACCACCCTTTCTGTGAAGAAATACTTCCTGGTGTCACCACTAAATTTCCCTCCTCTGAGTTTGAGCGGGTGCCCCCTTGTGACCGAGGGTCCCTTGGGAAAGAATATATCGTTTTCCACCTTGACACGACCTGTGAAGTACTTAAACGTCTCAATCATGTCACCCCTTTCCCTGCGCTCCACTAGGGTAGAGCTGCAGTTTGCCCAGTCTTTCTTCGTATGGGAGACCCTTGAGTCCGGCGACCATCCTAGTGGCCATCCGCTGGACCGACTCAGCTCGAAGCACATCTTTCCGGTAATGTGGCCTCCAGAATTGCACACAGTATTCCAGATGAGGTCTCACCATGGTTCTGTAGAGTGACATTATAACTTCAGGTTTGCAGCTGACGAAGCTTCTATTGATACATCCCATCATTTGCCTTGCCTTAGATGAGGCCTTCTCTACTTGTTTGGCAGCCTTCATGTCTGCACTGATGATTACCCCCAAGTCCCGTTCCTCTGAAGTCCTAGCTAGTGTTTCTCCATTCAAGGAGTATGTTCTGTATGGATTTCTGCTGCCGAGATACATGACTTTACATTTTTTAGCGTTGAAGCCCAGCTGCCATGTTGAGGACCAGTTTTCCAACATGATCAGATCCTGCGTCATACTGTCCTTGAGGTTGCTTTCACTTACTATGTTTCACAGTTTGGCATCATCGGCGAACATTGCTACTTTACCCTGAAGCCCCCGGGTCAAGTCAGTTATAAATATGTTGAAAAGGGATGGTCCCAGGACTGAGCCCTGCGGTACTCCGCTAGTCACCTCCGATGTCTCAGAGAGGGTGCCGTTGACCACCACCCTCTGAAGTCTACCACTCAGCCAATCATTGACCCATGCAGTTAGTTTCTCACCCAACCCCATCGATTTCATCTTGTTTAATAGTCTACGGTGTGGGACACTGTCGATAGCTTTACTGAAATCCAAGTACACTATGTCCAGAGACTCTCCTGAGTCTAGCTTTCCTGTCACCCAATCAAAGAAGCTTATAAAATTGGATTGGCATGACCTGCCTCTGGTGAATCCATGTTGACAGGGATCCCTTAGATTCCCCTCATCCAATATCGTGTCTAATTTACCTTTAAGTAAAGTTTCCATGATTTTACACACTATTGATGTGAGACTCACTGGTCTGTAGGTCGCAGCCTCTGCTCTGCAACCCTTTTTGTGCAGAGGAACGACGTTTGCTGTTTTCCAGTCCAGGGGTACTCTCCCTGTACTCCCTCATGCTCTGAAGCACCAGCGCGGCAGCGGTCTGAACCGCAAAGCCCCCTTCCCTTTGGAGGAGAGGCCAGAGAGGATATACGATAGAGGCAGCATAAATGTGCATGAAGCGAGTCTCTCTCAAGGAAGCTCCAGAATGATAAGGTATGGAATGAAATTAAGAGGTGACAGGCTCAGGAGTAATCGAAGGAAATACTTTTTTTTTTTTTTTTTTACAGAAAGTGTGGTAGATGTGTAGAATAGTCTCCAGTAGAGGTGGTGGAGACAGTGTCCGAATTCAAGAAAGGGAGATGAGGAGATAGTGGATGCTGATGCGGATGGGGAGACTGGATGGAACATTTGGCCTTATCTGCTATCATATTTCTACTTACTTGCCCAGCCGTATCTACCAGTTGAAGATGATAATCTTGTCCATTTACTGAGATCAATTTCGTAAAAGCTGGAGAGAAAAAACAAAACACAGGATTATTACACTTAGATCTATGAGCATGGGGAAAATACTCTACTGTCCAGAATGACACACCTACCATGTTTTCCCAAAAATAAGCCCTACCCTAAAAATAAGCCCTAGTCCTGGGATTCGCCGGCAACTCTTCAACACTCCCCCCCCCTTCCCGTGCAGCTGAACCCCTGCTGACCCCTCCATCCTTCCCTCCCCACCGACTGCAAGCGAGCTCTACCTTGATCTGAAGCAGCATCGGGCCAGCAGCACTCTAAACAGGCTGCTTGGCCTTGTCCGTCGGTGATTTCACTCTGACGTGTTACTGATGATGCGGCAGAGTGAAATCACCGACGGACAAGGCCAAGCAGCCTGTTTAGAATGTTGCGGGCCCGATGCTGCTTCAGATCAAGGTAGGGCTCACTCACGGTTGGAGGGGGAGGGAAGGATAGAGGGTCAGCAGGGGTTCGGCAGCGCGGTGGCGGGTGCTTAAGGGATGAGAGGGAAGGAAGGATAGAAGCTGGGCAAACTTCTGCTGCACATGTGGGGGTGAGAAAGGAAAAAGGAAGAACTGAGGTGAAGGGAGAGATGATCATATGCATATCCCGAAAATAACACCTAGTGCCTTTTTTTGGGCCCCAAATGAATAAGATACCGTCTTATTTTCAGGGAAACATGGTATTACACTAGAATAGTCGTTAAGGAAAACCATGCCTCAATAGTAAAACACTACTTACTGTTTTCTATGGTTGGGTCATACGAATCAACAAACTGTCCTTCAACAAACTGTATAGTCAATGAAGATTTACCTAAAACAGGTGGATAAGGTAAACAAAAAGAGACTTAGATACAAACTGACTGTACACCACAATGAATCACTAATATATCAAGTAAGGAATTTTTTTAACTCTTATTTTCTCTAGTATTAGAAGGTAGATTATGCAGCCATAGAAATCCCAATTCTCATTTAACCAAAGCCAACACTGCAATTACTTGTGTAGTTTGATAGATTTTTATATTTGTTTCGTAAATGAAAAATTATTTTCATTGGTACAGAATCTATCCAGAATCACTTATCAAGTGACTAAAATTATGAAGTTTGATCTTTTTTTTTTAGATCAGGACATCGATTTTAAAAAGCTTAATTTCCAAATTAACACAAATGAACACAAGAGCAATCAATAAAATTAACAGAAAAACACTTCAGAGTACCCAAATTACAAAAATTAATAAAAACCAGCAGGCAAGGCTCAATCTAAAGTAGGGGTGTCAAAGTCCCTCCTCGAGGGCCGCAACCCAGTCGGGTTTTCAGGATTTCCCCAATGAATATGCACGAGATCTATTTGCATGCACTGTGTTCATTGTATACTAATAGATCTCATGCATATTCATTGAGGAAATCCTGAAAACTCAACTGGATTGTGGCCCTCGAGGAGGGACTTTGACACCCCTGATCTAAGGTAGAAGAAATGGGGCAAGTCATGCAAACCAACTGGAGAAGAGAAGTGATGGGAGTATTCCAGGTAGGCTAACATACAGGGCCAGCTCAAAAGAATGTGGTGCCCTGAGCAAGCTTTTGCTTCAGTAGTACCCTCCTTCCCCATCAAGCATGCACTCCCCAGCCTCCCCCCCCCCCTTCTAGCCATCAAACACGCCTGCATATTCCCAACTTACCCAGGAGTCCCAAGGGTGATGGGAGAGTAAAGGCACTGAATAGAGTCCATTTCGCCCCCGTCTTCCTCACTGAACTTTCCCATCTTACTCATGACACTAGTGTGGGGGGAGGGGTGGTAGTGAGAGAACACCCCAGTGCCAGCAGGGCTGCAATCCTTGAGGGTTCCATGCAGCCCTTATTAATCATGTAAGTTTCAAACATCATATTGATGAATTCAGGAGAAACCCCTGACCACGAACCAGACGGCACCTGTGGACACTCAGGAGCTCCCTGGTTAATTCTGGACTTTTTCCCTGGTCTTTGGACCAATTGGGCACTAATAACCCCCCTCATGCCAAGCAGCACATGAAATACGGACAATCCTCAGCCAGCCAGCCACTACAAACTTGGCATGAATCCACGGTATCCTGGCCCAAGGAGTCCATCACACCTGTTTTTAAACAAAATCAAGTGTTTTGAGGCAGATAAAGCACAGTTACTTACCGTAACAGGTGTTATCCAGGGACAGCAGGCATATATTCTCACATGTGGGTGACGTCATCTACGAAGCCCCAGCGCGGACAGCTTTTCAAGCAAACTTGATTGAAGTTTCAAGTTTGCTACACTGCACCACGCATGTGCATGCCTTCTTGCCCACTAGAGGGCGCATCCCCACCTCGTGGTCCTCAGTTCCATAACCAGCAAAGAAGCCATCCCCGGGGAGGAGGGTGGGTTGTGAGAATATATGCCTGCTGTCCCTGGATAACACCTGTTACGGTAAGTAACTGTGCTTTATCCCGGGACAAGCAGGCATGATATTCTCACATGTGGGTGACCTCCAAGCCAACCAAAAAAGGGCAGGTGGGAGGATGGCAATTTAGGAAAACAGGTTACGTAACATCGACTGGCCAAACCGGCCGTCGCTTCTGGACAAAGTGTCCAGACAGTAGTGGGAGGTGAACGTATGAACCGAAGACCAAGTGGCAGCTTTACATATGTCCTCCACAGGAGTAGACCGGAGGAAAGCAACAGAAGCTGCCATAGCTCTGACCTTATGCCCCGTGACTCGACCATGGAGCGTGAGACCAGCCTGAGCATAGCAAAAAGAAATACAAGCAGCCAACCAGTTGGACAAGGTGCGCTTGGAAACAGGATGTCCCAACCGATTAGGATCAAAGGACAAAAACAATTGAGGAACCTTCCGATGAGACTTGGTACGTTGGAGATAAAAAACCAACGCCCTCTTACAGTCAAGCATGTGAAGCGCCGCCTCTCCAGGATGAGAGCGGGGCTTCGGGAAGAACACCGGAAGAACAATAGACTGATTGAGGTGGAAATCAGACACAACCTTAGGTAGAAATTTAGGATGGGTGCAAAGAACCACCTTGTCATGATGGAACACAGTAAAGGGCGGGTCCACAACCAAAGCCTGAAGCTCACTAATCCGACGAGCCGACGTGAGCGCAAGTAAAAAGACCACCTTCCAAGTGAGAAACTTAAGAAGAGACTTATCAATCGGCTCAAAAGGAGGTTTCATCAGCTGAGCCTGACCTCTGCCATATTATATTACCTTGACCATCACTCATCTGTCCTTCTGATATCAATCGACCTTTCATCAGCTTTCGACACCATTGATCACGCTCTTTTGCTTAATAGACTCAAATCTATTGGCATCTCCGATCAGGTACTTACTTGGTTCCATTCTTACTTTGACAATCATTGTTCTACAGTTAAGTTTAATAATACCACCTCAGAAGGTATTTCAGTGCCATATGGAATTCCACAAGGTTCTATCCTCTCTCCTCTTTTATTTAATATCTTTCTTGCACCTCTCATGACTCTCTGTCAATCCATAGATTTTACAGTATTCGCATATGCGGATGATATACAACTTTTACACTCTTTGGATCCTAATAATTCTACTGAAATAGCACATATTAACTCCAAACTCAACCAGATCCATCACTGGTTGGAAACAAATAGACTTGCCCTAAACATTGATAAAACAAATGTTTTACTATTCCCTTGGAAAGATACTCCCACTCTTATTAATCCAATTACTATCAAAGGTATTTCTCTGAAAATCATTCGTAGAATTAGAATTCTCGGTGTAATTTTAGATGATAAACTAACGTATCATGATCATATCAGTCAAGTCGTGAAATCTACTTTCTACAGTCTCCGCCAAATACGTTCAATGAAAAAATTTCTTTGTCCAAAATCTTTGAATATTTTGATACATTCTTTAGTAATTTCAAAGATAGACTATTGTAATGCCCTATTTAACGGAATAGCACAAAAAGAAATCAAGCGCCTGCAGATCGTTCAAAATACCTCGATTAAACCGATTGAAAACGCTAAGAAATATGATCATGTTACACCATTACTCCGGAAAGCTCATTGGTTGCCAGTTGCACATCGAATTATATATAAATTAAACCTGCTTACCTTTAAATCAATAACATCAAAGACTCCAGCTTTTAATTATAAATTCTTAATTCCCTATAAAACTTCAAGAGTATTACGATCAACTGATCAACACTTATTAGTTGTCCCATCATTAAAAGTTCTAGGCACACGACGACAGACCATTTTTTCTGTTACAGCCCCTCTAGCCTGGAACTCTTTTGCCGATTTATTTGAGAGAAGAAAGAATTTTAGATAAATTTAAGAGTAATCTTAAAGGATTTCTTTTTAAAGATGCTTTCAGCGATTAATTAATTTTTATATTTTAACTTTTTTAATCATTTTAAATTCACCTACCTTCCCCATTGTTTTTATCCTTAAATGTCTCTATTATATTAAAATGTATTTCTATACCTCATCTTACCCATTGTTTTCAAGTTTGTATCGTTATGTCATGTATACTTCGGATACTTTAACATATGTTAAATTACTATAAATTTATATAATTTTGTAATTACTGATGTACATCGCCTAGAACTTTGAATAGGCGATTAATCAAATTTTATAATAAACTTGAAACTTGAGCCAAGACCACATTAAGATCCCAAACCACAGGAGGAGGTTTCAGAGGAGGATTAACATTAACTAAACCCCTCATGAAACGAACCACCAGAGGATGAAGAGAGAACGTCCCTCTAGATGCCGATGGAAAGCAGCAATAGCACTGAGATGTACCCGGATGGAAGTCGTCTTCAGCCCAGACTTGGACAAATGCAACAAATATTCCAGAACCGAGGACACCGGAACCAAACTCTGATCCAGATGGTGCGAGGTACACCAGGATGAAAATCTGGTCCACTTCTGGGAATAACAAAGCCGAGTCGAGGCCTTGCGCGAGGTTTCCAACACCTCCCTGACCGCCGAAGTCAGGGGGAAAGGAACCAAGCCGTCAGATGTAATGACTGAAGATTGGGATGCAACAGCGAACCCCGACTCTGAGACAGCAGAGAGGGAAACACAGGCAGAAGTAGAGGCTCCCTGGCACTGAGTTGAAGGAGCAGGGAGAACCAGTGCTGACGAGGCCAACGAGGCGCGATGAGAATCATAGTGGCTCTGGATGACTTGAGGTGAACCAACGTCCTCAAGATCAGAGGAAAAGGAGGAAACGCATAAAGGAATCTCCCTCCCCAGTCGAGAAGGAAGGCATCTGCCTCGAGACGGTCCTGGGAGTAAATCCGTGAACAATAGAGGGGCAGTTTGCGAGTCTCCGGGGAGGCAAACAGATCCACTTGAGGAGTCCCCCAGCGGTCGAAGACCTCGCGCAGGACTCGGGAGTTTAGCGACCACTCGTGCGGCTGGAGAAGACGACTGAGTTTGTCGGCCAGACAATTCTTCTCTCCCTGAATGTAAACCGCCCGCAGGAAGATGTTCTGGGAGGTCGCCCATTCCCAAAGGCGCAAAGCTTTCCTGCACAGGGACCAAGAGCCCGTCCCCCCTTGCTTGTTGACATAATACATTGCCACTTGGTTGTCCGTCCGTACCAGGACCACCTGATTTTGCAGCAGATGACCGAACGCTCGAGCTGCCAGAAAAATGGCACGAAGCTCCAACACATTGATGTGACAAAGACGGTCCTCCGCCGACCATAGCGCTTGAGTCCGCAGACTGTCGAGGTGAGCTCCCCACGCGTACTCCGAAGAGTCCGTGGTCAGGACCTTGCGATGTGGAGGGACGAGAAAGAGCAAACCCCCGGAAAGATTGGAAGAGTTGGTCCACCAACGGAGCGATCAACTCAAGGAAGGAGTCACCGTTACAGGAAGGGAGAGCGGGTCTCGATCCTGACGCCACTGGGAGGCCAAGGTCCACTGAGGGAGTCTCAGATGCAAACGGCGTGACATGAACTGTCGAAGCCATGTGGCCAAGGAGAATCATCAGCCTGTGTGCAGAAACGGAGCGCTGCAGCAAAATCTGACGGGCCAGGCGAAGCAGAGCCTCCAGTCTCGACGAGGGACGAAACGCACGAAGGCGAACCGTGTCCAGCACGGCCCCGATAAACTGAAGGGATTGAGCTGGGCACAGCTGCGATTTGGGAAAATTTACCTCGAACCCCAGACGTTGAAGAAAAATGATAGTCTGTCGGGTCGCTGAGATTAGAGAATGACACGGTGGCGGTTTACCCGCGGCCGCCGCATTTTAGCCGCGGGTCACCCGCCGAAAACGGGGAAGAAAACTAGCAGTCGCTGCGGCAACGGGGACAAGGCCATTCACCGCCCGCGGGGCGGTGAATGGTCTTGTCCCCCCGCAGTGAGGCATGAAGGATCGCGCGGTCCCCGCAGCTCACACCCGCCCGCCCAATCGATTCCAGTGTCCAGCCAGCTCTCTCCCCTCTCCTCACCCCAGTCCGCAGATCCTCCTCCTCGGCGACCTGCACGCTACCAGAGAGCCGCGCACACCTGCCGCTGCTCAGCCTCGATCTTCTGCTCTGACGCAACCGGAAACAGGAAGTTGCAGCAGAGCAGAAGATCGAACACTGAGCAGCCGCGCGTGTGCGGCTCCCTGGGAAAGCGCGCAGGTTGCCGAAAAAGAAAACCCACAAACCAAGATGAGGAGAAGGGAGAGAGCCGGCCAAACACCAGGATCGACCGGGCAGGCAGGTAGTGGCCGCGGGGACCGTGCGATCGCTAGTGTTCCCGGCTCAAATTGGAAGGAGGGAGTGAAAGGAAAAAGGATTCTGGGCCAAGGGGATGAAAACGGAAGAAAAATCCACAGCAGGAAAGAAAGGGAAGGATAGGCAGGTGAGCCAGATGCTAAAAGCAGGGGGGGGGGGGGAAGAAAGAGGGAAAAAAGCTAGATGGGGTTGAAAAGAAGAGACACACTGGTATGGAAGAGGAAGATAGGGGAAATCTGGACACAGGAAGGTAACAGAAAGAGGGGAAATTATGTGCATGGGGCATAGGGACAGAGACATAAAGGGGACATGCCATGGGGATGGTATATGGACACAGGGGGGGCAATGACAGATACATAGGGGAGATATTAGAAATGGAGAAAATAGGAGCACAGAAGCGAGATGGTTTGTGGGGATGGGACAGGGACCGAGCTTGCAGGCTCCAGTGGCTTGCACAAATTACATTGTAACGTGCCATGAAAATAAGAGGAAGGAAGGTAGATAGGCCACGCGAGAGGAGCTGAAGGGTAGTAGAAAGGAACAGATGGTAAAGGAGGGAGGGAAGGGTGGTGGTGGAAAGGAATAGAACAGACATTGAAGGAGGGTGGAGAGGAACAGACCCCCCAAGGGAAATGTGGAAGACAGAGTGGGAAGAAGACAGATGCCAGACTATGCGGGAGAGGAGGGAAGAAGATGGGTGCTAGACCAATTGGGGGGGGGGGTTAAGGGAGAGGCACAGTAACAGCAAATGGAAGACGCAGAGAGAAGACACACAGTGGATGGAAGGAATTCAATGAGAAGATGTGGAAAGCAGAAACCAGACAACAAAGGTAGAAAAAAAAATTATATTTATTTATTTATTTTTTGCTTTAGGATAAAATAGTATATTAGTTGTGTTGATAAAAATTTATAAACAAAGCCCTGCCAGCTGAACATCTCTTTCTCTAGTTCAGCAGCAGGAACTTTGATTTATAAGAAAGGAATAAGCTAAATATTACAGTACTAAGGCTTATATGGATGCAGCGGGGACGGTGACGGGGCGGTGAATGGGATGGCAGTGGCGGTGACGGGGCGGTGAAAGGGATGGCGGTGACGGTGCGGTGAAGGGAACGGCGGTGACGGGGCGGTGCAGAGGATGGTGGGCCGGTGACGGGGCGGTGACAGGGACAGATTTTTTCCCCGTGTCATTCTCTAGCCGAGATAACCCCCTCCCGGGAAGAAGCCTTGATCAGCCAATCGTCCAGGTAGGGGAAGACCTGCAGCCCCTGAGATCTCAGGGCAGCCGCGACCACCACCATACACTTTGTGAAAACCCGAGGAGACGAGGCCAGCCCGAAGGGAAGGACGCGATACTGGAGGTGCAACTCCCCCACCTGGAACCGTAAGAACTTGCGGAAGGCGGGATGCACCGAAACATGAGTATATGCTTCCTTCAGGTCCAGGGAGCACATCCAGTCCCCCGAGTCTAACAGAGGGTACAGGACTGGGAGGGACAACATGCGGAACTTCTCCCGGACAAGAAACTTGTTGAGCCCTCGGAGGTCCAGAATTGGGCGCAAGTCCCCTGTCTTCTTCGGGACCAAAAAGTACCGGGAGTAAAAACCCCGTCCCCTTTGGTTCGGGGGAACAGGCTCCACCGCCCGAACGCTCAACAAGGACTTGGCTTCCGACAGGAGAAGAGGAAGCTGGTCTCGACAGCCAAGAGAAGCCCCTGGCGGATGTTCCGGTGGACTGGCTAAGAAGTTTAGCGAGTAACCTTCGGAGATGATCCGGAGCACCCAAGCGTCCGACGTGATCTCGGCCCAGGCTGGAAGAAAGGCCTGCAATCGGCCCCCGATAGGAAGGGGGTCCTTCGACAGTGCGGAGGGGGCCCGCCCCCAACCGCGCATCACGTCAAAAAGACGGAGCGGGTTTAGACGCTCCTTGCGCCTGAGGCTTTGGTTGGGACGCTCTGCCCTGCTGCGGGGGACGCCGGGGCGGAGGCCTCGAGAAGGCCGGCGTCGACTTCTGCGGGTACCGCCGCGGAGGAGGTCTAAACGGCTTCTGCGGTGGAGCCCGGGGTTTAGGACGGACCAATGAGGCAATAGAGCGCTCATGTTCGGACAAGCGTTTGGTCGCCGCCTCCAAGGACTCATCGAACAACTCGGAGCCAACACAGGGGAGATTGGCCAGACGTTCTTGCAAGTTCGGGTCCATATCCAAAGTGCGAAGCCATGCGAGACGGCGCATCGCCACCGCAAAGGCGGATATGCGAGAGGCCAACTCAAAGGCATCGTAAACTGCATGAAAGAGGTAGAGCCGCAGCTGAGATAAATTGGCCATAAAGGCTCCAAAATCCTTTTTATGGGAATCCGGAATGACCCCATAATACCTGGGCAACGCCTTCACCATCTGCCTTAAATAGGATGAGAAGGTGAATGCGTAATTAAGGACCCTGGCAGCCATCATAAGAACATAAGAAATGCCTCCGCTGGATCAGACCTGAGGTCCATCGCGCCCAGCAGTCCGCTCACGCGGCGGCCCATCAGGTCCAGGACCTGTGCAGTAATCTTTTATCTATACCCCTCTATCCCCTTTTCCAGCAGGAAATTGTCCAATCCTTTCTTAAACCCCAGTACCGTTCGCTGCCCTATAACGTCCTCTGGAAGCGCATTCCAGGTGTCCACCACACGTTGGGTAAAGAAGAACTTCCTAGCATTCATTTTGAATCTGTCCCCTTTCAACTTTTCCGAATGCCCTCTTGTTTTTTTATGTTCTGAAAATTTGAAGAATCTGTCCCTCTCTACTCTCTCTATGCCCTTCATGATCTTTTAAGTCTCTATCATATCCCCTCTAAGTCTTCTCTTCTCCAGGGAAAAGAGACCCAGTTTCTCCAATCTCTCAGCGTATGAAAGGCTTTCCATCCCCTTAATCAGTCGTGTCGCTCTCCTCTGAACTCTCTCGAGTAACACCATATCCTTCTTAAGGTATGGTGACCAATACTGGACGCAGTACTCAAGATGCGGACGCACCATTGCCCGGTACAGCGGCAGGATAACTTCTTTCGTTCTTGTTGTAATACCCTTCTTGATTATCTCCAGCATTTTATTCGCTCTCTTGGCGGCCGCTGCGCTTCATTGTCATGTCCACCATTACCCCCAAGTCCCTTTCTTGGGTACTCTCATTCAATAACATCCCTCCCATCGTATAGCTGTGCCTCAGGTTTCTGATTCCCACATGCAATACTTTACATTTCTCAACATTGAACTTCATCTGCCATCTCTCTGCCCATTCCCCCAATTTGTCCAAGTCCCTTTGCAATTTTTCACAGTCCTCCTTTGTCCGAGCTCCACTAAATAGTTTGGTGTCATCCGCAAATTTTATTATCTCACTCTTTGTTCCTGTTTCTAGATCATTTATGAATATATTAAATAGCAGCGGCCCGAGCCCTGAGCCCTGCGTAACACCACTCGTGACCTTCCTCCAGTCTGAGTAGTGTCCCTTCACCCCTACCCTCTGTTTCCTACCCGCTAACCAGTTTCTGATCCATCTATGCACGTCTCCGTCCACCCCATGGTTCTTCAGTTTCCGGAGTAGACGTTCATGAGGCACCTTGTCAAAGGCTTTCTGGAAATCTAGGTATATGATGTCTATGGGGTCTCCTTTGTCCATCTGTTTGTTAATTCCCTCGAAGAAGTGCAATAAGTTGGTCAGACACGATCTCCCCCTGCAGAAACCATGTTGGCTGGTTATCAGAAGTTTGTGTTTTTCAAAATGTTCATCAATTTTTTCTTTTATTAGTGCTTCCGCCATTTTCCCTTGAACAGAGGTCAGACTCACCGGTCTGTAGTTTCCCGGTTCTCCTCTTGATCCCTTTTTAAAAATGGGCGTAACGTTGGCTATCTTCCAATCCTCCGGAATCACACCTGTTTTCAGACATAGGTTGCAAATTTGCTGTAGTAGTACCGCTATTTCCTCCTTTAGTTCCTTCAGCACCCTTGGATGGATTCCATCCGGACCCGGGGATTTGTCAGTTTTTAGTTTTTCTATCTGTCTGCGCACATCATCAAGGCTCACTTCTATGGATGTTAACTTTTTTGCTTGATTTCCATTGAAGAATTGCTCAAGTTCCGGTATGTTGTTTTTGTCTTCGTTTGTGAATACAGATGAAAAGAACATGTTAAGTCTTTCTGCGACCTCTTTCTCTTCCTTCACCACTCCCTTCCTGTCTCCGTCATCCAGTGGTCCCACCTCCTCCCTAGCCGGCTGTTTCCCTTTAACATATCTAAAGAACGGTTTGAAATTTCGTGCTTCCCTGGCTAGTCTCTCTTCATACTCTCTTTTGGCTTTTCGAACCACACGGTGACATTCTTTTTGATACTTCCTGTGCTCTCTCCAGTTTACCTCAGTTTTGTCCCTTTTCCATTTTCTGAATGAATTTTTCTTATTGCTTATCGCTTCCTTCACTATTTTAGTTATCCACGCCGGGTCTTTTATTCGACTCTTGTTGCACCCTTTTCTGAATCTGGGGATATATAGATTTTGCGCCTCGCTCACCGTGTCCTTGAAAAAGGACCAGGCATGTTCTACCGTCTGCCATTTTTGGGAAGTGTTCCTAAGTTTCTTCTTTACCATTCCCCTCATTGCTTCGTAGTTACCCTTCCTGAAGTTAAAAATTGTCGCTATGGTTCTCTTTCCTTTCAGTATTCCTACTTCCATCTTGAATTTGATCATATTATGATCGCTGTTTCCCAACGGTCCCACTACTTCCACTTCCTTTGCAGGTCCCCTTAGCCCATTTAGGATTATATCCAGAGTGGAGTTGGAATAGAGGCAACGACCAAACTTGTCCAGGGTCCGCCCCTCCCGCCCGGGGGGAACCGCAGCAGAGACCCGAGAAGGCTGGGACTTCTTCAACGCCGACTCCACCAGCAACGACTGGTGAGACAACTGCGCTTTATCGAAGCCCTTACATGGGACTGTGCGGTACTTAGACTCCATCTTAGATGGAACAGCTGTGACTGTAAGAGGGGAGTCCAAGTTCCTCAGGAAGGTCTGGTGTAGAACCTTGTTAAGAGGCAGCCGGGGAGTCTCTCTGGGAGGAGAGGGCAAATCCTGCTCCTCCAAAAATTCCTTCGTGTATTGCGACCCTGACGCCAGATCAAGGTCCAAAGCCCTCCCCATATCCAGCACAAATCGTGAAAAGGAGGAGGGCTTCGAAGGCGGCGAGGGAGAACGAGAAGCCCTCATCGCCAAGAAGGAAGGGGAAGCCTTTCGAGAATAACGAGGTTCCTTCCCCGTGCCCGAACCCGAACCCCAAGAGGCCGCACCAAGCGACCTCGACGGGGTCGGGGACCGGCCATGCCCCGAGGAACCCCTTCGGGAAGTCCCCGGGGTATGGGGGACCGAGGCACGCCCCCCTCTGTCTAGGCAAAGAGTCCCTCGAGTACTCAATCTCGGAGGAATGGAGAAGCCTCGGATTATCGAGGCGAAGCTCGGAGACCCGAAGGGTCTCGGCCCCGGTCGTCGAGGAGCGACCGCGGCGTCGAGGAGAGACCCGCTGACGTTTGGGCTTCCTCGACCGACGCTTCACCCGAGGCCGACCCGAGGGCGAGGAGCCCCGGGAGGTTCTCGACAAGGAGGAAGAGGAGGAGATCCTCCGAACCCTCCGCACCTTGTCCCGAGGCCGCACACTCCGCTCAGGCTGGTCAGCCGAGGTCAAGGGCAAGGCCGGGGCCGAAGCCGTCCCGGGGGCCGAAGTCGAGGGTACCGAGACCGAGGCCGCCGGGGCCGCCAAAGGCGGCTGGAGGTGCACGAGGGCACCGGACAGCTCCGAGGTAATGAGCGCACGGAGTAAGTCCTGAAAGGCCGGCACCGCCATCATGGCAGGTAGATCCAGGGCCGGCGGGTGCTCCTTCGAGGGCGACCTCGGTCTCGAGTATTCCCGCGGGGCACCCGACTTCGACGCTCGGGGCGGGGCCGAGGACGACCCACCCGCCCCCGTCGATGAGCCTGAGGATGGCTTCTTCGAGGCTGGAAGAGAAGAAGGAAGTGAGGACTTACCCTTCGTCGACTTCGGGGTCGAGGAGACCGGCTTCGACGAAGCGGACTGTCGGGGCGAGGTCGAGGGAGACGAGGCCGAGGTCAAGGCCGGGGCCGAAGTCGAGGCCTTCCCCGCCCCGGCGTCCACCGCAAAGAGCTCCGCCATACGAGCCCTGGTTTGAAAAGTAGAGCACCGAGTACAGGAGTCGGTCGGGTGCTCAGGGCCCAGACAAAGTAAGCACCACCGGTGAGGATCGGTGATCGAAAGGAGACGAACGCACCGGGTGCACTTTTTAAAACCCATCAAGGGACGGGACATGGACACGAAACTCGGCCGGGAACGAACGAGGTCCCGCGGCCGCGGCTCCAGGGAGCCCCCGGAGCCGAACGGAAGAAAAATAAGTGTTTTTTTTCGACGAAAACCGATACACAAATAAATAAAAAAACAAAGTAAGCACAGCGACCGAGAGGGAAACACTCAGCCGCGGTGTCAGAAGGCTAAACAAGAAGAGCACAAATTCCACAGGGCTTCTGGCTCCGCGGAAAAGACTGAACTGAGGACCACGAGGTGGGGATACGCCCTCTAGTGGGCAAGAAGTTTGCTTGAAAAGCTGTCCGCGCTGGGGCTCCGTAGATGACGTCACCCACATGTGAGAATATCATGCCTGCTTGTCCTGGGATAAAGGCTTTTATTTTCAAATCAGGAAAGCCAAGATGGCCACCACAGCAGTGATTCTAGCACCAAAAATAGCCTGGGGAGCTACACTGGGGAAGGAAAAATTATGTTCTTACCTGTTAATTTTCTTTCCTTTAAATGCAGCAGATCAATCGAGAGACTAGTGGGATAACACACATCTACCAGCAGGTGGAAATAGAGAACTTATTAACAGGTTGTCCTCTTGGATGGAACATCTCCTGCACCTTCAGTATTGTTCCTTGGCAAAGCATCTGGAACCAGTAATATGCTCAGTATGCAAAAATCTTCTTTCCCATAACAAATTTCTAAGGTAATAAAACAGAATACAACTATCAACTATAACATAACCTCTGAGACTCCTTAAACAGTAATTGACAGCAAATATCCAGAAAGGGCGGGGCTCTGGATTCATCTACTGCGTCTAAAGGAAAGAAAATTAACATGTAAGAACATAATATTTCCTTCCTTAAACAGCAGTGGATTTGCAACAGCATAAGAACACAAAAATTGCTGCTGCTGGGTCAGACCAGTGGTCCATCATGTCCAGCAGTCCGCTCATGCGGCGGCCCTCTGGTCAAAGACCAGCGCCCTAATTGAGACTAGCCTTAAAAGCGTAAGTCCTTGTTCAGCAGGAACTTGTCTAACTTTGTCTTGAATCCCTGGAGGGTGTCTTCCCATGACAGACTCTGGAAGAGCGTTCCAGTTTTCTACCACTCTCTGGGTGAAGAAGAACTTCCTTACATTTGTATGGAATCTATCCCTTTTCAACTTTAGAGAGTGCCCTCTCGTTCTCCTTACCTTGGAGAGGGTGAACAACCTGTCTTTATCTACTAAGTCTATCCCCTTCAGTACCTTGAATGTTTCGATCATGTCCCCTCTCAATCTCCTCCGTTCAAGGGAGAAGAGACTCAGTTTCTCTAATCTTTCACTGTACGGCAACTTCTCCAATCCCTTAACCATCTTAGTCGCTCTTCTTTGGACCCTTTCGAGTAGTACATAGAAACATAGAGTATGACGGCAGGAAAGGGCTGTCGGCCCAACAAGTCTGCCCACTCGAAGAACCCTCCCTCTAAGAATTTCCCGGAGCGAACCCACTCCAAGAACCATTCCTCAGCAAGAACCCTCTTTTTAAGCTTTTCCCCGGAGCGAACCTTCATGTTTATCCCATCGTCCCTTGAAGTTGAGTGCATTACTGGCCTCAACTACCTGACGTGGAAGACCATTCCATCGATCAACCACTCTTTCGGTGAAGAAGTATTTCCCGATGTCACCATGAAATCTCCCACCCTTGAGTTTGAGCGGATGCCCTCTGGTTGCCGTGGGACCTGTAAGGAAGAAGATATCTTCCGCCACCTCAATACGGCCCGTAAGATATTTGAATGTCTCTATCATGTCACCCCTTTCTCTGCGTTCGAGAGAATATAACTGCAGCCTGCTTAGACGTTCTTCAATGGGAGATCCTTAAGTCCTGAGGCCATCTTAGTGGCTATACGCTGAACTGACTCCATTCTCTTCACATCCTTTTGATAATGTAGCCTCCAGATGAGGTCTCACCATCGACCTGTACAACGGCATTATGACTTCAGGCTTACAGCTGATATAACTTCTCCGGATGCAACCTAGCATTTCTCCATCTGATTGGCTGAAGCTTTCTCCATCTGATTGGCAGTTTTCATATCTTCACTAATGATTACATCCAGGTCTTGTTCTGCGATGGTTCTTGTTAAGTTTTCACCATTCAGGGAGTATGTTCTGAAGGGGTTATTGCTACCAGCGCTGTACGCAGGTGAGGGTAACTTGTTGCACCGGTCCCTAGGTAGAAACACCTTCCCCACCTTGGTGTCAAATATCACCCCCAGATGTACAAATGATTGTGAGGGGATAAGAGAGCTCTTTGGAAAGTTGATGACCCACCCCAAAGATTGAAGGGATAGCATCACCCTTTGGGTTACTGTCAAACTCTCCTCTCTGGAAGACGCCCAAATCAACCAGTCATCCAAGTAAGAATATACCTGAATGAATCCCCTCTTTGCGAAGAAATGCCGCCATTACTACCATCACCTTTGAAAAATCCGTGGAGCCATGGCTAGACCAAATGACATCACACAAAATTGAAAGTGCTGCCCAAGGATGGAGAAAGCAAAGATACCGCTGATATGGTGGCCTTATGGGAATATGTAAGTAGGCTTTAAGATCGTAAGTAGGCTTCTTTCAGATCGAGCTCTGCAAGGAACTCCTCCAGTTGTACCACTGCAGTAAAAGATTTTACATTCCATGCGGAAATGTTGGACATTGAGAAACTGATTGACCCTTTTGAGATCCAGCACCAGTCTGACTGATCCCCCCCCCCTTCTTGGGCACTATGAAGTAAATGGAATATCTTCCTTAGCCCCTTTGTTCCGGAGGAACTGGAACCACTGCCCCAAGTTCCAGAAGAACTTGAAGGGTGTCTCACACTGATTCCCTCTTGGCAGCCCCCGTGCACGGAGACATCAAGAAAGAATTTTCCTCTCCCATCGCAGATTCTAATTTGTAACCTTCTCAAATAATGTCCAATACCCACTGATCAGACGTTATCTTGGCCCACTCTGCCAGAAGGAACACAGCTGTCCCCCTATGGGCACGGCAGAGGGAGCCAAAACCCCGTCATTGAGAATTAAATAAGGCTGGGGTATGGGCTGGTTGAGCGGCCGGGGGTTTTGCAGGACAAAAGGAATTCTTCTGCAGAAACCTAGGCCTGGAAGGACAAACTGTAAGTGGGAGTGAAGGATGGCTTTCCAGGTCTATACCGCTTGACATCCTGGAAACGGGGCCGAGAAGACAAAGCCTTCAAAGGTCCTTTAGGCTTATCTTCCGGCAATCTCTGAGTTTTGGAATCAATGAAATCTTTCGCCAACTTGTCCAAATCCTCACCAAACAGATGACCCTTAAAAGGGAGCTGCATGAGCCGGAGTTTGGAAGTCGCATCCGCCACCCAATGGCGGAGCCACAATGATCTGCGGGAAACTATAGAAAGACATTTGTTTTGCAGAAGTATGAATAATATCATATAAGGTGTCCAAATATGCTAAGCCCATTTCCATATCTGCAAATTCAGATGAACAGGCATCCCTGACTCCATCATCATATCCACCATTAGTTGCGCCCATTGCAGACATACCCATGCTGCATAGGAACTGCATAGGGCTGCCTGCAATGTAAATGCCATTACTTCAAAGGAATTTCCTATCCTGGGTGTCTTTCAGTGCTACACCTCCCTCAACCTGCAAATGTGATCTTTTTGGTAACTGCAGCCACCAATGCATCTATCCTTGGGAGCTTAAATTTCTCCAGCTCCTCCTGTGCCACTGGGTACAATTGCCGCATTGCCTTTGCCACCCGAAGGCCCGCCTCCGGGGCGTCCCATTGAGCAGAAATAAGCTCCCGCATGGCTTCATGGACTGGAAACATCTTAGGTGATTTTCTTGTGCCCACCGTAAGAGGGTTAGCCAACCTTGCTACCTGTGGATCAACCTGAGAAATATTTAATCTTTGCAATGCCTTAGAAAGAAAACATAATTCCTCCTTACGGAAAAGGCGTAGCGCTGTGGGATCATCCACTTCCCTATCTAGCGCTTCATCCAATTCCAAATCTGCAACCTCCCCCTCCTCCAAAGATTCTGGGAGAGCAAGAGATAGGCTGGAGTCCAATGGATGGTCCCTTCCATCCATGGTTATCACTCTGCAACTCATAGCTGCTTGAGAATTCACCGGAGGTCGACTGACAAGGAGTTGAGAAAAATTGCCCAAACTAATCTCCACTTGATGTGCAAGCTGAGAGCTCTGCAACAAAAAAAAGCTTTGTGCATAAGCATAACAAACTGAGGAAAATGGCATCTGCAGTGTCTCAGCCATCACTGCCTTGCACTGTAACTACCCCCAGTAACGGAAACCTCACTGACCATCTGAATTCCCCCACTCGTTGACTTGCTCTGAACTGAAGTGGGCACCGCGGCTGCGCTTCAGCTGCAAGGGAAACAGGTGACTTGTCCGGCGCCATGTTGACCTCATCCCCCACAGCATCCGGGCAGCCAACCGCACACAACCCGATGGTATTCAGCGCTTCCCACAGCGCGACTCTTCACAACTTCTGCCATTTTTGCCCCCGAGCTGTGCACAGCACACAACTCGATGGCAATAAAATTAAAACTAAATTTACCTCAGGGGAAACCTGCCTTACCCAACCTTGGCAGAAATTGATGGAGCCAGGTATAATTTCTAAAGCTGGCACCACTCAGCCAGACCCCCCTATCTCACTGAAGAGAGAAACACTCAACAGGAGCCTCAAGAATAAAAATTGGAATTGCACAGCAAAAGCCAAGAGCTAGTGAAATAGCGACCATCTGCCTGCTGGAAATAGATGATACTGAAGGTGCAGGAGACATTCCATCCAAGAGGACCACCTGCTGGGATGTGTGCTACCCCACTAGTCTGTGGATTAATCTGTTGCTAAGGAATAAAAATTAGCAATTTTAGAAGTGGGTGAAACCTAACCTCAACCCCCTCCCCCCCCCCAAAAAAAACCCCAAACAAACAAAAACACAATTTTAATGAACCCCTCCCCCCATTTTAGTTTCCAAGCTGTCAGCCTGTTACTCACTGTGCAATGCTGTGAACTGGGAGCTGCTGTGAAAGCTGCAAACAGCTTACAGAGAGAACTTCTGCCTCAACAAGCCTGGAATCTGAACTGCTCGTCTCTTCTGATTGGCTCTCGGGCCCAACGAACCAGCCAGAGACCTCAACCCCCATCAATTCACACACACACAAAACAGGGGGGGGAGGAATGTAGTCTGCCATGATCCTGGAAAAACCACCATGGAGCCACTTGGTCTGTGTTCAAGCCCACTGCGAATGAACTTGAGGCAAGCCTTGCTCCCAAGGGAACGTTACCCGAGATTCTGAGCTGCTCATATAGGCTGTCCCTTGGAAGCAGACCTTTGACCTCAAGAGTCTGCACTCTCCCACAGCCAGAGCTGCCCCAAAAGAGAATCCTCTGCAGCACTAAAAAGTCTTGCAAATGGTTATCAAAAAAAGATTAAATGAAAAGAAAATGAGCAGAAAAACCTCAAGATCCTACTAATCTCACTTGTAGAAAGACAACCGAGGAATTGGAGGACAGCCCAAATAGATGGGAGGCGGAGCAAACAAATGCTAATGAAGCTCCCTACAAGAGTTCTTGCAAGAAGGTGTTGACTACCCACATATTCAGGAATACAGTATTACATTAAACTTAGTGTACAAGAATCTTGCTTATCAGTTAGATCAGCCTCCAGTGCACAAAAGGGTTCTCAGCAGCTTTTACCGACAACGGTAGCAGCCACTAAGAATCCTATGCAAATGCATTACAAAGGAGCTCATTAGTATTAAAATGAGTACTTTGTGTAATGCATAGCAGGGAACACTCACCTTTTAGCATGCAAACTTACAGCAGGTTAGAGCTGTTGGTAGCATGAGGGTCGCGAAACAAGAAAATTGACCCTGGTCCCTCCACAAATGCAACCAAAAAACTTGTGGAGAGTTGATGTCAAAGATGAAGGTTTTATTAGAACAAATAGATAAGCCATATAAAAATATCTATGGCACATGTGCCACACACAAGGCCCACAGGCTGAATTTGGCCTGTCTGGCCTTTTTATGTACCCGTGGCAATGCTCTTGAACTTCCCCTTCTCACAGCCCAGTGTGTCCTCCCTCCTGTGCCAGTCCGACGTTGCTTTCACGCCAGAAAGTCTGCTGGATTCGGCAGCAATTCAGAAGTGTTGTCCGTGGCTCCTCCTCCTGCCTTCCATCCACCGTGGTCCACCCAGGTGGAAACAGGAAGATGTGCGTCATTGGAGACAGACCATGGCAGGTGAAAAGCAGGAGGAGCCACGTACAACACTGCCGAATCAGAGGCTGGCAGACTCCTTGGCTTGGCAGCAACATCGGACGGGCGCTGGAGGAAAAGGCACGCTGGGCTGCGAGGAGAGAGGGACCGGCGCCAAAGGAAAAGGCACGCTGGGCTGCGAGGAGAGAGGGACCGGCGCCGGAGGAAAAGGCACGCTGGGCTGCGAGGAGAGAGGGACCGGCGCCGGAGGAAAAGGCACGCTGGGCTGCGAGGAGAGAGGGACCGGCGCCGGAGGAAAAGGCACGCTGGGCTGCGAGGACAGAGGGACCGGCGCCGGAGGAAAAGGCACGCTGGGCTGCGAGGAGAGAGGGACCGGCGCCGGAGGAAAAGGCACGCTGGGCTGCAAGGAGAGAGGGACCAGCGCCGGAGGAAAAGGCACGCTGGGCTGTGAGGAGAGAGGGACCGGCGCCGGAGGAAAAGGCACGCTGGGCTGCAAGGAGAGAGGGACCAGCGCCGGAGGAAAAGGCACGCTGGGCTGTGAGGAGAGAGGGACCGGCGCCGGAGGAAAAGGCACGCTGGGCTGCGAGGAGAGAGGGACCGGTGCTGGAGGAAAAGGCACGCTGGGCTGCGAGGAGAGAGGGACCGGCGCCGGAGGAAAAGGCACACTGGGCTGTGAGGAGGGACCGGCACTGGAGGAAAAGGCATGCTGAGCTGTGAATAGAGCGAGATGAAGGGAGAGAGGTTAGACCTGGGGTAGTGTGGAGAAAGAGGGAAAAAGATACATGAAGGGATAACCATTGGGAAGAGAAATGGTGGACCTGGGGGGAGGAAGGCAGGCAGATAGGGGGAGAGAAGTTGGATCTGGAGATGGAAAATTGATAGGTAGTTGAAAATTTAAAAAGGAGAAGGATGAGATTTGAGTGGTTAAGAGGCAGAAAAGAAAAAAAAAGGAAAAAAGTTGAAAGGGAAAAATCAATATGCTGGAGACAGAGACTGGAGCAAGAGAGAAGAGGAGAAAAAAAAAATGGACAGCAGACACTTGGATAGAGAATGGAAGATACACAAAATCAGAAAGAGAAACTGTGATTAAACTAAATGACCAGGCAACAAAAGGTGGAAAAATTTTTATTTTCTATTTTGTGATTACAATATGTCAGATTTGAAATGTGTATCCTGCCAGAGCTGATGTTAAGACAGCAAGTGTGAACTAGGACCTAAAAGAGAGGAAAAGTCTTTATTTATTTTGTAGCCGGCATGGGGTTGGAGAGATTGTATCCCTATACTTCTACTAAGACTAACCCCCCTCCTTTGCTATTAAGTTTACTTAATAGAGATCGCGCCGGCGTTGTGGGGGGTTTTAACCCTCCACATTTTACTGTAAACTTAACTTTTTCCCTAAAAACAGGGAAAAAGTGAAGTTTTCAGTAAAATGTGGGGGTTTACAACCCCCCAAACCCCCCACAACGTAGCGCGATCTCTATTAAGTAAAGTGGAGGGGGGGTTCCCCCCCACGACCCGGTGCGCTTTTGACCTGACACCGAGATTTCTGCCTCAAACAAGCTTGCAGTCCAACAGATGGCTTGTTTTTTCGTACTGCCCCAAGTGGAACTGGACCCTCAGACCCCCATGATGTCCAATTCTGGATAAACTGTCACAGGACCTGCTCAGTCTGCACTCGGACCCACTGCAGACAGAACCTGGGGTGAGTTATTCAAGTCCACAGTGGACAAACCTGGGGCAAGCCTGCTCCCAAGGGTACCGAGCCTGAACTCTGAGAACTGATGCAGACTGGCTACACAGTATTAGTTCATCTTCTGTGTTGTAATACATCTCCTGTAGTATCCTTGTACTGCACTAAATTGTACTGTAAGTCGCCTTGAACCTATTTAACCATAGTGCCACTCATAAATCTCAGATTAGAAGCATGCAAGGAATGTGCCCTGAGAGTCTATCTTCTTGCAGTCAGAAATGCCCCAGGGTGACTGGGATTCTCTGTAGAACCGAAAGCCTTTGACAGGATAATACCCCCTTCCCCCCCCAAAAAAAACACAAACTAAACTTGAACAGGGTAGACAGGCTCCCTACTCCATAGCTTGTAAATAGTAAAACTGAGAAAGGGGGGGGGGGGAGAGCTCATCCCAGAGAAATAAAAAACAGTCAGCTCTACACAATCCACTCAACTAGGGGGGTTAAAACCCAATAGTCAAGACTACCAGTCCTGTTGCATAAGAAAGTAGGATTTTGAAAATCATATACTAACTCTACAGATAAAGTAGAACATTGCAAGCACCTAAAAACTTAACCCTGGGGGGGGGGGGGAACCCCACCCACCAGACAATTATGCAAGTTCTGCTCAGTTTTGATGCAATATTTACATAGCGAGCAGTTTTTCAAAGCACCTTTGAATTTTATTGTAGAGCAGCTAATAACTACGTTGGATCATGTTAAGATTGAACTTAACCATAAGGTGTTACTTTAAACATACCAACCAAACTTATCTTAAATCAACTGTCCTGAACAAACATAGTACCTTATAAAGTACTGTATATATGGTTACATGTACCTACGTTAAAAAAAAAAAAAAAAGCGAGAACATTCCCCCAGACAACCAGTGCATCCCACGCGTCGGAAGTACTGGGATCTGTAGTGATTACAAAGCATACACAAATCTGCCCGGCTTTTAGAAATTTTGGGGCCGAGTCCCGACTGCTGGCCCGAAGCACGTCCGCCTCGGTGTTTTCCCCCCTCAGCCCGAGAATGCGATTTCTCCAACTCTTCCTAAATGATTGGAAGGGAGGGGATGCCGAACAGCCCCCAAACTGCCTCTTGGACACAGTAAAATCGTTTGCGCAACAATGGAGGTGCTTAAGCACACACAGAGCCCGTTACAGATCATATATATATATATATGAGGCAATAATTAACCGGCATTAAGGAAAGTAAACTCCCCACAAAACGGAAAATACGCCGCCAACTCTTTACGCGGACTCGTTCGAAGCTCAATTTAAAAAGAAAGCTAAACACCCTAAACTGGCAAAGCAAACTATTACCCCTTAGTGTTCCCATATGTTGGTGCGCCGCACCGATGCCTACTACCACCATGTGCACGCCAAGGCTCGCCACACTCTCCTTCGCCGGCCTCAGGGCCGCAAAACGCCAACATTAAAAAAAAAAGAGCTGAAGCAGCTCTTACGTGTCCTCGGACAACCTGCGGACGCCTCAGAACGCTAAAAATGGAGACGACAGGCCCTAATTAGAGGGGGGGGGGAGGACGAGGAGGTAAAAGCCTGTCCCGCCATACACGTGAGGGAAGACAGCACTGACTCAACACACTAGCTTACACACACCGGCCGGCCTAAGCCGTGCCCCCGGCTCGCGCGTCCCGCACCCCGTACGCTCGCGACCTGAGGGGCGCCCACTGCGTCACTAACCGCCGCTCGCGAAGCCCACACGTCACACCAGCAAACCACCCCCCCCCCCAACCGCTCGCCCCGCCAAGCCCTAAACGCGGCGCCCAACTCACCCACTGATCGGTAACCCAGGATGGCGATCTTGCGGGACTTCGGCTGCGGCATCTTCCTCTCGCGCCTCTCTTTTTCTCGGTCTGACTGCTTCACGGTTTGTCGTTTTTCCCCCCGCTTCAATAACGAAACTTCATCAACAGTAGCTTTCCGGTGAGCAGGAGGGTAGTGGGATTCTCTCGCCTAATAGTTCAAACGACGTAAAAAGGCAAAGAGAACCACCATCACGACTGTATACCACTACTAGGCTTCTACTCCTCAATAGAACACCCATACACACGCTCTCTTGAAGTGCAGGTCAACGTCAGGTTACGTGGCTACGTTGCGGTGGGTTTTTTTCACTAAAGTTTCCCCCCCCCTCCCTTTCCTCTCTAATTAAAAACTCGCTGCGTCATTCTAGTTGGAGGCTACTGAATATTAATTTTTGCTAGTCAGTGATTGGTTCGTCTGGGAGAAAATGGAAGTGAGGAAGAAAGGGGCGGAGACTTTCTATTCTGGATTGGACGAATGGTTTGACAGTTGCCTGCGAAGCTACAGTATCTACACGTTGATTGGTCAAAATGTTATGACAACGTAATTGGTGTGGACGCAGCAAAGACTTCGTTCGGAGCAGAGCTGGGTCTCGAGCCGGTAGAACTTACCGTTACGTAGTGTTGTGTTTATGGCAAATTTTATTTATCAATTATCAGAAGAATCATATAAACTGCTTAAGAGTACATTGTACACTTTAGAATCTTCTCTGGATTCTGCTCACTTGGAAAGTCAAACTGTAGAACTAATGATAACTTTGGAAAGCAACTCAGAGAATGAATACTTCAAAAATATTTTTAAAATCGATAGGAGCTGTTTAAGAATACTAAAATGTTCTTACTTCCTCTTTTTTATTTTTTTTTTAAGACACTCAGAAAAGGAGGAAACAATTCCTTCTTTTAATACCTGGTGTTATTGCTCTGGGAGCAACTTACTTACTTTAATTCCCTTGCAGTTGTAATATTTTCTTCCAAGATGCCAAATACAGTTTTTGGGACCCAGTTCATCTCACTTCTTTCTTTGGTTACAAGATGAATCAATAGTCCATCTTCATTAGGGTAATAGATGTCTATGAAGTGTAACAGATCACCCTGTCCCTGCAAGCGTGTTCTGTTCTGTTTTCTTTTTCAATTCCTAGATCCTAAAATGGAGGGCTTAAGTGAGCTGTAACTTAAGAATAATTTCTAGTGCAAAGGATACAGTAGTCTGTGGACTATAGGTTTTATCCTCCTAATCCCAGGAAACTTGCAGAAGGCATCAGATTGTCACTGGGCAGTACTCTTCTCCCTCAGTTCTTCCTTCTGAAAGTGGGCTGTAAAGGTGTCTTTTCTTCTGCACTGCATCTGATTTCTTACCTGAATCGGGGGGGGGGGGGGGCTTTCTGGTGCTCAAAAGGCCCCCAGTATTCCTAAGGGGGGTATCTCTGCCTGGGAAAATATACAAATTCTGTACTCTGAGATCTGTAGCTTGGAGGGGGGGGGCAACTATTCTTTTTCAGCACCTACCTAGTTGGCCTGCACTAATATTTTGGAAAGCTTGGGGTTTGGTCCCCTGCAAGCATAGCTCACCCCTGCTTAGTAAGGCATTTAAGCACAGGCTGACGGCCCCTGTATCGGTCCTCAGGGATTTGTGGGTGCTGGCTGCATCACCCTTCCAAAGACACATCTAGAGCTAGTGGGGTTGAGGGCTTCAGGCTCTTGGAACCAAAGGCAGCCTGAAGAACAAGCTTCTGGAAGATCTGCATGCTTGTCTAAGGCAGAAAATATTCTCCAGAGCTCAGCTACTGTGTGAAACTGATACATGCAGGTACCTGACAGGATTGTAAGTACAGTTTATTACTGGCTATGGGAGACATCAGGAGAGGGTCTGAAAATTTGCTGTGGATGGGCAGACCGGATGAGCCATTTGGCCTTTATCTGTCATCATCTTTCTATGTTGACTTTTTGGGGCTTCTGGGGATCAGGATTTAGGTCTCCCACCTCTAAAAATCCCTTGTCTGCATTTTTTTTGTCTTTTGATTTTGCTCGCCTGGGCCTTTTTTTGCAGCAATGTATGAAATTAATTTTCCTAATTCTTCTCTAACTTATTTTTTCTCTTCTCTTTCCCTTACCTCATGTTTTTTTTACCTTTAATTTTTTTTTTTTATACAATTGTAGTTTTACCCTTTCTTTCCTTATGTGTCCGTTAGTCTGTATGATTTTATTTTTAACAATGTATTAAATTTTAACTAACCTGTTATTTACATTATTATTTGTAAATCGCTTAGTAAATTAAATAAGCGATCCAACAAATCAAAAATAAACTTGAAACTTGATTGCGATGGCCATCTTGGATTTTTCAATCCATCTCTATTTGCCTCAAAGACAACTCGATTTGACTCAAAATCGATAGAAATAAACTCCTCAGACTGTTTTGCCCTTATATCATGCCAAATTTTTGATGGATGGTCAGAGGAGGAGCATCCATGAGGGGGCTGGGAAACCTGAGCTTAGCCCCCCTCTGGTCTCTCCAAAGGGCTGTAGTTGCAGTCAGCTCAGTTGATGGGTCAGAAAACCCTTCCAGTGCTTGAGAGCGACTCAGTGTTGTCGGTGAAATGCAAGCCCACAGATGCCTCTGAACCCAAGACAGAATGTGTCCCTGCAGAGATCCAGTGCAGGGCTTTGAATTTGTGAGTTTGTTTGAAGCTTATCAGACAGAAGGAGCATCAGCATCTAGAATTTACCAGGTGCTGGCTCACGGGGGTTCCCTTATGCAAGGTTCGGTTCTACGGCAGAGGGTAGATCTGTAGGATCCAGAGGTCCAATCTGAGGATGATTGAGAAAATGGGGAGTTGGGCTCAATGGCCCTACCTTACTAGATTCCACAAGCTGGGAGGAGTCCAGGTCGCAGACAGGCATTCATAGCATGGAGTCTGTGGCAGCCCTAGACCAGGGGTAGGCAATTCCGGTACTCGAGAGTCGGAGCCAGGTCAGGTTTTCAGGATATCCACAATGAATATGCATGAGATAGATTTGCATCTCAAGGAGGCAGTGCATGCAAACCCATCTCATACATATTCATTGTGGATATCCTGAAAACCTGACCTGGCTCTGGCTCTCGAGGACCGGAATTGCCTACCCCTGTCCTAGACCAAGAAGACCTGACAGTGTGTAGACTTTTTACATTGTCAGTTTAATGCAGTGGTTCCCAAATCTTTCCTGGAGGACCCACAGGCCAGTCGGGTTTTCAAGATAGCCCTAATGAATATGCATGACAGAGATTTGCATATAATGGAGATGCCAGGAATGCAGATCTTCTCCTTGCATATTCATTAGGGTTTCCTTGAAAACCCGACTGGCCCTGGGGTCCTTCAGGACAGGTTTGGGAACCACTGGTTTAATGGAACTCCTCACAGTTTTCCTACAAGAATTAGATCTGGACCCTCCACAGTTCAAACTTCTCTGTTAAGCAGTTCTAAGACCCAGTCCACATACTTTATTTCCTTTGTTTCTGGAGCTCACAATGATGCTGACGGAGCATTGGGACAGACCAGAGAGCCCCTTAAGGGGGACACAGGGCCACGTCCAAATTATATCTGATGGCCCCAGATTTTCAGCAACTTTTTAGACAGCCTAAGGTACAATCCTGGGTAGCGCAAGTTACTAAATGTACTTTGCTTCCTAGTGAAGGTGGAGTGATCTTGAAGGATGCATGGGATTGGAGGGTGGATATCGTGTTTAAGAGGCAGTTTGAGGCTTTACCCTTGGATCTTAAAGCAACAGCTGCAGTCTTAGTTGTGGTGCACGCTTGCCACAAGATGTTGCATCAGGCTTCAGCTGTGGAAAAGGACACTATACCCCAAGTGCTGCTTTTGATAACTTCCATATTATTTAGCTACTAGATGGACTTTTTTTCCCTCAATCTCATGCATAATTTGTTTCCAACTTTCTATTGGATTGAAAAGAATTGAATGCAATCAGGTGTGATAATATATCTAACCATTAGATGTTACCATCAAGAGATTTCAAAGGATGGATTTTACAATTCAGTCGCAGTGTGCCACTGCCTGAAGGCAACAGGTATAGCTGTGCTTCTCTGTTCTTAAGAGGCAGCACATATAGCAACCTGTAGCTATATAGATCATTCACTAAGTTTCACAGTAGAATTTTAAACAATGAAAAAATACACATCTGAATCACAAAAGCTGGCCCAATAGGCACAGAGGTGTGGCAGAGGGGAAAATATGTGGAGTGTTCATTATGTAGTTACTTCCAGCCTCTTTGTGTAGGTGTGTTTTTATACATCTTTCCCCTCCATGTCAAATGTAGTTCTATGGTACAAAAGGAAGTGGGAACGGACAATGAGCACTCCATTGAAGAACACTGATGTAAAACCAACTTATTATTATTTTTTTAATGCTTCATAGCTTTTTAGTGATTTTGGTTAGTTGGACCGAGTGACCCCTGATGCAGGCGTTCCTCAGACACCGAAACACAGTGCTGTGTTGAGTCCACAGCTTCTGCTTGTGTCCTTTTATGAAATAAACAAGTTGTTTTTACATCAGTGTTCTTTAGTGTCCGTTCCCACTTCCTTTTGTACTGTTTTATACCCATGGGTTCTCTGTCCTGTTGGACTTTTTGGTGTAAATTTAGTTCTATTCCATTAAATTTACAGTGTTATTTGGTCCCCAAAGGGCCAGTTGGCCTCTTACTCTTGACCACTTCGTATATAATTTTTTCACAGCCTTCTGTTGGATTGGAAAAATAAGCAGCACTTAAAAACCACATAGCATACTCTTAAAAGGATATACAGTGGTACCTCGGTTTACGAGTGCACCAGTTTGCGAGTGTTTTTGAAGACGAGCAAAACATTTGCAAAATTGGTGCCTCGGAAACCGAGCATGGCTCGATTTATGAGCGCCCCCGCAATCCGGCACCCCCCGCCCCCCGGCCGCTTCTTACTCTCATCTGGGCACCGCATGTCCTGTGCTTGGTGCCGGTGCCCGAAGATCGGCCTCCTCTTCTGCTGGGCCTTGAGCATCTGAGCATGCTTAAGGCCTGCAAGTTCACGTTCAGAACGTGAACTCACAGGCCTTGAGCATGCGCAGATGCTCAAGGCCCAGCAGAAGAGGAGGCCGATCTTCGGGCACCGGCACCAAGCACAGGACATGCCGGTGCCCAGATGAGGGTAAGAAGCGGCAGGGGGGGTGCCCATTCACATCGGGGGGGGGGGGGGTGCTGGATCGTGGTGGGGGGTGCCAAATCGCAGGAGGGCCTTTGGGGGGAGCAATGCTGGTTCTCGTGGGGGGGGGGGGGGGACGCATCAAAGCGAGTTTCCATTATTTCCTATGGGGAAACTCGCTTTGATAAACGAGCATTTTGGATTACTAGCATGCTCCTGGAATGGATTATGCTCATAATCCAAGGTACCACTGTACAAGTTTTGATGCCTAGATTCATATTTAGTTTAAAATAGACATTCCATGTAGAAAATGTTTCCTTTCATGAGTCTGACAAATTATAATTCCAAAGCTGCATGGCTCTTTGATGGTTTTACAGAATCAGATGACTATATTTATGTGGAATGTATTGTGTAGAACAATTACTACTATGCAGGAATTTTTTGTCTGATCTGTGTTTATTGAGCTTCTCTTATATAACACTTATATTGACAAAGATACAATACTGTACAATATTATCACTTACAGTGCATAGAATACACCTTGTGTTTGTTTATAAATATATTAATACTGAAATAGACTATACAACATTGTTTTATCTTTTTACATACTTACCTCATTTATCATATACATATTTTTCCTCTAGTATAACAATGCTCAACATTCCTGAGCCTCCTAAGAGAATTTGAACTACACTGCTCTATCATAAACGAGTGCATTAAAGAAGCTTAGGCCTCCTTTTACAAAGGCAATTAATCGCTCCGACATCCAAAGGGATTCAGTGGGTATCAGATCATTTGCTGCACGGCAGCCTCTACCGCACCTTTGCAAAAGGAGGTTTAGTAATTAACCGCCTTGACTTTTAAGAGATACTTTTGCAAACTATGTTTATGTTTCAAAAGCAGTCACATCTCCAGTCATTTAACACACAAATGTTTAGCCATCTCCCCCAAATCAAGTAAGCATCAATCACAAGGGTGGTAATTCTATAAGGACACATGTAAATGGCCAAATTGGCATATTATGCATGTATTTGTGCACATCTGCGTATAAATGTCAATATTCAGAGTTGGGAAAAAAAAATCAAGAAAACAAAGCAGTGTGCTAAAGTCTTTAATAATGTTTATTTAATTTGCTGGTACAAAAGTCAGCTGTCTGATGATCTCACATTTCAGTTTGCACCTGCTTGAAGGGCATATGATTTTACCTTAATAGGAATCTCAAATATCTAGCACTGAGATCTAGTTATTTCCTTTCTGTATTCAAAGAACCCCTTAGAATTAACTAGATCTCATTGCTGGAGGTTCAAAATCTCAAAAAGTTTGATTCCTCAAGGTATCTGAAGCAAGCCTAACTAAAACACGACTGTGACTTTTGTACCAGCAAATGAACTAAATATTTTCTTGATTTTTCCCAACTGACCATTAGTTTTTTCACCTCTCTTTGAGAATCATAAATGACAATATTTGATACTATATAAAATGACACCCAAATATGATGGTATAAAGGGGAGGAGGGGCATATACATGGGTGGGATATGAGCAGGGTGCAATTACATGTGTGAATTATAGAATGCTTCAAAAAGTGTGAAATTCTAGTAATCTTCTGTAGGGTGAGCACTTATATCAGCTCTATGGCTGGTCTAAGTGGTCACACCCAGCTTTGCCTTGTCTACTTTCCTTATACTATTGACTCTGAACAGGGGCCTAAAAATAAGCATCCCTTTTATAGAAGTGCCCTCAAAGGGCTAGATTCACAAAGGCCACAGATCAGATCAGATCCGATCTGATCCGTGGCTGTGGGGGCTGATTCATGAATCACCCTCATGCAAATGAGGGCGATTGGAATCATACCCCCAACCGACCGCACAGATCACTCTCCAGTGATCCTGCGCATACGCATACATCTATAGATGGTCTGTGCATGCGCTGGCCCTCCATGCCCGGCAGAGCTGGAAATTTTTTTTTTAACTTTTTGCTTTTACTTCATGAGCCCGTGGTTTTAACCCGCTTTAAACCCAGGGGTTAAAACCACAGGCTTGCACTGTGGGGAAGGGCAGGAGAGTCGGGGCAGAGAGCCGAGCAGCAAGAGCCAAGACTTGTGGCAGAGAGCAGGGCAGTCAGAAAGGACCTGAGCGACTGATCCTCTGCAGTCGCTTATTTTTCAATCGGCCCACCCAGTCGGTGTCCATCATTTTTTTTTTTTGTGTGAATCACTGCCTGCCTGTATTTGCATGCCGTTCCACCTCATTTGCATGCACGGATCAGATTGGGTGCGGATACACTCGGGAGGAAGGATAATGAATCGGGTCGGGGTCGCAAAGGGGTCACTAAGTGGTCTGGACATAATCAGTGGGCTTAGTGAATCTAGCCCAAAGTGCCTTACAAGAAGCAAGATCTGATTGATCACGGGTGACTTGCTCTGCATGAAATCTACATAATCCAATTAAAGCCACCAAGTGTGAAGTAATTTTTGACTCATTAAAAATGCTGACTAGAACATTAATTCCTTCCTCACACATAGTATCTGAGAGAAAATCTTCAGTATCCTTCTAATCTGAAAATCTTCATTCTACTGTCGTAATACCTCATATGTAGCCTTAACTTTTTCTCCATCTATCAAGTCATTCTTAATCCAGTTCGCAGGACCCACTTAGCCAAGTCAAATCTTCAAGACATCCACAATGCATATGCATAAAATACAATGATCTGTATACTCTGGAGCCAAAATATATGCAAACCTGCTTCATGCATATTCATGTGGTAATCCTGAAAAACTGAATGTGTCCTGAGGATTTGGTTAAGAACAGTAATCTACACCAAAAGGTATCTTGTTTGTTTCATACATTATTGAATGCTGAAATCTTTCTGCAAATAGATGCTTTAGGATTATTCAATGTATCTATCTACCACTATCATTGTGAAATGTTTTGCATAACACCTTAATAGTGTATCGCAAACTGTGTGCTCCGAGATGCCGTCGAGGAGAGGCACCAGCACACTGCTTACAGGACATGTCCTATAGTCAGTCAGCCAGTACCTGCTCCTTCTCCTTGCCGGCGATAATAGGAGGCTCAGGGTCACAGCTGGAGGGCGTCTACGCTTGCATGTGATGTCATTGTGTCAACATCCGCATGTTTCGGATGCCCTCCAGCCGCATCCCCAAGATTAGTGTGCCAGGAGCTTAAAAAGTTTGCAACACTGCCTTAATCTAGTTCATTTCAGCTGCTTATCATGAAAAAGTTGCCTTTCTTCCCAAAGAAAGGCTATTTTATACATTTGAATTTCCTAAATATCGCAAACATATCTTCATATTTATCCTCACCCCACAGCAACTGCACTAGTTTGATGGTTCTCATTTGAACTTCAACTATCTGTATTTGTTTAAAATATAGACTTCATTAACTGGGTACAGGTACAAGATCATTTATCCAAAATTCCATCTTGAGAGAAATAGTGTGGCAGCTGTGTTAGTCCATTCAAAGATAATATGGTATCCCTTCAATTCTTTTTGTTTTCATTTCTACATATAATCCAAAATTCCAAAAAGCTCCAAAAACTGAAATTTGACACTTAACCAGTAGTCAATTTTTCCGATGTGACAAATGCTGAAACCAACCCAAGTTCATGTGTTTCTCCTGTTTTCTGTGCACTTCAGGTCAGAGGGCTTGAAAATGTCAAAGAGTTGCAGATTCCACTCAGAGCAATGAGAAGCAGAAAAGGAAGCATTTTCTCTGTCAATAGCAAAGTTGAAGTAATGAAGAAGCATGATCATGGTATATCTGTACAATGGCTGACTGAAGAATATGGTGTGGGAACAACTACCATATATGACTTAAAGAAACAGAAAGATAAGTTGTTGAAGCTTTAGTGGAGTGATGACCAGAAATTGATTTTTGAAAAAAAAAAAAAACCAACAACACCCAAAAAAGAAAAATATTGTAAAGGGGAAAAAAAAATGAAGATTTAGATCATGTGCTGATTGAGTGGGTTTGGCAAAAAAGGTGTGAATGCACACCATTGATTGGTTTGATGGTAATGAAGAAAGACAAAAAATACCATCAAGAACTGAACATTGACAGCAAGTATGAATATTCAGAAGGTTGGCTGCAGAAATTAAGAAGTTCCATGGTGTTAAATGTCTCAAAGTCTGTAGTGAAAAAACCTTTGCTGATTATGAGGCAGCTGAAAGTTACATTAATTAACTTGCTAAGATGATATATGATGGAAACCTTGGTCCTGAATAAATTTACCATGCTGATGAAACAGCTCGCTGCTGTCGCTATGTTCCTAGAAAAACACCGACAACAGCTGATGAATGAACATTATCTGGTTTTAAGGGCACAAAAGACAGGGTAAGTGTTCTTACAGGTACCAATGTTGCAGGCACACACAACGTTGGCAGTGACTGGAAAAAGCCAACATCTCCAATGTCTCAAGGGCAGACGTCATCTACCTGTGGACTATTAGGCTAACAAGAAAACATGGGTAACCAGAGAAACATTCAGGGCTCCTTTTACAAAGGTGTGCTAGCGTTTTTTGCGTGCGCTAACTGAAAAACTACCACCTGCTCAAGAGGAGGCAATAGTGGCTAGCATGTGTGGCATTTTAGTGTGCACTATTCCACACGTTAAGGCCCTAACGCACCTTTGTAAAAGGAGCCCCTAGTGATTGGTTCTATAACCACTTATGCCAGTAGCAAGAGCTCATTGTAGAGATGAGCTAGAAGAGAACTGTGAAGTTTTTATTAGTTCTAGACAACTGCTCTGTGCATCCACCTCAAGAACTTCTTATGAAAAACAATGTTTCTCTTATTTATCTTCCACCCAATGTGACATCCTTACTATAGCCTTGCAACCAGGGAATTTTACGTTCCATGAAGTATAAACTTTTTTTCTGAATTGCATGCTTGATACAATTAACAGAAGTATAAGAATTAAAGACTTTCTCAAGGAGTTCAGTTGTAAGGATGCCATTTATGTACTTGCCAAATGCCTGGAAGATGTAAACTAAATCAGCATTAAAAAAAATGCTTGGCATACACTTTGGCCATCAACAATTTTTGACCATAGAGCATAGAAGAAGACTTTAAAGGTTTCCAAGTCAGTGATAAAACGCTGATATCAAACCTCATTGCTTATGCCAGAAATATCATCTGACAATATTAATAAGTTAGAGGCAGCTGATATTAATGAAGTGCTGAATATTGACAAAGATGCACCTGTTGTGCATTGCTTCAGTGATAGCGAGATGGCTAAAATGGTGCTAAATAAATAAAAGCTTGATGATAGTAGTGATGATGAAGACTTTGAGAACACAGGAGAAAAAAAATCCCTATAAGTGTGGTGAAAATATGTGACCAGTTAATTGCTGGCATGGAACAACATGCATTTATTAGTGAGCATGAGATTATGGTAGTCTACTCAGCCAAAGAGAAACTACGGAAACAGAAACCTTTGTTTATTAGACAGATGACACTGGAAGAAGTCTTTAAAAAGACTGCCACTATTCCTCCTCTACTGTCAGTTAGCTGAATACAGATGATGAAGAGTGTTAGATGTTTTTGGCTAAGAAAGACTAAGGGCTCCTTTTACAAAGGCGTACTAGGGCCTTAACGCGTGGAATAGCATGCGCCAAATTGCCACATGCGCTAGCTGCTACTGCCTCCTTTTGAGCAGGCAGTAAATTTTTGGCTAGCGCGCGCTAATCCGATGCATACGTTAAAACCGCTAGTGCACCTTTGTAAAAGGAGCCCTAAGTGTGACTAAAGATGATGCATGTTAAAGCTTCATTTATGTTTGAAGGTACTGTTTCAATACCATACTTTGGAACAAGTTTGTATTTGAATTGTTTAATATTTGCCTTATTTTAAAATAAAAAAAAAATTTGGTGCCAATTTTATGGTCTTATGGTCTGTCTTTTTCTGACATTACCATTCAAAAACTGAAATATGCCTGGTCCCAAGGATTTGGATAAAGGATCTTGTACTATATCAAATGAGGTTTCACCATGGATTTGTACATAGCAGATCTAAGGACTGAAGGATCCCTGATTAAACTTCTCCCTAGAACTCCAAGGACCCTCAGGCTCTCTCTAATGCTTATCAGTAGTACCTCACTTCCAATGCTAAATATACACTGCTCCTTTGGATATCTGCATTGCAAATGCATGATGTCACTTTATCTGGATTAAATTTTACCCACCAAATTTTCAACCACTCCTCTTCTAAATTTTCTCATTTCCCTTGGCCTGCCAAATATGTTGAAGAATGATAGATCATTTTTTATAGGCTATTCTGTTACAAGAAATATTATAGCACTAGCTCTAGAATGGTGCCTGCAGCTGTTGATCATCTTCCTGTACCACTATCAGGCTGTTCAAATAAATAAGACACCTGTAAGAGCACAAAGGCTTTACATAAGTGCACTACCAACAAGCACAATCTAGCTCCATGGTCATCCAGTCAAATTTGACATAAAACATGACAAAACCAATAATCTTAATTTCTTCTAACACTTGCTTTACCATTTTTCCATCAACAAGTTCAATTTCTTTTCTGATCCTCTTAATTAGGAATGTATCTGCTCATCTCCAGTCCTATGGCATCATACCACCCTTCAAAGAGTGGCTGAACAAGATGCATTAATGTTGCCAGTAATTTATTTTTCATATTTAGATACATCCCATTAACTTCACCAGTTTACCCACCCTCAGACCTCTTGTTATTTCTTCCAAAAATTATTTGCTCTATAATATCCAATCCATCATGAGTACTACCCTTGTTACCCCAATATTGTTCTCCACTTCCCTTTTTTCTCTTATGGTCCAAGCCTGCACTTTTTTTTTTTTTTTAAGATGGTTAGTTAAAAAGAAAAGTATGCCTTGCCGTTTCAGTGCCCCTGGCACGTTGTACTCAGTTTGGACCTTTGCTCTCTCTCAGATTTTACCCTGTCCTCTCACGTCCTTCCTAAATGCTAACCATTTTGCCCTTAACCTTTCTGTAATTTCTCTCAAAAATCACTTTGGTACTTTATTTCCTTGATTCATTTACCATATTTCTGCTGCCCTTTTAATGACTTGTTCTAGATTTACTTACTGTTTCTCTATCCATATCCTTTCCCACTACTAATTCTCGCAGTTGGCAGATCCAGGACACTCAGCTTTAACTCAACTTTATTATTATTTTTGTATTAAAACCACACTATCTAGTGACACACTGTTCTCTCCAGCGTTAAATTAGAAACACTGTTCCAGGTGGCGACTATGAAATCCAATATTGCTCCCATGTAGGTTATGTAACTTGCTTTTTGAAGAGTATCAGTATTATCCCCTGAAAGGATTTAAGATCTCCCATCTCTAACTACAGCTGCAGGTAAAACTACCATCAACATCTGGCAGATTTTCATAAATATCCCATTTCTTACCTGTACTTTCTGAATGTTTCTCTTGTGGTTCTAATATACTTTGCATCCCTCCAAGCCATGAAGGCTGCTAAACACTAACCATCTTTTATTATCCTCCCTTCAGATTTATTTCTTTGGAAAGGATGCTCCTACATTATCTCCTATGAGTGTCCTCTGCCAACATTATGTTCTTCTTGGTGGTTTCACCTATTCTCCTTTGAGATGACCTGTCCAAAAGGGGCAGTCCCTTACTATCAAGGCCATAAAAATGTCTGAGCTACTGGCAGAATAAGTGACTTCCACTCTTGCACTTCCTGAAACTTTTAGTAGTACATCTACTTCACATCTCTGAAGAAAGCAGAGAGAAAAACTCGGTGAAGGTTGGCTGCAGAGCATGGCAGCCTAATACACCCGTTATCACTTGATCTGTATACTTTTGAAAAATTACACACATTGTCCTCAGCTTGTGCTTCTCAGATCTTGTCCTCCCCCTATGATTTCAGAAAATATATGTAAATCATTTTAATACCTGCCCTTCTTTGTTTGAAAGAACATAATTGTGAGGGCACTATAGACCATTATACATCCCACGGAATGTTCTGTTTGAAGTTTTTTGACTGGTTAAGCAGCCTGCATTACCTCTCTGGGTTCCAGATCTTTAGGAACTGGCTAACTAAATGTGTGAGCTTGTAATTTAGAATTCCCTGAGAAAAGCAAGACAAAGTTCTACTTACAATGGAGCACAATTTGGACAATAAGCTTATCCTTTATGAATCAGAGCCATCTGGTAATTCTATATACTAATAATGAAGAACGAGTGCAAATAGAAAACTTTCTGTTACATTATGCAGGTAAGTCTATAAAGTGGGTGACAATATTTATCTGTTGATGCATGCATAAATGCTTAGAATGTTTATACATCTTGTACAGCACATATTTCACAAATGGGTGTATAAAGAGTCTAGGTGGAACATGGGCAGGACTCACATGTGTGTCGTGTCAGCTTATCGAATACTAAAAGTTATGTGCATATTTCCAGCATTTAGGTGTGGGCACTTGTACCAGTTCTAGAGCTGGTGTAGGTGCTTGTGAATACAGGCTCACACTTCTATTCTATCCTGGTTATTTGTATTTCACCTAGTCCCCTATATTCCACCTGTTCCACTACTAGTCTATAACGAAAAGCAGCTGCCTCCTTTCTTTTATGGAACAGATGCCTATATTCATAAGCCTATGAAATTCTGTAACCACAGTAATCATCTGCTGCAGAAATGTTAAAATATCTCAAGGATCAGGTCCTGCAGTAACCTACTACAGAGGGCTTCATTGCTTACATCTAGGGATCTAATTGTAGAAAATTGACTCTTATAGCATCACCTGCACAAAATGCACCACGGTAAGAGAATACAATGCATAAAATATAAAACAAAACACCTACTAGTGATTTTATGTTGGTGAACACGCTCAGGATTTACAAACTAAAGTAAAATTTTACTTATTCTCTAGGGAGAGAGAAATTTTCAGGTCTAGTGCTATTTAAAGATAAATACTTAGATACAAAAATCCTTCTAAAACCATTTCACATGTTCAAGAACAGATAGAACAAACTGACATAAGTAGGATTTGTTTAATTTCTTAAGTCTGCAAAAAAATCTACAGCTCTAGTGTAGTTTCTCTGCCCTGCTATGCATGTACATTTGCAAAACATTCCCAACCCTTTGCAACTGTATGAAAACATCAATGAAAATATACAAAAAAAAATTATATCTGCAATCATACAAACATTTTACATCGTCATACACAGAAAAATATACATTTCTCTGGCACTTAAGTTTCTTCCATACCTATTTACATTACAGTACGAATAAGAGGTTTCATTGCATGCTTTCAGAAATTTTCGGTTTAAGCAGTAAAATGGTCTTCTATACAAGTTACAGCTTCTGTGATTCCAAATTTGTCAAAGAAACATCTTCCTTATTCTTCTTATAACAATCAATAGTTTATTAATGGATGATACAGTTTTTTTGTGATCCACCATAATTGTGTACAAAAGAAAAAAAATGGCAATAAAAGTAATAAATAACTTTTTTTTTCAATCAATGTCTTACATCTCAGTTCAGAACATAAAAAACACAAAGCTAATTAAAGCTCCTTAGTCATCTATCAATTTTCAAAATACAGCTCTCAAAGAAAGTCTAATGAAAACTGAACGGATTTGGTTTTAGTTTTGAAACTTCACATTCAAATACAGTGTCTTATTTCTAGCACAATGCTTTCTCTCCAATTCCTATGGGCAATCGTGATGACATATTGCTGTTTTCTGACATAAGGCACTATGAAAAGTGAATATGCCATACACCTGCCTTATGTCACAAATGTGTATAAGCAGCAAATGATTCTTTTCAGGAAAAGAAATTTCACAATGGATTCTTTTTAACGAGCTTTAACATTTGACCCCCCCCTCAAATTATTTAATTCTTAAAGTGATAGGGAACCATGTTTTGCCCTTTTAGTATTCTAGAACTTTCTTGCAGCTATAGTATTCCTGCTTTTTTCTGTCCGTCTTTCCCAGCATTACTCACAGTTCATGTTTCTAGGATGTTCTGTTGAATGAATTACTCTGAACACTGGAGCCCCTGGGGGGTTCTATACATAATTTTGCTGAAATCCACTCAGCAGCTATTCATGCCCATTTTTGCCCTCCACCTTGTGTTTAAGATAGCAGATATGTCCCTAAGCAGGAACTGATAAGGAGAGAGACATATAAGGAAAATATAGAGCCACCGATACAGAAACCTGGTTTTACAGAAAAAAGTCAAAGTATCAGAAGACTGTCTCTGCGAGGTCAAAAATTTAAGGGTGGGAATATACTTTCCTGACTCCTTTAATGCATACATTTCTTTTAAAATCATGCTGCTATTCACGTAAGACACTCATTACCCATCACTAAAGCCCACTACACATTCTCATAACCATTCTGCTCCTTTTGCTGACAGTATTCAGGAGACAAGATCTTGACACAAGTTCAATGACTGTTCTCCTACGAAAAATCCACATTCACAGTAGTCCCTCTGTTTCACTTTCCTTTTGTTTGGCACCTGTCGGAAAGTAAAACAAGAAAAATAAAGTGTTTTTTGGGTTTTTTTTTTTGCTTAAAAGGAAATGAACTCCTCTTAACTCATATGGTTATGTCATTTGTGTTGAACAGGAAAACTACAAAATCCTCCAGAGGATAGGGATGGACCACAAGGTTTCCATAAACAAAAGCAGCATAAAAGGTTGCAGTTTAAAACCTTTTAACAATACTCCAATAAATCAACGGCCAGGAGCCTAATGAGGTAACAATGTCCACTAGAGGACAACAAAAGATGAACCCAGGGACATGACACAGATCCGTGTTTCACCTGCCTCAGGGGTTGCAGTTTCCAGACATAACAGAAATATTAAATTACATTGATGAAATGATTAGATTAGTAAATTGTAAAGTATCAAACCACATAAGACTAATATAAAACCTGAAAACATCAGAGGAATATACATAAAAATTATGAACAATTTAATCCATACTATACCAAATTTAAAATACATACGTTTCCCATCAGCAACTTTTATTTTTATAAATTATATACATTATATCAAATTTTATTTGAGCATTGCATTCAGCTTATATATTTGTTTGAGTAGTATATTACATTTTTAAACATTGTACTATGATCAGCATGCTGCTTTCTTTTCAGTAGTGATTGGCAGCAGTTTTCTCTTCTTTTTGCTGAAGGTGGCAAGCTTTAACAAAGTTTCGCTGCTGAGCAGCACACACTAAATGCCAAGTCGTTCCTAGGAATAGAATGCACAGTTTGGCATTTAGCATGTGCTGCTTGGCAGCTCAGAGCCACAATTTTAAAAACAGTGCATTTACAACATTTTGGTTTTACTGCACTTTCATATGAAGCTCCTATACCACTATTTTTTTTTTTTTGCAAGGGTAAGTTTTCACTTTTTTTTTTTTGCTTTTGTTCTAATATTGTTCCCTATGGTTGGGCTTTTAATGATATTTCTCCTCAGTTCCTTTAGAATTTTGGTTTCAGCTCCTTTGATTAGCATAGTCTTAGTGCAAACTTGATGCGTATGGCACTATGATTTACATTATGAGGTTATCTGAGGGAACTGTGTGTTCTTTCATCTCTCCTAAGAATCCTCTTCCTAGGGATTCTATCAGATGGTTCAGCACAGAGGAACTCAGATGCATGAGCTATAATCCAAAAAGGGGTCATCTAACAAACCATCTATGGCATTTATGGCTGGTGCTGCCTTAATGGCATGAAGAATGCCTCTAATACCCAGCTTTCAGCCCAGAGCCTCCGCTTGCATCTAGCTCCCAGCCAACTTCTTCTTGAGTCCCATGGGAGGATGGTCCATCTCTCTTTGTTCTGCCATCTCAGAGTGGGCTGGCGGAGCTGCACCGTTTGGTTCCAGCCTATCAGGAGCAGGGAAACAAGTAGAGGAGTCACTTTTGTGGCTGCAGCCCAGGCTGGCCTGGTTCAATTGGGCACTGGATCGGAAGCCAAGGAGAGGCCTCAATGATGACAGAAACACACAGCAATAGGAGTCAAGTAATCAGCCAAGGGTGAATGGTTCAAAAGTCACTTTATTGATAAATATGCCATGAGGGCTCATAGACTTGACACTGGCAGTGTTTCGGCGTCTGTGCCTTTATCAAGAGTCTAAGAGACCATGTGAAAACAGAAAAAATAAATGCAACACAATTAAAAAAGGAATTTAAAAAATAATAAAAGCATGAAATAAATTAAAAGTTTAGGCTATTCAGAAGATTGTGCCCGCTGGGTCTTATGTTTGTTGACCAAAAACCACAAAGTTCAGAGAAAAACCATCACTCAAGGCTTTCTTAAGAGATATTGAAATGAAAGAGATTATTTTCCACACCCTGCTTACATTCCTGACCTGGCACCCTCCGACTACCTTCTTATCGGTTTTGTGAAGGAACAGATGTGATGCCCAACACTACGAGACAGTGGAGGACGTCCAGAAAATAGTGTGTCTGTCTTCAGGCAGCTGGAACAGAGTTCTACCACAAGGAAATTTTCAAGTTTGAAGAATGATGGGAAAAATGTGTGCAGAGAAATGTCAACTATGTTGAAAAGTGAAAAAAAGTCTGTACATTAAGATGATGTACTTGTTTTTCCTACATTAATAAATTGTGATTTTTAAAAAAATTGTTTCAGTATGACCCTCATATATTTGCTGCTAGTCTATTGTAAACAGTGATTGATGATCTACATGCATTTCTATTGGGTAGCTTCTCATATTTTACATATTCATATCTTCAAATGATGCATAATTCATATTTTAATTAGTTAATTTTTTTCTCCTATACATTCATATTTTCAAGTTTTATAAAATTTATGTATGTATGTGAATATTTTAATTAAGTTACCTTTTTTGAATGTATTCCAGTTTTGAATTTTAAATTTGTTAATATTATGAATTAAGGACTCCTTTTACAAAGTTGTGGTAGAGGTTTCTACCATGGGCTGGCGAGATAGAATTCTTATGAGCATCAGAGCATTTACCTTGTCAACTTGCAGTAGAAACCTCTAATCTAATCTAATGTACAACTTATTAATCGAACTATACCAAAAAGGTTCAAGGTGATTTACATTCAAAGAGGCCATAAAATCTAGGGGACAATACAAAAACAATCAGTGTTAAGTTTGTTGGTTAATTTTTATGCATATTCCTGTGATAGTTACAAGTTTTATATTAGTCTTATGTAGTTTGATACTTTGCAATTTATGAAACTTAATCATTTCATCAGTTCATTTAATTTTTCTGTTATGTCTAGAAATATGACCTCTGAGGCAAGCGTTTTACACCAAAATATTGATCTGTATCAGGTCCCCGAGTTAATGTTTTACTAATATAACAAATGTTTATTTATATACCACATTAGCCTTTCGGTTCAAGGTGGTGTACAGGGTAGTAAAAAACATCAGGAACAGTAATTTTTAACAAATTAGAATAATACAGTTTTACAATCATATAAAAAAACAATAAATGAAAAATTGAGGTTTGTGATGGGGTAAGATGAGTGAAAGTTGTCTAGTCTTGAGTCAACAAGGGTTAATTTAAAACTGGGTCATCAGGTTTGGGGAAGAACACCCTTACTGTGGTGTTTTAAATTATGCTTAATTTCTGGAAATGTTTGCGAAGTCCAGATAGGTAGATGATGTTGCAGTAGTCCAAGATACTGAGAACTATTATTCTCTAGTGCGAATTGTTACCTCATTAGGTACCTGGCCTTTGATTTTATTAAGCAATTTTTGTTGGATTATTGTTATTAAAAGCTTTTGACCTGCAATTTCTAATTGTGGAAAGCTTGTAGTCCATCCCTACACTCTGGAGGATTTTATTGGGTGTTTTTGCATAAGGGTTTTTATTCACTTGCTTTTGATTATAAAAAAAGAAAAATTACCCATTTATCATATTTAGCAATTGTGTCATACCATACCTATGATTTCAAAACATTTTAAAATGAAAGTTTAAGTGAAGGCTTAAAAAAACATTGGTTAGAAGCATACATTAGTAAAGTAAATGCTCGGGAAACCCATTGCCTACTTTTATGCAAAATACATACGGATGTCCCCACGGACAAGATCAACATGTTGGTAATTCCTATGTATGCACCGAATGTAATACTGTAAACTCCTGGATATGTCCAGCTTTTTCTTCCCTGTAAATCGCATAGAACTCCTCATGGGGAATATTAGCGATCCACAAATACTAATGTAACATTTTATTATAAAAATACATGCATAACCACAGATTCATACTGGCATACTTACATGCACAAAGTTACTCAGAACAGGCAGTTTTTGGGAGACAATTTTATAAAATCACGTAGGTACATTCATTTATAAACAGGCACAATAATATGAGCCTTAAGGGCCAGATTCTATTATGGCACCTAAATCGGCAGCTGCCAAAAAAACATGTCAATCATGCTTTGGCCTACATTGCAGACGCACAAGTTCTTTTGAGAATTGCGTCTAAAGGCACTTAAGGTCATTTCCGCCCATAACCATGCCTACTTAACCTTAGGCAGCTTTGTGTAGAAGCAATTACGGCGCTTACTTTTTAAAATGACTTTTAAATTGGTTTTAATGGCACAGTCAATGATTAAGTAGGGGAGGCTTTTTTGTTCATTTTGGCTGTTTTTTGACAGGTCTGCCTGGCCAATCAGGGACTTCCTTAGACTCCTCCCTAAGGAAATCCCTGATTGGCTGAGGCATCCCAGGCCCCTCCCAAGGGAGGAGCTGAGGTGCCTCAGCCAATCAGGGCCTTAGGCCCCTCCCCGTGCATCACATGATGCATCAGGGTGTGGTGGCCCGGGAAAGCAGCAGGAGCTAGAGGACTTTGCGCTTCTTCCTGCTCCCAAAGAGATGATGGAGGCCTAAGGAGCAGGAGGGACCGGGCACCTCTCCTGCTCCCAACTATTTTCAAGGTATAGGGAGGGAGGGGAGTAGGTCCAGGCAGGCAGACCGGACTGGACCAGGCCAGGCCAGGCTCGACCGGGGTGGGCTGGTCAGGAGGTGGTGCGGTAGGCCGGTCAGGAGTGGGACCCTCGCATCGGGTCAATTTGGAGAGGGGAAGAGGCATTTGTCAGGAGAGGGAGGGTAAAACATGCAAAATATCTGCCCGATTTAAAAAAAAATTTTAAAAGCCGGCAGAAGCCCTGACAGCAGTGAAAGGAGACTGTTTCTCCTGTTACTACTGTGAAGGCTCTAGTGATCCGTGCAGTCGATTGGAGGCGTGCCTCCGATTGCCCCCATTTGCATGCAGATGGTTGGGGAATCGGTCGGCCTGCCTCCAATCGCACACGGATCGGACACAGATCGGAGGGTTAGTGAATCTAGCCCTATGTGCTTTCCCCATTGAAACCATGAATATTCTATGTGCATTAATGGAGAAGCAGCAAGGAAACAAAGCCACAAGAGAAACACAAGCTAACAGAGTACCCTGATCAGCTGTGTTTGTCGATAATTAACACTTTTATGAGGTGAGCCATCCTCTCTTTGCCTGGGTAATTTTCACTTTATTAGCAAAAGCTTCATTGCTAAAATAATAATACAGCTTCTTATATCCTGCAATTTTCAACAGGGAATCATTGCGGCTCACAGCAAGAAAGAATACATTTGTGATTCCAGATTAAAGTGAGCAGATTTAGTGTAGATAGTTCATAGTATGGGGTCATGATAAATGGGAGCGCTAGACTGTGGATAGCAATCGTAACTACAAGGGGAAGAGGTATGTTTTTAGTCTTTTCCTGAAGAGACAGTTAAAGGGATAGAAGACCATTCTGTCTCATCTCCCTTCCTAGTGGGAATGTTTTATCTTGGAACCCCATTAACTTATTTGTGTGCACACATTAAAAACTCATTTTCTAAAATTATCCTTACCAGCCTCTGTCATGTTAAATATGAAAAAAAAAACCCTGTTCCCACCACCTCCACAAGCCAAAGGTTTGAGCATTAAGGGAGAAGCAAGGTAGCCATATCTGCCATCTTTGTTTATACTATACCCTGCAATACTATGCCCCTAGCATGTTATGTTATAGAAGGGTGAATTCAGGAAACCAAGCATCAGCTTCCAGTGCAACTCTCTTCAGGGGCTGTAAACAAGGGGGAGAAAAATGACTGCTGCAAATGAAAATCTGTGGTGTCTCAGCTTCACACACAGATAGAAGCAATTTCCAAGTGATTTTGGAAAGCCAAAGAGGAAGCAGAACTTAGTAATTTTATAAAGAAGAAATTGGCCAATATGGTTATCATGTGGCTGCATATGTCCATTCTGTAGCAAATCTATGTAAGAAAGTTTTGCATCAACAACTAGGTCAATCCTTTAAAGCTCTAAGTACAATGGGATAAAGCACACAAAACTTATCTTATACACAGCATAAAGGAAAACTCAAATGTAAAAAAGAGTGGCAGTAAGTATTACTAATGGGGGACATCAATACGTACCATGGTATTACAAGATAACTAGCATTGGTTTGATTTTCAAACATCAACATCAAACCTGTAGGGTGGTAGTGGTGTCTTAAAGCAGCAGTGAACATTTTAGCTAGTTGAGTAATCTAAAAACATATGTTCTGTCTATATCCTGGCAAAATCCTGGCATTCTTTTTAGTCTGTCTGTTAGTATAACCTGAGACGCACCAAGCATACTTAACACCATGCTTCACAGTATACCTGAGCATTCAAAGGAAATGTCAGAGTCCAGCATCTATACCTGCAGGGGTAAGCACTAGAGCCTGCAGAATATCAGAGAGGGAGATGATACCCACAATGCTATCTGCTTCATTCACCACTACCAGTCGATGAACCTGCAAGAGATGAGGAAGAGATACATGGAATCAAATAAATGGCACTCGCAGTCGTTTTCAACTTATAAATAAGCTGATCTGTGAAGTACTACTGGAGGCAGAGTGAAAACTCGGGAGTGGATTCCTTCTGCAGGCCATGTGAGTAAGGCAAAATAACCCTGTTGTCTAGAATGTCTCACCCATTGCACTGGAATAATCAATAATGGTCTGACCAAGGAACTGGATTACACCCCATCACTCTCAGCTCATCTTAAAAATAATCCTGAAGCAAAAATTTTAATCTACAATGTGTCCATTTTGGTGAATTGGCTTGGAAAATACATTGAGAAAGATGAGCATCACTCAACAAGATTACTAATAATGAGAAATAACCTCTAAAAATGATTAGAACATAGTAGACAAGTTAATGCTAGAGAAAATACAGAAACATACCGTATATAAACATATCTTTTGTAGCCAACAGTTTTTTGGCCGAATTCATCATATTTTTTTAACTTAGCTTGTCAACACTCTTCAATAGACTATGCTTTATCAGCCTGTTTTTTCATTACAGTCAGATCAGAATCTGAAGTGCAGATACAATGTACCTTTGTGAATAGGGTAAAGGGAACATAGTTTTCCAGAACATGAAAATACCAATCTTCAGAATAATGAGCTGCATTTCTATTTGAGATTTATTTATTTTTTTAAATTTCTTATGCCTCTCAGAACCATGTCACATTTAATCATTACATCAGCTTGTATGAAAGATCACATCCAGATGAAACTCTTACCAGAAACAGTACTTATTGTATTCTATCTCCCTCTGTATATACTACATAAAATACACAGCAAACACTCTACCGCAGACATGTCAAACTCTGGCCCGCGGTGTAATGAAATTTGGCCCACCAATTTCAACTTTGCACTTAAGATGGCCAACGGTACAAACGCTGCATCAGCAGTAGGTTCACAGTGCCCGGAAGATCAGATTGGGAAGCAAGCGAAAGAGCTGGAAGCAACGGGAAAGGCAAACCTGGGAGCTGCTGATCGGGGCGGGGAGGGGAGGGGGCAAGGGGCGGGTTCTCTCCAGGAAGTGAGTGATCCCTTGACTTACCTCCCCTGGAGGTGCCGGTGGAGGCCGTGGAGCAGCCGCAGCCCAACTCCCCAGGTAGCAGGCTGGGAAAAGAGACGGGGGGAGGCGGAGGCGCTCGCAGCCAGCAAGCCAAGTAGAAAGAAAAGCTCCCAACCCGCTGCCCTCATTGCCATAAAAAACAGCGTAAGCTGCCCGTCCCCCGTGCTCTCTGTGTGGTCCATTGGCTCTCCAAAGAGGCAGCAATTTAAAAGAGAAAAAAATTCAGCGCTGCCAATGAGGGACCGCGAGGCTGTCTTGTATCAGGATGCACTGCCTTATCTCCTTTCAGTGGCAGCAGCTAGTTCGTGTGAATAAATGCATCTTGTGACACTGTCTCACACTTCCCTGTTGGTCCTCGTTGGAAAATGATGAGAAATGGGCATGGGTGCTATACAGGGGGGCATCTCCTGGCTGACTTTTACTGAATAACTATGAATCTGATTTTCCTTGCTATGCATCCTTTCTTAAGAAGTTTTGCCAAACGTAAAAGGCAGGGCTCGATTTACTAAACTCGCTGTTTGTGACATTTAAGCTTTGATTTAAAAATAAATTTAAAAATTCAGAGAAAATTATATAGAAAATACATTTTAGGGAGAGCTGCACAGAAATATGAATGATTTGAAATAGGTATGAATTAGTACAGAAAAGAGGAAAAGTCTTTTTTATTTGCTTACATCACAGTTCCGGCGTGGGGTAGAAGAGGTTGTAACCCTATACTTCTACTAAGTCTAAGGGGTCCTTTTATTAAGGTGCGCATTTAGCACGCGCTAAATCGGTTAGCGTGCCTTAATAAAAAGACCCCTAAGTATCTTAATAAAAAATTTGGCTCGCAACTTAGCCTATGTTTTAGATTTCGGCCTCTTATGTGATTCAGTTTGACACCCCTGCTCTACAGTGATGGTGTCAATGGATAGCAATATTTTTGTGTGGTCATAACTTACTAAAAGATTAGCACATCTGCCGCAGGGCCTATAGGAAGAAAGTGGGTCCTGTGGCAAACAGGATGAACTAATCTTTAGTAAAAGACCTCCAAAATGTTTTATGCTGGATCAGTCCAAGGTCCATTGAGCCAACATCCAATCTTGAACAGTGGCCAATTTGGGTCACTAGGAAGTACTCAGCAGATTCAAAAGAGCAGATCCAGCAGTGGTTTTCCTTAAGTCTACTTGGATGTTAACTGTTTACGGACTTTTTCTCGAGAAACTTTTGAAAATCCCTTTTATGCCCAGCTATGATAGATAAGTTGACTACATCATCTGGTAACAAATTTCACAGTTTGACTGTGCATTGCATGAAAATACACTTTCTATGATTTGTTTTAAATCCGTTACCCGTTTCGTGGAGTTTCTCCTAGACTGTGTACTAATTGAAAACAAGTCACACATTTAGTTGGTTCAAAATATGATGGCTATATAGTTCTTTTTCTCATTTCATCTTCTCTTTAAGACTAAGTCATGCATTTCCATGCTGCACATAATGCATATGGAGGAGAGTGTGGCATAGTGGTTAGATCTAGAGAATGACACGGGGAAAAAAATCTGTCCCCGTCACTGGCCCACCATCCTCTGCACCGCCCCGTCACCGCCGTTCCCTTCACCGCCCCATCACCGTCACCGCCATCCCTTTCACCGCCCCGTCACCGCCACTGCCATCCCATTCACCGCCCCGTCACCGTCCCCGCTGCATCCATATAAGCCTTAGTACTGTAATATTTAGCTTATTCCTTTCTTATAAATCAAAGTTCCTGCTGCTGAACTAGAGAAAGAGATGTTCAGCTGGCAGGGCTTTGTTTATAAATTTTTATCAACACAACTAATATACTATTTTATCCTAAAGCAAAAAATAAATAAATAAATATAATTTTTTTTTCTACCTTTGTTGTCTGGTTTCTGCTTTCCACATCTTCTCATTGAATTCCTTCCATCCACTGTGTGTCTTCTCTCTGCGTCTTCCATTTGCTGTTACTGTGCCTCTCCCTTAACCCCCCCCCCCAAATTGGTCTAGCACCCATCTTCTTCCCTCCGCTCCCGCATAGTCTGGCATCTGTCTTCTTCCCACTCTGTCTTCCACATTTCCCTTGGGGGTCTGTTCCTCTCCACCCTCCTTCAATGTCTGTTCTATTCCTTTCCACCACCACCCTTCCCTCCCTCCTTTACCATCTGTTCCTTTCTACTACCCTTCAGCTCCTCTCGCGTGGCCTATCTACCTTCCTTCCTCTTATTTTCATGGCACATTACAATGTAATTTGTGCAAGCCACTGGAGCCTGCAAGCTCGGTCCCTGTCCCATCCCCACAAACCATCTCGCTTCTGTGCTCCTATTTTCTCCATTTCTAATATCTCCCCTATGTATCTCTCATTGCCCCCCCTGTGTCCATATACCATCCCCATGGCATGTCCCCTTTATGTCTCTGTCCCTATGCCCCATGCACATAATTTCCCCTCTTTCTGTTACCTTCCTGTGTCCAGATTTCCTCTATCTTCCTCTTCCATACCAGTGTGTCTCTTCTTTTCAACCCCATCTAGCTTTTTTCCCTCTTTCTTCCCCCCCCCCCCTGCTTCTAGCATCTGGCTCACCTGCCAGTCCTTCCCTTTCTTTCCTGCTGTGGGTTTTTCTTTCCGACTTCATCCCCTTGGCCCAGAATCCTTTTCCCTTTCACTCCCTCCTTCCAATTTGAGCCGGGAACACTAGCGATCGCACGGTCCCCGCAGCCACTACCTGCCTGCCCAATCGATCCTAGTGTTTAGCCAGCTCTCTCCCTTCTCCTCACCTTAGTTTATAGGTTTTCTTTTTCGGCGACCTGCACGCGCGGCTGCTCAGTGTTCAATCTTATGCTCTGCTGCAACTTCCTGTTTCCGGTTGCGTCAGAGCAGAAGATCGAAACTGAGCAGCGGGTGCGCGGCTCTCTGATAGCGTGCGGGTCGCCGAAAAAGAAAATCTACAAACTAAGGTGAGGAGAAGGGAGAGAGCTGGCTAAACACTAGAATCGATTGGGCAGGCGGGTGTGAGCTGTGGGGACCGCGCGATCCTTCATGCCTCACTGCGGGGACAAGACCATTCACCGCCCCGCGTGCGGGGAATGGCCTTGTCCCCGTCGCCGCAGCGACTGCTAGTTTTCTTCCCCGTTTTCGGCGGGTGACCCGCGGCTAAAATGCGGTGGCCGCGGGTAAACCGCCACCGTGTCATTCTCTAGTTAGATCTACAGCCTCAGTACCCTGAGGTTGTAGGTTCAAACCCTGCACTGCTCCCTGTGACCCTGAGCAAGTCACTTAATCCTCCACTGCCCTAGGTACATTAGATAGATTGTGAGCCCATCAGGACAGATAGGGAAAACGCTTGAAGTACCTGTATGTAAACTGCTTTGAGTGTGGTTGTATAACTACACAAAGGTATACAAGTCCCAATCCCTCCCCCCCTTCCCATATGAAAACCAGTAAACAAAAGGCCATGCTGAAGAAACAGAGCATCACTTGTCTAACTAGGAACTCTGCAGTGTTCCATCTTTATGAGGGATAAAATGCCCCTTTGAAACTATTAAAAAAGTTCACACCACCCAAATTGCAGGGGTTCTTAATTTGAGTTTCATGGATTAGCTTCTAGGGGTTGGTGAACCAGGTACAGACAAAAGGAAAATTCTTCTTCAACTTCTTCCTGTTACTTTTAACAATCTGCCTGAAAAATATTCTCTTAATAAATTGTGTTAAGGAAAACTAGAAATGGAATTTTAAGCCTGAAAGATGCCGAGAATCACTACGTAGCAAGTGATGAGGAAAAAGCAGATGCACTAAACAAATACTTCAGTTTTTTGTTCACAGAAAAAATCCTGGAGGAGACTGAAGTCGGTTACCAAAGCTATACAGGGGAATGGAGTAGATATTGTACTGTTCATGGAAGAAAAGTGTTTATTAGCAACATGAAAAACTGAAAATGGACAAAGTCATGGGGCCGGATGGGATACATGGGAGCCCAAAGAGATCCTGGCTGGTCTTCAAATATTTATTTTCTTTAGAGATGGGAGAGCATCCAAGGGATTGCAGATAGGCAGATGTAGTCCTCCACAAAAATGGTGACAAAGAAGTAGGAAACTACAGGCTGGTAAACCTTACTTCAGTGGCTGGAAATAGTAATGGAGATACTACTGAAGAAAAGGTTAGTGAAAATCTTAGAATCCATTGGGTTATAAGATCCAAGGCAATGTAATTTCACCAGAGGAAAAATCATGTCAAACATATCTGATTTCTTTGACTGGGTAACCAGAGAGCAGGAGAGAGGACATGCACTAGAACAGTCTGCTTGGATCTCAACAAAGCCTTTGTTACACAGTTCATGAAGATAACAGTCTTGAGAAACCTTTTGGAACAGACAATGGCTCAGTCGGGCTAGGAATGGTGGCATAAGTGAAGGAAGATGGGGGTGGCCATGGTTCCCAGCTACTTTAAGAGCTGAGGCAGGCTGCAGCACAGATCCAGCACTGGTCACAGTGAGTAAGGCTGTTACAGCCTATGTGGAAAATCAGGGGTGGGGGTGTCTTTAAAAGCCTTTTTCGTTTTTCTGCCCCTTCCCTTAAGGTTCCTCTCCCCCCAAAATCATTTTTTCACTACTTGTTAACTTTAGTTAAGGCACTTTGGAGCTTTTTTGGTGTCAAAAGCTGCCACAGTGACCATATTGATGTCCCAATTTTTTTTTTTAAGTTCTCCAAAACCTTCAAATCAACAGCACCTCACATGTTCACCAAGATAATGGTGGTGGTAGCTGCACATCTATGCAGAATGGGCTTGCAGGTCCATCTATATCTGGACTGGCTGATCAGAGCTTTGTCATTCCCAGCAGGAGAACAACAGTGGTTCACATGGTCCAGGTCCTGCTGAGCTTGGGTTGGATAGCTGGAATACCTGGGAGTTTTCTTCAAAACAGCAGAAGGATGTGTCTATCTTCCAGAGACACACAGACAGAAGCTTTGCACCCAGATAACAAGCTTGTTAGATAAGCCAGCTATGACCGCATGGCACTACCTTCAAGTGCTAGGCAGCCATGATAGACATGGTCCCGTGGGCAAAGGCTCACAAGTGTCCTCTCTAGAATGCGCCATTTCCTAGCAAAATCTTACCAGTGAAGATCTCTCCATCTCCTCTCACAGCACCTCTTCTGTGCTGGGATGTGAGAGGCTGATATGTACAGACAGGGAGAGGGACCTTGAAGTGATAGTGTCCGAGGATCTGAAGGCAACAAAACAGTGTGACAAGGTAGATAGCTGTAGCCAGAAAGATGTTAGGCTATTTAGAGGTGTACCTAGCAGAAGAAAGGAGGTTTGATGTCCCTGTACAGGTCATTGGTGAAGTCCCACTTGGAGTACGGTATTCAGTTTTGGAGGCCATATCTGGTTAAGGATATAAGAAGACTTGAAGTAGTCAAGAGGAAGGTGACGAAAATGGTAGGGGGTTTGCACCAAAAGATGTATAAGAGGAGACTTTAATATCTGAACATATATAGAGGAGAGAAGGGACAGGGGTGATATGATACAGAAGTTTAAATACTTGAATGGTATTAATAGAGAACCAAATCTTTTCAAGAGAAGGGAAATTGGTAAAACTAGAAGCATAAATTGAGGTTGCAGGGTGGTAGGAGTAATGTTCGGAAATTCTTTTTCACAGAAAGGGTGGTGGATGCCTGGAATGCCCTCCTGAGGGAGATGGTGGAGAGGAAAATGGTGACAGAATTCAAAAAAGCATGGGATGAACACAGAGGATCTCCAATTAAAATATGAATGGTCTAAACTGAACTACGGCCGGTACTGGGCAGACTTGCAAGATCTGTGTCCCATATATAGTAATTTGGTTTAGTTTGGGCTTGGGAGGGCTTTGATGGGAGCACTAGCAACTTGGGACACAAGGACAGTGCTGAGCAGACTGTCACGGTCTGAATCCCATAAACCACGAGATGGTTTGGATAGGCTTCAGTGAGCTTTGACGGCAACTCTAGTAGTTGGAACCTAATGACAGTAACAGGCAGACTTCTAAGGTCTAGGGTCCAGAAATAATAACAACAACAAAAAGATGACATTTTAATTTAATCATGAAATTGTAATGTGTGTAATTATAAAGCAGACTGGATGTCATACTGCGTTATCACTTTTTTGTGGCTGTTCTCTGAACTTTTTCTAGTTTTGTTGTACCCTTTTTGAGATGAGGAAAACATGTGGATAAAGGTGAACCAGTTGATATTGTGTATTGGATTTTCAAAAAGCATTTGACAAAGTACCTCATGAAAGCTTCTGAGGAAATTAGAAAATCATGGGATAGGAGGTAATGTCCTTCTAAGGCTTGAGAACTGGTTGAAAGACAGAAAGAGTGGGTTTAAATGGTCAATATTCTCAATGGAGAAGATAAATAGTCAGATTCCCCAGGAGTCTGTGCTGGGACTGCTGCTTTTTAATATATTTATCAATGATCTAGATATGGGAATAACTAGTGAGATAATTAAATTTGCTGATGACACAAAGTTGTTGAATTGCAAGAGGATTGCGAAAAATTGTAAGAGGACCTTGCGTGACTGGAAGCCTGGGTGTCAAAATGGCAGATGATGTTTAATGTGAGCAAGTGCAAAATGATGCGTGTGGGAAAGAGGAACCCAGACTATAGCTATGTGATGCAGGGTCCACGTTAGGAGTCACTGCCCAGGAAAAGGATCTAGGTGTCATAGTTAAGGATACGTTGAAACCCTTAGCTTAATATGCAGTGGCTGCTAAAAAACCAAATAGAATGTTAGAAATTATCAGGAAAGGAATGGAAAACAAAGATGCAAATGTTATAATACCCTTGTATTGCACCTCAAATACTGTGTACAGTTCTTGTCGCCGAATCTCAAAAAAGATATAGCGGAATCACAAAAAGGTACAGAGAAGAGCAACAAAAATGTTAAAAGGGATGGGATGACTTTCCTATGAGGAAAGGCTAAAGTGGCTAGGGCTCTTCAGCTTGGAGAAGAGATGGCTCAGGGGTTATAAGATAGAAGTCTATAAAATAATGAATGGAGTGGAAAGGGTAGATGTGAATCGCTTGTTCACTCTTTCCAAAAAAACTAGAACTAGGGGACATGAGATGAAGCTACTAAGTAGTAGATTTAAAACAAACCAGAGAAAATATTTCTTCACATAACATTGTAATTAAATTCTGGAATTCATTGCCGGAGAATGTGGTGAAATCAGTTAGGTTAGCGGGGTTTAAAAAAGGTTTAGATAAATTCCTAAAACAGAAGCCCATAAGCCATTATTAAGATGGTTTGGGGAAATCCACTGCTTATTCCTAGGATAAACAGCATAAAATCTGTTTTGCTACTTGGGATCTAGCTAGGTACTTGGGTCTTGATGGACCTTTGGTCTGTCCCAATATGGCAATTCTTATGTTCTTACTAGGGTGGTGACTCAAATCAGAACCCAGCATTTTGTACCCATATTTGGGATTACTTTTCCCTCTGTGTATCACTTTGTAGTTGCTCACATTAAATTATATCTGCCATTTAGATGCCTGATCTCCTAGTCTAACAAGATCTTTCTGCAAATCCTCACAATACTCTGTTTTAATGGTTTTGTATAATTTTATATTATCCACAAATGTCATCATCTCACTCTACTCTTTTTTTCAGATCATTTATAGATTTGTTACACAGCACAGGACCCATATAGATCCTTTGGGGCAATCTACTACTGACTCTTTAGTCCTACTATGCTTCATTTATTTTAGCCAGTTTCCAATCAAAAGGACACAGCCCCCTTTTCCATGATACCAATTTCCTCTCTACAGATTGAGTTCTCTGCCAAGGTATTGGGAGTTTTTCTTGACTTCTCTCTCTTTTTTAAAGATCAAATTAACTCCGTGGTCAAGAAATGTTTTTTTTCATCTACATATGCTGAGGAAGGTTAGACATCTCTTTCATCATTGTCACTTTTCCACCTTAGTTCAGGTACTAGCAACGTAATTAAAAGCAGAAGGGTAGGTTTAGAAATTTAGGCTTTTAGGTATAATGTAGCGGAAGAGCTAGCGCCACCCCTAAAATCTTATCTAGCTGACACAAGGTTTGCTACTTTTGCATCAGGCAGGCAAGTTACCAAGCAACTGTCATGCCCACAAAGCAATCCAGGTATCAACATGCTTAATGATTGCATTGTCAACTACAATGACCATCCTAATCTTTCCCTCCTGGGCACATGCCTCTGGAGAGATCTTCTGTGCAAAAGAAAATTATATCATTTAGATGCTCAGAAAATGCTGAACTCCTAAATTTATGCTCCTAAATTAGGCTTACAAATTTGTGCCCTATATTCAATCAAATTTATGAGCATTAGTTTTCAGTTGAAAATTTATCTTAAGAGTCTTAAAAGTTAAGCTTATAAATTTAAGCCTAAAGCAAGCAAGAGTAGTCGTCTCTGCAGACAATAAGACCAAGCAAAGAGCAGTAAAAACCAAAAGAAAATACAGTGGTACCTTGGATTACGAGCATATTCCGTTCCAGGAGCATGCTCGTAATCCAAAATGCTCGTTTATCAAAGCGAGTTTCCCCATAGGAAATAATGGAAACTCGCTTTGATGCGTTTCCCCCCCCTACAAGAACCGGCATTGCTCCACCCGGAGGCCCCCCCTGCAATCCAGCACCCCTACCCCCCCCCGCAATTCGGCACCCCCCCCCCCTAGCTTCTTACCCTCATCTGGGCACCGGCATGTCCAGTGCTTGGTGCTGGTGCCCGAAGATCGGCCTCCTCTTCTGCTGGCCTTGAGCATCTGCGCATGCTCAAGGCCTGCGAGTTCATGTTCTGAACGTGAACTCGCAGGCCTTGAGCATGCTCAGATGCACAAGGCCCAGCAGAAGAGGAGGCCGATCTTCGGGCACCGGCACCAAGCACAGGACATGCCGGTGCCCAGATGAGGGTAAGAAGCGGCGGGGGGGGGGGGGTGCCCGATTGCGGCGGGGGGGTGTCCAACTGCGTCGGGGGGGGGGGGGCCGGATTGCGGGGGGTGGCGCTCGTAAATCGAGCTGTGCTCGGTTTCCGAGGCACCGATTTTGCAAATGTTTTGCTCGTCTTGCAAAACACTCGCAAACCGGTGCACTCGTAAACCGAGGTACCACTGTAATGGATAATTCAGGAATCCGAAGGACAAACAAGATAACAATTTTATTGATAATCTCAAATTCACAAAGCTGCCCAAATTAGTGCCCCTTTTGTAGGGCACTAAACGAAAAGGTAAAAAAAACAAAAAAAAAACAAACCAACTTGAGCACTGAGGCAATTCTGTAAGTGGGCACTTCAGTCTAGGTGTCTTATAGCCATGCAGTGAGAACCTAAATGCCCAGATTCGGTTATAGAACAGTAGTGCAGCTGGTATTAACATGCCTTACACATTTAGGCACCAGCAATTATACCAGTCATAGACCTGATGTAAATGCAGGCACCCAGATAAGGCACATTTTCTACAAGCTGCACATGTAAAGAGGCAGCCCTGGCCATGCATGCCCTTTTTGTATTTACATGCTATGCCACTTGTGCACACTGTTACAAAATAGCAATTAGGTGCTCTGCTTCAACTCGCATGCATAAGTTTACACTTGCCCACAAAGGTGACAGTGTTCGGTACCCTTAGATGCTCAAGTGCCATTTAAAGATAGGTGCCCTGTTACAGAATTCTGCCCTGCAATGGCGAAAAGAAGCAAGCGCTTCAATAAAGACAGGCCAGGCATTTGCTTCTTTTTGCCACTGCAGAGCAGAATTGCCCTTCTATGCAGTTTAGATTTGGAATCAGCACAGAGTAGTGAGCAAGGGAATGTGACCCTGATAATTAGCCTGGTCCCAGCATGTTGCACTGAATCTAATTTGATTTCATCCCAAGTAAAGGACTGTTACTCACCTTTAATCGATATTTTCCGTAGACAGTACTATTGATCAGACACACAAGTGACTAATGTCCTTGCTCATTGTCAAAATGGAACAACGCTCCCAGAGCTCAGAACTAAGTGTCAAGTTCTGAGCATGTGCAGTCCTTCCCACATGCAGCCTCTTTTACTCACATAGCTCCAGTAGTGCAGGTCTTAAGAGGTGGACTGTGTGCCTATCAATCCTGCTGTCTATAGAAAACATTCATTACATACGAGTAATAAAGCTTTTTCTATCAACAGGCAACATTGATTCAAGTATATAACTGAATGATTCCCCAGCTTTTGATCGTTTCAGAGGCAACTTGAAAAGCTTCCTATTTAAAGACGCTTTATAACATCCATTATTAGGTTATTTTTCTACCAACTACATTTCCTCACTTCCAATCATTCTTTGATTCCTTCATCTTTCTTATCCCCTCCACCTGGCTGTTTTTACCTTAAATGTGCCACTGTCTAATCTTATATTATATTCCCTCTCTGTCTCGGTCTATCTGTTTGTATTTGAATATTGTAATTAATCAAAATGTTTGAAAGTACTATCATCTCTGTACCCATTTTAAGTTTGTATAGCGCTTAGAAAGTTTGGTAAGCGATATACTCAAATTTTAAATCAAACTTGAAAACTTAAAGCTATTTACTTCTCTTTATTATTGTCTATTATTCAGGAGTAGCCTGCTGGAGAAAAAAAAAGTGAAAGATGCACATAGTCCGGTTGACTAGCATCCCTTAACCAAATGCACTCTCTCTGAATGTGGACTAATCCAAGCAGTAGTGTGATGTAAAGGTACGAAGTGGGACCCAAGTTACTGCTTGGGAAGCAGACTTTAGGAGACCCACAACAGCTGCAGTGGCTCCAATTTGATGAGATGTAATTTTACTGATTATAGATGAGCACCTAAGAGAACAGGATGCTAGTCAATTTGTTTTAAGTTCATTTAGCCACTGGAATGACAATTCTGAAAGTCAAATGAGACAAAGCTGTGTGGATTTAGTTGGATTCAGTTTTTCTGAGAGCCTAGCTGCAATCCTGAGTGTGGAGGATTTCTCATGTAGATTTTTATCCCGTTTTGGATAGAATATTGGACATTCTTTCCTTATTAACATGAAAAGATGAAAGGCATGACTGATAATATAAAGTTATGGGAGCTCACATTGTACATATAAATTTGTGTGGAGATTATATGTGTTGCCACTAAGGGCCTGGAAAGTTGACCTAAAAGATAATAAGTGCCAGCAATGGGATGTTACTTCGATTCACATGTTCGGGCACTGTCTGGTTATTCAGAACTTTCAGCTTCAATTAGTAGACATGTTCTCTCAACAATGGTCAAAAAGGATTTGCCCATCACCAGCTATTTTTATTTGAAAAGTTTACTGTAACTTTTCCTTTTCCTCCAGGCATGAAGGGGTATCTTAAATGAGGGTGGATTTGGGGTGAAAGTTAAAAAGCTATGTTTATAATATATTGCATAATATAGTATAATGTTTTCTGGTTGAGAATTTGATGAAGGGTGGGTGGGTGGGGATTTTTTATACTATTAGATTTGTGTTAGATATTACAGTGCTATATTGGAATTATTTATGATACATTTTTGTGCACTTGTTATTTGAGTTAAAAATGAATAAAGATATTAACAAAAAAAAAAAAAAAGCTTTGTTGATGGCAAAAAAGACAATTTTCTCTTTATGGATGTCTCTAGATGCTCCTAGTGTCTCACTGTGGCACCTGTGGAATTTCTTTGTTGAAACTGGAGCAGCTGGATATCCAGGATCTTTTATCAGTATGAGAGATGCCTTTTCATAGAGTATGGGAGCGGTTTTGGAGTACTCTTACTCAGACCGCTGAAAGTAGACTTTTGAACACTCCATAATGGACTTATATAATAGATAACCTGTTGCACAGAAATAGCAGTATATCAAGCACTGAATAAACATATTCATAAAGATCTGAGTAGACTCATGGAGAAGTAGTGCCGTATTGGTGGGAGGGGAGAAATCTCAAAATCTCTGTGAACTAAGGAGAACAATGATGAATCTGATGAGTTCTAATACTGGAAGCTATATCAGCTTTGGCATTTTGTGGAATTATTCTTGTTTCTGTTCATGTGATGGCTCAATAAACATGATTAAAGATAACATGGCAAGGTGGTAGTAGTTAGGTAAGGGCTTGTGATGACATCAAAGAACTTCTAGATAACTAAGATCTAACTGCTATTAAGAAGCGTAACAGTGCAGATTCCATTGGTTCACAAGATAGATTCATCAGAGATGTAAGGATGAGGTTAATGTCCCAGGGTACACAAATGGGGTCACACGTCTGCAAAAGATGATCTGACATGAAGCAATTCTCATGAACATAGAAGGACAGGCTATTGGGAATTTAAGTGTACCAACCAGAGTGTGATAAGGCCAAGAGGACACCAACTTATATTGATGGTGGAGATTTGGAGCCCTAGATAAAAAAAATGGTGTCCAGAGAATGGTGAATAGGAACATGACCATTTATGAAGCACTGAATAAAAATCCTCTTCCACCTAATAGGAAAAGGCAAAGGTATGTTAGGAGGATGATTTTCTTACAACAAATAACATACTTGAATAGGCATTGATAGTCCTAGGATTGGAGAACAAACACTGTTCAGTTTCTACACCGAGTGCTAGGGGCAGGGATTTGATATACTGCCTTTCTGTGGTTACAATCAAAGCAGTTTTACATGTTATTTACAGGTACTTATTTTGCACCTGGGGTAATGGAGGGTAAATGACTTGCCCAGAGTTACTAGGAGCTGCAGTGGGAAATGAACCCAGTACCCCTGGTTCTTAGGCCACTGGACTAAAGCTACTTCTCCCTTCCCAAGAGTTTCCCCTTATTCAAGGTAGGAAAAGGGTACCACATGTACATGTCACCTTTCTCTGTATCTTATCTAATTCCGCTATATCTTTTTTGAGATACGGCAACCAGAATTGCACACAATATTCGAGGTGCGGCAGTCTCACAGAACAATACAACGGCATTATAACATTTTCATCTTTGTTTTCCATTCCTTTTCTGGCTACAGGATTATTTCCTACTTCACCAGGGTGATGCTCTCCTTTTAGGAGACCTCCCTCCTCCAAGGCAGCATAGAGTCTGCCAGACTGAAGGTGGGACTTCTCAACAACAACATCCCTGTAGGTCTCTCCTCTATGTGCCTCTCAGCTCCTCCAAGTCTGCTACTTTAACCTTGTGAGATTGGACCCGTCCCGAGTGCTAGAATCTCTTTGCACCAACTGGGAGCTAATCAAACATGTTCACTGTTGTTCTTAAGTAGTACAAGGAGGTGGACAGAACATTAGCTGAAGCAGCACGTTAAAAGGGTAATGAAAGCTTAGAACTTAGTTAACTTTTCCATTCCATTAACTTGTGTGCCCTATTCAATCCTACTTGTCAACCACAAAAAAGGAACTTTTAGCCTTTTCCAGACAGCAGCACTACTTCAAGAGCTTGGGGAAAGCTGCTCTATCCCAGCAACATGCTACATGTATATCTGACTTAATCCTGCTAGGAACTTTCTATCTTTCTTTCCAGATAGCTGCACCAGTCCATATTTCTATATGGATTTAACTACACAGCTGGCTTCTATTATATACCTGGTCTTGTCAACCAGTAAGTGTGTTCAGTTGTCTGTCACAGCCCCAGGAAAATAAAGATTAATCATTAAGGATAAAATGAGACTCTTACCTCAGCTTTTACTATTCTATTCACAATGGTCTCCAGTGTTTCTGGTTTACTGCATTTCACAACACCTTCAAAATACTGTGAACGGTGTTGAAGGGCCTGGGTAACGGTAATATCTAGATTATTATATGTCTTCTCAGCAGCAAGATTCTGAAATAAATAATTTTACATCCATAAATTTTCATCATAAGAACTTTACTGCTAAAGCAGAGGGGAAAAAAAATCTTAGGTGAAGGAGAAGCAGCAAATATTTTAAAAGAATTAGTCACAATTTGTGTTACTACGAAGCACAGAATTTGGGCTGTGATGTTAGTCCACATGGATATTAGGGTGGTCTATAAGTACACTAAAACTGAACCTTATCAGAACATGCCTCCACAAGACTGAATATGTTCTACCTCAGGTAGATAAGATATGATTAAAATTTCAAGTAGTTTGGGACAAATGTAGAGGTTGCTTGTGGTCCTACAAGGTCCTACATTATTCTCATAACATGGCTGGCTATTCATAACAACATGGTAATGTGGTTAGAAACTGTTACAATTAGCCATCGTATCACCTTCAAGGTGATACTATTAGTATTTAAAACATTAACCTTTAATGAACCCCAATTCATAACCAGAATGTTAATCCCCCATAATACCTCTCGACTTCTCCGGTTGACCTTCCAGAATCTCTTAGCTATCCCTTCCTTGAAAATAGTAGGCACCAGAAGACACGATATGTTTTCCGTAATGGGTCCCCAATGGTGGAACTCATTGCCTCAATATATTAAAGATGAAAAAGACCTTACTTCCTTTAAAAAAATCCTTAAAATCTTATCTTCTTAAAGACGCTTTTAACATTTAAATTTTAGACATGACATAACGTCTTCAGGTTTTAACTCTTTCCCCATCCTATTGTTTTTCTCCTTCTTTGTTTATTCCCTCTAAGAAAAAATTTGTAACTTTTCCCTTCTTTCCCCCTTGATTCACGTTTCTTTTATTTTTAAGAATTATGTTATTTCGTTAGTCTTTTTTGTAACCTACTTCTTTTTTAGAATGTTGTACATCGCTTAGTAAATCGAATAAGCGATTCATCAAATAATAATAAAAACTTGAAACTTGATTGGCTGGATACTAAATAGATATTCTTTGAAGCTGCTGTTATTGACAATAACATTTGTATTGTTATTTGAGTAACAACAATTTAGTACTGCTGCAAAGCAGAAAGTTACTTGAAAACAGAGTTGATGTCATATTTTAGGACAAAAACTAAGTTGTAAGAATGTCCGACTAGAAGCAGTGCTGAAGTATGGCTGCTAGGAAAGGGCACTGATGAACTGTTCAGTTTACATCTTCCAACCAATGGCGATGCTCTTTGATTGATGATGTACCTATACACTGACAAAAAGGCTGCTTTGAAAGTGGTGGCTCATCTGGCCATGATCAAGGTCTTGGAAATTTGACAGCGTGCAAGAATACCATGTTAGCAAATAGACTCGTGCATGTGCATATTGATGAAGCTTTAATATGAATATGAGAAGCTAAAAAAGAATGTCTTGTCCATCTTTTTGATGATGCTACCAGTGACGCATTAGTTGCAATGAAAATCAAAGACTGTCCCTCTGGTTGAACTCCAAGATTCAAATTGGCGGATTTAAGGTCATCTGGAAGTATTGGATGATGTTATTTCAGATGGTAAGCTGCTTGATTTTTCACAATTGCAACACAAATTCGGTCTTAATAAATCACAAAACTATAGGTGGTTGCAGTTGAAGCAGGCCATTCAGGTTGGGTTCCCTGAATGGAAAAATCTCAGTAATCAGTATAGTTTGCCACTCTTATGCTTTCAGGTGGACTTCCTGGGACATCAGGTATAAATTAATATCTGGATTTTTAAATAAGAAACCAAAAACTGGTTTTCAGGACAATTAGAGCACTGAGATCAAGCATCAAATTACTGCATCTCAATGGCCACGTATTTGGGCTTGGAGGATGAGATGTACAGTGTCTGCATCTATGAGATAAACTTGTTTTTTTCTGTTACATAGAGCATTTTGTTTGCAGAAGTTAGATAGCTCTAAATCTAACAGATGCTGGCACTGTCATCTTGAAGTTGGGACATTAGATCATTTGTTATTCTATTGTCTATTGATGCTTGCTTTTTGGAAATCAATATGGGGTCAAATAAAGTTTGTTAGATAATCCGTTGGCATTATCCTATAACACCATATTGTTTGGCATGTCAATGAGGGCTAAGAGCCAAATATCCTCTAATAACAAGCTTCTACTTATTATGACAGGGGTTGCTATACAACAGATAACGAATAATTGGAAAAATTGGGATAGGCTGAATTATAGCTTTTGGTGGAATTCTTTGTGTCATATATTTAAAATGGAAAGGGTAATTGCCATGCAGCAGGGAAATTTTAGGTTATTTGGGAGCCATTAACAAGATATTGTAAAGATTTAAATTACTGCATAGAATAAATATTAATTTTTTTCCCCCTTTTGTTCATACACGTCCAGGGTGGGGTGGGAATATTTTATGATTACTTATGCTTATGAATAATTGTTGGGTATGAGGGAGGGGGGATATTTGATGCAATTTAGAATTTGATGATATATTAAGTGTTGTTAAAGTATAAAATGATTGTATTCTCTTTTACACTTATTGTGAGTTTTAAAAATGAATAAAGATTTGAAAAAAAAGAAAATCAAAGACGGACAATTTCTAATCATGCAAAAGCAAGTTATTTCATCATGCAGCTTGGTCAGCATTGACATTGTACTTGCAAAGGAGGATAGAAAGAGTGAGAATAAGTTTGCAGTTAAAGCAGAGGCAGAATTTCTCATCAATAAAATCAATAAAGATTTAAAAAAAAAAAAAAAAAAAAAGCAGAGGCAGAAAATGTCATTGTCAGTAGAGTTCTACAAAGCCAACTGCTGCTTCTCTCCCTCTGACTAGTGGATTATCTGATTCCAAGAATATTGTTGAAGTTGACTAACAGTTGTTCAAATTCAGATGCCAACGGTGAACATCCTGAGGTTGCCAGAGCATTAGATCATGTTTATTTGCCAGACAGGGGTGGCACATTTGACATTGGTGCTGTTCCTAAAGCACTTGGCCATGATGTAAATGAAATGATATTGACAAGCAGCTCATCCTGACGTTTATGTTACAAGAACTGTGAGCAGCCACTCTGAAGGATGAATTCCCTGATGAAACAGAAACTCCATTATTGCTGCACTGGGATGGAAAACTCCTCTTGGACATTACTGGAAGTAAAGAAATGGTCAAATGAATTGCAGTACTCGTCACTGGCAATGGAGAAGAGGTTACTTGGAGTTCCAAAATTTGGCTGTGGAACTTGCAAACAGCAAGCTGAAGCCTCTCATATAGTGCTTGACAAGTGGAGTTTTTGGAGATGAGTCTGGGGACTGGTGTTTGATACCACTGTGAGTAATACAGGCCTGAAGAATGGTGCATGCATCTTCATTGAACCATCAGTAGGACAAGTTAGCATGGCTTGCCTGTCATCATATGATGGAACTGGTGTTCGGAGACATCATTACCCAATTATTTGGAGTTAGTAAAGGACCAGATGTACTGTTCAAAAGATTTTAGCAAAATTTGCCATATATAGACCAGGACTCATATGATGTTTGATAAATCATATAGGGTTGGGGATGCAGATAAATCAGTCCTTCAGAAAGAAATTGCAACTTTCTGCAGAACATCCTTGAATATATCACACCCAACGGAAGACTACAAGGAACCTTTTTTCTGCTCTATTTATTTTTTCTTGGCAGCTGCCTAAATGCTGATAAAGTGTAGCAATGTTGAGCACCTGGGGTCTTCCACAATGCAAGGTGGATGGTGAAGGCCATCTACAGTATTAAGATATTTCTGTTCCAGTGGCAGTATTCTCTTACTGCCAAAGAAGGCAGGGCATCAAAGAAATGATTCTTTTATTTTCATCTATATCTTCTATTGGTATGAAGCACCAGAGGCCAGCTCCTACTGCGTGGCATTACCTTCAAGTTCTGGAGTCAATGGTAGCGACAATAGAGATGGTGCCTTGGGCAAAAGCTCAAATGCGTGCCTTTCAAGAGTCTTCTGTTTTGCTGGTCTCTTCAAATGGACTTGCTTCAGCAGCCACTTCCATGGAAGGCGGAGGTGTGAAACAGCTTGAAATGGTGGCTTCAGCCAGCTTCCCTCTTGAAGGGCATGCCACTGCACATAGATCTCTAGACGATATTGACGACCAATGCCAGCTTTTATGGATGGGGTGGTCATTGCAATGGGCATCCTGTAAAGGGCTGTTGGTTTCTCTCACAGAAAAAATGGTCAGTAAATCAACTAGAGCTTTGAGCAGTCCACCCGGTGGCTGCAGACAATGACATCATCCCTGGAAGGCAAGGCAGTCCAAGTCTTTTTGAACAATGCGACAGTGGATGTTTACATCAATCGGCAAGGAGGCACAAGAAGTGTTCTGTTGCACCTAGAGGTTCAACTGCCTCGATGTGTAGAAGCCTACTTGAAGGCGATCTCTGAAGCTCATGTAGCAGGAGTGAAAAATGTTCAAGCCAACTATCTCAGCTGGCAGACATTGGACCTAAGGGAGTGGTTGCTGTCCTCATAGGTGCATTTTTTGGAGGTGGGGATGCTCTCTGATGGATCTGATAGCATCAGCCATAAACCAACAAAAAAGTGGATAGCTTTTACAGCCAAAGAATCAAATCCAGAAGCACAGAGACCAACTTTAGCTGGAGAAAGAACTTTTGTATGCATTTTCCCCTGGGCCTATAAGTCAAGTCAATCACTGAATTGCAAATCATTTGGGTTTGGTAGTTCTGGTGTTGCCAGATTTGGCCCACATGTCATGGTATGCAGACTTGGTTCACCTGCAGAAGGACAAGAAGATCCCTGCAATCCAGTAAAAGAAGATTCTATCTCAAGGTCCAGTTCTCATAGAGAATCCGGAAAACTATGGGTTTTTGGCATGGCTCTTGAGTGGGCAAGCCTTAGTAAGGAAAGGTTATTCAGGGGTAGTCATCACTACTCTTCTTAGAGCAAAGAAGCCTTCAACAGTTGTGGCCTATGCTAAGGCCTGGAAGATGTTTTGACACTGGTGTGCCAAGGACAAAATAGTTGCTGTTAAGAGCTCCGATATCAGTGGTCCTAGCACTTTTTCAAGCAGGACTTGAGAAGGGCCTTGTGGTTGGTTCTCTGAATGTACAGATAGCAGGTCTTTCATGCTTCAGAGCTTGAGGGGAGAAAGTTTCTTTGGTCTCTCACTCCGATATGACAAGGTTCCTAAAGGGGGCTCTTCAGTTGCATCATCCACTGAAGCTATACTTCCCCTCCTGAAATCTTAATCTGGTCATTGAAGGGCTCAACAAGGCTCCATATGAGCCTTTGTAGGAGGCTTTCCTACTGGAGTTTACTGTTCTTGGTGGCAATTGCTTCGGTGAGAAGGGTCTTGACAAGGAGCCGTTCCTTGAAATTACAGAAGCAGGGATTTCTTTACTCATAGTCCCATCCTCTTCTGCCAAAGGTGGTTTTGGCTTTCCAAATCAATCAAAAGTCCTTTTGTCCACGTTTCATCCCACGGGGTCAGAGAAAAAGGACAAAGTATTGAAACTACTGGGCGTCCCTAGAGCTCTTCTTCGTTATCTGGAGGTTGGCAATGACTTTCATGTCTCAGATCACCACTTTGTGCTCACCAGCCAGGCCAAATGAAGAAAGACAGCGTCTAAGGCCTCATTATCTATAGGGATTAAACTGGCAATTTTGTCTGCATATATTATCTTTGGTACACTGCCACCAATCTCTTTGAGGGCACATTCCACCAGAAGCATGGCTTTGTCATAGGCAAAAGCTCAGACAGTTTCTCCTGAGGAGATCTGTAGGGCAGATACATGGTCCACTCTTCGTACTTTAATAAAGTTTTATAGAGTGGATGTGGCAGCCAGGAAGGATGCCACTTTTGGGTCCTCCTTGTTGAAGACAGGCTCAGTTGTCCCATCCTAAATTCAGGGAACTGCTTTTGTATGTTCCTAGTGTTGCACTAGAAAGAAAGATTAGGTTCTTTCCTCAATCTTCTTTCTTGTAAATGTGTCTTGTAGTCCTGAAGCCCCCACCCTATTGGTCAGTTTCATCTGCTTTCTGGAGCTGCTCATCTTCCCGCAAAAGCCAACCTTCCCACTTTCATCCTATCTGTCTTGTCTGCTCACAATCTCAAAGTCATCTTTTTTTAAGTTTTTTTTTTTTTTAAGTTTTATTAGGATTTTATATACCGCCTATCAAGGTTATCTAAGCGGTTTTACAATCAGGTACTCAAGCATTTTCCCTATCTGTCCCGGTGGGCTCACAATCTATCTAACGTACCTGGGGCCATGGAGGATTAAGTGACTTGCCCAGGATCACAAGGAGCAGCGTGGGGTTTGAACCCTCTCCCTCCTTCTCTGCCCAGATGCAACATACCGCTAAGACCTGCCACTTCTTCCTCTAAATTACCAAAACACGACCCCTTCTCTCCGAGCACACTACCAAAACCATTATCCGTGTCCTTATCAACTCATGCTTAGATTATTCAACTTGCTACTCTTAGGTCTTCCACTTAGCCATCTTTCTCCCCTTCAATCCATTCAGAATTTAGCTGCACGACTCATATTCCGTGAGAGCCACTATACTCACGTTATACCTCTCCTAAAGTCACTTCATTGGCTCCCCATCCATTTCCGATTACAATTCAAACTCCTCTTACTGACCTACAAATGCATTCACTCAGCAGCCCCTCATTAACTTTCTTCACTTGTTTCTACCTATGTTCCCCCTCTCAGTTGGTAGGTCCCTCATATCTGTGTCCTTCTCCTCCACTGCCAAATCTAGACTGCGTCCTGTCTTTCTTGCTGGGCTGTAGGCCTGGACAAACTGCTTGAATCCCTACAGTGGGTTCCGTCTCTGGTAGTATTCAAGTCCAAGTTAAAAGCCCACCTCTTCGAGGCTGCTTTCAACGCCTAACTCCTCTCACCTTGGGTTCTGCATCCCCACCCTATATGTTATGTCTGTCCAAGATAAGACTAAGCTCTTCTGAGCAGGGATAGTCTATTAAATGTCAAAATGTACTGCGCTGCGTACACTTTTCAGTGCTATAGAAGTGCTAAATAGTAGTAGTAGTAAATCTGGAACTGGTGAAATATTCTGCCAGTCATCTAAGGTAAGCTTTAATATGAAAAACAAAAACTATTTTTTGCCTGGTTACAGGCATTTAAGTGGCTACGAGCTCCACAGATGTTAGTGCTGGTTGCATACAGGTTGTGTCTTGGGTTTTATTAACTTTGAATGTTATAGTTCTTACAGAGCAGAACAGAAGCGTGTTGTCGGGGAGATTCCCCATACCCCTCCTTCTTATGTTTCCTATTATAGCAGTTCTTGGTTCCTTTGGTGCAAACTGAAGGAGCATGGGCCAGCCTACTAGGAAGGAGGTGAAGCTGAAAAGATATGAGACATCCTTCTGCAATCATCTTGCAGGTTCAGGGACATAACTCCAGCATTCAGGAGTACTAGACACATTTACAAGTAAGAATATCAAGGTAAGAACCTAATCTTTCTATCCAACTTGCCCCAAAGCCACACTGATGAATACTGACTGAATGTACATTTTGTATTTACTATGGAATGATTACATTAATTACCAGTCATCACTGAACATTACATAATAAATCATTAGGCCAACAAGCCTATTTTCAGCTATAAGTAAAAGTATATTTTAACTTTCTTTCCATGTGCATTTACTCACAATTCAGGTTGAGATGAAAAATTAATATAAATTCTGTACTTGCATTTTATGTTTTAATTAAAAATTGTTCAGCGCCCTCTAAATGTCCACCAAAAGGCTTATAATTTGGCACAGTTAACAGTGGCCAGACATATAATAATAATAATAATAATAATGTATTTTCTTGTATACTGCCCTACCTGTAGTTCTGGGCAGTTCACAGCAAGAGAAACTGAGACATTTCAGTGAAAAAATACAATACAGAAAACATTACTACTTTAAATAAAACATAAGTAAAAAACAGTTAAATTAAAATACAAATTGCTAGATAAAATAGATCATTAATATGCTGTTAAGAAAGTTAACATTTTTGCTTATCAAATAGGTAAGTTTTCAATAATTTCCTGAAATTAAGATAAGCAGGGGATTGGGTAATCAGAGGGCACATCTTATGGAGGTCATGTCCCATGAACTTGATTTTTTTTGGACCACCCTAATAGACATAAGTATCCAACAAATTGTAAGTCGTATCTTATTAGATTAACTTAACATACATATCACTAGCTTTCAAGTATTATCCTCTCTTTATTAGATCATTTATCAAATAAAGGGAAAATAATTCATACACTCATATAACAAAGATACTTACCTGTAGCAGATGGTCTCCGAGGACAGCAGAAATATATTCTCATATGTGGATTACATTTATGAACCCAGTGTGGACATTGCCAAGTATACTATCACTTTAAATCTTTGAGGCAGTGCCTACACAGCACACATGCAGGTGCTTTCCCACCATATGTCGACGTGCAGGACCATCAGTACAGTAAAAAAAAAAAAGCTAAGAAGCCAACTAGAGAGGGTGGGCAGGATGTGAGAATATATGCCTGCTGTCCTCGAAGAACACCTGCTACAGGTAAGTATCTTAGTTTTTTCCAAAGACAAGCAGATGTTATATTCTTACATACGTTATATTCTCACATTGGAACTCCCTAGTTGCCAGGATCATGACTATTGTGTTTTCCCGAAAATAAGATCTACCATGAAAATAAGCCCTAGCATGATTTTTGGGGTAGGTCCTAATATAAGCCTTACTTAGATAGGCTCCCTGAAGCCCCTCCTGAATGTCCCCGACACTCCCTTACTCCATCCCTCCTGACAATAGTGCTGCCCGATTCACCGGTGGCAGTGCTTTCTCCCCCCCCCCCCCCCATGTGCAGCAGCTTTCCTTCTCTCTCACTCATCCCCTTGCACAGCATCTTTCCCTCCCTCCCATCCCCACGCAGAACCCCGACGACCCTCCCACCGCTCTACAAATAAGCATCCACAAACAGCTTAGTTTTTAACAGTTTCTTAAAACTATAACGATCAGTACATAATCTTATATGTCCTGACAGCTTATTCCAGAGAGACACGGGTCCATGTAGCACCACTAATCAATCTAACTGCTGAATTCATTAATCCCTGTAGGGCTTTCCATTTTGCTTTAGTTAATCCTCAAAACAGAAAATTACAATAATCCAGCCTGGGAAAGGATCAAGCATTAAACTACTGTTCTCAAGTCATATGGCGTCAATAATTGTTTTAGTCTATACAGTGTACGAAGTTGTGCATAACCCTTCTGAATTATATTTATGATCTGTTTTCCCATAGTGCAGGGGTAGGCAATTCTGGTCCTCGAAAGCCGGAGCCAGGTCAGATTTTCAGGATATCCACAATGAATATGCATGAGATGGATTTGCATGCACTGCCTCCTTGTGATGCAAATCTATCTCATGCATATTTATTGTGGTTATCCTGAAAACCTAACCTGGCTCCGGCTCTCGATGACCGGAATTGCCTATCCCTGCCATAGTCAAAGCTGTATCCACTGTACCCATCTGTCACATGCATTGCTCTTCCTTTATTGAAGCATATGTGAATACTTAAATGATTGTGGCTGAGGGAGATTAATTTATCTGATATGCAAACTTCCAGAAATCTTATCCAAAATAATTTATAGAAATAAAACATGCGACCATACTTTATCATCAGCAGAATTTTTGTATGCCATTACATATTTCATTGTTTTCTTGCCTTTGCCTTCATAGTCTTAATGGATATAGGCTTTGGGGTGCTTTTATTATAAACAGCCCACAAAATACTTGCAGAAAATAAGTCAATCACATGAATATTTCACACCCACCTATCATACAGCAGATCTGACATCTGTTGGCATGTATTTTCTCGGGTCAATATTCAAAAGCACTTATCCAGACATCACCTCCTGCTATCTGGATAAATGCCACTGACTGGGATATTTGGAGGCATTACCCAGATAGTACTTCTGATTATTATCAAGTGCTCGAGAAGAGCCAGGGTAGTGATATTCAGTCTGCTATCTGGATGAGTTATCCAGATAATGGATTGAATATTGCTGCGATTCAAATACAGTAAGTTTCGGTGCTGTGTTATCCAGATAATCCTTACCAGCCACTATTTGGCTAATAGGGCTGAATATCCCAATAGTTTTTAGCTGCAGTAGCTGCTGTTTAAGACGACAACTGTTGCAGCTGAATACTGACCTGGCCATGTTTATATACTGGTCACTAACAATCATGTTCCAAAAACATATTTGTGCTGCCTTGCCAGGATTTTTAATCATTTAGTTTATTTCTAGTATCTCTTATGATAAAATCAAAGTGATCTGGGAAATTAGACACACTGTGAACATGATCATTGGGTTTGTGTGGGGGGGGAGGAGGGAAGGCCTCTGTATAAATGCCAAGAAGTGAGATGTCTTGTTAATGTTCAGTAGAACATACCAGAAAGCTTTGGAAACCTGTGATGTCATTGCTTTGACCCAAGCTCCATTAGATATCACCCATATAAGGGGGCTATACATCCTGACACTGAATCGAAAGCCAGGGACAGGCCTCAACGACGAGATGAAAGCATACAACGAGGGAGTCGTGAGGGCATGATGTCAAGAGATCAGCCAAGGGTGTATTGTTCAAAAAAGCCACCTTATTGATGGATATGCCACAATGGCACAATAGACTCAAAGTGACTTTTTTGAGCAATACACCCTTGGCTGATCTCTTGACATCCTGCCCTCACGACTCCCTCGTTGTGGCTATACATCTTGATCATCCTCCGAAAATTATATTTCTTTGGATTTTGCTCACACCTTTTTCAGCTGTAGTTCACGGTGAGTCACACTAGGTGTTTCCCTTGTCCCTATAGGGCTCACAACTGATAAAACCAAAGCTGTATATAGGACTTACAAAAATTATTAGCAGATATACTGAAACAAATGATTGTTTTTTTATTGCACATATTATACTCATACTAGGCTCATTTGGCATTCAGAACAGAAGTGGTTTTCATGAACTCTGTGAATTTACTGGCATACCTTGGGTAAAGACAACATATGCAGTGGTGATCACTGTATAATACAGATTATTATGAAACCTCAGCTTATTAAACCAGTTCGTACTACTCTAGTCTCCCTCCCTACATGGACATGATTTCTGGATGCCTTCTTTGCATTATCCCTGTGCACTAGCATGCATTACACATTAAATGGCAGAAGCAAAGGTAGAATATTGTAAGTTGAAAAAAAATGTGCAACCTACTAGTGAACACCTAATTGACAAGAACATGTATTTTGGAAAAAATAATCATTGCTTAATGTGTAAAAAAAAAAAAAAAAAAAAAAAAAGATTATACTTACTATTACATCAAATTTGGAATAAATATCTACAACTTTTCCTAAAAAAAGAAATATGCATGTTAATACAGATTTTTTACAAGGACAAAATTTACAACATAATTATCATGCTGGGTCAGACCAATAGTCCATGAAGCCCAGCCTCCTGTCTCCGACAAAGAAGAACCCCATTGTCCACCTGTCTAGTATTTGTTAATGAACCTGCTCTCTAGATACCTTATCTCAACCCTATTATAATCAGCCCTGACTTCATCCTCTGGCAACAAGCTCTGCAGCTTAACAGAATGCGTACTGAAACAATATTTCCTAAATATAAATATTTTTAATCCTAGTAATTCTTGGAAGAGTATAATATTTTGGCAAAAATGGTATGATATGTTCATGTTACTTAGACCCTTCTCTTAGTCTTGCCACAGCACTCTGAATCACTGTTCCCTCTAAGCTGAGCAAGAGTCCTCCACCTACAGTCCTGCCAGCGAGTGGTGCTGTTTTACTATCCCATGTTCAATAGTGAGAGACAAGCAAGCTCTGCAGGACTCCAGGGAAACTGTCTGCCCTAAGCAACTGAAAACAAAATATTGAAACACAGCACCCAACTGGTAGCAGTACAGTTGGAGTACTCCATCTCAGCTTAGAGGGAACGGTGCTACGGAATGGGACGATTCATCGTGGTTGTTTCATCGCAGGACGTTTCAGTGTGGCTGTGATGAATCGTCCCATTATGGGGAGGCTGGGTTTCATGGAACCTGCAGAGGGCAGCCAAAAAAACAGACGCAGAAGCTCCAGCAGCTGATCACCCCAGGGCCTGGTCTCGGATTCGACATAGCAGCTCCGGCGGCAGAGGGTGGGCACAGTGACACATCTTCTCCCTCCAGTGCCCAGGCTCCCCACCAGCCACCGCAGAAGTGAAGGATCGTGAACAGGGAGGAGAGGGAGAGAGCATAATTTGGGGGTGGAGGTATCACCCTCCCAAAATGTTGACATTTTTTGAAGGGGGGGGCTTCACCTCCCCAAACACTGAAATTGGACAATTTATCACTGCTAATTCATTATGCTGAAACAGCCACAATGAAACATCCTAGACCCACAGTGCTATGCATCTATTGTAGCTGGTGCAAGCCTGTGTCTACTTTCCTTAATAGAATACTAGTGTAACTGGGTAATATATATGCATGTACAGTATGTGGTTAGACATGAAAAGATATTTCAGCCAAAAAGCCGTTACATGTATTCTACAAGTTATGTATATAAATGTGCACCCTGCCCATGCTCCATCCAGAACTCACCCAGATATATACCTACCAACAAAATATGTGCTATTGGCCATATGTGAATATCTATAGAATAACACTTACATGTGTAAGCCAAAAGTGCAACTATGCCTTTCATTCTAAACATTTAGATGTGTTATAGGTATGTAAATGTCAGTGCCAATTTTATACAGTTATCCCCTTAGATACTGGGCTGCCTTTTATTCTGTGTACAGGAGTACCACAATACAAGTTTATCACAATTCACAAAGCTTCTATTTTCACCAAGACTAATAAATCCTTAACAGAGCTTGTGTTACGTTTTCTCAGTGAGTCATTTGTATAAGCATTTATAAATCAGCCCTTTGCACTAATTTTTCATGTGTTTGATGTTGTTTATGCAGAATGATGGTATTCAGAATTTAAATTACTTTGGTCTACTATACAAATATAAATGCACAGTTACGCAATAATGGAAGTGATATGGCGTAGGGATTATAGTCATGAGGTCTCAAGAAAGATAGTAGTCAATCCTCTTCATAAATCCAAAAACAAATAGGAAGCTGATAACGACAAGCTAGTCTGCCATAATGGTGCCACTATTAAAGGAAATGGTACTAGAGTGCTCTGAATCCAACAGCATGAATTCATCAGAGGCAAATTATGCCAAACAAATCTTTCTTTCATTGGGCAACCAAATAGTTAATTAGGAATGAACACTGAATATGGTATACCAGGATCTTATGGAAATGAGAAGGGTTATATAAATTGCACAGTATTTATTTTAAAAAAAATTTACACTTCTCCCTCCCTATTTGCGGGAGTTCCTGTGGTCTCACGAGACTACAACAGGGAGTTCCTATTGTAATCTCGTGAGACCACGGGAACTCACAGCGTGGCTCTGCACGGGGCAGGAATGTAGGAAGATCGCTCCTGCCCCGTGTCTCCGCTAGACCACCAAGTAAGATCCATGTTCCTGGAGCAGCTGCTCACCTCCTCCGCCTCCTTTAAGAGGATATGATATTAGGATGGGATTTGGCTTTGCAAAAATCATTAGATGTGGTTGCACCAGAAAGACACATCATGGTTAAACCAGAGTATAAACCTAAGCCATGGATAACTGCGCTCCTTAGACAGATGAGGCAGGAATTTCAACAGAGTGAAAGGGAATGGAAGAAAACTGGTGATTTTGATGATTGTGAGAATTACCAAATTAAACTGAAGGAATATATCTGGATATGTGTTGAAGAGAGGAATAAGTTCTTAAAAATAAGATCCATATGGCAATGCATAATACAAAGAAATTATTTCATATGGTACAATTTTTAATTAAATGTTACAATGGAACAGATGCAGAAGGCTTGGAATCTGATGATTATGTAAGATATATGAATGAGAATATGGAGAAATTATTTGGAACAGATGATGAATGCATGATGGATGAATTTTTAAATGATGTGGATGGGTGGGTGAATTCTAAAGAGGTGACTGAAGAGGTAAAATCTGTAGTATGGCAACTAACCCCAACACGATCAATATTTGAAACTTGTTCCATAAGTGCTTGTGAAGGGATTTCTATGTTAACAAAAACTGTTAATAAATCTCTTCAAACTAGAATTGCCCCCGATAGTTGTAAGATTGCAACTGTGAAACCACTACTGAAAAAACAAAATTTAGATTCAGAAAATTTAGGTAATTATAGACCAATTTCAATAATGCCAGTGGTGTCTAAAATTAATGAACAAGTGGTGTTAAGGGTATTGCAGAAAAAAAAGAATTGATTAAATATCAGCATGAGTTTAGAAATGGACGTGGGATTTGAGATATTAATGATATCAACTTTGGATCTGCTCTAGCGAGGCATAGATATGGAGAAAACATTTTGTATGATGTCATTGGATGTGTAAGCTGCCTTTGGCACAGTAGATTTGAAAATCCTGCTGTAAATAGGAGGTATAGTGTTGAAATGGTTTCAGTCTTTCTTCAGTGATCAGAAATTTGTGGTAAAGAGTGGCAATACATTATCCTCAGTGATGTTAATGAGGAGTACTACAGGGGTCCGCTTTATTGGCCTATTATTTAAGATCTATATAGCATCACTGGGGCAAGTATTAAAGAATCTTGATGTATATTATTGCATTTATGCAGATGATATACAGTTTTACTTCCCAGTCCAGACAAGGATTGAGTACGTGGTACAAAAAAGAATTGACAGATTCTATGGTAAAGATTTACGACTGGATGAATGAGAATAATACGCTTCTCAATTTGCAAAAAACTGAGGTTTAACTACTAACTTCCTGGCTTTTTGTAAAAGTTTTAAAATTTATTTTTTTCCCAGAATGGCCTTCCCAAATCTGGGCAGTTAGTAGCTTAGACATTATCTTTTCTTTATTTATTTTAAGTCATGGGTTCACAGCTATATGTTATTATTTTATGACTTGTTAGGTCTTGTATTAATTATGTATGTAATGCTGTTACTCGCAAAGATTTCAGATATGCGGGTTATAAATGTTTTAATTAAATAAATAAATAAACAAACAGTTATTACAAGTACAGGCGGTACAGCTGATAGATGTGAAACTGTCAATTCTTCCACAGATGAGATTACTGGGGAGAGAAGGTCCGTGCCAGCCAATCGCGACATGTTCTCGCGGCTCAGAGCAGGGAGGTAATTAAATGGAGCAGGTGGCAAGGTGGACGGGAGTGGACCGGAGGGGAGGAGGAATCGGTGGCGTGTCAGCTTGGGGTGGGGGGCAGGCAGTGTTCAGTGCAGCTTTAGGGGTGGGACAAAGGCTGGACGGCAGTGAGGGGGACATAGGGAAAGAGGGACAATTGCTGGGTCTAGAGAAAGAAAGAAAGAGACAGAAAGAGAAAGAGAGAAAGAGACAGAAAGAGAAAGAGAGAAAGATAGAAAGAGACAGAAAGAGAAAGAGAGAAAGATAGAAAGAGACAGAAAGGAAAGAAAAGAAGAAAGATAGAAAGAGAAAGAAAGGAAAGAAGAAAGATAGAAAGAGAAAGAAAGGAAAGAAGAAAGATAGAAAGAGAAAGAAAGAAAAGAAGAAAGATAGAAAGAGAAAGAAAGGAAAGAAAAGAAGAAAGATAGAAAGAGAAAGAAAGGAAAGAAAAGAAGAAAGATAGAAAGAGAAAGAAAGGAAAGAAGAAAGATAGAAAGAGAAAGAAAGGAAAGAAGAAAGATAGAAAGAGAAAGAAAGAAGAAAGATAGAAAGAGAAAGAAGAAAGATAGAAAGAGAAAGAAAGGAAAGAAGAAAGATAGAAAGAGAAAGAAAGGAAAGAAGATAGAAAGAGAAAGAAAGAAAGAAAAAGAGAGAAAAGGAAAGAGAAAAAGAAAGAGCGAGAGAAAGAAAGAAAAAGAAAGAGACAGAGAAAGAGGAAGAAAACAAAGGTAGGAAAAATAAGTGTCAGTTTTGATAATTTATGTCTGCTGTCTACATTTTGCACTATATTTGTCTATTTTTCTATAGTTGTTACTGAGGTGACATTGCATATTTTAGTCATCTGCCTTGACCTCTGAAAAAACCCAAATATAAATAATTAACATTTTCTCTGCGTACAGTGTGCTTTGTGTTTTTTTTAATTTTGTGGTTACCATTATGTATTAATAAAATTATATTGTGTGTATATGAAAACTGGATGCAAGAATTTGCATTACAATTAGTATTATTATTATGGGGGCGGAGTCGGGCTGAAGTTTGGATGGGGGTATTTGGTTGGTATTTGTTAGGCTTAGGAGGTACTTGGCTTGAAAAAGTTGAGAAACACTGGTCTATTGAATCAGTGAAGGAGATACATTATATGAAAACATGGTCTTCAGCTATTTCAGTGGCTGGCCCACAGTTTTGGAATGCTCTACTGGGTTCCTTGAGATTATGCAATAATGCAAAATCTTTTTTAAAAAGTTGCTGAAAACTCTCAAGTCTGCTGTCTCCCAACAATGCCCCCCCCCAATTTGTAGTTGAACAACGGGTTCTTTTTCCCTATATGCATGACTTTGCATTTTTCCACGTTAAAGCGCATTTGCCATTTGTTTGCCCAGTCTTCCAGCTTGTCCAGGTCCCTTTGCAGGTCCTCACACTCCTCCCTGGACCTAACTCTACCGCACAGTTTGGTATCATCTGCAAAGTTTATAACCTCGCACTTTGCCTCCTTTTCCAGGTCATTGATAAATATGTTGAAGAGTAACGGCCCCTGCCACAGGGATCGGTGCTGGGGCCGTTACTCTTCAACATATTTATCAATGACCTGGAAAAGGAGGCAAAGTGCGAGGTTATAAAATTTGCAGACGATACCAAACTGTGCGGTAGAGTTAGGTCCAGGGAGGAGTGTGAGGACCTGCAAAGGGACCTGGACAAGCTGGAAGACTGGGCAAACAAATGGCAAATGCGCTTTAACGTGGAAAAATGCAAAGTCATGCATATAGGGAAAAAGAACCCGTTGTTCAACTACAAATTGGGGGGGGGGGGCATTGTTGGGAGACAGCAGACTTGAGAGAGACTTGGGTGTGCTGGTGGATGCATCACTGAAGCCATCTGCACAGTGCGCAGCAGCCTCGAAAAAAGCCAACAGGATGCTGGGCATCATAAAGAGGGGCATAACAACCAGGACGCGGGAAGTCATCATGCCATTGTATCGAGCGATGGTGCGTCCACATCTGGAATACTGCGTTCAGTATTGGTCGCCACACCTCAAGAAGGACATGGCGGTACTTGAGAGAGTCCAAAGGAGAGCAACGAAACTGGTAAAAGGGCTGGAACACTGCCCATACGCCGAGAGGTTGGATAGACTGGGGCTCTTCTCTCTGGAAAAAAGGAGGCTCAGGGGAGATATGATAGAGACCTTCAAGATCATGAGGGGCATAGAGAGGGTGGATAGGGACAGATTCTTCAGACTGAAGGGGACAACAAGTACGAGGGGGCATTCGGAGAAACTGAAGGGAGATAGGTTCAAAACAAATGCAAGGAAGTTTTTTTTCACCCAAAGGATCGTGGATACTTGGAATGCGCTACCGGAGGAAGTGATCAGGCAGAGTACGGTACAGGGATTCAAACAGGGATTGGACGGATTCCTGAGGGATAAAGGGATCGTGGGATACTGAGAGAGGTGCTGGGATGTAACACAGGTATAGAAAGCTAACCAGGTAATAAGTATAGAAACCCAACAGGTCGTGCATGTGCAAGACCGGAGGGTTAGGACTACGATGGGAAGATACGACTTCAATGAGAAACCAAGGTGGCAAGGGAGCCCCTTCTGGTGATTCAGACAGGTCGTGACCTGTTTGGGCTGCCGCGGGAGCGGACTGCCGGGCAGGATGGACCTATGGTCTGACCCGGCAGAGGCACTGCTTATGTTCATTTGTTTTTAGGGCATTTTACTAGAGTGGATGTTCCTTGGAGTAGATTTTATAAATTGTAAACCTGATTTTCCTGTTTAAAGAAAGTGTGGTAGCTGATAGTTCTGTATTGTTTATGATAAATTCTGTATATTTTATTGTAATCTGTTTAGGCATTAAAGCAGAATAGAAATTTTTAAAAATAAAGTAGCAAAATGGTGATACATGCAAGAAGGGAAAGGTGCTTAAAGAGAGGATATGATCACAACAAAACAGGTAGAGATTAAAACTTCCTATACAAGTAGCAGGGCCCCAACATTTTTCTCTCTTCAAGATGAGGAAATTTCTGGAGCCCTTGCTTTTAATCTGTGCTGAATTATAAAGTGATTGTCAAAGATAATGGGAGTTCCCCATTCTTTATTTTGGAGGCACTATTAAAGGCTCTGTTAATCTGGGTCTAAGGAGATTTGCCAGCTGTTAAAGATTCCAGGGGTATGAAAAACTAGCTTCATGGCTGGCTAAGCCTTGAACTAGAGAGAGGTGGTCATAAGAACATTTGAGTAGCCTTAGTGGGTCAGACCAGTAGCCCGTTCTCACGGTGGCCAATCCAGGTCACTAGTACCTGGCCAAAACCCAAAGTGTAGCAACATTCTATGCTACTGATTCAGGGAAAGTAGTGGCTTGCCCCATGTCTTTCTCAGTAACAAACTACAGGTATGGACTTTTTCTCCAAGAAATTGTCCAAACCCTAGGCCTAACCTGTAAAAAATAAAAAGCTGTAAATAGCAGATCATAGGGGTCCAGGAGCTAGTTTTAACTATTTTGCAACTGAAGTAACCTAGCACAGGTCTGCCTGAAAATAGCTAGCTATGCGACTGAGTTTGATATTCTTGAAAGGTTTGGGAAATGTGGATGATGCTTCCTCTCAAACCAGCTAGAATCCAGCTTGTTTTGTGAGGGACCAAACCTTGATACATTGGCAATAGAAAGGAGATATTTTTTTTGCAAAACCTTTCCCCAAGATGACAGATTAGACTAGGGAAAAGTGTTATTGTTTAAGAGTATTCAGATTGCTAGGTTCTTATCCTAAGTACTATAAAAGTGTTCAAGATTATCGGGTAAGAGTGAGTGCTGAATGCCTAAGAGAAAGATTGGAAGCTCAAGAGTAGAAGTAAGGAGAAGACAAAGATTTTACCCTAAGGATTATGTGCAGCGCCAAGAAGTCATGTACTTTTATGAGGCATGCTCTAGAATGGAGTTTTGGCTGGTGTTAGAAACATGATGGCAGATAAAGACCAAATGGCTTAGTCTGCCATCCACAGCACCCACTATTCCCTCAGTATACAAACACAGAAATAAACAAAAAAAGTGTATAATATAGGTATGTATGTCTGTACTTTATGTGCTAACATTTACACCTGGCTCCTGTTTCACTGATGCATGAATCCTCACATCAGCTGCAGCAACAGGGCTACACACACTTAGATATTAAATCTAGGGCTCTCTGATTTTGTGGTTGGCTTTTGGGTGATTTTGGCAGGATGACTGCTCCTGGGTGTATTCTGTAGTCTTCAACTTATTCCATTTGTAGACATAACAGTGGATGGATGAAACACCAAATGTTTGGAAACACTTGTATAACTCTATCCAAACTGATGAATATGTTACTTTTGAATGGTCCACAGTAGTATGAAAAAAAAAAAAAAAAAACCAACCTTGTCAAATCTGGTTTCCATAAAGCTTAGTTTTGTCCACTTGGTATGTCTTCTTCATGTGTCACATTTCAGCTTGATTAGACAATATTTAGAGGTCACTCCAGCATGCACTGTTTGCATGTTGCGTATGTAGGTGGTTATTAGTTTATATTGTGTTGTTTAGTTTGTGATCTGCACCCAAAAAATGGCTCCTTGAGGAGTCAGTCTGTCAGATGTCAACTGCTAGACTGCCACATGGACCGGATGTTCTTCGACTGGTCAATTTTCATCACTATGATGAAGGAAACCTTTACCAGAAAGCTGTAAGTAGCATGTGAGTTGGTGATGGCAGTACGGAACTGAGCCAGTATACCAACACAACGCATAGACTCTTGCGTTAGGAAATTGAAGAAACTATACGAATAAAACTGTTGCAAACAAGGCACTCGCAGGCATTTCCAGACCAGTGTTCCCGCTAAGCTGCGCTGGCGTGCGCTGGCGCACAAAATACTACATCGCAGCGCACAAGTTTCTCGTCACAGCGCACGGCGTACGGCAGATGGCAGGGCGGCGAGAGGAGAATCGGGCGAGTTGGCTCATAACTTGCTGGCGCCCGATATTTTTGGCTCACAGCGAAAAAAGTTTGCTCACAACACCCGCCCGCTTAGAGGGAGCACTGTTCCAGACATCTATGGTTTGTGTCTGAGCTCCTAGCAGAATCGCACCAGAAACAAAGCTACGAATGGCGCATAACTTACAGCGTCCACCATTGCCAGACATTTCACAACATCTCTTGCGTACAGATGAAATGGAACCTGTGACCTTTGAAAGTTTTGTAACACAGAGAACAGAGTCATTTTTTGATCTCTTGATTGAAGGAGGATCAACAAAAGCAAAAATATTCCTGAAAATCATCCCTCGGAGTGGACTGATAATCCAGTTTTCTAGGAACTTTGGAATCGGGCATCCAAACTGACTGCTGTTAATGATACAGCAGAACAAGAGATAATCCGAATTGAAAAATACGACGATACTTTGACAAAAGATGAAGAACAGAAACAATTATGTTCTTTGGCTAGTAGCCAGCCACTGAAAAAAGTTTCCTTCTGCATCAAAGGTGACTCTTATGTAATAGGCTGTTGATTATTTGTTGAGTGCTTAGCAGTAGTTAATGTTACTGATTTGATATTTGTACACTTGATGAAAGTTTGAAAATGAATAAAGATTTTAATAAAAAGTTTTTAATAAAAACAAACAAACAGCGAGGTGGGGCGACCCCTAAACTCTATCTTAAATAAAATTTTGTGTGTTTATCATCTATATAATAAAACCGTAAGCGGCGCATGCGCAGTCTTATCAGCGTGCTTCCGTAATCCGTATGTCCGTGGCCGCCAAGACTGCAGCATGCCCCGCTCTTTCTACGGCCCCACGCGGCACTTCACTACATTTTCGCCAGAGCGGTTTGCCAAGATAGGGGAAGCTGAACAGCTCACTCCCGCCTCTGCTCGACTTCCTGTTCACAACCCCCCCCCCCCCCCCCCCAAACAACCGCATAGGAAAAACTCACTCCCTGCTCTCCTGCCACGGCGTTTGCTTCCTCTACTCGGCACGGCGCTTTACCCGGCAGACATTGAATAAAAGGTTGCCTCCCCCTGCCGCTCTGAATACCTGACCGCCTAACTTTAAACCCGCGGCTGCAGCTGCTTTGAAGACCTGGCCTGGCCGCCTAACTTTAAAACCACGAACTAAACAGGTATGTAGTTCTTCCTTTCACCTGAACTCGCCTGCTCCCAGTGGGCCAAGAGAGAGGGGGGAGTGGCTGCCGTGGTGATCTGGCCGACTCCCTGGTGACAGGAGCCGCGGCGGCACCTTTAAAGTGAAAAAATAACTGTGGCAAGGGAGCCGGCCAACTGGCAGTTCAAGTTGGAGCTTCAGTCTGGCCTGCTCCCTGCCGTATTGTATTTTTTAGTTGAAAGAAGCGGCGGTGGCTCCTCTCACGATCCCCGCCTGGGTCAGACTTCCGACGCAGGTGGGGATCATGAGAGGAGCCACCGCCGCGTCTTTCAAATAAAAAAATACAATATGGCAAGGCGGGCAGGGAGCAGGCCAGACCAAAGCTCCAACTTGAACTGCCAGTTGGCCGGCTCCCTTGCCACAGTTATTTTTTCACTTTAAAGGTGCCGCCGCGGCTCCTGTCACCAGGGAGTCGGCCAGATCACCACGGCAGCCACTCCCCCCTCTCTCTTGGCCCACTGGGAGCAGGCGAGTGAAGCCCGGTACTTCCGGGTAGCTAAGGGGCGGAGCGCGGCGCGTGCTCAGGGTCCGGGTGGAGAAGCCGGTGCTACAGCCGCTTGCACACATTAGCACTGGCTAACGCAACCCGGGTAAGGGAGGTCAAGTTTGGGAGGATCGCTCAGACTTGGGACTGGCGTTCACCTTCGCCCAGAGGTTTGTCGGCGGTGGGAGGGTCAGGAGCAGGCCAGATCGAGCAGAGCAACGGCACTAAAAGAAGGGGGAGGGGCCAAACGGAGCAGACCAGATCGTGGTAAGAGAAGGGAAAGGGGGGTGGGGGAAAATGCTGCTACTGCTATACAGGGACTTGGAGGGGAAGGGAAATACCGCTGCTGCTTCTGCACAAGAAAGGGGGGGATAGGAGGGAAATGCTGTTGCTGCTGCATAGGTAAGTGGGATGGAAATGCTGCTGCACAGGAAAATGGGGGAAAATGACAGACAGACAGCGGGAGGGAGGGAGACAGAAAGAAAGAAAGACACAGGGGCAGGGAGAGGAACAGAAAGACAGACAGAGAAAGGGGGCCATGGAGAGAGAAAGAGAGTCAGCGGAAGGGAGACAGACAGACATGTATTCTAGCACCCGTTAATGTAACGGGCTTAATGACTAGTTTTTATATAAAGGAATAAAATTAGCCTTGTGGACAAATGAAAAATGTGTTAATTTTTTGTACCACCCCAATGATACTATTTCAGAAACCTGTAATTTTTTTTTTTTATCATGCTATGAAGACTTCCCACCAATTTTTATCTTAAAGATAAAATTCAAAAGCTTTTGGTATTTATAAAGAGAATATATCTTAACTCAGACATGTTGATTTATATAGTACAGTAGTTTATTTGCCACTCAATTATTTAAGCACTTGATTTTGATTAGCCAGTTAACTGTGATAAAGAAAAGAGGAATTCACCTACTATTTCACATACTGATTCTGAATTAGTCTTATTGTTCCTATTTTTTTACAAGGCTGTGTATTTCAAGAAACATGGAATTGTTTAATACCCCTTTTTATTGCATAAGTAAAGATTAGTTTTAATTTTAAAAAGGTATCATGGTAAACATTCTCATTATACCTGGTGATCTCAAGTTTTCTCAGTTTTGCAGAAAGGCTTCCAACTTTTTTTTAATGTAAAGTGAATGCAAGCAGTGTTCATTGCCTTGTTAAATAAAAGTGTAAATTAACCTGATTCTCATGACTGAATGTTTTTGTTAGTCTTGGTACAAACCTGACTCATCCACAACAGGCAATGCAGACACTCTTCTTTCCACAAATATATTCAAGGCTTTAATAATGGGAGTGTGCGGATGTATGAAGGCAATATTGTGGTATGTTCCAATCCCAAGTTCCTCTAGATTCATCTTCATGAAGGCAGGCTTTGGCATTTCTGAAACCTAGAATACAGACCAAAAAATGTCTATATAAATGTCTCCAAAGTATACAGTTAGAAATACTACTATACTGCATAATAGACAAACTTACACAAGTGTGAAATCAACTAAACTACTGTCAGAAAATTAACCATGAGAGCATTCCATAATTACAAAATGAAAACCCATCTTGAGCACCAGACAGTGCCAGCTTCTAATACAAATAAAAATAAAATAGCACAAATAATCCTAGATTTACTTAGAGACCATCCAATAGTTATTTAGATAGTAAGGGGGGGGGGTCTTTCACATTCTCATGTGTACACCCTTAGGGATTCTCCTCCACCTAATGTAAACATAACAGTATTAACCACTGTCCTGGGGGAAGGGGGCAATGACTTTCTCCATGCATAGTGTAGTGTAGGATTTTATTGTAAGCCACTGAAGTCCTTTTCTTCAAACACAGGTAGCTTATGGCGAGTAGGAGTTAGATGTTGAAACCAGCCTAAAAAAAGTGGGCTTTTAGCTTGGGTTTGAATACTGCTAGAGACAGAGCTTGATGTATTGACTCAGGCAGTCTGAGCATACAGCGCTGTAAGATAGAAGGGACGGAGTCTGGAGTTGGTGATGGAAGAGAAGGCTACGGAGGAGAAGGGTACGAATAAGAGGGACTTACCTGATGAATGGAGGTCAACGGGGTTGGGGTGGGGTGGGTGGATGGGGGGTGGAGCATAGGGGGAGATAAATGAGGAGAAATATTGGGAGTGGGGGCTGCAGAATGAATGCACTTCTGAGAGGAGTCTGAACTGTATATGGAAATGGATGGAGAGCCAATGAAGTGACTTTAGGAGAGGGGTAATGCGAATATGGCGGCTTTCACAGAATATAAGTCGTGCAGCAGAATTTTGAACAGATTGAAGGGGAAAAATGGTTGAGAGAAGACCTGAGAGAAGCAAGTTGTAGTAGTCCAAGTGAGAGGTGATAAGAGTGTGGATAAGAGTTTTGGTAGTGTGCTTGGAAAGGAGAGGTTGAATTTTGATAATATTATAGAGGAAGAAGTGACAGGCTTTAGCGATTTGTTGATCTGAGAAGAGGAGACAGAGTCAAAAATTACTCCAAGGTTGCGAACTAACAGGACAGGAAGGAGTAATATCCACAGAAATAAGAGAAGCGGGGAAGGGGGGAGGTGGGTTTAGGCAGAAAGATAAGCAGCTCGATCTTATCCATATTCAGTTTTAGATGGCGGCAACACATCCAGTCAACAATGTTGGACAGGCAGGCTGAGTCTTGGACCTGGATTCCTGTAGAGATATCTGGAGTGGAGAGGTAGATCTGGGAGTCATCAGCATAGAAGAGATACTGAAAACCATAGGAGATCAGTGCACTGAAGGAGTGGGTATATATGGAGAAAAGGAGAGGTCTCAGCCTGATTGAAGTGGGTCAAGAATAGCTTGAGATGAAAGAAGTCCAGGCAATGGCAGTGAATAGTTGCAGTAGACAGGGATAGGTTGAGGATGTGACAGATAGGAGGGATGACAGTGGGAAAGTTAGCGCCAAGTAGGTGGGTGGGAATTGGATCAGAGAAGTAAGTAATGGGTTTGGAGGAGGTGAGATGGTATGCAGTTTCCTCTTCAGTGATTTCAGAAAAGGAGGAAAAGGTGGCAGGGGTTGAGGGAACAGATGGAAGGAGAGATTGGGAGGAGATGACCTGGTTGAGAACTCAAGGTGAATTTTCTGAACCTTTGTTGTAGAAGAACTCTGTCATTGTCTGGGGGAAAAGTGAAAGGGGGATTGGAGAGGAGGGCACTTTGAGTAGAGAATTGAGTGTGGCAAGAGATGGCGAGTGTTACAGCCAAGAGAGTTAGTTAAATAGTTGTAATATTCTTGTTTGGCAAGTGAGAGCAGACTGGAAGGATGTCAACAGGAATTTGAAGTGTATGAAGTCAGCATGTGTTAGGGATTAAAGCCAAAGACATTCAGCAGATTGGGCATAGGAGCGCAGATAGTGGATGTTGGAGGTTAGCCAAGGCTAGGGTTTGGTGCACCTTAGAGGACGTGAAATGAAAGGAGGGTATCTAGAGCAAAAGAAAGAATGGTGTAATTATTTGCAAGGCTATGCTAATATTGGTATTGATGAATCACCTCCATGGATATCATGGGTCTCAAAAATTTCAGCTGAGGAATTGCGTTGAGTAAATATGAGTGTCTCACCAATGGAGATATGCTGACAGACACAAGGCAAGTACAAAGCTTATATCTGATATTTTTGCAACTGAATAAAATTGTGTTTCATTTGGAGGGAAACAAAGGACTTGTATTTTGTTTTCTGGCAACCCCTAAATTGTTATGTTTAACAAGGACTGTGAGGAGTCATTTAAACAATTTTGTTTTTCCTCTCCTGGGGAGTCATGCCTTATTGTGGTGGGATAAAGGTTTTTTCTTAACATACAACTCTCCATCCAGCGTAGGCAAATGCTGGAGAACCAGTGCTTAGCACAGGAAGAGGCTGTGGCATGACTATGACCCAGTCCGCACCAAGAAAAACTTTAAAAAGGGCATTTGAGACATTAGAAGTCAATTGCAAGAAGCCAAGTGTATGAGTAATGAAACCTACCTGTTGAAAGTGGGGTTTTTGTTTTTTTTAAATTCTTTTGTTTCTCAGCAGTGCCTCTACCAGTGATGAGCACAGCACTGCGTGTTTGAGAGCATCCTGACACTGAGATTCTTTTTCTATTTTTCTTTCATGAACTGTTTTGCTGCTGATAAAGCTGAAATGTTTTGGTTTAAGACTGTTCTGAAACTAAGTTTGGACATTTATAAGCACCAGAAGATGGTCTTTGAGAGTGTTTCTAGTCAGATCACTCGTCTCCAATGAAATCCTGAGCTGAACTAAAAGGGTTATCTGAACTCGTGTCACAGGCCAGCCAAATACCTGGTTATCGAGAGGTGGCTGTGACAATACCCAGTGGCTTCTATGGACATTTGATGTCAAGGGTGATCAATGAATCCTAGTACAGCTCTTGAACCAACGTCTCCAAAGGCAAGAATGTGAAATCAAATGTCCCAGATTTGATAATAAGGAGCCAGCTGGGCAACCTAAAAAGGGGCTGGTAGTTTTATTTTATTTATTTTTATTTAAAATTTGATATTTGTAGTAATGAAATATGAAAATTAACTTAGAAAATGTCAAAAACTCTGATTAAAGTGAAGAGAAGAAAGATGTTCATTTGACAAACATGATAAAAACATATATTTCATGCAAATGGCCAGTCCAGAGGAGTAGGGTCAGATAGTGTCTCTTAAGGCTTTAAGAATCTGTGCAGGCTCTAGTTAGATGTTGTCAAACTAATTACGAGGCCTTGATATACATACTCTTAGGCCAAGCTGGATAACTTCAACCGTGTCTTATACATTTCAAGCTATTTGGCATCTGTACTGCTGAATATTGACCTCCATGTAGTTTAAGATCTTCTGGTCAAAGTGAAAAACAGTTCACACTCATGAAATTGACTAATGACAGTACTTACAAAAAGCTGAAGGAACTTGAGGATCCTTTTGTGGGTAAGTATATAAAGTGCATTCCCACTGACGGGGTCGATGACTGGCAACCTATGGATTTTGTTTTTGATCAAGGAATATACAGCATCAAAGAGGCTGAAAAGAAAAACAAGAAAACCCTTCAGTAATTCTGCAAATAGCAAACAGCAGGATTGATCAGGTACACATGTGGATAACATCATCAGGTCACCAGAATAGAACTGCTGCAATACCACGTTAAAAAAACAAAAAAGGCCAAGACTGTTCAATATTCTTATTGTTGTCTGATCCAAGTATTACATGTGATGTACATGTATGAAATAAGGATCAAATATCTGCAAAGCAAAGTGGAAAAGAGCTACAGTAGCTGAAGTGGCTCTGATTTAATGAGACTTCATTTTAAAGGCGAGAGAACTAGCTTTTTCATAAGAGTACTGGATGTTAGACACCAGCCTATTAGCTAAAGCTCTTTTGGTGACTGGAATGCCAATTTAATCGGGACTCAAAGAAGCCAAACGATTGTGTAGCACCCCAAGGTGACCAAAAGTGTATGACCCTGAACTGGGCTGCTCCACAGTGCTCTGGTGGGGTTTTAAAAAATATTTTCCCCCTAGAGTTGCTACAATATGGGCAAGAGAGAGGGGGGAGGCTGAAGAGTTCTCTCCCTGGTATCTCTTCTGTCAATCAGACTTTGATGGTTTGATGTGTGACCATCTTTGGGAAAAGGTGATTAAAGTCTCCAGGGAGATGAGGTCACGTGATGCCATGAGCGCGTGAGGACGTTTCCTTGCTAGCTCCGGGGCTACCCTGCATACTGATCAATAACTGACACCTTTTTGCTGCATCTGTGGCGATTTTGCCGATTCCACGATTGTTCTGGGTGCATGGACAGATATTTAACTAGATCGAAGGAGTTCATGCAGCCGAAATCCGCCCGTAAGGACCGAGACCGAGTGCGGCCTGTGGAGAAGAAAATGGCGGCAAGCCCCGCGGCGGCGGTCTCGAATCTTACTGAGACCGCCCTGAGTGACATCAGGGAAGCGCTGGCCCAGGTACTAGGACCTAAACTGGAGACCTTAACTGAACGAATTATGAATATAGAAACTTTGTTGGCGGCGGCGGCGACACGCACGACCGAGCTAGAACAACGGGTCTCCAATCTAGAGGACACATCCACGACTCGGGGAGCGGAGTTCTGTGAGTTGCAGGCGCAGGTTCGAGCGCAAGCAGAGAAACTGGATGATTTGGAAAATCGCTCCAGACGCTCGAACCTGCGCTTACTGGGAATTCCCGAGACGGTCCCTGACCACGACTTATTGGGGGTGCTGGAGAACTGGCTGAGAGAGGAATTGCCACTCCCGCCCTCATTAGGGCCTATGCACATCGAACGTGCCCATCGCCTGGGCCGCCGCCCTGATCGGGAGACACGTCCACGTGTGGTCATCCTGAAGTTACTCAATTTCAGGCATAAGGTGGAACTGTTACAACTATACCGTAATAAGAGGGATGCCTTGAAATATGATGGAAACCTAATCCGCATTAGCCAGGACTTCTCCCAGGCACTCCAAGAACGGAGGCGGCCCTTTTATCCTCTTTGCACGCAACTTTCCGAACTTCACATGAGATTCCAATTCAACTATCCAGCTCTGTTGAGGATCCACAGTAATGGAGTCGTCTGGAAGTCTTTTCAGTCACCCGAAGCAGCCACTGACTTTATTAAAAAGCTTGAAAAACCTACTCCGGGACAGGTTTGACTCTGGAATCTGAGATCCCCTTACTGGGCTGTTTATGCATCTTAACTGTTACTGTTTATGTTTTCACTATTTGAGGAGACCCTGTCTTACCTCACTTTTGATTTATATCTTTCTACAAGCCGGGGTGGCCCTGGAAGAGGCGTCTTTCGTGACCCGTTTTTCTCCCACATGATGGGGGCTGTTGGGACTGTTGGGGAATTAGGGGGGGAGGGATGTTTCTGGGTGGCAGCGGCGGTATTTAGGGGGCACATTATGTTTGGTCTATTTTTCTTTATTTGTGGTTCATGTATTTTTTGGGATCATGTATATTGTGTGAATGGAGTGTGCTTGCATGGTCTAGGGGTGAGGCTGGGCACCCTGGGACCCTTTTCACTGGAAGGTTTCTTTTCGATGCCATGAAGAGCAGGGTACGCCATGGGTGATAGGCAGTTCCGTATAATTTCCTGGAATGTATCAGGTATAACATCGCCTGCCAAGCGTACAAAAATATTATCACAGTTGAAACATCACTCCGCTGATATAGCCTGCTTACAGGAAACTAGACTTACTGATATAGAACATCTAAAACTGCGGAGGGGTTGGGTTGGGGACATACACTATGCATCCTGCACAGGGAAGAGAGCAGGGGTGGCTATATTGATTAGAAAGGGCTTACCCTGTACTGTCCAGGTCCTGAGACGGGATCCAAACGGTCGTTACTTATTAGTGAAGGTACTCGGACCGGGGGGATCCTTCAGATTATTGGTGGGATATGGCCCCAATGGATATCAACATTCTTACTTTCAAAATTTGGTTAACATATGTTTACAGAATTCGGGTGACCCACTGATACTAGTGGGTGACCTAAATCAAGTATTGGACCCTGGGGTGGATCGCTCGGGGGGGACGGGACCTACGGACGTGCGAAGGACGAAGGGAGTCCCCTATCTGTGTCGGGCTTTGGGGTTGGTGGACCCTTGGAGGTTGCTTCACCCCACCGACAGAGATTATACACATCAGTCTAGAGCCCATGGATCCTTTTCCAGAATAGATTATACCTTACTTTCGGAGAGCATGTTTGCTCGGGTTTCGGAGGCTACAATCGGCCCTCTTGAGATCTCTGATCACCATATGATTTGGTTGGACGTAGCGGTGGGGGGTCCCCTGAATACCGGGATGGGATGGAGATTTCCTTCTTACCTGCATAATGATTCTCACTTTCGGGAATTTCTGTCAGATAGATGGGAGGATTACTGTTCAAATAATGCTCAACATATTGATCAACCTATATTATTTTGGGATGCGGCGAAGGCGGTGTTGCGTGGGGAAGTGATTGCCTACGTGGCTTCTAGGACCCGGAGAATTGCACAACGTATAGTGCAGCTCGAACGGCAGTCCACACTCTTGAAGCGGGAGCTGTTGCATGACCCCACTGTGGCCACCAGAGAGGCGTGTATACCGCTGCTCTGGCTGAATTGAATTCCCTTATCCATGAGCGGACAAAGAAATTATTATTTTTTCGCAAATATCAATTTTATAAACACGGTAATAAAACTGGGAAACTATTAGCATCGATAGCCAACAGCTGGAAGGGATCCCGATACATTGCTATGATTAAAGAGAGCTCGGGGAAAGTGATAACTTCAGCGGTGGACATCTCCACCTGTTTTAGGAATTATTTTGCAACCTTTTATGCTTCCACGGGTCCCTATGCTGGACCGGATGTGCAAGATTATTTAGAGGATGCAGGGATGCCTAAATTGTCGGTGGCTCAGATTTCCCGGTTAGATGCTCCTTTACAGCTTCAAGAAGTGTTACAGGCGATCAAAACACTGAAGCCTTGTACTGCCCCCGGTCCGGACGGATACTCCCCGGAATTTTACAAGATCTTATCGTTATCCATAGGGGGGTCTCTTTTGAATTATTACTCTGAGGTTCAGAAATGTGGCACTTTCCCGAGGTATGCGAACGAGGCCCTGATTACTTTGATCCCGAAACCATCTAAATCACCAACTGATATTGAATCATATAGACCAATATCGCTGTTGAATGTTGACTCCAAAATTTTAGCGCGTATCATGGCGGATAGGCTGGCGGCCCTGTTGCCCACCATCATTGTGCCGGAGCAAGTGGGTTTTGTGCGATCCCGTCAATCGGTAATTAATGTGCGCCGGGTGCTCCTGGCTTACTCTCGAGCTCAACAGGTCAAGTCCCCAGGACTACTGGTTGGGTTAGACGCGGCGAAAGCCTTCGATAAGGTTCATTGGCATTATCTATTCCAGGTTTTATTACATATGGGATTTCCGGATAGTTATATGGCATGGATTTGTTCACTTTATTCTGAACCTACGGCATCGGTATTGGTTAACGGTGTGCGTTCTGCTTCCTTCTCGGTGGGCAGGGGGACGCGTCAGGGATGTCCATTGTCACCTCTTCTTTTTTTACTGTACTTAGACCCCTTGTTACGTACACTACAAAAAGATGATGAAATTGTGGGGCTCCCAGAGGGATCGTCCCAATTGAGGGTGTTGGCATTTGCGAACGATCTTTTGCTAACGTTGGGCTCTCCTCAACGTTCCTTGCCCCGAGCTCTGGATCTTCTGGATGAATTTCATTTATACTCTGGTTTAGTGCTTAATAAACAGAAGTCCATGGCACTGTCAACATCACCTGAGGTACGTCTTGAATGGCAGGGGGACTTTCCTTTACAGTGGGCTACGTCCCAGCTGACATATTTGGGGGTGGTGATTCCTCAGGACCTGGGCAGGCTGTACTCTATTAATATTTCACCCTTACTTCATCGTACAAAGACTACACTTGCGGGTTGGAAGACCCTCCCCTTATCCCTCTCAGGTCGAATAGCATTATACAATATGATACTATTGCCGCAATGGCTCTATATATTACAAATGCTACCCATTCTGATAACCCCAATACACTTAACACAACTAAATTCCCACCTTTCCGCATTTTTATGGCGAGGTAAGCGGGCTAGGATAGCCTTGTCCAAGTTGATGTTGCCAAAGTACCGAGGGGGGTGGGGTTTACTGGATATTTCACGATTTTCCCTTGCGTGTCAATTAAGACATCTTCATGATTGGTTTTGTAGCACCACTTGGTTTTCTTTGCCTGAGAATGAATGCTTTGAATTTAGACCTTATCATTTTAGCTATCTGTTACATGTTAGGCATTTGCCTGATTTGCCGTTACTACATTCCCACCCCTTTTTGCAGGTAATGCGCATAGCTTGGAAGAGGTTATGTAAGTTGCTGAAAATCTCTTCTGTTACAACACCATATCTCCCTGTGGCTGGCAACGGGGACTTTCCTCCCGGCTTGGACTCTGCAACTTTCAGACGTTGGACGACTCTGGGTCTGCATTACGTATCCCAGGTGGTGCAGGATACGGGTACTCCGACTTCATTTGCTGAACTACAAACACAGTTCCATGTGTCACCTGGGGATTGGTTTGCCTATCGACAACTTTGTCACTACTTACATACATTGACCTCGGTGCCATTGAAAGAGGAAGTTCAATCTAGTTTACGGGAAGCGCTCGATCTTACTGCTCCAGACCCTATCCCGTTGAAAATTTTCCATAGGTTCTTACGGGACCTATCCGGAGAACTGGACTTAATTGCTCTAGCTCAGAAATGGTCAGCTGATCTCCAAGTGCCCATCTCAGACGATGTGTTACGAAAGGGCCTTCGGGTGGGGAATGACCCTACCCTATCTGCAATAGAGAAAGAGCGAAATTACAAATTTTTATTGAGAGCGTTTTATCCCCCCAAGAGAGCTATGACTATGGGGATTAGCGCGACTTCTGGCTGTGGAAAGTGTGCACACCCTATGGCATCTTTCGGACATATGTTTTGGACATGCCCCTTGGTGTCTACATTCTGGTTAACCTTGGTGTCTGCGGTGGCCGAGCTTTGGGGATGCTCATGGAGGATGCACCCTACCTTTCTCTTTACTTTACAAATCCGTTTCCATCCACCTAAACAGGGGTGTGCGCTTTTCCTCAGAAAGACAATACTCATGGGCAGGAAATGTATACTGACGCAATGGCTTTCGCCTCAACCCCCTTCTCTTCAACAGTGGAGGTCACTAATGTTACAGCAAATGTTGTTGGAACGCAAGGATATTGTGGACTTGACGACGAAAAAGGGCAGGCTGTTCCGCCAATGTTGGTTCCTCTTTAGTTTAACATTTGTCTCGACTATTCAACAACAACTTTGGGATGTATGATTTGTATATTATTTACATACTTTGATCCCTTTTGAACTGTTTTGGTTTTACCGCTGCTGCTGCCCGGGTGGGGTGGGGTGGGGAAGTCTGGGAGAGTTTTGTGAGTTAACAAAATGTTCTTGCTTTTTGTATGTTGGTTTTGACATGCTGTGTCAATAAAATATATTATACATAAAAAAAAAAAAAAGTCTCCAGGGAGGAGGGGGGGGAGGAGAAAAAAAAAGATTTTAATGAATTTTGCTAGCGCAAACACTTTGTACTACAACAGCCAAAATCCCAGTCTTTTATGTGAAAACACATACAAAAAAGTTGCAAAAATTCAAACATAACTTTGCAGACTGCTTGACCCCATGAAAATAAAGACAGCCACTCTCAACATTTTAGAACTGCTGCTTAAGGAAGTGGCCCACTGGCTTAAATAAACCGGGGTGTGGCAGGCCTACTAAGATGGACAGTTGGTGGTTATATGCAAACATAAAACGATAAAAGAAGCAGTCATTTACTTTCTTACTTATTATTCTGGGGTTTTACTAGCTAGATATAAAATGTATAGATAGGGAAACATGCCCATATGAATGAATGGGTAAGAAAGGTTTATCAGTAATAAAATGAATATAAAAGAATTGAGAACCAGATAAACAAATAGGAGAATTTAAATTGTGAACATTGATAAGAAGGAACGTATGTTTTTGCTGAAGTCACTGAGGGAAGGAGCAGGACGCTGAGAGAAGCACTCCCGTTCTGAAGGAAAATTTCTTCATTTTCACTTTTCAATAAAGATATTTCTATGCCTAAAAGAAGAGGGAAACCGAGGGGTATCCCTCCACCTACCCCGGGCTTCTCGATGCCGAGGCAGACTGTGATAACAGCATACACAGTCCCTACCTCCACATCGGGCGTTTCCGCTGCTGTGGAAAGGGAAATCCACAGCTTGGACGGCGAGATGTCGCTCTTGCTGAGCCCGCGAGGACCGCACACCCCTCCCATTCCCGGAGAATCTTCGTTGCAGCGGAGCTGGCGGGAGGGCTCCCCCGGAGTGTGGGGTGAGGCTTGCTCTCTCTCCGTAGTTGACCCGGAAGTCGAACACGCAGCAGACACGCTGATCCCGACGTTGGAGAGGCAGCGTTCTGGGGGAGAGGAGCCGTCGGTGACCAGCGGTGGGGAGGTTGCAGGAGCCCAGATTTCCAACGCTGGAGCAGGAGCCGTGCTTGGGTCGGCTGATGTCCCCCTCCTTGGACCGTTGGTGAAACCACAGGCTGTTACCCTGGACTCCATTTGGTCTGCAATTGAGAATCTTCACCTGGTATGTTCTAACTTTGTTACTATGACTCAGAATTCTACCTCCAGGATAAGCTCCTTAGAGACTATTACCCAGCAACACCAAGTTGAATTAAAAAATTTGGATAAAGTAACAATAGAGACTAAGAATTTGATTACCAAACAAACAACAGAAAAAATGATGATTTTGAGGAAGATTGAAAACCTGGAAAATCAGCAGAAAAACTTAAATTTGAGGATTCTTAATTTTCCGGTTGCCAAGTTTATGTCTCCTCAAGAACTTTTTAAGAACTTTATGTTGAATGTTTTAAAGATACCTGAAGTAAGTCTTCCCCCGATACAAAGAATTTACTATATAAAACAAATGCAGAAAGAAAAAGCTACAGCGGATGAAAATGTTCAATTAGATGTTTCTGCTATTCTGCAGTCTTCTGATATTGAAATTCAGGGAAGAGCAACTTTATTGGTCTCATTGGTATTTCTTCAGGATAAAGAGATGTTGCTGAAATTGTATTTCAATTTAAAGCAGATTTCCTATTTGGGGGAAAGGGTATACATATTTCCTGATGTTTCGAGGTGGACGCAGTCCAGAAGGAAAGAATTTCTGTTATATAGATCAAAGGTGATTGCTTTGGGGGCAAGTTTTCAGTTGCGATTTCCTTGTAAATGTTTTATTTCCTATCAGGGAAGTAAATATATATTCTTTGAACCTGCCCAATTAGGTTTTTTCCTTGAAGGTAAAGGTATCTCTACACAGTCCGAATGATACAGGTTAATAATAATGCGGTTATTTTATTTTGGATAGGTAAGATCTGACTGCTCCATTTCTTAAAGTTTTCAGTTTCCTTTGTATATTTCCCCTTTCCCGAGGGGTGTTACTTTCATCTTGTCTCTTCTCTTTAAGTTGTGGACTGTATTATATGATTTATATGGATGTTTAAATTTCAATTCTTGGTATGTAATATGACTAAGAGAATAATATATTTCTGTATTTCTTAAACATCTTGTATAGGATGCATTAAAATGATAAATAAATAAATTAAAAAAAAAAAAAAGTCACTGAGGGAAAACAGGCACAGGCATTAAAGCTGACAAACTTGTGTTCTGCAGTGTAGGATAGAAAAAAACCCAGACCAGATTTCCTTAGTCTTCAGACTAAGTTTTCCCACATTTTTTAGTTTCTTCAATTTGTCCAATCCCATACAGGTCCAGAGGATATATTCAGGGGACTGGCTGGCAGACTTGGGTTGGCTTCTGACCTTGTTGCTCTAGAAATGGACTTTTTCTACATTCCAAAGAAGGGCCCCTTTTGAAGAATAAAGTTACCTAGATAATTGGATGTGTGTGTATTTATATATAAATATAAATAAATATATATATGTATGTATATATGTGTGTGTGTGTGTGTATATATATATATATATATATATATATATACACACATACACATATCTATAATAATAAAATGCTAGCCGCACATGCACACTCTCGCCGCGTGTTCCCTGAGATCTGATCTGTCGCGCTGTGCTGGCGAGAGTGCACATGCGCGTACTACGTCACCAGCTGACGATCGCCTCCACAAGCCCGCTCCCAGCCAGCCGACGATCGCCTCCACAAGCCGGGACTGGGGCACAAAGAGCGCCTCCTGCCCCCCCCTCTCCGGGACGAACCGAGAAATGGAGCAGGGCCGCCCTCCGCGACAGACCAGAGGAGTCCGAGTCCTTTGCCACCCCCCCTTCCCTTTCCTTCCCTTGGACCCGACTACGAACCTGGCGATTCCAGCAGCGTGTGCAGCAGTCTTCACATGCTGCTTCGGGCCCTTCTACTGCCCTGATTTGCTCTGCTGCGTCTCTGATGATGTCAAACTGTACCTCAAACTGTATTAGGTGACTTACACAGAAAAGTCAGACTTTTTGAAAATTGTTGTTCAGCCCCTCCCCTTCTCACATGAGAGACAAAGAACTGCAGAATGTCAGATAGCTGCACGCTGTTAGATTAGTAAGATGTGAGAGAAGCAGATGGATTTTAAGAGGGACAATTTAAGGCTGTGTACATGAATATCTTTTCTTGCAAGTATATTTTAATATTAGAATTGTTTCTTCTGTTTTTCTTTTTATTATTGATTTAAGTTAGTATCAGAATGTAAACTTGGGAATTCCTTTGTGAAGGAAACCACTCCGATTAATTACTATTTATTTATTTATTTCAATTTCTATCCCATTCTTCCAGAAGCTCAGAACGGGTTACAAGTAGACATTCACAATCGTTTGAAAACAGACTAGTCATGAGGACTCTCCTGACATCCTGTCTCTTGAAATGTTAGACTTGCATTGAGCCACATCTGTGCATAAGTAACCTTGAGACATGTCACAACTTGCACAGGCTTGTTTCAACATGCTTCCTACTTTCTGTCATACTCAGGTAGATAAATTATTGAATGGCTCTCGTAATAATGCTACTGAATTAAAGATTCTGGTAGAGACCCATTTACAAATAAGTAAAGACACTTTATTAATTTGGAAATAATTGGGAAGAACACATACTTTGTAAATGGGTCTTTGCCAGAGCCTCTAACAAATTTAAACTGCCCAACAGAGCTCTGTTTCAGTCCTTCGTCAGGGGCAGAAACAGCGTCACCGCTTTCCTGCAATCGGGCATATTCCCAATTTATTGAGATAAGTTTTTTCTGCTTTCACATTGAAATTTGATTTGATCATGGATTTGGATTATTAGTGGGATCGGCTACACGCACTGTTTACCAGCACTTTAAAACAACTCAGTGGAACTATCCTTCATTTCATATGATTATATCAATTCTGAACGTTTCTTAAGGCATCAGAGAGATTGTTTAACACAATAAAAAAGACCCTGAAAAAAAAAATAAAGAGAGATGTTATGATGTATTGAACGATCTCTTTAGGCACCAAATATATTTGTACCATATTTGAGAAACTGTCAGGGTAAAACTGCTGAATTATTTGATGCAGTTCTCCAATATTGGAATAGCTAATTTCAAATATTGTATCTCATCAATTGGTGTTCTTAGACCTAGAACATCACTAGGGAACATTTATATCTCTGTTTTTGGCTACATTCAGGATTGATTCTCCAGTTGCTTTTCTTTTTCATTTTCTGTTGATTTTTGTTAGGTATTATAATTAAAAACTGCCATACTGTATGAGATCAAAGGTTCGGTCCATAAGGTTCAGGTATGAAGTGTGCCACATATGTGATCATCCTCCATCAGGTATATCCCGCCTGAAAAAAAGATTGAGAACCACTGGCTTAGAGGTAACTGAGGGCTAATGAATTGTCTGCTTCTTTTTGGGGGCTTTACTCTGTATTGTCACAAGTAATTTACTTGTGAGGACTATTGAATATTGAAGAAAATTAAAAGAAAAAAAATCCTCAGATGTATAGACTTTTAGATGGATTCAGTTCCACTGAGATAGTAAACTGCTTATGATCCAGAAAGTAAGGGCTTCTTTTCTTTTTAAACACAGATTTTGGAAGAAAATACAAGTAGGAAGTACTATTTCTTTATTAATGTGGAAATGCTTTACCACTTTTGGTGGAAAACTTGGGAAGAATAGAGAACTACTTTATTATGGTGAAATACAAGTATAAGGTTTCAAGTTTGGTATAAACATCCCTGGTGGCAATGACCAAAAAGGTGAAACTCTTGAAACCATTTTACAAGTTGTTTACTCAACCACCACCATTAAGATGGCTCCCAAATTTAACTGTGCTTGCAGTGAAAAACTGGAGTCCAAAATCTGTACTTTTCAGAAGTATATTCCAAGCTGACTAGCAGAAAAGCACTGGTCCTTGAAAACCCACCTTGCCTAAATGGTGTTAGAGAACATAAGAAGTTGCCTCCGCTGGGTCAGACCAGAGGTCCATCGCGCTCAGCAGCCCACACCCACGGTGGCCCATCAGATCCATAACCTCTAAGGTGGTCCTTGTCCAAGCCCTTTAATTACTAGGGTTATTCATAGTGGCCTTAACTGCCATTAGAGAATGCAAGAGATGGATCTATTGGAAAAATGATGGAGTTTGTTTATCAGGACATGCACTGGTACCACAAGAACAGCCTGTTATATTGCAAACTCTGCAAGAGGAGGTAGGAGCAATCCATATGACTTGTATGATAGCCCTCAAAGCCAGTCTTATGGCTTGAAGGAAGGGACCTAGACCAAGTCTGAAAGGATAAGAAGACTGATGGCTTTAGAAAAAATGTATGATAACCAGTTGAAATATATGTGATCAGCATAAAAACCAAGAAAGTAATCTCTTCATATAATGTTATCTGTGGGTGAAGGGAAAGAATCATAGCACTGTGTGTAGGAAATGCTAATCATGCAGATATCTCAGCGCAAAAAAGTATCGCTGGTAATCTGCGCTGAAAAGGTCCAGAGTTGACTTTATACCCAAGAAATAAATTGTTCTGAAAGCTCAGTACATATTGTGTCATCTGTCCTCTTTGGTGATGAGACCTGAGTTGACTATTAGTGCAGTGAGGAAGCTGCTCTAGAGCTTCGGTGCTGATTCTGTGGTGTACAATGTGCACTTTTTTGCCATTAGATTGGGATACTTCGGCCTCGGGCCACAAGCAGCGTCAATATAATGAAAGCATTTCTGGCTTGGGAACCTTCAAGGCACTCAGCTGCTGTTGACATAAGTTTTTCTCCTGGATGGCTAAACCAATGGGGGGATGGTTGAGGAAAGGGGAAGGAGGGTGAAAAGGTGAGTCAGGTCATCTCTGCTTCTTTCTTGATGTTAGTCATTTGCAAGTTCCTCCCCATGTTCATCTCATTATCTTTGTAACTGAAGACATTCCTTATGAAAACTAAGGGATATGAAGATATAGAAGAGACAGATGTCTGGACAGATCAGATGAAGGTCTACGTTTTGGCAGATTTTTACACACTGAGCAGGAATGGCCAGCAGAGTCTGTTGATATTTTATTTTAGATAGATAAGAAAAAAAAAATAACAAAAATGACAAAGAACCATTTTAGAAAATTGAGATGTAAATACCATGGGAATATAAGAGTTGCCACACTGGACAGATTATAGGTCCATCGAACCTAGTACCCTGTCTCTAACAGTGGCCACTCCAGGTCACAAGAACCTGGCAAGATCTCATAAAAGTAAAACAGATTTATGCTGCTTTTCCTAGAAATAAGCAGTGGATTTTCCCAGGTCCATCTTAATAATAGCTTATGGACTTTTTTTTTTTTTTTAAAAGGAAATTATCCAAACCTTTTTTCAAGCCTTGCTAAGCTAACTGCTTTCACCATATTCTCTGGCAACAAATTCCAGAGTTTAATTACAAACAGGTGAGAGAGCTTTGTTTTCATGATTAATTGGCAGATTGGAAAAACACAAAACTGAGGAGTAGTGTATGCTCAGACCTTTACATTACATTGTAAGCTCTGGGAGAACTGTTGCATCCCAGTAATGTCTGAGGATGTCACCCACTTGTGTGCTTGATTAAGCTGGTTGACAGAAAAAGACATTTATTAAAAATGAATCGCCAGTTAAGACTGCTTTCAACATAAAGAGTAGCCCGAGACCCCCGTGTCGATGGGCGTATGATAACACGGGGCTGGCAGGCCTGCGTGTTGCCCATCGGCTGGGGCGGTCGGAGGGGCGGTGAGTGTGGGGGTGCGGTATGATTGGCTGTTTAGGGCAGGACAATTTGAATCGATTGGCGGTAGTAGGAGCGCGCGGTGGGGGGGGGGGGTGAATTTATAAAAGGGGAGACTGTGGAGGACTCAACCGTCGTGGGTCCTCCTGAGCCGGTTTTTTTTTCTTGTTTTCGTGGCGTTCCGGTGACCCCTCTACCTGTTGGCTATGGCGGAGCGATTGGCGGCGGTGGAGGAGCAGGAGAGCGACGAGGTTGAGATCTCGTTTCGGGCAGGGGACTCGTTGGTGGAGGACCCGGCTGAGCAGGTGGGTGTTGGAGGCGGGCTCGAACGGGGCAGGCCGGAGCGACGCTCAAAATGCGATGCGCTTTCGGCGATCGCTCTGACTGGCTCTGCGGGCCTTGTGAGTGGGCGGGCTTCGGGGAAGGAAAGGCCGGAGCACGTTGCGACGCAGAAGGGGGCAGGGCCCAAAAAGATCTGTGGGAAGAAAAAGTCAGGCAGGCAGGCGCCTGTCCGGCCTGTGGACCGCAGCTGTGCAGCTCCTAGCTTAATACAGGAGTCGGTGGGGGAGGTGCGATGTGCAGGGCCAGCTCTCTGTGCTGTGTCGGGGCAGTCGGGGTTTCTGAGTGCAGCTTCCGGGTCTAGTGCGGAGGACCTGAGTACAGCCCCTTTGTTGGGGGTGGATGGGTTGTCCCATAGGGAGGGGGGAAATTCTCACCCATCGCCTCAGCCTTCTACTAGCTGGGGGTCAGGTGTTTGGGGTGTGAATCCCATGGGTCCTTGGGGGTCTCCTTATGGCATGATCCCTTGGTGTTCTGGGCAGCAGGGTTGGGGTTCAGGTTCTTTGCCCCCCTCCTGGGGGGGTAGTATGACTCCGGGATGGATGGGTGGATCATTGCCTTTTGGGGTTGGGGGCCCTGGTTGGGGTATGCAGGGGGGCGGTGTTCCGGGCTCTGTTCCTGGTTGTGGTTTCTTTTCGCAGAGTCCAGTGATGGTTCCGGAAACCCAGTGGAGTGCAGCGGGAGCGGCTCCGGGTCCCTCTACCGGCAGCATGGATGGCGTCTCTGATCGGCAGCGTGGCGTGAGAGCTTCGGTGACATCGGCGTTGGAGTCAGCGGCTGTTGGCGGTGGCGTCGCTGGTCCCTCTTCGGGTGTGGTGGTTGCTGGCCGTGGCGTCACTGTTGAGGATGGCGTCTGCAGAGGCTGCTGCGAGTGGCCTCTCCTTGGCCGAGGCTGGACCTTCCACTTCGGGTAATGTTGCGCCTGCTGTGGTTTCTGGGGCGAAAACTGGGTGGAGGAAGGGTAAGGGGCGGCGCAGAAGGGATTCGTCCTCTTCGAGTCGGTCTTCCTCTTCGTCCTCATCTTCCTCGTCGGCATCTTCTTCTCCTCGGGCTGGGCCGGTTAAGGAGGGGGGTCCTGTGGGAACGGGGGGTGTGATGCAGCAGGGGGATAGTAGAGGTGTGCCAGCGTTGGTCGCTCTGACCGAACTATGGGAGCGAGTTCCGCGCGACTTACGGCACAAGATTAGGCGACGTGCCTGTATTGACATTTTTCGTCTTATGGAGGGTAGGGCACATCGGCGTAGCAGGAAAAAATCCAAACGTGCGGCGGGCGCGGATAAGCCTTTGCCGGTCTCGCGGTCCATCCTTAACTGGATACGGGCCTTCATGCGGCTAGCCAGTGTTTGGGGGAGGTCCCGTCCCGAGGATTATGGTTTATTGTTAGCATACGCCGATTCTGTGCTTGATGCGTATCAGCGCTTTGGTGGCTGGACATGGTTAAATTATGATGAGGCGTTCAGGGATAAGATGGAAGAGAACACACATATGTCGTGGGGCACGCAGGATGTTAATCTGTGGCTCACCCATATGTCCTCAAAAGCCGGGGGGGGCCTCTTTGGGTGTGGGTCGTGCGGCGGCAGTTACTCCGGGCGGTGGGCGGCCCTTTCGGCCCGGGATGGGGGGGGTGTCTGGCGGAGGAGGGCTCGGTGATGTGTGTTGGAGATTCAACAAGTCCAGCTGCTCCTTCACGGACTGTAGATTTCGACATGCGTGCTCCCAATGTGGGCAGCCGCATTCCCTCCTTAAGTGCCCCAAGAAGCAAGCGGGAGGTCCTTCAGGGGTTGGCAAGTAGTGCTGGGTCGCGTGCGGTTCCTACTCCGGTTATGGTGAGCATGTTGCTCCCGTGGCTGCGTCGTTATAGGCCGGTGCGTGTGGCTCTTCTATTGGAGCGCGGGTTTTCTGTGGGTTTTGAGATTCCATTTCGGGGAGAGCTGATTGGGGTTCGGGCACGCAATTCGTCCTCTGTTACTCATTTGGGTGCCGTGGTCCGCCACAAATTGGAGGAGGAATTGCGGCTGGGCCGGATTGCGGGTCCTTTTCGGGAGCAGCCTTTTCCGGTTATGATGGTGTCTCCTCTAGCGGTGATCCCTAAGAAGGAACCCGGTAAGTTTCGCCTCATTCACAATTTATCTCGGCCTGTTGGGTCTTCCGTGAATGATGGTATTCCGAGGAATCTTTGCACGGTTTGTTATTCATCCGTTGTGCCCTGCGGCTCATTCTTAGGGCGGGCCGCGGTGCTTTGTTAGCCAAAGTGGATATCGAATCCGCCTTCCGATTGTTGCCAGTTCATCCGCAGTCTTATCCGTTGTTAGGTTTCCGCTTTGACGGTGCTTATTTCTACGATCGTTGTTTGCCTATGGGTTGTTCTATCTCGTGTTCTTATTTTGAGATGTTCAGCTCATTCCTTCACTGGGTGGTGGTTCAGCGGGCTGGGTTGGATGCGGTTGCTCACTATCTTGACGATTTTCTGTTCATAGGACCGGCGGATTCGGACGACTGTTCGCGTTTGAGGGGAGCCTTTGAGTCCATGGCTGCTGAGTTTGGGATACCTTTGGCGAGGGACAAGTCTGAGGGTCCTGTGTCGTCTCTGGTTTTTCTAGGGATTGAGTTGGATTCTGAGAATTTGGTGACTCGTCTCCCGGTGGGTAAGGTTCAGCAGCTGCTCGGTCTTATTGAGCGTGTTTTGTCGGCACGTAAAACTACTTTGCAGGTAGTTCAGTCCTTGATAGGCTCTCTTAATTTTGCCTGTCGGGTTTTGCCCATGGGGCGTGCCTTTTCGCGTAGATTAGCAGCTACCACGGCGGGGGTTAGGGATAAGCGACATTTTTTTGCGACTGTCTGCGGGAGTTCGAGCTGATCTGCGTATGTGGGCTTGTTTTTTACGCGACTTTAATGGCTATTTGCCTATGCAGGCTCCCGAGGTGTCTAATTGTGACTTGGAGCTGTTCTCGGATGCGGCTGGAGGGGTGGGATTCGGTCTGTACTGACAGGGGGCGTGGTGTGCGGAGCGCTGGCCTCAAGCTTGGGTGGAGAGGGGTATTACGCAGAATATTACACTCCTGGAATTGTTTCCTTTCATTGTTGCCTGTGACTTGTGGGCGGATAGATTGCGGGATAGGCGGGTAGTGTTTTGGTGCGATAACCTGGGGGTTGTGGAGGTGGTTAATAGACAGGTGGCGCGTTGCCTAGCGGTGAATGGGTTGGTGCGAGCCTTGGTTTTACGTTGTCTGCGTCTTAATTTGTTTCTCAGAGCACGACATGTCCCTGGTTTGCACAATGGCATTGCTGACGCTCTTTCTCGTTTCCATTTTTCACAGTTTCGTCGGCTGGCGCCGGAGGCTCACGAGGAAGGTGCTTCGATGCCGGCACATTTGTGGAGCCTGGTCGAGAAGGAGTGTGGGACATGCTCCGCCTGTCGGTAGCGCCGGCTACTTGGTCTAATTATTCAGCGGGGTTCCGTTTGGTGGCTACTTTTCTATTCAGCAGGGGCTGGACACCTGGGGATGTGGCCGAATTCTTGCTGGAGGATTTCGTGTTGGATTCCTACAGGGCTCAGCTTTCCCGTCGGGTGGTGCAAGGGCGTTTGGCTGGGTTTGCCTTTTTCTGTCGGGCTTTAGGTTGGTCCTATCCTGCATCGGGTTTCCTGGTGCGTCGCCTGCTTCGAGCTCTGGGGAGAGCGGTGCCTTGTAGGCCTGATTCTCGTTTGCCTATTCGGCATGCCTTGCTGGTGCAGCTGTTGGCAGTTTTGCCGGATTTGGCCCACTCCCCTTATGAAGCTGGTATGTTTCGGGCGGCTTTTTCCCTTGCTTTCTTCGGTGCGTTGAGAGTGGGGAAGTTGCTGGTGAGTGCAGCTGACAGGGCTAGGGGGCGCGGTTTGTGTGTACAGCATGTGCGGTTAGGTGACAACGAGGTGGAGATTCATGTGGTCAGCTCCAAGACAGATCAGGCGGGACGCGGGCAGTGGTTAGTTCTCAATAGGATTGCGGGTTGTATTTCTTGTCCGGTGTCTTGTTTGCGGCAGTTTTTATTGGTGCGAGCGGTGGGGTCCCCGATTTTGTTTGTTCATGCTGATGGGGTTCCTCTGTCCAGGTTTCAGTTTCTGGCGGTCCTGCGCCTAGCTCTAGCACGTTGCGGGGAGGATCCTAGTTGCTACGGCACGCATTCTTTTCGGATCGGTGCGGCCACTAGTGCTAGTGCCGCTGGGATGCCGGAAGCGGGTATCCGGCGGTTGGGGCGTTGGGCCTCAGGAGCCTTTCGCTCTTACATTAGACCGGCCGAGTCGGGTAGGGGGCAAAGGGGGAGAAGGGAGATTCAGTAATTTGGGGATTGTTGTGGGGCACGTGTGTGGAGTCATAGTTCTGGACTGTTGCAATTTGTTGTTTGCTTTTCAGGTGCTGAGCGGAGCGGTACGGTGGTGTGGATCATTGGCCATTCCTTCATTCATTGGGCTGACGAGAGGGCCTTGTTGCGCCCTGGAGGTCGACATCTTGGGCTGGGACATTTGGGCATCCGGGTATCCTGGTGGGGGCAACGGGGCATGAGGTGGCATCAGCTTTTGCCGTTTTTGTCTCGTTTGCGGTCCTGCCCACGTCGTCCGGACGTGCTTATTCTTCATTTAGGGGGTAATGATGTTGATACATTGCCGGCTAGGCAGTTGCTCAACATCATTAAGGATGACTTACGCGTTCTTTTTGCCTGGTTCCCGAGTACACGGGTTATTTGGTCGGATGTCATTCCGCGGCCTCGGTGTTTGGCGTCTCGACGTTGGACTCGAGGATTGGCCAAGTTAAACCGGCAGGTAGGAAAGTGGGTTGTGTCCCAGGGTGGTAAGCAGATTTTGCACAGGTGGGTCGAGGTCGGTTGTGCGGGGCTCTTTCATAAAGATAAGGTTCATTTGTCTGATGTGGGGTGGGACCTGCTTTTAGATGACTTTGCGGTGTGTTGTGAGAGCGTTCTGGGTTTATGTTAGCCGCGGCTTGTTTCTTGGGGGGGGGGCCTGTGGGATCACAGGCCTGTGGCGGATCTCCCGAGCTACTGGGTCATTGGGGCTCATCCGGTGATGAGCGGTGGGCCGGCGGGGTGCCTTGCCTGGTGGGTCAGGTGACCCGGATAATGGGGCATGAGGGACATGCCACCCCTCTGACCCGTGCTGGGGTGGCAGGGTCGAGGGCACTGAAGTTTATGGGTAGCTCGGGAGGAGCTCTGGGTGTTTATGTTAACTAATGTTATAATTGAAATTATATTATGTTAATTGTTATGATTAATAAATTGAGCTGCGGCTAATTACCAGCAATTGTAGTCAGAGTGTTTTTTGGGGTAATGCTTGGGGAGTATGGGGGAGGGGGAGTTAAGGTGTTGGGGTTATAGGGCAACAGCGGACGTGTCCAGATCCCGATGTTAAGAGTAGCCCGAGACCCCCGTGTCGATGGGCGTATGATAACACGGGGCTGGCAGGCCTGCGTGTTGTCCATCGGCTGGGGCAGTCGGAGGGGCGGTGAGTGTGGGGGTGCGGTATGATTGGCTGTTTAGGGCAGGACAATTTGAATCGATTGGCGGTAGTAGGAGCGCGCGGTGGGGGGGGGGGTGAATTTATAAAAGGGGAGACTGTGGAGGACTCAACCGTCGTGGGTCCTCCTGAGCCGGTTTTTCCCTCCCACCCTCCCCATGTTTTTTCCGGTAGTTGGGAGTAGCTCGGGGGCGGATCTCCCGAGCTACTGGGTCATTGGGGCTCATCCGGTGATGAGCGGTGGGCCGGCGGGGTGCCGTGCCTGGTGGGTCAGGTGACCCGGATAATGGGGCATGAGGGACATGCCACCCCTCTGACCCTTGCTGGGGTGGCAGGGTCGAGGGCACTGAAGTTTATGGGTAGCTCGGGAGGAGCTCTGGGTGTTTATGTTAACTAATGTTATAATTGAAATTATATTATGTTAATTGTTATGATTAATAAATTGAGCTGCGGCTAATTACCATCAATTGTAGTCAGAGTGTTTTTTGGGGTAATGCTTGGGGAGTATGGGGGAGGGGGAGTTAAGGTGTTGGGGTTATAGGGCAACAGCGGACGTGTCCAGATCCCGATGTTAATATGTTCTAATGTAACTTGTCAGCCCTCATTCTTTAGATCCAACAAAGTGAGCTGTATACTCTCTTCAGTAATTACAAAAGATAAACTACATTGTTAATATATAAATAGCATGAAATCACTGAATGACTCTTAGAAGCACTAGAGGAACAATTTTCAAATCAATAATTCTATATTAGGAATGATTACTTTATACAAGTGCTGACCGTCACTGGCTAATTTAGATCTAGATATTCCATGCCTGTCCTTATTCGGCTATCAGAACTAAGGCCCAGATTCTATAACCGACGTCCATGTTGCAGACGCCGGTTACAGAATTGGGATTTTGGTCCGGATCTGTATAGGATGCGGCCACTATACTTTATCGCGGCAAGGGATTTCCCTGCCGCGATTAGTATAGCAGCCACAACTACGGCCGCCAATCTCCCCAACCCCCCCCCCCCCCCCGACGTTTGCGGCAGGAGGGTGGCCAACTCCTCCTGCCGAAAGAACCCCCCCAAAGATCGCCGGCAGGAGGACCCAACCCCTCCTGCTGGACCCCCCCAAACAAGGGGCCTTAGGTGCTTGGGCCAATCAGGCCCTAGGATCCTGTGGATTGAGCAGGGGAGGGGCGGGCCTGCCTCATTTGGACAGAGGCGGGCCTGCTGGCCACAGTGCGAAGACCCGTCCGGCCAACTTGGCGGTATGCTTGAGGGGGGTTCCGGGGTGGGGGTGGAGGTCCGACAGGAGGGGCTGGGCACTCTCCTGCCGGCGATCGTCGGGGTGGGGGGGGGTTGTTGAGGGGTCCCGCAGGAGGGGTTGGGCATCCTCCTACCGGCGATCTTCGAGGAGGCTGTTAGGGGGTCCGGGGAGGGTGGTTAGGGCATTTTGGGGGGGGTAATTGGGGGAAGGTCCGGCAGGAGAGGTTGGATACCCTCCTGCCAGTGATCTTTGGGGGGGACGGGTTCTTTCAGCAGGAGGGGTTGGGCACCCTGCTGCCGTGAATGTCGGGGGGGGAGGAGGGAGTTTGGGGAGACTGGCAGCTGTAGCTGCGGCCGCTATACTAATTGTGGCAGGGAAATCCCTTGCCGCGATAAAGTATAGCGGCTGCGTCTACTTACCATGTAGGCCAGCATTTTGCTAGCCTACATTGTAAGCGTCTCCCGCTCTGCTAGGGAGACGTGCAGACCACCTAAGGCCACCGCCTAGCCTTAGGCGAGCTTAGCGGGCTTGTGGGCCTCCCTAGGCTCCCGGAGGTGCCTTCAATATAGGCGGCCTGCCTGGGGAGCATTTTTTTTAGAAAACGTGCCTCCCGATTGGCTGATTAGACAGCTGTAGGACGCCTACAGCTGCCTACAACTGGGACGCACTTTGCAGAATCAGGGCCTAAGTATACAAATCTTTGACAGCACCTGGAAGTTATACAGTCAGACAATGTAGAAACTGGCCTTGAATATCACCAGCGCCCTTATAATTCCCAGCTCCTATTGCTTTGAATATCAACCCCATTGTTTACAAACATACTGTTAATGATTGTCTAGGAGGCTAAATTTAAACATTTCCACAGATCACTAAATTCCTTTTATTTTGCCAGTCTCAACTATGTACAAGCTCATACCATCTGAAAAGACAACATTGCAAGTCATTACAGTAAACATTTTCCAGGGTTACACAAATGCGTTAAACCAGAATGCACATAATAGATCTCTGAATGGAACCCAATACATATCCATTCTCAGTTACACTCAAGAGCCCAATTTTATTACAAGTCCCTACTGGATAATTTGTATGGGTGAATAGGGAATTATTTTTTTTATCTGCTGCTCCCTTTCCATCCCCCATTACAAAAATAACTTTTCTCCCATCCTTACTTTCCAACTAGAGAATGACAAGGAGCCAAATTTTTCCCCGTCCCCATGGAAACTCATTTTCCCATCCCGTCCCGGGTGAGTTCTTTTCCTATCCCTGCCTCTGATGTCAGAGAAAGGGCGGGACCGCCGGAAGAAAAAGCAGCACAGCAGGGCTCAGAGAAGGGGCGGGACCGCCGGCAGAGGAAACAGCTGGGCTTGCTGGCATCCGGAAACAAGGTAGACAGCTTCTCCATGGGGGAGGGGGGTGAGGCTGTGGGGGTGCGAGCGGTCCTTCAGGGTGGGGGTGCGGGTGCGTGCGAGCGGTCCTTCGGGGTGGGGGTGCGAGCGGTCCTGCGGGGGGGTGAATCGGATGTCGGGAGGGCATCAGGCTTTCAGGGTAGGGACAGGACTTCAAGGAGGAAAGGAGAGTCGGGGTGGGCGAAAACAGAGTCAGGGTCTCCAGAGGAGAGTCGGGGCGGGCGAAAGGAGAGTAGGGCAGCATGCGCGGTATACGGGTGTGCGCGGTATATAAAAATTTATGTACATAAATATGTGTTTTTTGCGCGCTATACCCGTGTGCACGTTTTACACGGGTGCACGTTATCTATGTGAAAATACGGTAACTTGCAAAACTTATCTTGCAAACCGAGTGTTGACTCGATTTGCAAGCACCCCCCCCCCCCCCCGGAGAACCGGCATCGCTCCCCGCCCGCTCGCAAAGCCCCCCACCCCCCCACCCGAACAACTTGAACTTACCCCCCCGTCTGGCACTGGCACGCAGTTGACAGGACGTGCTTGAAGATCTTCCTGCCTCTGCTGGGCCTTGCGCATCTGCGCATGCTCAAGGCCTTCTAATTCTCCCTCTCGCCAAGGTTCCACTGTAATTAAAAATACCCTTTGTGGGCCATGTTCCACCCAAACATGGGCTGCATCAAGGGTTACATTCAATTGAGAGAGTGCTAAAATCACACACACACTAAAAGCACGCTAATACTCAGCACTAACCAACTGTTGCTTCTTCAGATTAGTTAGCAGCATGTTATGCTGCAGGTGTTTGAAGAAACAACAACTGGTTTGTGAGGAGTATTAGCATGTTTTAAGAACATAAAATAAGAATTGCCGCTGCTGGGTCAGACCAGTGGTCCATCAAGCCCAGCAGTCTGCTCACGCAGCAACCCTCTGTTCACAGACCAGTGCCCAAACTGCGTACGTTCTGGTTCAGCAAGGAACTTGACTAACTTTGTCTTGAATCCCTGGAGGGTGTTTTCCCCTATGTTAGAGTATATTATTTTAGCAAACTATCCACTAAATGTAACCCTTGGTGCAGCCCATGTTTGGACTAAAAGTGGCCCACATTTGGTATTTTCAATCATTTGCAATAAAGATTATTTTCTATTTGTTTGCTATTCTTCTTGCCAACTGCTTTGCTGCCGATTTTGACACCTCTGTTTTGGAACTCTGCTCTCCTTCAGCAGACAGGGGGATTGATTAATTGCATGGGTGAAGAGTAAAATCTAGAGAAAAAGTCTGGCCGGGGGGTGGGTGGGGAGAAGAGGCTATAGCTAGGTTGGCTTTCAGTCAGGTGATTGGTTTTCATGAACATGATATAATGTCGCCAATGGTAAGCTAGTGCAAGTTTCTTTAGAGAACATCACAGCCTCAAAGGCTGAATCCCAAGAGTGCTTTGATTCAGACACAGAAAGACACCAAGAGAATACATTGAAATGCCCAAATCAGAACCTGGACAGCCCCATCACTATCTTACAATCACTAGCAAATCACCCGGCTGTATCTTTTCTGATTTTTGTCTTAGTAAATTTGATTTTTTTAATGTAAAATTTGGGAGATGGTTTTTAGAAGGTTGAGCTACTTTATTTGAGTTTTTAATTAGTGAAATGTTATGTTTGAGAATCTCAGAGAGAGCGAGAACCAGAAGGCCTTGAGCATGCGCAGATGCTCAAGGCCCAGGCAAGAGGCAGAAACTTATTTCACTGGCACCGGCACGTCCTGTGGGCTGCGTGCCGGTGCCAGATGGGGTAAGGCTGAATGCTTTTGGGGGGGGGGGGGGAGCATTCGCGAGCAGGGGGGGATGATGCCGATTCTCGGGGGGGGGGGTGCTCCTCATAAATCGAGTCAACGTTCGGTTTGCGAGACAAGATTTGAGAGAATGTTTTGCTCGTCTTGCAAAACACTTGCAAACTGAGGTTTGACTGTATTATGATAGTTCGTCAGTTTTATTATGAGTGCTCCTTTGTAACTCACTCAGAATTGTAGGATGTTAGCCAGTATGAAATTTTTTAAATTAATTAAGCAGTAGATTTAAATACATTAAACAAGACAAAAATAACATTCCAGTTCCCACTTAAAAAAAAAAAAAGAGAGAGCCTACCTTGCATCTGGAGTTATGTTCACTAAAGGCTTAAATGTTTCTTGCAAATAAAGCTCTGCATCATAAGAAAGAAAAGTGTACGTCAAGCAATACAAATGATTCTTCTTTATTTTGCAGTATTATTTTAGCCAGCTCAAAGGAAATAATCTGTAGTTCTGAACATTAATTTCCACATCAATTGTTTAGAATGTAAAACCAATCAAAAACAAAATACAAACTCTGAAATTGAAATTACTCAAAAACAGCACTCTTGTTAATGCTGAAGAAATGTTTAAAGACAACACTTCCATCTTTCAGCATAAATAAGAGAGCAACTTTCCTTTATTCAGGACAAGTGTATTGCAAAATCTCTGCTTCTTTGTTGAAACTATCTTGCGCTTTTCTTTCAAGCAGCAAAGTACAGCTGATAACTCAGTCGTGGTACTTCTCTGTGTTTTATGCCAAGTAAAGCACAACTTATTTGGAATTAATGGTGGCAGAATCCTACATGACATCATTTACAGACTTTCAAGCAAAAAACTGTTGCACAATAACAGAATATATCTTGAGCCAGATGAAATATTCCATGGAGCAGTTTACATGGACTCCCCTCCACACCACTAGAGGTCACTGGTGCAAAAGGAAAACTGAATTTATCTTTTAAATATAGTTGCTGCTTTAGTTCACTTGGGATAAATAGAAATCAAATTCACACAAGTTGTAGGTGATAACACTTTTCTTTATCAACTTTGTGACTAGCTTTAGAGGATTGTGCTACTTTCACCAGTTAATGCATTGACATGTAAAAAGCACAGCTCCAGAAAGCTAGTCAGAAGTTGCCCTCAGTGACAAAGCTATCACCTATAACTTGGCTGTTACAGATAACTTGTCACAAGGCTCAACAATAATTATTAAATTATTCTTAGAAAGGTCAATTCATTTCTTTGAGGGGGACTCAAGAAGAGTCCCATTATAAACAGAGCCTCAAGGCAGGAATGGGAACATCCAGTCAGGACATTCACAATTTCCTGGTAGTTTATGAAAGGCACACAACCTCTTGTAAAGTACATATAAGTATGCTGGTAAATACACATTTTTTATGGAACACAGTGGGAGAAGCCATTTCAAAAGACCACTCTCCTATCCTGTGGAAAAGTGAAGGCAATTATAAGTGTAGCACTACTGACAATTTCAGAATTTGAACATTTTAACAAAACCCAATAATTTATTTATTAATTTTATTATTTCTATACTATTATATCCTAAGTGGTTCATATTTCCCTATCTGTCCCAGAAGGTTCAAACTCTATCTAGTGTACCTGGGGCAATGGGGGGATTAAGTGACTTGCCCAGGGTCACAAAGGAGCATTGAGGGATTTGAACCCACAACTTCAGGGTGCTGAGGCTGTAGCTCTAACTACTGCACCACACATTCCCCACAACATCTAATTTGTCTGCAGAAAGACCTTACAAGGCAGGTCCTTCTTGTTTAGAAACTTGAGTCCCAGGGTTCAATGGTTTAACTCTAATACTGCAAGCTTTAGGAAAAGGAGGGAAAGCATCCTTAAGGATCTGTATAAATTTCTGGTTTGTTTTTTTTTTGCTTAAAAATTATATCATCTGGTAACAAAATTGGGTATTTTAGAAAATTAAGGAGCCATAGATTTAGTTTTCTCCACGTTCCAATTTTTTATGAATTAACCTCATATCTTTCAATAAACCCCCTTGAATTTCCAGAAAAGCAGCCACCTGACCTTCCAAGCATTCCAATATTTCCTGGGAATGTTTAAAATCTCGATCTGAAGCCTCAGAAAATAAGTATGAGGGATTATGGCTGGGCTCTGGGCATTGCAGGCCCGTCAATCAAAGATATCTGATGCCCAAGTCTCTCCTATCCTCCCCATACTGCCTCTAGAGTAGACAAGTCAGTAGCATGACTCTTCCCAAGCATATTCAGTTCATCCACGAATTGAGCATGCTTGGGTAGTGTCAGCATTGGCACTTCTTCAGCCATGAGGTAACACAAGGAAGAAGGAAGTAGCTTTAGGAATGGATTTCTTTGACTGCTGGGCTTTGGCATCCCCACCAACCAAGGTATGATACCTGCCTACCAATACAGCAAAGCGTTCAATTTAAGGTATTATCCATTGTACACCAGGTTCTTTACCATAAGCCCCCCCCCCCCCCGATTGTTTTCAGGACTTGTTAAAACTATATTCTTTGAGTACAGAGTTACAATCAGAATATGCTATGAGATTAGCCTTACATAGGGTATGTACTATAATAAGAATTGGGGATGTCGATGTTCTCTGTGGCAGTTGTGAAGTTTTGGAACTATACATTGACAGGTCAATTGTATAGGCCTAGAGATGTTTTAAAAAAAATTACTGAAAACACATTTGTTTGTGGATGCATTTATGTGAGATTATAAGGTTTCATGCAAAGAAGTTAGCTCGATGTTAATAACTAATGTGTTGTACTGTTTTTATCTATTTTGTATGTTGATTATACACTGCTTAGATTTTTAAGAAGTATATCAATTTTTAAATAAAATAAATAAATACCTAATGTGGGGAGGGAGAGGAAATCACTACCTAAGGAAGTCACTGATTAGATCAGGTGCCTCAGGCTCCTCTCTTAGTTGGTACACAAGGCCAAGGGAGGAGCCTGAGGGGCCTGAGCCAATCAGGTCCTTAGGCCCCTCCCTGTGCATCACATGATGCATTGGGGCAGGGCCTAAGGCCCGCATTGCGCTAGAGGAGCCAGAGGATCTGACTGGGCACCCCTCCTGTTCCCAAAGTAAAGGGAAGGGGAGGCTGATGGCAGAAGGGAGTGAGCATCTTTCCTGCTGGGTTTTTTCAAGGGGGGGGAGGTATTTGCCGGCAAAAGGGAGTGGGCATCCCTACTGCCTTTTTTATCCCCCTTCTTCGGAAAGCCAGGCCCGATGTTAGGAGGAAATGGGCATAGATTTTGCCCGGTTTTTTTGGGAGTGGGGAGAGGTATTTGCTGACAGGAGGGAGTGGGCATCCCTCCTGCCATTTTTTTTTAATCGGGGCGAGAGGGAGCGCATTTTTATTTTATTTTTTAAATTGGCCAGATATTCAGTGTGTGTAATATCTGTGCCATTAAAAAACTGACCCACCCCCCCACCCCGGAGCCCTGACAGCAGTGACACATTTCAATCCGATTTAGGTCTTATTGATTTGAAATGGTCTCCTGATCAGCTAAAATATCTTGGTATCTTATTCACAAGCATAGAGATATTCTCATGTCCCTAAATTTGAAGACTCTTCAATCTAAAATATATGCTACTACACCTATAAACTAAACTAAACTAAACCTTAAGCTTATATACCGCATCTTCTCTATAAGGATTGACATGGTTTACAAGAGTTTAAGAAAGGAAAATATAATAAGAATTAGTGGTTATATAGAGAGCAGTGGAAATAATATTTTTGAAAATATCCACGTTTTCAGAAGTTTTCAAAATAATTGGAAAGAGCCCAAATTACGCAGCTGACAGGAAAGTTATTCCAAAGCTCACTAATTTTAAAGTAGAGCGATTTCTCTAATCTTCCGATATAGATAACACCTTTTAACGAGGGGAAAGATAATTTAAGCTTTTGGATAGATCTGGTAATATCAGGTCTCACAGAGTTCCAGGATAGAGGAATTAAAGGGGGAAGAGTGCCATGCAAGATCTTAAATGTTAGGCAGGCACATTTTAAGTAAACCCTAGAGATTACTGGGAGCCTGTAAAGTTTTAACAAAAGCGGGAAAACATGATCATATTTGCTTTTTGCAAAGATCAACCTAGCTGCAGTATTCTGGATCTGTTGAAGTCTTTGAAGACTTTTCTCGGTTAAACTTAGATAGGCCGAATTACAATATATGGAGGAAAAGGGTCTCAGAAATCCAAACCATAGACTACATTGCTGTCCATTGGTTATATCTGGATTGAATTTTCTTTCATCGATCAAAAAAAAAACCTCAAAAAATTCATATAAAGTTACATTGCAACATTTCTTCCATTCCTGAGCTCTCCGCATACCTAGAGAAATTCAACATCCTAAGCGACAACCAATCTGGCTTCCGCGCGGATCACAGCACTGAAACCATCATAGCCGCCCTTCTTGACCATCACCACACGCTCTTTAGTCAAGGCTCTAGTGCCTTAATCATACAACTAGACTTGAGCAGTGCCTTTGACCTGGTCGACCACACCATTCTCCTGGAATGCCTGGCACACATTGGCATCTCCGATCAGGTCCTCAACTGGTTTCAGGGGTTCCTAATAAATAAATCCTACAAGGTACTCAAGAATAACTCTTTCTCATATAGCTGGGACAACATCTGCGGTGTCCCGCAGGGCTCCCCCCTATCCCCCACTCTGTTCAATATCTACCTGGCCTCCCTAGGTAACCTCCTACACACCCTCAAGCTGAAATTTTTCATCTACGCAGATGACATCACAATAGCCATCCCTCTAACCAGTTTTTCACCAGAACTACTCGAATACATCACAAACATCCTCAACCAGATTTAACTCTGGATGCTATCATTCAGACTGAAACTAAACCCTGATAAAACAAAATTTTTTCTAGCCACCCCCAAAGATAAAATCAGGGACACTACAATTCAACTGAAAGGAATGACTTTCCCCCTCGAACATACCTTAAAAATCCTGGGAGTCACGTTTGACAAAAATGTATCCCTAGAATATCACACCGACCTCATAGTCAAGAAATGCTTCTCGGCACTCTGGAAACTCCGCACTATAAAAAAATACTTCGATGACACCTCGTTCCGCCTTCTAGTGCAAGCCTCCATTCTAAGCATCCTAGACTACTGCAATACAGTGGTGCCTCGCTTAACGGACGCCTCGCACAGCGAACGCTGCGCACAACGAACTTTATGTCTTGATCCGTACAACGAACTTCGTTTCACACAACGAAGTCGCCCGAGCTGCATCCTTCCGCGCAGGCACTGCGCTTAACTGCCCTCTCTCCGCCTGGTTCCCTCTTGCCCCCCCGACTCCCCGACACGATCGGGGCAAGAGGGAGCTCAAGCCCTCTTGCCCCCCCGACTCCCCGACACGATCGGGGCAAGAGGGAGCTCAAGCCCTCTTGCCCCCCCCGACTCCCCGACACGATCGGGGCAAGAGGGAGCTCAAGCCCTCTTGCCCCCCCGACTCCCCGACACGATCGGGGCAAAAGGGAGCTCAAGCCCTCTTGCCCCCCCGACTCCCCGACACGATCGGGGCAAAAGGGAGCCCAAGCCCTCTTGCCCCGCCGATTCCCCAACTCCCCGACAATATCGGGCCAGGAGGGAGCCCAAGTCCTCCTGGCCACGGCGACCCCCTAACCCCACCCTGCACTACATTACGGGCAGGAGGGATCCCAGGCCCTCCTGCCCTCGACGCAAACCCCCCCTCCCCCCAACGACCGCCCCCCCCCCAAGAACCTCCGACCGCCCCCCCAGCCGACCCGCGACCCCCCTGGCCGACCCCCACGACACCCCCAACCCCCTTCCCCGTACCTTTCTGTAGTTGGCCGGACAGACGGGAGCCAAACCCGCCTGTCCGGCAGGCAGCCATCGACGGAATGAGGCCGGATTGGCCCATCCGTCCCAAAGCTCCGCCTACTGGTGGGGCCTAAGGCGCCTGGGCCAATCAGAATAGGCCCGGGAGCCTTAGGTCCCTCCTGGGGGCGGGGCCTGAGGCACATGGGCCCAACCCGACCATGTGCCTCAGGCCCTGCCCCCTGGAGGGACCTAAGGCTCCCGGGCCTATTCTGATTGGCCCAGGCGCCTTAGGCCCCACCAGTAGGCGGAGCTTTGGGACGGATGGGCCAATCCGGCCTCATTCCGTCGATGGCTGCCTGCCGGACAGGCGGGTTTGGCTCCTGTCTGTCCGGCCAACTACAGAAAGGTACGGGGAAGGGGGTTGGGGGTGTTGTGGGGGTCGGCCAGGGGGGTCGCGGGTCGGCTGGGGGGGCGGTCGGAGGTTCTTGGGGGGGGGCGGTCGTTGGGGGGGGGGGGGGTTTGCGTCGAGGGCAGGAGGGCCTGGGATCCCTCCTGCCCGTAATGTAGTGCAGGGTGGGGTTAGGGGATCGCCGTGGCCAGGAGGACTTGGGCTCCCTCCTGGCCCGATATTGTCGGGGAGTTGGGGAATCGGCGGGGCAAGAGGGCTTGGGCTCCCTTTTGCCCCGATCGTGTCGGGGAGTCGGGGGGGCAAGAGGGCTTGAGCTCCCTTTTGCCCCGATCGTGTCGGGGAGTCGGGGAGGCAAGAGGGCTTGAGCTCCCTCTTGCCCCGATCGTGTCGGGGAGTCGGGGGGGCAAGAGGGCTTGAGCTCCCTCTTGCCCCGATCGTGTCGGGGAGTCGGGGGGGGGCAAGAGGGCTTGAGCTCCCTCTTGCCCCGATCGTGTCGGGGAGTCGGGGGGGGGCAAGAGGGCTTGAGCTCCCTCTTGCCCCGATCGTGTCGGGGGTGCCAGGGACCACACGGAGTCACCCACCGTACCACCCGATTCGGGTAAGCGCAGGTATCGGTGGGTGGCTTATTTGCGGGGGGGTGCCTTATTTTACATTTTTTTCTAAAAAGGGGGGGCTGTCTTATTTGATGGCCCTGCCTTATCATCGGGGAAACACGGTAGAAAAAAAAAAAAAATGAACAGTTAAGTCCCAGTTTTTGCCGCTGAGACTCTGCCCTCTCACTGTAAAATTAGACTCTACTTAGTCTGTCTTTAAATTTAAAAAATGTGTGTTGTTTTAAAAAACAATTATGTTTTTAGATGTATCTAAATAAAAATAATAACCAAAAATTTATCTTTTTTTATGTCATCTTAGCATATTTTATGCTACAGAACGAATTATTTTTTTTAACATGTATTGTTATGGGAAAACGCGTTTCACACAACGAACGTTTCACATAACAAACTTGCTCCTGGAACGGATTAAGTTCGTTGTGTGAGGCACCACTGTATTATCTACCTGAACTCCACGAAGAAAATTACCAGGAGACTAAAAATGATCCAGAACACCGCCATTCGCCTCATCTATGGCCTAAAGAAATGGGAACATATCACCCCGTTCTACCACCAACTCCACTGGCTGCCTTTCGAATCCAGAGTGCTCTTCAAGTTCGCATGCTTCTGTTACAAATCGGTAAATGGCTATTCACCAAGATACATCAATCCCCACTTTAACCTCTACTGCTCCTACAAGAAATCCCGCAGAATTCAACTGTTCGCCTTCCCTTCGCTAAAGCTGTGTAACCTCAAAAGATTCCTAGACAAAATCTTCGCCTTCCACGCAGCCAAGCTGAACCCATGGCTAGCCCAAATGATACTGGAGGCCCCCACTTACCTCGGCTTTAGAAAACTACTCAAAACCCGCCTATTCAGCAAACAAGACCCCTAACCGCCCCCTCCCGGTAATTGCCTGACCTTAGCCCCGGCTCAGCTCTTCCTTCTTGATCACTTCTTTCCCCCCTCTCTTCTACCCTCCTCCTTCTTCATCTGCCAAACTCAGCTAATTATGTTGTAAACCTGATATATTGTTGTAAATCTGTATGTCAATGAGGATCCTAACCTAATTGATGTAAACCGCCTAGAACTCGTTGGGTATGGCGGTATATAAGAATAAAATTATTATTATTATTATTATTGTTATTTTATTTTTGAATCTCCTTAATTTCTGCTTTGACTTCTAAGTGGTCTTCATATCATTTATCTTGGTGGGGTAGGATTGAAGCAGTTAAAATAACTCTTACTCCTATCATCAGTTATATCTTGGGAATGCTTCCTAGACTTGCCAGCTGTTCTTTTTATAAAGATCTTGAAGCCCCACTTTCTAAATTTATTTGGCGCAACAAACCTCCATGCATTTCTCTCTTTACATTAGAGCTACCTAAAGTACATGGGGGATTGGGTTTTGTGGATTTTTATAAACACCATCTTGCTATGTTCTTGAGATATGATACTCTATGGTCAGTCGATGCTCCTCAGATCTCCACTCCACCTGCTTGATATTTTATTGAGACACATCTAACTTCTCCAATTTCGCTGAAATGCATTCCCATCCAGGAAAATATTAAATATTTATCATCGTATGATACCATCAAATACACTCACTATGCCATACAAGCGCTTAAAAAGGTTTCTCCTACACTTTCGTGGAATAAATCTTCTCTCTGCTCCTCTTTGGTATAATCCTAATATTAAAATTGGTGGTAAGCCAATATGTTGGTTCATATGGAAGGAAAAGAATATTTGGTATATTAAATAACCGATGGATGACAATAAGTCTTTACTCACCTTCCAACAATTGCAAACTAAATTTGACCTCCCCTCTACGTAATTCTATAGATGGTTTCAACTACAGCACAGAATTTAAAATGGCCTCTATATCCTAATGTCCCTTTAATATATCAAAATTTCTGGAACTCTGTCATGTAGGAATTACTCAAGGTCATAAGGACTTTACTTTATTATAAATTTTTTATATCATCATCTATAACTACTATTATAACTACCGTATTTTCACGCAGATAACGCGCACCCGTGTAAAACGCGCACACGGGTATAGCGCGCAGAAACCACGATTTTATGTACAAAAACTTTTGTATACCGCGCTCACGGGTATACCGCGCATGCAGCCCGACTGCCCTTTCGCCCGCCCCGACTCTCCTCTGGCCACCCCGACTCTCCTTTCGCCCTCCCCGACTCTCCGTGCGCTGTCCCGACTATCCGTTCACCCTCCCTGACTTTCCGTGCACTGCCCCGACTCTCCCTGCGCTGTCCCGACTCTCCGTTCACCCTCCCTGACTTTCCGTGCAGTGCCCCGACTCTCCTCTGGCCACCCCGACTCTCCTTTCGCCCTCCCCGACTCTCCGTGCGCTGTCCCGACTATCCGTTCACCCTCCCTGACTTTCCGATACATCCCCCCCCCCCCCGGCAGGACCACTCCTGGGTTGGGCCCATATGCCTCAGGCCGCGCCCCCAGGTGGGACCTAAGGCTCCAGGGCCTATTCTGATTGGCCCACGCGCCTTAGGCCCCACCAGTAGGCGGAGCTTTGAGACGGATGGGCCAATCCGGCCTCATTCCGTTGTTGGCTGCCTGCCGGACAGGCGGGTTTGGCTCCCGTCTGTCCGGCCAACTACCAAAGGTACGGGGAAGGGGGGTGGGGGTGTCGTGGGGGTCGGCCAGGGGGGTCGCGGGTCGGCTGGGGGGCGGTCGGAGGTTCTTGGGGGGGGGGCGGTCGTTGGAGGGAGGGGGGTTTGCGTCGAGGGCAGGAGGGCCTGGGATCCCTCCTGCCCGTAATGTAGTGCGGGGTGGGGGTAGGGGGTCGCCGTGGCCAGGAGGGTTTGGGCTCCCTCCTGGCCCGATATTGTCGGGGAGTTGGCCGGGCAAGAGGGCTTGGGCTCCCTCTTGCTCCGATCGTGGATGCGGGTGTGGGTGGGAGCGCGTGCGAGCGGTCCTGCTGGGGGGGGTGAATCGGGCGTCGGGCGGGGTAGGAACTATGTAAAAAAAAATTTGTATACCGCGCTCACGCGTATAACGCGCGAGGGGTATGCGCGGTAGGTAAAAACGCGTATAACGCGCGCGTTATATGCGTGAAAATACGGTACTAAACGCATTTGGACATCTGAATCTACTTGGTCAGGATCTGATGACCAATGGATAAATTTTTTAAAGTATACACAATGTCCTACACTATCCACCAATTTAATGCAGTCACCATATTTTTTTTTTCAATAAAGCATATTTTACTGCATATGACTAATAAAAAATTTTTAATTACTTAAAATTCCTAATTGTTCTTACCTCTCCATGTCTCAATCTTATGTTCTTCTAGTTCATATATCTGCACCTAAATTGAAAGAACAAAAATCTGTTGTTCATTTTAAAAAACAAAACCCACACACTTATGAGGTGATTTAAAAGCAGTTCCAAATGTAAATAATGGCAGTCCCATGTGTGGCTTTGTCATAGTCTAATTCAGAATATCACTATTTACATGTGGATGCAGAAAATTTGAGGTGGTATGTTTCAATCCCCAATGTAGCTTCTTATGACCCTGGCAAGTCACTTAACCTTCTATTGTTCCAGGAACAAGAAAAACTTAGATTTTGAGCCTATTGGGGACAGAAAAAGTACCAGTATATATAATATGTAAAATCAAAGAAAGGCAATGTACCAAATGCAATACCCATATTTTGGGCAGGCCAAACATTTATATATCGAGAATTTTATATATCAAGAATTTCCCCAATGAGCTCTGCAACAACGGAGGCAAAGAGAATTTTAAGTGGTGCTTTTTTCTGCCAGGGTTTTATTAGAGGAATTAAGGTAGTAAATATCCTTACACTCCCATTTTTTTTTTTAAAGTTTCTAAACACTGGAGACCTTACATATATTATAAGCACCAGCATGTATGGAATTTGCAGAACAACAACTTTCATGTGTAAGTGCAAGCACATGTATGCAGAAGCCTTTCACAAATGCTGCTTCCCTTGTATGCACCAGCAAATATATATGCATTCATTAAAAACTTAAGTAAAATACTGACAGAACTGACATTGCAGTCTGAATGTTCCAATTCCTCTCTCAATGGCCTACGCAAAATGGCCTTACACTTATATTAGTTTAATCATAAGAATTAAAAAAATGTTTATTACTAGCCCAAAATGCAAACATGAAGACTTAGCAATTCAGTATTGATGCTAAATGAAAAATTAAATGGCAAATTAAATGACAATCAGCTTATTCATCATTACTAACAAATTTGCTCATGTAGTGAAAAAATCCTGAGAAGCAAAAGCATTAATTTGGATTTTGATGAGCAGTTGACAAAGAAAATCAGATGCAGTTTCCCAGCCACTAGATGTTGTTGCTTGAACAGTAATTCATGGCAACATAGATGTGCTAGAAGGATGATAAGAGAAAGGATTGAGAAGAAAATATACACATAAAGTTGGAAGGAGAATATATTCATCACACAGTCTACTTAACAGCCGCCATACTGGGCCAGACCAATGGTCCATCTAGCCCAGTGGTCTCAAACTTGTGACCCAGGAACCACATGTAGCCCGCCAAGTACTATTTCACGGCCCGCGGTCTGTACTAGTACTGCCCACTCTTTGCAGCGTCCTCTGGCTTTCCCCCTGGCTTCCCGCTCTTACATTCAGCTAATTACCACAGCCTGCAGAAAGGATTGACGGTGCTGTAGTGATCTTCGCAGGCTGCCGTTGTCCTCAGCAGCACGTTCCCCTCTGCCACAATCCTGCCCCTGATGTCAGAGGAGGGGCAGGACTGCGGCAGAGGGAACATGCTGTGGAGGCCGATGGCAGCCTGCAAGAAACGCTACAGCACCGGCGATCCTCTCTGCATGCTGCGGTAATTAGCTGAAACTAAGACCGGGAGGCCAGGGGGGGAAGCTGGAGGATGCTGCAAAGAAGGGGGGAAGATTTATAAACTATAAAAGAGTTTTACCTCATGCAAAATTGTCATTTCTTTAATAAGACATTAACTATTTTTTTCTGCGGCCCTCCAAGTACCTACAAATCCAAAATGTGGCCCTGCAAAGGGTTTGAATTTGAGACCACTGATTTAGCCCAATCTCTTGTTTCCAACAGTGGTCAATCCAGGACAGAACCTGGGAGAAACCCAAATAGTAGCAACATTCCATGCTATTGATCCAGGGCAAGCAGTGGGTTCGCCCCATGTCTGTCTACAGCAGTGATTCTTAAACCTATCCTGGGCAACCTCCAGCCTGCCAAGTTCTCAAGATATCCCTAATGAATATGCATGGGGCAGATTGGCATGCCTGCTACCTCTATTATATGCAAATCTGCTTAATCGTATTTTTTGCTCCATAAGACACACTTTTTTCCACCCACAATATAGGTGCGTCTTATGGAGCAAATAGCCTTTTTTTTTTAAACCCCCCCCCCCCAGGTACCTTTAAAAAAAAAAAAAAAAATTCCGGTGGTCCAGCGCTATAAAGCAGAAGAGGATGCCAGAACTTACCCCCCTCGAGACCAGGTCTGGAAGCCGCCGGGACACACAGGTGCTCGAGCCCCTCTGCTTACTGCTGCAGCGATGTCCCTCGCTGGATGGCTGCCTCCTCTTGCAGCACAGTGGTATACAAGGAAGGCATGAGCTTTTTGCGCTGCTCCCTGAATGGCTGGCGTCAGTTAGTTCCAGTTGTTAAACATAAGGTTCCCCAGTATATGCCATACTTTTTCGGACCCCTGAAAAAGGAGTGTTTCTTCGAAACACGGACCATGTTGGGTCTGGGTTCTCCATCCTTTTTGGATACAAACTGTTTTAGGTTCATTTGTTAACGTATGGTTATTAAAGACTTGGTGTCTTGCACACCATTGCTGCAGTTTTGTTTTTTTTTTTGTTCCTTGACCGACATAAAACTGCAGTTTCGTTGGATTTTTTTGTTTGTGTTTGCCTTTCTACAGAGAGACACATTCTTGCGGATATAATCTTAATATTTACAACCAAACAGCTTTGTTACATTATAAAATTACTAATTTAGTTATACTATTAGAAATACATAAATAATTATGAGATTGCAAGGTGAACTATCTCCGGTTTAATAGGTTAATCATTCATAGTTAGACAACTTTTCTGCTGTACCTTATTGATAGGAGAAAAATGATCATTACATTAACCAGGGCTGTGGAGTCGGAGTTGAGGAGTCGGAGGAAATTTCGGGTACCTGGAGTCGGAGTCAGAAGTATAAAAAACTGAGGAGTCGGAGTTGGAACATTTATCTACCGACTCCGTTTTTGAACTTGGCATACCAATCACGAGCAATTCTTTCAGCTATAGTACCCACTATATACACAGCACAAATGTTGCAAGCAGCTTCTGCGGCCTTAGAACCTTGATTAAAAGCAAAAAGAAGGTGGTGTCGAAAATGCTCATTTCTCTCAACTTGACATTCCATTTTAACGATCTGAAAATTAACCAGTGCCGTGGAGTCGGAGTCGGAGGAAATTTCAGGTACCTGGAGTCGGAGTCAGAGTCTGACGTACAAAAAACTGAGGAGTCGGAGTCGGAACATTTATCTACCGACTCCACAGCCCTGACATTAACAATTTTAATAGTTTTATTTAGCCAAACCAATAACATTATAATATATGTATTTTTAGATTTGCTTAAACATCCATGTTAACGGATGTGGTTAAACAAAATATCTTTAAACTATCAGCTGGGTCCACAATGAAAAACGTAATACTGTCTTCTGTAGCTCACTCATCTTCATGTTCTTGTTTGTTCATAATCTGGAAAAGAAAAACAAGCTTTCCTGCTTTATTGGGTCCCAAATGATTTGGCAAGGAAGAGAATATTCTTTCTATGCCAGCAGAAGCAGCTACTGCAGTTTCCAAATGCTTAATAAGTGACCTCCACCAGTGTGACCTTTCTTTAAAACATCATCAACAAACATACATTTCTTGAATGGTTCCTCCTTAGCTCTGAAGTTTATAGTTGGCATTACAGATGGATGATTCCTGGATAACCATGTCTTCAGCACTTAAGGTTTGACCCCGATACTGGATATTGACAATATTTGCAAGAAAATAAGCTGGAGACTGTGCTTGTCCCATTCATTTTTTTTTTAAATGCTTGCAATTTAATTCTGTCAATGTGCAGTTCTGTTTTTAAGTGCTCACGAAGTTCCTTCCAAATTTCAACAGCATTAGCAATAAAACATCTATTTTTCTGTATTTTGTTTAAAGCTTCAGAAATTGGTTTCAGGATTCTCAGCATATCTTCAATATTCCTCTTAAACCCAATGTTGAGGATTTTGGCCGTTATCAGAACTATCTATTTTCTCTCAAATCGGGTTCACATACACATCAGAACAGAACAGTTGATATATTGCTCAAAACAGTCCACTTTAGGGTTCCATCCAATTAGGGTAGGAAAGGGTTTGGTTACTGAAATAAGTTGAAGATGTCAGATCTGAGCTTCCTTTCGTCCAGCACAATAAAATGAGAATACTCCAGCTATCTTCTGAATGATCTTTGGACTGCCTCTGTGTAAGCGTGGTAATGGGTAAGTTGACTCTTTCATATATGACCAATGTGTTGATGCTCTCTTGCAAATGGTCTGAGTAACTGAGATCTTAAAATGAAAGACAGGTCTCATTTCTCAGATCTGAAGACAATGTAGAAGTTACAGCTTCCTGCCTGGAAAGGCCAATTGTGTCTCATCTTGTTGCTGAGGCTTCTTTAGCAAGAATCTGGATGGGGGAACCTTGCATCTGATGACCTTCCATTTATCCTCAAGCATTAACGGGCTGCATTATTGACTACAAAAAAAAAAAATCTCAAAAGGAACTGTTGCTCAAAATTTAATGTGAAATAAATCTATGTATAAGGAGGAAAAAGGACCTCAGATATCATGCAACAATACTCAAAATAATCAGCTTGATTGGTTCCACTCTCTTCATTGGTCATAAAAAAAAATCTTCCTTGTGCTTTTAAATATAATTCGTTAATTTGTTCATTATGCCTTTACTTTTAAATTTTTTTGTATGTTTTGCACTTATATACTACTGATAGTGTTTCCTAATATCATCAGAACTGACAAGTCAACAAAAATCAATGGAGCACTTATCTTATGAAGAACCTGACAAGAGACCACGGTTTCACCAAAATCATTTTGGCTTTGTCAGGGTTTCAATCGCTTAAGTCAACAATTCTGTGGAAAAAAACAAAAATTAATCATTCATTTTATATAGACACATGAACAAAGTACTGTATTATAACTTATTACTTATATACTAGGAAACCGCTTACAGCAGTGCTCACACTACTATAGTCAAAATGGTGCCCAGAGTCTTTTGAGACACACTGATATTTCAATACTTAATACGTCACTTCTGCAGAATGTCCAAAGATATTTGCAGTGTCCAGGCTTGCAAAGTATATGCGTGTCTTAAAGGCACATACCCCAGTCAATAGAAATATTCAATTCTGCTGATTCTAAAGTGTTCAATTAACAAATCCACCTAGCCTCTTGGTGTTGCAACCTCCTCATTCGGTCACTTTCTCTCCTGAGTTACGGCTCAGTGTCAACAACAAAATACCTTAAATCACCAAACTTCTGACCACATGACACACAATGGCCAAAGATTCACTCAACTTCTGCCATTTGAACAATGGATTCATGTTCTGACATTCTGATTTTTAAACATCTTAAAGCGAGTCCAAATTTACAATTTCGGGTACAGACATCAAATGGCATTGATAACATTCAACTTTGCAATTCGTGACTGTTGTAAACTATAAAAGTTGTGCCATCACTACCACTGGATGATGAATCTTCTATAAAAACTTGTTACCTTTCCTTGTCCATATATGAACAAAATATATCCTTGGAGGTATAAAAATGAATAATTCCCAGAAGACAGTGCACAATGGAAAAGTTTCTATAGAAGATTCACCATTCAGTGATAGTTCGTCCAGTAGTAGTGATTCACCAGATTTATTTGGTTTTTTTTTTTTAAGAAAGAAGAAACCCAAGATAAGGAGGAGAGAGAAGAGGAAGAAAGAAAATCCCGCCCTCAGACCAGGTCTCAAATTTAAAAAAAAAAAAAAATTTGTGGTGATTAATCTCTCTTAAATTTTAACCCTGCTTGTTTATTCTCTCGTCATTACACGTCTCAATTACTGTAACTCCCTTCTTCAGGGCTTTCCACAGACAGTATCAGATATAGACAGCAATTGATTCAAAACACAGCTGTCAAATTAATACATGGTGCTAAAAAAATTGATAGGTTTACTCCTCTCCTTCAGGCAGAACACTGGCTCTCCATTCAATACCAGTTTATTTTTAAGATACAGTGACATACCAAATTCTTCATTCTAGTCTTTCATTATTTCTGTTCAAATTTCTCCCAAGAGCAGCTCCTGGTGGTACCCTCATTCCTTCAGGTCTGTTCATGTCTTGCTAGAGCTACTTCATTCTCAGTTGTTTCACCAGACCTAAATATCTATGTACTGAGCTCTCATTCCTAAAATTTAAAGCAATTCTTAAAGCTCAATTTTTACAAAGGCATTTGATGCCACCATAACTGTAACCGCTTCGCCACCCTTCTCAGTGAGTCCACCCTGTTCACACTTATGTATAACATATAATTTCCATTCACTCTTGCTACTTCTTGTTTATCCCCGAGCAAATTTTAAACTATGATTCAATTTCTGGAATTTTTTTAATCCCCAAGTAACTTAATTCTACCTATTGTTTCTCTCCATTGTTTTCAGCCCATTCTCTTATTTATATATTTGTAAACCACTTAGATATTTTTATCATTTATGGTTTATTCTTTCATGGGCTGTGTCAAAAATTTGGTGATTTAGAGTGTTTTGAAATTGATCTTGAGCAGCTGCAAAAAAGGAAGTGACAGGATGAGAAGATTGCAACAAAAAGGCAAGGTGGATTTATTAATTGAACACTTTAGATCTAGCAGGACTAAATATTTCTATTGACTGGAGCATATTTCTTTAAGACACTCATCTACTTTGCAAGCCTGGACACTGAAAACATTTTTGGACATTCTGCAAAAGTGATGCCATTAAATATTGAAATATCAATTTGAGTGTCTTAAAAATTTTAGAAACATAGAAACATGATGGCAGATAAAGGCCAAATGGCCCATCTAGTCTGCCCATCCACAGTAACCATTATCTCTTTCTCTCTCCGAGAGATCCCACGTGCCTATCCCAGGCCCTTTTGAATTCGGACACAGTCTCCGTCTCCAAAACCTCTTCTGGGAGACTGTTCCATGCATCTATCACCCTTTCTGTAAAAAAGTATTTCCTTAGATCACCTCTTAACTGCATCCTATACCCTCTTATTCCAGAGCTTCCTTTCAAATGAAAGGCTTGACTCGTGCTCATTTACATTATGTAGGTATTTAAACATCTCTATCATATCTCCCTTCTCCCACATTTCCTCCAAAGTATACAGATTGAGATCGTTAAGTCTGTCCCCATATGCCTTATGATGAAGGCCACATACCATTTTAGCAGCCTTCCTCCGGACCGACTCCATCCTTTTTATATCTTTTTGAAAGTGCGGCCTCCAGAATTGCACTATGTAGCGTGAGCACTGTTTTAAGCTGTTTCGTAAAGTAATAAATTACACAAGTAATGCAGTGCTTTATTCATGTGCCTTTACAAGATAATTAATTTTATGAGGGGGGGGGGGTTTCCACAGAGTTAAGATTGAAAGCACTTATACAATTTTGGCTTCATAAGTACTCTGCTAAATTTTACTGAATTGTTAGTTCTGATGGCATGAAACACCTACCAATACTGTATATATAAAAAGCCTATAATACAAAACAATATAAATTTAAAAGAAAAGCCATGAACAAATTACACAACTATGTTTAAACAGAGGGCTTTTTTTTTGTTCTTTAAAGACCAATGATTTGAGGATTGGCTATTTTGGGTCTTATTGCATGGCTTTATTGTCTTTTTCCTCCTCATACATGGTAGATTTGTTGTGCATTAATCTTTCAAGTTTCAAGTTTATCAAGTTTATTGGAGTTTTAATATACCGACTATCAAGCTAATATCTAGCCGGTTTACATAAAATTTAAAAAAAAAGGAAGAAAAAGAGAAAAAAAAAAAAAAAAAAGAAATTTAAAGAGGTACAAATAATATAAAATATTAAATAAATTAGAGTGTTTAGTGAACAATCAAGACTTTAACATAACAGACTAGATAGTGGGGGCAAAAGGGGAAGGGTGGGTAAAGTTACATTGTAGAGAGAAAAAGGAGATAGAGGGGTTGGGGTTATAACATATAGGGTGGGGAAAAATGAATGTGATGTAGAGTAGTATATGAAGTATGAAATTGAAGAGAAGTTTAGACTGAAGAAAATGCGTCAAGAAATAGGAATGTTTTTAAGCTTTTCTTGAATTTATCGAGATTTTGTTCTTCTCGAAGTGGTTGTGGGAGAGAGTTCCACAGTGTCGGGGCAGATACCGCAAAATTTATTTTTCGTGTGTAGTAAAATTCTTTTATAGAAGGAATTAGTAGGAAATTTTGATTTGTAGATCTAAGAGTTCGAGAGGAGTACTGAGGAATGAGAAGTTTGTGAAGAAATAATGGTAAGTGTGAAGATTTTATTTTGAATGTCAGTAGAATAATTTTGTATGTGATACGATGTGTCACAGGAAGCTTTCAGCAATAGTTCCTTTTGAGATTTTTACAGTCTACAAGAACTGGTATTCTGGGTTTTCCCTGTAGGGCTGGATTGCTGGGCTAAAGGCAACATGCAAGAATGACTCTGAAGAGGACTGTCCTTCATTTTTTCTTGCTATAGATGCTTCTAGCATTTCTTTGGGGGTAAAGAGTACCTAGGACATGTCAACAAAATTCTTCAAGGATGCAAATTGGAAACATTGTTCTTGATATTACATTTAGTCAGACTCTTATGCTGCACTATCCGACTCACAGATTGCTCAACAATTTCTTGACTGCTACTAACATTTATATATCTTAGAAATTACTCCATCCAACAACCTATTTCACAAATGTTTTGATAATACTGACCACCCCACCCTAACTAGTTAACAGACTTTGATATGTGGTGGGGTTATTATCTGTAAGGTATTGATTTTCTAATAGTCTAATTTCTTGCTCAAGGGCAGTAAGTTCTTTCGTTGTTTTATATAAACCTGCAGAATAGTTTATTATTGAACCTCTAATTGAAACCTTAAAGGCATCCCGCCATATGTGGGTTGAAAAATTTTGCATAGGACTGAGAGTGAAGTATTCCGATATAACTTTATCCACTAATTGGATAAAAGAGTCATCAGGTAGTAAATGAGAGTTAAACTGCCAAGTAGCGTGTTTTTGTGGAGGGCATATGTTTGAGAATATTAAGGAGTGATCCGATATGGATTTACAGTTGACTCCACCTAGAGAATGACACGGTGACAAAATTCGTCACCGTTCCCGTCCCCACGGATAACCGTGGGAAATAATCCCATGTCATTTTTTAGTGTCTATTTCAGCCTCAGTCCTTCTACACCAGCATTCTTCAAAGCAAAGCTTGTGGGTCAGTGGCTGTGCTTATGTGAGCCAAGGATAATGAAGCCATTGTGACATCACTGATGTGATTGGCTCTTAGGCACTGGTGGAATGAGGCATTATGACATCACAATATTTGCTTTGGATACCAGAGACTGTCATTCTGTAGTGTCTGTCTCAACCTCAGTCCTTCTACACCAGCATTCTTCAAAGCAAAGCTTGCGGGTCAGTGGTTGTGGCCATTCATACTCTGATTCTTCCCTCTCTCCTTAAAGAATGACATGAAGATGGTTTCCCGCTGTTATCCGTGGGGACGGGAACGGTGATGAATTTTGTCACCGTGTCATTCTCTAACTCCACCTAAGTGCATGTCGGTTAAGCGCACGCTTCGGTTATCCGCAGCCTACCACCATGGTCCCTTTTTTTTTTTCCATTAAAGTCAATGGACATAAATTCTGGATAATTGCAATTTTGATAAGCACACAATCTGCTCATGCGCACTGTTATAGGTCCCACCTCTATTCTTTCATGTTACGTTCACTCCAGTTAAAAGCAATTACGTTCTCACGTGGATGAACCACGTGTTTCGGATCAGCAGTCTAGGCCTGGCCAGGTGTTTGAACTTTTGGAACTGTACCATGGCGTCATTTGGACAAAAATTTTTGACTTTGGCTGAACGTGTTGATGTCTTAAAGAGACTTGACCAACGGGAGAGTCAGGTCTTTATTGCAAAACATTACAGTGTTCATTCTAGCCAGATTTCTTGGATTTACCAAAAAAAAAAAAAAAAAAAAGCAAGCCATAATAAGACTGGCAAAACAACAGCAATTCTACCAGAAAATGGAAAAGAATTGGGAGGCTGGAGACATTGAACAGGCATTGCTGCAATGATTTGCTGAAGCTATTAGTCGTCAACTGCCAATCAGTGGGCCTCTGTTGATGGAGAAAGCAGCACAGCTATCCGAAGAACTGAGCGTAGAAGAATTCAAAGCAACAAACGGATGGCTAGAGAGGTGTAAAGTTCGTTAATGGCATAAAATTTAAGAAGCAGAATGGCGAAAAACAAGACATGGATGAGTTTGGTGCAGAAAGATAGGTCATTGAAGTGTTGCCATCAATCATTGGTGGATATGAACCATGCAACGTTTTCAATGCCGATGAAACAGGCCTGTACTGGCGTGCCATCCCTGATGAAACATTGGCTTTCAAATGCAGCGAAACTGTTGGCTTCAAGGTGCCAAAGGAATGACTGACATTGCTGCTCAGTTGCAACATGGACGAAGTTGAAGAGCTCGAGTCACTGGTGATTGGGAAGAATCGAAATCTTATGTGCTTCAAAAGCATTAAAACACCTGCCTGTTGGATATGAAAGCAACAAAAACGCATAGATGACTGTGATACTGGATTGAATGGTTGCAGAAGCTTGACAATCTGATAAGGTGTGGGAGGCACATTGTAATGCTGTGTGATAACTGTGCAGCACACAGCAACGATGTAAGACTAACCAACATCAAACTTGTGTTTCTTCTCAGTAGTCGGATCCACAGCCTGACTCATGCAATCTGCATGCAGAAAACAATGTGATTATTTCAGTGGAATGTTGGTTTAAAAAAAGGTTTACAGTGCCGTTTCTATAACTGAACCATGTTAGATTGTATTCAGTGTGCTTTTTGCTGAATAAAAGTTTTATTACATTTGACTACAGCGTACTGTGATTTTTCCTGACTAAAAAGTGGTACTCCGACTAAGCGCACATGGCAGTCTGGTCCGGAGGCCTTGTACTTAAGAGGAGTCGACTGTACTATGAATCTGAAAATTGGTAATATTGGGAGTAAGACTCTGAAATAAGGAAGAAGTCTATTCTAGAATAGCTAGAATATGAGGGAGAGATGAATGTAAAGTCCTTTTCAATAGGATTCAGGAGTTTTCAAAGGGTCTATTAACCCCAAATTTTGTGTAATGTTTTGTATGGCAATGTTAGATTTAGTTGGATGTAATCTACATGAGGAATGCCTGTCAAGAATGTAATCTTGATCAAAATCTCCTCCTAATATAATGTAGGAGGATGCACAGGCGAGCTCAGTTGCAATTTTGAGAAAAAATTCTGGGAGTAATTATTTGGAGAATAAATATTAAGAGAGGATTAGAAATGAGTTATTGATAAGACACTATATGTAATTTTGTAATGGATTTATGAATATTATATATTATACAGTAGCTATACCATTTTTCTTTTGGGGAAACTGCTGAATATGCAGTTAAAATATAGTTTTTGTCTGAAACAGTTAGAGTGGGATTCATTAATGCAAGTCTTTGGACAAAATTTCTGCCTTAATGTTTGATAATTTCTGCCTTAATGTTTGATAAATACAAGAACTTATTTTTTTTAAATGGGGTTATTTAACCTCTTTATATTAATTGATACTACTTCTCATATGCAATAATATATATAAAGTTGTTATTAGAGCTTTTGGAAATTGTTTGTATAAATGTAGCACCAAGAAAATTTAACCTATAAGTGAAACACAAGATAGCATTCAAATTAGATTGTGTAACTAGACACCAAGGGGCTGATCCTATAAACGGGTATCCCAATTGTAGACAGCGGTAGGTGCCTTACCACTGTCTAGCAGCCAATCAGGATTCACATTTAAAAAAAAAAAACCCAGGGCAGGCGTTTGAAGGAGACACAAGGCTGGGCATGGTTTTGCTCAGAAGTGGCCTTGGGCAAGCTTAAGTGACCCTAGGTGTTTCTCTAAGGCCGCAACAGATGCTTGAAATTTAGGCCAGTAAAATGCTGGCCTACATTTTAAATAGATGTGGCTGCTAAGCTGCCCCCCTCCCCCCTGGCTGAAGCAGTCGGGCAGGAGGGATGACCACTCCTTCTTGCTCCCTCTCCCCTCCCTTTGAAAACAGCTGGGCAGGAGGGATGTCCATTCCCTCCTGTCCCCGAATTCCTGCCCTCCCTGTTGAAGATCGGCAGGAGGAATGCCCACTTCCTCCTGCTGCCATTCTCTGAACCGCCGCCCGTAACCCTCGATACCCAGTGAACCTTAACCCCAAAGGTTGCAGGCCCCCACCCTGCATCCATAGATCTACCAAGACAGCCCCCACCATGTACCTTGTATGAGACAGTTCAGCCGGAGGGGTGCTTACATCCTCCGGCTGGCAGGCCTGCCACTCCAAAATGGTGGGCCTTCCCCTTCCTGAGGGGCCTAAGGCCTTGATTGGCTCAGATACCTTAGACAAGGAATCCTTCTCATTCAGACACATGTGATTCTCTAACTGGTGCCTGTGACATGGGTGCAGATTAGAGAATTGGTGGGGTTAAGCGTCTGGTCCATTAGGGCAGACGTGATTCTGTATAGGACACCGGTGTGTGATTTTCAGCCGCTTCTTAGGCAGTAGCTGAGACCAACGTCCTATAAAGAATTTGCCCCTAGGCATGGAAGAGATGGTCCTGGTGAGATGAGACTAACAGAGAGACAACCGACCAAAACATGCATATGGTCCATGCAGATTGCAAATAATATACAATACTTATGACAGATTTAACAATTCAAATTTAGAGTAAAGGCTGAGTGATCATCAACAATAGTGAAGATCTCATTTGATTACAGGTTTAAGAATGAATATCAAACATGATATGGAGAAGATTTTATATTCAGATGTAGCAACCAACCTGAATTATGTTTTAAGTCAAGGAAAGTGTCCAGAAATTGTTTTAATGCATCTGGTTGGTGACGGGACAATCGTGCGCCAGACACATGCGTGCCACGGGAAAATTTAGTTTTAAAGAGCTCCGATGGGGGGAGTGGGGGGAACCCCCCCCTTTACTGCATACTGTTCGCGTTAACATTGGGGGGGGTGTTGGGGGTGCAACCCCCCACATTATAGAGAAAACAGAACTTTTCCCGAAAAAAATTGGAAAAAGTTCTGTTTTCTCTATAATGGAGGGTTCCAAACCCCCCCCCTCAACAGCAGTGCAAACACTATGCAGTAAAGTGTGGGGGGGGTCCCCACTCACACCCCACTTCGGAGCTCTTTAAAACTAAGTTTTTCCGTGGTGCGCTGGTGTTTTGCGCTGAATTGTCTGCCCTCCATTGTCGGCGCGCTCGTGTCTCGTGTGCGACGGACTATGAATCATCTGGTTCTTCTACAGCGACTCTACATGCGATAAATCTGGAATCGTTGATGAGTTACACCAAAGACCATCTTGGAGTATTGGAAATTTTTTCTCTTGTCGGTTCACGGTAGGATCCAGTTGTTCAACATGGTGGTCTTCCCCAAATGGCTTTATGTTTTACAACTTCTGCTCATTCGGCTGCTGAAAAAAGACTTGCAGGCATTGTACAAGCTTCTTTTGAGCTTCCTCTCGGGGGGGGGGGGGGTGTCAGAAACCTCATAAGTCCTTTCGGTTTTTACTGGGAGTCTGGAGGCATGGGGGAAATGAGATTCCCGAGGTCCAGAAGTATAATCAGGCTCGTTTACTCTGCTATCTTGGAGACTGGATATTGGGTCAATCGGTCTATTCTTGTTTTGACTAAGAAGCCGCTTACTATCATCCCTGGCATCTATCTTCACTTTTACATGCTCCTTATACATCTTTGCCGTCTCACTTGTGGACCAGCATGTTATTAACTTCTTTACAAGATGTTTGGTGACTAGTCGTACGCTTGTTGGCAGGTTGTCCGGAGATTTCAGATCTGTTGCCTCTCTATGGGGAATTTACTTTTTTCCCCTGGCAACAATAATGCCAGCTTTAGATGGTGGGCGTGGTTAGGGGTTCACTCTCTTGTCCCATGTTTTGCAAGCCGATGGATCTCTGGCGGATATTTTGTCAGAGGGAGGACATTGTGGGGGGTGATTATTTTGCTTATCTCCAGTTGCAGCATTATATTCGATCGTTGGATGCACCTGCTCTTGGTCTCCACTTGGGGGACAAACCACACTCTTTTTTTGAGTGATCTGAGCCAATGGGCCTCTCTGTATCTTGGTTTTATCGGGAATTACAGGCTCATTCCACGGGTCCTTCCTGGGATGGGTTGCTTCCTAGGTGGAGCCCTGAGGTGGGCATCTCTCCAGAAGATTTGGATCTGGGTAGTCTGGTTAGGAGAATCCCTACTTTATCAGTGAGTGCGGAGTTAAGAGAGTGCCAATTCTGACTGCTTCATCGGGCTTACTTTACTAAGGATCATCTTTTCTGGGCTGGTTTGGCCGCTTCTACGGACTGTGAAAAATGCAAGCGGAGGGTAAAGTCCTTTTTCCATGCCTTTTGGACTTGTTCAGTGGTGCATTGTTTTTGGAGGCATCTGATCAGTTATTTGGAACGTCTTTTGGGGGTGTCTTTGGTGTACTCGCCTGCTGGATTCCTGCTAGACAAGTATGAGGCCTTTCATCTTTCTAAATCGCTTTCACAGGCTTTTAGTTCGTAAGGCAGGGAAGTTGGCTAAATGAGTGATCCTGCAGGTTTGGACTTCTGCTGACCCCCCTTCCTATTGGGCTTGGAGGCATCGCTTTCATGCTCTCATGTTACTGGAAAGAGAACAGATGCATTTCTCCTTTAAACAAAAGAACCTTTTTCTGAAAATTTGGGAGTCCTATTTATCTTCTTTACCTCATCGGGAACGCAGTTTGGTCCTAAATTCCTTTTGATCTGGATTGGCATGCTGGGTGTTTCATGCCATTTTTGACCCAGAGCTGAGAGCCTTTCTGCCCATCCTGGGGTTGGGGTAGTCACTGTGGAAGAGGGATCTTCTGTTCTTTGGGAGGTTGTTGTTGTTTTTCTCTTTTTCTTCTCTCTCTCTTTTTCATTTCTCCTCCTTTACCTGTTTGAGTTTGGGGGTTCTGTGCTTTTTGTTTTCCTCCCCTCGCGGGCTGAGGTCTATCAGAAACCAGGACCTTGGTTCATTCTGGCATTGCTGCAGTGTTGATGTCTTGTTGCTCTGATGGGGGAGGGACAATTTGCTCTACTGCAAATTTTGATGATGTGCTGTTTGTTCCACTTTTGGATTTATTACCATTGTTGTTGTGTTTTCTTGTATGCTGTTCTGCTGTTGGTGCATATTTTCATCAACAAAAATTGTTTGAACATAATGCATCTGGTTCATTAAAGGATCTTGTTGAATTATGGATCATGACTCATTCTTGCTGAATATAGTAGGTCATACTGAGCTCTGAGAGATTTAAGACGATCCCTCATGAATCCCTCTTTTTTGAACTGTGAATTTACTGAGATCTGGAAAAATAAGGATTTTCATACTGTTGTGAAGTAGTGGAAATTTGATTTTAGCTTTTTGGAGGATCAAGAGAGCTTAAGGGTATCAGAGGATCCAGAGGATGAAAGGGCATGAGTGCTGTATGTTTGGTGAGATTCAATTTCAAGCAGCATTTCAAAGTAGAGATCTAAAAGCAAAGGAGAAGTTTTTCTAAAAATTTCAAGGGCTCCAATCCCTCTGTGTCCTCTCTGATGCCGAGAATTCTATTATTCCATCTGGAACAGTTGTTGAGGTCTTCCAGGTCCTTTTTGAGGTTGGTAATTTCTTTCATCTTGGTAATTTCTTTCATCACAAACTGAGGTGATAAGTTGGATTTTATTTCATTTATTTCCTCTTTTAATTCAAAGAGTGAATGATAGTTTTCCTGCATTATTCCTTTGATAGAGAGAATTTCATGCATAATACTTTGCACAGTAATTTCTTCTGTTTCATTGGTGTCCGTTGTACCATATGGTGGAGAGAGATCGTGTTTTGGTTTTTTGGGAGCTGGAAAGGATGGTTGCTTAGAGAGTCTGATTTGTTAGGCATTTTGGCCCGGATTCTATATATGGCCACCGATCGCATGTCAATCAAGTGACAGCACCATTTACAGAATCATGCCTTCAGGAAAGGAAGGTGCTGGAAACGTAGGCCAAGGTTTTCAAAGCCTACATTTCTGACACTTACCTTTAAAGTGAATCGACTTGTGGAGGCGCTTTACAATGCATAAGGCTACTTCCAGTCAACAATGGTGTTAAGCCTCATAAAACACCTCTGTAGGCACCATTCCAGTGTCTTTTTTTAGGTGCTGGTATGCACCTACATTTTTTTAAACCACTTTTAATAAAATTTAAACAACAATTTCAACTTAAGCTAGGAACCATTTACAGAATCCAGGATTTGAGCTACTCAAGGTTTGGTTAGAGCAGAATGAAAAGTCCAAAGTTGATGGATGCAATCTACTGGATTCGATGTCCCAATTTCAGGAGCTGAAGAAATCAGTCAGCCATCTTTTGTAAAAGCCCTCCATGCACACATTCTTTATTGTACTCACACGAATAATATCAGTAACTGTAACCTAAATTAGGCTGATTAGGCTGTTTAAACAGAAATTCAACATTCTCTAGAACACTGTTACAAAAGAGCAGCTTATGATTCACCTTAGTTTCTAGGATCAACAGTTTCTCTCTACTATTATGGCCCATATTAATCAAAACATGTTAAGGCATGCAATCTTGGCACAGTGTAAAAAGCTTCACTACATACAAATAACTCTAGTTCAATCAAGCCTAACTGTACTTCCAACACCAGCACCAAAGAGTTTAGACTAGAGTATTTATTCCAAACAAGCTGATACACATGCAGAAGAATAATAGTGGTACATTGGGTCTTTGAAAAAAATGCTAACAAATATGATTACAAGATAGTCATCCATATCAGCAAAACAGGATTGCCTGTACACTATGCAGTAATTAAAGCAGCCCTGCTAGCTATGTTCTGGACTGGATAGACAAATTCTTATATGTGTTCCCTCCAATCCTTCTAATAGGAAAAACGCTATTCAGACTCAGACAAGAACCAGCCACCATGATTCTCATAGCTCCACGGTGGCTGAGACAACCCTGGTTCCCTCTTCTCCTTCGATTCAGTGTCAGGGAACCAATTCCACTGCAAACCTTTCCAACTCTATTGGACTTGGAACGAAGGATCCCTTCTCCAACCCAATCTCCATTCTCTACTTCCTGGTTTCTCTCTCCCAATGTGTAGATGGCTTCCAACTCTCTGCTCCAGTGTTAGCCATCATAAATGCCTCCAGAAAACCCTCCACACAGCAATGCTACCACTTCCAAGTTTTACCTTCTTGTGTCGCCTAAAGGCATGATCTCCAGACATACCCTCTGTCATCAGTGCTGGACTACCTTTTACATCTCTCTGACACTGGCCTAAAAACCACTTCAGTACACGTCCATATCAGTGCCTTTTATATACCTTTGAACAAAAATCATCTAGCTACACACCCGTTAGTTTCTAGGTTCATGAAAAGGCTCATAAATTCAAAACCTCCAAATCAAACCTCCTCCAGTTGCTCAGGACCTAAATGTTCTTCTCACCACTTTGATGACACCTCCATTTGAGCCACTTGTGACTACATTCCTTAAAGTAGTCTTCTTAATATGTATCATTTCTGCACTCCGAGTTAGTGAACTACAAGCACTAGTATCTGATCCACCTTACACAACTTTTTATCATGACAGAGTTGTTCTTCGCAATCATCCCAAATTCCTATCAAAAGTGGTCTCGGAATTTCATCTTAACCAGTCCATAGTACTACCTGTCTTCTGCCCCAAAACACATTCCCACCCTGGTGAAGTGGTGCTCCACACATTGGACTGTAAATGCACCTTAGCTTACTATCTGGATTGAACAAAGCCTCACAGAGCTACAGCTGTTTATGTCCTTTGATCCCAACAGGCTTGGAGATCCTGTTACTAAGAGAACAATCTCTACATGGTTAGCAGACCATCTCATTCTGGACTGCCACTGGAAGGTCATGTCATAGCACAAAAAGTAAGAGCAATAGCAACTTCAGTAGCTTACCTGTGTTCCACTCCCATTGAGGATATCTCTAAAGCAGCCACCTGGTCCTCAATTCATATCTCATTACTGTCTGGAGACTCATTCCAGACCGGATAGTCAGTTCGTCCACACAGTTCTCCAAAATTTACTCTCTATTTAAATGTCAACTTCCCTCCATCCTTTACATACATATCAGCTAGAGTCCCACATATGAGAATATGCTGCCTTCTTGTCCTGGGATAAAACAGTTACTTATATATAACAGGTGTTATCCAGGGACAGCAGGCAGATATTCTCACAACCCTACCACCTCCCCTAGTTGGCTTCTTAGCTTGTTTACTGAACTGACGGTCTCACGAGCCAACATTGGGCAGGAAGGTACTCGCACATGCATGGTACGGGCAGTCTTGAGACTTCTAAGACTACACTTTTGCACTGTCCGTACTGGACTCAGTGGATGACATCACCCACATGTGAGAATATCTGCCTGTTGTTCCTAAATACCACCTGTTACAGTGCTTTATGTGCTACAGTAAGCCAACAAAAGTATGGATGATAGAGATGTATTAACTGGGATCTTTATTGATTATAGGTAAGTAACATTTGAGTCTGTTATTTGTTATTTACCTATAATCAATAAAGATCACAGTTGATACATCTCTATCATCTCTACTTTTGCTGGTTCGATTTGGAATTTTGTAGAGATTTGCCATCTGTTTCTTCATTTCCCCTTATATGCTACAGCTGCTGGAACTGCTTTTCCTATTTGGGGAATGGCTTCAATTATCTTCCATCTCCTACTTTATTTTTACAACATGTTAACATGCTCCAGCTCACCAACCCTCTTCTATGACTAGTACAGCCTTCCAGTGCTCTGCCCCTATAGCATTCCATTGGCTAGATCCTACCAGCTGGTAAAAAAAAGGAAAGAAAACCTTACTCAAGGAAGGGGAGGGAGAAAATGGAGTGCTGCAGATATTTATTAATTGCCTTTATGAAGACATCCACCACTGTATAGCAGGTACAGCCAGACAAATTTAATTTTATCAACATGATAGTTAAAATGACCAAATATAAGCAAAAAGGGAAAAGATGGGATTTAATATACCACCTTTCTATGGTTACAATCAAATGGAATTGAACCCAGTTCCTTTAGTTCTCAGGCTTCTGCATTAAGTATTAGGCTACTCCTTCACTCAATACTATCAATGAGGTTATAGGCAAATTTAATCCTTGTGATAACACTACCATGATAGAGTATCAGAAATAAACATTTAACAGCACTGTAAAATGAACTTATAAGAACCTAAGAATTGCCATACTGGGGCAGACAGAAGGTCCATCAAGCCCAGTATCCTGTTTTCAACAGTGGTCAACCCAAGTCCCAAGTACCTAGCTAGATCCCAAGTAGTAAAACAGATTTTATGCTGCTTATCGTAAGAATAAGCAGTGGATTCCCCACAAGCCATCTCAATAACGGTCTATGAGATGGCCACAAATTGAAGTGGTGCCTATCCTGAGGTTCTTTGAAGATTAGATGGCTACTCGATGTACTCCTTCCAACCAACGGTTGCTGTGTTGTGAATCTTCAGCTCAAAACAATAGAGAGGTTATCAGTAATCATATAGGCTTCTCTAAATAATGTGTCCTGCTCCCCTTTATTGATTTAAGGTCCTTCACTTCTTTGCTTTCCTCATTACAAACCCTTGTGGAGAGGAGTAGTAATGTCCCAGTCTAGCTTGCCTCAATATCCAAAACCCGAGGCCAATCTTCATGAATAACTTTTTTCAAAACAGAACAAACTTCCAACCAATCACAGGAAAAGAACAAGGCAAGCCAGACTTGCTAGTCTACCTGCCACCGCCTTTGTTCCAGAGATACATTCTCCTACCAACGGGTAAATTATTTTTTAACAAACCCCCCCAAAAGGTTGTAGTTTTTACCAGCTATAACTCCCAGTCAATCTCAAAGCAACAATCCTCAACACAGAAAAAAATACCAAGACAGTTCTTGGTATTGATTGTATGAGTGTGATTGTATGTGATTGTAAGGGTGTGATTGTATGTGATTATCTTAAGGTGGCCAAACAGGTTGAAAAGGTGACGGCGAAAGGTGCATAGGGAGAGGTACGGCCAGTAGGAAAAGAGGTATTGATGCCTCTGTATAAGACTCTGGAGAGACCTCATTTAGAATATTGTGTACAATTCTGTAGGCCGTACCTTCAAAAAGATATAAAAAGGATGGAGTCGATCTAAAGGAAGGCTACTAAAATGGTGTGTGGTCTTTGTGATAAGGCGTATGGGGACAGACTTAAAGATCTCAATTTGTATACTTTAGAGGAAAGGTGGGAGAGGGGAGATACGATAGAGACATTTAAATACCTACGAATGAGTCGAGTCTCTTTCATTTGAAAGGAAGCTCTGGAATGAGAGGGCATAGGATGAAGTTAAGAGGTGATAGGCTCTGGCATAATCTGAGGAAATACTTTTTTATGGAAAAGGTGGTAGATGCGTGGAACAGTCTCCCGGAAGAGGTGGTGGAAACAGAGACTGTGTCTGAATTAAAGAGGGTCTGGGATAGGCACGTGATATCTCTGAGAGAAAGAAAGAGATAATGGTTACTGCGAATGGGCAGACTAGATGGGCCATTTGGCCTTTATCTGCTGTCATTTTTTAATGTTTCCTTTGTCTGCTGATCTGTATCATCTAATAGTATCCTGTACACTCTCCAGTCTCAAAGTGAGCTCTGCTCCTATCTTTTCTTGGAACCTGCCTTTACTCAGCTCTCTCTCCTGAGGGTTTAACTCTGTGGTTCCTGTCTCTCTCCTATCTCTCCTCTATTTTTCTTCTGGGGATTAAGCTCTCTGGCTAGCACTTCCTCCCTCCTGGGCTTCCCAGGTCTCATACATCCCATTACAAAAAATGTAAATGACAGAAAAAAACCAAAAAAGATATTATATCAGGCTGCTGGCAGGGAGGGGGGACAGGGTGCAGAATCTGGCAAGGAGTGTGGGGTTGGGTACAGAGCCTAGCAGGGAGTGAGGGGTGCTGGGTGCTGAGCCTGGTATATTTTATTTAAAATATTAGTATACAATTTGGTTCAGAATATTTTTTTTTCTTGTTTTCCTCCTCTAAACCTAGGTGCGTCTTATGGTCAGGTGTATCTTATAATGCGAAAATACGGTAATTTAAAAACATGTGGGATAAACATAAAAGGATTCTTATATGAATAAAGGATGGAATCAAAACAAAAAACTTGTTGGTACTTAGATGTCAATACCAGTAGTAGGGAAGTAAAACCAATACTGGAGGTGGAATTCTGTGTGTCACAAATATGGCAAAATAGGGCAGACTTATGGTCTGTGGCCTGATTATGGAAAGACAGATTTGGATGGGTTCGAAGTGGCTCCAGTGATTGGGAAGCAGGAACACTGCTGGGCAGACTTCTACAGTCTGTGACTAATAATAATAACTTTATTTTTGTATACCGCTAATACCATAACAAGTTCTAAGTGGTTCACAATAAAGATTTTCTCATAAACTGGACAGTACTGTGTCCAACACTGGTCTCCTTACCTAAAGAAGAATATAACTCTGCTGGAGAGGGTGCAGAGGCGAGCCACGAAGCTAGTAAAAGGTATTGAGAATTTGAGCTACAAAGAACGCCTCGTAAAACTAGGATTGTTCACCCTCGAGAAGAGAAGGCTGCGAGAGGATATGATAGAGACTTTCAAAATACTAAAAGGTTTTGACATAATAGAACAAGAAGCATCATTATTGACGTTGTCAAATGTGACTTGGACGAGAGGCCATAGACTAAAATTGAGGGGCGACAAGCCCAGGACTAATGTCAGAAAGTTCTGTTTTACACAGCGAGTGGTGGACGCTTGGAATGCTCTCCCGGAGGAGGTGGTGACGGAAATCTCCATTATGGGATTCAAGTGCAAGTTGGATGCACACCTGCTTGCAAATCACATTGAGGGATACGGGAAAATAGGGTCTTCATCAGGGAACACCTAGGACGTAAACAGGGAACACCTGGATTGGCCTCCGTGTGTGCGGATCACCGGACTGGATGGACCAATGGTCTGATTCGGTGGAGGCATTTCTTATGTCTTATGTCTAGATCAATCAATCAATCAATAGCAAAAACAAGTACAGTGGTGCCTCACACAACGAACTTAATTCGTTCCAGGAGCAAGTTTGTTATGTGAAAAGTTCGTTATGTGAAACGCGTTTTCCCATAACAATACATGTTAAAAAAAATAATTCGTTCTGTAGCATAAAATATGCTAAGATGACATAAAAAAAGATAAATTTTTGGTTATTATTTTTATTTAGATACATCTAAAAACATAATTGTTTTTTAAAACAACACACATTTTTTAAATTTAAAGACAGACTAAGTAGAGTCTAATTTTACAGTGAGAGGGCAGAGTCTCAGCGGCAAAAACTGGGACTTAACTGTTCATTTTTTTTTTTTTTTTCTACCGTGTTTCCCCGATGATAAGGCAGGGCCATCAAATAAGACAGCCCCCCCTTTTTAGAAAAAAATGTAAAATAAGGCACCCCCCCCCGCAAATAAGCCACCCACCGATACCTGCGCTTACCCGAATCGGGTGGTACGGTGGGTGACTCCATGTGGTCCCTGGCACCCCCGACACGATCGGGGCAAGAGGGAGCTCAAGCCCTCTTGCCCCCCCGACTCCCCGACACGATCGGGGCAAGAGGGAGCTCAAGCCCTCTTGCCCCCCCGACTCCCCGACACGATCGGGGCAAGAGGGAGCTCAAGCCCTCTTGCCCCCCCGACTCCCCGACACGATCGGGGCAAGAGGGAGCTCAAGCCCTCTTGCCCCCCCGACTCCCCGACACGATCGGGGCAAAAGGGAGCCCAAGCCCTCTTGCCCCGCCGATTCCCCAACTCCCCGACAATATCGGGCCAGGAGGGAGCCCAAGTCCTCCTGGCCACGGCGACCCCCTAACCCCACCCTGCACTACATTACGGGCAGGAGGGATCCCAGGCCCTCCTGCCCTCGACGCAAACCCCCCCTCCCCCCAACGACCGCCCCCCCCCAAGAACCCCCGACCGCCCCCCCAGCCGATCCGCGACCCCCCTGGCCGACCCCGACGACACCCCCAACCCTCTTCCCCGTACCTTTCTGTAGTTGGCCGGACAGACGGGAGCCAAACCCGCCTGTCCGGCAGGCAGCCATCGACGGAATGAGGCCGGATTGGCCCATCCGTCCCAAAGCTCCGCCTACTGGTGGGGCCTAAGGCGCCTGGGCCAATCAGAATAGGCCCGGGAGCCTTAGGTCCCTCCTGGGGGCAGGGCCTGAGGCACATGGTCGGGTTGGGCCCATGTGCCTCAGGCCCCGCCCCCAGGAGGGACCTAAGGCTCCCGGGCCTATTCTGATTGGCCCAGGCGCCTTAGGCCCCACCAGTAGGCGGAGCTTTGGGACGGATGGGCCAATCCGGCCTCATTCCGTCGATGGCTGCCTGCCGGACAGGCGGGTTTGGCTCCCGTCTGTCCGGCCAACTACAGAAAGGTACGGGGAAGGGGGTTGGGGGTGTCGTGGGGGTCGGCCAGGGGGGCGGTCGGAGGTTCTTGGGGGGGGGCGGTCGTTGGGTGGAGGGGGGGTTTGCGTCGAGGGCAGGAGGGCCTGGGATCCCTCCTGCCCGTAATGTAGTGCAGGGTGGGGTTAGGGGGTCGCCGTGGCCAGGAGGACTTGGGCTCCCTCCTGGCCCGATATTGTGTGGGGAGTTGGGGATTCGGCAGGGCAAGAGGGCTTGGGCTCCTTTTTGCCCCGATCGTGTCGGGGAGTCGGGGGGGCAAGAGGGAACCAGGTGGAGAGAGGGCAGTTAAGCGCAGTGCCTGCGCGGAAGGATGCAGCTCGGGCGACTTCGTTGTGTGAAACGAAGTTCGTTGTACGGATCAAGACATAAAGTTCGTTGTGCGCAGCGTTCGCTGTGCGAGGCGTCCGTTATGCGAGGCACCACTGTATAATAAAAAAGAAAGAAAAATAACTGGGAGTAATTTAAAATCTGTCATTAAGGCAGCTTGGTCTCCACCTGACCTGAGAATAGCAGGGACAGATCAAGAACAAGCCTGCGACTTGAAACCTTAATATTCTGACCTCTCATTTTCTACGCACATCCAACAAACTGCTAAGGCCCATCGCTTCTATCTCTACATCACCACCAAAATTCACCCCTTCCTCTCTGAGCACACTACCCAGACCCTTGTTCACACTCTCGTAACCTCATACTTAGATTACTGCAATCTACTTCTAACTGGTCTCCTGCAGTGCTGCCTCGCCCCTCTGCAATCTGTGCAAAACTCTGCTGCATGACTCATCTTCTCACTACACTCGTGTCACCCCTTCTCCTTAACTCACTTCGCTAGCTCCCTATCCGCCTTCGCATACAGTTCAAGCTCCTATTGCTGACCTATAAGTGTGTTCATTCTGCAGCCCTTCAATATCTCTCCTCTCTTCTTATACATCTCTCAGATAACCCCGTTCGTTCCTCAGATAAGCTGCTCTTAGCTGTACCCTTCTCTTCCACTGCCAAGTCCAGAGTTTGTTCCTTTCATCTAGCTGCCCCGTTTGCCTGGAATTACCCAAGTTTGTCTGACAAGCCCCTTCCCTGGTTTAAAAGCAGACTGAAAACGCACCTTTTTAATATAGCCTTCAATCTATAACCCTACTCTCCACCAACTTAGCCAGCAGATTAACCGTTCCTCTTAACTATATGCATGACATCCTGTTTGCCTGTTTAGATTGTAAGCTCTTTTGAGCAGGGACTGTCTTCTTTGCGACTCTGTACAAGTCCTGTACAGTGCGGCATACGTCTGGTAGCAAAATAGAAATAATTAATAGTAGCGGTAGTAGAATGTTGTCAGTCTGCAACACTGTTGGGCTGCTGGTTTAATCAAGTGTTGTCCATGAACATGACTATGCTGCAACTAAAGTTATAAACCACTCTTCCATGATTGTGTGACTGTCCTATTTGTGATGCCAGTATTTGATCATGAAGGGGTGTAACCTGAAAGGAGTGGCAGGTGCAGCTCTGGCCACCTCACTGGACAGGCTGGATAGGATGTGCCCAACAATAGCAAAGACAGATCAAGATACAACATGAATATGTTATAAGGCATATCATATCACATGCTATGAGTTTATCTTGTTGGGCAGACCTACAGTATGTTACTGTTACCATGCGGGTCTTTATCTGCCATCATATACTGTATTACTGGGATATTCGTGTCATCTACTACTACTACTACTACTAATCACTTATATTGTGCTGAAAGGCATACGTAGCGCTGTACATTTTGACATTTATAGATGGTCCCTGCTCAGAAGAGCTTACACTCTAACTTAGACAGACAGACAGACAGACATGACATATAGGGTTTGGGATGCAGAAGCCAAGGTGAGAGGAGCTAGGAGTCAAAAGCACTCAAAGAGGTGGGCTTTTAACTGGGTCTTGAACACTGCCAGAGACGGAGCCCGCTGTAGAGATTCAGACAGCATAAAACAAATGAAATACAAATGAAACAGCTTAATAGTAAAACATTATAATATTCAGAGATGATGCTAATGCCATTCATACAAAACAATTAAACATCTTAATAGGTAGCCAATGGAGTAAACAAAGATGAGATACTGTATATAGGGTTCATAGACAACCCCGCGAAAGACAAAGGCGTGCGACGACAACTGAGCGCAAGACAGAGGCACGCGCCGAAGAAAATTACAGTTTTTAGGGGCTCCGATGGGGGTTTTGTTGGGGAGCCCCCCCAGTTTACTTAATAGAGATCGCGTCGGCGTTGTGGGGGGCTTGGGGGGTTGTAACCCTCCACATTTTACTGTAAACTTAACTTTTTCTCTAAAAACAGGGAAAAAGTGAAGTTTTCAGTAAAAAGTGGGGGGTTACAACCCCCTAAACCCCCCACAACGCCCCCACAACGTGGCGCGATCTCTATTAAGTAAAGTGGGGGGGTTCCCCCCACGCCCCCCCTACCCCGTCGGAGCCCTAAAAACAGTAATTTTCTGCGGTGCGCACCTCCACGCTGCGCTCAATTGTCTGCGCGCGCCTTTGTCCCGGCACGCTTTTGACCTGACACCGTATATAGATGAGGCAAGATAGATAATACAGTCACTGGGATAAAAAGCTGGGCAACTACTGAGCTTTTCAAACTCTGAAAAATGGACAGACATATTAACCATCCTTCTAGCATCCAGACATGACTGCAAAAAGTCAGCAGAATCCTGAAAAAAAAAATCTAGACAGTTGGTCAGTGTTATCCTGAGTACATCTGACAGGGCTCCCCTAAACTTTGGGCCCCAAGTATGGTTTATTTGATTTTGCTATACTGCTTTCCTTAAAGCTCGACGAAGCAGTGTACAATACAAAATAAAGAGAAATGAGAAAACTCAGTTTACATGGAATAGTAATGACACATATAGAGATCAATTCATCACACGTAAAAATCTAAAAATAAATAAAACACCTTTACAAAAAATACATTTTGTATAGACAATCCATACAGCCAATCCAGCTGCTACAATCCTCTGATATCAGGCACTCTATACACTATAAGCAAAGGAACGCAAATGGGTTTTTAATGGAGTCCTAAATCTTAAGTGATTGTTTGGCTCGCAGCAGCTCATGCAGAATAACAGACAAGGATGAGGAAGAACGAGGCAATGTTCAAACAGACTGAAGTAACCGGTTCATGGACAAAACCGCCGAAGACAAAGGCGCGCGCCGACAACTGAGCGCAAGATGGAAGCACGCGCCGAAGAAAAAGAGTGTTTTTAGGGGCTCCGACGGGGGGGTTTTGTTGGGGACCCCCCCATACTTTACTTAATACAGATCGCAGCGGCGTTGTGGGGGGTTTGGGGGCTTGTAACCGCCCTCATTATACTGGAAACTTAACTGTTTCCCTGTTTTTTAAGAAAAAAGTGAAGTTTTCAGTAAAATGTGGGGGGTTACAACCAGTGTTCCCGCTAAGCTGCGCTGGGGTGTGCTGGCGCACAAAATATTACCTCGCAGCGCACAAGTTTCTCGTCACAGCGCACACAGTGTAGAGCACAGTTCTTCAACCGCCGGTCCGCAAACAAAATCTTGCCGGTCCGCGAAGGATTCGGTCCCCGCCGCAACGAAAGGCCGGCGTCAGCTGACTTGCAACTTCCTGTTGTAGTCGCTGTGCCGGGACTCCTGCCTTCGCCGGGACTCCTGCCTTCCACCGCGTTTGCCTCCTGCCTTGTCTCCGCACCTCCAGACCAGCAGCGGCAGCTGTGTATGCTTTTAACTTCGGCACAGAGCTGCCCCTAATCAATAGTTTAGCGCGGTTTCATAAGGCAGCCTCGGGGCCTTTGCTAGGCCGGCCCACATCGCATCATCGAAGCGGGCCGGCTATCAAAGGCCCCGAGGCTGCCTCATGAAACCGCGCTAAACTATTGATTAGGGGCAGCTCTGTGCCGAAGTTAAAAGCATACAGAGCTGCCGCTGCTGGTCTGAACTCTTGGGCCGCTGAAGGAGGGCAAAAAGCAGCTGTCCTGGAGGTTTCCCTTCCTCTCGCCTTTACAGGTTCCTTTTTTCCACCTTTTTTTTTTTCCTTCAAACGGCAACGGGCCCCAGCATCGACATCAATCAAGTAAGTTCCACTGTCAATCAAGCGGTTCTGCTCGGCCAAAGCTTCCCCTGTGACATGAGCCACCCTCAGGGGAAAGAAAGTGACCCACAAAGGTGAGGGGAAGGGGGGCAGATGATGGAAGTTGGGGGGGGGGGGAGAGAGAGAGAGAGAGAGAAGGGGCAGATGATGGAATGGAGGAGATGAGAGAGAGAGAGAAGGGGACAGATGATGGAAGTGAGAAGAAGGGAGAGAGAGCAGAAGGCAGATGGATGTCAGTTGAGAAGGGAGAGCAGATGCTGAATGGAAGTGGGGAAAGAACACATACTGGATGGAAGGAGGAGATAAATAAAGGGGGAAGAAAATAGTAAGATAATGGAGGGGTGAGGGAAAGGGGTGACAAGCTGTGTGTAGACACAGTGAAAAGAGGGAAACGGGACTAAATAGTAAGAAAGAATTTAATTTAGATGGAGGCAGAAAATAGAGAAGGAAGACCAGAGAAGAAAAGGGAAGAGAGAGCAGAGAATGATCAGATCTGAGTGGAGGAAATGAGAAGAGAGATATGCTAAAAACCACAGGGGGGAGGGAAGGATAGAGATGCAGTTATTTTGAAGCTACACTGTTAAGTTAATATGCTGTTGGTAGAGTTGCAGTGGCATCCTAAACATATTTCTGGCAAGCCAACTGTATATGGTGACATTATTAGAAGATGACTGTGTGAAACTTTAGGGAACTTGGATGCCAATCAGTTTTTGGAAGCCAAAGGAAAACATACATTTTTTGTATGCTATACTGTATGTTTGGCTCGTTTCTACTTCAGTTTTGTTCTTGCCTTTTCGTTTTGTCTTCCTTCCACCATCTCTTATCTGCCTTCCTTATCATCCTTTTCAATGTGATTTGGCAGCTCCTGTCAATCATAGGCTGGCTGTGCAAGATTGCTAATTCTAGATGCCTGGGTGACCTAATGCCTGTGCATGTGATTTTCTGTTTTTGTGTTTAAAACATTTTGCTGAAAGCACAACAGTGCAAAAGAGTAAAACAGATTTTATGCTGTTTATTCTAGGAATAAGCAGTGGGCTTTCCTAAGTCCATCTTAATAATGTCATGCAGATTTTTTAAGGAAATTATCCAAATCTTTTTTTAATTACATGTTGAATGAAAAATATTTTCCCAGGTTTGTTTTAAATCTACTACTTAAAAGCTTTATTGCATGCCCCTTTACTCCTAGTATATATTTATTTTTATTTTTTATTTTTTAGTATATATATATTTATCTTTTGGCATGGCCCATCAGTTATAGCATTTGCTACATGATGGGCCATGCCAAAAGATAAATGTAGCATTTGCTACATGAATTGATTTTTTGTCACGTATGGTTAAGGGGCTGGAGGAGTTGCCGTACAGCGAAAGATTAGAGAAACTGGGCCTCTTCTCCCTTGAGCAGAGGAGATTGAGAGGGGACATGATAGAAACATTCAAGGTACTGAAGGGAATAGACTTAGTAGCTAAGGCAGGGAGAACGAGAGGGCACTCTCTAAAGTTGAAAGGGGATAGATTCCATACAAACGTAAGGAAGTTCTGTGGTAGAAAGCAACATATTTATTTGGCTCATAACTTGCTGGCGCCCGATATTTTTAGCTCACAGTGAAAAAAGTTTGCTCACAACACCCGCCCGCTTAGAGGGAACACTGGTTACAACCCCCCCAAACCCCCCACAACGCGGCACGATCTGTATAAAGTAAAGTGGGGATTTCCCCCCACACCCCCTGTTGGAGCCCTTTAAAACAGTCATTTTCTTCGGTGCGCACGCCTTTGTCCCGGCGCGCTCTTGACCTGACACCGAAGTAACCTACTGCAGTTGGTTTATAAGAAATTAATGAGGAAAATACAGTGGAGTTTCTGTGTAAAGTGCCTTTTGAGCTCAAACCAATATTTTAAATTGAATTAGGCATAAAAACAGACATTCAGTAATAACGCATAGTGATGTTCCTAGTTTGCCCAAGGACCTTATTTAGCTCTGCCCACAGCAAGATATTAATTGGCAGTAATGTAGTAAGCAATAAGAAAACGGTACTAAATTTAGTCAGAATGCTTTGCAGTAGAAATGAAAGAAAAATATAATCTGAAAAAATTCAATTCACCACAACTTAAGGGGGAGGGCATAGATTTTTTTTTTTTTTAAGGTGGGGCGATTTTGGGAGTTGTGAGGCTAGAAAAAGAGAGCCAGTTTGAAAGGAGCAATTCCCAACTGCCATGTTTCACTATATGAGGGCTTTCAATAATTTGTCTACCTGAGTATGGAAGACAATAGCAAGCATGTTGAAACAAGTCTGTGATTTGTCTCAAGGTTACTCATGCACAATTGCACTCAATGCGAGTCTAACATTCCAAGAGATAGTATGCGAGTCCTCGGGCGAACCAAGTAACAAACTGCTAGATTTGGAGCAGCATTCAGTAATAACATTTCTCACAAAAGAAGGGAAAAAGCCAAAGGAGATCCATGGACTCACGACTGCAGTTTATGGTGAGTCTACCCCGTCATCCTACAAAATAATATTTTGGAGCAAGTAGTTTAAGTAGGGTAGAAAGTCCATTGAAGATGACCCTCACACTGGACGGCCTATGGAAACAACTTCTTTCCTGAGGTAGATAAATTATTGAATACCCCTCACATTTAAATTTCTATGCTACAGAAACTGCAACTCCTTGTCTAATCAAAATGCATTTGGACATTTGTTGTTTTGGGTTGTTTTTTTTATTTTGGGGGGGGGGGAGCTTTTTTCTCTGGAACCTCCTATCCTTCATTCAATGTTCATGTCCTGAGTTCTTAATCTTGTTGTAAACTGCATTGAATCCTAGCTGAGATTTGCGGTAGAGAAGAAAAATATTTGGCATATTTTTGAACTGGATGTATCTTTTTACCAGTTTTTCCACCTGCTCAATTTTATTCCATTTCACTAATTTTTCAGTTTGTTTATTAATTTATACTCAGACATGTTTATTAATTTATATTCCACCTTTATCCACGGCAGATAACAAAAATTTACATATAACAAACATACAAAAACATAATATATAACCCAGCAAAATATAAAGAAGTCCAAATGCTGAAACCTCAATGGGCTGCTGTCATACAAAATAGGTGACATTTTAATAGTGTCTTTAAATACATGCAAATTCTGATGTCAAATAGTCACAGGGAGCTTATTCCATTCTAAGGGATATGCTTATGAAAAGGAACTCTTCCTTACAGACTATAAATGCATTTGTTGGCTAGAAGGCACAAGAAGTCCATTTGTGGTAGCAGAACGCAGTGTCCATGAAGGCATGTAAGCTTTCAAGCTTATCTGCAAATATTCAGGAGACAGCTGTTGTCAACTCAAATAAACCAACATTTATAGTTTAAGTTTCACTCCATATTCTATTGGTAACCAGGAACCATGGTCAACTTTAGATAAATCATACAACAGTAGTATCACAGAAGAATTTGTAAAGCATGCAGACAAGTAGCTGGTATTCCCCCAAAAGTTCGCTTAGTATTCTCAATTTAAAGTAAGTTTTCCATATTACCTGACACAAATATGGATGAAATGTCAGCTGAATCCAATATCACACCCAGGCTCTTCACCCGAGTGGATAGTTGTACTAGAAAAGTCAAGAATGGTAAATTAAACAAAACTGATGAAAGGGCAGACCCTTGCAGTACACCTGTTCTCAAGGGATGCCGCTCAGAAAAACATCCATCTACCCATACTTCTTGCACTCTATTTTTAAGAGAACTACTGAACCATGACAGCACGGTTCCTGCAAGGCTACATGCACCTAATCTACTCAACAGTATATTGTGGTCTGAGGTATCAAACATTGCAAATATATCGAAAAACACCATAAGCTATCTCAGACCACGATCAAAACCATGATAAACTTCATCTAAAGTTTAATCAAGATTTTGTGCTATGTGCCCTGTGGAAACTGTACTGGCATGAGCCAATACATAATATTTCGTCAAATGGACATCAAGTTATTGATAAAACAACTTTTTTTCTACAATTTTTGCAAGCAGAAGCAAATGTCGAAATCGGAAGAAAATTTCACATTTTTTTTTTACTATTGGACAAACTGTTTTAATTGTTCCAACATTCAATCTACCATATCTGTTTAAACAGGGACTGTCATCTCTCCCTCATCACTTCTGAGGGACACACATCCTCAGATGAAATAGTTGGTCAAGATTGTAATATCAGATTCACTTGTTTAGCATTGAGTATCAAACTTCTTCGAAACTCCAATGTCATTTAACTAAAAACAGGTCCTGTGGACTTTCTGATAGAATAGAAGCAACTATATCACTTACCAAATATACTTCAATATAAACCTAGCCAATATAAACAGAGAACATTTTTCTCTAAAATAAGGGTGGGGGGGAATGTTAACTCGAATATAAATCTAAGGTTTATATTAAATTACCAGTACTGGGGCAGAAGCGACCCCTCCTTCCTTCCCCAAGGTGTCCTTGTCTGTTGGCTCTGCAGCCAGCCAACCAGCAAGTCCACCCCCCTTTCCGGATCTGCCACAGGCCTCCAGTAGTGTGGGCTGATGGTCCAGTGGTACAGGGAGCCAGAACTTATGATCGATGGAACCAACAAGGGATCAGGCAATACTGGACCTGATACTTACCAATGGAGAAAGTGTCACAGAGGTCTCAATGGGCGACACATTGGCCTCCAGTGACCACAACATGGTATGGTTCAATCTCAGGAAAGGTTTCACTAAATCTACCACACTGACCAAGGTCCTCAAATTCAAGGACACAAACTTCAAAGAAATGGGAGACTTCGTTCACCAGGCGCTACAAAGCCAAGCAGAAACCGATAACGTGGAAGAAATGTGGTCGACTTTGAAAGCCACCATACAAGAAGCCAACAAACTGCTATGTTAAATCAGTAAGTAAACGGCGAAGGAACAATAAGCCACAGTGGCTCTCTGCGGAGATTTTGGACCTCATCAAGGAGAAGAAAAAAGCATTCATCTCTTACAAACAATCAGGGAAACAGGACTCTAGGGAAGTCTATCTGGCCAAATCAAAAGCCGCCAAAACAGCAGTTAGGGAGGCCAAATTCCGCATGGAGGAGTCTCTAGCGAAGAACATCCAGAAAGGAGCTAAATCCTTCTTCAGGTATATCAGTGACAGAAATAAGAACTCAGGCAGGATAGTACGTCTTAGGAAACCAGACAGAGACTATGTAGAAGCGGACTCGGAAAAAGCTCAACTGTTAAATGAATACTTCTGCTCAGTCTTCACCCGCGAGGTGCCAGGACTCGGCCCTCAGCTACAGACAAGGGTTGACGCAGAAGACCTGTTTAGTAATTTCGAGTTTACACCCACTGTGAGCTGTCAAAGCTTAAGGTTAACAAGGCAATGGGGCCTGACAACCTATACCCCAGGGTGCTCAGGGAGTTGTGTGATGTCTTGGCGGAACCGCTATCCGCGCTCTTCAATCTCTCCTTTAGTACGGGTAACGTCCCGTTGGACTGGAAGACGGCTAACGTCATTCCACTCCACAAGAAAGGCTCCAAGATGGAGACAGCAAACTACAGACCGGTGAGTCTCACATCAGTAGTGTGCAAACTAATGGAAACTCTAATCAAACGCCAATTGGATACGATCCTGAACGAGGAGAATCTACAGGATCTCCGTCAACATGGATTTACTAAGGGGAGATCCTGCCAATCCAACCTGATCAGCTTCTTTGACTGGGTGACGAGGAAGCTGGATGTTGGGGAGTCCCTGGACATCGTATACCTGGACTTCAGTAAAGCATTCGATAGCGTACCACACCGCAGGTTGCTGAGCAAGATGAGTTCTATAGGATTGGGCGACACATTGACGAAATGGGTTGGGAACTGGCTTGGAGGTAGGCTTCAGAGGGTAGTGGTGAACGGCACCCCCTCCGAAATGACGGAGGTAATCAGTGGAGTGCCGCAGGGCTCGGTCCTGGGCCCGATCCTATTCAACATCTTTATAAGAGACTTGGCAGAAGGCCTGCAAAGTAAAATAACATTATTCGCCGATGACGCCAAACTAAGCAATGTAGTGGGCAAAAGCACAACAGACATAAATTCAATGTCTGACAACATGATGCACGACCTACTCCTACTGGAGCGCTGGTCTAGGTCCTGGCAACTCAGCTTCAATGCCAAAAAATGCAAAGTCATGCACCTGGGCAGCCAAAATCCATGCAAGACTTACACCCTTAATGGCGAGATCCTAACAAGAACTGAAGCAGAACGAGACTTAGGGGTGATCGTCAGTGAGAATATGAAGACTGCCAATCAAGTGGAGCAAGCTTCATCCAAGGCAAGGCAAATCATAGGTTGCATATGCAGGAGTTTCGTCAGCCGTAAGCCTGAAGTCATTATGCCATTGTATAGATCCATGGTGAGGCCCCACCTGGAATACTGTGTGCAAATCTGGAGGCCGCATTACCGTAAGGATGTGCTGAGACTGGAGTCGGTCCAGAGAATGGCCACCCGGATGGTCTCGGGACTCAAGGATCTCCCGTATGAGGAACGGCTGGATAAGTTGCAGCTGTACTCACTCGAGGAACGCAGAGAGAGGGGTGACATGATCGAGACATTCAAGTATCTCATGGGCCGCATCGAGGTGGAAGAAGATATCTTCCTTTTCAAGGGTCCCGCCGCAACAAGGGGGCATCCGTGGAAAATCAGGGGCGGGAAACTGCACGGGGAAACCAGGAAATTCTTTTTCACTGAAAGGGTGGTTGATCGCTGGAATAGTCTTCCACTTCAGGTTATTGAGGCCAGCAGCGTGCCTGATTTTAAGGCCAAATGGGATAGACATGTGGGATCTATTCACAGAGAAAGGTAGGGGAGGGTCATTGGAGTTGGCAGACTAGATGGGCCGTGGCTCTTATCTGCCGTCTATTTCTATGTTTCTATGATCCCTCCCTCACAGTGACACTGCCTCTACAACTAACAAGCCCCCCTCCTCCCCTCTCAGTCCCCCTGCAGGCCTACCTTAAGTCCCTGGTGGCCAAGCGATGAGGCAGGACAGGAGTGATCATTCTATGTTCCTGCCCCGCAGTCACCAAAGTAAAAGAATGGTTGCCGCAAGTTCCTGCAACCCATCTCCCTTTCCAACCCCCCCACCTCTTGCTTCTGCCATCATTGACAAGTAGACCAGCTGAAATCTATCTTCAACCTGTTTCCCAATGCTCTGATCCCGACTCCTTATGTAGCCCCCTCCCACTACTGCCTACTCAAATTCTATTAATTCCTTCCATTACCTCAGATTGCACTAGCTTATCATTCAGCTGTTGGCATTTCTTTTCAATTCTTAGTCTGATTATATTCACTGAACTTCTCAACCAAAACTTACAACTTGTTCTCTTGACCTTATCTCCCCTCATCATGGCTTATTCCCCAGCACTGCCTCGTACCTTTTCTCTTATAAATGGTCGCCAATAGACACTCCATAGATCATAAGAATAGATTAGCCATACTAGGTCAAACCAATAGTATATCTAGCCTAGTATCTTGTTTCCAGCAGTGGTCAATTCAGGTCACAAGTACCTGGCAGAAATCCAAAAACAGTAGCAACATTCCACGCTACTGATACCAGGGAAAGCAGTGGCTTTCCTTTTAAAGCATCTAGAAGCAATATATCAAATTCTTGACTTGGAAAAAATACAGTGGTACCTTGGTTTACGAGCATAATTTGTTCCAGAAGCATGCTCCTAAGCCAAAGCACTCGTATATCAAAGCAAAGTTCCCCATAGGCCACAATGTAAACTCAAACAATTCATTCCACAACCAAGGTTTGCTATGGTGGCCCAGGGGTGGGTACCTGCCTGTGGGTGCTGCTGCACTTTAAGCGTGGTGGCTTCCTTCCCTCGGGGTCCCCGTGCGGCTGCCCTCCCACTTCGGCCGATGCCTCTGCTGTCCGTCAGAGCCTCCCAGCTCCTGATCCAAGCCGGCCGCCATCCTGTGCGAGCATGCGCACAACCGCTCCTCTACTGAGCCAAGCCAGCTGCTGCTCCGACAACACACTCACCACGTCCTGCGTGCTTGTACATGGTGAGCATGTTGTCGGGACAGCGGCTGGCTTGGCTCAGGAGAGGAGCAGTTGTGCGCATGCTCGTACAAGATGGTGGCCGGCTTGGATCGGGAGCCAGTAGGCGCTGACGGACGGCAGAGGCATCGGCCAAAGCGGGAGGGCAGCCGCACGGGGACCCCGAGGGAAGGAAGCCACCACGCTGAAAGCGCTGCAGCACCTACAGGCCGGTACCCACCATTGCTGAGAGCTTGTTTATCGGGGCGGTGCTCGGTTTGCGAGACAAAAGTTTGCCGAGTGTTTTGCTCGTCTTGCAAAACACTCGCAAACCGCGTTGCTCGCAAACCAAGGTTCCACTGTACTCTCTTTCTCATAGGTATCACATCAGCAAGGAGAGTTAGTGTACAAACCATATACACAGGTCCATCAGAACAAAGTCATCCTTTGGACATCTCATACATTTTTTTTTTTAAATATCTTTATTAGCAACTAGTGTTTAAGCCCGTTAGATTAACGGGTGCTAGATGACCGCCTCTCCTGCTTTTGAACCTGGGTAGGGGCAGAGGCAGAGCCGGGGCGGGAGGGAGTGACGGTGGGAGAGCAATTTCAAAGCTTCGGAAGCGGCGGCTCCTTGACCAATCCGTGCTTACAACGTCCCCACACTCGCGGTCTGGCTGGCTCCCCCACCAAAGCCCTTCGCAGTGGCAGCCCCTCCCGCATCCATCCCCGTGTCCCAAGCCTCTCTGAAGGCCGGCTCCCATGAAAATGGTAACCCTCTGTCCAAAGCCGCGGCGGCAGCCTCCCTTAAAACACATTTCAAATCTGACATATTGTAATCACAAAACAGAAAATAAAATTATTTTTCTTACCTTTTGTTGTCTGGTCATTATTCATATCATGTAGGGGTCCCAGGCTATGGTTGGCTTTTGATAACTGGCTTGCCAGGGCCCCTTCTTTCTTCTTCCCTCCCTCCATCCCGGCAGCTGAAGACAGGCACCTCCCCCCAGTGGTCTGAGACAGGAGGGAGCAGTTAGGAGAGGGTCTGAGGGCAAAGAGGGGCTCAACAGCGCCCAACCACCTTTCCTTCCCTCCCTCCATCAGGTGCAGTGAATCCACCAATGTTAAAAGGAGCCGCGTCGAAATCAGAGGCCTGCCACTGCCGTAACACGTTCCCTCTGCCTTGGTCCCGCCCCTTCTCTGACATTTGGGACCGCGGCAGAGGGAACGTGTTACGGTGGCGGCAGGGCTCCAATTTCAAAGCAGCTGCTTTTAACATAGACGGAGCTGAACTGACCTGATGGAGGAAGGGAAGGAACGGTGGGGCAAATTTCGGCAACGGCAGGAATTGTTTGGCGGGCCAAGCACCGGTTTCTTTAGGCAGCCCCGGTTGTTTACTTGGATTCAATGTGAGCCGGGTGAGGAAGGCCGCCGCAGCCTCGCGGCTAGGTAGGGGGACAACAATGGCGCTTATGCTCAAGCCCCCGCCGCAGCTCCTCTCTCGATCCTGGTGCGGTTCGAGAGAGGAGTCGTGGCGGCGGCTTCAGCATAAGCGCGATTGTTGTCCCCCTACCTAGCGGTGAGGCTGCGGCGGCCTTCCTCACCCGGCTCTCACGGCTGGCGTCCGGCGAACCCTAATGCTGACATTGAATCCAAGTAAACAACCGGGGCTGCCTAAAGAAACATGGTAATCATATTCTGTTCAGCTCCTAGGCGGTTGAGGGGGGAAGGTTGTGGTCGGAGTTGCTAGGCTGCAGCGGATGTGTGAGTTGCGAGTGTGGGGCCTGTAGCGGCGCGAGGTGGAGAACAGGCTGTGGTGACGTAGGCGCGCATGCGCACTCGTGTTTCCGCGACGGGACCAGGGAACATGATTTTTTTAGTGCGCATGCGCGTCCTACCATTTTATTATATTAGATTGCAAAGGGAACATACAACCAAGAAGGGAAGCAGATAAAATTTTGCAAGGCACAACTGCCAGGTGTCATCTCCTACATTTTTACCAAAGATATTACGGTAATGCCCTTCTGCATGAATATACCTCCCACTTTGCCTGAAGCATCATCCCAATGCTCAAGAGAAAGCTTTTCACACCTTAGATTTTAATGGAAGATTAAGGTTTATACCTTTGATAATCTTCTTTCTGTTAGTCCCTGGAGGATTCCATACGTTAGGTATTCAAACCCAACCCACAGTCCGGATATTGCAGAAATCTACAACTTTTCTGAGCATATGCTCCACCCCCATGCTGCCTGTGAGCTGGATGCCTGTCCTCCGCTGGTGCTGACTGGTGTGGTTGCGGTGCCAGGCGTCCTTTATATCTCATTCGAGTTCTTAGTACATTCTCTGCTGGTGCAGTGTCTTGAGTGCCGAACTCCTTGGATCCGTCTTTGGATGAGGAAACTGCCTCAAGGATCACCTTTCCAAAGCCAAGCAACATACCTAAACAAATCCATGACAAGGGGGTACAGGGGAGAATCCCCATCAATAGAAGTAATTCATGAACTGGTTTGCTCTGTAAAATATTAACAAGTGATAACAGGCACAAAGACAACTCAGAAAAACATTAAGAACAATGTAGTACTAACCTGCAATATGCAACGAGCACCCAAGAAAGGCCTTCTTCGTTAATGTGCATACTCACAGAAACTTACCAGAGGATCTGGCAACTGGCTGGAAAATCTTCAAGCCTGTAATGAGAGTAACTGAGGCAGAAAGGAGCAGGCTACTCCAAACAACTGAGTTGAATACAGAGAGGGTGGGTCTTATGGAATCCTCCAGGGACTAACAGAAAGAAGATTATCAAAGATATAAACCTAATCTTCCATTTTGTTATGTCCCTTCTGGATTCCATATGCTAGGTGATGCACAAAAGACACGTTAGCTAGGGAGGGACAGAAGAGCCTGTCCTCAAATCCGAGGTCCCAAAAAACAGCAAGTCTGAAGCTCCCGCCCCTCCCCCGGTATGCTACGGCACACAAATCGCTGATCTGGTGCAATCAATGTATGAATTCAATAAATTAGGGGCTGGGGAGTCCCATCCCAATTGATTTTGAGTCAAATTGAGGGTTTTTTTAGGCAGAAATGAAAGTTAGAAAAAAAAAAGATCAATTTTACAATCCAAGATGGCCACCATCACGAATTTACAGCAAAAATAAACAAAATCTGAAAAAACAATAGCGATTTGAGTCTGGGGAGGTGGGGGACCTGAACCCTACCCTCAGGAACTGTGAAAAGTGACTTTTAAATCATAAGCCACCCCTGAAGTTCCCATAGGAAATAATGGAGGTACTCACAGTCTCTGTGGTGTCACACCTGTCGGTGATTTTAAAGTAGCTGAATAGAGAGAAAGGACTTTCTGCCTCAGAAACTTCTCCAAATGACCAGAGTGGAAGATCTTTGAACTGCCAGCTGGCTGGACACTGACTATGACCTCTGCCCCCACGTATCCTCATCCATGCAGTCAGGGGCAGGAAAGACAGCCTGCGACTTGAAACATGGGTGGGTTTTGCTCCAGACCATACAGCCTGCGCTTGAAACCTGTGACAATGTCACCGGCCAGCAGACTCTCAGGGGAAGGGACCACATATCCATCAGAACTTCTCTGTGAAGCTGCAATCCGGCACCGCGGGACTGTGCCTTTTCCTCCGACAGGGGACCACTGGGAAGAGGTCTCAAGGCATTGAAGCCACCAAGAAACAAACTTTAAGTAAAATAAAAAGAAACGAAATAGAAGAGCAACTGCAAAAGACTTCTGCACGGATTGCCTGCAGAAAGTGAAACTGGATTTGTTTACTAGCTCTCAGGCTAAGAGGAGTGGAGCACATGCTCAGAAAAGTTGTAGATTTCTGCAATACCTGGACTGCGGGTTGAGATTAACACCTAGCTTACGGAATCCAGAAAGGACATAACAGAAACAGGCTTTTGCCTGCCATTTGAACAGAACTGCTTTATTTAGAGAAGTCAACACTACTATTCATTTCATTCAAATTAAACAGAACCAGAAAGCAGTTGCAAAAAGAACCTTTACATATCGGCAGGCCTCTTGAATACAAAAGTCTTGCAACGAACAAGCACAAATTGCTCTCATCTCCAAGGTGAATTCTCATTAAAATTAGAACTACAGCAACTACAATAGCCCTCTTGAAATTCATTTGACTACAATCTGTCCTCTCTTCATACTTTCACTGCATTATTTTGTTTGGGTCAGCACCTTTAGTCAAGCAATACTGGCCAATTGTGCTCGTCAACTAATAAGTCTCACACCTGACTAAGCAGGCTGCTCTAAAACGTGAATATATAACCAAGCAGCAGTAAGTCTGAGAATCAACCACTTGTGTGTCTACTCAATCTTGTCTGTCGACAGAAAAAGCAGGTTGCTTACCTGTAAGCTGTTTTCCATAGACTGCAGAACTTATACGGTATACAGTACCTACCTCCCTCCTGAAATGTATGTAACTGGGTTTAGCTTTGAAACCAGCTGAGTAGACTGTGCATGCTCAGAACTTTGGAAAGCAGTTCTGTCCTCGCATCAAACATATACTTGTGTGGCTTATTCCTGCTGTCTACAGAAAAAACATCTGTTACAGCTGAATAACACTGCTTTTATGATATCCTACAAAAACACAACACACTATGGCATTAGTACTGGTTTATACTTCCTCTAAGAACTGCAGCAAGGGTGAAACAAGATGCCATTATTGAGAGATTAAAGCTCCTTATCTCTCTATTTTTCATAAAACTCAATAAAAATTACCACACCAATGCAGCCTAATTGCCAGGATTAGATTGTAACTGGTTTGAAGACTTGTATCTATTTGTCCTTTAATGTTTCTACGACAATTAATGTATCTATGACAATGAAGTTATTTCTCCATTCATATTTGACACTTTTGGAAACAGAGGATTGATTTGATTTTAATACTTAATATATCGCTATAGCAGTTTACAATTCTAAAAACAGTTCATTATAACAAGTTACAAACTTAATATCATCTTATTGTGCAACAATTATTGTTATACTAATTATACCAGCACATCCATAGATCCCACCCCAAATATTGCAACCCTCATTGTGAAACCCATTCATTAACTATATAAAATACTTCTGACTTTCCTTATTATCCATGTTTAATATTCATTCCACAATACAAAAGTTTTCAGTAAAATCCATGTTTTCAATAGCTTACGAAAACCCAAGTAAACTTTCCATCGACTGCAATTCAATTAGAAGCTTATTCCACAAGTTAGGCCTAGGATAACAGAATGCTCTTTTCCGTGTTCCAGTCAATATTACTTTATCCAAATGATGGTAATTCAAGCAAGTTCTTCCAAGATGAATACAGAATATGTGTTGGAGCTTTACTCAGTTTATCTGACAAATAATCTGGGACATTCCACATCAAAGCTTTAAACACCAAACAAAGTTTTAAAAGTAATTTACCCTGTAATAGGCATCCGATGCAAATTAACTAATGCAACATGATCTGATTTCTTTTTCCCACTTATCAATTTAGCAGCAGTATTTAGCATTAGTTGCAATTTTGCTAAATAATTCTTACTTAATCCATTGTAGAAGGAATTACAATAATCTAATTGACTAGTTATTAAGTTATCAACCTGTAACCCTTAGGGAAAATGAATAGAAAACTAAATAAATAAAGCATGCAAAATCTTTACCAAATTAGATTCAATCAAAAATGATCTTAGTTGTTTAATAAACCGCAAATGCAAAAAGCAACCCTTGACCACTATACCTATTTGAGATTTAAAATCTAAAGAACTATTCCAATGAAACCCCAAGGTCTTAATTTTTTTTTTTATAAATCTTTATTCATTTTTAATCTTTCAACAAGTGTACAAAATAGAACCATACATAGTCTTGAAAACATCACTTGTAAATCCATCAAGAAAAACAACAATTGTATATATATAAACCCATAACCCCCTCCCCATTGTTATTATTAATATATACACAATATAATAAGAACCCTTCCCCCTCTTTATTATTCATGGTGTATATTTCAATAGAAAAACTGGTGTTTAATCATCACAAAAAGATGTCAATGGCCCCCATATTTTAGTAAAGGTCTTATAATTTCCATTTTGTACAGCTAATGATCTTTCCAAGGTCTTAATTTTGATACTGGTAGAAAAAAAATTATGGTCATTAATCTTAGGCATAAACCATAATGGTCTACTCTGATGTCGTACTCACATTGCTACTGATTTTTTCACATTAAACATTAAATCATGTTCTCAAAACCACTCATACAATTTCTCTATTTTTTCATTAACCTCTTTCCACACCATTTCTTGATTTTCTTTCACAAAACCCCCCCAAAAAAACTGGATATCATCTGCAAATAAATGGAACATGATATTCCAACTTGCCAAAAGTGTATCTAATGGAGCCAAATACAAATTGAATAGGGGAGATGATGAACCTTGAAGGACCCCCCTCTCTAAACTTCTCTCACTGTACAATTGTCTATTCCATTTAACTATTTGGTACCTGTCTTTCAAGTAAGAATAAATCAGGCTAAAACAGTGGACCCCAATCCTACCTCAAGTCAATAAATTTTCTATGTGATACTGAATCAAACGTCGCTGTTAAATTTAATTGAACCCATAATACATCATAACCTTGGTCAGCTTTTCTTAGGATACTACCCACAATATCAACCAATACTATGGTGCAGATTGTCTACTATGCAACAACCTATTTCTGTCCACATATTCAGATAACTGATTCAAAACCACTTTTTCCAGAATTTTTGTCAACAAAAAAACCCCACCAAAAACCTGTCCATACTATTTTCTTCTTTTTTTTACACTCTCAACTTTTGGAATACGAGTAATAACTGCGTTTTTCAATTGGGTAGGTACCCATCCCCTCTTCAGTGATGAATTTACTAAATGAACAATGAAAGGAATCAAAACCTCCTTCTAATGTGACAAATATTGATAAGGAATAAGATCTAACGAAATAGCAGAGGAATGAATTGCACCAAAAAGTTTATCAATCTCTGATTTCGATTCTTCAGTAAACGCAATCTAATTATCCTCAACTCTTTCACACCCACTAAAACCTCAGACTCAAATAACACACCCTTTAAATTATCATGTTCTATATCTGTTACAGGTAATTTGGCAATTTTTTTCTTAAAATAAAAAACTAAAAATCAAACACAGCAAAACCCTCACTTGTTAGATTTGATTTGAATCCACTTCTAAGGCAGTGATGCTTTATTCTTTCCAAACAATGGCTGCAGATCTTTTTCACACCAAGACCTGTTTCATATATCTATGGTATTTTCTATTTTATTAATTTATAGGTTTTAAAAATCAAGTTATACAGGTAAATGTGTGAGAACTTGGTGTTTAAGTGGCTGTGCATCATGGTCTTGTCACCTGTTCTTTCCTGTTATGTAATTTGATAAAATTTTATACTCAATATTTTAAGAGTGATTTAAAATCAATTTATGCATAACTGTATTCAACCTTCAGGTGTACTGATTGTTAATTTGTGATGGCTGTAGTGGTTAGCCCATTTCATTGATCATTCACACATGCCCAACATACATGATGGTTGTCCATTAAAAATAAGATACTAATTTATAAATGGAATGGTTCTAATTAGCTACTGGTTTTGCCTCTCATGCAGCAAGCATAATACTTTATAACACAATTATGCGTTACAGTGGCAAAATCAACTAGTAGTTAGATGAACATGCTGAGAATCAGAGAAGTCAGGGTTCAGCTCCTACTAAGATTCCTTTACCTTGGCCCAAGTCACTTCACCCTTCATTGTCTCGGGTATTGAAAGACTACTCAGGCAGGGATATACCTTGTGTATCTGATTGTAACTCACCTTGAGTCTGGATTTAATAAAGGTGAATAATTAAATCTAAAAATTCAAATTCAACATTTAATTATGACAGCAGAAACATGACAATACCTTATATTTACAAGACTTAGAAGGCCTTCTATGAACAATTAACTCTGACTGGCAGAGACCTTTAACATAATGTATAATGAGCAGCAACACCACTACAAAACAATTGTCTATAGTGCAATATAATAACTGGAAATCAACTTGCCCTGAAAATTTCTAAATCATTTTGAACACAATGATACTCACCATTGGAGACTTGTAGTATCTATGCAATATGTTTATGAAATCTGTAATTGTTAACATTCCTGCAAGAAAATTTAAAGCAATTAGCAGATCCAACTCATTAGTGTAATTCTTGTTGCAGGGTCTCGCTACGTCTTGTCAGATAGTATAGTAATGTAAAAGATGCAAAAAAAAAAAAAAAAAAAAATTCCCCCTTTTCCGCCCCCAGTTCATACCTTTGTCTACCCAGGGATCAGTGCATTAGGCAAATGAGAGATGATCCTGAAATGATTTTTTGTTCTTCTTTTTTCCCAGTTCTTTATAAGGTAGTCACTGATCAAAAAGAGATGGTAGTAAGTGCTGCATAAGCCAATATCCCCTTTTATATTTTTTCAGATTAGGAAATTTGTTTCTAAAAAGAATATGCTCTCTGGTTTAACAGGGCTACATTACCATAAAACAGTGGCCCGCAAACTTTCTCAAGCCACGACACAATAAACGTAGTGGCCGTGGCTCGAGGCATCTGGAAGTACATGGACCTGAGACAACAGTGGGGGGTGCCAGCAGCGAAGAAGGCCAGAGAGGAGAGGCGCTAATGCCAGCTGATTGCCTGCAGGACGTGCCCCTTGTCACGAGAGGCATGTCCTGTAGGCAGTCAGCTGACGTCGGCACCTCTCCTGCTCCCCAGTATGCCGCAGCACACCTTGAAATCTCAAAAGGCACACAGTTTGCGATACACTGCCATAAAATAATGTTTTTTAGGAAATGGTACAATTAAAGGATTGTTTGTCTATACAGAGCCACCTCCTTATCCTCAGAAGTCCCCCCTTTCATAGTTACAATATCAACCAACCAATACATTTTCTATCCTATCATCATACTGAGGATAGAGGGAAGCATGGACAAGTTCCTAGATAAAAAAGTCCATAGTCTGCTATGAAGACAGACATGCTTGCCCTGGATAGATTGAAATGCAAAAATCACTCAATTGTTGTGCTTATAAGGAAGCTATGCAGATGATATAGATGAGTCTACACAAATTATGATGCTCAGAATCATGGAGGGGGGTGCTGGGGATCTTATCTATTGTTTTGCCTTTTGTCTTTGTTTTGTTCTATTTCTTTCATTTAAATTTCTCCAGAATTCTACTGTTCAACGGCTCCCCCTTCTGCTTCTATTCCTTTCTCTCCTCTCTTCTACCTTCCAAAGTATTTAGATCAATGCTGTCTTGTTAAAATGTTTATTTTATTTTTATTTTTCCTCTAACTCTACTTTTCACTTCTCTATTACCCTCCAGGTACTTTAGTTAGATTGTGAGCCTTCGGGACAGTAAGGGAATGTTTCAAGTACCTTTCTTATTTCTAATCTTAATGTATATTTTCTGTAAACCGCTTAGAACCTAACGGATGTAGCGGTATATAAGAAATAAATTGCATTACATTACATTACTTATAAGCACAACAATTGAGTGATTTTTGCATTTCAACATATGTTTCTTTATCGCTCATTTTTGTGAATTGCTTTAAGCACTACCCCTTGTTTATATTTGCCCTGGAATGTTTGGCATGGAATGTTTCTACTATTTGGATTTTGCCAGGTACTTGCGACTTGGATTGGCTTTCGTGAATACAGGATACTGGGCTAGATGGACCATTGGTCTGACCCAGTAAGGCTGTTCTTATGTTAAGCTACAACCATTAAAAACAATGGTTGGAGCTTAAGAATCAAAGCTAGATATGTTTTGGTTTATATCTGAATTATAGTTTAAGAGCTATCTCATGCTGATGTTACTGGGAAGGTTCCATACATAACGTTTCTGTTGCACTCTTCTCCATTTGCTTCTTCCTAGTATTGCTTAGATATAAGAACCTGAGAATTGCCATACTGGGACAGACCAAAAGGTCCTGCAAGCCCAGTATCACGTTTCCAAAAGTGGCCAACCCAGGTCCCAAGTACCTAGCTAGATCCCAAGTAGTAAAGAGATTTTATGTTGCTTATCCTAGGAATAAAAAAGTGGATTTCCCCAAGCCATCTGAGGAGCTAGGATTTGAGGAGACTTTGGGGATGCATTTGCTTATGTTCAACCGCAACATTATGTTGCAACGTTGCCTATTGATCAGTTGCAAAAAAAAGACAGTTTGTTGCTTAGGCATTTTTTTCTTCAGGTGCAGGATGATAGTCTTTCAATATCGGAGTTCCATAAAGCTACAGGATTACTTTTTCCTCAGAAATATTTGACACTTTAGCCGATTTGAGGGCTTCCATCACCTCCAACAGTTTATTGTTTTTGATCTCCAGAACTCCCCAATTCGGTACCGGGGGCAGATTTGAGAGAATGCCAATTTTGGATAATATATAAGGCTTTATCTTATTCAAGCTCAAATCTTTCACATGGGAGAGGTAGATACACCACTATGTCAAAAATGTGGTCACTCGGTTAATTCTTTTTGTCAAGCTTTTTGGGACTGTAAGCTACTACACTCTTTTTTGAACTCTATTATTACTTACTAGTTGTTTAGCCCGTTACATTAACGGGTGCTAGCAGCCCTTCTCCCTTACTTTTACCTCCTCCCTGTCCAGCAGCACCCCCACCCATTCCCTGCTCCCCCTATATAGCAGTAGCCCTTCTCCTTTTATCTCCCCCTGTTCAGCATCACCCCCCCCCCATTTCCCGCTCCCCATATCCAGCAGTAGCTCTTCTCCTTTACTTCCTGCTCCCCCCCCTGTCCAGCAGTAGCCCTTCTCCCTTACTTGTATGTTCCCCATTGTCCATTAGGAACCCTTCTCCCTTATCTGTAAACCATGCAGCCTTACATTTTAGAAGTCCCCCACCCCATTCTGCCCAGCTCCCTTGCCAAATTTCAAAACTGCAGGCAGTGGCTGCTCCTCACCCGATCCCCGCTTAAAGCGGCCCCGCACTCGCGGTCTGGTTGGCTCCCTTGTTGGAGCTTTTCACGGTGTTGTCTCTTCTTGGCCTTCTCCAAGGGCTGGCTCCCATGAAAATGTTGTGTTGCTGTTCGGGGCCACGGCGGCGGCTTCTCTCCAGAGGCGCACCGGCATCGGAAGCCTTGTCTCTGACTTTGTGAGTCGGAGGGGTTTCCGACGTTGGTGCGGCTCTTTGGGGGGCTGCCGCCTTCGGGGAGGCTTTGGATGCAGGGCCGGATGCGGGAGGAGCAGCCACCCTGGGGGGCTTTGGTGGGAGAGCCAGCCAGACGCATGGATCGAGCAGCCCGGGCCCCGACCACCCTCAGAGGTGTCCTCCGAGCCCCGAGAAGAGACGCAGCGGGGCGACTTGTCCGGTCAGTAGAAGAGGCGGACTGACATCCTACTCGGGCCGCCGCGGCCGACATCCAACTCCAGGCCAGACCGTAAGCTGCGCATGCGCACTTCCTATGTGTCGCTACAGCTCACGGAAAACCGGCGCACACACAGGAAGTGCGCATGCGTGGCCTAGCGTTTTATTATATTAGATTTAGAAAGTGTGCTTGTTGCTAGAATACCTTGTTCAGCCAAAGGGTTTTTATTGCCCCATTCAGGGTCCTTCATACTGTGGAGTGAGGGCACATGCCTTTTTCTTTGTAAGGTTGGTTTGGTGGGTAAGAAAACTATTTTGCAAGCTTGGAAGAGCAATGTGTCACCTTCCTTTTGGCAGTGGCGCAATGCTCTACACTCCCTTATGGTTTTAGAGAGAGTGGGTGCCCTTCTTCATCTCGTCGGCAGCATTTTCTCAAGACTTGGGGACCATATATACAATCTTTTGCCTTCTAGAGCAGGGGTAGGGAACTCCGGTCCTCGAGAGCCGTATTCCAGTTGGGTTTTCAGGATTTCCCCAATGAATATGCATGAGATCTATTTGCAGGCACTGCTTTCAATGCATATTCATTGGGGAAATCCTGAAAACCCAACTGGAATACGGCTCTCGAGGACCGGAGTTCCCTATCCCTGCTCTAGAGTCTGCAGTTTGGAGCTTAATTTCCTTTGACCAGCTCTCCCCCCTCTTTTTTTTTCCATTACCAGAGAATGAAGATACTTCCTTTACATAGAGGGTGTTAGGATGTGCGGGTAGGATGGAAATTTGGATCATGATGCTAATATTTAATTTTTTTTCTCTTTTCTCTATTTATTATGATATTGTATACACCTGCTGATGACACAAAGGGCTCCTTTTACAAAGCTGCACTAGAGCCTTAACGCACAGAATAGCGTGCGCTAAATTGCCGCATGCGCCAGCCGCTACTGCCTCCTTTTGAGCAGGTGGTAGATTTTCAGCTAGCGTGCGCTAATCCGGTGTGTGCGTTAAAAACACTAGCGCACCTTTGTAAAAGGAGCCCAAAGTCGTCTGCATCTTTGGTTCCCCACTGTATTGCTTTTCATCGTAAGTTTGCAGATTTCTGTGTTGTTGATAATGTTTAATCTCTCTGCCTTTTCATTTTTTTGAGGCACATGTGGGTCCTAGCACTGACGCAACCTACAGCAAAAACGCTGGCTAGCCTTAGTCGGCGGTGGACCAGAAGCAGAGATCGAGAGAAAAAATTAGAAGTCAAACAGAATTTTCATCAACCCATAGGGCAAGATAAGTTCTTGGTTTAAAATTTTCATGCATATCAGTTTCAGAAGTTCACAAAGTGAACTTGGATCTGTGGGACACTAATTGAGTGTTTGTTAAATATTTTTTGAATAACTTATGAAGTTTTTTCCGATGTGCATGAACAAGATAGTAAAGGAAGTTTTTTAATCAATGAGGTGGCTTCCCTTTCTAGTATAGCCTGCAAGTTAATATACTGTGGCATACGGGGATCTGAGGCTTTTTTCTCCTTTTAATAATGGTTTGAATGACTGTTTGGAATAAGTGTAAAAATATTATGTAAACACACTGGTCAGGAAAACCAGTCTTCTGACAGCAAATAAAGGGATATATTAAACTGTGAAAAATTCCTATGAGAGGTATTCTTCTGGATGTACAATTAGCTCTCATTAGTATATCTGCATACATTTTTGCTTTGATTGAACCCCATTATTTACCCTACTCCATTGAGTAGATTGATGAGGCAAGATTTCCCTTGACTAAATCCATGTTGGCTTCCTCTAATTAATCCATGCTCATCCGTTAAGTCATTTTGTTCTTTAGTCTCTACCATTTTGCCCAGCTCTGACATCGAACTCACCAGTCCATAATTTCCCAGATCACCTCTGGAACCTTTTTGAAAAAAAAAAAACAACAACCCATCAGCATCATGTTGACCACCCTCCAGTCTTCTGGTACTATGCTGGTTTTTACTAATTACTAATAGCAGCTCTGCAAGTTCATTTTTCAATTCCATCAGCACTTTGGGATGTATACCATCTGGTCCAACCATTTGCTACTGTTCAATTTGTCAAATTGACCCATTACATCTTCCAGTGTTACAGAAATTTGTTTGAATTTCTCCAATTCATCAGAATTGAGTAAAATTTCTGGCATCAGTAACTCCCCCACATCTTCCTCGGTGAAGACTGAGGAAGGAATTAATTTAATCTCTCTGCTTTTGGTCCCTTTATCCCTCAGTCATCTAGTGGTCCAGTTGATTCTCTTCCTGGCTCCTTGCTTTTAATATACCTAAAAAAAAGTTTTTGCTATGTGTTTTTGCTTCCAGCGCAATCATCTTTTCAAGGTCTCTTTGCATTCCTTGCATTTGACTTGCCATTCCTTGTGCTGTTTACAATTATTTTCAGTCAAATCTTTCTTCCACTTTCTGAAGGATTCTCTTTTAGTTCTAACAGCTTCTTTCACCTTACTCATTAACCACGTCAGCTGCCATTTGGTCTTCCTTCCTCCATTTTTAATACATGGAATATATCTAGTCTGGTCTTCCAGGATGGTATTTTTGGATAACATTCATGTAGTTGCTCCTCAGTTTCTTTTTTACTATTCTCCTCATGTTATCATAGTCTCCTTTTTTAAAGTTAAATGCTGTTGTATTGGATTTCCTGTGTGAACTTATTCCAGGGATTACCGTATATACTAGAATATAAACCGGGATTTTTGGGCCCAAAAATTGGCCCAAAAATGGGGGTCCCGGTTTATATTAGGGGCATCCCCCAGTGACCACCCGAAACCCTCCTGGACTTCCTGCAGGCCTGCCTTAGGCCGGGATAGGAGGGATCCCTCCTCTCTCCTGCCCCGGCCAACACTAATAATTACCACCCTCCCTTGCATACCTGTTCCTTGATGGTCCAGCATGTATCCCGCGCTGAAATCCTTTGTAAAGGTAGTAGTCAGCAGTGCACCAAAGCTGGCAAGCAGGAGCGAGGTTTTCGTGCTGCCGGCCAGCCCTGCATCGCTCCTTGACAGGCTGCCGCGAGAACTGCGAAAACTCACAGCCTATCAAGGAGTGATGCAGGGCCAGCCGGCAGCACAAAAAGCTCGCTCCTGCGTGCCGGCCCGGGTGCGCCGCTGGCTACTACCTTTACAAAGGATTTCAGCATGGGATACATGCTGGACCACCAGGAAATAGGTACGCGAGGAAGGGAAGGAGGGAGGGTGGTAATTATTAGTGTTGGCCGGGACAGAAGACGGGAGGAATCCCTCCTGTCCCGGCCTACCACTAGGTGGTTTAAGTTAGGGGAAGGTTAATCTGCTGGCTGGGTTAGAGGGCAGATGGGAGTACAGGACAATCAAGCCATTGTGACATCACTGATGAGGTGGCTCTTTTTAGGGGGAAGAGGGTACAGGGAAGGAAGGTGGGACAGTGTTCACAGCCTGGCAGGGAGGGGGGGGGGACAGTATTCAGAGCCTGGCAGGGAAGGGGGCTTGGTTCACAGCCTGGTAGGGAATGGGACTGAATGCAGGCCAGGGAGGGAAGGGGGCTGGGTGCAGAATTTGGCAGGGAGGGGGACTGAGTGCAGAACCTTGCAGAGTAGGGCGTGACGGAGGGCACACTGGGTGCAGATCCTGGCAGGGCATGGCACTTAAATATTAAGCCCCCAACTTATATTCGAGTTAACCATTTTTCCTCCTTTTTCGGGGGAAAAATGGGAGTCTCGATCTATATTCGGATCGGCTTATATTATAGTATATACGGTGTATTAAATCTTATCACTGTTATCAAGCAACCCCAGCACCATTACCTCCCGCAACAATTCATGTGCTCCATTAAGAACTAGATCTAGAACTGCTTCATCTCTTGTTGGTTCCTGAACCAGCTGCTCCATAAAGCAGTCCTTATTTTCATCAAGGAATTTTATCTCCCTAGCACGCCCTGATATTACATTCACTCAGTCAATATCGGGGTAGTTGAAATCACCCATTATTATTGTGTTACCCAGTTTGTTAGCCTCCCTAATTTCTAATAACATTTCAGCATCCTTCTGTTCATCCTGGTCAGGCAGACGGTAGTACACTCCTATCACTATCCTATTTCCCTTTACACATGAATTTCTACCGATTCCAAGGTGTGTTTCTGTTCCTGTAGAATTTTCAGTCCCTTTGATTCAAGGCCCTCCTTAACATAACGGTATAATGGCATCCCACTGATTATTTTCCTTCCACCAGATCACAGAGATGACTATTCATTTAATGCAATATATTCTAACTCTCCCATCTTGTTTCTTAGGCTTCTGGCATTTGCATACAGACATTTCAAACAATGTTTGTCATATCTATTTACAGTTTGTTCAGAAGTTGGCAATGGATTTGCAATCTTTAAAATCAGTCTGCTCTGTATTTAAGGAAACCTGGTCTACTGTGGCTTATATTGTAATCTTGCTATCGGGATGCTCTGTCTTCCTTTTTATAATATCTATTAAAGATACTTTGTTCAGAACCTTGCTCTTCTGAACGCCTGTCGACCTTTCCCCAGTTTCTAGTTTAAAAGCTGCTCTCACTCTCCTTTTTTAAATGTTGATGCCAGCAGCCTGGTTTCACCCTGGTTAAGGTGGATCCCATCTTTGCAGAATAGGCTCCCCCTTCCCCAGTATGTCACCCAGCTCCTAATAAATCTAAATCTAAAACCCTCCTTCCTGCACCATCGTCTCATCCACACACTGAGACTCCAGAGCTTTGCCTGTCTCTTGGGTTCTGCGCGTGAACATGGTGCACTTCTGAGAAAGCTACCCTGGAGATTCTGGATTTTAACTTTCTACACAAGAGCCTAAATTTGGCTTCCAGAACCTTCCTACCACATTTTCCTATGTCACTGATACCCACATGAACCAAGAGAGCAGACTCCTTCCCAGCACTGTAAAATATTATCTAAGTGACGCATGAGGTCTGCCACATTCACGCCAGGCAGGCAAGTGACCAGGCGATCCTCACGTCTACCAATCACCCATCTACATGCCTAATGATCAAATCTTCCAGTGTAACAGCCGTCCTAACCCTTTCCTCCTGGGCAGAAGTCCCTGGAGACACATCCTCGGTCCAAGAGAACAATGCATCCCCTGGTGGGTAGATCCAGGCTACAGGATTGCTTTTCTACATCACCAGAGTGATGCTCTCCTTTAAGAAGACCTCCCTCCTCCAAGGCAGCACAGAGGCTGCCAGACTTACAGCAGCATACTCCTATCACTTTCCTTTTTCCCTATACACATGGAATTTCTATCCCTAGGGATTCCAAGATATGCTTTTCGTACTGCAGAATTTTTAGTATATTCAAGGCCCTCCTTAATTTATAATGCTACCCCCCCACCAATTCGATCCACCTCATTACTGCGATATAATTTGAACCAAGGCAACCTTCCTTCCACCAAGCCTCAGATGCCTGTTCTATCTTTTCATTTAATGCAATATATTTTAACTCACAAACTGATTCAAATCAGAGCTACTGTGTTCCAAAGTCTACTAAGGCTTAATTAGCTACAGCCTACACAGTTAACAGTAATGTTCTATAGTGCCACTAGATGTGTTTAAAGCCACATTATAACTTCCTTGTAGCAAGGAAAGGGGCCTTATATATATCATGTCAATTCTAAGATTATCCCTCTTTTTCTGTTAATCTTTTCAGGAGTCTGCACATTAAGTATTTAAATCTATTCCTGCGAACTGGGTTTTGCAGATGTATGTCACTCACAACATTCAGCACCTCCCATATTGCCAATGGAGTGTAGTGCCCTCTTTAGTTCATCCCAAAGCAATCAATCTCTACTGGAATAGAACACAAAGAAGGAGGGGTACAGGGGGACTTCCCCGCAGACATCATACAACTCTGTTCTGCTCTGTAACTTAGAAATAGAACAATTATCAACAATAATTTACAATATAGCAGCAACAGTGAACCAATTTGCTGTGTACAACAAGCACTAATATCAAAAGAAGCCAGAAGCTGAGCAATTCACTTATACAAGATTTTTTTATGTAAGAACATAAGAATAGCCTTACTGGGTCAGACCAATGATCAAAGAAACATAGAAAGATGACGGTAGAAAAGGGCTACAGCCCATCAAATCTGCCCACTCTACTGACCCACCCCATTAAGTCTGAGTGCTGATGACTTAGTTCCTTAGCTCGACCCTCGTAGGGATCCCACGTGGATGTCCCATTTATTCTTAAAGTCGAGCACGCTGGTGGCCTTGATCACCTGCACCGGTAGTTTGTTCCAGTGATCCACCACCCTTTCTGTGAAGAAGTACTTCCTGGTGTCACCATTAAATTTCCCTCCTCTGAGTTTGAGCGGGTGCCCCCTTGTGACCAAAGGTCCTTTGGGAAAGAAGATGTCGTCTTCTACCTCGACACGTCCTGTGACATATTTAAATGTCTCAATCATGTCACCCCTTTCCCTGCGCTCCATCAAGCCCAGTAGCCCATTCTCACAGAGGCCAAGCCAGGTCACTAGTACCTGGCCAAAAGAGTAGCAACTCCATGCTACCGATCCAGGGCAAGCAGTGGTTTCCCCAATGTCTTTCTCAATAACAGACTATGGACTTTTCCTCCAGGAAATTGTCCAAACCTTTCTTAAAATCAGCTACGCTATTCACTCTTACCACAACCTCTGACAATGCATTTCAGAGCTTCTATTCTCTGAGTGAAAAAAATATTTCCTCCTATTGGTTTTAAATGCATTTCCCTGTAACTTCATTGTGTGTCCCCTAATCTTTGTAATTTTTGATGGGATGAAAAATTGATCCACTTGTACCCGTTCTACTCCACTCAGGATTTTGTAGACTTCAATCATATCTCCCCTCAGCCATCTCTTTTCCAAGCAGAAGAGCCCTAACATTTTTAGTCTTTCCTCATATGAGAAGAGTTCTATCCCCTTTATCATCTTGGTCGCTCTTCTTTGAACCTTTTCTGCTGCCGCTATATCTTTATTGAGATGAGACCAGAATTGAATGCAATACTCCAAGTGAAGTCGCACAATGGAGTGATACAGAAGCATTATAGCATTCTTAGTCTTGTTAACCATCCCTTTTTTAATAATTCCTACTGCTCAATATTTGACAAGAACGTGTTTTGGAAATCAATAACAATTCTCGTAGCCAGAGGTCAATGCACGAAGAGGAAGCGTGGATCTGAGAGAAATAAGTATAGACCCTCTCAGTAGGATGGATCTTCCTCTACAGATTACGAAGATCACAGTGCTTCTATCTGATTGCTCATATTGAACCTTAGGAGTAGAGTTATCTATTTTAGGTCCAAGCGTTAGATTGAAGTCCCCACCCATTAATAAAGTTCCTTCCAAATTCCTCTGAATACCAAGTTCAAGTTTCTTGTGGAACTCCCCCTGGTTTTCATTGGGCGCATATACATTAACCAAAGTAGACCAATGGCCCCCCTATTTTGGTCACCAGGGGGTCAGAATCCCAAATCACCTTTTTGCAGTCTGCCTGTATGAAAACCCAACTGGCTGGGAGTCCCCCAGGACAGGTTTAAGAACATCTGGACTAGATGAGTTAGTTAGTCTGTCGATTAAACCATGATTTCTCAACTGGGTCCCAGATTACTCCCCTCGGTGGTCAGGTTTTCAGAACATCCACAATGAATATACATAAACTTGATTTCCATATACTGCCTCTGTTATAGGCAAATTTTTTCACGCATATTTATTACCGACATCCTGAAAACCTGACCCCCCCAAGGGGATGCTCCGGGACCGAGTTGAGAAACTGACTTAAACAATAAAAAATAACAAGAACTATAATACTATGATATATAAATTGCGTGCTCAGTGCTCCCTCTGTGTAGTCGCAGTGTCAGAGACCGACAGTTAGGGAACCATCGTAGCAACACAACATTCCCATAAATAGCTATCAACATCTCACAATTGATATATATTGAAAAATACAGAGACTCCTTGTGTAACGACTGAGTTCCGCTCTTACGAATTGGTTGTTATGTGAGGAGTATCGAATAACTATCCCAACTCCCCTAGATTTTTTTATTCTCTTTATTGGAGGCCCGATAGAGTTCCGGGAATCTGGGATGTCTCAAAATATATTCATGGCGGGGTAGAAAATGGGTTTCTCGAATAAAGACTTTGAAACGTAAAAGTTCCCGAAACAGCAAATGTCTCTTTGGCCCAACATTAAGCCCTCTAGCATTTACTGATAAAAAGCCGGTGCTCAGATAAAGAATCCATTAGTGACAACAACCAACTAGTTACTACTACTACTATTTATTATTTCTATAGTGCTGAAAGGCGTACACAGCACTGTACATTTTAACATACAATAGACAGTCCCTGCTCAGAAGAGCTTACAATCTAATTTAGACAGGACATTTCAGGGTTGGGGAGGTTATAGTGGGTATAGGTATCTGACAGCAGTGAGGGGGAGTTTAAAAGTTGAAAGAAGTTTCAAAAAAGTGGGCCTTTAGCTTGGATTTGAACACTGCCAGGGACGGAGCACTACGTATTGATTCAGGCAACCTGTTCCAGGCATACGGTGCCACAAGAAAGAAGGGACGGAGTTGGGAGTGGAAGAGAAGGATGCAGATAAGCGGGACTTGCCCGATGAGCAGAGATCACGGGGGAGAGCATAGGGGGTGCATCAGAGGTAATGCACTTGTAGATCAGCAAGAGGAGTTTAAACTGTATTCAGAAACGGACAGGGAGCCAATGAAGTGATTTGAGAAGAGGGGTAATGTCAGAATAGCGGCTCTCACGGAATATGAGTCACGCAGCAGCATTTTGAACGTATTGAAGAGGCGAAAGACAAATGGCCCAAGAGAAGTACGCTGCAGTAGTCTAAGCGCGAGGTGATAAAGAGTGTGAGGTGACGAGAGCGTGGACAAGGGTTTTGGTTGTGTGTTCAGAGAGAAGAGGACGGATTTTGGTAATGTTATAGAGGAAGAAGCGACAGGATTTGGCAGTCTGTTGGATCTAAGCAGAGAAGGAGAGAGAAGAGTCGAAGATCACCCCAAGGTTGTGAGCTGACACAGGGAGGAGGATAGCGTTATCTACAGAGATGGAGAACGGCGAGAGGGGGAAGGCAGTTTTGGGGGAGAAGATAAGGAGTTCAGTTTTAGCCTTATTCACTTTGAGATGGCGGCGTAATTTCCAAGCGGCAATGTCGGACAGGCAGGCTGAAATTCAGCCTGAACTCCCACAGAGATATCCAGCGTGGAGAGGTAGATCTGGGAGTCATCAGCATAGAGGTGATATTGAAAACCATGAGAGGAGATCAGCCTACCAAGAGAGAGGGTATATAGGGAAAGAGGAGAGGGCCCAGGACAGAGCCTTGGGGTACGCCAATAGACAGCGGGATGGCAGCGGAGGCGGATCCTCTGTAACATACGCTGAAGATACGACGAGAGAGATAGGAAAAAAACCAGGAGAGAGCAGAACCCCAGAATCCCAGCGAGGACAATGTGTCAAGAAGGAGGCACTGATCAACAGTGTCAAAGACAGCAGACAGATCGAGAAGAATGAGAATAGTCCATCGGATTTGGCCAGGTCGTTAGAAACTTTTAGCAAGGGCAGTTTCTGTAGAGTGGAGAGGGCGAAAGCCCTATTGAAGTGAGTCAAGAATATTATGAGAAGAAAGGAAGTCCATGCAACGGCAGTGAACAGCACGTTCGAGTAGTTTGGATAGGAAGGGGATAGGGCGGTAGTCGGAGAGGAACATAGGGTCAAGCGAGGGCTTTTTAAGGAGGGGAATAACTACAGCATGTTTGAAGATATAAGGAACTATAGCAGTGGAGAGTGAAAGGTTGAGGATGTGACAGGTGGGAAGGATCACAGCGGGAGCGATGGATCCAATTAGGCAGGTAGGAATCGGATCAGAGGAACAGGTGGTGGGTTTGGAGGAAAGAAGGCAAGCAGTTTCCTCTTCCGTAACTTCAGAAAAGGAAGAAAGGGTCATAAAGGTTGTCGAAGAGAGGTCGACTGAGCGGACAGTCGGAAGGGACAGCAGGGGAGGCAACATTGTTGAGAATTCAAGGTGGATCTTGTGAATCTTGTCGTGGAAGAACTCTGCTATCGTCTGGGGGGAGAGCGAAGAGAGGATTGGAGGCGGGGGCACTATGAGATGGCGAGGGTTAGCACTAAGAGAGTTAAATGATTGTAGTAGTCCTGTTTGGCACACGAGAGTGTACATTGGAAGGACGTCAGCATGAATTTGTAATGGATGAAGTCAGCAAGCATGCAGGATTTAAGCCAAAGACATTAAGCAGCTCGGGTACAGCAGCGCAGGCATTGGATTTGGGGGGGGCGTCAACCAGGGCTGCTGTAGCAAGGCCATCGGCCCCTAAACTCTCCTGATAGACACCCAGGAAAGAGACCCCCCCACATCACAAGCGCTGGTTATTGTGGTTACCTGTGAGCCGGCTTGTTTATCTATGGAGAAATCACAGGAACAAAGATCTTGGCCCTGTTAAAAATGATCTCCACATGAGATTTACAAATTTTTGGGAAAAGCCTTGTGCAGGGGAGATAAATTAACCCCGTAGGACCTCCGACTGGGCTTTCGTGGATTCAATGAATCTATGCTCCCACCCCTTCCTCGCATGCACTGTGACATGGACATCCCTTCATTGGCCATCCAGCGCAAACTTATGGTGTCAACATACCCTGAGAGCCTGTTCCTTTTGATTTTTGTACAAAATGAAGCTTCAGGAAAAAAAAAATAGTTTAAAATCCATAATGGTCACCACCAGAAAAGTCGCACAAAAAATGGCCTGTGGAGACTTTTTAAAAAAACAAAACTAAACACTAAAACAGGGGTTTTAGAGGTGAGAGACCTGAATCCTAGCCCCAGAAACCCTCAAAAAACCTTTTTTATCCCCACCCCAATTTTCATAATGGGGTCATATTTACAGTTCTGTGAAAGTGCCTGCCTGTCAGCTTTCCTTGCAGTTGGAGGGGATGGAAAGGACTTTCTGCTTCAGGAACTTCAAATACAAGAATCCAAACCAAGAATCTTTGGGCTGCCAGTTGAACTGACCCCATCCGAAACCTCCACCCTCATGGAAACCAGAACGCAATGAGGGAGGGGGCAAATATACAGATGGCTCCCAGATACCCCAAGGGTTCTCAGGGCACCCACATCCTGTGCTCAAGCCTTTGAAAAATTCAGAAGGCGAGCTGGCTCCCAGGGGAACGAACCCTGGGCCTTGCAAGCTGTAGTCCAACTCTGTGGAACTTGTGTCCTTTCCCAGGCAGAGAATCCCCAAATATGGGATCTCAAAGCACCAATGCCTCAGAAAAAACAAACTTATAACTGAAAATAAGAAAAGCCTAGCAGAGCGGATCAGAAACACCCCTGCACAGTTCACTTGCAGAAGGAAAAGCTGAAGGGGGGTACTACACTCCACTGGCAATAGGGGAGATGCTGAAAGTTGTAGTGGCCTGTTTCGATGCTTTCACTGTGGAGTCTGTGTCCCACTATCTTCTACTTGTAGTTGGTGGTCTTGATGCTGCTTGCTGGACTTTGGACTGCTTTGGGTCACAGCCATTGACTCCTTCTTTCCTATAGCAGTGGTTCCCAACCCTGTCCTGGAGGACCACCAGGCCAATCAGGTTTTCAGGCTAGCCCTAATGAATATGCATAGAGCAGATTTGCATGCCTGTCACTTCCATTATATGCAAATCTCTCTCATGCATATTCATTAGGGCTAGCCTGAAAACCCAATTGGCCTGGGGGTCCTCCAGGACAGGGTTGGGAACCACTGCTCTATAGGATTGTTTTTTGTTTCTTACTTAAAAAAAAAAAAAAAAAAATTTACCTTTCTTTTCATTTTCTATTTTGATTGATTGTAATTTATGTATTCATTTTATTATATTCTTATGAATTTTTTATACTGGGTTCCTATACTTTCTCTGGGGGTTCTTTTCTTCTCTCTATTTCCTAACTTATCTTTTACAGAATTATTGGTTTCCTCCAAGGCACTTAGTTTAGATTGTGAACCCAATTGGGACAGAGAGGGGTTTTTAATGTGTCTATTATTTAAAATTTGTTAATCACCTTGATCTGACAAAATTGTTAAGAAATGTGGTATATCAAATAAACTAATTACTTACTTACTTCTGCAAAATTCGGTTCACAGGAATGTATTAAATACCTAATGCAAGGACTGAGTAGATGTAACAAAATGATCTTTTGAACAGTTCATCCAACTTCATTCAAATTTTTGTCAGAGTATATACGAGGGATCTTCAAAATGTTTCCGTACTTTTATTTTTTTTAAAAACGCTATTAATTAAATATCTCAAATGCAAATTACATCACTATCTGCACCGTGAGCCAGCTTGCAAGCTGAAATGATTCCCTGTTGAAAACTGTGGGATATAAAAGTTGTGTTGTATTGCTTGACTAGTCACATGACATTTTATGACACGACCTCTTACCACTTCTCCCACCCCAAGCATTTCCCACGAAAATATGAAAGTGTGGAAACTTTTTGATGAACCCGCAAATGTGCCTTTGGTGCCACCAACACTTAGAATTCTTTCTCTAGGAAACAGGATCAAATTTCAGGGGCATCAGGGTGCCTAGCCACTATTTAGAGCCCATGGTCCAAAAACCAGGCATTACCAAATGTTCACAAATCTCCTACATTTCATTTTTTGTCAATGCTGCCTTCCTTTGTCACATTCGTCTTAACTAAACAGCTCAAATCGCCTTCCTATTTTGGTGTCTCTTCTGCATCAGTGGCGGTGGCAACTGCTCCTGCCCTGCACGTATGATGGGCTCCTATAGAAATGGAGTGTGGAACTGGGGATCCTGATATTGCTTCCTGATTTTAGTCAAGGACTTCACCGTCTGCCTAAAATTCTCACGGATTCAGTGTGGAGGGAATGCACATATAGAGTGCTGAATAGGGCCTATTTCACACAAGTACAAGCTTTTCATGTGGGCTTAGTGCCTTCTCCTACCTGTGTTAAGTGTGCTCAGGATCTCAACACGTTCTCTCATGCTTTTTGGCACTGTCCTCTCATTAAGTCTTTCTGATCTGCCATCTTCTCCTATTTGGGCTACTTGTGGGATAGTCCAGTGGTGGGATCCCCAAGGGGGGCACTATTTGGTAAGGCATGTGGAGTCTATGGTCAGGGGTGGTGCCTTTTATTTCAGAAGGCCAGCATGGTGGGCCATATGTGCATTATGCAATATTGGCTGCAGGCAGAACCTTCCAGTTTTTGGCATTGGAGGAACCAACTTCATCGTGTACTTTTGTTTGAGGTTTGGGAGGTTCATCGATCTCGCAGGCATATTTGTCTCTTTCTGCAAATTTGGGACCCATACCTTCAAACACTTTCACCTAGAGCTCGGAATTTGATTCTCAATGATTTACACTGAACCTTTCTGATGCCTTCACTGTCTCCCATGACCTGGATATCAGTGTCACCTTCCATCCGGGGGGTGGGGGGGAAATGGGAGGGGGCGTAAGGGGGGATGGGTCTGTTATATTTCAAACTTTGAAGGGATGATGGTGTTTCACAGACTGTATGGAGTGGAGTCCTCAGAGTTGTGGCTCTACTTTGTGATGATTGTTTCGTCTGTATTGTATACTTTGGTATGTTCTTTTTGATGTATACTTTCTTCCTTCAATAAAAATTGTCTGAACATAAACAGCTCAAATCTGCTTTAATTATACTCACACATGCACACACTTTCATTAAGTCATCTATTTTCTACAACTTCTTACAAAATCTAGCTCTGCCTCCCCTGAACCCATCAGAAGGCAAAGTACAACACTGAGAATTAGAACATTGCTTCTGTAGCCTTTAATTCCTTAAAAGAATAAAATCAAAATTAAAACACAACCTCATTTTCCACTTGCTAATAATCCCAAATTTATTACAGTTCAACTGTCTCCTTACAACCTGAGATACCAGCATACACCACTGAATATATTGATATTTGAAACTACATATAACAATACTGCCAATTAAAACTCCCATGTTTGAGATACAGTAAGATAGCCACCTCAGTAATATGTTCTAAATAAATAGCACCTTACCTACAAAGTTTTGATTTTTAGTCTCCCAAAGTGGGGCCGCTCGAACACCATTTGCTACCAAAGCAAAGAATGCCTTCTTTACCTGCAAAAAAAAAAAAAAAAAGCCAAATTTTTAAAAAATTGAAATCCATTAGAGATACCCTGCATAAAACATAAAATAAAGTAGAAATCATTTTTCAGTGGAAGAAAATAAGACATCAATAGTTATGATGCAAGACAGGAAAATGGTAGACCCCTGAGCAATGTACAAAAGAATTTCTTCCCTGTAAGGGTGAATGTGGATTTATTTATTTTGTTTTTATTAGGATTTGTTCCTTTTTGAAGGAATTCACTCAAGGTAGTGTACAGCAAGAATAAGTCAAGCATAAGCAATAGACAATTTATAGCAGCTTGTGTACCTTTCCTGATAGGAGCCGAAACATGTGCATGTTGAGTCATCGCACAAATAAAACAGAGTTTTGAAATAAACAAATACACGTGTTTTTGGACATTTCCAATAATTTCAAACTAGACAACAGATTTGCCTGTCTTGATACAGGAGATAGAGAGTCCAAAGAGTTATAGCAGTGGTTCCCAAACTTTTTCTGTTCACAGCTCACTTAAATGTTTCAAAATTTTTCCACGGCTCCCCAGATCAAACGATAGTTGTTAGCTTGAGATGATTATTACAAAAATTAAAACAATCATAAAGGTCATCACAATAATCTTGAACTATTTACTTGAAATAAATTCAACGAATATAAAAAAAACTTGAAATGATTATCAATTAAAAAAATTAAAACATTCATCATAAAGGTCATCACAATAATCTTGAACTATTTATTTGAAATAAATTCAACGAATATAAAAAAAACTTGAAATGATTATCAATTAAAAAAATTAAAACATTCATCATAAAGGTCATCACAATAATCTTGAACTATTTATTTGAAAAAAATTCAACGAATATAAAAAACATAATTACAAAAAAATATTGATAGAACTAGTCAGATGGATAAGCTTGATGTTCATTACAAATCTTCTCAAACCTCAGAACCATATTTGATATGGCCAATCTCATTTCTTGTTTCACAATGAGTTTCGGCGCTTGCTGTGATAAAAAGCAAATACAGAGTGAAAATCAACCTTGCATAAATAGGATGTTGCAAACAGAATTAAGATTCTCTGTGCTCTATTGTTTGACAGTGGATATTCATCTCTTACTGAACACCAAAATTCAGTAATATCCATGTTGCTAAATCGTGTCTTGAGCGTATTTTTGCAAGACAGCTCAATGAGATTTTCTTCTTCTTCAGAAGTAAAGTCAGCTGGAGGTCTGGCTCTGAAGGGATCCTGAATCCAGGCAAATTTTGTGGGATCATCTTCTTGAAAATATTTATCAAATCATTTGATACTTTGTGATAGGTGTTCTTCAAAAACTGATTTATATTGTCAGACAAAACAACTTCATTGGAGATCATGAACTGCTGCAAAAGGGGAAAACAATCTTTGCCACCGTCTTCATGCATTTTTCTCCACCATAATTGTAATTTTTTTTTTGAAAACTGAAATCTTCTCAATCAATTTCAAATTGTGCATGTTGCCTCCTTGCAAGGAGAGATTCAGCACATTTAACTTTTCAGAAATATCACACAAGTATGCCAGTTTCATCAAACTCTGTCTCTACAACGTTTTTGGTATACTGGTGTTTTTCTTCAAGAAAAATGTAGAGTTCTTGTTGTAATTGAAACATATGGCCAACATATTGCCACAAGAAAACCAGCGGGAGTGGCAGTAGTATAACAAAGATGTATATTTAGCTCCCATATCTTCACACAATTTTTTGAGAAATCTTGCATTTACTGGGCGAGTTTTTTTATATGTGGCGACATCCACCACATGTTCTAGGCTAGGACCAAATTCAATGTAGGGCTCAAATGCTTTGATGCGAGTATTTCTCTATGTATTATGTAATGAGTCCACATTGCAGCCGGAGCTTTCTTTTGAATACCATATTTTTTGCTCCATAAGACGCACGCTAGATTTAGAGGAGGAAAACAAGAAAGAAACCATTTTGAACCAATTCCTGCCTGCCAGGCTCTGTACCCAACCTCCCCCCCTGGCTCTGTACCCTGTCCCCCCTCTGGTGGTCTAGTGGTAGGCCGGAAAAAACAAAAGGAATTGACCACAAAATATCCACAAAGAAGAAAATCCAGAGAAAACCACAAAAAACTCTGTGGAGTGACGATGTTCCTAAATGGACTTTATTTGAAAGTGTCAAAGTTCCAAAGGTACACTGAAATCATCCACATTAAAAATAAAATCATCCACAGAGGACCCTTAAAGGACCTAGTCCACTAGGGATACAGAACCCAACACGGTCCGCATTTCGACAAAAAGTCTTCTTCAGGGGTCCCTGGGAGTCCTATAAAGGTGGGTACGTGGGAAACAATTGTGTGGTGAGACGGAAGTGAGACTCTGCTTGCATTTGCAATGGAAAGGCGTGTTGGGTCCTGTATCCCTAGCGGACTAGGTCCTTTAAGGCTCTTGTGTGGATGATTTATTTTTATGTGGATGATTTCAGTGTACCTTTGGATCTTTGACATTTTCAAATAAAGTCCATTTAGGAACATCGTCACTCCACAGAGTTTTTTTTGGTTTTCTAGTGGTAGGCCGGGACAGGACAGGCCTAGTGACAGGCAGACCAACCAAATGGCTTAGTGATAGGCAGGCAGGCAGGCCCCATACCCCCGCCCGTACCTTAAAATCATCCCCCCCCCCACATACCCCAGTACCTTTTTAAATCCCTCCCTAGATACCTGTCTCATCTATTTCCCACCAACGGCGCACAGGTCAGATGCGAACTTTCTGCGCTCCCGCCTGGCCCCGTGCTGCTTTCTGAATGGCTGCAGTCATACAGTACATTGAATTCTCCAACTGATAGTATTATTAGATATAGATAAAGGTACATTTGAAAGTACTTTCCACACAGATTTGCCAATCATAATGTTCACCATATCTATAGCAGCAGGTAAAATCAGTTCTGCAATGGCATGTTTTATGTTTTTTTTAAAAAAACACTTAGCAACTCTAAATGCAACTTTGAATGAGGCTAGCAGAGCATTACATAAGAACATAAGAAATGCCTCCGCTGGGTCAGACCCGAGGTCCATCGCGCCCAGCAGTCCGCTCACGCGGCGGCCCAACAGGTCCAGGACCTGTGCAGTAAATTTCTATCTATACCCCTCTATCCCCTTTTCCAGCAGGAATTTGTCCAAACCTTTCTTAAACCCCAGTACTGTACTCTGCCCTATAACTTCCTCTGGAATTGTATTCCAGGTGTCCACCACACGTTGTGTAAAGAAGAACTTCCTAGCATTAGTTTTGAATTTGCCTCCTTTCAACTTTTCCGAATGCCCTCTTGTTTTTTTATTTTCTGAAAGTTTGAAGAATCTGTCCCTCTCTACTCTCTCTATGCCCTTCATGATCTTGTAAGTCTCTATCGTATCCCCTCTTAATCTTCTCTTTTCTAGGGAAAAGAGTCCCAGTTTTTCCAATCTCTCAGCATATGAAAGGCTTTCCATCCCCTTAATCAGTCGTGTTGCTCTCCTCTGAACTCTCTCGAGCAATGTCATATCCTTTTTAAGGTACGGTGACCAATACTGGACGCAGTACTCAAGATGTGGACGCACCATTGCCCGATACAGCGGTAGGATAACTTCTTTCGTTCTGTTGTTTGGTATTGACAAATGCTGAGAAAATGTACCTTGCTGTCCTTTTAATTCTTTAAATTTTCTGGTAAAGAAGTTGCGAATTTTATTAATTGAGTGTGAATTATTAGTTTCTATATGCTTTTTAAATTTCTTATGGTTGTAAAAGATGTCTAATATAAGAATAATCTGCGGCTCCTCTGTACGTCAGTCACGGCTCCCCAGGGAGCTCCCATTTGGCACCCAACAACAAATGGAAAAACTACATTAGCCTATCAGGAGGTTAAGAGATTACAGCAGAAATTCCAGCCTCGATTGGGGATGCTTAAAGACACCACTTGAATGATACTGAATGATCCAGAAACCATTAAAATGAGATGGAAAGAATATACAGAAAAGGCAATGAGGACAAAATTAGAGAAATTTAATTGAGAAAGTTCTGACGTCGAAGAACCACCATTTATTTTACAAGTCATAGCAACAATTAAACTTTATCAAAAAGCATGTCACGTGCTATTGATGGTATTCCAACTGAATTAATCAAAGGCTCAGAAGGTGCAATCATGGTCCTCACGCGATTGTGTCAACAGATTTTGAAGGAAACAATATGGCTAACTGATTGGAGAAGATTACTGTTCATACCCATACCAAAGAAAGGTGATGCCAGGACTGTAACAACTATAAAATGACTGCATTAATTTCACACGCCAGCAAAATATTGCTGACAATAATGAAGGCTTCAGTCATACGTTGAGCAAGAACTACCCAAAGTTCAGGCTGGTTTTAGAAAAACTGCCCTACTTGTATCATTAGGATCTATTGGCCACCTTTGACATAAGATCATCAACTTTATTAAATAGACTTATCTCCATAGGACTGACAGAAACAGCTTTTGACTGATTCTCATCATTTTTCTCAAATTGTGCCTCAAGTATTTTTCGGTCAAACCACATCAGATTGCTTCAAACAAGACTACGGTATACCGCAAGGATCTATTCTCTCTTATCTTCTATTCAACATTTTCACATCTTCTCTACTTACATTTGCACATCTACCAGAGGTCTCAAAGTCCCTCCTTGAGAGCCGCAATCCAGTCGGGTTTTCAGGATTTCTCCAATGAATATGCATGAGATCTATGTGCATGCACTGCTTTCAATTCATATTCATTGGGGAAATCCTGAAAACCTGACTGGATTGCAGCTCTCAAAGAGGGACTTTTGAGATCCCTGAATACCTACACGGATGACATCCAACTGATTCACTCAATAGATCTGACTCATAAGATATTCAGAATATCAATGAAACACTTGAAAAAAATTAGCCAATGGCTAACTGACAATGTTATTTTTAAATATCTCCAAATCAAAAGGGATGAAACAATAATGAACATCCGATTTCTCCAATCTGCCTCCAATCTATTCCAATTCAATTATCCAGTTCTATTAAAATTCCTGGCGTAAAGTCCAGAAGCAGCAGCCACACTATGGGACATTCTGAAAGTTGAAAAGTTTGTGGGTTTTTTTCTTTTGGAACCTACTGAGTTATGCAAACTTACTTGTGCAGATGAGAGAGGTGAACACTATAACAACTGACTTACCAGTAGTCATAATAAAACTTGAAATTTGCCCTTTTGTTTGTGTTCTCTTTTGTGGGTAAATGAATACTTGTTATAATAATCCTAGGCAGCCACCAGGGAATACTATTCCTGAGGGGTTCCCTTGTTATAGGGAACATGCCAATCCAGTGCTCGTCACAGCTAGCATGGCCCGCTGCGCACATCAGGAGCCCAGCCTGCGACAATGTATCTTTCTCTGGTGGGACCTAGGTCAGAGTTTCTCTTTGAAAATATGAACTGGAGAAATCTACTGGCAAATTTGGCAGCAGTTGTGTATAGCAGGTGGAGGTTTTCAGTCTGAAGAATTTACCCAGGACAAATTTCATGAAAATTGTCCTAAGATTGCCTCCACTTTCTATTTCTGTTCAGGGGCACCAAAGAAATCTAAACCACTTTCTGTTAAGTCTTCCACTTTTGAAGCAACACTTAAAAATATTTGTAGATTTTTGTACCTCAGATGTACTTCCTGTAAATCTCATTCTCTGGCCTTCAATGTCACTCCACCCTTGACCAAAGTCAATGGAGGGTTAACATGATTTCCTATGCTTCCTTTGATTCTGAGCTCACTGCTCTAAATCGCTAGACTATAAAGCATGTGCTTGCACAGACCGCATTTTCATTTACACCTAAGCCCTACAGTTTTCCCTATAGCATTTAGGGAGTAGAGAAGTATTGGGGGGGGGGGGGGGGGGTTGGAAGCCATGTATGAAGATCTTGGTGAGGACAGGGAGAGGAAACGCGGGGTTGAGAAAATGTAAAATGGAGGTTCATAGTAGGGGCCCATAAATACATGTTTGCCTAGGACCCATTACAGTAATCTGGCCCTGAATGTGAAATAGTGGGACCCTGACGGTAAACTATAAAACTCATCCTTTCACGTTTTGACGACAGTTGCAGCTAATAGTTTCATGTAGTATTTTATTCTTGACAAACCAACAGAATGTTTTTATACTATGCCATTCAAGCTGCCCCCCTCCCCTCTATGACAGAAACAACATAGCTATGCACACACAAAGGATGTAAAGAACTCTGTAAGCTACGATTTCCACACTTGTTTTCTTGTTTTAAGAGTCAAATTTCCTATACAGCGGCTGCACACCCTCCCCCCCTCTCTCTCTCACAATTTGATACTTGTTTTGTCCGGATCTAAGCTTGAATTGTCCCTGTCCAAGCAGACTTGGAATCTAAACTATAACAGAAGGTAAAAAGACTCTCCTAATCTCTTGTGTCAGTTGAAGAAGCAATATTTCAACCCTAGCTTCCTTTGTTCTTAGCAACTTCTCTAAGTACTATGCTATTCTGTTCCAAGCCTTAAAGACATTTTACCAACTGTTTGTAAACTAGAGGGTAAGCAAAATTCTCCTTTTACCTTGATGGACAATATGAATGTTTAATAGTATTAGTAGTTTGTCAGTCAGGGAGAATCAGGAGTAAGACCTTCAAGAGAATGAAGGTGAAGACCACAAAAGTTATATTTTTAAGAGAGACATTGTGCTGTTGAATTCTAGTTTCTGAACAATCATATCTTTCCCTGTCAGAGAGAAACAATATGCTCTGTAAGAGGTTCATCTCTGCCCGAGTAACTGGGAAATATCTGCCGACTGTAACAGCCTTGGATAGTTCAGGACTTTCCAGAAAACGACGAACCCAAAACAAGAAGATAAGCCCAGGCACCATTATTGAAGGACAAGATGTCCTACCAGAAATTATCAGAAATGCTGACAGAACAACAATCAAGCTCAGGAAGGGGTCTACTCTCAGAAATTATTGAACTTAGTATTAAGAATGCATAGTCAGGGAAATAGAAAGGTCAGTTTTGACACTAGATGACATCATGCTTTAATATGGCTCTGAGATAAAAATGCAGACTATACAATTATTAGATATGATGAATGTGTCAACTCAATGGAAAGTGAGTATGTAATTTGTAACCAGGCTAGGCTTCTGAACTAAAAGTATATAAGTGGCATACCGTCTGGCTTAATTTTAGGATGGATTCATGACAGGAGATGGCCACTCTGTATGTATTCATTGGCTCAATGTGCTGTACTTTGTTGTTCCATGAAAAGCTGACTTTTGTCTATTGTTAATAAACCGATATTATATACAGAAATTGGGTTGTTGCGATGTCAGTTTTATGGGAAGGTCCACAGCCTTCTTCTCAGTCAGTCTTGCTTTACCTTATGCCAAAACATACAGAACTTTAAAATACTGTGTACAGAATGTTTACATTTTTTAGTGCTGAACTGCCCCAGGGGTAACAGAAGAGGCACTCGTACACAAAACGCAATAGCTAAACTAAAAACATTTACTACAATTTTAGTCATATCTGTTTCCTCAATGTGTGAAGCAATTAAAATCTAGTGTCTTATCAGTCTCTAAAGGATAAATGTATACTGCTTAACAGTATCTGAGTTACTCAAATTTTAGCCATCTTAGAAGATAATAATCTGTACATTGGCGGGCATGAGCCAGTCGGAGGAGAAAACAGCATTAGGTCAAAATAAAGAGAGGAATACTCACCTGTAATGTAGTGTCAAAAACAACAAGCTTTGAACTGGTCGGAACGATGTCATAGCATTTATGTGATTTCATGAACCTCATATAAATATCACCTTCCGATTCTTCAACTGCTGAAAAGAAAAACAGAAGTCATAAGCAGTGCATAGAAAACTCTATATGCTTTTACTAGGGGAAAAAAATGTATACACTGAACACTGTGGAATGCTACAGAAGTAATCAAGTTGTAAGACAAACCCATAAGGACTTGTGCGTTTGGTAGCAACAACTAAATATGTTGCTACTGAAAAACCACAGGTAGGGCATTTAAGGGCAATTCTATAACTGGGTGTCTGCATTTGTGTCCCTTGCATGCCTAAATTTACAGATTACTAGTATTTATACACATAAATGTAGCTATGAAAGTGTTATTCCGTAATGGTGCATGAAAATGAGCGTGAAAAGTGCAAAGGAGTGTGCACATGAGCTGGGCTCTACTCCCACTTACACATTTAACTTACTGAATACTGCCTTCCACATTTATATGGCTGCAATTACACCATGTCTACAACTGGTCCAGCTGTAGGCACATAAGTGTAAGGTGATACTAGTGTTCTGAAACAGAACTGGTTGACCAGATGTCATTACAGATGTCTCAGCACACATCCTTAGGGCTCCTAAATGAGGGCATTTAGAAAAGTTGAAAGGGGACAGATTCAAAATGAATGCTAGGAAGTTCTTCTTTACCCAACATGTGGTGGACACCTGGAATGCGCTTCCAGAGGGCGTAATAGGCAGAGTACAGTACTGGGGTTCATGAAAGGATTGGACAATTTCCTGCTGGAAAAGGGGATAGAGGGGTACAGATAGAGGATTACTGCACAGGTCCTGGACTTGTTGGGCCGCTGCGTGAGCGGACTGCTGGGCACGATGGACCTCAGGTCTGACCCAGCAGAGGTATTGCTTATGTTCTTATGGTGCCAAGCTATTGAATTGTTGCCCACCCCCCCTTATGTATAATACCACCAAAAATCCCTCTAGACTCCCTGGCAGTATCCATATAGTACTAGGATGGAGTGAAGGTTGAGAGCTTAGTGTTTGTACAGCAGCCATATTCAGCTGTTATCTATACCAGTGTTTTTCAACCTTTTTACACCTATGGACCGGCAGAAATAAAAGAATTATTCTGTGGACCAGCATCGGTCCGTGGACTGGCGGCTGAAGAACACGGGGCTAAGTCATGGGCCAGATCCCGCCCATCTCTATCCATTCTCCACCCCAGATCCCGCCCACATAATAGTACTAATTGCACCTTGCACGTCCTGTGCCTCATCTGGAAGCCTTCCCTCTGACGTTGCAACGTCAGAGAGAAGGCTTCCGGTTCAGGCGCAGGACGCCCATAGGAGCCACTGCCCGTGGTTTTGTGTACTGAATCAGTTAGGAAGAGGGAGCTGGCTCGAAGATAACGCCGCATCGATCGCACCATGGACCGGCGGTTGAAGAACACTGTTTTGGGCCTGATGCACGTGCTGGCCCTGTGGACCGGCAGGAAATTTCTGTGGACCGGTGGTTGAAGAACACTGATCTATACTACATAGTTTAGTTAATGGCACAAAGAAACCTGTGTTAACGATACATGAATGCTCAGCTGAATATGGCTTTTGAGTAGGAGTCACCTGTTAGACTCCCCAATGCTGTGTGGGAAGCATCTCTTCCATAAATGCCATTTGCGTGAATAGATGCTGTTATAGAATACTGGCATAAACCTACAATGACATGCCTAAGTTTGGTGTGTTCACTTACATCACCAGGTCAATGGCAAGCACAAATGGAAGTGTCTAAGTGCAACATGTCACACGTGTAAGTTATTCGCATTAAGTAGGAAACATCTCACTTCCCATCCACATGTACACCTCATGCAGTCACATGCTAATGTACTTATGTGCTAACCTTACAAAACAGCAGGTAGAGCACTTATATGCACAGTTATAGAATTGCCCTTCATATCACCAGCAACAATCATCTTTCATTATAGGCAGTGCTACAGAATATTTCTAGAGCAGCACTAAAAAATAAAGTTAAGTGTGTTCATATATACACAAAGGAGATGGTATACTGTTAACCAACACCAGTCAATCCACTCAAATAAATTAGTCTTCAGACCCTCAGAAATGCCACCATCCACTCCATTGTAGTTTCAATAGTGGTTGGATTTACACACCGGGTCACTTATAATCTATTGTGAAGATAGAATTTTGCTCTGACTATTTTGCCAATAATATTCTTATAAAGCTAATACTTAGCTGAGGTGGTGCATTCAAAGGGATCTATCACCAACATGTTGTTTCACCCTATACTGGGTTTCATCAGGGCTCCGATCCCTCTAAGTTTGAATTGGTTACCCACCCAGTATAGAGTGAAACATGTTGGTGCTAGATCCCTTTGAATGCACCACCTCAGCTAAGTATTAGCTTTATAAGAATATTATTGGCAAAATAGTCAGAGCAAAGTTCTATCTTCACAATAATAAGTGACCCGGTGAGGATCTAATGTGTAAATCCAACCACTATTGAAACTACAATGGAGTGGATGGTGGCATTTCTGAGGGTCTGAAGACTAATTTATTTGAGTGGATTGACTGGTGTTGGTTAACAGTATACCATCTCCTTTGTGTATTGAACTGATATTATCCTCTCAAAAATATTTATTTATTATCCTTCCATCAACATATTTCATATATACACATACACACACGGCCAAAATTGTGGAACACCTAGCATTTTAAGAACATAAGAATAGCCTTATTGGGTCAGATCAATGGTCCATCAAGCTCAGTAACCCTTTCTCACAGTGGTCAATCCAGGTCCATAGTACCTGGCCAAAACCCAAGGAGTAGCAACATTCTATGCTACCGATCTAGGGCAAGCAGTGGTTTCCCCAATGTCTTTCTCAATAACAGAATATGGACTTTTCCTCCAGGCCGCCAAGGGAGACAGGCTTCGCCCCCGACGTCCCTTGTGGTGTGACGCCATTTAAGGCAACATGCCTAGTGGTGTGGCGTTGCTCGGCATGATGCTCAAGGTGCAAGCCAAAGGTGTGATCCTTAGTACGCTCCTTTGCACAGCAACTGAGCGCAGCGAGGCTCTTCAATAAGACGAAGTCAAGACAACACACCAGCAAAGCCAGGAAGGGAGAATGCATCATCTCTCCTCCCTACCCAAAAAAAACATTGTGACGCTGCTGGATATCACCTCTGACTAAAAGACCACCCTGCAGCCATGTCCTTCCTCCTACCAGTGATCCAGCAGAATAAGGAGGAGAAGCCAACATCTACCCTTGACTACAAAAAGTTCTCCAAAGCGATGCCATCGGCTCTAACTCAGATCCTGCCCCTATAGACCCAATGTCTCTTCAGCCCTAACGAGTCATCCAGAAACCACATCCTCTAAATCCCTGTAGCTCAAAACCGCCAACCCCTCCCACCCAAAAAAAAACCCAACTCGTTTCTTAACCTACATTCATGATGAAATCCCTGCTCATTCAAATCCTACCTGTACTATGCATCAACCTCACAGAAGTTCAGACCACATCTCCTACCAGCAGTACCTTCTCCTCATGGCACTTCACCCAACAAAGGCCCAGACCTCAAAATCCTCCTGCTACACCCGAAGAATACTATGCATCTCGCCAAAGTCTCCGGACCAAACACAATAACAATAGACAGCAAAAATGACCCCCTTATAGAGATTGCACTAATCTAAAGCCTATTGTTCACAGAAACTCATAAAATAAAATCCTCAACCCAGTCCCCTGCATGTATGCTAATGCAATTTCAGTGGTAAACAAATTATTCCTCCTAAATGAGCCAATCTCAACAAATGATCTCGAGATGCATTCATCACAGAAACATGGCTAGAAGAACCAAATAGCTCAGAATTACCCCACCTTTGCCCACTAGCATACAACATGCTCCATATTCCTAGGAAATGCAGGAGAGGAGGTAGCCTAGCCATAATCTACAAAACCACATACACCATTATAGAGACGGATTCCACCAACCATCTGGGTCTTGAATATATAGCATTTAAGCTAGAGGACAAGCCCAACTCTACAATGAACATTGAAATCCTTCTGGTATACAGATCCCCAAACTCCCAATCAAGCACAATTACCAAATTGATAGAAATAATATCAAGCCTTGCCTGCCAACACACCAAACTGCTTATTCTCAAAGATGTCAACATACCTCTTGAATCTACCACCAAGAGAGATGTCAATAACGTTGAAAAATTGTTAGAAAACAGCCAAATCACTATCAGACCCTCAGGCCCCACATATGAGAAAGGTCACACCCTAGACCTACTCGCATCCACTCCCTCTTATCTTACCTCCGACATCAAATGGACACTGGTCCCCTGGTCAAACCACTACCTCCTCAACTTCAAACTGAACCTTACAACAGAAAGTCTGAACAAAAAAAGAACTAGAAAAAAAAGTTAGTACGATTAAAAACAAACCCAGCCCTCTTCTGGAACAGAGTAACCGAATCTTTAACTTCCCCATCAGACTGCATTAATGCTATGCTAGCTAGCTGGAACAACTCCATTACCAACACCCTTGCCCCCCTACACTCTCACAAAATAAAACAAACTAAAACCTTTCCCAGGTTTATTGAGATTCTGGAGAACCGAAAAACTGTTAACAGTGCTGACGACTAGAAAGATTATGACAGAAGAACAAATCGCCAGACCACAAAATGCAATGGAGAACAGCAATAAACAAATATAAATACAACCTCTCAGATGCCAAGAAATATTACTACGCCAATGAAATAGAAAACAAAACTAGACAACAAAACATTATTTCATCTGGTATGGAGTTTAACTGACACCACAACAAATCTACTGCCAAGACCTTGCTGACTTTTTCCTCAATAAGATCAAAACAGTAGTAGCCAAAATGATCACCACCCAAGAGCTACCTCCCTCTTCACACACCTGAGTATCCTATGGAACCCAGTAATGCAGACCAAACGTGGAACTCCTTTACCCCTCTATCAACCTTTGAGACAAAAAAAAACTAATAATAAACCTTTGAGATAATAACTAATAAGCTTTCCACCCGATGCAGCCCCCTGGACTACTGCCCCTCTTACCTTCTCTCCTCTGCACCTGAAGAAATCACCACCTGGATTACTAAGTTCCAAAATAACACTCTAAACCAAGGTCAACTACCGGAAGAAATGGGAAAGATAGCACTAATACCTAAATCACTGAATGCAGATCTCTCCACACCCTCTAACTACAGACCCATTTGCTGGTATACCCATATTCACCATACTCCTAGAACCCATGTAAGCAAGCAACTTACAATGTATATCCAACAACACTTGTGCTTACATCCCTCCCAATTTGGATTCCAACCACAGCAAAGAACTCTTCCTTCTCACCCTGATCACTATAACAGTTACTAAACACAGGCTGACAGGCAATACTTCAATTCGACATCTCTGCCGCCTTCGACTCCATCGATCACCACCTCCTCCTAAAACAACTCATAAGAGTGACAGATCCCGTTCTAAACTGGTTTGCTGATTTTCTCCAAAACAGAGAATACATCATCACAAAGGATGGGGTCCTCTCCAACAACTTCTGTGGTGTACCATAAGGCTCTCCGCTTTCCCCTATTTTATTTAACTTATTTATGAGCTCGCTTGGAGACATCAAATTCAATGAGGAGAGCATTATGTCATATGCAGATGACATCCTTCTCCTTATCCCAATAACAAATAACCAAACTGATACTATCCAAAGAGTCTTGGATAACAGATAGAATCCAAACCTGGGCAACAATCCACAAGCTAAAGCTAAATGTCTCTAAAACCAAAGTTCTATACTTTCATACCTCTCAACAGACAGCACTGACAAGCATCACTCTCCGATCAGGTAACAACACCCTTGCAGTAGACAAGTCCTCCAAAGTCCTAAGCTGTATTTTGGACGACATGCTCACTATGGAACCACAAATATCCAACCTCTGGAAGAAAACCCTCTTCACCATGAGACAACTAAGACTCATCAGATCATACTTCTTTTCTTAAGGTTATGGCTGTTGCTCTCTTTTTAGGCAACCAGTCAAGTCTCTTATGCAAATTTTAGCTTGCAGCTGTAATTTTAGTGTATTTAGACAATTAATATTCAGTTTATCATATTGCACAACGGGCCTTTTAGAGAACATCCACAAGATGTGACAACAGCAGAGCATCAAAATGAAATACATAAACAACCTACTGTAATGTATGCGCTCAAAATCTAAGCCATGCATATCAAAAGAAACATGACTGATTGCTTACTTTTTTTTATGTCAAATCACTAAAAGTCATTCCTAACCAGAAATTAAACAAAATTAACTACACAAATATTACCAGTAATGTTTATAAACAAATCTATATCATATGTTGTAGGATTAAATAACTGGAGCAACAGTTGAATAAAGTTCTGCGATCTCAAAACAGTTTTGGCCACTAGTAAATATAGGCTACACCAGGGGTAGGCAACTCCGGTCCTCGAGAGCCGTATTCCAGTCGGGTTTTCAGGATTTCCCCAATGAATATGCATGAGATCTATTCGCATGCACTGCTTTCAATGCATATTCATTGGGGAAATCCTAAAAACCCGACTGAAATACGGCTCTCGAGGACCGGAGTTCCCTACCCCTGGGCTACACTAATGTTGCGATTAACATGTTATTATTATTATTATTATTATTAGGATTTTATATACCGCCTATCAAAGTTTTCTAAGCGGTTTTACAATCAGGTACTCAAGCATTTTCCCTATCTGTCCCGGTGGGCTCACAATTTATCTAACGTACCTGGGGCTATGGAGGATTAAGTGACTTGCCCAAGGTCACAAGGAGCAGCGCGGGGATTGAACCCATAACCCCAGAGTGCTGAGGCTGTAGATCCAACCACTGCGCCACACACTCCTCCCCAGCTCACACCTTTCCCTCTCTCAATCCAATCCCTCCTCAGGGTCTACCTTAAATCTGGTCTTCTCTTGTCCCCAGCCTGCTTCAAAGCTTTTCCTCTGATACAACTTCTTGTTTCTTTAGGGGTGGGACAAATCAGAGGGAAAGCTCCAGCGCAGGCTGCAGACAGTGTATGAGTATCACTGCTATGGAGCAAGAGAAGACGACCAGAGTTAAGGAGGACCCGGATGGAGGAAAGAAGAGAAATATGACGGACAGACAGAGAAAAGACCTGGAGTGGAAGGAGGGAAGGAAAAGGGAGGAAGATAGATCTGGAGGTGGAAAGGAGACAATAGGCAGGAGGAAGGAAAGGAATACATTGGTCCTTTAATCACATGATTAATCACGACTAAAATTTTTTAAATGAAATCCAGCTTATAAATTGTTCACTGCTGCTTCAACCCTTATTTTTTTTAACAGTACTTGCCACATTTTTAAGCTCCTATGTAAGAATCATATACAAAAAGAACCACCCAGGGGTAATGTTATATAAGACCTATAGGTTCGAGTACTGGGCTAGCTGGATGTGTGGCAGAGTCCCAATTATAACTCACCACAAGTCATACAGCTTCCCTTAATTCATATTTCAATTTCATATACCTTTGCACGATAGGAACATATTTTGCTTATACAGTACTGCATAAGCAAACATCACCAAATAACTTTCTGGTATATCATAAGTTTTCTTTTTAAGAATAAGCTCACTATAGCAGAAAAATATTCAACTATGGCCTGGATGAACTAAAGATACTGACTGGATCACTCTTGGCCGATTGTGGACCAGCGATCAATGAACTACCAAGTTTGCATGCAAATGATTTGCACCTCGGTGTAAATCATTTGCATGCAAACCCAACAGATCACTCAGTGAACAAAGAGATCTAACAGCAGTGACATGGGAAGCAGCCTCCTGTCACTGCTGTTAGGGCTACTTTTTATTTTAATGGCACAGATGATGTACATGTGTTATGCATGCACAATCTGCCCCATTTAAGAAAAAAAGAAAGAAAGAAGCCCCCCTGCGCTGATAGCCCTCCGCAACACCCCCTCCCCCCACGAACCAATACCAACTCCTTCCTAGCCGAATATCCCCATGTCATGCCCCAACCCAGTCCTGGACCCTCTCCCCCGTGCCATCAACACACCCCAAACATCCCCTACACCCCCCTTCCTCTCCCCTCTCAAAAAAAGGTAGGGGGGGATGTCCACTCCCTCCTTCCACCGGATGCTCTCCCCAACCCCTCCCTCCCGGTACCTTTGGTAGATGGGAGTTGGAGGGAAGCTCAAAATGTGTACCAAAGGTACTGGGGCGGGGGGGAGGAGAGGGTTGGGAGAAGCATTCTCCTACCTTCTTTTGGGGGAGGGGAAGAAGGGAGGAATGTAGGGATTGGTAAGGGGGCTTCCATTGGCAGGAGGGAGTGAGCATCCCTCCTGCCAATTTTCTCTTGTATTGTGGTGGGGGATTCCTGGTGCCACGTTTGTCGGGGATGGTCTTTTTTAAATTATTATTATTATTTATATACCACTTATATCCTAACTAGTTTTTTACATTCAGGTACTTTATCATATTTCCCTATTTGTCCTGGTGGGCTCACAATCTATCTAATGTACCTGGGACAATGGGGGGATTAAGTGACTTGCACAGGGTCACAAGGACTTTTTTCATTTTTAATGGGACAGATATTTTGCTTGTGTAACAAATGCAAAATATCTGTGCTATTGAAAAAAAACAACAACCCAGGCAGACTTGTCGGTAACACCAACATTTTTTCCCCGATAGCTAAAACCCTTGTTTTTTTGTTTTTTTTTTTGCATAGCCAAGCGATGTTAGTGCATCAATCGCCTGGCTACTTTGCATGAGGTTTTAGCTAATTTGCAAGGCCAGATAGGAAAATGGGTGATCGAGGGGAAAAACACACGGTGGGCCGTTTTGTGCATTGTGTGTTAGGGTCAGTTGGGAAAGCACAGTTACTTACCATAACAGGTGTTATCCAGGGACAACAGGCAGATATTCTCTACACATGGGTGACGTCATCTACGTAGCCCCGATTGGACACTCTCGCAAGCAAACTTGCTTGAAGATTCTTCAAGCTTGTGAGTGTACCGCATATGCACCTTCCCGCCCTAGCCAGGGCGCGTTTTTCCTCAGCGTGGCCTCAGTTCAGATAGCTAGCAAAGAAGCCAACTCCGGGGAGGTGGGTGGGTTGCGAGAATATCTGCCTGCTGTCCCTGGATAACACCTGTTACGGTAAGTAACTGTGCTGCATCCCAGGACAAGCAGGCAGCATATTCTCTACACGTGGGTGACCTCCAAGCTAACCAAAAAAGGGATGGAGGGAGAGTTGGCAATTTACGCAAAACAGACTGGCCAAACTGGCCGTTTCGCCTGGAAAAGGTATCCAGACAATAGTACAAGGTGAACATATGAACCAAGGACCATATGGCGGCCTTGCAGATCTCCTCAATGGGAGTGGACCTGAGGAAAGCAACAGACGCCGCCATCGCTCTGACTCTATGCCCCTGCAGAGGGAGACCAGCCTGAGCATAGCAGAAAGAAATACAAGCAGCCAACCAGTTGGATAAGGTGCTCTTAGAAACCGGTCACCCCAACCGATTCGGATCAAAAGATATGAAGAGTTGGGGAGCAGTCCGATGAGCCTGAGTGCTTTGCAGGTAGAAAACCAATGCCCTCTTACAGTCAAGAGTGTGGAGCGCCATTTCTCCAGGATGAGAATGGGGCTTAGAAAAGAACACAGGAAGAACAATGGATTGGTTAAGGTGAAAATACGAAATCACCTTAGGCAAGAATTTAGGATGGGTGCGGAGAACCACCTTATCATGATGAAAGACTGTGAAAGGGGGATCCACAACCAAAGCCTGCAGCTCACTGACCCTGCGGGCAAACATGAGCGCAATAAGAAACACCACTTTCCAAGTGAGATACTTCAGACGAGCCCATCGATAGGTTCAAAGGGAGGCTTCATCAGCTGAGCAAGGATAACATTCAGATCCCAAACCACTGGAGGAAGTTTCAGGGGAGGATGGACATTGAAAAGGCCCTTCATAAAACGGGAAACCACCGGATGAATACAGAGCGATTTCCCCTCAAGCGGCAGGTGAAAAGCAGCAATGGCACTAAGGTGTACTCGAATAGAAGTCGATTTAAGATCAGACCGAGACAAGTGCAACAGGTAGTCCACCACGGACAACAAGGAGGCAGAACGCGGCTCCAGGTGCAGCGTTGAACACCAAGAGGAAAATCTGGTCCACTTCTGACAGTAACACTGGCGAGTGGATCACTTTCTTGAAGCCTCGAGAACATCTCTAACTGATTGAGAGAACTGGAACGAGGCAGTTAGGTGCTGACATACCAAGCCGTCAGATGCAGGGACTGCAGGTTGGGATGAAGCAGAGATCCGCGACTCTGAGAAAGCAGAGAAGGAAAAACTGGAAGAAGAAGAGGTTCCCTGACACTGAGCTGAAGAAGCAGGGAGAACCAGGGATGCCTGGGCCACCGAGGAGCTATTAGAATCATGGTGGCGTGAACGGGCTTGAGCGTGACCAGAGTCCTCAGAATCAGAGGAAACAGAGGGAACACATAGAGAAACAGGCCCGACCAGTCCAGAAGAAACGCATCCGCCTCGAGACGGTGTGGAGAATAAATCCTTGAACAGAACCGAGGCAGTTTGTGGCTTTTGGGGGAAGCAAACAGATCCACCTGCGGGGTCCCCCACCGTGCAAAAATCTGACGCAAAGTCAACGAACTGAGGGACCATTCGTGAGGTTGCAGAAGGTGACTGAGATTGTTGGCCAGGCAGTTCTACTGGCCCTGAATGTGAAACTTTTCCTTGACCAGAAATTTGTTGAGCCCTCAGATCGAGAATGGGACGCAAATCCCCAGTTTTCTTGGGGACCAGGAAAAACCGGGAGTAAAATCCCGAGTTCCGCTGGCTTTCCGGAACCTCCTCGACTGCCCGGAGGCGGAGGAGAGCCTGAATTCCGTGCATAGTGTAAAGAAAGAAGATTTTCAAGTACCAAGCAATGTAGTTGGAAGCCAAGAAAATGGGGTAGAAACCCAGAAATATTCCCCATTGTGCTGGATGCCATAAACAATTAAAAGTAGCCTATGTGTGTTACATCCTAGAACTCCAGAAAGAAGTTACCTTTGGCAGAATACAAGCGTTAGGCATAAATTTGAGAGATTCAACCCATGCTCCACAAATCCTGGGGCTTGGGAGTATGATTCATTACTGACATGATATACACAAAATGAACCCATTTGCGAGACATTGCCCTAAAAGTTATCTAAATGATTTAGAAATTGCATGCAACAGCATATTTGGACACTTCTTACCTCATACAGATTTTCAGTTTGAAATAGTCACTTCGAGGCCATCATTTAGGCTCATTTCAAGACATAGGACTGGGGTAATTTCAAAACAGAGCACCCATGCGAAATGTTTAAACAGGTACCTATTCTGTGCAGGACTATAGAAACCCATGTGTCTTTAAAATAAGCTCCAAGTTATCCCTTAAACAATGCATGAAGTCATATCTACTCCTAACGGGGTATAAAATTATGTGCATGCACTCTCCCCCTAGTTCTAAGAATAAACTCTTCATCTAAATGTAAGCATTTGCACACAAATACTGACTTGGCACTAAGCAGTAATTTACAAGCTTAGCGCACAATCCACGTAGCACGCAACTGCAGGGAAGATAAACACTTAAGTGTGGGATTCACCCAAAGTTACATGCTTGAATGCAACATTAACATGCTGACATTTATGCCTGCCTTTTTCAGGGCATAAGTAAAAGTGCTAAATGCCAACTCATTCTATTCTACAATGGAATCTGGGCACCCAGATGCCATTATAAATTTCACATGCGGTGCCCAAAATTGGGTGACTTTACAAATTGCCCTTGTGTGTCTACACGCATACCTTCTAACAGACAAGGGTACACCATCAATTCTTCTCAGTTCTATAACAGTGTATCGCGAGACACCTGGGAGGAGGAAAAGCACTGGTGCAGGCTGACTACCTATAGGACGTGCCTCTCCTTCTCTCCACATCTCTTTCCTTCCAGTACCCCCCACTAGTGATATCCGATTCAGGAAAAAAAAATTCAATTCGATTCAGCCTATTGAATCAATTTTTCGATTCGATTCTTCTGCCAAATTGGGTGGGTTTTTTGTTTTTTTTCCAAACATCCTGGTGGGTTTATTTTACAGCCTCTTCACCCCCTTTGCCTTCTCCTAACCACACTGGCGCTGTGGTGTAAACAAAATAAACAAACAAAAAAGACTTCCTCTCTGTTAAATCCTAGCTCACGTTTGCGGTCTAACACCAGCTCTGGCAGGATACATTTCAAATCTAACATATTGTAATCACAAAACAGAAAATAAAATTAGTTTTTCTATCCTTTGTTGTCTGGTCATTATTCAAATCTTGTTGGTCCCAGGCTCTGATTGTCTTCTGATAACTTGCTTGCCAGGGTCTCCTTCTTTCTATTTCCTCCTTGCTAACCATCCATCTTCCATCTCTGTCCTCCCCTTCCGTTTCTCTTCCCTCCCCAGGAGGACTGGCATCTTTCCTTTTTTTCGTCTCTCTCCACAGATCCACCTTTTCTTAACTACCCGTTCATCCAGCATCTCTCCTTCCTTCCCCAGCACCCCAGGGTCCACCATCTCTCCCTTTCTTTTCCCAACTACCCTCCTATCCAGTATCTCTATCCCCCCTCCACACCATCCCTTGCGTCCAACTTCTCTCCCTTTCTGCTCCTTCCCTCCCTAAATCCCATTGTCCATCATCTCTCTCCCTCTCCTATATTTTCAGACCCATTTCTTCTTCCCCAAAGTCCGGCATATGCACATCTCTTTGAACCCCCCCTTTCCTCCCTCCGTGTACTTCTATACCAGGGCCCCCCTCCCCTGAAGGTCTGTCACCCCTTGAAGGTCTGTCCCCCCCACTGAAGGCCTGCATCCCACCCCTAAAGGCCTGTGCCACCATCCCTAAAGGCCTGACGTCAGAGGAGGGGGGTGGGACCGCGACGGAGGAAACAGCTTCGAAGCAGTACTAAGATCACTAGCACCATAATCTTGTTTGCAGACTGTTCCTGGAAGGTAAACAGTGCGGGGAGGCAAGGGGGGGAAGCGGAAGGCCAGGGGGTGGAAACCGGAAGCCGGTCGCCGGGGGGAGCCGACAGCAGCACTTCCCGACTGACCCTCCCCCTCTAAAGCAGGTGCGGCAGCTGCCGCTCCTATTTTAGGGGGCAAAGGTCAGGCGAATCGGGAAGCTGATTTTTTTTTTTGAACCGATTCGAATCGTGAATCGGGCAGCACTACACCCCACTGGCGGCTCAGGGCCCCGTCTGGAGGGCCTTCGCACATGCACGTGACATCACGTCAACATCTACGCACTTCTGGGTGCCTCAAGCTGTTTAGTGTGCCACAGCTTCACAAAGTTTGCGAGACATTGTCCTAAGAGAAGCTTATGTGCAGATCATGCAACGGTAAGTACTGTCTTTCAGTGCACCTAATTTTTATGCATGCATGACTTGTGTGTAACTGTATGAGAATGAGTTTTTGCCTGCTATACACACAGAAAAGGCTTTAGAAAATTATCACTTTGTTGACAAAAAAATTGTTAGCTGAAAGTCAACCAAAACCAAAGATATGCAATTAAGGATAGGGGAGCGGTTTTAGTATTCTAATTTCTAGTCTTAGCCTGTAGAAATGACAACCCTCATTATCAAATTTTAAGGCAATTAAAAATGAGTGGTTTTCGTTCCCAGGAAATGAAGAGTCAACTATTTATATCACTATATTCCTTTCTTTGTATATAGTTAAATAATCCGCACCCCCCAAATGCAGAGCAATGCTCTGTTTTTACATTTTAAACAGAAAGATCTGTAACGTTTAATTAAATTATTCATCATAATTTAACAGGAAATAAAATTATGCTACTCAAATAAAAGCTCTCAGCTGCTAGGAAAAGCCATAAATGGAAGATTTGAGATGCATGATGAAGAAAGCATTCCCGACTGAAGGACAACCCTTCTAGGGATTGGCAGGGTACATGCGAATTATTTTCATGTGAGCAACAAGTTCTAAAAATCAGATCTGCAAGTACAGTATTTCTGTGAGTGAATTGCTCGTGTGCTCCGCTTTAGGAGGGAACTGAAGCTCCTAAAACAACATGTGGGAATGCATTTTTGCTTCAGTGCTTTCAGAGAATTGAATATAATCAGCCAACATGAAAAAATCAAGTGAAATCATGAAAAACTATGCCTATTTAACCATGAATACTTTTCATCTTTTTATTTAAGGATGGCCCATCAAAAACGCAGCAGCAGGGCAGGCTAGCTCCTCAGGCACAGAACACTGTGCTCCTTGCAGTTCCACAGAACAGATTCTCCAGTGTTCCAGGAAAATGGACTGTGTGAAAACATCCCGAGTATATAACCCTGTCACTAATTGCAACCATGAAACCCATCAGAGAAAAAGTTTAGTGGCATGTCATTTTTACACGTGTTGCCAAATACATTCTCTAAGCGCCTGGTTTTATAACAGGGAAGTGAAACGAAAAAAGTGCACTCATTTCAAACAATCCCCAAATTTCAAAGAAAAAACTAGGGGAAAACCCTCCAAATATTTCATGTTAGGTGTTAGTAGGGAAGACTTTGGGAAAGAAGGCACATGTGTGAATAGTATGCCCTCACAATGACCTAGCTCCCCAGAGTGGAAAAATGCCAAAACATCCCTAAACAAAAAACCAAACACTCCTATAAATGAATGGGAAATTACATGACAAAAAATTAAAAGCTGCACACCCCTAATGAAAAGCTTAACAGGCATCTTTGTGGACTTATTTCACAAAGGCAGAACAAACACTTATAAGAATCCGGAACCATCCCTAGTCCTCTATAATAAAATCCTAAGCGTGCATGCGCACTTAGGACGGCGTGTTCCCATGCTTTGTCCCTCCGTGCCAAATTCCATTTTCGAACACGGAGGCAGGGAACACGCCGGCGACTCCCCCCTCCCTCACCAACCGCCGCCGCCGCTGCTCCTCTTCAAAGCAGCCTGCTGAGGTTCGCGGCCAGCTGTAGCAAACCTCGCAGGCTGCTCTGCACCTCCATAGCACGTTTCCTCTGACACATGGGATCTCATCAGAGGGAACGTGCTACCGATGTGCAAAGCGGCCTGCGAGGTTCGCTACAGCCTGCCACGATCCTCAGCAGGCTGCTTTGAAGAGGAGGGCAGACGCAAAAGGACCAGGAAGCCAGATGCTGGACAGGGGGAGCAGGTAAGGGGTGCTGCTGGACAGGGGGAGCAGGGAAGAGGTGCTGTTGGACAAGGGGGAGCAGGGAAGAGGTGCTGCTGGACAAGGGGGGGTAACAGGAATGGAGGCCTACTGCTGGACAGGGGGAGCAGGGAAGAGGTGCTGCTAGACAAGGGGAGACGTAAAACAAAGGGAGAAGGGCTGCTGCTGGACAGGGGGAGCAGGCAGAAAGAAAGACAAATAGACAGACAGAAATCGGCCAAGGAGAGAGAGAAAGAAAGACACACACATGTATTCTCGCACCCGTTAATGTAACGGGCTTAAAGACTAGTACTGAATAAATGTTCTTGCACATCTGCTCTAAAGGTGCAAACTAGGCACCAAACTAGAGGGTGGTCAACGCTGAGGTTGTCAGTTTTGACCTAAAACTTAGACAAAATTTGCTGATCGATTTCAGCTGAAAACAAACTAAAAATGGTGTCTCCCCCACCTGCAAAGAGAGGGTCCTTACAGGCCAACCGCCACCCCCACCCCCACAACAAAGGGCAGGACCTCCCAGATAGACTGGCCTCTTGCACACACTTCTAGACCACAACCCCTCCACCCTATCGCCATCTGAAGGATCTCCCTGGCCTATCTTTAAATGCCCTGGAAATGTAGCAGCCTATTCCATTCAAAAATGAGCCACAGTACTCTTGCCCCTTACCAGTTCCTCATCCAAAATGGCTGCTGAGATTTCTCACTGTAGCCTCACAAGAGTGCTGCAGAGGTCCCGACGGCCATCCTGCTCCTACTTATGCTGGTTACAAACACCAGTTGCTCCTGCTTATATTGGCTCCACTTTAAAAATGTACATCAGGACCTCTTGCAGCAGTCTTGTGAGGCTTCTGTGGGAAGTTCTGGCAGCCATTTTGGCCGAGGAACTGGCAGGAGCAAGAAGACTGATGATCACTCTTACATGTAAAAGGCTGCTACACTACTAGAGCATTTAAAAGGTAGGCCTGGGGCTTCATGCATCAAGTGGCACGACAAGAGTGTGTGTGTGTGGGGGGGGGGGGGGGGAAGAGATTTTTAGTTTCAGTCAATACCTGAATACGATAAAAAAGTCAGGCTGGCCTCTACACCAAACCACTGAAGTTAGTGAAGTCTATTCCAAAATATAAACTAGACAATAAAAAACAGTAGTGGAAAATTGTATCACACCAAGTAAATCACTGCTTTCACTTTCAAAAAGCACCCAAAGACACAACGTTTAACAAATTCATTCATCAGCATTAAAAAACCCTTCCTAGAGATTTTTTTTTACAGCAAGGTTAATAACAAAAACTCAATCTCAACAGTTATTAAATATATAAGTCCTCTTTCAATAATGGCCACAATTCACTAGATGCAGAAGTGAAATGGTGGCAACCACTAAACTTATAGCCTGCCTGAACCTAAGTGGGTTACAAAATACAGTAAAACCTTGGATTGCAAGTAACATGGTATGCAAGTGTTTTGCAAGACAAGCAAAACATTTTATTAAATTTTAAGTTTGATAAACAAGTAATGTCTTGCAATACAAGTACATAGAGTATACACACATCATATCACCACAATTGAATTGATGGTTCTTCTCTCTCTGACTGTTCTAAACGAGCGAAGTCTTGCAATATAAGTACATACAGTATTTTGTATTAAAGTTTTTAGGTTGTGAAATGAATCATCCGAGTTTCCATTATTTCTTATGGGGGAAATTGGCTTTGAAATACGAGTGTTTTGAATTACAAGCATGGTTTCAGAACGAATTATGCTCACAAGCCAAGGATTTACTGTACATAAAAAGATCATATAACAAAGATAAGACACACAAAATAAAATTCATATTTAAAACACTATACTAATTACACCTCCCAGTAGTACTCCATCCCATTACCGTATTTTCACTCATATACCACACACCCGTGTAAAACGCGCACACGGGTATAGCGCGCGGGAAACTGTAATTTATGTAAAGAAATTTTTATATACCACGCACACCCGTATACCGCGCATGCCGCCCCGACTCTCCCGTCGCCGCCCGACTCTCCTTTCGCCCGCCCCGACTCTCCTCTGGCCACCCCGACTCTCCTCCTTGAAGTCCTGTCCCCACCCTGAAAGCCTGATGCCCCCCCCCGACGTCCGATTCACCCCCCCCGCAGGACCACTCGCACCCCCACCCCGAAGGACCGCTCGCACCCCCACAGCCTCCCCCCCCATCATGGAGAAGCTGCCTACCGTTGTCCTGCTGCTTCCTCTGCCGGCGGTCCCGCCCCTTCTCTGAGCCCTGCGTCTGTGCTGCTTCCTCTTCCGGCAGTCCCGCCCTTTCTCTGATGTCAGAGAAAGGGCGGGACCGCCAGAAGAGGAAGCAGCACAGACGCAGGGCTCAGAGAAGGGGCGGGACCGCCGGCAGAGGAAGCAGCAGGACAACGGTAGGCAGCTTCTCCATGATGGGGGTGGGGGTGAGGAGGCTGTGGGGGTGTGAGCGGTCCTTCGGGGTGGGGGTGCGGGTGGTCCTTCGGGGTGAATCGGACGTCGGGGGGGGGAACTATGTAAAAAAAAATTTGTACAACGCGCTCACGAATATAACGTGGATGGTTATACTTGGTTTGTAAAATCGTGTATAACGCGCGTTATATGCGTGAAAATACGGTAATTTTCAATTCTCACTCACTGTAACTTTCAAAAACTTCTAAAAACACAAAATCAAAACCAGTTTCTCCAAATTGCAAACAAAAATCAAACTCCAATGTCACTACTCTGTTTCAATCTCTGCATATTGCTCTCATCGTGACATGGCTTATATAACCTTCTCAATGAATGGAGTACTCAGTATATTCGCAGTCCAACTAGCTAACACCTTCAAATGGGGACACTCTCAAAAGTAGTCTAAGGCCTTAGCTTTAACAGAAGACCACAAAACATGGACTTTCGGCCCCAAGCAGAAACAGGACTATCAATCCCAATCCCTGCTCTATTTCTGCCTTAATTTTCTGGTCCTGGCCCAAGAGCAACAAACATTGGCCCTCTGTCTAAAATGGCTAGACTCATGGAGGTACAGATGGAAATGTCAGGAGACCTCAGACCCCACCATTGAATTTCACCCAGTCTCAAACAGGAAGTCCCAGAAGGGGGTGAGAGCAAGGGGAACCGATTTGCACTCACACCCCTTACACTCACAGCAATATTCATTTGTACTCACATAGGCCTGGGGAGAGAGGGAGCTATATGAGATCTCACAAACACACAGGACCAGATTTGTGGATCCTAAGTTGCGAAATTTAAAATGCCCCCCTCGATTAAATAAGTGAAAGAGTACACATAAAATGGTAAAATTATGTCCTACTTGTTAATTTTCTTTCCTTTAGACCACATGTATCAAACACAAGGCCCACGGGCTGAATCTGGCCCGCCTGACCTTTTTATGTGGCCATGCCAATGCTCCCGAACTTCCCCTTCTCACAGTCCAGCGTTGTCTTCCTTCCCGTGCCGGTCTGATATCGTCATCACGCTGGAAAGTCTGCTGGCCTCGGCAGCGATTCAGTGGTGTTGTCTGTGGCTCCCCTTCCTGCTTTCCATCTGCTGTGGTCTACCCAGGCGAAAACAGGAAGTTGTGCGTCATTGGAGACAGACTGTGGCAAGCGAAAAGAAGGAGGGGGAGCCACGTACAACATTGCTGAATTGCCGAGGCTGGCAGATTTTTTGGCTTGGCGGCAACCTTGGACTGGCGCGGGAGGGAACACATGCTGGGCTGTGAGGAGAGAGGGACTCTGAAGTTACTACAGCACTTGCCTTTTGTCACTGGCAGTTTTCAGATTGGCTGAGGCCCATTGTGGCTGTCAAAACAGTCTGCCATCAATCAGTGCCTCACATAATATCTCACGCCCCTTCTCACCTTCACTTTTGACTACATAGCCTTTATTTACATTAAAACTGCCATACTAGGAGAGACCGAAGGTTCACCAAGCCCAGTATCCTGTTTCCAACAGTGGCCAATCCAAGTCACAAGTACTGGCAAGATCCCAAGGAAAAAAAAACCCCAACAGATTTTATACCATTTAGCCTAGGAATAAGCAGTGGATTTCCTCAAGCCATCTTAATAATGGTTTATGGACTTCTTTCTTAGGAAATTATCCCAACCTTTTTTAAATCCTGTAAAGCTAACTGCTTTCACAACATTCTTTGATAACGAATTCCATTATGCAACAGAAGCAAGAAAGAATGCCCCAGTTCTATGAGGTGGCCCACTTCCCATCTGTCTGATATCTGACTGCACCCACATGGCCAGCAGGCTCCCAAAAAGCAATGTTACTTACCGTAACAGTTGTTATCCAGGGACAGCAGGCAGCTATTCTCACTAGTGGGTGATGTCATCCGACAGAGCCCCGATACGGACGTCTCACAAGCATGTCTTGCTTGAAGAAACTTAGAAGTTTCGAGATGCCCGCGCCAGTGCCTTCCCGCCCGATGGTCCGGGCGTGTCTCCTCAGTTCAGGTAGCTAGCAGAGAAGCCAACCCAGGGGAGGTGGGTGGAACGTGAGAATAGCTGCCTGCTGTTCCTGGATAACAACTGTTACAGTAAGTAACATTGCTTTATCCTAGGACAAGCAGGCAGGTATTCTCACTAGTGGGTGACCTCCAAGCTAACCTCAATGGGATGGTGGGAGAGTTGGCAACTTAGGAGAATAAATTTTGTAACACTGTTTGGCCAAACTGTCCATCCCTTCTGGAGAAAGTATCCAGACAATAATGAGAGGTGAATGTATGAAGTGGCAGCCTTACAAATCTCCTCAATCGGTGTTGATCGGAGGAAGGCTACAGAGGCTGCCATCGCTCTGACCCTATGGGCTGTGACCTTACAGGGAAGGGGTAATCCAGCCTGGGCATAGCAGAAAGAGATACAAGCCGCCAACCAGTTGGAGATGGTGTGCTTCGAGACAGAGCGTCCCAACTTGTTTGGATCAAAGGAGACGAATAGTTGAGGAGCAGTTCTGTGTGGTTTGGTGCGATCCAGGTAGAAAGTCAAAGTACGTTTACAGTCCAGAGTGTGAAGAGCTGATTCTCCAGGATGAGAATGAGGCTTTGGGAAAAACACTGGAAGTACAATGGATTGGTTGAGATGAAATTCAGAAACCACTTTAGGCAGGAATTTAGGATGAGTGCGGAGGACCACCTTGTCATGATGGAATACTGTGAAAGGCAGGTCTGCCACCAAGGCCTGAAGCTCACTGACCCTGCGAGCAGAAGTGAGGGCCACTAGGAAAACCACTTTCCAAGTGAGAAACTTGAGAAGAGCCTTGTTGAGAGGCTCAAAAGGAGGTTTTATAAGTCGAGAAAGGACAACATTGAGATCCCAAACCACTGGAGGCGGTTTGAGAGAAGGATTGACATGGAAAAGACCTTTCATAAATCTGGAAACCACAGGATGAGCAGAGAGAGGTTTCCCCTTTAGAGGCTGATGGAAAGCCGCAATCGCACTCGGGTGGACTCGTATAGAGGTTGACTTGAGACCAGACTGAGACAGGTGTAGAAGATAGTCCAACACAGAGGATAGAGAGGCTCGCCGAGGCTCCGTAGAGTTGGAAATACACCATGAAGAAAATCGAGTCCATTTTTGGGAGTAGCATTGACGAGTAGCAGGCTTCCTGGAAGCATCCAAGACATCCCTCACCGCCTGGGAAAACTGGTGAGGGGTTATGTTGAGAGGAACCAAGCTGTCAGGTGGAGAGAGTGCAGGTTGGGATGAAGCAGTGATCCTTGATGTTGAGTAAGCAGTGAAGGAAACACTGGAAGAAGGACCGGCTCCCTGCTGCTGAGTTGAAGTAGAAGGGAGAACCAAGGTTGCCTGGGCCACCGAGGAGCTATCAGAATCATGGTGGCATGGTCGGACTTCAGCTTGACCAGAGTCTTTTGAACGAGAGGAAATGGAGGAAACGCATACAGAAAGCGATTCCCCCAATCCAGCAGGAAGGCATCTGCCTCGAGGCGATGAGGAGTGTAAATCCTGGAGCAAAACTGAGGCAGCTTGAAGTTGTGGGGAGCCGCAAAGAGGTCTATCTGAGGCGTCCCCCACTGTGCAAAGATCTGATGAAGGGGGTTGGAATGGAGAGTCCATTCGTGAGGCTGGAGTAGACGACTCAAGTTGTCTGCCAAGACATTGTCCTTCCCCTGAATGTAGACAGCCTTGAGGAAGGCATTATGGCGAACCGCCCAATCCCAGACTTTGAGAGCTTCCTGGCAGAGGGAGGCCGGGCCCGTGCCCCTCTGCTTGTTGACATAATACATGGCGACCTGATTGTCTGTGCGAATGAGGACCACCATGTCGTGAAGCAGATGTTGAAACGCTTGAAGAGCATTGAAGATGGCTATGAGCTCCAGAAGATTGATTTGATGGAGTCGGTCCGCACTGGTCCAGAATCCCTGAGTGCGAAGACCATCCAGATGTGCCCCCCAGGCATAGGTCGAGGAATCGGTTGTGAGAACCTTCTGGTGGGGAGGAGTGTGAAACAGCAAACCTCTGGATAGATTCGAAGAGGTCATCCACCAAAGTAGAGACTGCCGAAGAGCAGGAGTGACGAGGATGTGTCGAGACAATGGATCTGACACCTGAGTCCACTGAGATGCCAGGGTCCACTGCGGGATTCTGAGATGGAGTCTGGCAAACGGCGTCACATGAACTGTAGAGGCCATGTGCCCCAGGAGGACCAGCATGTGTCTCGCTGAGATGGACTGGCGAGAAGACACAGACTGGCAGAGATGAAGAAGAGCCTCCATGCGCTGAGGAGGAAGGAATGCTCTGAGACGGATGGTATCCAGGACCGCCCCGATGAAGGGGAGCGACTGGGTAGGCTGCAGATGAGATTTGGGAAAGTTGATCTCGAAGCCCAAACTCTGTAGGAAGGAGATAGTGGCCAGGGTCGCAGAGATGACCTCCGGGCCCGAGGGGGCCTTGATGAGCCAGTCGTCGAGGTAGGGAAAAACCTGAAGACCACTGCTCCGGAGTGCCGCGGCCACCACCACCAGACACTTCGTGAAGACTCTGGGAGACGAGGATAGGCCGAAAGGAAGCACTCGATATTGCAGATGCAGATGTCCCACCCGAAATCTGAGATACTTGCGAGAGGCCGGATGAATGGGAATGTGAGTGTAGGCCTCCTTGAGATCCAGAGAGCACAACCAGTCGTTCCGCTCGAGGAGGGGATAAAGAGAAGCTAGGGTCAGCATGCGAAACCTCTCTTTGACCAAGAACTTGTTGAGGACCCTTAGGTCCAGAATGGGTCGCAGGTCGCCCGTCTTCTTCGGAACAAGGAAGTACCGGGAGTAAAACCCCCGGTTGTGTTGGTCCACAGGGACCGGCTCGACGGCACGAAGCCGGAGCAATGCCTGAGCTTCCTGAAGAAGAAGGGCGGTCTGAGTTAAGTTGGAAGGATACTCTCTTGGAGGGTGGTCCGGAGGGACCTGAAGGAATTGAAGAGAGTACCCTTCCCTGATGATAGTAAGGACCCAGAGGTCGGTTGTTATCGCCTCCCATCGATGACAAAAATGATGGAGCCGCCCCCGATGGGAAAAACAGGGGGAGGCAGAACGAGACTGGTTATGCTCTCGAAGGGACAGTCAAAAAGGCTGAGGAGCCTTGGGGACAGTGGACGGCTGAGGCTTTTGCTGAGCTTTCTGAGGAGGCTGCCGTTTCGCAGGTTGCCTCGCAAGTGGAGCTTGCCTCGGTTGATAACGCCGTTGATATATTAAAGGCGGTCGAGAGGGTCGAGGCTGCTGAGGCTTCGGCTGAAGAATGGACTGAAAGGACTTTTCATGATCAGACAGTTTCTTCGTGACGGTCTCGATGGATTCGTCAAAAAGATCTGCCCCAGCACACGGGACGTTCGCCAGGCGGTCCTGAAGATTCGGGTCCATGTGAATGGTCCGCAACCAGGCCAACCGGCGCATCGCCACAGAGCAGGCCGCCGCCCGGGCCGAGAGCTCGAAGGCATCATAGGAAGATTGCATCAACTGAAGTCGAAGCTGGGACAGCGAAGCAACCACTTCCTCAAACTCAAAACGAGCCTGGGATTCGACGTAGGGCGTAAACCTCCGAAGCACAGGAAGAAAAAATTCCAAATAGGTGGCAAAATGGAAATTATAATTCAGAACTCGGGACGCCATCATAGAATTCTGATAGATGCATCGTCCAAACTTATCCATGGTTCTGCCCTCGCGGCCTGGAGGCACCGAAGCATACACCTGGGCCGGATGGGACCGCTTGAGCAAGGATTCGACCAGGAGGGACTGATGTGAAAGCTGAAGTCCCTCGAAGCCCTTATGATGCACCGTGCGGTACCGAGCATCCAATTTCCCAGGGACCGCAGGGATAGAGTACGGAGACTCAAAACACCTCATGAATGGCTGGTCGAGGAGCTTGTGCAGCGGCAGGCGTAAGGACTCGGCTGGAGGACGAGGCAAATGCATGGTATCGAGGTACTCCTTGGAGTATCGAGAGCCAGAATCAAGGGTAATGTCCAGGTCATCCGCCATCTGCCTCAGGAACGAGGAAAAAGACAGTTGGTCCGCCAGCGCCAGCTTTCGAGAAGGGCTGGAAGAAGTCGAGGCCTCGGGCTCCACCGAGGCCTGAGAACAACAGGGTGAGTAAAAAACTTTGGGGTCCTCGAACTCCGGTCCCGGAGGAGGAGACCCAGCCGAAGCAGAGTACCCCATACGAGGCAATTTCTTCTGAGGAGAGACGGTTGAGTGTCGAGAGGAATGCCTCGAAGAGTGCCTGGATCGATGCCCCTCACGATGTCTGGATGGGGATCGAGCCCGTCTGGTAGAATACTGATCCCCCGAAGTCTCCATAGAGCAGATAGGACTCGAGGCCGTAGATCGGAGAGGCGGAAGATTTGTCGCTTCCCCAGACGCCGCCCAGGCTTGATAGGGGGTTCGGAAGAACTCGTCCTGCTTCCGGCTATGCCCAGGACTGGGAGGCCTCGAAGGTGGACGCCACACCGACTCATGGGGAGGAGTAACAGGCTCCAAAGGAGGTAAGTCACTAAGGGAAGCTTTCCTCGAGGGAATAGGTTCTAAGGGAGGCATGTCACTAAAGGAAGCCTTCCTCGAGGCACTAGGCTCCTAGGGGGGCATGGCACTACCCGAGGCCGACCTCGAGGCGCGGGACGCTGACCGCCACTCCTCCCTGCCGAGCAACGAGGTCGAGCGGCGCGGCGGAACTGGAAGTCACCCTGGATCGAGGCAATCAGCCGGGGTCCCATGGTGTTCATGAGTTCCACAAACTGAGCCTTCAGAAGGGACCGCACCGAAGCCGATATGGAGGGATCCGCACCAAAAGGGGTCCCTTCCACACGGTCTCCGCGCTCCTTCGGTGCCGAGTGCTTCTGCTTGCCAGCCTTCGGCACTTTGAGCACCACCGGTGGAACAGTAGGGTCGGCGCCTGGTCCGAGGAGACGGAGGAAGGCATCAGCGCCGAGGTCGAGGCCGAAACCAGCGTGAACGATGCCGGCTTCAGAAGACTCGAAACAGCCGGGGAGGCCGAGGGCTTCGTAGATGGAGTCGAAGCACCAGTCGATGTCGAAGCTGTAGGATCCAACGCAGCTTCCATCTTGAACATGGACTCCCACAGAAGACAGCGACGCTTAAACGCTCGCACTGTCAGAGTGGAGCAAGGCCGGCACGATTTCGGAAAGTGGTCCGGACCCAGACACTGGAGGCAGCGTCGATGCGGGTCCGTGAGCGAAATCGCGCGCTGGCACTTGCTACACTTTTTAAAACCGGTGATCGGCCAGGACATAGGCCGGAAAAGCTCCGCCACAAGGTCGAAGGCGCGGGGCCCAAGCCACGCAGCCAACCCGGAGTCGAAAGAAAATTTTTTTTTTTTTTTTAAAAGAAATCAAAGAAAGAAACAACACACGGCAAGAGTAAAAGGAACTCAATCCACGGCGATGCAGAAAGCAAAAAATCGAATTCAATGGGCGCAGAAATGAAGTAAACTTCTCAGCTCCGCGGAAGAAAAAGAACTGAGGAGACACGCCCGGACCATCGGGCGGGAAGACACTGGCGCATGCGCGGTGCGGGCATCTCGAAACTTCTAAGTTTCTTCAAGCAAGACATGCTTGTGAGACGTCCGTATCGGGGCTCTGTCGGATGACATCACCCACTAGTGAGAATACCTGCCTGCTTGTCCTGGGATAATGGAGAGCTCTCTACCTATTGCAACAGAAAAGCCTATAAAAAAAAAAACCAACAACCACTTTCTCAGCACGCAAAAAGGTGTACAATGCTCAAGGTGAGATCACCTACAGTATGTCTTCTCCCTGCTTCCTACCATAAAGCACAGTTACTTATCGTAACAGGTGTTAGCCAGGGACAGCAGGCAGATAAATTCCTGAACGATAGGGGGATTGAAGGATACAAATAGGGGTAAAGATAGGTTTTAGACAGAGTATAGATAGAAGGATAAAAGGGATTAGAGAAGGATCACATTACAGGTCATGGGCCTGATGGGCCGCTGCGGGTGCGGACTGCTGGGCACGATGGACCTCGTGTCTGACCCAGCGGAGGCAACTTCTTATGTTCTTACATGTGGGTGACATCATCCACGGAGCCCCGATCGGACACTCTCGCAAGCAAACTTGCTTGAAGATCTTCAAGCTTGCGAGTGTACCGCGCATGCGTGTGTGCCTTCCCGCCCTAGTTAGAGGGCGCGTCTCCTCAGCGTGGCCTCAGTTCAGATAGCTAGCAAAGAAGCTAATCCCGGACAGGCGGGTGGGTTGTGAGAATATCTGCCTGCTGTCCCTGGATAACACCTGTTACGGTAAGTAACTGTGCTTTATCCCAGGACAAGCAGGTAGCATATTCTCTACATGTTGTTGACCACCAAGCTAACCAAAAAGGGATGGAGGAAGAGTTGGCAATATAGAAGAACAGAGCACACAAAACTGACCGGCCAAACTGGCCGTCTCGTCTGGAAAAAGGATCCAGACAGTAGAGAGAGGTGACGGTACGAACCAAGGACCAAGTGGCAGCCATGCAGATCTCCTCAATAGGAGCGGATATGAGGAAAGCAACAGACACCGCCATTGCGCCGACCAGGCACCCCGGGACTCAGCACTGCAGAGGGAGACCAGCTCGAGTGCAGCAGAAAGAGATACAAGCAGCCAACCCACTGGAGATTGTTCGCTTAGAAACAGGACGCCCCAACCTAAGGGGAGCAAAAAGATATGAAAAGTTGAGGAGTAGGCCGATGAGCATGAGGGCGTTGCAAGTAGGAAGCCAAAGCAGGCTCACAGCCCAGAATAAGAAGCGCCACTTCTCCAGGATGAGAATGAGGCGCAGGAAAAAAATAGGAAGAACGACATATTGGTCGAGGTGAAAATCCAAAACCAACGTAGGGAAGAAACACAGGAGAGAAACGGAGGACCACCGCATCAAGATGGAAAATAGGGAAACATGGGTCCGCAACCAAAGCCTGCAGCTCACTAACCCTGTTGGCAGATGTGAGTACAACAAGAAAACCTTCCAAAGAGACACCTCAAATGAGCCCGAACGATTGACTCAAAGGGAGGCTACAGCAATCTGAAGAAAAGCAGCAAAGGCACCGAGGTGGACTCAAATAGATGTTGATTTGAGACCAGCCCCAGATCAGTGCAGCAGGAAATCCAGTACAGACAACAAGGAGGCAGATTGCAGCTCCCTGCGAGGCGTAGCACACCAAGAAGAAAAACTAGTCCACCCGTGAGTGTAACCCCGCCTAGTGGACCGGTCCCGAGAAGCCTCAAGAACATCCTGTACAGAATGTGAAAACAGGAACTAGGAAACAGGAGGAGAGGAACCAAGCTGGCAAGCGTAGAGACTGCAGGTTCGGAGGAAGCAGAGAACCCTAACTCTGAGTAAGCAGAGAAGGACAAACAGGAAGAAGCAGAGGCTCCCTGGTACTGAGTTGAATGAGAAGGGAGTATCCGGGTAGATAGGGCCACCAAAGATCTATCAGAAGCACGGTGGCAGGGACTGACTTGAGGAAAACGAGTTGTCTTCAGAATCAGAGGGAATGGAGGGAACTCATATAGAAATAGAAACATAGAAACATAGAAATAGACGGCAGATAAGGGCCCACGGCCCATCTAGTCTGCCCACCTTAATGTCCCTCCCCTACCTTTGCCCTGTGAATAGATCCCATGTGCCGATCCCATTTGGCCTTAAAATCAGGCACGCTGCTGGCCTCAATCACCTGTAGTGGAAGACTATTCCAGCGATCAACCACTCTTTCAGTGAAAAAGAATTTCCTGGTGTCACCTCGTAGTTTCCCGCCCCTGATTTTCAACGGATGCCCTCTTGTTGTCGTGGGACCCTTGAAAAAGAAGATATCTTCCTCCGCCTCAATGCGGCCCGTAAGATACTTGAACGTCTCGATCATGTCTCCCCTCTCTCTGCGCTCCTCGAGCGAGTATAGCTGTAATTTGTTAAGCCGTTTTTCGTATGGTAGATCCTTGAGTCCCGAGACCATCCGGGTGGCCATTCTTTGCACCGACTCCAGTCTCAGCACATCCTTGCGATAATGCGGCCTCCAGAATTGCACACAGTATTACGACTGACGAAACCCCTTCGTATGCAGCCCATGATTTGTCTTGCCTTGGACGAAGCCTGCTCCACTTGATTGGCAGACTTCATGTCCTCACTGACGATTACCCCCAAGTCTCGTTCTGCTACCGTTTTTGCTAGGATCTCGCCATTAAGGGTATAAGACTTGCATGGATTCTGGCTGCCCAGGTGCATAACTTTGCATTTTTTGGCATTGAAGTTGAGTTGCCATGTCCTAGACCAGGGGTGCCCAACGCGTCGATCGCGATCGACCAGTAGCTCAGGAAGGCAACTCGAGTCGATCGCACTCGTGTTGCCGTCCTGATCTACGGGCCGATCAGCCTTCCTCTCCAGTGTTCTCCCTAGGGCCTTTTAGCTGGGCGGTCCGCCCAGCTGTCATCTGCCGCTGCTGAACATTAAAAAAACCCCCAAAAAAACCGGCTTGGAGATTTCAGCCCGTAGCGAACTTATGCTCCGGGCTCTAACGTGTGCGTGCAGGCTTCTCTTCTCTTCCCTCCGAAACCGGAAGTTATGCCGGGGAGGGGGAGGGGGGGGGGAGAAGGGAAGCCTGCACGCACATGTTGAGAGCCCTGAAGCAAGCGTTCGCTACGGGCTAAGGCGGGAGACATGTTAGTGAAGCATTTCCTCTTCTTGCTGCCGGGTCCTGCCTACTTTCTGTTTCCGCGAAGGCAGGACCCGGCAGCATTTCCCCCAACAGTTCCTCGCGATGCTGGTCGGCCGAAGCAGGGAGAGGTTGGGGCGGCGGCGGCTTTTGGGCGTGTTATTGGCGTCGGCTTTCGGGCCTGTTATTGGTGGCGGTTTGGGTCCTGGTCCCCGATGGCAGTTTGGGTCCCCGATGGCAGTGGCAGTGTCTTGGGGGAGGGCAGGGAGAAAGAAAGAAAGAAAAAGGGCAGGCAGGGAGACAAAAGGAAAGAAGAGAAACAGAAAAAAAGGAAAGGGAGGCAGAGAGAAAGAAAGGGCAGGGGAGAGGAAGGAAAAGTTGGGGGAGGGAATGAGGTGTGGAGGAGAGGAAGCATACAGGCTGAAAGAAGGGAAGAAAGACTGGATGCACAGTCAGAAGAAGAAAGTGCAACCAGAGACTCATGAAATCACCAGACAAGGTAGGAAAAATGATTTTATTTTAAATTTAGTGATCGAAATGTGTCTCAATTTATATCTGCTGTCTATATTTTACACTAAGGTCCCCTTTTACTAAACCGCAATAGAGTTTTTTAGCGCAGGGAGCCTATGAGCGTCGAGAGCAGTGCTGGGCATTCAGCGCAGCTCCCTGCGCTCTAAAAACTGCTATCGTGGTTTAGTAAAAAGGGAGGGGGGTATATTTGTCTATTTTTGTATGGTTGTTACTGAGGTGATAGTGCATAGAGTCATCTGCTTTGACCTCTTTGAAAAACCCTGGAATAGGAATGATAATTAACATTTTCTATGCGTACAGTGTGCGTTGTGTTTTTTTTAAATTTTATTGTTGGTAGATCATTTTGACTTGGTCATTTTAAAAGTAGCTCGCAAGCCCAAAAAGTGTGGGCACCCCTGTCCTAGACCATCGCTCCAGTAGGAGTAGGTCGTGCATCATGTTGTCGGGCATTGAATCTTCATCTGTTATGCATTTGCCCACTACATTACTCAGTTTGGCGTCATCGGCGAATAATGTTATTTTACCTCGAAGCCCTTCTGCCATGTCTCTTATAAAGATGTTGAATAGGATTGGGCCCAAGACTGAGCCCTGTGGTACTCCACTAATCACTTCCGTCATTTCGGAGGGGGTGCCGTTCACCACCACCCTTTGGAGCCTACCTCCAAACCAGCTCCCAACCCATTTCGTCAATGTGTTACCTAATCCTATAGAACTCATCTTGCTCAGTAACCTGCGATGTGGTACGCTATCGAATGCTTTGCTAAAGTCCAGATACACGATGTCCAGGCACTCCCCAATATCCAGCTTCCCTGTCACCCAGTCAAAGAAGCTGATCAGGTTGGATTGGCAGGATCTCCCCTTAGTAAATCCATGTTGTCGGGGATCCCGTAGATTCTCCTCATCCAGGATCTTATCTAATTGGTGTTTGATTAGAGTTTCCATTAGTTTGCTCACTATCGATGTTAGACTCACTGGTCTGTAGTTTGCTGTCTCCATCTTTGAGCCTTTCTTGTGGAGTGGAATGACGTTAGCCGTCCTCCAGTCCAACGGGACGCTGCCTGTACTAAGGGAGAGGTTGAAGAGCGCGGACAGTGGCCGCCAAGACATCACTCAGCTCCCTAAGCACCCTGGGGTGCAGGTTGTCCGGCCCCATTGCTTTGTTAACCTTGAGCTTTGACAGCTCACCGTAGACACTGCTGGGCGTAAACTCAAAGTTACTAAACGGGTCAACTGAGCCAACCCTTGTCTGTAGCTGAGGGCCGAGCCCTGGCGCTTCTCGGGTGAAGACTGAGCAGAAGTATTCATTTAATAGTTGGGCTTTTTCCGAATCCTTTTCCACATAGTCTCCGTCTGGTTTCCTAAGACGTACAATCCCGCCTGAGTTTTTTCTTCTATCACTGATATACCTGAAGAAGGATTTATCTCCCTTCTGGATGTTCTTTGCTAGAGACTCCTCCAAGAGGAATTTAGCCTCCCTGACTGCTGTTTTGACGGCTTTTGATTTGGTCAGGTAGTCTGCTCTAGAGTCCTGCTTCCCTGATTGTTTGTAAGAGATGAATGCTTTTTTTCTTCTCCTTGATCAGGTCTGAGATCTCCGCAGTAAACCACTGTGGCTTATTGTTTCTTCTCCGTTTACTTACTGATTTTACATAGCGGTTTGTTGCTTCTTGTATGGTTGCTTTCAAAGTCGACCACATGTCTTCCACGTTATCGGTTTCTTCTTGGCTTTGTAGCGCCTGGTGAACGAAGTCTCCCATTTCTTTGAAATTTGTGTCCTTGAATTTGAGGACTTTGGTTAGTGTAGTAGATTTAGTGAAACCTTTCCTGATATTGAACCATACCATGTTGTGGTCACTGGAGGCCAATGTGTCGCCCACCGAGACCTCTGTGACACTTTCTCCATTGGTAAGTATCAGGTCCAGTATTGCCTGATCCCTTGTCGGTTCCAACACCAGTTGCCTGAGGCTTGCTCCTTTCCTAGAGTTTAATAGCCTCCTGCTGCTGCCGGAAGCAGAGGTAAGTGTAACCCAATCCACATCAGGCATGTTGAAGTCACCTAGCAATACTGTGTCCCCACGCAAATAGGTTCATCCAATCCAGAATGGAAGCAACCGCCTCAAGCCGGCGAGGGGAGTAAATCCCGGAGCAGAAACAAGGCAACATGTGGTGGAGGGGGGACGCAAACAGATCCATCTGCGGAGTCTCTCTCCAAACAAACACCTGACGAAGAGGACTCTGCATAAAAAGGGTTGCAGGGCAGAGGCTGCGAATTATAGACCGGTGAGTCTCACATCAATAGTGTGCAAACTCATGGAAACACTAATTAAAAACAAATTGGACATAATTTACCTAGACTTCCAGAAAGCCTTCGATAAGGTACCACATGAGCGGTTGCTCAGGAAGCTATGGAATCACGGGGTGCGAGGGGAGGTCCACCAATGGATCAAAAACTGGCTGGCAAACAGGAAGCAGAGGGTTGGTGTAAAGGGCCACTACTCGGACTGGCAAGGGGTCACGAGCGGGGTTCCTCAAGGGTCAGTGCTGGGACCGCTCCTGTTTAACATATTCATTGACGACCTGGAGGCGGGAACAAAATGTGAGGTCATCAAATTTGCAGATGACACCAAACTATTCAGCAAGGTTGAAACCACGGTAGATTGCGAGGATCTCCAAAGGGATCTTACGACACTGGAAGAATGGGCGAAAAAGTGGCAAATGAGCTTCAACGTAGGGAAATGCAACGTCATGCATATAGGGAGAAGGAACCCGATGTTCACTTACAAAATGGGGGGATCAATGCTGGGGGTCAGTAAGCTGGAAAGAGACCTGGGAGTGATGGTAGACACGACATTGAAGGCGTCGGCACAGTGCGCCACAGCCTCGAGGAAAGCAAACCAAATGTTAGTATCATTAAGAAGGGTATCTCGACCAGAACGAAGGAAGTCATCCTGCCACTGTACCGGGCTATGGTGCGCCCGCATCTGGAATACTGTGTACAGTACTGGTCACCGTACCTCAAAAAGGACATGGCAATGCTTGAGGGAGTCCAGAGAAGAGCAACTAAACTGATTAAGGGTATGGAAAACCTTACATACACTGACAGACTGAAGAAGCTGGGGCTGTTCTCCCTGGAAAAGCGGAGACTCAGAGGAGATATGATAGAGACCTTCAAGATCCTGAGGGGCATCGAAAAGGTTGACAAGGACAGATTTTTCAATTTGAAAGAAACCACAAGAACAAGGGGACACTCGATGAAATTGAAGGGGGACAGGTTTAGAACAAACGCAAGGAAATTCTTTTTCACACAGAGGGTGGTGGACACATGGAACACCCTTCCGGAGGCCGTGATAGGAAATAGCACAGTACAGGGTTTCAAGGAAGACCTGGATAGGTTCCTAGAGGACAAAGGGATTGAGGGGTACAGATAAGAGCAGTGGAAGGTTTAGAGATAAGTGTAGAGGTAGGTATAAAATTAGTCAGGGACCGCTGCTCAGGCAATATATGCCTGATGGGCCGCCGCGTGAGCGGACCGCTGGGCGGGATGGACCTCTGGTCTGCCCCGGCGGAGGCGACTACTTATGTTCTTATGGACACGATCTTGAATGAAGGGTATCTTCGGGATCCCAGTCAGCATGGATTCACCAAGGGTAGGTCCTGCCAATCCAATCTTATTAGCTTCTTTGACTGGGTAACAAGAAAGTTGGACTTGGGAGAGTCTTTGGACGTCGTGTACCTGGACTTCAGTAAAGCTTTTGACAGTGTCCCACACCGCAGGCTACTAAGCAAGATGGAATCGATGGGGTTAGGAGAGACACTCTAACTGCATGGGTCAATGATTGGCTGAGTGGCAGACTTCAGAAGGTGGTGGTTAATGGTACCCTCTCTAAAACATCGGAAGTGACCAGTGGAGTGCCGCAGGGCTTGGTCCTGGGTCCACTCCTTTTCAACATATTCATAGGGGATCTGACTCAAGGGCTTCAAGGTAAAATAACACTATTCGCCGATGACGCCAAACAATGTAATATAGTAAGTGAATGCAGTTTACAGAATTATATGGCGCAGGACCTGCTTACATTGAAAAGTTGGTCCTCAACCTGGCAGCTAGGCTTCAATGCTAAGAAATGTAAGGTCATGCACCTCGGAAGCGGAAATCCATGCAGGACGTACTTCTTGAACGGAGAAACTTTAACTAGTACTTCAGCAAAACGAGATTTAGGAGTAATCATCAGTGCAGACATGAAAACTGCCAATCAAGTGGAGAGGGCATCATCTAAGGCAAGGCAGATATTGGGTTGTATCAATAGAAGTTTCGTCAGCCGAAAGCCTGAAGTCATAATGCCGTTTTACAGGGCCATGGTGAGACCTCTTCTGGAGTATTGTGTGCAATTCTGGAGGCCACATTACAGTAAAGATGTGCGCAGAATTGAATCGGTTCAGCGGACGGCCACCAGGATGATCTCGGGGCTCAAGGGTCTCTCGTATGAAGAGAGACTGAACAAATTGCAGCTCTATACTCTCGAGGAACGTAGGGAGAGGGGAGACATGTTCGAGACATTTAAGTACCTCGTGGGACGTGTCGAAGTGGAGGATGATGTTTTCTTTCTCAAGGGACCCTCGGCCACAAGAGGGCACCCGCTCAAACTCAGGGGCGGAAAATTTCATGGCGACACCAGAAAGTATTTCTTCACAGAGAGAGTAGTTGATCATTGGAACAAGCTTCCAGTGCAGGTGATCGAGGCAGACAGCATGCCAGACTTTAAGAATAAATGGGATACCCATGTGGGATCCCTATGAGGGTCAAGATAAGAAAATTGGGTCATTAGGGCATAGACAGGGGGTGGGTAAGCACAGTGGGCAGACTTGATGGGCTGTAGCCCTTTTCTGCCATCATCTTCTATGTTTCTAAGTTGTCAGCCAGACATATCGCCCAGGGCCAAATCCCCAGAGCTCTCTGGCAAAGAGACAGGGAACCTGCGGTGTCCTGTATGTTGACAAAAGACAAGGCTACAAGGGTGTCTGTCTGAAAAAGGACCCTGTGGTCGCGAAGCAGAGGATAAAAAGCTCGCAGAGCATTGAAAATGGCTCGGAGCACCAACAGAGTAACATGACAAAGTCAATCCGTGCTGGACCAATAGCCAAAAGAATGGAGACCATCGAGAGGAGCCCCCCAAGCAGAGCGGAAGAGTCTGTCGTGAGGACGGGGCGCATGAAACAACAAACCTCTGGAAAGAGTAAAAGAGAGCATCCAGAAAGGAGACACCGCATTGTGAAAACTCCATAGGCCGGTACAGCGCCAGAAGAACCACCTGGCGAGATAAGGCTTCGAGAAGCCTGTCATCAAAAAAAGAAAAGTTCTGAAGACCCAGCATTCACAGGGCCACCGGCGCCACAATCAGGCATCGGAAGAAAACTGATGGACGAGAAAGGCGAGACCAAAAAGGACTCAGTACTGAACGGGAAGATTTCCCACCCGAAATCTGAGGGATCTGTAAGACTAAATGAATCGGAAGAAAAGAAAGCCTCCAGGAGACCAAGAGAGCAGAACCAATCGCCTCGAGCCCTCGAGGAACTGGAAGCAGAGTATCCCCCTTGATGGTGATAAGAACCCAGAAGGGGAAACAGCTCCCAAAGTCAATAGAAAAAATTGGAAAGAAGGGACTGCAAAGGCAAACCACAGCACCAGGCTGGAGAGCATGCTGATGGAGTCGCAGAGGCTGTGTCCGAGGCGGAGACCAGGAACAAGCCATAGTAGAATACCGATGCAGATGATAGGTCCGCAAGGGATTCAGCAAAAATCCATAACTCAGGTCGGGCAGACTGGCCAGGCAGTCCGGAAGGATGCAATCCATGAACCCGAATCTGTAAGCAAGCCCGAAGACCCAGTACCACAGAAGAGTAGTGACTGTGGAGGAAAATGTCCATAGCAACCGCCAGCAGTTGGACCATGTGTACTCGAGGGAGGTACAAGGGATGGGGCATATGCCTTACTTCAAAAAAAAGGCGAAAGGCAACCCCATGCCCACAGGAAAGTACGCCAAAGACGACGTCCTAATGAATAAATGGGCCGTTCCAGTCTCCCAGGGACGACTGCAGAGAAACGCAGACCATGAGAGAGAAACCATATAATGAGAAAGTCAAGGAAGAGATTCCGCTGCTTAACACAGCGAGGAGATACTTCCAGCAGAAGGGTCAAAGAGGCAGGAAGAGTATGAGAAAATGAGTGTCCTACACAAGCCTCGGAGAACGGGAGAACTAGGAGCCCCCACAGCAGGCCTCGAAAGAGGAGTCCGGGGCTTTGAAAAAAAGAACGAGGAGGCGTGGAACAAGGCCGACAAGGACCTCCAGCACAAGACCTCACCTGGACCTGGAACAGACCCCAAAGAGCCTCGAAGCATGAGGAAAAAGGGGATCTGAATCCTGTCACAAACAGAGGTGCCTCGATGGAGAGGAGCACCTTGAGGTAAAAACCGAGAGAGGCCTCTCAATGGCCTCAAAACTGGACAGCAAGAGCACAGGGCCCGGAGCGACCAAGCGAAGACGCAGTAGAGGATGAGCATGAGGCCCAGGCACCAGAGACCAATCAGGGGGCGCCCCGAGGAAAAGCACCCACCGGCATGCAGTAAGCCGGGGTGAGGTCGAGACCCTGCCCGGGACCAGAAGGGTCCCTCAAGAGCCTCGAAGGACGAGAAAGAGAGGGATCTGAAGCTCGCCTCGAACAGAGGTGCCGCGACGGAGAGGAGTACTACGCAGCAGAAGCAGATCGAAGCGCTTTAACGGCCTGAAGCCGAACAGCTGGAGTACAAGGCCAAAACGGACTAGGCGACGGCCCAGTCGAGGACGAGGCACAAGGCCCCAGACACCAAGCAGGGGGAGCCTCAAAAACAGGCGCAGTCCCGCAGGAAGCAGGGTTGAGGCCCAGACCATGCCCAGGCTGGAAGGATCCCACAAGAACCTCGAATGACAAAGAAAAAAGGAATCCGAATCCCGCCTCGAACAGAGGTGCCCCGAAGGGGAGGAGTACCTCGAGGCTGAAGCAGATCGAGGCTGCTGGACAGCCTCAAAGCCCGATAGCCAGAGTACGAGGCTCGGAAAGACCAGGCGAGGACACAGTCGAGGCACGAGGCCTCAGGTCGAGGATGAGGCACTCAGCCCCAGTCGAGGTCGGGGTGCAAATCCTAAGCCGAGGCACTTAGCCTCAGTCGGGGCGCGAAGCCTAAGTCGAGGCTGAGGCACTTAGCCCCAGTCGAGGCCGAGGCACTTAGCCCCAGTCGAGGCACAACGCCTCAGGCAGGGACAAAGCCCCAGTCGAGGTCAAGGCACAAAGCCCCAGTCGAGGTCGAGGTACAAAGTCCCATCCCGAAAGGTGGCACCATACCAATGAAACTGGTAATGATGGTGCAGCAGTGCGCTCCATAGAGGGCAACCTCGAGGATGAGTATTCCCTATTAAAGGAGGCATGTTTCAAAAGTCTCGTTGAGGCTGGCAAGACTGCACCCGATGCATGGAACACCTGAGACTCAGCTGGAGGCTATATCAAGGTAGTGTGCCTGGGAAGGAAAGAAGAGACTTAACCGAGGATGGAACCTCACGAGGCACAGCAGACGAGAGCCACAGGGGATCGAGGCCAAGTTGGGTATGAAGGAAAAAGGCCTGGCCACTTCAATCACACGTGGTGAACCCGGTGAGAGGCCAGGAGGAAAGAAAAACACAGCCGCAGCCAAACGAGGACTAGCGGCAGGGCCGAAGCCCAAGCAAGGCCCGCTGGAGGAAAACCGGCGGGAACACAAGAAATCTTTTTTTTTTTTTTGGTTTGAAAAAAAGACATGCCGCACAGCGATTTAAAGAAAGCCGCGGTGTGAGAAGGCAAGTAGGAAAACGGCAGAGCTGTAGAACAGGGCTTTTTGTCTCCGCGGAAAAACATCAACTGAGGCCAACGTTGAGGAGACGCGCTCCCTAGCTAGTGCGGGAAGGCACAAGCGCATGCGCGGTACACTCGCAAGCTTGAAGATCTTCAACCAAGTTTGCTTGCGAGAGTGTCCAATCGAGAATATGCTGCCTGCTTGTCCTGGGATAATTCTTATATTCTGACTCACGTGGAGATCTACAACTGGTTTCAGAAAGACCAGATCACTGATGGCTGGCCACTTGGTCAGCCCTGCCCCTACTCATGGACAGACACTTAAGGTACAGCAATGACCCCCAGGTGCCATCACACAGCTCACTGTACTAATACAAAGGCAGCTTGTACACATACTCTGCACAACTTCCAATGGAAGCCTCTGACCATCCCCTCACTTTTCTTGCCTCCTCTCAATCCTACACAGGTGATAGGAAGATACCTGTGGAGAAAGATAATGACCCCATCCCCCTTTGTGATGCCACGGAGCAGTACAATAGGGCATAACAGTACAATAGGAGCCACTTCCACTGCCTATACGGTTTAGAAGAACTGCTCTACAAACTTGAAAAGCTCTACAAACATTTTCCAGGACTGTTGTATGCTTCATAGTTTTGCTTTTAAGTGCAGGGTCCCTTTGCCTGAAGGACTAGAGCCACCAAGCATAGAACAGCACACACATCCACACCAAAAATGAATTGTTACAAGTAATCAACTAATACACAGGTCATTTTATCAAAGGTAGATTATATTTCAACAAGTGAGACATAAAATGTGAAAAATAAATGAAGACCAACCCCAAAGCAGCCATAGTGTTTCCCATTTCTCCAAAACCCTCCCCTCCAATTTGCTTTCTCAATGAGGTTCCACCCTCCCCTACCAAGAAACCCTGGCTGTCATGGCAGTAGGAAAATGTCATCCAGCAGCTCAAAGAAATACAGACCTCTCATATCCAGCAGTCCTGAACAGTGTATGGCCCCACAAATACTGAGGAAAACCATGGGCCACCGAGATGGAGCCCAATGTGTCTGCAATGGCTGTAATGAAAGTAGCATTGCTATGCTGGTAGCAGGACTGGGCATTGGGTCAGAGGAGGTGGCAGCGACAGATCCGATGGCACACATGCTTGCAGCTTGCTGTCTCAAGGACGCTCTCGACCTCTGGGGTGCGGGTGGACTGGCTATGGAAGTTATGTACTGGATGGTCAGCTGTCTCTCCAGTGCTCCGTTGAGATTGCCCATCCTTATTGTGCATAATCTGCATTTCACGTACCACATCCCGAGTTTCTTGCTTGTCCTGCATGTACACCTGACGTTCCAACATATAATCCAGCCGGTCTTGCAACTGCATTGATCTCTTTCTCTGTGCCATGATGCTCTTGTTCTGATCCACTGAATTTCTTGCACACTAACCATTTCCTGCTTACATCATAATGCCTGTTGCTGACCACCACCAATACTATGTATCACTCTCTGCAGGCTCCTCCCAGTCCACAAACAGCAATGGTGGTGGAACTGGAATCTATCCCTCTTTCTCCCTAGTTTCTATGGTTGTTGTTAGGAGTCAAATTCAGCTTCCTTCCCTTTCACATGCTACAGGACAGGCACAAGTTGGAGGCCAGCTGCCTGCCCACCTCGAACGTTTTGCTATAGGTGTTTCCACTGCATCTGTGGTCTTAGAACTGCCTCCACCTTTAGGTTTGGATCTTTGTACCACAGAAACACACCATCAGTGTCTGACTGGCTTGGGTTAAAACTTACACTACCAAAACTGTGCACAGCTACCAGGTTCTTCATAGTACCATATATGTAATGTAGCAGCAGCCACACAATGCACGTTATGGACTTTATTGTATAAGAACCATTTAATAATGTTACTAGCCAGCAGTGGGTTCACCCATCAAAGAACTGCATTCATCAAATCTAGTGGAGAAAAAGCCTCAACAACTTATCTCAGGGACAGCAATCAAAAAGATTTTAAGCTGCTCAATTATCACAGGCATAAAAACTCCACTTCAAAATGCTAAATCTCAAATAGGGCATTGGCCCACCACTGTGCTCAGGAATAGTATCTGAGCGTTCTTTTAACTTAGCTCGAGAGACTTTGGTGGTCAACCTTGATGTTTTCTCGCTCTCATATAGTAGCGTCTTCTCAATCCAACGCCGATCTATACTTTGCTGCTACTCTCAATCATACTACGAAAAGGACCTTGTTTCGCCATTTCTCGGCTCCAGCAGAGAAATTTTACTGCTTACATAATGGTTTCATGTATCCATGCACATTTGTACTAATCTTTGTATCTATACTAATTAAATTGATTACTTATGGACTTTATTATACCGCTTGCATATGTTATTATATGAAACCTGCAAAATACTCACTCACTGCTAACAAGTCATATTTTCAACATGGCCCAGGATTTGGCAGCCTCTAGATAGACATAGGCATGATATAGCCAAAGAGACCCAAGTATGAAATGACTGAACCCCAGGCACATCTATAAAGCAGCCATTCCATGAGTAATAGGGGTTCACTTGCCTTTACAGGGCAAATACAGATGTCATAATACTATCTCTCAGTTTGAGGTACATGAAAAGAATGCTGACCATGCACAAAGGCTGCAGATCTTGCATTCTTTGGGCCACACATAGGTAGGCCAAGCTATAACTACATATGGTTTGGGCTGCCAAAAGAATAAGAGTTAACTTCTTGACACATCAAGGCCCCTAATGCAAGCCAGGGAGAGAAGTCTGCAAGGGCACTGGACAAATGTGCCCCATGTGTGTACATGTTTACTGCCACAACAATACTGTACTCTCTCTCTCTCATGGACGTGGCAATGGCCACTAAAGAAATCCTCAACAAAAGAAATATGGACATAGGTTTCAGGTGCTGCTACAGCTTCATAATACTAGTAAACTTGGATTAACAAAATCAGGTCTTCCCTCCTACAAGATCCCATAGGGAACAAGGCCCCAGCATCGGTCACTGGGGCCTGTGTCACATTCATGACACACACAAGTTCAAATGAAAAGGTGTGTAACACCTGGGGAGTTATGAAGCAGTAAAAGAGATAATGCAAGACTTCTCAACTTCAGTGAATCTCTGGCTGCTGAGAGGTATCAGGCTGGCCAACCTCTTCATCCAATGTCTGCATCACCTTCTGCTCCTATGGTATTGGTATGGACCTGCTGCTCATTTTCCTCTTTGCATTTCTTTTGAGCTCCTTACAATTGCATTTTAGGATCTCTGCATCATGGTTGTTGTAGATGACATTCAGCTTGTGACAGACTTCAACCCATATTTTCTGTTTCACAAATGCACACCAAAGCACATAGCACACCAAAGAGGGCTCTGCAGTGCTTGAGCACCTCTCTCACCATCGTGTCCACCCCATTATCACTGAAGTTACCTTTCAGATAAGAATGTGTTATCTCCAAAACTGGTGGCAGGGTTTCTAAATGTCTACATGCAAAATGTATATATGCAAGGTGAACTCATAACAATGGGAGCAGTTTCCACATGGATTTTAAAAAGTGTGTTAATTTTCAAAACTGCTACTAGTTAAGTAATTTACATACTTTTGGCTATGTGTATTTAAGGCAAATTTCAGATTGACAATTCACGTGTTCACCCAACTTTGCACATTTTCCTTATTAAGTTCTCTGCAGCACTATCAAATAGGAAGTTGCACTTTATTCACAACTCTAATGAGAACGTCAGCTGGGTCTAGTCCAATAACTGATGAGTTACAGTTACTTCAGCCAGCAGCCTCGAACGAAGTGGGAGAGCAGGAAGATCTCTCCTGCTCCATGCACCAGGGACCCAAAAGGAATGTGGGGAAGGTGGGAGGATGGTGTGGATGTTCAATTTCAGCAGGCACAAGAGGTAGAAGGGATTCCTCCTGTCCCGCCCACCGCGAGGCCGCTGAGTCGAGGGGTGCAAGGGGGAGGCAGGGGGTTTTTGGATTCGGCCGGGACACGGTCGGTCCCTGTGGAGGTCTGCATTAGGCCCGGGAGGCAGGCAGGTAGGTGAAAGCCCGAATATAAGCAGAGACCCTCTCATTTTGGAGCCATCTTCTTGGCCCAAAATCTCGGCTTATATTAGAGTATATACAGTACTTGTTAAATAAATCAATGGGAGTACATGTTCTCAAAAAAGAAGTCTTCAGTTTCTTTCAAAATCTGGGGTAGTTAGGTTCTGTCTTGATAATTATATTGGAAAATTGTTCCAGGTCTTAGTGCCGAGTAGTGAGTTAAATACACGCTTCTATTTTATCACTTTGGGAGAGGGATTTTATACCTTTGTGAGAGGGAAGGATCAATTAAAATGTTGCAAGTTTTCTAGCTGAAACAGACCAGAAGTTTATACATGGCTCTGTGGAATTCGCAGAGTAGTAAGGTGAAATGGAACCATATTTTTTCAGTTTGAATATTAGTCTTATTGTTGTATTTTGTATCAGTTGTAGTTCGAGCATGAGGGTAGAGTTAATGCCAGAATAGAGTTACAGCAGTGGTCTCAAACTCAAATCCTTTGCAGGGCCACATTTTGGATTTGTAGGTACTCGGAGGGCCTCAGAAAAAATTGTTAATGTCTTGTTAAAGAAATGACAATTTTGCATGAGGTAAAACTCTTTATAGCTTATAAATCTTTCCTTTTGGCTAAGTCTTAATAGTAATATTGTACTTTACTAGTATTTTAGCCCGTTACATTAATGGGTGCTAGAATATATGTCTGTGTATCTTTATTTCTGTCTCTCTCTCCCTCCCGCTGTCTGTCTCTCTTCCTGGCCCCCTTTGTCTGTCTGTCTTTCTGTGTCTCTCCCTGCCCTGTGTCTTTCTTCTTTTCTTTCTATCTGTCTCTCTCCCTGCCTCCTATGCAGCAGCATTTCTCTCCCACCACTTCCCTGTGCAGCAGCCACAGCAGGATTCCTTCCCCCTCCATTTCCCTCCCTCCACACCACTTCCCTGTGCAGCAGCAGTGTTTCCCCTACCCCCCCTTTCCCTTCCCGCGGTCTCAACTAACCTTCCGATTCCAGCAGCGTCTGCAGCACTCTACACACTGTGCTGTAGAGTGCTGCTGGAACCGGAAGATTTCAGGACCCGCAGCGAGCTCTGGGTTGGTTTTTTTTTTGGTTTTTTTTTAACGCGGGCCCAGCCGGAGCAGGAGAAGCATGGGAGGCAGCAATTAAAGTCCGTTCCGACCCCCGCTGACGTCGCCCTGGCCAGTTCACATCCTTGAGATTGCGACAGCCGCCGCGCGCATGTGCACTCCTACCTGCGGGTCTTTACAGCTCACGGAAAACGGGAGCACGCAGGTGGGAGTGCGCATGCGCGCTTAGGGATTTGTTATATTAGATGGCTAATATTGTACTTTATGGCTAATAATATTGTACTTTATTTTACTTCTGTGATTATGATAAACATACCGAGGGCCTCAAAATAGTACCTGGCAGGCCGCAAGTTTGAGACCACAGAGTTACAGTAATCTAGCTGGGATAGCACAATCATCTGTCAATATGGCAAAATGATGATCATAGAAAAAGGATATGATTAGTCTTAGTTGTCTCATGCTATAGAAGGTTTTTTATCCCATAGGTTAGAGATTTGGGGTTCATAAGATGGAGTTATATATTTGATTTTAGCCTAAGGACCTTAGAGGTCTTGTATTTAGAGAGGCTCCCGAGGGTAGTAGAACAGGTGTAGAGACTGTGTGAGGTGTTGTGAAGCCACAGAACTTTGTTTTTTGTTGTTTAGTTTGAGTTTATTGATTGTAGCCCAGGTATGTATTTTGTCTATGCCATTAGATATTGTTTGAGAGACATCATGTGCATTGTGTTTGATTGGGATAAGCAGGAGGATGTCACCTGAAAAAAATAGAAAGCATTGGTTGTTGAAATTAAATGTAACCCAAGGAACTTATGAAGAAGCTGTATAGTATTGGGGAGAGTGGCGATCTTTGAGGGACGCTGCAGAATGCTTTCCAGCTTCTGGAAAGTGTTACATCTTTCCAGATGAGGTATTTCCTATTCTGCAGGAAATCTTTGAACTAGCTTAGAACAGAGCCCTCAATGCCCATTTCATTTAATTTGGTTAAAGGTAGGTCATCCCATGCTTAAGGTTTGTTTGATTTTGGTAGTTAAAGGTTAATAGAAGAAGTTCTGTGCTATGACTGTGAGGGATGGAGACAGGATAATTTTTCGAAATAAGTTGAGCACTGTTTACAGACAGGCACTTCTAGAAGTTTAGTAAGTATAGGGAAGCAGGTGATGGGTCTGTAATTTGGAGAATTTGAGAGATCTGATTTTGACTCTTGGGAATAGGGGTGAAGCAGTATGACCCATTTGAGATGGTAGTTGGCCACGCTGTAGTAGGTTATTTAAGAGTTTGGTCAGCCAGGATATGATGCAATTTGGGATGTCTGCTAATAAACGAGTGGGGTATTTGTCAAGGATGCTGCTGCGAGTAGATAGTTTTTTTAGATGGGTCAGATGTTGTTAGCAGCTTGAAGGTATTCCAAATTTGATCAACTGTATAGGGGTCTATTGTCCTGGGTGTAGCGTGTATTCTGGTGTTACAATAACAGTTGTCTTATCAACCTCAGTTTGTACATTTTTTAATTTGTTTAAGAAGTTAGCTAGTATTTGGGCATTTGGCTGGGAATTAATGTCGGATATACCTAATTTTGGAAGTGTAGTCATGGTGTGCATTAGACGAAATAGGTTTGTGATCTCTAAATTTTTATTTTCTATTTCGCGAACATAGTGGGGGATTTTATTGGCTTCGGTGACATTGAATTTATTTTAAATCGATTACGACCCTCCAGGCTGTTTTGTGTTCTGGTAGGTTGTTTTTTTGCCATTGCCTTTCAAGTCTTCAGCAAGACTGTTTTTCAGCAGTAAACCAAGGAGAGGGTTTGGTAATTCTTGGGGCTTGGTAGTAGTGGGGCTATTGATGCCAGCATTTGTTCAACTTTGTTGTTCCAATTAGTAAGCATTGGAGTAGGATTGTTTGAAGATGTGGTTAATAATTCAGAAGCTTTATTCCAGAATTGGTTTGTGTTCATCCTGCCTAGTTAGTATTTTTATTGGTATCCTTAGTGGTTAAGACTGAATGACAGTAGGTAGTGATCTGACCAGGGAACTACAGTCCATTCTGTATTCATGACGAGGTGGGGGGATGTTAAATTATCTAAGGTGTGCCCTTTTTCGAGTGTAGGACCTGATTGTTTTTAGGTCTAGTTGACTACTGATGAGGAATATTATTGAAGGAGAGTATACAGGAAAGGGACTTGGGGGTAATGGTGGACACAACAATGAAGCCGATGGCACAGTGTGCAGCGGCCGCTAAGAAAGCGAATAGAATGCTTGGTATAATCAAGAAGGGTATTGCGACCAGAACGAAAGAAGTTATTCTGCCGTTGTATCGGGCGATGGTGCGCCCGCATCTGGAGTACTGCGTCCAATTTTGGTCACCATACCTTAAGAAGGATATGGCGTTACTCGAGAGGGTCCAGAGGAGAGCGACACGTCTGATAAAAGGTATGGAAAACCTTTCATACGCTGAGAGATTGGAGAAATTGGGTCTCTTTTCTCTGGAGAAGAGGAGACTTAGAGGGGATTTGATAGAAACTTACAAGATCATAAAGGGCATAGAGAAAGTAGAGAGAGACAGATTCTTCAAACTTTCAAAAAATAAAAGAACAAGAGGGCACTCGGAAAAGATAGAAGGGGACAGATTCAAAACGAATGCTAGGAAGTTCTTCTTTACCCAACGTGTGGTGGACACCTGGAATGCGCTTCCAGAGGACGTGATAGGGCAGAGTACAGTAATGGGGTTTAAGAAAGGATTAGACAATTACCTACTGGAAAAGGGGATAGAGGGGTATAGATAGAGGATTACTGCACAGGTACTGGACCTGTTGGGCCGCCGCGAGAGCGGACTGCTGGGCACGATGGACCTCTGGTCTGACCCAGCAGAGGCACTGCTTATGTTCTTATGAATGTTTTGAAATTGGAGACGCTAGCACTGTCTTGGGACTCCAGTGAAATATTTATATCACCTAAGACAATAATTATCCTTGCATATTGGCTAGTGAGGTTTGAGATAATTTCTTGTAATTTTATGGTATTGTGTGACCATGGTTTGGGGGCGGGGGGGAAGGGGATGACATACCAGCAGTATACTCATGTTGCAGGGGTATCAGATTTATCTTCTAATTTGCATATCATGTATTCTAGGTCAGGGAGGTTTGAAGAGTCTGTTAATGTGATTTGGAAAAAGCTTTTGTAGGCTACCACCTCCATGCTTATTCAGTCTGGGTATGTTGATAACACTATCCTGGTGGTAATAGATGGGTAATTCTGGGGAGGTTGCGTCTTTGAATAAACAAAAGTGGGAAGGTCAACATATTTCAGTAGGAGGTCTCTATTGTCAGTAACATAAAAAACATTCAGTGACAACGCTCTGCGTCTCTGATTGCTTCTTTCACCGCTACAGTGAGTCACACCGGTTCTTTGTTCTTTTTTCTCTTGGATCCCTTGTTGATACTTGGTATATTTAGATTTTGCGCCTCGGTGACTGTGTCCTTAAAAAGGGACCACACTTGCTCTAGTGTTTTTACAGCACCTATCCTCTTCTTAATCTTCTTCCCCACCATGAGTCTCATCTCTTCATAATTCCTTTTTCGGAAGTTCAGCGCCGTGGCCGTCATTCTGGATCATTGTTTCGCCCCCGTGTCCAGGTTGAAGCAGTAATTGAAGTCACCCGTGATAACTGCATTTCCTCCCTTGCAGTTGTGTTTAATCTCAGCCGTCATTTCTTTGGACTGCTCTGGGGGTCGGTAGTAGATGCCAATCTTCATTTCCGTTCTATTTGTTCCCAGAATATTGTGATCACTGCTTCCTAGCGTCCCTCCTACTTCTACATCTTGCGCTGGTCCTCATAGTCCATTTAGAATTAAGTCCAGAATTGCATTTCCTCTCGTGTTTTCCTTGACAAGTTGTTCCAGGAAGCAATCTCCCACTGCATCCAGGAACTTGTTTCCTTACTGCAGCCGGAGGTGCCTAGGTTCCAGTCTATCCCTGGGTAATTGAAGTCACCCGTGATAACTGCATTTCCTCTCTTGCAGTTGTGTTTAATCTCAGCCGTCATTTCTTTGGACTGCTCTGGGGGTCGGTAGTAGATGCCAATCTTCATTTCCGTTCTATTTGTTCCCAGAATTTTGACCCATAGAGATCCTAACTTATTCTTTGTTTCCAGCGTGTTCACTCCGGCAGACTATATTCCCTCTTTGACATACAGGGCAATGCTCCCACATTTTTGACCCACTCTGTCTCTGTGGTATAGCTTGTATCCTGGTAGCAGTGTCCCAGACGTTTTCCTCATTCCACCATGTTTCCGTGATGCTGATAATGTCAAGGTTCTCTTTTTGTGCCATAGTTTCTAATTCACCCATCTTGTTCCTTAGACTCCTTGTGTTCGTGTATATACACTTGAGTTTGCGGCATGTTACTTTCTTCCCTCTTGTGTCCCTTTTGATCCATCTAGGATTTCTGTCCTGTCCATGATCCGCTGAGTCTTCCCCGCTAACTTCTTGCACGGTATCCTTGGGTATACCGGTTCCCGAACCATTGACTTTTAGTTGACTGTCGGCTTTCCCCTTCTTCCTAGTTTAAAAACTTCTCAATTTCTCTCTTGATGTTGCTTGCAAGTAGCCTTGTTTTGTCTCCGCTGAGGTGGAGTCCATCCTTCCTGAATAGCTTGCTCTTCCCCCAGAACATCGTCCAGCTGCACACAAAGTGGAATCCTTCTTCCTCACACCAGTGTCACATCCACACGTTGACTGCTTGCAGCTCCGTCTGCCTCTTCTCATCGGCCCTGGGTACCGGCAGGATCTCTGAGATCGCTACCCTCTGCGTTCTGGTCTTCAGGTTCTTCCCTAGCATCTGGAACTGGTCCTTTAGTATTGCCCTGCTGTATTTCCTGTTGCTCACGTTGTTTGTCCCCACATGGATTACCACCGCCTTATCTTCCTTTTCCACGCTGTCGATGATCCTGTCGATGCGGCTCACTATGTCTTCTACCTTGTCTCCCGGTAGGCTGGTCACCAGCCAATCCTGTCTTCCTCCTGCTAAGTGGCTGTCGACTTGTCCGATGATGGAGTCCCCCATGACGATTGCTGTCCTCTCTAGGCCCATGTCCCTGGTGTGTGGCCATCTCTCCAGCTTTAGGTCCATTTCATCCGTGCACTTCCATCTTCCCTCATCCAGGCGTTGGCTTGCACCGGACTCATCTTCTTGTGGGTTTGCTCTGCTGCTTCCAGATCTCACTGCTATGTCACCCATTATTTCCTTGTGGCTGTTCTCCGGGTGATCCTCACTCCCTGTAGGTGTATCTCGGCAGTTCTACTGTTGCTGGCGATTTTCCTGTATGCCTCCTCGATGAACTTCTCCAGCTTCCGGATTGCAATAATCTAATCTTGACAACAATTGTACCCAATAGTCTCAAATTCCTCAGCAAAAGAAAATAACTTAACTAATGCATTTACTTGTGGTTCCAGGCCCAGAATTTTAATAATTGGGAGACAAGACGTAATTAGCTTGCTCAGATACAATATGATCCAATAGCGGGTGTGACAAAATTGTGGAACCAGCTCCCCCTGGACATTTAAGTTAAAGATTTCCGGAAAGCAGTAAAAACCAAACTGTTCTCAAACAATCGCATACCTGCCTTGAGTCCTTAAAGACCAGGCTATAGCGGTCTGTAACTGAAACCAACCAACAAAGACTCACTGCTAATTGCGACATACTGTTCTGTACTGGTACCTTTCCATCACCTACCAGTTTAGCTGAGAATGTACCACTGTTACCCTTAATCCAACACCTCCAGCACATTGTAAATATACCTCTGTAACATGTACAGCTTCTAACACCTACCACGGTCTCATTAGTCTAATGTCTCCAGTTTAGTTGTGAATGTACCTCTGAAACCCTTAACCTAATTCTTCAGTATATTATAAATGTACCCTTAATCCTCTGTCTCTATTATATTGCGACTGTACCGCTATAACCCGTTCTGGGCTCCTGAGGAGGACAGGCTATAAAATTAAATAAATAAAATAAAAATATGATCCAATAGTGGGTCTGGTTTATCATATAGTAAAAGGTATAGATAGAGCTCAAATTATTGCCTTTACCAAGAACCCTCCCTGTCCCCTTTTCAGTACCCAGATGGGAATTTTCACAGAACCTGTTGCTCCATTACTTCCCCATCTGAAACCAGTTGAAAATTAGACCGCTCTGCGGGAGAAGCAGCAGCTGAAAAGAAAAGAAAAAAAACCTCACTGACAAGAGTAGACCAGATTTCTTTAGATCCTAAGATAATAGTAGTCATTGACCTTAGAAAACACGTGTGTGTAGTCGATATTGTGTAATAAAAATGCTTATTTTTCTTCCTTGTAGAAAAAGATGATTTGCATGTGGCAGTTCCGAAATGAATGTATTAAACTGTTTGCATGCTACGTTATCAAGCTGCACAAAGAAATATCATTAATACAATCCATCACCAACCAGACGGCATGTCAGGTGCAGATGTAAGGCTGAAGCCTGCTAATATTAGACTAGATTAATAAATAAAACACTGTATTGTGCTTAAGCAAAAGATTTATTTTTAGTGAGCCATATTTCTCTTTCTGCCTAGCAAAGCATCGGAGCACATTCAAAGTGAGGCCAGTTTATTCTAAGACTATATGTAACCCTGGATTGTAAATGTAGGGGATCATTTTCTAAGCACATAGACACACAAAGTACCATAGAAACCAGCAGTCATGTTCCAGACAGTGCAGAACTCACTGTCTAATAATTGATTCTAAACTGTGCGATCCGAGGACCTTTGGGGCTGATTCTGCAAACAGCGATGTAAGTTAAGCAGTGGTAGGTGTCCTACTGCCGCCTAACAATTGTTTTTAATTGGTCAAACTTATTGACTGCACTGATTAAAAACCAATTAAAATCTTGTTTAAAAAAATTTAGGCACCTCTAAAAAAAAAAAAGGGCACCGAAATTGTATTTACGAAGGTGCCCAAGATCAAAAGTTTGGGACGGAAATGACCTAAAGCATGATTCTCCATCGAAAGTAGGTGCCAGTAATGTAGGCCTTTAAAACCCTGGCCCCATCCATCTTTAACAGCATGATTGACACGCGATAGATGACGTTTTTGTAGGCGGCTGCCAATTATGGCGCCATTTGCAGAATTGACCCCTAAGAGCCCCTTGCACAAAACCGTGGTAGCGAGTCCCAGCACTGCAAATGTGATGCAGTCCATAGGAATTAAATGGGCTGTGTTGCATGTGCCACACATAAATTGCTGCCATGGGGAGTGCGTGGCGTAGTAGCTAGAGCTACAGCCTCAGCACCCTGAGGTTGTGGGTTCAAACCCATGCTGCTCCTTGTGACCCTGGGCATGTCACCTAATCCAATGACAAAAAAGCAATGTTACTTACCGTAACAGTTGTTATCCAGGGACAGCAGGCAGCTATTCTCACTAGTGGGTGATGTCATCCGACAGAGCCCCGATACGGACATCTTGCAAGCATGTCTTGCTTGAAGAAACTCAGAAGTTTCGAGATGCCCGCACCGCGCATGCGCCAGTGCCTTCCCGCCCGATGTACTGGGCGCGTCTCCTCAGTTCAGGTAGCTAGCCTGAGAAGCCAACCCAGGGGAGGTGGGTGGGACGTGAGAATAGCTGCCTGCTGTCCCTGGATAACAACTGTTACGGTAAGTAACATTGCTTTATCCCAGGACAAGCAGGCAGGTATTCTCACTAGTGGGTGACCTCCAAGCTAACCCCAATGGGATGGTGGGAGAGTTGGCAACTTAAGAGAACAAATTTTGTAATACTGTTTGGCCAAACTGTCCATCCCGTCTGGAGAAAGTATCCAGACAATAATGAGAGGTGAATGTATGAACCGAGGACCAAGTGGCAGCCTTACAAATCTCCTCAATCGGTGTCGATCTGAGGAAGGCTACAGAGGCTGCCATTGCTCTGACCTTATGGGCTGTGACCTTACAGGGAAGGGATAATCCAGCCTGGGCATAGCAGGAAGAGATACAAGCTGCCATCCAGTTGGAGATGGTGCGCTTCGATACCGGTCGTCCCAACTTGTTTGGATCAAAGGAGACGAAAAGTTGAGGAGCAGTTCTGTGTGGCTTTGTGCGATCCAAGTAGAAAGCTAGAGCACGTTTACAGTCCAGAGTGTGCAAAGCAGATTCCCCAGGATGAGAATGAGGCTTTGGAAAGAACACCGGAAGCACGATGGATTGGTTGATGTGAAATTCAGAGACCACTTTAGGTAAGAATTTTGGATGAGTACGGAGAACCACCTTGTCATGATGGAATACTGTGAAAGGTGGATCCGCCACTAGGGCCTGAAGCTCACTGACCCGACGAGCTGACGTGAGGGCCACTAGAAAAACCACCTTCCAGGTGAGATACTTGAGTGGAGCCGTGTTGAGAGGTTCAAACGGAGGCTTCATAAGATGAGACAGGACAACATTGAGATCCCAAACCACAGGAGGAGGTTTGAGAGGAGGGTTGACATGAAAAAGTCCTTTCATAAATTTGGAAACCACAGGATGAGCAGACAGAGGTTTCCCTTGTAGAGGCTGATGGAAAGCCGCAATAGCACTCAGGTGAACTCGTATAGAGGTAGACTTGAGGCCAGACTGGGACAGGTGTAGAAGATAATCCAATACAGAAGATAGGGAAGCTCGCTGAGGTTCCGTGGCATTGGAAATACACCAGGAAGAGAATCTAGTCCATTTTTGGGAATAGCATTGTCGAGTAGCAGGCTTCCTGGAAGCCTCCAAGACCTCCCTCACTGCTTGAGAGAACTGGTGAGGAGTTATGTTGAAAGGAACCAAGCTGTCAGGTGGAGGGACTGCAGATTGGGATGAAGTAGTGAACCTTGATGTTGAGTGAGTAGTGAAGGAAACACTGGAAGAAGTACTGGCTCCCTGCTGCTGAGTTGAAGTAGAAGGGAGAACCAAGGTTGTCTGGGCCACCGAGGAGCAATCAGAATCATGGTGGCATGGTCTAATCTCAATTTGACTAGAGTCTTTTGAATGAGAGGAAAAGGAGGAAACGCATATAGGAAACGTTTGCTCCAATCCAGCAGAAAAGCATCTGCCTCTAGGCGATGAGGAGTGTAGATCCTGGAGCAAAATTGAGGCAGCTTGAAGTTGTGGGGGGCTGCAAAGAGGTCTATCTGAGGTGTCCCCCACTGAGCAAAGATCTGATGAAGGGGGTCGGAGTGGAGCGTCCATTCGTGAGGCTGAAGTAGACGACTCAATTTGTCTGCCAAGACGTTGTCCTTCCCCTGAATGTAGACTGCTCTGAGGAAGGTGTTGTGGCGAACCGCCCAATCCCAGACTCGAAGAGCTTCCTGACAAAGAGGGGCCGAGCCCGTGCCCCCTTGTTTGTTGACATAATACATGGCGACCTGATTGTCTGTGCGAATAAGGACCACCATGTCGTGAAGCAGATGTTGAAAAGCTTGGAGAGCATTGAAGATGGCCCTGAGCTCCAGAAGATTGATTTGATGGAGTCGTTCCGCACTGGCCCAGAACCCCTGAGTGCGAAGACCATCCAGATGGGCCCCCCATGCATAGTTCGATGAATCGGTCGTTAGAACTTTCTGATGGGGAGGAGAATGAAACAGCAAACCTCTGGATAGATTCGAAGAGGTCATCCACCAGAGAAGAGACTGCCGTAGAGCAGGAGTGACCACAATGTGACGAGATAACGGGTCGGACACCTGAGTCCACTGAGATGCCAGAGTCCATTGAGGGATCCTGAGATGTAGTCTGGCAAAAGGCGTCACATGAACTGTAGATGCCATGTGGCCTAAAAGGACCATCATGTGTCTCGCTGAGATGGATTGGCGAGAAGACACTGACTGGCAGAGTAGAAGGAGAGCATGTAAGCGTGGAGGAGGAAGGAATGCTCGAAGTTGAATGGTATCCAGGACAGCCCCTATGAAGGGGAGAGACTGGGTGGGCTGAAGATGGGACTTTGGAAAGTTGATCTCGAAGCCCAAGCTCTGCAGAAAACAAATGGTAGTCAAGGTCGCCGAAATGACCTTGGGAGCGGACGGGGCCTTGATGAGCCAGTCGTCGAGGTATGGGAACACCTGGAGACCCATGTTCCGGAGTGCAGCGGCCACCACTACCAGACACTTCGTGAAGACTCTGGGCGACGAAGATAGGCCGAAGGGAAGCACTCGATACTGCAGATGCAGATGTCCCACCCGGAATCTGAGGAACTTTCGGGAGGCCGGATGAATCGGGATGTGAGTGTAGGCCTCCTTGAGATCCAGAGAGCATAACCAATCGTTCTGCTCGATTAGGGGATAAAGAGAGGCAAGGGTCAGCATGCGGAACCGTTCCCTGACCAAAAACTTGTTGAGGACCCGAAGGTCCAAAATGGGACGCAGATCGCCCGTCTTCTTCGGGACCAGGAAGTACCGGGAGTAAAACCCTTGGTTTTGTTGATCCACCGGTACCGGCTCGACGGCCCGAAGCCGGAGCAAAGCCTGAGCTTCCTGGAGAAGAAGAGCGGTCTGTGTGGAGTTGGAAGGATACTCTCTTGGAGGATGGTCCGGAGGGACCCGTTGGAAATGAAGAGAGTATCCCTCTCTTACGATGGAAAGGACCCAGAGGTCCGTGGTGATCGCCTCCCATCGATGACAAAAATGATGGAGACGACCCCCTATGGGAAAAAATGGGGTAGGCAGAACGAGATCGGTTATGCTCCCTGGAGGAGAGTCAAAAAGGCTGAGTAGCCTTGGGAGCAGCCGGCATCTGAGGCTTTTGCTGAGTCTTCTGAGGCGGCTGTCGCTTTGCAGGCTGTCTCGCAGGAGGGGCCTGCCTCGGTTGATAACGCCTTTGGTAGATTATAGGCGGTCTAGAAGGACGAGACTGTTGTGGTTTAGGCTTAGGCCTCATGATAGACTGGAAAGATTTTTCGTGGTCTGACAGTTTTTTAGTAACAGTCTCGACAGACTCATCGAACAGATCCGCTCCCGCACAAGGCACATTTGCAAGTCTGTCTTGGAGATTCGGATCCATATCAATGGTGCGAAGCCAAGCCAGTCGACGCATGGCGACCGAGCAGGCCGCAGCACGAGCCGAGAGCTCGAAAGCATCATAGGAGGATTGCATCAATTGGAGGCGCAACTGGGACAGGGTCGCCACCACCTCCTCAAACTCAAACCGAGCCTCAGCATCGATGAAAGGTGTGAACTTGCGGAGTACCGGCAAGAAAAAATCCAAATAGGACGAGAAGAAAAAATTGTAATTGAGTACTCGAGTCGCCATCATTGAATTTTGATAGATACGTCTACCAAACTTATCCATCGTTCTCCCTTCCCTGCCAGGAGGCACGGAAGCGTAGACTTGGGAGGGGTGCGAACGTTTAAGGGAAGACTCGACTAGGAGGGACTGATGAGAGAGTTGAGCTCCCTCAAACCCCTTGTGGTGCACGATGCGGTATCGAGCATCCAACTTGCTAGGTACCGCAGGTATGGAATACGGTGTCTCCAAACACCGCATGAGAGTCTGGTCAAGTAACTTATGCAGGGGAAGCCGAAGTGTCTCCGCCGGAGGATGAGGTAAATGCATGGTGTCCAGATACTCCTTAGAGTACTTCGACCCAGTATCTAAGGTCACATCCAAGTCATCCGCCATCTGTCTGAGAAAGGATGAAAAGGAAAGTTGGTCCGCCAAGGCCGGCCGGCGAGACGGACTAGAAGACGTGGAAGCCTCCGGTTCCAGGGAGAGCTGGGAGCGGCATGGAGAGTATGAGGTAGATGGTTCTTCATACTCCGGTCCCTCTGGCTGGGATAAATCTGAAGATGAGTATCCCATACGCTGCATTTTCTTCTGTGGAGACACCTCTGAATGACGCGAGGAGTGTCTAGAAGAATGTCGAGATCGATGCCCCTCCCGATGCCGGGATGGGGAACGTGATCTTCGAGGCATCGATCGATCCCTTGAAGCCTCGAAGGAATGGATTGGACTCGATGCAGTGGAGCGCATGGGAGGCAACGATGCCGACTCACGCAGTGCCACCCAAGTCTGGTATGGAGTGCGAAAGAACTCCTCCTGCGATGCAGTATGCCCAGGACTCCGATTATCAGGGGCAGATGTAGTACCCTGGTGACGTGGAGGTGTAATGGGCTCTAAAGGCGGCATGTCAGAAAGGGAAGCCCGCCTAGTGGGTTCCGCCGCCCTCCGCCGCTCCCCCTCGTCGAGCAGGGAAATCGAACGACGAGGAGGAGGAGGAGGGGGCGGACCGCTCTCCGGGACCGGAACCGTAGTATCGCCCTGAATATTAGCGATAAGCCTCGGTCCCATCGTCCGCATGAGCTCAACAAATTGAGCTTCGAGCAGGGATTTAAGCGATGCCGATATGGAGGGATCCGCACCGAAAGGGGGTCCTCCTGCACGGTCATCGCGTTCCTTCGTGGTCGAGTGCTTCTGCTTGGTAGCTTTGGGCACTTTTATGACCACGGGAGGAACAGTGGAAGGCGGTACCTGAACCGAGGAGACGGGAGCAGGAACCGATGCTGAACTCGATGCAGAAGCCGGTGTGAACGATGCTGGCTTCACGATGCTCGATGCATGAGTCGCAGATGCAGGCTTCGAACAGACCGGTGAAACATCTGTCGAGGTCGAAGCAGATGGCTCCTTAGAAGACTCCATCTTAAACATGGACTCCCAAAGTAAGCAGCGCCGTTTAAAAGAGCGCGCTGTGAGCGTGGAACAAGGCCGGCACGATTTCGGAACGTGTTCTGGACCAAGACACTGAAGACAGCGCCGGTGTGGGTCCGTCAACGAAATCGCACGCTGGCACTTGCTGCACTTTTTAAAACCGGTGATAGGCCGGGACATAGGCCGGAAAAGTGACGTTGCTAGGTCGAAGGAGCTAGGTCGCAGCCACGAGGCCGGCCCGGCCGAACCGCCGGACGAAATAATTGTAACTTTTTTTTTTTTTTTTTTTTAAAGAAATAAAAGTCAAAGAAAGTAAGTAAAACAATAAAACGCGGGGAAAGAAGGCAAAATACTGAAATTTCAGTCAGCGCAGAATTGAAGAGAACTTCTCAGCTCCGCGGAAAGAAAAGAACTGAGGAGACGCGCCCGGTACATCGGGCGGGAAGGCACTGGCGCATGCGCGGTGCGGGCATCTCGAAACTTCTGAGTTTCTTCAAGCAAGACATGCTTGCAAGATGTCCGTATCGGGGCTCTGTCGGATGACATCACCCACTAGTGAGAATACCTGCCTGCTTGTCCTGGGATAATACTCACTGCACACACAATCTTTTTATGTTTATACCATGTTGTAGCTTGACCATAGGTATAAAAGTGCAATTGCTGTATTGGAAGTGTTCTCTTTCCAATACAGCAATTGAACTGTTATACCTATGTTCAAGCTACAACATGGTATAAACCAGGGATCTCAAAGTCCCTCCTTGAGGGCCGCAATCCAGTCGGGTTTTCAGGATTTCCCCAATGAATATGCATTGAAAGCAGCGCATGCACATAGATCTCATGCATATTCATTGGGGAAATCCTGAAAACCCGACTGGATTGCGGCCCTCAAGGAGGGACTTTGAGACCCCTGGTATAAACATAAAAAGATTGTGTGTGCAGTGAGTATTTTTGTCATTGATTTGTTGGTTTCCTGCACCGAACCTGTATTTTTGGAGTGTGCTTTACAAGTCACCTAATCCCCCATTGCCCCACCAGGTACAATAGATAGGGAAAAATGCTCGAGTACCTGAATGTGAACCACTTAGGGCCTGTTATACAACGCTGCTAGCTGCTATGCGGTAACGGCCCCGAAGCCCACAGAGATTTAAAGGGCTTCGGGGCTGTTACCGTGCGGCAGCCGCTAGCGCAGCTTTGTAAAACAGGCTGTTCAGCTATAAGTGGTATATAACATTAGAATTTTTGTTGTTGTTGTTAAAAAGGGGCCCTAAATTTTCTATTTTGATTGGTAGAGGTTTATTTTTTAAAATTATCCTAAGTTCTTCTACACAGAAAATGTTTAAAACCAGAGGTTTTGGAAGGGGAAAAAAAAAAAAATCACTTACTTAGTAAACCTTCAAAACACAAGTAGAGGGAGTATTAATATTTTCTAAAATATACACCAACAAATCCAAGCTTTAAGAATCTATTTGGGGAGCAAAAAAGAACCCCCCCCCAAAAAAAAAAAACAAAAAACCCTGAAAACAGTTTAGGCAAAGTTAATATTTTGCAGAGGCATTACTGGTGATGCATTTCTATTTCCTGGTTCTTTGTTAAAGAATTTCAGAAGCTATAAAATAGTTAATGTTTCAACTTTTGATTTATACTGAGGGTAGTTTGTTTTGTTGTTTGGTATACTAAAGGCAATACAGCAGACCCTCAATATTCATGGGGGTTAGGGGCTGAGCTTGCCTGCGAATAGGGAAAATCGTGAATAATTTTTTGGGCCGGCTCTGACCCACCTCGCCACCCTCCTGCTTCCCCGATCTTACCTGGTGGTATAGTGGTGATGCGGGGCGATCTTCCTACGCTGCTGCCCCGTGCAGAGTCGTGCTGTGCACTAGAGAATGACACGGTGGCGGCTAGCCGCATTTAGCTGCGGGTAACCCGCCAAAACAGGGAAAGAAAAATAGCAGTCGCTGCGGGGACGGGGACAAGGCCATTCACCGCCCCATGGAGCGGTGAATGGTCTTGTCTCCGCAGTGAGGCATCAAGGATCGTGCGGTCCCTGCAGCCCCTGCCTGCCTGATAGATTTTAGCCAGCTCCCTCCCTTCACCTCACCTTAGTTTGCAGGCTTTCTTTTTCAGCAACGCACACGCGCAGCTGCTCAGTGTTCATTCTTCTGCTCTGACGCAACCGGAAACAGGAAGTTGCAGCAGAGCAGAAGATTGAACACTGAGCAGCCGCGCGTGCGCGGCTCTTTGAAAGCGTGCAGGTCGCCGAAAAAGAAAGCCTGCAAACAAAGGTGAGGTGAAGGGAGTGAGCTGGCTAAATGGTACGATCGATTGGGCACGTGAGTGGGGGCTGCGGGGACCGCGCAATCGCGCGTGTTCCCGGCTCACACTGGAAGGAGGGAGTGAAAGGGAAAAGGATTCTGGCCAAGGGGATAAAGAGGGAAAGAAAAACCCACAGCAGGAAAGAAAGAGGAGGACAGGCAGGTGAGCCCGATGCTGGAAGCAGGGGGGGAATAAAGAGGGAAAGAAGCTAGATGGGGTTGAAAAGAAGAGACACACTGGTATGGAAGAGGAAGATAGGGGAAATCTGGACACAGGAAGGTAACAGAAAGAGGGGAAATTATGTGCATGGGGCATAGGGACAGAGACATAAAGGGGACATGCCATATTGACACAGGGGGGGCAATGGCAGATACATAGGGGAGATATTAGAAATGGGGAAAATAGGAGCACCGAAGCGAGATGGTTTGTGGGGATGGGACAGGGACCGAGCTCGCAGGCTCCAGTGGCTTGCACAAATTACATTGTAACGTGCCACGAAAATAAGAGGGAGGAAGGTAGATAGATAGGCCACGCGAGAGGAGCTGAAGGATGGTAGAAAAAAACAGATGGTAAAGGAGGGAGGGAAGGGTGATGGTGGAAAGGAATAGAACAAACATTGAAGGAGGGTGGAGAAGAACAGACCCTAAAGTGAAATGTGGAAGACAGAGTGGGGAGAAGATGCTGGAAGGGAAGAAGACAGATGCCAGACTATGGGGGAGCGGAGGGAAGATGGGTACTAGACCAATTGGGGGGGGGGGGGTGAAGGGAGAGGCACAGTAACAGCAAATGGAAGACGCAGAGAGAAGACACACAGGTGATGGAAGGAATTGAATGAGAAAATGTGGAAAGCAGAAACCAGACAACAAAAGGTAGAAAAAAATAATTCTATTTATTTATTTATTTTTTGCTTTAGGATAAAGTAGTATATTAGTTGTGTTGATAAAAATTTATAAACAAAGCCCTGCCAGCTGAACATCTCTTTCTCTAGTTCAGCAGCAGGAACTTTGATTTATAAGAAAGGAATAAGCTAAATATTACAGTACTAAGGCTTATATGGATGCTGCGGGGATGGTGACGGGGCAGTGAATGGGATGGCAGTGGCGGTGACGTGAAAGGGATGGCGGTGACAGTGACAGGGCGGTGAAGGGAACGGCGGTGACGGGGCGGTGCAGAGGATGGTGGGTCGGAGACGGTGACAGATTTTTTTCCCCGTGTCATTCTCTACTGTGCACCCTTGCTGTGAGTTCCTGTGGTCTCACGACTACAACGGGAGTTTCCATGGTACCTTTAAATCCTTCAGGTCTTCACAAGCAGTGAGCAGCAACTCATTTCCTTTTCTTGCATCAGCTCCAAGACTTCCCTCAGATGCAACTTCCTGGTCCTGAAAACAGGAGATTGCAAAGGGAAGGCTTGGGTTGGTGAAGAACTAAAGAATTTGAAAGTAGGATGCTGGAATCTTCAGCTATGGGATTTAAGGATCCCTGTCAGTCACATCACTGTTGTGCTGCTGCTGGGTGGGCCTGAGTCCAAAGTGGGTGGGCCTATGGACTGACCTACAGCTAAGCCACTGGTGCTGCTCATCTTAATTTTTACATTGTGATGGAGTTGTAATCTGGTATTCATAAGGTTTAAAATGAACAGGCAAAATAATTTTTTTTTTTTTTAACCAAGCCAGTGGAATTATGTATCTTTTCACCACAATTTATTTCCAACTGCATTTTTCTGGTACTTTTTTTTTTTTTTTTTTGGGGGGGGGGGGGAGTTCTTTTATTCCATATGCAGTGCAGAACGGTTGGTTGGTTCTGAACACATCTATTACCAATGTTGTTCTTGTGTTTTACTTATGACTGGAAAAGCATCTTGCATTGATTTAGTGTTATCAACCTAGTTGAAAGCGATCCCACTAAAACTCCTTGGAAAGCCAAAAGGCCTAAAAGCTAATTTTTCAAAAAGAATGCCACAGATCCCCCTTAGAAAATCTGGCTTAGTCAAAAATCCTTGCTACAAAAAACATATCTGTAGACTCCACTCCTCTCCTGCTTTCCCACAGGTACACAGCATGCATGGAAGAGATTGCAAAATAAAATTCCGTTTGTACATACCTTTCCTCATCCTACTCCATTCACAATCACTGTTCCCTCCCTCTAAGCTGAGTGGAAGTCCTCCACCTATAGTGAAACAGCACTACCCCCCCCCTTCACAATGGAAGGACTATCGATTTAAATAGCAAGGGACAGGCAAAGCTCTGCAGGACTCCAGGAAACCTGCCTGTCTCTAGCAACCGAAACACTGTACTGAAGCACCACCTCCTCATTGGCAGCAATGCAGTTTGAGGACTTCCACTCAGCTTAGAGCAGTGGTCTCAAACTCACGGCCTGCCAGGTACTATTTTGAGGCCCTCAGTACGTTTATCATAATCACAAAAGTAAAATAAAACAGTTTCTTGATCATATGTCTTTTTAGCTATACACTTCTCCCTCGTTATTCGTGGGGGATACGGGCAGAGCCAGACCGTGAATGGCGAAAAACCGTGAATATTCGGCTCTGACCCACTCCCACCTCCCTGCCACCTTCCCGGCCTTACCTGGTGGTCTAGAGGGCTTTCGGGGCAGTAGCGATCTTCCTACGCTCCTGCCCCATGCAGATCGCCATTAGGAAATGGCTGTGGGAGTTCCCGTTGTAGTCTTGAGAGACTACGGGAACTCACAGCAGCCATTTCCTCATGGCGATCTACATGGGGCAGGAGCGTAGGAAGATTGTTCCTGCCCCGAAAGCCTGCTAGACCACCAGGTAAGGCTGGGAAGGCGGCAGGGAGGTCAAAAATATGTTTTTTAAAATTTTCCCCCTCCCCAGAAAAAAAATCACGATTATGTGAAACCGCGAGTGCAGAAACCGCGAATGGGGAGGGGGAAGTGTAAATGACAATATTATTATTAAGACTTAGCCAAAAGAAAAGATTTATAAACTATAAAGAGTTTTACTTCATGCAAAATTATCATTTCTTTAAGAAGACATTAACTATTTTTTCTGAGGCCCTCCAAGTACCTACAAATCCAAAATGCTGCTCTGCAAAGGGTTTGAGTTTGAGACCACTGGCTTAGAGGGAACAGTGCTCAAGACCCAACCCCTCTTCTATCTAGCCAAGGTATGCAAGTACTTTTGGCCACAATGTGAGGGAGTGTGTTGGGATTTTAAGAATGGGGCAATCTAGCCACATCAATTATTACCTTGGGCAGCAGTTTTCAGATGCCTGTTCAATGAACAACCCTACTTTCTATTCTGGTTTCAGCACTTTCAATCCATTACAAACACTGAATTCATTAAAAAAATGTGTGGGTGTATTAGAGATAGATATGCTATATATGTGCAAGAATAAAACAACCAACTGGGAGGTGATATATAAATACAAAATGACTTCTTCACAGTATGCCAGTGTCACTCAAACTGAGGTGCAGAAAGCAACTCATCTGTCCTACTGCTAAAGCAAAAGGGGCCACTAGCATCAGGAAGCCATTCTGTTCTGTGATGTACTACTGTTTCCACCACATCCCAAGTGCTAACAGAATGCAGAGAGGAGCAATAGTACCCGAGAGCAGCACTTCCTGTCTTGAGCTTGGCAGTTATATAACAAAAGGAGAAAGCAAACAAAAATGGGTAAAATGCTTAAAAAAAGAGTGAGGAAGAGAAGTGAAAAAAAGGATTTAAGCATATTTCCCTGATTTGTGGGAGCAGTTGGCTGCCACTTGGAAACATGACGGAAGATATAGGCCAACAGCCCATCCAGTCGGCCCATCCGCAGCATCCACTATCTCCTCCTTTCCATAAGAGGTCCCACGTGCCTGTCCTAAGCTTTCTTAAATTCAGACCGTGTCTGTCTCCACCAACTCTACCAGGAGATTATTCCAAGCTTAAACCATCCTTTTTGAATAAAAGTATTTTCTTAGATTACTCCTGAGCCTATCACATCTTAACTTCATCCTATGCCCTCACTCTGGCGTTTCCTTTCAATTGAAAGGCTCGCCTCATATGTATCCATGTCATTTAGGTATTTAAATCTTTATTATACGATTGTTGTAGTTGTACACATATTTTATCATCTTACTCTATTCACGACCACTGTTCCCTCTAAGCCAGGGGTGTCAAAGTCCCTCCTCGAGGGCCGCAATCCAGTCGGGTTTTCAAGATTTCCCCAATGAATATGCATAAGATCTATTTGCATGCAATGCTTTCATTGTATGCTAATAGATTTCATGCATATTCATTGGGGAAATCCTGAAAACCTGACTGGATTGCAGCCCTCGAGGAGGAATTTTGACACCCCTGCTCTAAGCTGAGTGGGAGTCTTCCACCTATAGTGAAACAGCACCTGCACTGGAAGGACTATCATATCTCCCCACTCCTGCATTTCCTCTAGAGCAGGGGTGTCAAAGTCGGTCCTCGAGGGCCGTAATCCAATTGGGATTTCAGGAGATCTATTTTGCATGCACTGCTTTCATTGTATGCTAATAGATCTCATGCATATTCATTGGGAAAATCCTAAAAACCCAGCTGGATTGCAGCCCTTGAGGACCGACACCTGTGCTCTAGAGCAGTGTTTTTCAACCTTTTTACACCCGTGGACCGGCAGAAATAAAAGAATTATTTTGTGGACCGGCAAACTACTAGGACTAAAATTTAAAAACCCCGTTTCCGCCCCATCTCCGCAAGCTCGGTCACCTAAGTAACTATAGAAAAATAAGACAAATATAGTGCAAAATATATTGAGCAGATATAAATTCTCAAAACTGACACGTTTTGATCACTAAATTGAAAATAAAATAATTTTTCCTACCTTTCCTGTCTGGTGATTTCACGAGTCTTTGTTGCGTTTCCTTCTGTCTGTGTATCCTTTCTTTCTTTCTGCACTCAGGCCCAAGAATTGTCCCTTTCTATTCCCTCCCTCTTTCCTTCCTATGTCCTTAGTGCCCCCGGTGCCTCCTACCCAACTCCTTAGTGCCCCCAGTGCCTCCTTCCCAACTCCTTAGTGCCTCTTCCTATGTCTTTAGTGCCCCCCAGTGCCTCCTTCCCATGACTTTAGTGCCCCCAGTGCCTCCTTCCCAAGTCCATAGTGCCCCTTCCTATGTCTTTAGTGCCCCCAGTGCCTCCTTCCTTGCCTGCCTACTTCCTTCCCTCCCTGCCACACACACAAAAAAATAAGCCTCCCTCCTTCCTTTCCCCGGCCGCTGCTATCTTACCGCCCTGCTGCTGCTACTGCTAAAGCCAACATAAGTATAGAAACCCAACCAGGTCATGCATGTGCAAGACCGGAGGGTTAGGACTTCGATGGGAAGATAGGACTTCAATGGGAAACCAAGGTGGCAAGGGGGCCCCTTCTGGTGATTCAGACAGGTCGTGACCTGTTTGGGCCGCCGCGGGAGCAGACTGCTGGGCAGGATGGACCTATGGTCTGACCCAGCGGAGGCACTGCTTATGTTCTTAAGTCTTCTTTCCGATGTCAATTCTGACATCGGAGAGGACGTTCTGGGCCAGCCAGGCAGCGTTTGGCTGGCCCATAACGACATCTCCGACGTCAGAATTGACGTCGGAAAGAAGACTTCCTGTCGGCTTTAGCAGCAGGGCGGTAAGATAGCAGCGGACCGGGGAAAGGAAGGAGGGAGGCTTATTTTTTTTGTGGGACAAGAGGTCTGAAAACAGGACCTATGGTCCCCTTAATCTTGCCGGCCCTGCACGGACCAGCAGAAATTTCCTGCGGACCGGCGTTTGAAGAACAGTGCTCTATAGTATCCATATTGAGATCTTTGAGTCTCTCCCCATATACCTTATGACGCAGACCACTGATCATTTTAGTAGCCTTCCTCTGGACCGTCTCCATCCTGTTTATATCTTTTTGAAGGTGTGGTTTCCAGAATTGTAAATATTCTAAATGAGGTCTCACCAGAGTCTTATACAGGAAGATCAATACCTCCTTTGTCCTACTGGCCATCCCTCTTCCTATGCACCCAAACATCCTTCCAGTTTTCATCATTGTCTTTTCAACCTACTTGACCACATTAAGATCATCACATACTATCATACCCAAATCCCACTCCTCTTTCATGCACAAAAGTTTTTTGCCCGCTAAACTGTACCGTTCCCTCGATATTCTTGCAGCCCAAATGCATGACCTTGCATTAGTTAGTATGAAATCTTAGCTGTCAAATTCAAACAATTTGTTAAGCTTCTCTAGGTCCTTCCTTATGTTATTCACACCATCAGAGGTGTCTATTCTATTGCAGGTTATGGTATCATCCGCAAAGAGGCAAATCTTAACTGACAGCCCTTAAGCAATATCGCTTACAAAAATGTTAAAAAGAACAGACCCAAAAACCGAACCTTAAAGCTCACCACTGGTAACATCTCTTTCCTCAGAGCGATCTGCATTGACCATTACCCTCTGTTGCCTTCCACTCAACTAGTTCCTGCTGAGTAGAAGTGTACTGGAAATAGAAACATGATGGCAGATAAAGGCCAAATGACCCGTCCAGGCTGCTCATCCGCAGTAACCATTATCTCTTCCTCTCTCTAAGACATGACTATCCCAGGCTTTCTTGAAATTAGACACAGCCTCTGCCACCACCACCTCTACCGGGAGACTATTCCATGCATCTACCACCCTTTCTGTGAAAAAGTATTTCCTTATATTACTCCTGAGCCTATGTCCTGGTTACCCCTCCCATCTTCTGATGATCTAGCTCACTTTTTTAACTTCAAGGTATCTTCTTTGAGATCTTCTTGTCCACCTTGTTCTATGAACATTGATTCCTATTTCAATTCAAATGAAGACGCGGTCCACTTAGATTTGTGTTGGTCCTCATTTGAAAAGCCAGAATGGAATGACTTTTCCAAATTGTTTCAAAAATATGCTCAATCATATTGTTGGTTAGATCCTTGCCCCCCTGATTTGATGGTTGTTGCACCTTTAAACTTTAAATTGAAACTATTTGAGTGGATAACTGACTTTTTAGACATAGGAAAATTTCCTTTTGAGGATAGTAATATAATCATTAACTTAACCTTATATACTGGGTCTTCAACCAAAGGAAGCTCGACACGATTAACAATAAATTTAAAAAATAAAGTAAACTGAAATACGTTAGTTTTCAAAATGTTTAGCGAATAAAAGTTTTTAGAAGTTTACGGAAGAGATGAGGAAGTTCATTCCATAATTGGGGAAATTTAAATGCCAGAGAGCTGCTAAAATTCTTAACTCCTTGAATTCCTTTCCTAGAAGGAAGAGAAAGTTTAAAATCGATGAATGCCTCTCGCATATAAAAATCTATAAACATTCCATAGCAGAGGAACAAGAGGAGCAAAGATACCATGCAAAATCTTGATGGACCAAAGGTCTGATCCGGAGATGGCAGTTCTTATGTTCTTATGGCAGTTCTTATGTTCTTAAACTGAATTCTAAAATAAACCGGGAACCAATGTAGAGAGAAAAGCAAAGGAGTCACATGGTCGAATTTGCTCTTTCCATTGATCAACTTCACGGCGGTATTCTGAACCAATTGTAGTTTTTGAAGGCAGTTCTTAGTGATGCCAAGATAAATGGCGTTACAATAATCTAACCGGGATCATATCATAGATTGGACCAAAACAGAAAAATGACGTTGATGGAAAAGAGATCTGACCTTCCTTAACATTCATAAGCTGAAAAAACATTTCTTAACCAGAGAGTTTATTTGATCCTTAAATTAAGAGAAGAATCAAAAAGTATTCCCAAAATCTTAGAAGAGAACTCAATTTGTAGGGAGGCTCCAGAATCCAAAAGTACAGAAGTTTAGTTTAGCTGCATTTAAGCTTCATCTAGACACATAGCTCAAGTTTGAAGTTTAGAGATACAGTGATTTATTTTAAAAGGTAAATTGGTAATATTTGGGTCAATCTCAATCAGTATAAAAATGTTATCCGCATACGTAAAAAACGTTTCCCACGCTGACAGCTTATAAATATTCAAAGTTGTCATATAAAGATTGAACAAAATTGGATAAATTGGAGCGCTCTGGGGAACTTTGCAAGGAGGTTGCCAGGAATTAGAAATATTACCATCAATATTAACTGAATAAGATCGGGACAATAAAAATTTAGAAAACCATACTGTTAACTTTTAAAATTCAACAATCACATGCGCCGATATTTCTGGATCATCTTTTGATACTGTATTCTTCATTTAGGGCACTCAGATCAACACAACATTTATTAACTATTCCTTCTCTAAAAATAATAGGGACCAGGAGATCTACCATTTTCTCAGTCATAGCACCCCAGCTTTGGAACAATTTACCACTATACCTACGTAATGAACCTTCCTTAGAAAAATTCAAGCGCTCCTTAAAAAGCTTTCTGTATAAGGACACATTCAATACATAGACAGCATAACTTACCAATCACTAAGTCTTTAGAACCTAATCAATCTTACGGGTAGGTAACCAAATTATCCTTATTTTATTTTCTTCTTATGTGTTCCCACCATATGTGTTCTTCCCTAAATGTTTCTTTTCTTTCTTTAAAGATTGTTGTTCATCCCCCTTGCCTTTTGTACCAGTTTGGATTAGAATTTGTATACAATGTCTTGTTTTGTCCTCCCCTTTTTTTTTTTTTTAATTGTTATAAGCATTGAAATATGATATTGCATAGATAACAAATCTTAATAAACTTGAAACTCAAACAAGAACAACCTGATTAAGACCGATATCTCCACAACTGTAATTTGTTGATCAGAGCTTGAAAAAGCAGTTCCACATTCAAAGAGTACAAGCGAGACAAGTCAAGCGGTATAAGCACCCCCAAATATTTCAACGAGGACACAGCCTATCGCAGAGGAAATGAACCTCTTCAAGCAGTGCGGACCTCAGGACGGGAGTGCAAGGCGACCAATTTATCTAAATTGAGAGAAAGACCAGAGTAAAATCCAAACTCGGAGATAAGATCCAATGCAGATAGCAAAGATACTTCCGGTCGAGTAAGAATAAAAAAAACATATCGTCCGCGAAAGCTAAGGTCTTCAATTCCACCCCCGCAACACGAAGGCCCTGCATCTCATCAAAAAGACAGAGTGTACAAAGCAAGGGTTCTAAGGCAAGAAGAAAGAGCAGAAGCGAGAGGGGACAACCCTGCTGAGTACCCCGGAGGATAGGAAAAAAATCCGTATGGGTTCCATTAACCAACAGGGATGCCCAAGGATTAGAGTATACAGAACGCACTGCACTGAGATAGAAGCCCCCCAAGCCCAATATACTCAAGGGTATGAAACAAAAAAGACCAATGAACACTATCAGAGGCCTTGGAGGTATCTAAACTAACAAACAAAGCTGGAATTCGGTGATGTTGAAAAGTGGGCGAGCGCAAAAAGAACCTTTCGCACATTGCAAATTGACTGGCGACCACGAACGAAACCAACCTGGTCCTCGTGAATTACTGCCGGAAGATGAGGGGTGAGGCGATCAGCCAGCATATGAGAAAAAAGCTTGAGATAAATGTTAATCAATGAGATCGGGCGATAAGAGTCCCCTTACTTGGCTTCAGCAATAAAGTAATAAGAGCCTCATTGGCATAGCAGGGAAAAGAACCCTGAGTAATAGCAGTATTATAATAAGCCAACAAGGGACACACACAAATGGGGGGAAATGAATGGTGTAGAACTCAGCAGAAAAGCCATCCGGGCCTGGGGCCTTGCCAGAACGGAGAGCCTTAATAACATTGCAATTCCAGCACCTGGAAAGGACAATTTAGGGTGGATACTACAGCCTCAGGAAGTCTAGGTAATCCCGACGACTGAAGATAATCCGCCAATAAATCTGGGGAAGCATCGTCTGGAGCAGAGTACAACTGCGTGAAGAAATCAGAGTGTACCCCAGAGACGTCAGCCGTCAGAAGACACCTCCCCCTGGGGTCCAGAGCGTCAAAATCAGTTTCCGACCAGTTCCAGCGTCCATCAATCAACTGTTGAAAACAATGTTTACAATAAGCTGCCCACTTCTGAGAGCGAGAATGAAGAAGAGAATTAAGAGCCTCCCGAGTAGTCAAATAGTGTTCTCATGTTGTCACTGAAGGAGTAAAGTGAAATGATCTCTTAGCAGCACGTAAAGCCCTTTCTAAGGTTATGATTCCTCTATGAAGGCATTTATTCCTGGCACACATAAAGGAAATGATGTCACCCCGAAGTACAGTTTTGGAAGCATCCCAAAACAAAATAGGGTCGTCTCGATGTTGTGCATTATTAGTTAGATAGTCATCCCATTGGGTCTGCAGAAAAGTTCGAAATTTTACATCCTTCTCCAGATAGAATGGAAATCACCAAGAAGAAGAAGAAGAACGGACATAGGCATCATCTAAGTGAACATCCACCCATATCAGTGAGTGATCCGATATATTCAGAGGACCAATCTCCGCCAACATAGAGGAAAACAGTTCAGGAGTCACAAAAATATAGTCGATCCGAGACCAGGTATTATGAGCTCAGGAGAGGCGAGTATAATCTCGAACCTCAGGATGTAAAAGACGCCAGGGGTCTATCACAGAAAGGGCATCACAAAAATCAAAAGTAGACGGCCCTTCGCCCCCAAAAAAGCCAACAAGATGCCAGACTTATCAGAAGCGGGGTCCAGAACCAAGCTGAAGTCGTCCACTAGGATAAGCGGGTCCCCCGAATAACGGGAGCAAAGTTGAGTCAACTTCTGCAAAAAAGAGGATTCGGATGAATTTGGGCCATAGACAACCAACAGCAAATAGCGCTGATCCCCAACTTCAAGCGTAAGAGAAGATATCTGCTATCTGAAGACTTATCGAGGACCTGAACGTCAAGCGGCGAAGACTTATGGACCAACACTGCAATACCACTGTGACGCCCGGCAAAGAAGCAAAATAAATCTCACCCACCCACGAGCAGCGCAACTTGAGATGCTCTGCATCCGTTAAGCGTGTCTCTTGTAAACAGGCAATATCCAATCGGTAGTACTGCAGAGCAGCCAAAATTTTAGAACGCTTAACCGGCGAAGTGATTCCTCCGACATTCCAAGAAGTAAGCCGAAAGGGAGTACTCATATCAGCTAGCTGGGTAAAGAGTGGAAAACCTTAATGCAGAAAAGGACAAAAATATTGTGAAGACCCCAGGAGCCCAGCCTCCCCTAGGGTAACAAAAACCTGGTAAGAAACGCAACAGAAAAAAAAAAAAAAAGGTATAAGTTCCAAGAGCTTAATAAACCCAGCATATGAACTGAAGGAGGACTGTCCACCCCCCTCCCAATCTTCCTAACCCAAATACCCAACATCCACCCACACAAAACAACCCCCTCCAACCCCACCTATGAAGCTCATTCCGCCCCACTTAAGCAGACCAGAACGAAGGAGTCTCGCTATGATGTGAGCGAGGCTCCCCCTCCCCCACCCAGCCCCAGGTCAAGACAAAGCTAATCAAGAACAAGCCCCAAAGTATTCCAGCAAACACAACCAACACCCTACACACACACCTACCATCTCAGCAGAACAAGGGTACACCAAAAGAAAGAGCCCAAAGGCCACCCCATAAAGACAACAAAGAGCAGCCTGACGGGTCCCAGAAAAAGGTAGAAGCCCCAGAAATGTTAGCGAGCAAACCAGTACACTAGAGATACCAAGCCACACCACAAACCAAAGCCCACCAAAAACACTGAAGAGAAGTATGGGTAATAATGAATCCAGAGGCAGCCCCCCAGAAACCACCAAGCAGCAGACAATGCGCCTAAGGTAATACACCCTCCTGCTCCTACATTCTCACACTCAAAGAGCAATACCCCATGCAGTCAGAACCTCAGAAACGCATAACCCCAGACACGCAAGAATCCACACAAACATACCAATATCAGCCATCCGCAAGGGCCTGTTAATCACAGAAGGTACAGCCCTAGAGGGCAAAGAATTCGATAAAGCCCACACATGGCCGATAACCCAAAAAAGTATACACAAAAAGTCCAGGACAATGCGGCCTGAAAGATACAAAGTTCTCCACCAGGATGTACCAGGTTCAGGAGGCAAGGCGTCCAAGTAGGCCTGAGCTGCTTCCATGGTGTCATAGATCTTCTACCCGGTGTCACAGATCTTCAAGTGCCAGGCAAAGCAGTATGAAGCGATGTTTGCAATCATACAATGCCGAGCACACCCTGGAAAAATGCCGACATTGCTCTTGCAATGCGAGAGTAGTCCTGGAAAAGCAGATAGGGTCTCCTTCGAAGCACAAATTGTCCTTCTTTAATTTGTATTGCTGCACTAATTCCGCCTTGTAGATATAATTATGGACTTTGAAGATGGCCACTCGGATGCGCGTGCCATTCTCCACTCTCCTGCCCAGGCGATGTGTTCGTTCTAGTTGCAGGGGCCCCATGCCGGCCAGAAGTTGAAGTTCAGCCTGGAGTCAGGTCTCTAGGGTGGAGAGAAGGCGAGAGTCAGACTGTCTCCGACAAGCCCACCAATCTAAGATTATCCCTCTGAGAGCGATTCTCCAGGTCATCAATTTTCTCCATTTGACATTGCAATTGCTCCTGGAGGGTGAGCAGATCCACAGCGGATGAGGTATGGGCATCCTCAACCAGCGCCAGCTGATGCTGAAAGCGCCTCAATATGCTCCTCAGAAAGGTGATGCGCGGGGCCTGTGTCCATCGCCACCATCTTAGAGTCCGATTTTCCTTTGTCCTTTCTCGTGGCCCTCCCACTTATATCTGGGCTTAAATGGTGGACAAACTTGCCCATACACCTCTCCAACTACTTGTGCGGTGAGAGATGTACTAATTGAGGCTAAATGGAAAGGATCCGGGACCCTGGAGCTCGAGCAAGGTACATCCTGTTCCACTCAGCACATCACGTGACCCCCGAGAAAGTATATTATAAGTTGAACGCATCTTTGAACAGAAAAGTCTTTAAGTTCGATTTAAATCTGTTGAGAGCGGTTTCTTCCCGGTGATGGATAGGAATTGAATTCCATAATTGAAGGGCTGTGATTGAAAATATTGATGAACGTGTAGTATCGTATATTATCTGTTGGAGTGATGGTATTACTAGATGTTGATTTTGTGATTGAAGTATTCTGCAAGGTGTGTAGGGATAAGCAGTCTATTAATGAATTCTGGTTGGTGAGAGATCTTGGTCTTAAAGACCAGTAATAAGATTTTGTAGGTTATTTGTAAGAGATTGGTAGCCAATTATACTTTATCAGTAATGGTGTTACATGGTTGTATTTTTTTGATTTTTTTAAGTTTTATTGCTGAGTATTGGATTTCCCCAAGCCATCTCAATAATAGCCTATGGACTTCTCTTTTAGGAAATTATCCAAACTTATTTTAAACCCTGACAAGCTAACTGATTTATCACATTCTCCAGCAATGTATTCCAGAGTTTAATTACACGTTAAGTAAAGAAATATTTTCTTTGGTTTGTTTTAAATCTACTACTTAATAGCTTCATTGCATATCCCCTAGTCCTACTATTTTTGGAGTGAACAAGCAATTCACATCTACCCTTTCCACTCCACTCAGTATTTTATAGACCTCTATAATATCACCCCTGAGCCGTCTCTTCTCCAAGCTGAAGAGCCCTAGCTGCTTTAGCTTTTCCTTATAGGGAAGTCGTGCCATCCCTTTTATCATTTTTGTCTCCCTTCTCTGTAACTTTTCTAATTCTTTTTTGAGATAGGGTGACCAAAACTGCACATAGTATTCGAGGTGCGGCCATACCATAGAGCGATACATTTTCATCTTTGTTTTCCATTCCTTTCCTGATAATTCCTAACATTCTATTTGCTTTCTTAGCAGTCGCCACACATTGAGCTGAAGATGACCCTAACTGCAGTGCCGACATCAAGAGTTTGTATGCTTGTGATTCCGTGATCACTCAAAGAACAGACAGTGAAGATATTTTCCAGTAGGGGGTCCGAGTTATGCCAGTTGACACTGAACCTGTTAGGAGCTTAGTCATAGCATTGGCCACCCGCAATGGCCCTTCCAGCATCTCCCAAAGGTCTGTAAGGAGCTTCGTGATGTCTGAATGTGATGGAAAACAGGAAGACCGAGGCTTAGTGCTACTCATTAAGTGAGCATTGCATAGCTGAGGCCTGAGGAGTCTTCAGCTTTAACTCCTGGAGGGATTCCGAGATCATCCCCATCAGCACTGATGGTTTAAAACAGTGGGTCGTGCAGTCTTGTGGCTGCAGTATCATTACCCACTGTATAAGTTCCTGCCAGGAAAAGCAAATGCATAAATATGGAATCTTGATCATCTGAGTCATCTGCAGGTGGACTCTTCCCATAACATAACATTGTGCTTATTAACCGCGTAACCAGAAGTTCAACACGGTTTACAAAAAGTTATAAAAGTAAACATGTTACATAGAATAAGATAATTCATTAAGCAGTCAAATATTTAGAAAAAAGATGGGTCTTCAATTGTTTTCTGAAGTGTCCATAAGAATGGGTAGTAAGCAACAATATTTGGAATTCGTTGTCATGAAGAACTGCCTGATGTGCCAAAGTATGATCGAGAAATTTCTTACTCCTACAGCCCTGGACAATGGAAAATTAAACAAGGATGAGTTCTTCTACTGTGTCTGTATGATGCTAAAGCGAATCTATTGACTAAGTAAGAAGGGGCTGTACCATAAATAGCCTTATAACAGAAACAGCCCAATTTAAACAACACCCAGGCTTCCACTGGCAGCCAATGCAATTCACAGTAAAAGGGTGTAACATGATCAAATTTCTTCAGGCCATAAATCATTCTGATCGCTGTATTCTGTATTATTGTAAGTCTTGCCAATTCTTTCTTGGTGACTGTCAAGTAGATAATATTACAGTAATCAAGAAGATTCAATAGTAACGATTGAACCAAACTGCGCATGGCACTTTTGCGGGGGACTTACACTCTTTGGGGGGGGGGGGGGAGGGAGCGCTAGCAGGGCTGCAATACCAGATGGATTCAAGGGTTCCTTTTAATCAGATATGATATTTCAGGCCTATTTATATATCCAGGGGGGAATCCCTGACCCCGAGGCACAGAGGGCCCTTGTAGTCTCTGTTTTGCACTTTTGGGATTTCACTGCCGAATCGTGGCTGCGCTTTGCCCAGGGATGCACTTGTGTTGCTCTCCAGCTCAAATTTTGATTTTTGACTTTTTCTTCGGGTGGACTGAATCCCAGAATCTCCCAAGAAAATGGGGGACAGAGGGGATTAAAGTAGTGACTCCCCACCCCACCCCAACACACATGCTGCATTGCACGTGGAACACGGATGCTCTCAGACGGCCATCCATCACAAATAGGGCATTAATCCAAAGTATCCTGATCTCAAGAGACCATTCCACCAGTTTTTAAGCAAGAACGAGGTGTTTTGAGCTAGATAAAAGCTTTTAAATTCAAAACAGGACATCCAAGATGTCCACCACAACAGCAATTTTAGTGCAAAAAATGGTCCAGGGAAGCTACACAGAAACATTTAAAAATAGCGATTTTGGGATTTTTGAGGAGGGAGAACCTAGAACTAACTCTGGAAATCCCCCAAAATGGATTTCAAAGACCCCCCCCCCACCTCAGATCAATCCACCTACTACACGTTTGCCATGCTGTGTGCTGAGAGCTGAAGAATGAAAGCTGTAACAGCTTACAGGGAGATCGTCTGCCTCTACAAGCCTGGAATCCGTTCTGCTCATTTCGTCTCACATTCTCTGCCTCTTTATCATATTAGGAGGTCTAAAATCTGTCTGGTTGGGAGACATCAACATAACAGTGCAGGTTGAATCTAAGTACTCATTTTTTTTTTTTTTTAAAGGCACACATTTCTACTAGCACATCAATTCATAGGAATGCATGCATACAAACAGTTTACATGTAATCTAATTTTTAGGCATCCAAAAGAACTGAATGTGTACTCATATATACCTTCCCCCCCCTCACTTACTCCTAAATCAGACACAAAAACACAGATCATGATTCCTCCAGAAAAGGGTATCCAGCAAACACAATGATTTTTATCATCTTTGAAAAGTTTCCAGCTAGGTAGGAGGATTTGTTTGTTTTTAAATCTAAACCAGCCATATAAGTCAAGCCTGAAAAGTAGACACACTATATATTACAGCTATCTTGTTGTGTTCCTTACTATTCGAGTATAATACTGCTAAGTAAAGAGTGCTTAAATTCAACCTGCACTATTATGTTGATGTCTCCCAACCAGACAGATTTTAGACCTCCTAATATGATAAAGAGGCTGAGAATGTAATTCTTAGGCATACCTAAGCTGCCTTTTTGTCAACTTGCATTGAGCTGTAACAGATATATATGGTATAATCAGTAATGTAATGAGTCACAATATTCACACTGCCAAGCAAAGCTCAAATGCTTCATTTCATATGCACACAACAAATGCCAGGACAGAGAGTTCCAAAATAGCAACATGAGCAGCCTTTACAACAGGGATCTCAAAGTCCCTCCTTGAGGGCCGCAATCCAGTCGGGTTTTCAGGATTTCCCCAATGAATATGCATTGAGAGCAGCGCATGCACATAGATCTCATGCATATTCATTGGGGAAATCCTGAAAACCCGACCGGATTGCGGCCCCCTGCTTTACAATATAGCCCTGAAGCACCTTAACCCTTTCAGGACCATAAGGATCGTAGGCCAATTTTTGTGGTTTTGACGACATTTTTATGGTAAAAAGGGCTTGCAGATGCCAAAAAATTGATTTTTTTTTGTGAAATATCATTATTTTTATTTAAAAAAAATCACACTTCTGGCTTATGAACAGTGTGGCAAGTGAATCTTCTCGTCAATCTAGCAACGACGCTAATGAATGAATGTCGGAACCAGTTTGTTTACATAAAGGCAGTATCATATGGAATCCGTACATATCAAATTTAGAACTGTAGACTATCCCAATCAAAATTTATAGGATTTTAAAGTTATGGGACAAATATGTCCCTTGGTCCTGAAAGGGTTAAAGAAGAATTTGTTTTGGTAACTCCTTTCTGTGGCATTATGGTCTCCTTTTACTAAGCTGCGCTAGTGGTTTGAGCACACGCTGCATTGCCGTGCGTGCTAGACGCTAATGCCAGCATTCAGCTGGCGTTAGTTCTTGGTGCGTAGCGCGGGGTTAGTGCGCGCTAAAAACGCTAGCGCCATCTTACTAAAAGGAACCCTATATCTTAGAATTATTTTTGATTTCTAACATTTATATGCGACTCTGGAGAAATAACTGCTTAATACAAGCTGCAGTAGCACTACCTTAACAGGAATCTCATATTATCCTTATGCAAGCAGACATTTTAAAACAGGTTATCAAAAGTGATGTAGGTTATCTGTGAAACAATCAAAAGTGATGTGTGTTGCACACAAGAGTTAGAGCAGGGGTGTCAAAGCTTTTGGCTACCCTGGGCCGCATTGGCCGGAAAAAAATGTTTCTGGGGCCGCACAAATGTGCAAACGTTGCAGCAAGACAGAGGAGGGAGCCGGCAAGACAGTAAACACCCTGGGCAGCAAAGGAAAACACTGCATCACCCTCAACCGGGGCCACACAAAATACTTCATGGGGCCGTAGGTTGGACACCCCTGAGTTAGAGAAAAGGATTGTTTTCATTTGCTTTTGCATTACAGTACTCTGCAAAACTTGTCTTTTTTTTCTCTCTTTTGTCTAGTTATCTGGTTCTCTATCAGAATTTATAAGGAGGGTAAGCTTTTCTAAAGTGTCTATTAGAAAATTGCATTTTAACCCCCCCCCCTCCAATCCTCCCTAATAATGTAGCATGCTTTGGTGGGGTCATGAGATGGGGATTTTATACTGAAATCCTCATGAATATTCCTTGCTAGATTTTTAAAAATTGGTGCGGCGTTTTCTGTTTTGAAAATAAGACTTCATGTCTGTACCTGCCAAGCTCCCTCCAGTTCAGATTTGCTCTGTTATTTACTATATTATAAGTTATTTGTATTTTTTTCTATAACTCAGCAATTTCCTCTTGGTCCTTTGTACTTCCAACTCAATCAGGAGGGCTGAAATACAGCATCAACAGCATTCAGGTACAACAACCTACAGATTTTACCCCAATTATTATTCTCCACCTTATCCCCCAGCATACCTAGTCTACCACTAGGGTTATTGCTGCATGGTCATAGACTTGGACTGATTTGACAGATGATATGGCACTAAGCCAGCAGACGTTCTAAATCTTGGCCATAATTATTTATTTTTAGTATTTATATACCACTTATAGCCTAAGTGGTTTACATTCAGGTATTCAAGCATTTTCCCTATCTGTCCCCAGTGGGCTCACACTCTATCTGATATACCTGGGGCAATGGGGGTTTGGGTGACTTGTCCAGGGTCAGAAGGAGTAGCATGGGTTTTGAACCCACAACCTAAGAGGGTGCTGAGGCTGTAGCTCTAACCACTGTGCCACACACTGGTGTCATTATAGTGATAGTTCAGGGCTTCTTCTGAACCCAAGTATCCTCACTGCTTAAGTGTGGCAACCCACACCTATCCCCAGACTTTCTGATCCAAGGAGTACGTTTACAATTTATAAATACTTAAGAACAGAAGCCCTGATTATGGTCCAAAAGAAGTTAGACTTCTAGACTGAATCAGGGACTTTCCACATCAGGTTGCCTGTTTTATTATTATTGTCATAAGCGTCGGAATGGGGGGGGGCACAGAGGCCATGGCCTCCCCCAAAATTGGCAATGCCCCACCCCCTGTCAGGCTCTTCACCTGCGGGATCAGCTTTCTTCTGCCGCATAGCAGCAACAAACACTGCCCCCTTCCCTCCCAACCCCTGTCAGGCTCTTCACCTAAGATCAACTTTCTTCTGCCGCAAAGCGGCAACCAGCACTGCCCCAGGCCCCTTTCCTCCCAACCCCCGTCAGGCTCTTCACCCGCAGGAATGGCTTTCTTCTGTCGCTCAGCGGCAACAAGCAGGAGCATGCTTTGGCGCGCCTGTTCGGCGCTGAGCTGCTTGTTGACTGGCTCCTGTGAATTCTCGCGATTCGCACACCCCTGCTCGTTGTCGCTGAGTGACAGAAGAAAGCCGTTCCCACGGGTGAAGAGCCTGACAGAGGTTGGGAGGGAAGGGGCCTAGGGCAGTGCTCATTGCCGCCATGAGGCAGAAGAAAGCCAATCCTGTGGGTGAAGAGCCTGCAGGGAGAGAGGTAAGGGGGCTGGGTGCACAGCCTGACAGGGAATGAAGGGGGCTGGGTGCACAACCTAAGAGAGGGAGTTGGGAAGGCAGGGAGGACAGATGTTCAGGGGGTTGGGAAGATAGATGTTCAGGGGGTTGGGAAGACAGATGTAGCACATACTGAAAGAGAGTTGGGAAGGACAAATGCTGGGGAGGGGGTAGGAAAGGAGGGAAAGAGAGGGAGGCTAGGTGCAGTGCCTGACAGAGGGGGAAGGGAATGGTGCAGAGCCTGACAGGGAGAGGCTGGGTGCAGGGGGTAGGGAGTTGGAAGTTGGGAAGGCAGGGAGGACAGATGCTCATGAAGACAGATACTGCACATACTGGGAGAGGGGTTGGAAAATACAAATGCAGGGGCTGGGGAAGGTAGGAAAGATACTGCACAGGTGGAGTAGTGGGAAGGGAGAGAAAGAAATTCTGCCAGCGAAGAAGGGAAAAGGAATGAAGAATTGTTGGACATAGGTGTGTGGCGTGAGAGGGAAAGAGAGATGATGTATATGGGGAAAGGAAGAAAAAGGGAGAATTGTTGGACATGATAGTGGTGGAGAGGAGAGAGGACCCAAAGAAGGGAGATGTCGGACCACTGTAATGGGAAGGAGGAAAAGAGAAAGATGCCAGACCACAGAAAAGAGAGGAGAGAGATGTTAGACCTCGAGAAGAGGGAAGGAGAGAGAGATTCCAGGCTATGGGAAGGAGAGGAGAAAGATGCCAGACCATATGAGGGGGGAAGGGGATGACAAGAGATGTCTGACCTTGGGTGAGGGATGAGATGGTGCAAAGGGATGGAGGGGAAGGGGAGACAGAGGGAGGAGATGGTGCACAGTAATGGGTGCAGCAGGGAAGAGATAAGAAGAAATGCTTATTATGGATAGATGGGAGTAGGGGAGAAGAAAGAGGAAGGAGATGGTACACATTTATAGATGGGAAGGGAAGGCATGGAAAAGTAGATTTTGAGAAGAAAGCAGAAAAATGGAAGAAAGTTGAATGTTAAAAATTAATGCTAAAGATGGATGTATGGCAGAAAGTGAAGGAGAGAAAAACAGCAAATGGATAAGGTGGCCCTGGCTATACAGTTAAGAGCACAGACAAAAGGAAGTGCAGCCAGAGACTGGGAAAGGTAGTATAAAAAACCTAAATCACCAGACAACAAAAAGATAGGGGAAATGATTTTATTTCAATTTAGTGATTGAATTGTGCCAATTTTGGGAATTTACATCCGCTGTCTATATTTTGCACTGTTCAGGAAGAAATGCATTTACATTTCTTTGGGGTTGTATTGCATGCAGAGTCTTGAATCTTAGGGTTTCATTTATATATATATTAGTACTTTTAGTTTGTGGTCCTGTATTTGCATAGGGGTTATTTGTGTTCTGGTAGGAATGAATGTTGAGAAGTATACGTACAGTGTGTTTTGTGTAGTTTAATTTTGTGGTTAACCAGTATGTATTGTTAGAAGAGTTCTTTTTTCTTATGTTAATAAGATTATATTGTGTGTGTATATGAAAAATGAAAGGAAAAAATGGTATTACAATTAGTACTATTATGGGGGTGGGGTCTGCGGCGAAGCTTGTGGGCCCCCCCAACAAAAAGGCATTCCGCTGCCTAGGATTATTGTTACATTAATGATTAATCCATCATTTTAGCTATATATGTTGAAAAAATCTGGCTGCTTGGCACATTCATAATACATGCATCAGGACTGTAATATCAATAAAGCCTACAAATACCACAATAAAGTTTTATGGCATGCATTATTTATTTAATAAACTGAAGGTACATATACATAAAGATTAAAAAACAATCCCATGCACTACAGGAAACAAAAAATTTAAAAAATGCTGTCTGAAGAGACTCGTACAACACCTCCCTAAAAGGATATGAAAATAAAATTCTACATCACATAGTACACTTTAAATAGAAATGGATTTTAACTCTAACCAATCTAGCTCAGTGGTTCTCAACCCTGTCCTGGGGACCCCACAGCCAATCGGGTTTTCAAGACATCCCTAATGAATATGCATGAGAGATTTGCATATAATGGAAGTGACAGGTATGCAAATCTCTCTCATGCATATTCATTAGGGATGTCTTGAAAACCCAACTGGCTGGGGGTCCCCAGGACAGGGTTGAGAACCACTGTTAGCTGGTCCCAATTTAGAGTCATTATTGCAGGGGTGTAAAAGTCCCTCCTTGAGGGCCACAATCCAGTCAGGTTTTAAGGATTTTCCCAATGAATATGCATGAGATCTATTAGCATTCAATGAAAGCAGTGCATGCAAATAGATCTCATGCATATTCATTGTGGAAATCCTGAAAAACCGACTGGATCGCGGCCCTCGAGGAGGGACTTTGACACCCCTGCATTATAGTAAAGCCAAAAGAAAACGAACCTTAGGTTACTTTTTTAAATCTCATCAGTCATTTAGCGTGAGGGCATATTACAGAATTACTGTAAACTACGATAGCTGCCCAAAGCTCATTCAAGATATAGTTTAATAAATGCTGATCGACAAGAAAGGACAGTCAATCAAGTGGAACAATGAAAACCTAACATTCCAAAGCCAAGAAAAGCATCATCTACAATAAAACAAGAACTTCCAACCTCTCTCTTCGGCTATCATTAGGGCAAACATGCACTGCAGGGGTTTTCCCTAGTATGGCCAGCCCTTTACGTGTGAACAGTAAGGATCATGCCAGCTTCTTATTCAAGCCCCCCTCCCCCCAAGTACCTTACAGCACTTTGACGGAAGGAATGGAGAACCAGGGATAGGAAATACAAATACCTTTCTAACCAGGGGCGGGAGGAAAAAAAACAAAACAAAACCTTACCAGCGACTTGAACACATTCAACAGAGAATATTAAGCAGCTTACGATAACAGGGAAGGGGACAGAAAGCGGCTAAATCAACGCCGCTATCTCCCCAATGCAGAAAGAAAATAAATACATTGAGAAGGCAGAACAGCGCCGGCCCACATCACACTCACCTTCATCGTCCAGCTCCAGCTTCTCCAGCATGCCTTCAATGGAGCCCTGCAAAGATAACAGAAACACCAGTGAGCATCCAGAGACGCTACTGCGGCGGCCGGACAGGCGCAGGCTCCGTCTTACACACACACACAGAGTCACCTCCCTCCGACCGAATCTGCACTTCCCACTATAAGCCGCCGACCGATTGGCTGGAAGAAGAAGCTCGTTCACCAATCAACCGCCGAGGGTGCGTCTACCGACTCCGCCCACCTCTTACGTCTTCAAAGGACGGCCGAAAAAGAGGTGGCGGCGTATGCCGGCTGACTATTTTTTTCCCCCCCCCTCTCCCTTTTCCACGCTACACGTTCGTAGCTGACAGCTGAGCAGCGTCGGACTCGGAAGAGCGCGAGGGGCTCCGAGAGCCCGCTGAAAAGGACGTAAAAGTTGCGTATACTCGAACGTCAGATTGACTCACGCGCTAGAAAGGACCCAGCGGGCACGCGCCTGGCACTTTATTTCGGGTACTGGGGCTGCCACAACGTGACTTTAGTTAATTAGGGTCATGGGAAGATGGTAGGCAAGTTAGCACTGGGTTGTTGGTGCTGGAAGCATATCATTGGAAAAGAGACAGTAGTATTTATTTGCCTAAGAATCGAATGAAAAGCACTTAGGCTTATGATTTGGTTAGCTGAATGGAGTTAAGGACTAAGCCAAGGGTACACTGGAGCTAATGGACAGAAGCACATGGTTAACAAGCGGTCTTCTGTTTAGCACTGAAATAAGCACAAGTGGTAGACAGCATATTAAAATCTATAGTAACGAGACTATTTTAAAGCCAGTATAACAGGAGAAATGTACTACCAGACCTAAGGGGGTGTAGAAAGGTATAGAGCGGCCCCTGGCCCAGATATAGCTTTTTAGATCTGCCCCAGCAAATGTCCCTGATAGTTCAGTAGCTCACTCCCCAAATTAAAAATTCACTGGTGTTTAGCAACACCCCACCAGTGTCCCTCCTGCATATCTTCAATGCTCGTTTACTGCTGCCTCTGTGTTGCCATCTTAAAAAATAATGGCAGCATCTTGCATCCTGCTGTAGAATGAACTTAGCAGGATCGATCTACCAAATAAATAGTGTTTGCCCATGGTCTGCTCAAGGTACTTTAGTGTCCCTATCTGGGTCAGTCTGTCACAGAGGTTATGGGGTTATACCATGAAAATGGCTCCCACACCAGAAGGTACCTGTTGTCTGACCACTTTATTTTTCCAGTTGGGCTGGTCCTAGTTTCTTTTTACCACTTTCTCTTATTGATTTTTTTCCCTAAGTACTGTACTAAGATCTATTTCTATTTTCAGTTTCAGCTAATCCCTGTCTTGGCTTTTTTTTCTTCCCTACATCTATCTCTGACTGACACTTTTTTCCCTTTTTTATGTCTCATCTGCCTATAGCTAGATTTCATTCTTCTTTATACCTCTTCCAATCTTCGTTTCTTCACCTTTCACATAGTTACCAGCTTCTTACTTCCCTGGTCTTCCTATGCTCTACCTTTCTCTCATTCCTATCCCTTCATCTTTTACCCACTTTCTAGTTCCCAGCAGTAGCTTAGCCAGTAAATTAATTTTGAGTGGGCATTAAGGTTCTGATTCTATAAAGTCTGCCTAAAGTTAGTCACTGATATAGGTACCAATTCTATTAAACTTAGGTGACCATTATAGAATCACGCTTAGGGTCACTTAAGGGTGCTTCAGCTATGCTCAGCATCTTAATATTTAGGCATCCCTGATTTATGCCAGGGTTTTTCTTAGCCTCAATTAAGGTGCTGCTATCAGAGCCTAACAGAACATGATTCACAAAGAGGTGCCTAACTTGAAATTCTGTAGCAAAGACATAGGATTCTGTACCATAGCTGTTGTTTCCCATTAGTCATGAATCTGCAGAAAGGGTGTCAAACTCTGAACTCCTCCCCTTCTACAGTGGAGAACAGCTCTCTCTTCAGTTTTTTCCTTCTGAAAGCGAACTCAGGTGTGTTCTAATCTGCTCCGCTTTCTTTTTCTTATTTTTGCCATTGATTCTCTATTTTTTTATATGGCTTCGATGCTCGGAGGTCCCCTTCTTGGGCTTACTCCACCAGGGAAAGGACACAGTCCTGAGTAGGCTCACAGATCAATCTCTTTGAGTACCTGTGGAGCCAGCCTGCTTTGTGTCCCTTCAGGAGCTCAGGGTCCATTCCTCTGAGAGCTTGCTCGCCTGCTGATTTATCAGAAGCTTGAGTGCAGCCTTTGGAGCCCCTGTGTAACAACTCTCTGGGAATCAGGGAGCTGGCTGCCTATTTGCTCCCCTGATACATTGCGTGGATTTTCAGGGGTGAGAGTCTGTGGTCGGGGTGTGCACGACTGGCAGCCAAAAGATCTCCAGTGGTGGACTTGTTCCTGACATGTTCTGAGACAGAAATCATTTTCCTGCTGCAAGCTGACAAGCACCAGAAGTCACAGTGATTACACTCATTTAATTCCCTAGGGGGGGGGGGGGGTTGTCCTGAAAAAGCCAGATTCAAGGGTTTCTGGGTTAGTCAGGTTCCCCTACCTCCAAATTTTTTATTTTTCATTTGAGCTTCCATGGGCCCTTTTTGGTGGCAGCCATCTTGGATTTTCAGAAAAAATTTTTTTTTCCCAAAGTGCATTTTTCTGCCTCAGAACCTCTCGTTTTGCCTAGGAATCATCTGCAATTGATGCCCCAGTCCAGTCTAGCTCTAATTCATGCATTTTTGTTTTATGGATTTACCAGCAGAGAAACAGGCATGCTGCACATTCTGCAGGAAGAAGGGGCAAGAGTTTCAGGCTCAGCCTCTCTTCAGTCCTCCAGGGCATTAAAACCACAAAAAACCCGGTCTGCAGCGAAGAGATCCCATTCAGAGGCCACATGTAGCGAGGGGGCGATATGCAAGCATGTGGTGACGGAGGAGGCCCTACTTCCCCAGTCTGGGGTCGTGCAGGGATCCTTGGTGCCTCCGGTGCAAGGCTTTTCCGATTTTGTCAACCTTGTATGGAAAGCCTATTTAACGGGTCTGGGAAGTGCTATGTTGCCGGTGAGCATGCCAGTTCTGCCTCATGGCGATTCATGTCCCAAGCAGGCATCTCCTCCTCATACCATGCTGGTGCCTAGTGTCAGTGACCTTTTGGAGCAGAACTGGGAAGACTGGAAGTCTTTCTATGCCTTTGTTATCACAAGACTCCACTGTGTCTTTGGATGATTTGACGTTCCTTTTGGCTTCTATTTTGTATGTCATTTCTGACATCCTTATTGCACTGAAGCTGTATCCCCAGTAGCCTTCCACCTCTCAGTGTTCTGTTATGAGTGGCAACTTTTTTCCTGCTCATCTAGATATTATCTCCTTAGTCACTGACCAATGGGAGTCGCTTGAGGGCTCTCTGGTGGCCAAAGATATGTCTAGGCTCTATCCTATAGCTGTCTAGGCTCTATCCTATAGCTCCAGACCTCCAACAAGTTTTCGGAGCTGAAAGTAGATTCTGCAGTAGCGCCAGTGACCAAGTGTATCCCCCTGCCTAGTGAGGGTGAAGTAATGCTGAAGAACACAAAGGACTGTAAGGTGGATGCGGTCCTTAAAAGACAGTTTGAAGCACTAGCTTTAGGTATCAAAGCTGCAGTAGCTGCCTGTCATACCAGATTGCAGACTAGTCCTTCAGAGCTCGGGGACACCAGTCCCCACATGATTATGGAGGGAGTGGATTATGTGGCCAATGCTTTCTATAATATTATTAGAGTCATGAGCTAGGTTTTGGCTCACTCTGTTTCTGCCCGCCGAATGCTCTGGATCAGTGTGTGGCAACTCGGCTTTCAAGGCCACTCTCGGCAGATTACCCTTTATGGAGCAGATGCTTTTTGGTAAAGGTTTAGGTGACCTTATGGCCAGTGTGGCACAAATCCCTCCCGGACAGCTTGGGGTCGTTGCTCTGCTGGGGGCAGCAGAGGCAGTTTTTGTATCTCTAGGAGATCCTGCCAGTTTTCCTCCAGTTACTCTTCCCAGAGACCCTTCCAGGGGTCCAGACAGAGATTTGGCAGTTACAGGCACCAGCAACCCTCAGGTTCTTGCGGCAGGTCAACCAATAAAAAACCACAATGATGCCAGGTTGTCAGCCACTCCCCCCCTCACATTAGTGGATGGGTGCCAGCTTTCAGGAGGGAATGGGAACAGATTTTATCAGACTGTTGAGTTCTAGGCATTCTCTGCTTCCTCCAAATCTGTTCCTCAACTCCCCAGCCAGACAAGGAGGCCCAGGTCCGAGCGACAGTACGATGACTCTTGGACATTCAGGCCATAGAACCAATCCCCGAAGAATCGGGCTAAGGCAGATATTTCATATGCTTCATAGTACCCAAGAAAGGCACAGAAGATTAGAGTTCCCCGCTTTTGCATGAGAAGACGGTCCACTCAGTCATAACGGCAGTGACTCCAGAGGAATTCCTAGCCTCTCTGGATTTAAAAAAGGCATACCTTCACATTCTCATTTTTCCGGATCACAGAAAATATCTAAGATTCCACATCCTCCAGCAACATTTCCAATTTGTAGTGCTCCCTTTCAGTTTGGCCACGGCTCCACACACTTTTACCATAGTGATGGTGGTTGTAGCAGTTCACCTATGCAGGATGGGCATGCAGGTGATTGGCAACCTGGAAGATTGGCTAATCAGAGCCTCCTCATGATTGGAAGGTGAGCACGCTGTACAGCAGGTAGTAGATCTCTTACTGAGACTTGGATGGATAATCAACTTCCGAAAAAGTCAGCTACAGCCAGCTTAGTGTTTAGAATATCTGAGAATCTGCTTCAACACAGCACAGGGCCATGTCATTCTTCCTGAGCCATGCAAACAGCAGCAGGAGTAGAGAACGTCCAGGCCGATTTTCTCAGCAGGCAGACTCTTGATCCGAGGGAGTGGTCTCTGTCCTAGAGGACGTTCACCTTCTTTGTGCAACGCTGGGGAAAACCAGAACTGAACCTCATGGCCATTGCAAAGAATGCAAAGGCAGATCGTTCCTTCATTTGAAGAGTGGAGCTGGGAACCACAGGGCTGGACATTGTCGTTCAGCCCTGGCCCACATAGCTCCTATTCTACATGTTTCCAGTGAGTCTTGGTGGACCGGATCATCTGCAGGATACCGAGCCAACAGGGGCTGGTGATCCTGGTGGCTTCAGACTGGCCCTGTCTGCCTTGGTATGTGGATCTGTTATGCCTCCAAAGAGGCAGATCTCTCAGATTGCCTGTTCATTCCAGCCTCCTCAGCCAGGGTCCAGTTCTATGGAGAATCCAGAGCGCTTTGGTCTTATGGCATAGTTCTTGAGCGCACAGCCCTAAATTATAATGACAATCTCCAAGTAACACAACTGTTTTTAGAGCAAAGACATATGTGGCTTTTGTGAAGAACTGGAAGGCTTTCTAGTTATGGTGCACCAAGGAGCAGGTGGAGCCTGAGAGGGCTCCCATCCTGGTGATTCTAGCATTCCTGCAAGCTGGACCTGAAAAGGGCCTAGCAGTTTCGTGTCTCAAAGTACAGGTAGCCAGCTTTTCGTGCTATAAGGCTCGGAGAGGCATGCAGTCACTGGTCTTACGCAGACATCACTCGGTTTTTGAGGGGGGCACTCAGATTGTGTACTTCACTGTGTAGGCTGTTCCCATATTGGGACCTTAATGTTGTTCTAAAGGGTCTATTTCGAGCTCCATATGAGCCCCTGTCAGACGGTTCATAGACAATTCTTTAGCGCAATTGTCTGTGAGCGCCATTGTCATTGCGCTGAGTTGTCTGCGCATTTTTGTCAGTGCGCGCTTTTGACCTGTCACCCTGTCAGACACGTCATCCCTCTTGGATGTTATGGTTAAGACCGTGTTTTTGGATGCCATAGCCTCAGCGAGACAGATTTCAGAGTTACAGACCCTTTTCTGTAGAAAACTCTTTCTCAGGTTTACGCAGTCTGGTGTTTCTCTGCGGATGGTACCTTCCTTTCTACTGAAGGTAGTTTCTGCCTTTCATGTCAGTCAGGAGATTCGTTTATATGCCTTTCACCCTACAGGTACAGTGAAACAGGACATCATTTTGCAGAGGCTGCATATGAGTAGAGTCCTACTTCATTGCCTAGAGTGGACTAATGATATCTGGCTATTCAACCATCTTTTTGTACAGACCAGTCAATCTTGACGGGCAAGCCAATTTCCAAGGCTTCAGCTGACAGATGGATTAGTATGGCAATTTCATCTTCCTACATTGCCTGCAGTAAACGGCCCCTATCTCAATTGAAGCACATTTGACTAGAAGTGTGGCTGCTTCCTGAGCTGGGTCTTCGCCTGTTTCGCATGATGAAATTTGTAGAGCAGCAACTTGGTGTACTCTCCACAACTTTATGAGGTTCTACAGAGTAGATGTGGTGGCTCAAGAAGATGCTGCTTTTGGGTGCTTGGTACTGTGAACAGGCTCATCAGTCCCTTCCTAGATATCTGGCACATCAGCTATGGTACAGAATCCTATGTCTTTGAAACAGAATAGAAGATTAGGTTCTTACATTGCTAATCTTTCTGTTATAAGACAAAGGATTCAGTATGGCCTGGCCTATGCAGACCTTTGATTCACCTGATTCCTGCCTCAGATATTACTGGTGTCCATCTTGGGACCCCTTCTCCTGTTTCTAAGATTAGCGGGGACAAAACTACAGGAATGTGAGGGCTCCTGTTCCCCTTCTCCTTTGGGGAGTATTATGGCTCCTACTAATTGCACTTAGCAGGTTGGATCCTAGTTACTCATGTGCCTAATTTGTTATTCAGCGTTGTTACTCATAATTGTTGTTAATCATTGTATTTTTCTCATAAGTTACAGAACAGAATATAGTTTGTCACCAGGGAAGTTTCCTGTGTCCCTCCTTCTCTTTTCTTCTGTTTCAGTGTAGTTCGATTGCTTTGGTACTAACTGATGAGGAAGCTATTCTCCACTGCAGAAGGGGAAGAATTCAAGAGTTTTGACCGACAACCTTCTGCAGATTCACAACTGATAGGAAACAACAACTATGGTACAGAATCCTATGTCTTATACTGTAACAGAAGATTTGCAAGGTAAGAACTTAATCTTCTAATATCTGCCAATCTTCTATGATCTGCCCCCTAACCACACCTACTTTCAGTGTAGGTGCTTTGGACTAGGCGCCTACTTTTTATAGAATGAGTTTTTGAGTTAAGTGCCTAACTTTCAATTAATTCCAATTAGAGCTGACTAAGATGTTGAGGGCCAATATAGGCACTGATTAAGCCAATTACTCATTATTTTAGGTGCCGATATTGGCACCTAACTTTAGGCAGACTTTATAGAATCAGGGCCTAAATGTGCTCTCTACCCATGCTCTGCCCCTTTGAGGTGCTGCCCTCCAGAAATTATTAGTACCTGAGCTGGTGGGGATCCCCAGCCACCTAGGCCCATCTATGGCTATGCCACTGTTTTCCAGTTTCCTTCCTCTTCCTTTCATGCCCTTACCACCTCCCCCACCACTGATAATTCCCCCTCACTCGACTTTTTTCTACTGTCGGTCCTTTTTTTAATTTCTTACCCCTCTTTTCAGAACTATATTCCTCCCTTTTACCTTCCCCATTTCTACCCTACTGAGAGTAACTTAGTTAATGGGAAAAGACATAATTATTCCAACAGCTACAACTGCAGTCTTAAAATATTCTGTATGTAATTCTTGTACATTAGGTGAATGAATTTCCTTAGTGCTATCTCTCACCTATATACTTTGTTGTTGCTACTCTTGGCCTAAGCTGAAAGGTTTTTTTCAGTTCATTGCAAATCTGAGTTTAATATCATCAGTCCTGTAGTTTATTTACTGCATAACAGATTGAATGAGAAGTCTGAACACCTGCCTATAATTCCCCAAGTAAGATGCTGGAAACACTTACATATCTGCGCTGGTATGTACAATTTATAGACTTGAAAAATTCTGGATGACTATCTCCTCCACACCTGTGCTTTTAACTTATTCTGAACTTGCCCAACCTGACTATATACTCTGTAATCCATTACACCACCTTTCACTCTCTCATGCACACAAGTTCAGACAACGCTACAGGGGGAGAACAAGCCATTTGAGGGGGGTGGGTTTAGGGGAACTGTGACTCAAGAGTTTTAAAACTTCAAAATATTTTATCTATGATGTTAAGTAACAGTTGAAACTGCTAATGTCCCCAACAAAAGTTTTAATGGTATTACATTTACATTGCAACTAGAACAGTGGTCTCAAACTCAAATCCTTTGCAGGGCCACATTTTGGATTTGTAGGTATTTGGGTGGGCCACAGAAAAAATAGTTAATGTCTTATTAAAGAAATGACAATTTTTTCATGAGGTAAAACTCTTTATAGTTTATAAATCTTTCCTATTGGCTAAGTCTTAATAATAATATTGTAATTTATAGCTAAAGAAACATATGATCAAGAAACTGTTTTATTTTACTTTTGTGATTATGATAAACATACCGAGGGCCTCAAAATAGTACCTGGTGGGCCGCATGTGGCCCCCGGGCCACGAGTTTGAGATCACTGAACTAGAACAAAGAGCAATTATTTGTAGTATGATGCATGTAAACATGCATTAGGAAAGAAGTACATAGCATGATTCTCATACTTAGTTCATTACATTTTTTAAGGGGGAGTATTTAATGTATACAAAAGCTATCTCACTTAAAGCACCTGCCTATCCAGATTGCTACAAATAATTTCCTTAAGTCTAATTTTTATAAAAGCAGATAACGGAGATAAAACACAAATAAGATGAACTGTTCTATGCACACTGCGTGTACCAGAAAAAATTGGCAAAAAGCTTTATGCTCCCTGTTAGAAATCCACACCAGCTCAATGAAAAGAAATATATATAAATAAAATATAAAGGCACCTCAGTACGGGCTCAGTCGACCCTTCGTTTTTATTTTGGCCCCGGGCAAGTGTCCAGAGATGACTAGCACCAGACCTGTGAGGTCTAAATGGACACTGTCCCGTACATTATAACGCTCCTGGTGAATTTTTTTGAAATTAAATGTGGATTCAAAACAGAAGCAAAAAGACTAAGAGGTGTTTTTAAACCCCTAGAAAAAAATTCCAAACAAAAGTGATGATAATAATAAAAAATGTGAAATTCATAACGATGCTGAAAGCAAGCAAGCTAAAGTAAAAATTCAAATTAGCCGAGTCCCATCAAGTTCACATCGTCGCTCTATCTCCACAGGTCTGGTGCTAGGTTTTATATTGTACTGAATGGGAAATGGAAGAGCACAAATTTAGAATCAATAATGCAATCTAGGATTTGTTAAGAAGAAGCTAATGGATTCTACTATAGAAAACTCTATAACAGAGTGAGAGATTTATGATCCATTAATAGAACCAATCTATAATACAAAGTCAGTTCTATAAGTATTCATAGAGAGCACTTAAATAGTTAGCTCACCTTACTATCAAATATAGATAGGTTCAGTCAAGATACACCATTGGAGGTTTTGAAGCATTAATGCAGTGCTTTTGAAATATATTTAAATTATGCATTATGTGTTTTTTGTTTTGGGGTGGGTTTTCTTTGTACTGTATTGAAACTTGTCTGTAAAGTAGTCGATCACTCTCAGACCTTTCTTAAACCATTTCCTGTATCTTTTGTTCCCTCGGGAATATCCAGTATGGTTCAAACTTAGAAACCTTTGCATTTCTGCAGATGATATTGCCTACCTCCTCTAGGTCAGTGGTCCCCAACCCTGCCCTGGAGGACCAACAACCAGTCGGGTTTTTGGGATAGCCCTATTGAAAATGCATGGGGCAGATCTGCATTCCCATCATCTTCATTACATGCAAATCTCTTTCATGCATATTTATTAGGGCTATCCTGAAAACCTGACTGGCTGGTGGTCCTCCAGGAGAGGGTTGGGAACCACTGCTCTAGAGTATCACTCACAAAGTTAAGTGGGACTGGTCCTGGGATAAATCCCTGATATAGTAACATAGTAGAGGACAGCAGATAAAGGCCTGCATGGTCCTTCCAGTTTAGTCACAAGATAAACTCCTAGTATATGATAGCATATGCATACTTGATCTTGAGTTATCCTTGCCATTTTCAGGGCACACACTATAAAGTCTGCCCAGAACTGGCTTAATTTTCAACTACTGGAGTTGCCGCTGAAGCCTGCTCCAGTCCAACCATCTCTATCTAGCCAGGATCAAGACACAGACCATAGAAATCTGCCTTGCACTACCTTACTTCCCAACTATTGCATCTGCCACTTAAACACAGCTACACAATTTAGGAGTAAGCAGCACACATCAAGATCTTCTTATGGCTGCTGGAGCTCAATTACTCAGCCATAGTATTCATTGGTGGCCCCTGTAGTTCTTCTTGCTGGTCTGCAGCTCACTCCCCTCTCCGGGGGTTCAGCATCTTTCTCCCACCCTTAATTCCCCCTCTACCAGTCTACCTTAAAAGTGGTTTTCTGTTTGTCCCTAGCAGTTATGTTATTGCATATATGTTGCTTGCAGTCTGCTCCAAAGCTTTCCCTCTAGCTCATCTTGCCTTCTCTTATATCATCACCTGGTTTCTGTGTAGGCAAGATGGGTCAGAAGGAAAGCCTGAGACCAGTCTGCAAGGGGTCAACAGAAGACCACCTTTAAGGTAGACTGGCACAGAGTAGAGAGTTGCATAGGGATGACTGGAATCTTGCGGGAAACCTCCCCGGGGTCACGAGGATCCCACAGGGATGGAAGCACCTCAAGGGGCTTGAATGTTACCCCAGTAGTGTGCCTCCTTTTCCTACCCTCCAGCTGCACTCGCCCTTCCACAAAGCAGCATGCAGTGCTCTCAGCATGCTGCCCACAGCTGACCCAGAAGACCTTCCCAACGCCGTCAGAGCTGACATCAGAGGGAAGGCTTCTGGGTCAGCCACATTTGTGGACATGAGATCAGTTTTTCCTAAGAATGGAACATTTGGGCTTCGTACCAAATCCTGGATATAAATTTGAATGATTGGAAGAACCTAACCACCCTCAGTTCATATAATCTAGAAACATATAAACATGATGGCAGATAAAGGCCAAATGGCCCATCCAGTCTGCCCATCCATAGTAACCATTATCTCTTCCTCTCTCTAAGAGATCCCACGTGCCTATCCCATGCTTTCTTGAATTCAGACATAGTCTCTGTCTCCACCACCTCCTCTGGGAGTCTGTTCCATGCATCTACCATCCTTTCTGTAAAAAAGTACTGTATTTTTCGCTCCATAAGACATATTTTTTTTCCAAATCTCAGTGCATCTTATATAGCGAAGATACAAAATTTGTACCCCCCCTTAGCACTGTAAAACACCCTCTCACTGCCGCACCACACCTTTTCAAACCCCCCTCCTCTAAGCACCGCTGCTGCACCTTTTCAAACCCTCCCCCCAGCACCGCCGCCATAGTCATTATCGTTGATACCTTTTTTAAACAGCCTGGTGGTCCAGCGGTATCCCTCCCTCGCTAGACAGCTCTCGTACTCAGGTCAGGAGCACGGATGTAAGGAGCAAGTGTTATGCGCTCCCGCTTGGGCCTGCCGCTGCTTTCTGAATGGTGGTGTCATTTCTCACAGGACTTGCGAGAACTGACGCCAGCCATTCGGAATGCAAAGGCGGGACCAAGCGGGAGCGCGTAACGCTTGCTCCTCACATCTGCGCTCCTAATCTGAGTACAAGAGCTGTCTAGCGAGGACGGGAGGGATTTTAAAAGGTACGTGGTATTTTTTTTTTTTTAATGCCCCTGACAGTTGTTGGTTGGTTTTTGCTTTTTTTTCTGTGCTGGGGAACTTTGGGGAATCATGCACACTATCTAGCTTTTTCATTCTTTGTGTGTCTCTTATTTGTGTATTCTATCTGACTTAATTTCTTGGATTTTTTGGCAGTCACACATTGGAGGGTGGGATGGGGGGGGACTTGGATTCTAGGGGTTTGGGCCTGTTCTTTAGTCTGTCTAAAAGGCGGGTTGGTACTTGGGATTGGGTTTTTCTAGATTAATGAAAACTTGTATTAGGCACTATTTGAACCTTGCTGCTGCATACTTTACGTTATCTTAACGTTCACCCTGGAAGAGTATAAGAACCAAGCTATAACACTGTCAGAAAGATTAAGGAAAAGAGGTTATCCACGTGACCACGTTGACCACGTGACACCCTACTACCGGCAGCTACATTGGCTGCCGATGAAGGCATGCGTAAAGTTCAAATTTGCCTGTTTCTGCTTTAAAGCATTACACGGACTTGCCCCCAAATACATTACTGACCTTTTCTCCTTCTCAGCCAACAGACACAAGAGAAGTTCACATTCCAACTTCGTTTCCCCCCCAGTGAGAGGTTGCAAACTGAAAAAACACCATGAATTCCTTCTCTCACACCAAGCAGCATCATGGGGTAAAGACCTAGAACAATTACTTTCGCCCTCTACTTATGAGGTATTTAGGAAATGTCTAAAAACACACCTGTTCCTAAAACATCTTGACAACTGATCCACTTATCTCTTTCCTCTCAATAGCGACCTACTGTCCTTTTGATCACTTTTCTCCTCAACAATGAATTTCCTGTCTAATTACTTCTCTTTCTTCTTCCCCTCTTGAAGTCAGTCAATTTGTACCTTTGCTTAATCTTTTGTAAACCGCATAGAACTTCACGGTATTGCGGTATATAAGCTGTTATTATTATTATATAGATCCATCAGGCAGGCATATTTGAGGGCAAAATATGCCCAGAGAGAATTACTTTTGGGGGAATCCCAGATGACAGATACTAATACAGATGAAGGTCTAATATGCGTTTTACCGTATTCAAGGGTGGTAAAACCGCTGGTGGACCTTATGAGAAGTCACTGGTATATAGTGCAAACACACAAATCTCTTTATGATTTTCCGAGAATAGCATATTCCAGGGGGGGGCGACACTGGGTCAGAAATGTAATTTTCAGAAATATGGTGTTAGACCCAAAGAGGGGAGGGGTTATCATGGTGCTTGCGGGAGATGCCAGTGGTGCGCAAGCACTATTGAAGGGGAGGTATGGCATGTACCAGGAAGAGAGGCTATTTTGAAGTCTAGAGTGAGTACCGATTGTAATACGGAAGACGTCATTTACGCGATAGTATGTCCCTGCAGTTTGATATACATCGGTCGGACCAACAGGAAGGTACAGGTGAGACTTACGGAACACAAGTCAAGGATCACCAATAAGATAATTCAAGCACCTTTAGTGGCCCATTGGCTTACACATAGACATACAATTGATCAATTACGCTGGCATGTTATTGCACAAGTCAGTGGGAGGGATGGTGGGAAAGATCAGATAAGATTGACTGAGAGTGAACAACGATATATTTTTAGCCTAGATATGGTGGAACCAAGAGGTTTGAACAGTGAGATCGAGTGGATGACGCTGATTGGATGAGGGGTTGGACGAATGAGACGCAGGGGGTGTGCACAGTGTTAAGGTTGTTGGGAGCATTTAAACCCGGGATATGAACGCCGCCGCCATCTTTCTCATGTATTGGAACCTGAGTCAGAAGACAGCGGCAACCTCAGTAAGTTTCATTTGAAAAATTGTCGAATTTTCTATAATAAGATAGGTTAACTTTTTGGGAGAGAGGAATGGGGGACATGAATGGTTGTCTACAACTTTCTTCTCTGAACGTTTTTTATTTTCATCTAGGGGGATCCTTGACACAGCTCTTCTGAGCGAAACATGTCGGGTCAAAACTCCCAGGTTTGGCTGAATATGAAGCTAATTTCAAGTTAAGTACTATGCACTTTATATTTATGCTGGATATTTATTCCATATTTACTAAATAATATTATAAATTATATAAAAACCACTTTAACTACAATATTATGGACGGCCAATGATGAGGCACCACGTAATGCTTCCCGCGGTTGCGAGATAAAACAGCTGAGGAGTGGTGGGGCTGAGGCTTCCTTGAGATATAAAATATAATCGATCCAAGACCTAATTGTTTGGGAAATTTCAACAAATAGAGGCTGGATAAAGAAAGCGCTTAATACTCTGCCACTGTTGATTAAAAGAGCAAGCAGTGGCTCCCCCCCCCCCCCCCTCGTGTCTTTCTCAATATCTGACTATGGACTCTTCCTCCAGGAACTTGTCCAAACCTTTCTTAAAACCAGCTACGCTGTCCGCTCTTACCACATCCTTTGGCAACGCTTAACTTAAGAGTATTTCCCTGTAACTTTCCCTGTAACTTCATCAAGTGTCCCCTAGTCTTTGTCATTTTTGACGGAGTAAAAAATCGATCCATTTGTGCCCGTTCTACTCCAATCAGGATTTTGTAGACTTCAATCATATCTCCCCTCAGCCGTCTCTTTTCCAAGCTGAAGAGCCCTAACCATTTTAGTCTTTCCTCATACCCTTTACCATCTTGGTTGCTCTTCTTTGAACCTTTTCTAGCGCCGCTATATCTTTCTTGAGATAAGGAGACCAGAATTGAATGCAATATTCTAAATGAGGTCGCACCATGGAGCGATACAGGGGTTTTATGACATTCTTAGTCTTGTTAACCATCCCTTTTTTAATAATTCCAAGCATCATGTTTGCTTTTTTGGCCGCCGCCACACATTGGGCAGATTGCCTAAGTGGAGACACCCTGTTATAAGAAATGGCCCTTAGCATACACCATGGATAAGATAGGTATATTGGTTGATCTCTTCACAGGGCATACTCTATTGCAGATTGCAGTTTAAACATTTAAATCTGTGTCGATCACCAGATCTTTGCACCCAAAGTACTTCAAGATAATTATCCTTATTTTTCTTAGATAAAGGTTAGCCCAGCACTACTACCCTTTGCTGTTGTCATTCAAAACAAATCTATCAGCAGCAGATAAGTTTAATTTACTGAAATTTATCATTATCCCAGGACAAGCAGGCAGCATATTCTTAACGTATGGGTGACGTCACCGACGGAGCCCCGGTACGGACCTTTTTAACTAGAAAGTTCTAGTTGGCCGCACCGCGCATGCGTGAGTGCCTTCCCGCCCGACGGAGGAGTGCGTGGTCCCCAGTTTCTTCGTTTCCGTGGAGCAAAGAAGATGCGTGTGCTTTCAACGGCTGTTGAAAACTCTCTTTTTGCCTTCCTGCTCGCGCTTTTTTTTTTATCTTTTTTGGTCATTTTCCCTTTCGGGTTCTTTTTTCTACTTTAAAAAAAAAAAAAAAAATTTTCTCTAATTTTTCTTTGTTTCTTTAACCGGCCCCGGCGGGGCCTGTTGTAATCATACAGACCTCCGGGTTTGATTTTGCGGAGGCCGTGTTTCCCTTCATGCCCCCCCAACCGGGCTTCAAGAAGTGCCAGCGGTGTGCACGCCCGATCTCTCTAACGGACCCACACAATTGGTGCCTGCAGTGTCTGGGTCCAGAGCATCGGGCTGACACTTGCACCCGCTGTGCTACTCTTAAGAAACGCACACTTAAAAACCGGCAAATCCAGCAGAATCTCCTCTTCGGCACCAGTTCTGCCATGGATCCGGCCCCGACGTTGACGGCGCCACCTAAATCGGCACCGACCACATCGACACCGCCTGACCCTTCTTCGGGGTCGATAGCGCCAGGTAAGCCGGCTAAGAAGCCTTCCACTTCCCTTGAGCGCCCTCCAGCCACAGCGGCGACACCGGTCCTTCCGGTGTCCCGCAGATCCCGTAAACGCTCCGCTCCGATCTCGGTGAGTGCCTCGTCATCGGCCTCCTCATCGCCGGAGCGTCGAGCAGCACCTGTGGTACCGAAGAAAACTAAAACGGTACCGTGCCCCCATTGGAGGACCGCATCTCGGCCATCCTCCAGGACAAATTACAGGAGCAGCTACAGCAGCAACTCCAACACCTTCTACCGACCCTGCTGGCACCGCTCCTTCCGGTGCCGGATCGGCCCGAGCCTCGCACCATCCCACCGGTGTCCACCCCCTCGGTACCGCTGAACACCTCCATGCCGGTCTTATCTGCCCAGCCTGAGCTCCAGACTTGCACTGCGGAGGACCCCTCCCGGTCCCGGGATCGACTCCGGTCTTCCCGGGACCGCATTCGGCACCATTCCTCCCAGGACAGGGATCGACACCGGTCTTCATCTCCCGGTACCGTATCCATGCGCTCTGGCAAATCTCTTTCCAAAACCCGCCATACTGAGCCTGCCGTCAGAGACCCGGACTTATGGGAACAATCCCCACTCGGTACCGAGGAGGATGCCTCTTCCACAGATGAGGAACCCTCTATGGCTGATACCACATCCAAGCCTGAGCAATCCTCTTTTACGAAATTCCTTCGGGAGATGTCAGCGGCTCTTTCAATCCCATTAGAGTCCGACTCTAAAAAGTCCCAGGCTTTTTTAGATGCCTTGGACTTCGACCAACCTCCCAAGAAATTTCTTAAACTGCCCGTACATGATATCTTACGGGAAACATTTTATAAAAACTTGGAAAACCCCCTTACTGTCCCGGGTGCCCCCAGAAAACTGGACAGTTTATACATTTTGGTTTTTGACTTCAGCCTCCTTGCCAGTGTCTTGTTTCTCTAGAATAATTTTCTGTGATCAGTTTAGTAACTTTCATTGTTTGTGAGGCAAGGAGTGGACTATATATGCAAAGGAGGAAATAATAGCATTGCTCGCTTCATGCTTGCCCCTTTGAAGAATTCTGTTGGCATGTGTCTTTGACAGGATGATATGATCCTAATAGCTCATAGCAGCTTCTATTTTCGGATCCATCTCTTCTAGGGATGTTATTGCAGCTTCAGCTTTTCTTTTAAGCTCATATAAATTTGACGATCTCAGTTTAGTTTGAGTTCCTCATATAGTGCTTTTCCTAGAGAACACAGCAAAGTGGTTCACAGTGAAAAATAGAGATAAGTAAATCCAAATAAATAAATAAAACTTCACAACATTAGACAATAACACTGATAAAACATGGAGGTTGTCAACACACTATTAGAAATGGGAGTCCAAAATTATAATTACCTGTGTAAATAATAACTTTTTAAATTCATGCCACAAGTATACATATAGAGGGGCATAATTGAAAGAAACGTCTAAGTGATTTGGATGTAGGGCGTTAGTTGCCCAAATTTATTTATTTATTTCTATCCTGTCCTCCCAGTAGCTCAGAATGGGTTACAAGCCAACATTCACAGTGGAATACATTTGGACAGTACAAGTTAAGAAGAATGGAGAAGAGAATGCAGAAAGGAAGGGGGAATTTAAGGGGGGTTGATTGCAGCTGGATTTTTAGTTGAAGAGGAGTGTCTTCACCGCTTTCCGGAAGGTCATCAATGAGTTCTATAATCTGATTTGCGGGGGGAGTTGGTTCCAGAGTTGGGGGATGAAATGGCTGTAGGAGCGTTTGCGTCCATCTGTATGTCCTAGGCATTTGATCGTCTAGAAGCCACTAAGTCTTTCTTTATATTATATTCTCGACCAAAAATATGTCCAAGTCAGAAACGTCCAAAATAAGACCCAGTAGATAAGACCCAACCCAGCCCATGTGCCTAAGGCCCCACCCACAGGAGGGGCCTAAGGCTACTGGGCCGATTCCAGTTGGCCCATTTCAGGGATGGCTGACCTGCCGGACGGACAGGCTTGGAACCCATCCATTCGGCCAACTTGTACAGGTATGGGGAGGGGAATTGGGGATGGGGGGGGGGTCTCATGGGTCGGCGGGGGGGTGCGATCGTGGGTTCAGGGGGGACGATCGTGGGAGGGGGGGTGCGTCAAGGGCAGGAGGGCCTGGGATCCCTCCTGCCCATAAATTAGTGGGGGTGGGGGGTTGCCTGGCCAGGAGGGCTTGGGCTTCCTCCTGGCCCAATCATAATCGGTGGGGGTCGCAGCTCACCGGGGAAGGGGGGCTTGGGCTTCCTCCTGCCACGATGTTGTTGGGAGGGGGGGTGGATTCTGTAACCGGTGTTGTTTTTGACAGACACCGGATACAGAATCCAGCTTTTAGGCGAAAGACTGGCTCCTCCTTCGCCTAAAAGCTCTTGTGTTGGGTGTTTGGGACTTAGGCTTTTTTTGGTTGATTATAATAGACGTAGTGGTGGTCTGGGCATTTAAACAGCTGAACGTAGAGGCAGGCTATTATAAAAAAAACAAAACACCTCCTTTTGGACTTTTTTTTTTTTGATAATGGACATTTTCCCTGCTTCTGCTTTCAACGTTTAGGGCCTTAGGCCAAAAGGGGACTTAAACGCTTTTTTTTATTATGCCCCTCTAACTGTTTAGGAAGTAGAGAATTAGTTGTGCTCTATGAAATTGCACGGCTGAGGTAATGCCACCTTTTCTACAAGTTTGGGTATAAAAGGGAAATTAGAAACTTGATGATATCTATCTGGATCGGTAGAGGGACTATCACATTTCTCAAGAATTGGCCTAATGATTAAAGACTCAAATTAACAATAGTACAAAAATGAACTGATAGCTCTAGTGCTGGATTTTTTACGGAGTCCCTTTACCAAGCAGCGCTAACATGTGGCCTGTGGTAGCCCTAATGTGGGTTGGTCTTGCATGCTGAGGCCACTTTTAGTACTGCTGGTAAAAGGCAGATTTTTCTATTTATCCAATACTGGTCATGTGCTAATTTCCCCATTAGCTTAGGAGCTCTTACAGCTAACTATTTTGTAAGGGCTCACACGCTAATCATTATAGCACACCAATGCCAATATGCTGTTAGCATAGCTTGCCCACTTTCCACCCCTACTGCTAAAAAATTTCACCGATTCTGAAATTATTGCAGGATGCCTGAGCACGCTCCTGGGTAGTGCTTTTTAACCTGCGGTAGGTATGCACACATTAATGCTTACCACAGCTTAATAAAAGTACCCCTTAGAGAGAAATAAATCAGTCATTGAAGTAGTGGCTCTCATAATAGTGGAACTGAGAATGGACCAAAGACTAGCTGTCATTCTATTAGTTATTAATTGAGACAGATTATCTGGCGGCCTACCTAGGTTATCTAAGATACAAGGTGGAAAGACTTAATTCCAGAGGTGCCTCCAATGTTAGTAATTTTCTTTGTAAAAAAAAAACCCCAAAACTACAGTTAATTCCTCTGTTGATAAATGAGGAGAATGTAGTACTGAGGTAGTCCAATAAGGCTAAAGACTTGTATTATAGATTTCCTAGAATGATTACTGCTATTCTTAATAAGAACATAAGAATTGCTGCTGCTGGCTCAGACCAGTGGTCCATCGCACCCAGTAGTCCGCTCACGCGGCAGCCCCCAGGTCAAAGACCAGTGCCCTAACTGAGACCAGTCCTACCTGTGTTCGTTCTGGTTCAGCGGGAACTTGTCCAACCTTGTCTTGAATCCCTGGAGGGTGTTTTCCCCTATAACAGCCTCCGGAAGAGCATTCCAGTTCCCTACCACTCTAGGTGAAGAAGAACTTCCTTACGTTTGTATGGAATCTATCCCCTTTTAACTTTACAAATGTAAGGAAGTTCTTCTTCACCCAGAGTGGTAGGGAACTGGAATGCTCTTCCGGAGTCTGTTATAAGGGAAACCACTCTCCAGGGATTCAAGACAAGATTGGACAAGTTCCTGCTGAACCAGAATGAACACAGGTAGGGCTGGTCTCAGTTAGGGCACTGGTCTTTCACCTGGGGGCCGCCGAGTGAGCGGACTGCTGGGCACGACGGACCACTGGTCTGACCCAGCAGCGGCAATTCTTATGTTCTTATGTTAATTTAGCTAATTTAACTTCTCTTTGACATAAAAAGAGAGTTTTTATGTTGAGTAAAATTGTCTACATTCTTTTCCTTTTTCTCAAGGCTTTCAGCTTGCTGTGTCTGGTGATTAAGTAAATGTAAGCCGTGATGAACTCCCATATCAACCTGCTCTACTCTTCCCCCCCCCCCAAAAGGGCCAGAAATCTTTCTTTTTTCATCCCTCTAACCCCAAACTCCCAAATCAACCTGCTCTACTCTTTTTTTCCCCCAAAAAAGACCAGAAATCTTTTTGTAAAACACCCTCTTTAACTCTTTTGTAATCTGCCTTGAACCGCAAGGTAATGGCGGAATAGAAATCCCTACTGTAATGTAATGAAACCAAGGGTGTGTCTTACAGTATAAGGAAATAGTAAAAAGTGGTGTTCTGGGTCTGATCCTACTCATCTGTTAAGAACTTGGTCAAGTCCAGAAAGGAATTGGCATCAACCACACTAATATTCCTATACTGATATGATGTAACAGAAGCCTTGGAAGGTGCAAATGCCACATGCAATGTGAAGCTCACAAACCCATGGTCTGTCCATGGAAGTGATAGTTTGTGAGATCAAATCTTTATTAATTTTTCAAAGCTAAGAAAAGTGCAAAACAATATACATACATATAATAACAATCATAATAAGCACTTATAATCAATCAATGATAATACAGAAAAATAAAACCCTCTCCCCCTTCCAATTTTTCTTTCAGGGAACAAAACCAAACAAAAGAGATATCCCCCCCTCCCACCCCCTCTTCCCCTGGATGTGTGTGCTAAAACAACGGTAAAATAAAATACAATGGACTCCAAACTAACTTAAATATCTTATTGTGCCCCAGCATGTCAGCATTCATCTTTTCATACTTATAACATAGGCATATATTCGCCCACCAAAGAGTAAAACTAAGGTGATCACAGTTTTTCCAATTGCAAGTAATCACTTGCATGGCTATCCCAGTCATAGTAAGGAAAAGCCTACATTTATATCGGTCCAGTGGTGGTTTCCTATGCAGTATCATCCCACATATGACTACATCATATGTCAAAGGAATCGATGATTCAAGTATGATATTAATCTGTCCCATATTGATCTCCAGAAGTTGAGTATCAAAGGACAATAGAGCATCAAATGATTCAGTGTCCCTATGTCTAGATGACAGTGCCAGCATCTATTAGACTTAGAACTATCTAACTTTTGTATTCTAACAGGGGTCCAAAAAGATCTGTGTAACAAGAAAAACCAAGTTTGTCTCATAGAAGCTGACGCTGTGAGATTAAAGGTAAAAAGGCCATCTTCCAAACTAAAATGAAGTCAAGTGTATGGCATATTGAATGCAATGGAGAAGTGAAATAATTTAGATTAAATAAACAAAGAACACACAAAAAAAATCATGCAAAGAGACAGCTACTTAGCCCTAGACTAGGGGTGGGCAATCAATTTTCCAAAAGGGCTCCTTGAGAAACTGGAACTGTTCTGGAGAGCCAGACCATTAAGCAGAGCTCAGTTGTCCACATTAATTTTATCTCTTTATAAAATGCAGTAAACTGTATGGTTTTGATTAGCTTCAACTGGTAGATGTTATGATTAGGCTATGAAAATGTGAAACAGGCATAGTAAAAACAACAGTCGTATTTGCTTGTATGATGTAGAATTATTATTAGAATAATTATTATTATTAAATTAGGGAAATCCCTTTTCTTCATATTCACTGAGCTTTGGAATAACCTCCCTGCCCCGCTGCGGAACCTAGGCTCATTCCAATTATTCCGAAAGCATCTGAAAACCTGGCTTTTCTCCAAAATGTAAAGCTAGCTATCCTCTTCATAACCTCTAATGTCTTATGTCCTTCCCTCATTTATTGAATTTACCTGTAAACCATGCCGAGCTCTATCTTTATGGAGATGATGCGGTATACAAACTTGAAGGTTTAGTTTAGTTTATTATGTTTGATTCCTAATTTGCAACTGATCTCATGCTGGTCGGTCAGGGACATCCAAAGGGCCGGATGTGGCCCAGAGGCCATACAATGGCCAGATCTGCCCTAGCCAGTTTAAAGTTTAGGCAAAGCATAATAATAATGGTTAAGGTCTGGAGGGCTGTGCTGCAAAAGCAGAAAATGGCTCGTGGTGACTGCACCACTGCTGAAATAAAGGCAGCCTTGGGCTGGGATTTCTCATTGAAGGCTTGTATGACACTGTGTGTTTGGAGCTGAAGATGTACTGTACGATCAACCAAGAAAAGGAAAGGAAATTGAAAGTCAGTAAGTGAAATAGAAAAGGCCTCAGGACTTGCCACTAGTATTTATGAAAAAACCTATTGTGGCATATAAACAATGATTATAAAAAATACCTCTAGACTGGATTATTGATCACATACCACTGTCGCACTGAAGTGAATACTGCAATTTACTGTGGTGTCAATGTGAACAAAAATGGATTTTTATACTGGGTTAAATGCACAAACTGAATAGCACTATTTTTTCTGATTATATTTCAACAAAGGGTAACATGAAGATAAATATCAACTAACAGAATGTCTTTCTAAACAAAAATAGCTGTGCAGATTTGCTCATCTTCAAAATATCAGTCAGAAGGGTTCTCAACTTAGTAATTTCAGACTGACATGATATGTTTTGTTATAAAATTGTATAAAAGGGAACAGTTTCAAAATTTATTAGGTTCACTTCTTTAGTTACGTAAGAACATAAGAATTGCCATACTGAGCCAGACCAAAGGTCCATCAAGCCCAGTATCCTCTTTCCAACAGTGGCCAATCCAGGTCACAAGTACCGCATATACTTGAATATAAACTGGGATTAAAAAATGGGGGTCTCATTTTATATTCAGGCCAGCGCCCCCCTTCCAGAATTATTGCAGGCCGCCAACAGGCTCTGAACCCTGTTCCCCCTCCCTGCCCTGTCCTCATACCTCCTCTGCCGATCCCTGGCGGTCCAGAGGTGCAGTGGGCAGGAGCGAGCTTTCCACGCTCCTGCCCCGCTGCTCACCCGGTCGGTGATGGCTGCCACGAGATCGGGTTTCTTCAGCTGCTGAGCGGCACTGAGCAGGAGCGCGCTTTGGTGCTGCTGCTCGGCACTGAGTGGCTTCCTGACTGGCTCCTGTGAATTCTCCCCAGTCAGGAAGCCGCTCAGTGCCGAGCAGCAGCGCCAAAGCATGCTCCTGCTCAGTGCCACTCAGCGGCTGAAGAAACCTAATCTCATGGCAGCCACCACCGACCGGGTGGGACAGTAAGTGCCAATGAAGAATGTGGAGTCCAGGGATGAACAGGAGGTTTCAGGAAGGCCCTGGTCATATGTTTTAGGAGTAAGGATAAAGTGTGTAACCCTGTTATTGTTATGTTTTCCAGAAGAAACACCTAGGGAGTGAAGATGGGTGATAACCGCTTGGCTCAGTCATATGATCACAACTGTATACAAGCAGGGCATGCTGATGCACCAGCATGGACAGCCTATCAAATAAGGTAAGGCTTATTTGGTAGAATTACCCCTTAGGAATACATCAGAACCCACCACTAGAGGTCAGGAACCACTATTTTGAATGATGGTAGCATCAGTGGCATAAGCAAGTGGATGCCACCCCTGCCTTTCCACCTTTTGAGGTGTGTGGGGTGGATCTAGAAGGTTGAGAAAGAGGAGGGAATACACTGGACTGCCAGGGAACATTTTTTTGAATGTCAAGGGTAGGGGATCAGGTTGATGGGAGTAGAGAGAGCCACTTAACTACCAGGGAGTTGTGTTGGAGGGAGGAAAATGCAGGTCTTGGAATTCTTTTTAAAAAAAAAAAAATCTCTTTCTTTCAGTGTGTGAGCCAATAATCACTCGCAGACTGACAGGAAGGAAGACATTTTTGCAGTGGCCCTTGAGTTTTTTGAAAAAAAAAAAAAAATGTAGTTATAGAAATATAGAAACATAGAAATAGACGGCAGATAAGGGCCACGGCCCATCTAGTCTGCCCACCCCATTGACCCTCCCTTACCTATCTCTTTGAATAGATCCCACATGTCTATCCCATTTGGCCTGCTTGTCTCATACTTTTTCAGTAGTTCATTCTGTTGTGTGCATTAAGTTATGTAGGTACTGTTCATAGGTACCTGGCCTAAAATGAATAATCAATCCATGGTTTGTGAGTTATTTGAAACAAACTACTGAGTCAATGTATACTTCCACAACATCTTAGATGGTGACTGAGCTGTCATTCATCAGTACCTCCTGTAGCATGCTTACAAGACTCCCTGCTGGCTCTTTCTGTGACTCCAGCCAACTCTCCTTATCTCCCCAGGCTTCCTGGACTCTGTTGAAAGCCAACAAGGCATTTGACTTAATCTGGCTTTACTGGCCCACAAATGAAATTTGTATTATTATAATACTGCACTGGAAAGCATCCTGGTCACAGCTTGCTTCTACGTTTATCTGGAGGAGAGTTCACCAGTCACATCACATCTGTCTTCAATACTTCTTATATGCTGTGGAAGACAGCCCCTAATGCATTCCCAGAATATAGGACATTCCCCCCTCCCAACCTAGTGAAAATAATATAAAACATTTATCATGTTCTCCCTGCATCGCTGGCAGTCAGATCAGCAGCCAGGATGGTAGTGTGGGGATATGAACAATATTCAAAAGGAATAACTGCTGAATCTCCTGTTTGAAAATTGCCCCGCAGCTGACCAATTAATTATAGCAAATTATTTTCATTAGATAACTATATTTAGCAGTGTTTTGTTTCTGGTGTTCCTGGGAGCATGATTAAGGAAGGGGAGACATTAACTGTGAATCTTTGAAATTAGTGTGGGCAGTGTACCCTTCAATTTAAGCTTTCTGTCCAAATATTTAGTTGCAGCTTAAGCAGATAAAATTTTAACAAAAAAGAAAAATGTAAAAAAAAAAAAAAAAATATTCTATGCAGCATTTGTAGATCCTTCCCTACTTTTGCTTTTACCATTTTTATGTTATCTGCTTTGATTTTTATTTGAAAGGTGGTATATCGAGCCTTATTAAACAAAAACATAAATGAAAAGGAGCTCTTGTATATAGGCTGTAAGTTAAACACATCAGAACATACACATCTCCCTCCGTATCCGTGGTTTCCGTATCTGCGGATTCACTTATTCACAATTTTTTGGGTCACTGACTCCGCCCCCCCAAAATTACATCATCATTAAAGTTATTTTTCCTTTTACTGTACCGATAAAAAAAAGTGTATCGCTTACAATTCACTCTGAAAATCGCTGCTACCATGCTTTCTCCCACAAATTCGCTGATTCCATGCTTCCCAGTGTGCACTGAGAAAAATGCTGATTCCCAGCATCCATGGAGAGAAAAGCTTCTTCCCAGCCCAGAAATCGCTGCTTGCCTGCCTAGAAATCGCTGCTTGCCTGCCTAGAAATCGCTGCTTGCCTGCCTAGAAATCGCTGCTTGCCTGCCTAGAAATCGCTGCTTGCCTGCCTAGAAAATCGCTGCTTGCCTGCCTAGAAAATCGCTGCTTGCCTGCCTAGAAAATCGCTGCTTGCCTGCCTAGAAAATCGCTGCTTGCCTGCCTAGAAAATCGCTGCTTGCCTGCCTAGAAAATCGCTGCTTGCCTGCCTAGAAAATCGCTGCTTGCCTGCCTAGAAAATCGCTGCTTGCCTGCCTAGAAAATCGCTGCTTGCCTGCCTAGAAAATCGCTGCTTGCCTGCCCAGAAAATCGCTGCTTGCCTGCCCAGAAAATCGCTGTAGAAAAGTTATTCACTTTTCCAATAATAAAAACTGAAGGCTTGTTCTAAAAACCACGAATAACATTTAAAAAGTTATTTGTGGTTCCAATAATAAAAATGGAAGGCTTTTTCTAAAAACCACGAATAACATAAAAAAATTTATTTGCGTTTTTTTCTGTATTCGCGCCCGCATCCCCAGTGAATACAGAGGGAGAAGTGTACTTGCCTGATTACTCAGCATAACATCTAATCATGGCTCCATCTTTCACTCATTCATTATACTGTATCTCATCTGCAACATGCAGTCACAATACAAAAATGCTACTTGCTCTCAAAACTGTCTTCTTAATGCATGTTCCGAATAAAGAAACTGTTATATACAATTAACAAATGCTGCAAAGCCACTTACATAATTCAAACAGCATTGTAGTTAGCTTGAAAGGGTAAATAGTAAGAACCATTCAGAGACAAAAACAGTAATGTCCCAAAGTGTTGTCGCAACAATTTCAGGATGAACATGAAGTACACAAAATCCGTATCCAACTCAGCTGAGCGTTAATGACATAAGTAGTAGTAGAAGTTTCGGTACAACAGTGACCCTTCAAACTTGGCCCTGAAGAGATGAGGTTTGTGAGGGGCTGGGGTTGTGGGGCGGAATGGGGAGAGGCCCTGGGCAGAAAGGGGCGGGGCTACACATCCTCTTCTTTGCATAAAAAATCTGGTAGCTCTATCTGAGGCATGTACTTTATAAAGTACATAAGAATTTCCACCGCTGGGTCAGACCAGTGGTCCATCATGCCCAACAGTCTGCTCACGCGGTGGCCCTCTGATCAAATCTCAGTGCCCTGAGACTAGCCCCACCTGAGCACATTCCAGTTCAGCAGGAACTTGTCTAACTTTGTCTTGAATCCCTGGAGGGTGTTTTCCCCTGTAACAGCCCCCGGAAGAGTGTTCCAGTTTTCTACCACTCTCTGGGTGAAGAAGAACTTCCTTATGTTCGTACGGAATCTATCCCCTTTCAACTTTAGAGAGTGCCCTAACTGAGATTAGCCTTACCAGCGTACGTCCTTGTTCAATAGGAACTTGTCTAACTTTGTCTTGAATCCCTGGAGGGTGTTTTCCCCTGTGATAGCCTCCAGGAGAGCGTTCCAGTTTTCCACCACTCTCTCGGTGAAGAAGAACTTCTTTACGTTTGCATGGAATCTATCCCCTTTCAACTTTAAAGAGTGCCCTCTCGTTTTCCCTACCTTGGAGAGGGTGAACAACCTGTCCTTATCTACTAAGTCTATCCCCTTCAGTACTTTGAATGTTTCAATCATGTCCCCTCTCGATCTCCTCTGTTTGAGGGAGAAAAGGCCCAGTTTCTCTAATCTTTCACTGTACGGCAACTCCTCCAGCCCCTTAACCATCTTAGTCGCTCTTCTCTGGACCCTTTCGAGTAGTACCATGTCCTTCTTCAAGTACAGCGACCAGTGCTGGACGCAGTACTCCAGGTGAGGGCGCACCATGGCCCGGTATAGCGGCATGATAACCTTCTCCGATCTGTTCGTGATCCCCTTCTTTATCATTCCTAGCATTCTTTTCACCCTTTTTGCCGCCGCTGCACATTGCGTGGACGGCTTCATTGACTTGTCGATCATAACTCCCAAGTCTCTTTCCTGGGAGATCTCTCCATGTACCGCCCCAGACATCCTTATCTCACCACATAAATGTGAGATGATTTCCAATCAAAATAATAATAATTCAACATCTCACATTTTCATTTCCCACTACCACCCATCCCTCTCATCTAGACATTAATTCTTAGGCATGGGGTGCTCATTTTCAAAGCAGATAGACATCTTAAAATGCCTTAAAATATGTCCATCAGCTAAAAACAGCTAAATCCTGATTTTGGAAAGTCAGCATTATGAATTTTCACAGTGCAATTTGTCCAAATAGCAAGGGAACGTGTTCTGGGTGTGCTTTGGGCAGGTCTAGGGAGGACCCAAAAGTAGGATGTCCAACAGGGATTTTCGAATGGGAAAAAATGTCCATGTCCAAGAAAAAGGACATTTTTAACTAGACCTGTTTCAGTCGCATCCAAAATACAAAAATTTGCTTTAATTGAACAGTTGAGTACTGAAAGGATTAAGGCATGACCCTTCATGAATTCCCCAGTGGTTGCTGTTCCCATAACTTTCCCCTGAAACTGAAACTGGGAAGGAAAAACCAGGTACTGTCTGTTGCAGGTATTATAGCCACTCTGAACAAAGAAGTAAGTTACAGGAGTATCCTAGTGGTTAGTACAGGTGGACTGTGAACCAAGAGGCACAGGTTCAAGTCCCACTTCAACTATTTTTTTTTAAACTAATTTTGAGACTTTCAGAAACAGAAAAATACCTACAGTTCCTAAATATATAAGACTAGTCTTTAAGCCCGTTACATTAACGGGTGCTAGAATATATGTATGTCTGTCTTTCTTTCTTTCTGTCTCACTCTCTGCCCTTGTGTCTTTCTTCTTTTCTTTCTGTCTCCCTCCCTCCTATTATTTGTCTTTCTTTCTATTTGTCTCTCTTTCTGCCCCCTATGCAGTATTTATCTCCCCTTGTCTACTTTCCTGTACAGTAGCCATATCAGCATTCCCTCCTCCTCCATTTCCTTGTGCATAAGCATTTCCCCCCTCCCTACTTCCCTGTGCAGCATTTTCCTCCCTTGGGTGCTAGAATATATGTGTGTTTCTGTCTTTATTTATTTCTTTCTCTCTCTGTCTCCTTAGCCACTTTTTCCTGTCCATTCTCCCTTCTTTTTACCTCCCCTGTGTCCACCATCACACCTTCACTGCTCCCCTTATCCAGCAGCAGCCCTTCTCCCTTTGTTTTACCTCCCCCCTGTCCATCATCACCTCTTCCTGCTCCCTCTGTCCAGCAGTAGGTCTCCCTTCATTTCCACCCCCCCCATCCATCAGCATCTCTTCCTGCTCCCCCTGTCCAGCAGTAGGCCTCCCTTCATTTTTTCCCCCTGTCCATCAGCATCTCTTCCTGCTCCCCCTGTCCAGCAGTAGGCCTCCCTTCATTTTTTCCCCCTGTCCATCAGCACCTCTTCCTGCTCCCCCTGTCCAGCATTAGGCCTCCCTTTATTTCCCCCCCCTGTCCACCACCACCCATTCAAGCTCCCCTTATCCAGCAGCAGTCCTTCTCCCTTTGTTTTACCTCCCCCCTGTCCATCAGCACCTCTTCCTGCTCCCTCTGTCCAGCAGTAGGCCTCCCTTCATTCCTCCCCCCTGTCCATCAGCACCTCTTCCTGCTCCCCCTGTCAATAGGCCTCCCTTCCTTTTTCCCCCCCTGTCCATCATCACCTCTTCCTGCTCCCATTCAAGCAGCCTGTGCAGCAGTCTTCACACGCTGCTTCGGGTTCTTCTACTGCCCTGATTTACTCTGGCACGTCCCTGATGACATCATCAGAGAGGCGGCAGAGCAAATCAGGGCAGTAGAAGTGCCTGAAGCAGCGTGTGAAGACTGCTGCTTAAATCGCCGGGTAGGTAGTCGGGTCAGCGGCAAGGGAAGGGTGGTGAGCGGCAAAGGACTCTCTGAGAGGGGGGGGGCAAATGCGCTGTGTTGGGGGGAAGGGTAGGCAGATGCGGGGACCGGGTTGCGCGTTTTCACAGCTTCTGTGGTGCCTGAGCTGCAGGAGAGGGAGCGGGTTGTAAGTGGCGGGGGAGGCCCCGACTTCCCGAGCTGCAGCTTCTTCGTCGTTGAAAGTCGCTGCCGCCGCAGCTCCTGTCTCGCAGCTGTGTAATTTTTTTTTTTTTAATTTGAAAGCCGCCGCCGGGGCCGCGCATGCGCAGTCGTATTTTCGCGACAGCTCAGGGAACACGTTTTTTTTAGTGCGCATGCGCGGCCTACCATTTTATTATATTAGATACCTGCAAGCCTGAAGGCTATTGAAGTGGTGTACATTTAGGTACAGTAGGCATTTTTCAGGTCCTGGAGGGACCACATATACAAAGCAACAGTTGTAGTGTGGCTTGAACCTGTATCCCTTAGTTTACAGTCCATACTGCACTAACCACTAGGCTACACTTCCATTCTGCAGGGAAATTTGTGTGGCTATATTTTTGAAAATGATGCAGACAGACATTCATGTCCCTGTTATTTTGTCATTCAAAAGTTGGACATTTTACTTTGGAAAATGGCTATTGATTTTGGATGTTTTCAGTGCAAAACCGTTCGTCTCATAGCCATAATCAAACAGGAAATCTAAAGTTTTTTCCTGTTTAATTATGGCTGGGGATTTTTTGGATGTTATGAACAGGAATTTTATTTTTGGACTTAAGATTTTTTATTTTTTGAAATGCCCCTCCACATGTCCTGAAAACAATTATTTTTAACTGCATCTTAAATTTATCGTAACAATGCATATGCCTTAAATTCCACAGTTTAGGCCCCGAAGTCCCAAATGACCCATTAAAGTGGGCTGTAATTTAAATCCATTGGGTACAACCAGATAACCCTGTTGAAAAGAACAAAACTGACTAGAAGGTTCATATATTTTCTGGTGTTTTCTTGGATATAATTATACATGCTGCATATTTATTATGAAATTGTGGTGACGCCCATGTGCTCAGAGTACTCAAAGCATAAAAGTTTTGAATAATCTTTGGCAACAATGTTTAAAAACAAAAACAAAAACCCAGTGCTTTGGGATCTAATAGAAAGGACAAGAATAAAAAAAAAAAATTTGCATTAAAGACATAGAAACTTGATGGCAGATAAAGGCCAAATGGCCCATCTAGACAGTTCAGAATGGGGAGGAAAAGACTCACTTAGAGACCTAAACAGAGTGGAAGACTACTGGGAGATGTTTTATCATCTGACACCCACTGGAGAGGAGGTCGATTGTTCTTGTGGCATCTGATGTCATCAGAAGATGACACCTCATAAAGCGCTGCCATTGCTGTGACACATGCCACAGGGGCATGCCAGACCCATTGGTAGCCCCTTGGAGCACCGAGGAGGACTCGGGAGCATTTTTGTTTTCAATGAGCCAGTATTTCTATTTCTGGAATGCTATTTGTGCACTGATTCTCTCCATTGGGAGGGGGAAGAGGAAAGGATGGGGGTACCTCAATGCCTGTAGATAAGGGCTTCTTGGATAAACATGTGACTCTATCTGGGAAACTAATGACCGACCTGGTGGTCTCCTCTCTTAAAAGAGCTTCTTTTAGCTCCCTGGAAAGAACTCCTCCCTGTAACCCAAAATGATGTGAGACCCACAACACAGGAGTCCTTTTTAGCTAGGGAAGTATCGTTTCCGTCAGAACTGATACAAGGAATATCCATGGTTCAAAAAAAAGGTTACGTTGGTGAACATTTGGACAGTTCTTACAAGAACTGAGACACTTCTGAGGAATGTTGTACCTCAACTGTTTCTTTTTACTACTGAATAAATTACTAAATTTAAACAAGAGGACACGTGAATATTTCTATTCAAGTAAATTCAGTGCAGAATAAAATTTCATCCTTGCAAAACAGTAGTATTTCTACTATTAAAAATAGTTTATGTCCACGTTGTAAGATTGATATGATGAACAATACAAGTTATAAGGATCGGAACCTTACGCTTCCTCAATTTTCTAATAACTCATTACAGCAGAAATTTTGGCATGGAAATATTTTAAGGAAATACTTGGTTTGTCAAATTCTGAAAATAAGACTTTGGCAAAATGTTACTATCTCTTAAGGAAAGCTGTTTCTGAAGTACAGGAGGGTGGCCATACAGATTTGGGTCCAACAACTAGTGCAGATTTAACTGTATTTTTGGAGGACTCTACTGATATCATCTCTACTAGGACTACCCTCCTTCCCCCCGATTACTACTTTTCTTCATGAAGAGGCAGCAAATCTCCTGTATTAAGGACTTATTAAAAAAAAATAAAAAATCTATGTCCTTTTGCGGGAAGTTCATACAGATTTTCTCAGATGTTTCTAGGAACACTCAGTTGTTAAGAAAGACCTTTTTGGCTTTAGCGTCAAGTTTTGGACTTGCGAGCAATATTTTTGCTATGATTTCCCCGTAAGTGTTATATCAGGGAACACAGTATATTTTGAAGACTCTTCCCATCCCCACAAACCACTACAAATTTGGCTTGATATCAAACGACATGCAGCCTCTGGACACATCGAACTGAATTTGTAGTGGTTGGCATCTAAATTGTTTGTAGCCTAGAACAACAGTTATAAAGAACTTTTATTGGTAAACGCTACTGGACTTGATGGAAGTTCTTTTTTCAATTGATGTGTCTCATGAGGATGTTCTGGACCATAACAAGTTCTGCAGAATAACTACACATTTCCTCTCTTACAGCAGATTCACCTGAGTACCTGGTTTTTTTTTATTTCTTCTTCTTTTTTAAAGATATTTTTCTATATGCTGCCAAAATTCTTTCCTCGTTTTAGGGGTGACTAACATATTATTTTTGTTTTGGCACCAGCTTTTTTGGCGCTCATTGCTTTTTAGTAGTTTGTTGGGTTGTTTTGTTTTGGTTTTTGTTTTTTTTTGCAAGAGTGCTCTTTTTTTCTTGTACAAGAAGTCAACAATGGGTTCCTGTACTCCATGAAAGCATGGTGTTTAGAGCCAAGTGCTGAGTGCAGTTTGATTGATTGAACAGGCTGCCTGCTCAACCAATCAAACTGCATCAGCAAAAAGTAAACAAACAAAGAAACAAAAAAGTACATAGCTGATTGGGAATTCACCCAGTTCCCTGAAGGCCCCAATGGCACTACTCTGAATTTGATTGGTTGAACAGGCAGCCTCTCCTGCTGCCCGATCAACCAATCAAATTCCATCAACAAAAGTGGCCCACTCTCAGGGGATTCTAGAGAAATCTCTGAATCCTCTGAAGGCTTTGACTGCACTACACTGACTGGAGCAGAGAAGGCAGAGCTCAGTTCTCCTCCCCTTGACCGATCCCAATATAGCCCCGCTACTGACTGGGGCAGGACAGGACACTCCCTCTGTTCAAAGACCAGGAAAGAGAAAACTGCCAGCAAGAGCTTATTTAGCTTTGTGGATTTGTATTCTTTCTGGAAGGCTGCACATTTTTTTTCTGTTTGTTCTTGAAGCCACTTTTTGCCTGTGTGTAACAGGACATGCAGCTGCTTCATCTAAGGGCAGCCATGTGGCTCATGCTGCTTTTTCTCACTGTACAAGGTAAGCATTAATATTCTAATGTTACAAGTCATTGCTTATACAAAATGCATTAAAAATAAGCAACAGTTTTAAATATACATTTAATCCTTTTCCTAGAGAAAGAAACACTATTGTTTTCCTGGCATTGGCTGCACAGTGTCAATTGCATCCATTCCTGACAACATTCTCATATAGCATGTATGCTAAAACCAGAGACATTTGATTTGAAAGTGTGTGTTTTAAAGATCAGTCCACTAGTTCACTGCTTCTGATTTGGGTTTTCTTGCAAAATAATGGATCCCCCTTTTTTGATGCTCCTCTGGTCAAACTGATTAGAAGTAAAAGTGGGGAGCAATGTGGCTGTATGTGTATGTATGGGAGTCTCTTCCAGTACTGAAATAATCATGCATGCTGTTGAAAATAAGTAGATTGGGACAGAACCGATTTATTTAACAATGCCCTATTCCCTACTATATATACAGAAAAACTGTTCTCCCTCCCCCCCCTTTTTTTAATAAATGAAAGATTAAGTTCATTATTGACTGGAAAATTAATTAATCTTGGTTGACATATGTATATATCTATTCAGCAAGCATAAACAGTATTTTTAAGGTAATTACTGGTTGCCAGTTACTACTACTACTATCCATTCAGTTGTGTTTGACCCTTGGTTACTCTGTAGACCAGCACTTGCCATGCTTCTCTGTTTTCCACGGCTTCTTTCACTTGCTTGATGTTCATTCCTGTGCCATTTTTGATGGTATCCAGCCAACAGGCCTTTGGTCTCCCCTGCTTCCTTTTACCATTGACCATTCCGAGTAGCACCTCCTTTTATATTGAATTCACCCTCATCATGTCCAAAATAGGTCAGTTTCAGTCTGGTAATTTTGCCTTCCAGGGATAACTCTGGGTTTATAAGATCAAGAACATCTGTCGCGATTGGAAACACAATGGCAGTGATCAGTCTTTGTTTGATGGTGACTGAGACGTCCTTTCACTTCCATATTTGGTCCATATTCACCATGCTTGGTCTCTGCTGTTGAACCGCCACTGTAATCAGTGAGGGACCCAAGGAAAACAAAGCTGTCAACCACTTCTATTTCTTCATTGTTGATCTTTATGTGGACTTTATTGTTGGTGGTAGTCATGATTTTGGTGATCTTGATGTTCAGGTATAGTCCCATCTTCTTGCTTTCTTCTTTCAGTTTCAGGATCAACGTGAATTAACAAGTAAATTTCCAGTTAAAGCCTTAAGTGGGCACTTGTAGAGAAACATGCAACTGTGATGTCTAGAGCTGCTTTGGATCTAACTGGGCTGAAGGAGAGCCACCAACGATCTTCCCATTTGAGGTTCTGATACTGCTGACCAGTGTGTGTCGATGACATCTACCCCACCAGCCTGTCTTCAAACTTTTTATTGTATGTATGTTGAAGGAAGGTAGCCATTTCCAAATGCATTTTCTTCATCCACTGAGAAATGTCTTCTTCAAGCATGTGGCTTTTTCTCCCATCCACTTTCTTCTTTGTGTCATGAGCTTGGGTAGAGAGGCAAAGTGTAGCATAAAAACAGCCAAAATGATGATGAGGGCTGACCCTGAGGACTTCAGGGGCTTGTCTAGTTTATGAATGTGAAATTTGTACTTTTTGGTTCAACTCAGTTGGTTACTTCTATAAGCGATAAGCTGGTTTTACATAGGCCTATGGGTGGATTTAATGGGAGGGTCTTGAATTTACCTGCTTTATAAGAATTGACTCATTCTGATCAGTGAAGTTTAGTATTCGTTTCCTTTGAGATTTTTCCCCCCTAAATGCCTCTTATTTCCTCTCCCTCTATTTTGTGGACTTTAGTATTGAGAAAATATTGTATTGGAACAGAATTGTTGCTATTTATTTTGCTACTATTTCCTAAGAAGTTCTCAATTTTCTTTTCCTACTTGTATGACAAATTTATAATTTAATAAAATAAAAAAACAAGCCTTGTTTAGGTCCTTGATCCTTTCTTCCAACCCTAATCCCATTTCCCTTTCACCTTTTTGGATTTCTCCCTGTACTCCGTCACTAATCTTTCTTCCTTCCCCCAGCTCTAATCCCCTCCCCCTCCATCTGCAGTATCTCCTTTTCATCCTACCCCTGAGACTATCAGGCTCATAATCAAAAAAACATAGACGTCCAAAAAGCATCCTAAATCAGCACTTGGACATCGAAACCATCTTTCTGTACATCTAGCAAGGTGTTCCAGCTTCTGTACGTCCAGAGCACAAGATAGGCGTGGTGGAGGTGTGTTATGGGCAGGCTTTGGGCAGTCTCAAGGGCGGGTTAGACATGGATGTCTTGTAGAATTAATCAAACATTTTGCAAGATATCCTGGACGGAACTTATATATTTGGAACTAGACCTGTTTTAGATGGATCTAAGTGCCACAAAGGTGCCAAAACTGACCGATGACCACTGCACGCATCAAAGTAAGACATCCCCCCCAGTGCTCACTGACCCCCCTTCCACCACACAAAATTGAGAACAAAAAGGTACATACCTGTCTCTAAAACAGCAGCATCTGCTATGGGGAAGCCTGGTAGAACTGCACACCTGCAGCCATAAGTGCTATTGGGGAGGCACACAGGAGGGTATAGTAAGTTGTTTTTTTTTTTATTTTTTTTTTTTTTTTATTGGGGGGAGGGGTTGGGGAGCTCACCCTAAATTATAAGGAGATTCTGGTGAAATATACAGCTGGCACCCTCTATGTGAAGTTCACAGCAGTGCCCTCTAAGGTGTCCCATTGTTCTGTTGGGATGTCTATGTGGCCAATCCATTACCATGATGGCCCCACCCAAGTCCAAATGGTCAAGATTAGCACATTTTCAACCTGGATGTTTTTCTGATTGAAAACTGGTATAAAGTTAGATGTCCCAGTGGCCAAGATGTCTAAGTAGATGATTAAAAACAAAAAAATTATATTTGGACGTCCAGCAGTTTGCTATTCGAAAATGGCCATTTTTGTACCTCCAACTTTGGACATTCAGCTGGAAACGTCCAAGTTGAACTTAGACATTTTTATCAAAAATACCCCTCCACCTCTCTATTAGAGAGTTGCGCGGGGACAGAAATCCCACCCGTCCCCGCCAAAGTCTCACCCGTCCCCGTGAGGAATCCCGCCAAAGTCTCACCCGTCCCCGTGAGGAATCCCGCCAAAGTCTCACCCGTCCCCGTGAGGAATCCCTCCGTCCCCACCAGTCCCCGCGAGGAATCCCTCCGTCCCCACCCGTCCCAGTGAGGAATCCCCTCCGTCCCCACCAGTCCCTGTGAGGAATCCCCTCCGTCCCCGCCCGTCCCTATAAACTTCAGAAATAGTTATTTCATTTAATTATGCTACTGAATTAAAAGCTCTGGTAGAAACCCATTTACAAATAAGCAAAAAGACTTTATTAATTTGGAAATATTAATTGGGAAGAATACATACTTTGTAAACGGGTTTCTACCAGAGCCTCTTTTGTTTATAAATTTTTATCAACACAACTAATATACTACTTTATCCTGAAGCAAAAAAAGAAATAGAATTCTTTTCCTACCTTTGTTGCCTGGTTTCTGCTTTCCTCATGTTCTCATTCAGTTCCTTCCATCCACTGTCTCTCTTCCTTCTGCGTCTTCCATTTGCTCTGTTACTGTGCCTCTCCCTTTCTCCCCCCTTCCAAATTGGTCTGGCACCCATCTTCTTCCCTCCGCTCCCCCCATAGTCTGGCATCTCTGTCTTCTTCCCTGCCAGCGTCTTCTCCCCACTCTCTCTTCCCCATTTCCTTTCAGCGTCCTTCTCCCACCCCCGTCTTCCCCATGTCCTGTCAGTGTCCTTCTCCCCCCCTCTGTCTTCCCCATGTCCTGTCAGTGTCCTTCTCCCCCCTCTGTCTTCCCCATGTCCTTTCAGTGTCCTTCTCCCCCCTCTGTCTTCCCCATGTCCTTTCAGTGTCCTTCTCCCCCTCTGTCTTCCCCATGGCCTTTCAGCGTCCTTCTCCACCCCTTTGTCTTCCCCATGTCCTGTCAGCGTCCTTCTCCCCCTTCTGTCTTCCACAAATGCTTTCAGTGTCCTCCCCCCCCCATCTTCCCCATGGCCTTTCAGCGTTCTTCTCCACCCCTTTGTCTTCTCCAGTGCTTTCAGCGTCCTTCTGCCCCCTCCTTCTCTCCCGCCCCGGGTGCAGCACAGCCGGCCAGGTCCCCTTACTTTTGTGGCGCTTCCCCGACCGACCGACCGACAACAGCCCCGGTCTGACAAACCTCCCTGCCCTTAACCGCGAATCTAAATTTCCTTCTTACAGCTGCTGTAAGAAGGTAATTTAGATTTGCGGTTAAGGGCAGGGAGGTTTGTCGGACCAGGGCTGTTGTCAGTCGGTCGGGGAAGTGCCACAAAAGTAAGGGGACCTGGCCGGCTGTGCTGCACCCAGGGCGGGGTGGACCGCCCCCCTCCCTTGGTAGCCACTCGAGCCGCGAGGCTATTCCTCCTTACCTACCCTGCCTGCAGCACAGAGCCGAACGGAAGTCTTCCCGACGTCAGCGCTGACGTCGGGAAGACTTCCATTTGGCTCTGTGCTGCAAGCAGAGCAGGTAGGGAGAAAAGCCGCGCGACTTAGTACATCCAGCCCCGCAGGAACCCCGTGACCCTAGGGGGCGTCCCCATGGGATTCCCGCGACCCTAGGGGGCGTCCCCACGGGATCCCCGTGACCCGAAGGGGGAACCCGCGGGTCCCGCGCGATTCCCGTCGTCCCCGTGCAGCTCTCTAGTCTCTATCTTCCTTTCTTCATTCCATCTCTAAGATCCCTTCTCCCTTCTCTTTACTCATCAAAAATATTAAAGTAAAATAAATTACCCAGACAGGTAAGAAAGGTCGGAAAACAACTTTATCTAACAAACAAATCCATCTAAAATATCCCAACTGGCTCTCCATCTAAATAGTTACTTCAGCTAGGTGATGGACAAAGAGTTTTTATTGTGAACATTCTAATCTCTTAGAGTTACTGTTTAGTTTCTTGACTTTTTTTTAAAGTTCTGATAAGGAAATGGAATGCCACACTCACTCCATCCCTCATACACCTATCCCATAGGCCAGTGGGCTCAATCTCAAACTCTTTGCAGGGCCACATTTTGGATTTGTAGATACTTGGAGGACCGTAGAAAAAATAGTTAATTTCTTATTAAAAAATTACAACTTTGCATGAGGTAAGTACCTACAAATCCAAAATGTGGATTATCATTCCTTAATTACTTCTGATAATTTCAGCTATACACAGCTGAAAGCAGTGCAACATGCAGAATGTGAAAAACTATCAAAGTATCAACTGCAAGAGACAAGATTTTGGACCAACTATTTTGAGGCCCTCAGTATAATAAAGAATGATTCTTTATGGAAAACTTTTGCCTTAAGTGTCCGGTGGTCACATTCGCAACCGCCTTCAGTTCTTACTTCCTCTAGCACAGAACACACGCACAAGTTGCACGGCCTCCAATGGTTACCTTACGTTCTGGAACTTTGCCCGCCTCACTGCTGTAACTTTACGCAAGCGCTTTCCTGCATCTGTACGTGACTGTGAGGAAAGCGCTTGCGTGAGGTTACAGCAGTGAGGTGGGCAATGTTCCAGAACGCGACCGCTGGACACTTAAGGCACAAGTTTTCCATAAAATATTATTCTTTATAATACTGAGGGCCTCAAAATAGTACCCGGCAGACCGCGAGTTTGAGACCACTGCCATAGGCTGTTTTCTTCTGTAAGCTTTTGATGGATGAAGACTTCTGCTCACTTAAATTGACCCTCTCCTCTCTGCACCTGGGATGTGGTAATCCTTGTTCTAAGTCTGACCAATAGTGGCAGTGGTCCTCCTTAACTAGTTGTTTTTGTTCTGATGTTATTTAATACAGTTTTTGCTACAAGTTCCCACTGCAACCTAGTCAGCTGCAAAAAAAAAAATGAAAGAGGAGATGCTAGAAGAACATCTTGACCACATTCTTTATACGGGAACCGTGTTTGCATGGCAATTACCTCAATCAGCAAAAGCAAATGACCCTAGCTACATCCTCTACTCCTTGGAACCACGCCTTTCCATCTTAGTGTTCTCTCTTTTAGATCTTGGAAGGCTTACAAACCTGATCTAGCTGTTATTAATAACTCACTTTTCATCTTCTGACCAGATTTTAAGCTCCACAAACGTGTGTATCTGCATACTGCCGTGTACACTTGGGAGTGTATAAAAATGTTTCATAGTAGAAGTAGTAGTAGTAGTAGGATTTCTGCAAAATTTCAGAAACTGGCTGAAAAACATTCTACCTCTTGCTGCAGAATCTACGCTTCAGCTGATGCAGAACCTAGAGGCAGAGATATATAATACTATAATTATACTATTATTATCATGTAAATTGCTATATCAAGCCACACTTGAGCTGTTATACACCACTTGAGGTGAATCTCTTCATAAAGACAGTCAATAAATCCTAATAATTCAATAACTAAGGAGTCCTTTTGCTAAAGCTTAGTGCTTGCTAATGTCCATTAATATGCGCTAAATACCATACAGCCCCGTAATTATAAAATAGGTTGCATAACATTTAGCTCATGCTGATGTCTGCTAGCCCATGCTAACCTTTACTAAAAAGACCACAAAGGAAAGAAAGAATTCTACGTCAAACTGCAGTCTCATTAAGTCACAGATCAAAACCATATTGTGCAACAGAGCGATTGCAACTGATTTATAACCGTATCTGTAGGCTAGTGTGAAAAATTCCCATAAATGAAGCTACTGGACCCGTCCCCTAGAGCAGAACACACTGTTGTTCCTGACATTGTACCAGTCCAACCTCATAAAGCCCAAACTATAGCCCAAGTGGTACAGCCATCAGATCGTTTCATCTCCATAAAGCATGGACAAATCTTTCTCTCTCTAAAAAAAAATAAAAAATAGTGGGTCGGATGTTTGATGTTTGACTTACTACTTTTGAAGCAGCACTGTGAGCTGTTGCCACTGGAGGGGGTTTCATCGATACTGTTTGGATGGGTGGTAAGGTGAACCTCTGGCCTGTGTCTGGAGGAGAAGAGAAAGAGCGGAGCCGTGCTTCTAACCTTTCAGGTTCATATTTATATGCTTCGAGGGGGAACGTAGGTTGCTTGGTCATTTGGGTTGGAGTAGATGGCGTAGAGGAGAGTCCTGAGGCTGGTGAAAAAAAAAAAAAAGAAATATAATTTAATGAAAAGACAGTTCCAACACAAAGGATGAATATTATAAAATGTTCCAGAAGTAAAACAGATGGTGAGCATCCTACTAGCACTACTACCTATCATTTCAATAGCACTCCTGACCACAAGAGAGTCATTGTTAACTGTAGTGGACTTTGTGTGTTGTAACTCTAAAGAGAAATTAAGCAATTTCTAATATGGAAGAATTATACACAATGAACATTCTAGAGAGAATGAAAAACAAAGTCGTTTTGTGTGCATTCTAGAATCTGTTTGCCTTTTGTGTGCTTATAAATCCTTTGGCATAAAGCATCCTGGACATCACATTTAGCTCCTAGGCTCATGGGAGGACAATGCATATTTTATCTAGAAGCCTCACCACAACTTGCAGTTGAAAAGTACTTCAAGAGTCGGAAAAGGGGAGGAAAACTGGTTTGCCAGAAGAAAAAAATAAAAATAACAAAGGGGTAAAACACCCACAGAATAGAATGTACAAAACAAAAGTGGAATAGCTACCACTCAGTATGAGGATGACACAGGAATAGCAACAAATGGTTGAAAACAATAGGTGGGCTGTGGTTGTTGAATCCCAATAGCATAGTGAGTCACAGTTTGGAATGATATAGGACCTATATACCAAAAAATGCAGAGCTGTATCCTGAAATGCTGCACTTTCAATATAATTCCAAATATTAGTGCATAAGAATGATATATTTAATATGCGCTTGATTATTTGCATTTTAAAAGTGAATAAAAATATAAATTTATAAATACTAAATAAAGTGCGTTCAGTGCTCCTACTTACTGGTCATGTGATATCAGACCAATGATGTATGAGAACCATCATCGCTGCACTCTGCTACATACATAACCAAAGTCCATGCACAGCAGTCCAAATGAGTATCCAAAACCCAAACGTGAAAAAATGTGGGAAAATAATACTAATGATCTGCTGTTCCAATACTGTTGTCTATTTAATAATTATAGCAAAAATGCCCATTCCTTGACTCTGGCTGAGTTTCACCGCACCGCTTCTTCAGGAGGAATGAAATATGGATGGTTGCTAAGCTACAAAGGAACACATCACACCATGGAAAATAAAAAATAAAATAATTAATATCCACTTCTCAATCCAAAACCATGTAAGAACTTTATACCTGGACTGAATTTAATTGAAGTTCATCTGCCAAATAAGTAATATTGTTTTTTAACCGTTATTTAGCTATACTTTATCTGGGAACAGAGTGCAGCAATAATGGTTCCCATATACCATCGGTCTAATATCACATGACTGTTGAGTAGGAGCACTGAGCGCACTTTATTTAGTATTTATAATTTATATTCTAATTTACATTTAATTCACTTTTACAATACATTTAATATATGCTTGATTATTTTCATCATTCTTATGCACTAATATTTGAAATATGACGGGACCTGTTAGCACTCTGTGACTGTAGGTAAATGCACGTGAAGTATCATCAGACAGAGCATCCATACTGCTGCTATTTTTATGTGTAAATATGTTTATTAAATTTTTGCAATAAAGAAAAAATCAACAAAGAAACAACCCACACAATAGTACAAATACACTCCCCCCTCCCCCCCAATTCCCACCCCCCCCACCCAATCCCACAAACACAATCACAATTACAAAGTAAATAACCGTCTTCCAGAGAAGGAATTGTCATGGGTTTAGCAAATTACTTCGAGCTCTATGTGTGAGAGTAAGCCAAAACGGTTCCCAAATGGAGCAATAAATGCGTCCCTTAGGAGAATCCAGCGTTCGTACAAGCAAGCGCTCCATGGACGCCTGCCGAAGCATAAGAGTACGCCAAAGAGACAAGGTGGGCGATTCAGGTACAATCCAACAATGTAGAATAGATTTTTTCCCAAGCAAAAAGGCCCTCTCCAGAAATGCCCGAAATCCTTTAGGTGACGTCCTAGGAAGATGATCCAATGTAAAAAGCATTTCCGGGCCTTGAGAATAACCATGATGCCACATAGAGGTAATGTGCTTATGTAGTAATGTCCAAAAGTCTTGAATGTGAGGGCAGGTCCAGTATAAGTGCCCCAATGAAGCCTGAGGCTGATGACATTTAAGGCATGAGTCAGAGGCACTCAGTTTGACTCTATGAAGGTAGACCGGGGACCGGTGAAGTCGAAGAAGAAATTTATAGTTCATTTCTATCAAGGTAACATGGGTCGTAAGTACATGTGTTCGCTTAAGACCAGTCTGAATTTGTACTCCAGTAACCTCACATGGTAGATCTCTAGACCATAGAGAAGCATAATGATCGTAGGAGATTGGTCCCTGACTCTCCCGAAGATATCTAATATGGAACTTCAGAGGTATATGGTCTTGAGCAGACAAACACAATGCTTCCGAGAGAGCTTCTCTACTGCGACTGGTTAATCCTTTCTTCTGAAGAGACCGCACATAGGAGACCATCTGAGAATATGCTAACCAATCTCCAGGTGACCATTGATAGTCCGTTTGCATCACTGTAAAGGGTGGTACACCACCACGCGAATCAACCACCTGGAAGACATATTGGGTATTGGTAGATCTCCATATCGAAAGTGGGTAAATAGAGGTTCCCGGAGGGAAGTCCTTATTGTCCAAAAAAGGCAAATAAAGAGTATCAGTATGCGGTATTTGTAAAGACTTACATAACCTCCGCCACACCTGGCGAAGCGGAAGTATAAATATACCTCCCCCATATCCACTAGGAAGATGACGAGTGTGGAGCAAATAGCTAAAGTGGTATGAGCCACAAAGCGTAAGCTCCGAGGCAGTCGCCGAAAAGTAGCGAGTGCCCCGGAACCAATCGTTCAAGTGGCGCATTTGACACGCTTGGGAAAGTAATTGTAAATTCTGCAATCCCAGACCCCCTTGGGACTTGGGAAGCATCAAGACCGGCAGTGCCAATCTCGCACGCTTCCCATTCCACAAATAGGATGTTAAACTTTTGCCCACCAGTTTATCATGTTTAATGGACAGTAAAACCGGAAGCATTTGAAGCATATAAAGCCATTGAGGCACCAAAACCATATTATATAGAGCAATTTTGCCCAGTAGTGATAAAGGAAACTCCCTCCAAAGTTGTAATTTTTGTTGAGTAAGAGTCAGGAGTGGCAAGACATTCAAGGAGTATAATCTAGTGAGGTCCATGGGTATCTTAATCCCAAGATAAATCAAATAATCTGTTGACCACCTCAGGGGAAATTCTCCCCTCCAAGTGCCAGGAACCTCACTAGACAGAGGCAAAACCATTGATTTTTGATAATTTAAAACCAACCCCGAATACAAACTAAACTCGTCTAAGATGGCCAATGCCCTGGTCAAAGAAGGCTGAGGGGAAGATAATGTCAGCAAAATATCATCTGCAAAGGCTAGGACTCGAAGTTGAGAATCCCCTTCTGGGAGACCACTTAACTGATCATCATTTAGTAAAGTACGCAAGAACGGATCCAAATAGAGCAAAAACAGGAGAGGAGATAGAGGGCTCCCCTGGCGCGTACCCCGCAATATGGGAAAGGACTCCGTCCCAACACCATTGACCAAGACACTAGCCGTCGGGGCCGAGTATAACAGTTGAATCATGTTGTAAAACCAACCCGTTATTCTCATATGTGTGAGGACCGCAAACAGAAAATTCCAGTTGACCTGGTCAAAGGCCTTGGCCGCGTCTAAACTAACCAGGATGCCAGCGGTGCGAGTAACTTGAGTTCTATGCATCGCAGTCAACAGTCGCCTAACATTAACAACCGAATGTCGATTTTTCACAAAGCCCGCCTGCTCCGGTATTATCAATTGAGGGAGTAAGACAGCCAAACGGTTAGCTAATATTTTATCCAAAATTTTTATGTCAACATTTATAAGGGAGATTGGGCGGTATGATTCTATTTCCGACGCAGGCTTGCCGGGTTTCGGAATTAAGGTAATATAAGCATGGTTAGACCTCACAGGAAATGTACCCTCCACCAACGCCTGGGCATAATAAGCCTCCAAAGGGCCAGCGATGTGCGTGGACATAATTTTATAAAATTCGGGGGAAAACCCGTCGGGGCCCGGGGCCGTACGATTCCTCAACTGTTTAATGGCAGATTGGAGCTCTTTCCCCTGAATCGGCCTATTCAATGCTGAACGCATGGGAGAAGTCAGCCTGGGCATACCTGCATCCTCCAAATAGTCCTGTGCCTCGGGCCCCCCCTCCCCCTCTACAGATGAATAAAAGTTTTTATAATAAGTAAAGAACTGGTCAGCTATATCCCGAGTTTTGCTCACCTTCGTGCCATCAGACAAATGTAAACAGGGGATATAGCGAAGAGATCTCTTTGGTTTAATCAAAGTAGCCAGTAATTTACCAGGCTTATTCCCATGTTTATAATAATTAAATTTAGCGTAGTACATTGATTTTTTCGCACGGTCGTGCAACAGAGCATTAAGAGCATTCTGTGCTGATGTTAACCGTTCTCCAGTATTAATCGTGGGGCGATGTAAATGTTGCCGTTTAAGCACCGCACATTCCCTCTCCAACCTTATAATACCCTGTGTTATTCTCTTCCTATAAGCTACCACATATGCAATAACATCCCCCCGGAGAACCTATTTCGCAGCCTCCCAGAACAAGAGTGGCGTATCCCGATGTTGAGCGTTAAATCGAAGATAATCTTCCCATTTTTCAGTAATATATTTGACAAAATCAGGGTTGTCCATTAGGTAAGCAGGGAAACGCCAACCCCCCAGACAAGGAGAGTCCCCGGTTAGGACATCCACCCATACCGGACAGTGATCTGAAATCGAGAGAGGGCCAATTTCCGAAGAATCTATCAATGAAAAGGAACCCCGAGAAACCAAGATATAATCCAATCTAGAATATGTCTGGTGAGCCCGTGATTGATGGGTATAGTCTCGCTCATGAGGGTGTAGTAACCTCCAGGGGTCGAGTAATTCCAGCGCTTCACATAAATAAGGAAGGCCTCTACCCATGGAGGTTTTTTGAGCAGATCCCGCACCCGACCTATCCTGAGCATTATCTAAAACTTGATTAAAGTCCCCCAGAACCAACAATGGATGGTTGGTATCTCTACCACCAACTCGGGCCAGAGCCCTAAAAAATTTGTGGTCGTATTGGTTCGGACCATACACCATTAAGACGTTAAAAACTTGATCTGACATAGTCACTCTACAGTAAAGAACCCGTCCCAAATTATCTGCAAAGAGCTGTTCGATCTTTCCAGGAAATCCCTTCCGAACCAATAGTACCACCCCTGCATGCTTAGTAGAAGAGGAAGAGTGAAAAACTTGACCCACCCATCCCTTTAAAAGTTTAGCATGTTCTGTTTTGGACAACCTCGTCTCTTGAAGGCAAGCAAGATCTGCTTTATGATACCGTAATCTACTCAAAATCTTGGAGCGTTTCACCGGTGACGTGATGCCTCCCACATTCCAAGATATCAACCTAAATGTCTTACCACACACCAGGACCACAAAAGCATACCTGCCACCAGTGTAATTCCCGTGGACCTCCGGGTGCCCAGCCTTCACCCAGAGGACAACTGGAAGTAATTAGCCATAAGAACCCAATGGAAACAACATACATACAAAATGAACCCACTCTGGAATCCGAAGTTATAACAGCAGCGATCAAACATCCCAACATCGTACCCACCCCCCTCCCACCCCTCCTCCCAATCCCAACCACTCCCATATCCCCTTGTTACCTTTTCCTGAAAAACAAAAATCTTCCAGTACCCAAACTGACACTGGAAGATAGAGCACGTCTCTGGTGCCATCGGAACCTGTCCCCTTTATAAACATAAACATTGTACAGTGCAGGGTTAACAATCAACAGTTCAAATAAACCTGAAATCAGCAAACCACATGTGCATACACAAATACTGCTCAGGTTGGAGGAGGTGTACTAGCGCCCAACCGGTTGACAAAATCTCCAGCCAATGTATCCGATTCAAACACATGCCATTTACCATCTAAATGTATTTTCAGAATGGCAGGATACAGGAACAAGAAACGGCATTTGAGATCAGCCAATTTTTTGCAGATAGGGTAGAAATTTTTTCTCCGGTCCGTTAAGGCCGATGAATAATCCTGGCCAATCCTTATTGGAGCAGTTTCATATTGTAAGGTCTCCCGTTTCAATCAAAATTCCCGCAAAATTTCAACTTTGTGTCGGTAATTGTGCAGCTTTCCTATCACCACCCTAGGCCGCTGATCCTTTCCAGCGCGGGGCCCAACTCTATGAACGCGCTCAAATCGAGCCGGGCCTAGCGCTGCGGGCATAGGCAGTTCACTAGCCAGCCAAGATTCTAACACGGAAAGCAGCACAGAGTCAGAGATGGTTTCTGGGAATCCCATAAATCTTAAGTTACCCCTACGGGACCTGTTCTCCAGGTCTTCGAGTTTATCTTGATGGTGGCGTAACTGCACTTTCATCTGAGCAAGCTCTATGTCCACCCCCCGGGCTTCGTCCTCCACCGTGGATACGCGCTCCTCCAGGGCCGTGACTCTTGCCGAATGATCTTCCAAAAGGGACTCCAGCTTGGTGAGTTGAGTCGACAGCTGTTCCATGCAAGGAGTAAGAGCCTGAGCAATTAATTGTTTAAGATCTGCTAGCGTCTCCGTGGAAAATTGTTTGAGCACGCCACCCGAGGGTTCCGCCATTTTCTCCTCAGCCTGCTTGCTCTTTTCTTTGTCTTTGTCTTTGTCTTTTTTCGCCGATTTGGACGACATTGCCGGTGGAGACCTCGCTAAAAATCTGTCCATATATAATCCCCTCAAAATCTGATTGAAATCGGCAGGAGAAATTTCGCAGAATCACCCGCTTTTAAAGTTGCAGAGGGATCAGGTTCCGGAGCAGGCAATGCGAGCTGCTTGCCGGCTCACAGCATCACGTGACTCTCCTGCTGCTATTTTTATTGTTGTGATTTTACTTTAAAAAAAAAAAATATATATATATATATATATTTTTTTTTTATTTAGAAGTTGCTCAATACAAAAAACACAACATTCGTAAACATAGCCCAAGTAAAAAACCAAATGATAAGAAAGTCTATCGCGTGGTTCTTCGCGTAGACCATAAGGACTCAAAAACAGACCGAAAATGCCCCCCTCCCTCTCCCAACCCACCCCCAGCACTTTTACATATTTTTAATAAATATTTTTATATAAAGAGATTAGTTTCTTACCTTGCTAATATCTTTTCTAGTCGATAGGCAAGTCATTCTGGACGAGCGAGTTATATCCTAGTGCCCGTGAACCATACAGAAGGAATATACTCCTGTTTTTGAATCCCTTCTACTTCTGCTGCCCACTACAGTTAGTTCCAAAGCAGGCAACAGCCCCTTCTAGAAACAGATGTCAGTCAGTTCTGCTCTGAAATTATAACAAACATGTTAAACAATAAATAATCCAAATAGACCAACAAGCATGCCAAACAAACATTTATGGAGATCAACTATCCCAAAGTGACGGTCTGACTGGAATCCAACCAGTGGCGTAGTGAGTGTGAGAGGGGCCTGGGGTGGTGGTGCCCCTCCCCCGCCCCCACACACTCCTTCCCCACCCCTCCTGCCACGTGCAGGCGCCACGTCCCTTCTCCCGTACCTCTGAAACATTCCAGGTGCAATCAGCAACCCCCAAGCTGCTGTCACGCCAGTGTCGGCTCTTCCTCTGATGTCACTTTCTAGGGGTGGGTCCAGGAAGTGACGTCAGAAGAAGAGCCGAAGCTGGCGCGACAGCAGGTTGGGGTTGCTGCTCACGCCTAGAACGACATGGAGAAGCCACTGCTTGCCCTGTATCGGTAGCATGGAATATTGCTACACCTTGGGTTTTGGCCAGGCACTAGTGACCTGGATTGGACACCGTGAGAACGGGCTACTGGGCTTGATGGACCATTGGTCTGACCCAGTTATGCTGTTCTTATGTTACAGAGGTACAGGGGAAGGGAAGAGGCATGCACGTGTGGCAGTGAGGTGGCGGGGAAAGAAGACGGATGCCTGCCATGGCAGTCTGCCCCCCCTTACTACGCCACTAATGTTGAAATTACAAAATACTTCTGTAATAAATCATTTTGCAGCAGCAGCTTGAAAAACAATGGGTGAAACCAAGCTAACGCTCCCACAAGATGTTAGATGGAACTCTGTAGTGGACTGTGTTGAGTAGGACTTCAGTAGTTGGAACCCAAGCACTGTACCGGGTACAGCTTTGGATTCTTGCCCAGAAATAGCCAAAAAAAAAAATTGTATCAGGTTGGACAGACTGGTTGGACCATTCAGGTCTTTATCTGCCATCATCTATTATGTTACTATGCATCCAACTGTCAGGTTTGAATATGAACATTCTAAGTGAGACAGTAGGCAGGTGCAGAAAAGAAATGACAGGGTGGGGGTCCAGAGTGACACACCTATCTATTAGTAAAGATATTAGCAAGGTAAGAACCTAATCTATTTTTCTAGTGCAACAGCTGTGTCATTCTGAATGAGCGGGACATAAAAAAGCAGTCCCAAAAATCTAGAGCGGGACCACTGTACCGACTTGTAAGTAACACTGAGGACCCAAAGGCAAAGTCCTCCCTTGCTGCCACATCCACTCTGTGAAACTTGGAAAATGTATGTAAAGTGGACCAAAACACTGCTCTACAAATCTCCTCGGGGGAGATTACCAAGCTTCTGCCCACAACAAAGCTTCTAGTCAAATGTGCCTTTACAGAAATAGGAGACTGTTTCTCAGAAACAATATATGCTGACAAAATGGCCCTACAGATCCATCTGGCAATCATGGTCTTGGAAGCCAATGAACTGCATCTAGCTAGATTTGGCAGCACATAAAGATGGTCAGATAGCTTGAATTCGTTGGTGACCTTGAGATATCAGAGAAGCACCCTTTTAACATCCAACTTCTTCAGAATCTGGTCCTTTTTCTTGGAACCTCCAGCTTCAATAAATTTAAGGAAATGCTGTCTGCAAGAAAGAGCCTGTAACTCCGAGACCCTTCTCGCTGAGGAAATGGCCACCAAAAAAAACACTTTGAGTGTCAGATCTATCAAGGATGCTTCCTTCAGCGGTTTGTATGGAGCCTGGCTGAGACTCTGTAAAACCATGTTACTATCCCAAGAAGCGAATGGAGGTTTTACCGGGGACCTGATACATAGTGCTCCCTTTAGGAATCTGGCTATATCTGGATGAGACACCAGCATAGATCTGCGGTCTTGAGCCCTAAAACAAAAGAGTCCTGCAACTTGGACTCTAATGGACACCATTGTAAGTCCCTTGTCAAGGCAGGTCTGGAGGAAGAAGAGACCGGAGCAGAGAAAGGCTCCTCCTTTTCCTGAATGTACCAGTGCTGGAAAGTTTCCCAAGCCTTAGCACAGGCAGAGACCATTGTCAGCTTTTTAGACCTGAAAAAGTAGCAATGACTTCCTCTGAATATCCCTTGTGTGCTAATGCCTCGTGCACAAGAGCCATGCCATAAGAGCAAAGCGATCTGTATCTTGTAGATCATTGGTCCCTGAGAAAGGAGGTCTGGTTGCAGAGTCTTCTGCAGTTTCTACAAGGCCAGTCGAATAGCCAACTACTTTCTCTGGGTGGTTGACCAACATCCCTGAATCGGGTGATGGTTACAGTGAGTTCCCCATCCGAAAAGGCTGGCATTTGTTGTCACAATCACCCAGGAAGCTATGGCACTGACTAGTGACTGTGGGTAAAGCCACCAGTCCACACTGGCCTGGGCGTCTGGAGTCCAGGGCAGGAGCATCTGCAGAGAGTCCGTTTGAGAGGACAAACATGATAACAACGCATTTTGGAGAGGATACATGTGAGGTTTTGCCCAGTGAACCATATCTATTGTGGCTGCCATAGAACCTAGCACTTGGAGAAAGTGCCACGCTTACAGTGTTGGATTGGCTCGATATTTGAAAGCAAAGCTTCTGTCTGCGTGCCTCTGGAATATAGACATAGCCATCCGCTGTGTTGAACAAGATACCCAGATATTCTAGGGACTATGCCTGAGTCAGATGGCTCTATTAGAAATTTACTATCCAACCCAGGTTCTGCAGAACTCGGACCACTTGAGGCACCGCTTGCTCTCCTCTGGCAAATGACAGAGCTATGATCAGCCAGTCGTCCAGGTATGGATGAACCTGTAAGTCCATCTTTTGCAGGTGGGCAGCCATTACCACCATCACCAAGGTGAACTTGCAAGGTGAGTCACCAATCCAAAGGGAAGGGCCAAGAACTGGTAATGGTTTTCCAGAACTTGAGACCTCAGTTACTTTCTGTGGTACAGAAATATGGGAATATGCAAATAGGTCTCTGGAACAACTGCAGCTATTACAGAATGAACTGTCTCCATGTAAAAGAACAGAACCTTTCTTTGGAACAATGAAGTATATGGAGTATCTGCCCAAGCCTGAGACTTCAGGAGGCACAGGCTCTATGGCCTGAATATCCAATAATCTTTGCATTGTGGCCTCTACCCTGTCAGCTTCTTCTGATTGCCCCACTGGGGAGTCCACAAACCAGTCCGTTACTGCTCTGGATGAGTTTCAGAACCCATTGGTCTGAGGATATCTGGGTCCAGCTCTGCACAAAGTCTGAGAGCTGTCCCTCTACCTTGATGCACCTGACAGGCAGGGTGTACCATGAGACAGCAATGGCATAGTAAGAGACCCATCACTGTCTAAATCTCCCTCAGAAAGGACCCCTAGAGTCTGGCCAACTGCAGCCAGTGAGATAGATGCACCCTGGGAGCCTCTGCCCCTCATGCGCTGTCAGAAGTGCTACCAGATTTCCTCTTGGAGGGCTGGCTGTCCTGAAATGCTCTCCACATCATTAACAAATTCCAGAGACAATGCCTTATTAGGCAGTGTTGAGTCTCCTGTAGAGGACTCCAGTCTCTTGGGCTCAGCAACCTCCTCGCCCCTGCGCTTAAGACGACTGCCATTCTGGGGTCCTGAAAAGAATATATCCCAACCAACGGGCTTCCAACCCATTCTTCGGCCCTAGAGACCAAAGGTGACGCTAAGACCCAACCCATGCTGCGCGGTACATTGTGCAAGGGCACTCGTTGGGCACTCATCCAGCACAAACCTGGCATGAATTAGGGTCAAAAGAGTCTTAGGACTCCATCCCTGCCAGAGCCTTACTCACTGTGACTTGTGCTGGTATCTGGATCTGGAAGAAGAAATCACTACCTCAAGCAAAACATCCTTTTAACGCTGAATCTTTGGGCTGCCAGTCTGACTGGTATCTGACAGAGCCTCCAACTCCAACTCCAACACCAAAAAATGTGCATCCTGCAAGACCCCGCTGAGCCTCCTACAGATACTTGCCTGCTCTCAAACCCCTGCAGTGCAGTAGGTGAGCAATGCTACCAGGGATAGCCCTGAGCTCTAAAAAGGCTTTTGAAGACAAGCTAACAGGTACCACAAGGGACTGGCCTGTCAACTGCAGACCATTATCTGCTTCTTCTCCATGCAGGCAGAGCTGGACCCTCGACTAGGGGAGCTCTTAGCACCAAAAGATTTTTTTTAAAATGCAAAAATACCAAAGAAAAAATAAAGAAATAAGTAGAGTAGAAACACTCCTTCCAGCTCACATGCAGATGAAAAAAACTGTAGGGGACAGCAGAGCCCTCTGTGAAGTAGGAGGGATTAAAAAACCTGAGTGGATTCCTTCTGCACGGCTCGTGGGCACTGGAATAAAACACGCTCGCTCAGAATGACATACCTATTACACTAGAAATATTGCTTTCAACCATTCCTCTGTCATCTATTCCACTTTTGTTTTGTTTGTTTTTTGCAAGAAGAAAGACATGCTATGCTCTTTGGAATAAGGAGCCTTACACCAATAGGCTGTAACATCATGAGAATGCAATACTGGGGTCTATCAAGGTGGTGATTTTGCTTTCTGCTAAGCTGTACAGCTTATGTTTATGGAATATAATTTTGATTTGATTTTACTTCCCCAGTCTATTTTAATAAATTGGCCTACATGGAACCACCCATGCTGTTATGGATAGCAATTTTTAATCTCTGGGTCATTGGTCCAAGAAAATTCCAACATTGAGTGCCCTATTAATAGCTTGAGCAAAGAGACCTGCTTAGACAAAATGAGGTCTGGAATGCTCCATCCAACATGCCAATCACCCTGTGCCATGACATGACAACTGGCAAATCATACGTTCAAACCCCCCAAAACTGAGAAGTTTAGAACCCACCCATCAAACACTAGCTACACTACAGAAGGGAACAAGCTTTGCAAATGTTTCACAAATAAAAACTCAGTGGAAATTTCCTTCAGCTTCCCAAGTCTTGACCTTACTTGGAAATTGTCAGTGTTACCAAAGGGCTGGCAAATGTGTTTCTCAATGAATAATAAAAGCACATTTGACCATGATTATGCACCGTTCAAGCTGTTTTAGAAAAGAACAACAAATAAAACAGTTTGATATTTACTTTCAGAGGGATAGATATTTCAAGAGGCATGCTTTCGGGACTTCCAAAGATTCTTCCTCTCAAGCCTATTGTTTTATAAGAATGTTGAGTGTAATTGTGACTTGTATATTGCATATATAACTAAACGATTTACAGCAGGGGTCTCAAAGTCCCTCCTTGAGGGCAGCAATCCAGCCGGGTTTTCAGGATTTCTCCAATGAATATGCATGAGATCTATGTGCAAGCACTGCTTTCAATGCATATTCATTGGGGAAATCCTGAAAACCCAACTGGATTACGGCCCTCAAGGAGAGACTTTGAGATCCCTGATTTACAGCAAATAGTGATCAAGTACTCTAAGGGCTCCTTTTACTAAGCCGCGTTAGCGATTTTAGCGCACGCATTTTAGCGTGCGCTAAACTCGTGCTATGCGGCTAGAACTAACGCCAGCTCAATGCTGGCGTTAAGGTCTAGCGTGGGTGGTAATTTAACGCACGCTATTCTGCATGTTAAAGCTCTAACGCAGCTTAGTAAAAGGAGCCCTAAGTGTTTTCCTATCTGTCCTGGTGGGCTCACAATCTAGCTATGGTACCTAAGGCAATGGAGGGCTAAGTGACTGGCTCCCAGGTCCAGCCCCAATAGTACAAAGACACCAATGCACACATTAACTATTAGGCAAGACTAATCAATCACCTAGGATGGCAGTTTCTGTGAGGGCTGCAAAGAGCAGCTCAAATCAATAGGTCCTGACAATCGTAACAGTCCGCACATACTTTCACCTACAGCAGGGGTGTCCAATGTCGGTCCTCGAGGGCCGCAATCCAGTCGGGTTTTCAGGATTTCCCCCATGAATATGCATGAGAACTATTAGCATACAATGAAAGCAGTGCATGCAAATAGACCTCATGTATATTCATTGGGGAAATCCTGAAAACCCGACTGGACTGCGGCCCTCGAGGACCGACATTGGACACCCCTGACCTACAGGAAGGGTGGCAATATTCCATGAACTTTTATCTGTTGGAAATTTCAGTCTTTGTGATGTAAAATAATGCACTGTTGCAGGACAGTTCTGGGAGGAGTGGTATTGGGAAGGATGAAAGTTAATTGGGGAGGGGGGCACAACACTGATGACTTGTCTTGTGTGCTTCGTACTTTTCCATTGGCCCTGCTCCTGGCTCACAAAGGTGTAAATGTGCACACACATTCTACATGTGTTCCAGCATATTCTATAAAATACACACATACACTGCAACTCTGTTTCCATTCTACCCAAACTGCGTTTCCAGTAATGCTTATATGCAGACTGTATTAAAGTAGACACACACTTTCTGTGCACATACTTTTATGAAATGTATGTAGTTGTGCAACTTTATAAAAGCCCTCTTCTGTAGGTAATACAGACTTTACACACAAATAAAGTTTCATAAAATTATCTCCCAAAAGTCTGTTGTTAGGTTTGTATTACTTGACCATTACAACTCTCTGCCAAAACCATATCTGTGCAACTGTGACAGGATGAAGTTCCTGTCACTGGTCAGCAGAGGGAGCCTGAGCAGCAGAAAAAAAGGAACTAATTTGCATAGGATCCTGTAAAAGCCCCCTGGGAGCTGTCCACTCACCCTGAATGAAGTAAGATACTGAAAAGGACAGTTCCCAAGCTGAGAAATACAGGAGCTCTTTTGGGAGCCAGAAGTCCCTTGAGGGGCAGAATGCTGGCTTTGACCTAACCTTCAGTAAGTCTGATAGACAGGCCTGCCAGGTAGAGCTTGGAGTTCAAGTGAGGCTCAAGCTTGATGACTGGCAGAGAGTCTGGTGGGGAATGAGAGAGCAAACAAATAAAAAAGGCAAGCAAGATGTCTGAAACAACCAATGGTATCAGGGATCCCAGTTTCGGCACTCTGAAAGTGCCTTCCTCAGGGGATGAACGAATAGCTAGAGTGATAATATGCATAGAAGATCATTAAACTACCTATCAAAAAGCATGAAACATATAAAATATGAGCAGAGCAACAAAAACATAACTTATTGGAGATAAATATATAGATAAGTACAATACTCATTAAAAACAGAAAAATGGCCTTGAATAACAATGATAAAATAATCAGAATAAACGATTAGCATAAAATAATAAGCATAAATGAACAACAAACCTTATACGAGCATGAGACATATAAATATGGGCTAAAAACACAACCATAGCAGCATATTTGAAACGTAATATATACATGTATATATAAAATGTTAATTGGAAGCAGAGAAACAACCAACATAAACATAAAGCATATTAAAAATAAATATTTGGATAAACACGATAACCATTAAAAAAACAGATAAATGGACTTGAATGACAAAATAGTCAGCATGAATAATTAATAGGCATGAAATTTTTTTTTAATGAGAGCATGAGATATGTAATTGTGTGCAAAAAGACAAAACCAAAACAAAATATTTAACATGCGATATATATCTGTAAATTAAAGTGATACTTGTTGAAAGCAGGGAAACAACCATAAGCCTCAATAACATTAATAAAAAGGTTAAGCACAAATAAAACACTTATTTGACCAACAATAAGTATATAATCAATGATGGACCTGAAAAATAAGCACAATCCATAAATAAGAACTATGGGGACCTCATTAAATCAGCTGTGAGTTTTGAATTGAGCAATTATAAACAAATTAATAAACATATAAGGATGGATGAAAATTCCTAATAAAACAAATCAAAGTTCAAACAGTAATGTACAATATATAAGATATGATGCTCGATGATAAAATAAAAAATAAACAAAACTTTTAAGAAGAGGTACAGAGAACTAAAACAAATGTGTTTGAAGTGCATGAGAGGGGCATAGGGGTCGAAAGATGTATCATTGAGAGAAACCTAATCAACCAGGGGGAACCGTCCGTCATCATGAATATATTGTTCCATATGCAATACAAAAATGAGTCAAACAGCAAGTAGGAGCTACTGTAGTAAACAATGTATGCTTTAACTTCCTGAATGATACAATAAGCAATATAGATTAGACGACGGAAGGCCCAGTAGAGCTTGGAGTCCAGGGGTGGGGGTGGGGGGGCTCAAGCTTAATGACCAGCAAAAAGTGTCCAGGACCCATGGACCCAAAAGGCTGGGGAGTAAGAGACCAGTGGTGGCCCCACAAGTAGCCCAAAGAGTCCAAAGTCCTAGGCAAAGGTGACTGGCGAGTGACCCGACAGAAGGACCAGTGGAGACCGGCAGAGAGACCGGTAAATGGTACTGGAAGCTGCCCAAGACCCAGAGAGCCAATGAGGGTTGGAGAAGACCTGTAGGGATCTGGAGAAGAACGGAGTCCAGGGAGGACCTGGTGATGACCAGGAGGAGCCTGGAGGGAACTGGTTATGGATTTTAGATGAGTATGAATGAAGTGTGTTTTGGTGATCTTGTTCTAACAGTGCCTGGTGACGAGGAGGATGACCGGATGCGCCTGGGGAGTGGAGAGGTGATGGGTAATGACCACTCGGCCCGATCACAGAAACGAATTGTGCTCCTGGCTTAAAATGCAAGCATAAGCAGGGCAATTTATTTTCCTTAATAATTTACATATGATGCCAGATGCTTCATAATTAGCCCAAGTTCTGGCTCTTAATTTACTGAAAATTAGATATACAAAACAATATTATTTATTTATTCATTCAATTTTTTAGCCCATCCTCCTAAGGGAGCTCAAAATGAGTTACAAATCAGGTATTTAAGCATTTTCCTTATCTGTCCCGGCGGGCTTACAGTCTATCTAATGTACCTGGCGTGGTGAAGGTTTATAAGTGACTTGTCCAGGGTCACAAGGAACAGCCTGAGGTTTGAACAGGAAAACTTGGAACATCCCTCCTCTTCAGGATCACCGAGCTGTGGAACAGCTTTACTGCCCATCTTCGGAGTTCGACCTCCCTCCAACGCTTCAGAAAACATTTGAAAACTTGGCTTTTCTCCAAAATGTAACTACTCCCTCCCTCTCCATTATACTAAGTCCCCTCTTTCCTTCCTTTTTACCAAGCCCTTCTTCTTTCCATTGGAGTTCCTTTCTTTATTAATTCCTGTAAACCGTGTCGAGCTCCACTTCTGTGGAGATGATGCGGTATACAAACTTAAGGTTTAGTTTAGAACCCACAACCTTAGGGTGCTGAGGTTGTAGCTCTAACCACTACATTACACTCTCCTCTATTTTTTTCTTAAAACTGTGTGCGGTGTAGGAAACCCAGGCTCAATTCCTGGGCCCAGCTTCTGTCCCATGGTGTAGTGGAAGAGTTGTTCAATATTACAGAAACAGGCAGTGAACCAGGGAAACCAGGTGAATCTCACTGTCACCCTTTTTGATCTTGAGCAAGTCACTCAACGTTTCTTTGCTTTATGTACACAAACCTAGGGCTTCCTTTTACAAAGCCACAGTAGTGATGCTGCTGTGGTAAATGCACTGAACCCCATTCAATTCTTATGGGCTTCGGTGCATTTTGTAAACAAAGGCCCTTTAGATTGTAAGCCTTCTGGGGACAGAATACCTACAATACCTGAATGTAACTTACCTTGAGATACTACAGAAAAAAGCATGAGTTAAATCCCAAATTCTATCTCTGGGCAATGGCAAGAAGTCCCTGTCACTGCACAACAGTGCCAACTTGTGGCTAGATTTGGAATGCAGGGTTCCAAAGAGTGCTGCTGGGCTCCAACTAAGGAATATTGCTACAAGGTCGCGTATGTATGGTCAGATGGGGAATGTAAAGGGTAGAAAAATGTACAATGCATTCTGACCTTGTTTGTCCTGGTTATAATACTTTGAAACTTCAGATATATGACCAGGTTAATGCCCTACTTAATTTTAGTGTTCATGCCCTTTGCATTAATTCTGTAGACATACAGGAGAATTTTATAAATGGTGCTTAAAATTGTGCATGCAAATTTGGGCACACACCCTATTTGCACGTGCACTTTGACTGAGTAATGAGCCTATTAGCACCAATAACTAGGCGTTAATAATCAATTATTGGTCTTAATCGGTAGCAATTTGGATGTACGCATTCTAAGTGTATATTTTATAAAGATGCATACGCAAATCCTTAAGTGCGCAATGAAAAAGGGGCTTAAGTGGGTCAGGGGCATTCACTATAGAGTAGAGGTCTGCACGGGAACGGGGATCGCGGGAATCCCGGGGGTCCCGTGGGAATCCCCCTAACCCACGGGACTCCCACGGGGATGGAAGGCTTTGGAAGCAGGGTTCGTCCATATAATATAATGGACACGTCAGCCTTAGTAAAAGAGGGGGGTCTAAGTTAATTACCTGAACAGAAAACAAAAAAAGGGTTTCACCAAAGAGATTCCACAAGGAAAACAGCAGCGCAAACACAAAAGAAACTGTGGAATTGATGATCCTGTCAGAAGTAATTGCTGCTTTTTATGGGGACGGGCGGGGATGGAGGTAACTCCTTGCAGGGATGGGTGGGGACGGAGAGGATCCTGATGGGGACGGGTGGGGATGGACGGGGATGGGTGGGATTTCTGTCCCCGTGCAACTCTCTACTATAGAGAAGCACGCTTTTATAGAATTTATGGGTTCTGCGCCTAATTTAGGCGCAGGATTTACAACAGGGTCAGTTGGTGTAAATCCTCGCGCCTAAAAGCTAGGCGTGTTGTTCCATAGCAATTCTTCGTGCCACTTTGCTTCTCTCCTGTCATTTCCAACTATATGCTTAAAGACAAGTACACTGTTTTTAGTCCATTTCTTTATTTGTGTACCTTACATCAACTGGACCCCTGAGGAAGGCGTGTTTGCCGAAACACGGGCCGTGTAGGGTCCGGTTGGACTATTATATTTGTATTTTTATGGTTTTATGGTGAAAGAGCGTATAATAAATCATTTCCAGAACATCTGTATCCACAGTCTTTTTTGTTTTTAGCGTCGGATTGATTCTACTGTGGACTATTGGGTCTTCTTTTTTCTTTTGTTCTATAAACGGTGCCTAACTCGGATTGCTGTTTACAGAATAGCGCTCGGGGCACTTTTTTTTTTTTCGGCACCCAAATTTGAGGGCCATTTACTAAATTTAGTCCATAATGTTCCACAGAAAGGCAGAAACCTCACTGCATTCACATAACACGTGAAAATGCATTTGCAACGCCGCACTTGGTAACTGGCAGTTACATTGTGCTACATTCAGTCCTTTCTTCCTAGAACACTGAGAACCTTATTATCCGTTATTTATTAATAATTCAATCTATATTACTCATATCTCTGATGCCTTCAAGCATTTTAGTAGATTTCCAAGCTTTTCCCTTTGCTGAAAAAGCTTCCCTGACTATAATTAGAATTTCTGCACCATTGTACTCATTATTTCCCCCCTAGGATATATGTTTGATCAATTAATGACCTTTCAGGGGTGAAGCACTTCAGCATTTGTATTGAAATGACTCATGTTTCACAACATTTGTAATCATTCATATTTACTGATGTTTTCCAAAGTTAATACTGAAACAGTGCATAACCTGGAGCAGAGTTTTAATGAGTCACACTCATTCATCCAGAAGTGAGAATAGACCAATCATTTGCAAGGCGAAATTTCAAAATAAGGAATGAGGAACAAGTTCAATAAAACAGAGTGAAAGAATTTTATGGATGTGTGGGAGCCATTGGCTAAATACTGTGAAGAGGAATTATTTTATTTTATTTTATAAGCATACACATCCTGGGGGGGAGGGAAGGGAATGGAATGGAATTGGTCCAGGGATTTTATGAATGGTTTCATGAAGGTTTTGATTTAGTTGTTTGTATATTAGCTGGGAGGGAGGGGGAAATTTCTTTGTTGCAGTAATATTTGAAAGTTTGTTGCGCTTATTATATAATGTACATATATGTGATTCATTTATTGCGCATTTATAGCTTGAAAATCAATAAAGAATTAAAAAAAACCCAGAGTGAAAGAGCAAAAAAGTGAAAAAATGAATTAGACCTACTTTTTTTTTAATAGTGTGTCACATCAAGAGTGTTGGGGAAGGGGGCAGGCTAAGTGGTTCAGTGACAGTGCTGTCCTGTGAAGGACCTGTGCTACCCTACTGAGGATACAATGTTCACATGCCATGGGACAGAGGAACTCTTAGTCATCATGCAATGGTGACATCTAGTTGCCAAAGTTAGGGCTCACAGTTACAAGGGGGAAGCTAGAGTTTATACTCTCCAGTCCAGGACTAACATTACATTACATTACAGATTTCTATTCCGCCATTACCTTTCGGTTCAAAGCGGACTACAAAAAGAGTTATGGAAGAAGAGTTACAAAGTTAGATCAGAGATCGTTTCCAAGAGAGGGATAAGAAGGATCAGGGGTTGGGGAGGGGATGGTAAGAAGGGGTATTCATGGTATTAAGCTTTATTAAGGGATTTCTTGAAGAGTATAGTTTTTATTTCCTTTCTGAACATCTTGTAGGTTGGAGTTGTTATCAATAGGTTGGAGATTTGGTTATCTATTTTTGCTGCTTGAGTGGCTAGTAGGCCGTCGTATAGTTTTTTCCATTTTACTTCTTTGATTGAGGAGAAATTTCATTGAGGAGAAATTTAAACAGAGCTGTTTGATTTGTAGGAGGATTATAAAATGGGGGGAGGGAATCCCAGGTAATTCTTAACAAAGGTTCCTATTAATAATAATAACAGTTTATATACCGCAGGACCGTGAAGTTCTATGTGGTTTACAATGATTAAAAGATGCTACAGATTGAGCAGAATTAACAAAGTTAAGAGCTAGTGATAAACAGCCCTAGAGATCAGATATTGTGGACTAAGATTGTACAGGTCAGTTACCTAAATACTTTAGGAATAGATATGTTTTTAGGTTTTTCCTAAATTCCCCATAAGTAGTAGGCATAAGCAATTGTTCCAGGTCTTTACCCCATAATGCTGCCTGATGTGTGAGAAGATGTTGATGATGTTTTTTAAATTTACATCCTCTAACTGGTGGGGAAACAAAATTCAAGTGTGAGCTTCTCTTGTGAAAGAGAAAAGGTCAGTTATATATTTAGGGGCTAATTCGAATAGTACCTTAAAGCAAAAACATCCAAACTTGAACCTCACACATGTCTCCATCAGCAGCCAATGCAGAAGTTGGTAGGAAGGTGTTACAGATTGATACCGGATAGGTACCGGAAATGAAGGCTCCTCACCAGCCACTAAGAAAGCACAATGCAGCCAGGCCAGAGGCAGACTGTCGGCCTTTTGGTCAACATAATCCTGGAGGGGTACAAAATTGAGTTCCGTGCCCCCCTGTCAGACCGCTTTGAATCTTGCATTGCATAGATATAGTTTGGGTTCCTCTTCTCACATACATCATTTTGCACTTGCTCACATTAAGGGCTCCTTTTACAAAAGTACGTTAGGGCCTTAACGCACGGAATAGCGCGCACTAAAATGCTGTGCACGCTAGCCGCTACCGCCGCCTTATAAGCAGGCGGTTAATTTTTTGGCTAGCGTGCAAATCTTGTGCGTGCGCTAAAAACGCTAGCGCACCTTAGTAAAAGGAGCTCTAAATGTCATATGCCATTTTGATGCCCAAGTCTCCGAGTATCCTTCTGGCTTTGATCCCCGCCCCCAATATTTCTCCATCTTGAGATCATTGGACATCATTACCTCAAAGTCCTTCTCCTAGTTCATCCTATACCATACAGCTCCTTTGGATTTCTGCGCCTGAAGTGCATTACTTGGGGCTCCTTTTACAAAGGCAGGCTAGGGCCTTAATGCGCGGAATAGCGCACACTAAAATGCCGCGCGCGCTAGCTGATACCGCCTCCTTTTGAGCGGGCAGTAGATTTTTGGCTAGCGCACGGTAATCCGGTGCGTGCGGTAAAACCCATAGCGCACCTTTGTAAAAGGAGCCCTTAGTATCTCTTCACATTAAAGCTTAACTGGCAAGCTTGAACCCATGGAGGGAGGGATCTGGAGTGGGCAGACTTGTTGGGCTGCCGGCCCATTTCTGCCGTCATACTCTATGTTTCTATGTTTCATGCTTCTAATTTTTATGGATCACTATATATATATAAATATAAATATACATTGTAAAGATTTTAAGTGATGTATAAAGTGTAAAATTAATTTTTCTTGTATTCACTTAATGAAAGTGTTAAAAATGAATAAAGATATTTAAAAATAAAAAATTTGTATTGTTACACTTCATTCAAGTTTCAAGTTTATTAAAAATTTGTTGTACACGCAAGGTCAGATAATTCTATGCATGTAATAATCTTGAAAGCATGGCTAAGCCTGGAGGAGAAGGTAAAGGAGATTGCGACCTATACGTAAAGGCTGATTAAAATTAGGTATTACAGCATATGCATTAATGACAGATGAATGATGCTTTCTATGTCTCAAATGCGTCCTTATACAAGTTACTTTTTAAAGAGCTTTTAAATTTTTCTAGTGAGGATTCACCACGTAAGTAAATTGGTAAGTTGTTCCAGATCTGGGGTGCTATAACCGAAAAAAATAGTAGATGTAAAGCTAATTTCAGTCTGTCATCTTAAACTCTCATTGGATCAGGATTAATGCTGTGCACTGCAGTAATGTAGGGGTCCTTTGAGTAAGGTGCACTAACCGATTTAGCGCATGCTAAAGATTAGTGTGCGCTAAATGCTAAGACATCCATTATATTCCTATGGGCATCTTAACATTTAGCGCACTAAATTAGTTAGCACACCTTAATAAAAGGATCTCTTCTATCACTATTTGGGTAGTGTTTAATAAATGTTAATGCTTGCTAAAAATGCTAATGTGTGCCAAATGCAACCACACCTATATTATTTTTATGGATGAGAAGGAAATTAGCTGCTAGTTCCCATTAGCATCCACTAACATTTAGTAAACATGGCCATTTATGGCTTATCTAACATAGACCAAGGGCCAGATGCACAAAAACTCACTGTGTATTTAACAATCGTTGCTAAACCAGTTTTAATCGATTTAGCATCATAGTATTTCAGCAGTCCTTTCCATGGTTTGTAGCAGCTCCTGATGTAAATATATTACAACGAGCTCATCAATACTAAAACGTGCAATCTGATTGATGGCCACATGATGTACAAAATCAAGAGCCGGTTTTTAACGCTCCAAAATCTCCGACAGGTCTAAACGTGCCGGTAGCATGAAAAAAAGTTGAACAGCGTTTTAAATTTTTTTATGGGTATAGATGTGCATGTGTTACACGCGCACAATATCTGTCTCTATTTTAAAAAAATTAAAAAAATTGTGCCGGGAGCCCCCCATGACGACCTGTACTTCAAAAAAATTGGCAGGAGGGAAGCCCTCTCCCTCCTGACTCAGCCACCTGTACCACTGCACACCACCAACCCCCCCCACCCCCCCCCACACACACACTTTTTTTTTTTGTGTGTTCAATCATCTTTATTAATTTTTTAACAAGTACAACAATTGGACAGGAATGACCACAAATTAAGTCACTGAGAACAACAATGATACAATCCGTCAGACACTGTCACCAAATAGAACAGAACAGTAGGAACATCCACTTTTAAATGGAAGATCAGCACTCCCTCCTGTTGCCGGGCCCCTCCCCCGCAAAACCTCAACACCCCCGAGTCTTAGGCCCCTCCCAGTGCATTCCAGGATGCACCATGAAGGGGAAGGCCCACCATTTTGAAGAGGTAGGCCTGCTGGCAGGAGGGAGTGGGCATCCTTCATCAAAAAGGTACAGGGTTGGAAGGGGGTGTCAGGGGTTTGGGGTAGGGTGTCAAGGGTTCACAAAGGGGGGGAGGGCAGCAACAGGAGAAAGTGAGTGTCCTGGGATGCACTAGGAGAGACCGAAGACTGATTGGTCTAGGTGTCTAAGGCCCTCCCATAGACCTGGTCTTAGGCACCTGGGCCAATCAGGGCCTTAGGCCCCTTTCTAGAGCATCTCAGAATGCCTAAGAACATAGGAGTAGCCTTAGGCCCTTCCCAGGATGCACTGGGAAGGGGAAGGCTCACCATTTTTGGAAGAGGCCTGCCTGCCAACAGGAGGGAATGGGCATTCCTCCTGCCGATCTTCCATTTAAAATTGGGGGGTTTTGTCAGGAGTGTCCTGGTGGCAGGAGGGAGTGGACAACCCTCCTGCCATTCATCAAAAAGGTACGGGGTTGGGGAAGGGGTGTCAGGAGTTTGGGGAGAGGTGTTGGGGGTTCGCTGGGGGTCCCGATGGCAGGAGGAAGTGGGCATCCCTCCTGCTGATCTTCTATTTAAAGATGGGGGGGTTCACTGGGGAGTTTGTTGGGGGACGGTGGAAGCAGCAGGACGGAGTGGACATCCCTCCTTCCTAATTTCAATTAAAATATGAGGGGTCCGGGTGGCCAAGGCAGGAAGGCATGGGCTTCCCTCCTGCCAATTGTTTTTTTTTCTTTTTTTAAAGTTCGGTGGGGTGGGCCGTTGTCGAGTGGGGGATCCTGGCACAAGTTTGTTTTTTTTAGTTGGGCACTGATATTATGCATGTGTAACACACGCACATCTGTGCCCAAACAAACAAACCTACTCTTCCTGCCCCGAATAGCTGCTTCAGGGCTTCCCCTACTGCTCAGCTGTTCAGAGCTTCCTCTGCCAGCCCTGCGCATGTGTCACTTTCTCTGACTGATCGGATAGATTTACGGTGGACCAAGGGGAAACTCATTTGCATGTGAAATTGTTTGAATATCAATCACTGTTTTCAAATTGGACTATTTACTTAACGTGACCATTTATTTTTTTCATCAAAAAGGGACATCTATTAATATTCAGTCCCGCCCCCAACCCCGTCCTAGCCCCACCCTAGCCCTGCCCCCAATCCCACCCTAGCCCCATCCCCAATTTCTTCCATTCATTTTTCATGTACACACAATATCTTATTATTTCATAATGGTAACCATAAAATTAAAAAAAAAACACAAAGCACTCTATACACAGAGAAAATGTTAATTATTTATATTTGGGGGGGTTTCAACGATGTCACCTCAGTAACTATAGAAAAATAGACAAATATAGTGCAAAATATAGACACCAGATATAAATTCTCAAAACTGACAAATTTTTATCACTAAATTGAAAATAAAATCATTTTTCCTACCTTTGTTGTCTGGTGATTTCATGAGTCTCTGGTTGCGTTTCCTTCTGACTGTGCATCCTATCTTTCATTTCTTTCTGCACTCAGGCCCAACAATTGTCCCTTTCTATTCCCTCCCTCCTTCCTTCCTATGTCTTTAGTGCACCCAGTACCTTCCTATGTTCTTAAGTGTCCCCAGCGCCTCCTTCCTATGTCCTTAGTGCCCCCAGTGCCTCCTTCCTAGTGCCCCCAGATCCAGTGTCAGTTCTCCTTTGTACCTTTGTACCAGGTCTCCCTCTCTCTCTCTCCCTCCTCTGTTATGATCTTGCCTCTCTCTGCTCTTCCTCAGGGACTCTCCCCCTCTGTCTGCACCTCCCAAAGTTCTGATTCTGCCTCTTGTCTTTCCCCTTTGGTCCAGGCCTTTATCTTTCTAGTCTTTCTTCTACTTACAACCCCCCTTTCTCTGCCGTTTTCTCTCCTTCCTTCAACCCTCCTTCCTATGTCCCCTCACTGCCTTCCAGCCTTTGTCCCACCCCCCCTCCCAAAAAGCCTGCCGGCCTACCTCCTCAAAGCCAGCCTTCCCCAAAGTCAATCTGCCTGTCTACCTACCCCAGAGCCAGCCTGCCTGCCTACTTTCCTCCCCCAGAGCCAGCCTGCCTGCCTCTCCCAAAGCCAGCCTGCCTGTCTCCCCCAAAGTCAGCCAGTCTGCCTGCCTACTTCCCCCAGAGCCAGCCAGCCTACTTGCCTCCCCCAGAGCCTGCCTGCCTACCTCCCTCCCCCAGAGCCAGCCAGCCTGCCTGCCTGCCTACCTCCCTCCCTCCCCCAGAGCCTGCCTGCCTACCTCCCCCAAAGCCTGCCTCCCTCCTTCCCTCCACCAGAGCCAGCCAGCCTGCCTGCCTGCCTACCTCCCCCAAAGCCTGCCTCCCTCCCTCCCCCAGAGCCAGCCAGCCTGCCTGCCTACCTACTCCCCCCCTACTGCGGAAAACAAAAGCCTCCCTCCAGGCCCGATTTAGGTCCACCGCCGCTGCTCCTCTGATGCCACTCCTCGAACCCGGAAGCCTTCTTCCCGATGTCAATTCTGACGTCGGAGAGGACGTTCCGGGCCAGCCAGGCAGCGATTGGCTGGCCCGGAATGTCCTCTCCGACGTCAGAATTGACGTCAGAAAGAAGGCAGAAAGTGGCAGCAGAGGAGCAGAGGAGCAGCGGCGGTGGACCTAAATCGGGCCTGGAGGGAGGCTTTTATTTTTTTTGGTGCGGCAGGGGAGGGACAGGAAGCGATCGCCTGTCCCGTTGTCCCCACGCACAGCTTCGGGACACTGTCCCTGAAAACGGGACATTTTGGCGTCCCGAAGCTGTGTGTGGGGACAACGGGACAGGGGATCCAAAAACGGGACTGTCCCGTTCAAAACGGGACGTATGGTCACCTTATATTTACCGGACCCACAGCAACAGAATTTTAATGGCAATTTTAGAGCATCCAGGCCCAGGTGCATCCAAGTGATGATACACTTGAGGACCAGGACAGACCATTCTCATTACAGGATACACCTTGCTAATTTTAGAGCAGCACTAAAGGAGTCAGTCTAGGTGTAAACATTCCTTTTGATTCTCTCTATTGGCAAAGCAATCAGGCTCGATTGGCCAGTCATTCAAGGTTAGAAAGCAAAGCAAGAAGAAGCAACCATGCGCCTAAAAAAAAGAAAAAAATCCCCAGACTATCTGATTTTCTGCCTTCATAAATAAAATAAACCCTATAGCTATGTTATACTGTGGAAGAGAAGATTAGATCTCACTATGCAGCCTGGCTTAAAACAATCCACTGCAGAGCACTTAACAGTTATGGTTCAAATAGTTTAAGAAAAGGTTCAACTTCTTCCCCTGGGAAGAAAAAAAAAACCCTTCACACATAAAAGGGAAAATGCTTCCAGGCAATTCAAGCAGAACAAATGATGTTATGGAGAAAGCCATAAAAAGAGGCAGTAAAAATCTAGCCAGCATTTTTTAAGAGCTTTTCTAATGAAAAAGGAATAACATTTAGAATTTGTTTGTGACTTGAGAAATTGGTAAACCTCTAAATAGCTTTCTGATGTAAACAGGTTTACGTAGTTCAGGTGAAGAAAAAAATCTTGTTTCCCCAGTGGAAAGTGTAATCTACAGAATCCTTAATTTAAATGACAAGGCTGGAGTAAGATGGACAGCTCACTGCTTCCCTCTTCCATACTTCCTTTAAGCCCTCAATGTTTCCCGCTATCAGAGGCAGCACAAAGGCCTAGCTAAATGTTCAGTTTGACTCAGGCCTTTTTAAATTTGTTTTGTGTTCTAACACAAATATAAGAATCAATCTCATTTACATCCAGAATCCCAGACTGTGGATTGGCAATACTATAGTCAACTCTAACAACTTTTATTTTCATATGAAGTTTTTTTTCTCTCTTCATTAGTGCCACACCAAGGGCTGTATGTGCACAGTGGACACAAAGGCCGCAAATAAGGAGGGAAGAAAAAGTGCTCCCATCCCACTGTCTCCTCTCATTGGCCATGGTGACGTGGGTGAGTTGCACAAGATGTACCGGTAATTACACTCGTATGGCTCAGAATGGTCTTATTCTCTACCGATTTTTGGCCCCTTTTTGTTAAGCTACATAAGGTTTTTTTTAAATCACAGGTCACTGCGGTAAAAGTTCTGACGCCCATACTATGGGTGTCGGAGCTTTTACTGCAGCAGTGTGCGATAAAATACCCTTACCCAGCTTGATAAAAGAGGGGCCTTTATCTTGTCTTTAATTCTATCCCTTTCTTAGGGCAGTCTCATTTCTCTCCCTCATCCACGCTGCAATAACCATCCTCCCTCTTTGACTTCCCCTTTCAACGTTAAACTTTCTCTTCCTTAGAATAATAAGCCTCACTTTTAAAACAATGTCTGTACCGTCTAGTAGCTCCTTCACTTCATCAAATTCTATATCTGTAGAATAACTGTGGGGATTGTGAGCTACTGGGAGGTGAGAAAATAAGCTATAATGAAAATTCTAACCTTACTAATAATGTCACTGCTTGCAGGTTTCAAAAAAGAAAAATGTTGGCCTACTATACGAGGGTCGATATTAAAAAAATGTATTAAATCCCCCCCCCCCCCATCTCTTTCTTTTAAAATTTATCCAAACAGCTATAAATACAGATGTAACAGGACACATGAGGGTCTGGTATGGAGCATTCACCTGGGGCAAACAAACAAAAAAAGAAATCCAACAGAGTCTGCAATACAGAAGCAGCAAATAAAAACAAGAACAAAAATGCAGACAGTGTGTACAAGATGCAGGCTTTGTTTATTTTACCCAATATTAAATGCGGTAACTAATATCACCTTTTTACAAACCAACAGACCCAACACGGTCCGTGTTTGGGAAAACACACCTTCTTCAGGGGTCCATGGTGAGTAAGGTCAACATCAAACCACAATATAAATGGATAAAAGACAAAAGCCCCTATATTTGCTATGAACCGACAATGCAGCGCAAAAATGGGTGCTACATTGTCGGTTCATAGCAAATATAGGCTTTTGTCTTTTATCCATTTATATTGTGGTACACACAATTTAATTGAACAACAAGTGAATTAGAATTCCTATGAGCGTCGGAGCAGCATTAGAGTATCTAGCGCACTGGGCTGTGTTAGAAACCTCTACTGCAGCTTAGCAAAAAGAGGGCCTTAATTTGGAAATGTGTGAACAGAGTTCTTTATATTTTTTTCCAGTAACTAGTGGGGTTCCCCAGGAGTCTGTGCTGAGACTGCTGCTTTTTAACCTACAGTACGAGTCTATCAGTGATCTAGAGATGGGAATAACTAGTGAGATAATTAGATTTGCTGATGACACAAAGTTGTTCAAAGTTGTCAAATTGCAAGAAGATTGTGAGAAATTGCAAGAAGGCCTTGGCAGACTGGGTGTCAAAATGTTTAATGTGAGCAAATGCTAAGTGATGCCTGTGGGATAGAGGAACCCGAACTATAGCTACGTGATGCTGGGTTTCACTTTAGGAGTCTCTGACCAGGAAAAGGATCTAGGTATCACCATTGAAGATATGTTGAAACCTTCAGCTCAGGGTGCTGCACACTTTTCTGATTTTGCTATATCTTTTTGAAGATGTGGCAACCAGAATTGCACATAGCATGTGAGATGTGGATGCACCATTGAGCGATACAAGGGCATTATAACATTCTCATCTTTGCTTTCCTGATAATTCCTAACATTCTACAAGAGTGCAATTACAATTGGTTAAAGGAAGAATCATCAGCTGATATAAATTCCTATTACGGTACTAATGTTTACAATTTTGCTGATGAACTGTACTCGTGCAACTGTTTGCATTTTTCTTTCTGCACAATTACTTCAGTAGATGTTCTGTTTTTGGAACAATTCCAAAATTGACAAGTGTGGTTTGTTTACTGAAGGAAATAGAGGAATTCCAAAGCTCTATGGGTCTTAAATAATTTTTTTCTCCATCTTGGAGTAATTCAGGAGCAATATAGTGTGTGCATGCAGCCCTCACAGTTACCAGCCATCGCCATGTTTCCTAGAAGAAAATGGGATGAGATTATATATGCTGTATTTGATGACAGATTAAGGCCACAATGCCCATCTAGTCTGCAATTAGACTCCCAACTGAGACTGCATGAGCTAGTGAGATATAAAGATGAGGTCCTAAACTACATATCATTCAAATCCTGTAATCTTTGTGTAATATCAGTACTTCACTCACCTTCACTGTACATGATCTGTCATGAAAACTTGCTACTGTCAACAAGCTCTTTGCAGAACTACTATCACCAGACCTATCTTTATTATAGTACTGTCTGAAAGCATTTTGTTCACTTATAAAGGAAGCATCTTAAGGATTTTGTTTAAGTACCTTTTGTAGGACTTGATGTAATTTAAGAAAGGTTTGGACAAGTTCCTGGAGGAAAAGTCCATAGTCTGTTATTGAGAAAGACATGGGGGGAAGCCATTTCTTGCCCTGTATTGGTAGCATGGAATATTGCTACACCTTGGGTTTTGACCAGGTACTAGTGACCTGGATTGGCCACAGTGAGAAGGGGCTACTGGGCTTGATGGACCTTTGGTCTGACCCAGTAAGGCTATTCTTATGTTCTCCACCATATGCTACCCCTTAGTGACAATGAAACTAGATAGCAGGCTTGATCAGTTTTAAGAAGGTCTAGCAGTCATACACAAAGCCTTAAAGTAGTTTGGCACTGGCTCATCTGAACATATGATGTTCCATATGAACACCGAGCGGCTGAAGGTTTTCAGCCACAGACAATTTAGATTGCACTTTCATCGTGAACTGTTTATGTACAGGCAAACACTAAGGGGCTGATTTCTCTAAGTGGCACCCGCAGCATGCGCTGCTTCCAGAACCATGGCTTGACGGGACCCTAGGTGCTGGAAATGTAGACAAGGGTTTCACAGGCCAGCAGCGCATAGTGACACCAAAGTCTGGAATGGCCCTTAACCATTCCCAATTCCGGGCTTTGGCATCACTATGTGCCACTAGTAGCCAGGGATCAGCCCTACAGATAATGCAGTATTCTTCTGCACCAAAAATGTGACTCCAGGGGCTGGTGCCCAAAAAGAAGGGATTAAGGCAAGATAGAGCTTAAACCAGAAGAGAAAGGAAATCTGGTCCAACTTTGAGAGATGTATAGACCTCGAGGGTCTGAAAAAGTGTGTATGTCCAACTGGTTACAGCCACTAGTTTCAGCAAAAATCTCAGGTAGCCAACTCATGTATTACTGAAGAGATTTTCCAAACGGTTTTGGGAGTTCCAGACTAATCTTTATAGGACTGAACTCCAGTACATCCTGTGCAACTAAGGAGAATGATTTAGAACAGCATTTTAGAAAGGATATACAAGTTGGGACTTCTAAGAACATAAGAAATGCCTTCACCGGATCAGACCGAGGTCCATCAAGTCCGGCGATCCGCTCACGCGGCAGCCCATTTAGGTTCTCTATTAAGAAAGCCTGAAATTACCGTATCCCTCAATATGATTTGCAAAAAGGTGTATATCCAACTTGTGCTTGAAACCCCGAAGAGTAGTCTCTGCCACAACACCCTCAGGAAGAGAATTTCAAGCACCCACCACTCGTTGTGAGAAACAGAACTTCCTGGCATTTGTCCTGAACCTGCTGCCAGACAGTTTCAGGCTGTGACCTCTTGTCCGTGTCACATCTGAAAATGTTAGTAATGCTGCTTCTTGGTCTATTTTATCAAATCCTTTTAATATTTTAAAAGTCTCTATCAAATCGCCTCTCAGTCTTCACTTCTTGAGTGTAAACAGTCCCAGTTTCCTGAGGCGCTCTTCGTAGCTCAAATTTTTCATTCCTTTGACTAGTTTCGTGGCTCGCCTTTGCACCTTCTCCAACAGAGTTATGTCCTTCTTGAGGTAAGGAGACCAGTGTTGGACACAGTATTCTAAGTGTGGTCTGACCATTGCTCTATAAAGTGGCATTATGACTTCTTCCGATCTACTCGTGATCCCGTTCTTAATCATGCCCAACATCCTGTTTGCTCTCTTTGCCGCCGCCGCACATTGCGCCGATGGCTTCATGGTTCTGTCAATCAGTACCCCCAAATCCCTTTCATGTTCACATTTTGCTAATGTTACCCCAAACATTCTATACTCGTGTTCTTCATTCTTCTTTCCTAGATGCATCACCTTGCATTTATTTATGTTAAAATTCATCTGCCACTTTGTTGCCCATGATTCCAGCTGTCTCAGATCCTTCTGAAGCTCCTCGCAGTCCCTATGAGAGCCAACCGCCCGACATAATTTTGTATCATCGGCGAACTTTATTATATTGCATGTTGTTTCCTCCTCAAGATCGTTTATAAAAATATTAAACAAAATAGGCCCAAGAACCGAGCCCTGGGGCACTCCACTAGTCACTTTCACCCAGTCCGAGAATTTCCCTTTTATGCTAACCCTCTGCATTCTGTTCTCTAGCCATTTACCGATCCATCTATGCACTTCTCCTCCTATTCCATGGCTTAATAATTTCTTCATAAGCCTTGCATGTGGGACCTTGTCAAACGCTTTCTGGAAATCCAAGTAAACTATGTCTACTGGATCACCAGTATCCATATGTTTGTTCACTTTCTCAAAGAATTGTAGTAAATTTGTCAAACAAGACTTCCCTTTCCTGAAGCCGTGTTGACTAGCCCTTATTAGGTTGTGATCCTCCAAGTGTTGCACAATGCTGTCTTTAATAAGTGTTTCAATTATCTTCCCAGGAACCAATGTGAGGCTCACAGGTCGGTAGTTTCCTGGATCACCTCTTGATCCTTTTTTGAAAATTGGGATGACATTTGCTGTCCTCAAGTCTTCTGGTATTTGCCCTGTTCTGATTGACATGTTAGCTACGGTTTGTAATAGTTTACCAATTTCCAGCTTAAGTTCCTTTAATACTCTCAGGTGAATTCCATCTGGTCCAGGGGATTTGTCATTTTTTAGTTTGTCAATCTGAACGTATATCATGTCCAACGTCACATTCACTGTTGCGAGGTTGTCCTCTATGCCTCCGGTTAATATCCTCCCTATGTCTGGCACTGATGAAATGTCCTCATTTGTGAAGACCAAGGCAAAGAATGAATTTAACCTATCGGCAACCTGTTTGTCCTCTTTAATTGACCCCTTCATTCCTTCGTCATCTAGAGGGCCCACTGCCTCTCTTGCTGGTTTTTTCCCTTTTATATATCTAAAAAAGGGCTTGAAGTTTTTGGCTTCTTGTGCTATCTTTTCTTCATAGAATTTTTTGGCGTTTCTTACTAAACTAAACTAAACTAAACCTTGGGTTTATATACCGCACCTGTGACACTTTTTCTGGTCGATTTTGTGACAGTTCCAGGCCTCCGTTGTTTTTTCCCTTTTCCATTTTTTAAACGAGTTTCTCTTCTCCTCACTGCTTCTTTCACCTCTTTGGATAACCAAGCTGGTTCACCTTTGTTCTTTTTTCACTTTCCTTTGGATATCCTCGGAATGTGTAGATTCTGTGCTTCTGTGATAGTGTTTTTCAGTAGAGACCATGCTTGATCGACTGTTTGGTATTCCGCTTTGCCCTTCTTGAGCCTTTTTCTAACCATGGTTCTCATGCTGTCGTAATTCCCCTTTTTGAAGTTAAAGGCCGTGGATTTAGTCTTGATTGGTTTCCCCATTTCGATGCCAATGGTAAAATTGATCATATTGTGATCACTTGTCTCTAGCGGAGCCATAACCTCTACATCCGCTGTCCTTCCAGTAATGCCATTTATGACCAAGTCCAGGATTGCATTTCCTCTTGTCGGTTCTGCTACCATTTGTTCAAGGAAGCAATCTCCTATCATTTCCAGGAATTTTATCTCCTTTACGCAGTTAGATGTTCCCAATTTCCAGTTTACCCCTGGATAGTTGAAGTCTCCCATAATTGACACATTTCCTGATTTACAATTACGATTAATTTCCTCCATCATTTCATTGTCTATTTCCTCAGTCTGACCCGGGGGTCGATAATAGAGGCCGATATGTATGTCTGCTTCTTTTTGTCCCGGAATCATTATCCAGAGTGACTCTAGTTTACCATTTTCTTCTGTGTCACCTTTTCTAACAGACTCTATTTCTTCCTGGACATACAGAGCAATGCCTCCCCCTTTTTGCCCAATCCTATCTCTTCTGTATAGTTTATATCCTTTCAATGCTGTGTCCCATTCATTTTCCTCATTCCACCATGTTTCTGTTATTCCAGCTCGCCCATTTTGTTTCCTAAACTTCTGGCATTCGTGTACATACATTTAAGTTCTGTTCGTGCCAATTTCCTGGATTTAGTGGTCCTCACATCCTTTTTTGTATCCATTTGATCTTTCTCATCGCCTCTCGTGGTGTCATCATGATCTTGCCCCGGATCTGTGCCTGAATTTACCTCCTCATGGTATCCTGGTGTCCGGGTCATCGACCGGTTGTCGACTGATGGCTCTCCCCTGATTTTTAGTTTAAAGCCTTCTCAATGGCCTTCTTAATGTTCTCCGCCAGGACTCTCGCTCCCTCTTTCTCATGTTTTGTTAGTATTTTAGAACCGGATCTGCTGACATAAAGCCTGTTAAAAGATCCATTCCAAAATGGATGTTCATGCAATGATTAGATGTGGCAGGAGCATCCATTTTAGAAACTTAAATCAGCAGCACAATATGGCAATACAAATACATTTGTGCCAGTAGTTCAGAGCATACACATGTATGTACTGGCAGACAAATTAAGGTTTCCCAAATAGCTGAAGAAATGGACATCTTGACAGGTACAGTTTGGAAAATAATTCATGAAAAGTTGGGCATGTCCAAGGTTAGAGCAAGATGGATTCTAAGAATGCTGATGCCATTCAGAAGGCCACGAGGCTCCAATGCTCTCAGGAGAACTTGGAGATAGCTCTGTGAAGGCCAAGTGAAATTTTTTCATTGTTTGGTGATTGGAGATGAGACTTGGGCCTATCACAGAAATCCTGAGTCCAACTTGAAATTAATGCAGTGGAAGCACAAGTCAACCCCCACCCCAAAAAAGTTCAAGACAGAACACTCTGCAGCTAAAGTCATGGCAACTGTCTTCTGGGATGATGGACTTTGGCTTCTGGAGTTCATGCCACAGAAGACTACCATAAACGGGGAGAGTTACGCCAACACAATGATCGTTTTACGGGAGTCAATCAAGGAGAAAAAAACTGAGAATGTGGATTTCAGCAAATGAACCATCCACTGTCCTGACTTGTCCCCCATCGGATTATTTCCTGTTCTGAGTTTTGAAGAAATCTCTTCATGGACAGCAGTTTTCAAGTGATGAGGATATCAAGGAAGCTGTGACGTCCTAGTTTGAAGGTCAAACAGAAGAATTCTTTTCAAATGGGTTAGTCATTGCAGGAAAAGTGTATGAAGTGTATGGAGCTATCAGGAGACTATCCTGAAAAATGGAACAAACATTTTTTGAAAACTCTTCTTTCCTACCAAGGTAGATACATTATTGAATGCCCCTCATAGGTCCTTCAGAACCACATTGAGGTCCCAAGATGGGAACAACCAACTCAACGGGAATCACAATTTGAGTGCCCCCCTCAAAAACTGAGTGATGTCTGGATGAGATGCTAATGACTGCATGCCTCTCTGGGCCCTAAAATATGAGATACCAGCTATCTGCATCATGAAAGACAAAACTGCTAGGCCCTTTTCAAGACCGGCCTGTAAGAATTCTAGAATCACTGGGATAGGAGCCTTCTTAGTCTCCCCAGCTCTTTGGTGCACCATAACTGGAAAGACTGCCAGGTCTTCGCATTTGCTCTAAGGAGAATCATAATGACAACTTTCAAGTAACCTTTCTGAATTAGGGCCTTGCACTCAAGAGCCATGCCTTAAGACCAAAGCGTTCTGGATTCTCCATGGGAACTGGGCCCTGACTGATGAAACAACAGTTTGAGACACCTGTCCCTTTGCAGATGCACCAGATCCGCATACCAAGGCCAGTGGGGCCAGTCCAAAGTTACCAGAATCACCATTCTCTGATAGTTCGCTATACTGTGGATGATCTGACCCACCATGGCCCACGAAGAAACACATAGAGGAATGGAGGGCCAGAGCTGAATGAGGGCATCCAGCCCTGCGCTTCCTTGCTCGATTCTTCGACTGTAGAAACGATCTGCCTTCACATACTTGGCTATGGCCATTAGATTCACTTCTGATTTTCCCCAGCATTGCATAATGAGGGTGAATAACCTCTGGAACAGAGACCACTCCCCCAGATCTAGAGTCTCTTGCTGAGAAAATTGACCTAGACATTCTCTACTCCTGCCACATGGCCAGCTGAGAGGACTAGTAAGTGAATTTTGAAGAAAAAAAAAATCACTAAAAATACAAGATAGTTAAAGCTAAATAGAAAAACAAAAAATATATAAAAAAAGGGGTTTTGGAGGTGGAGGAACCTAACCCTAAAACCAGAAACTCTCAAAACTGGGTTTTTCAGAAACCCCCCCCCCCCCCCCCATTTTCCCCATAGGGAATAATGGGAGTACTCACTGTGACTTCTGGTGCCTGTCATCTTGTATCAGCCTGCCTGCAGGGAAAGGATTTCTGCCTCAGAAATGGCCAGTACAAGTCCCCGACCATGGACTCCCAACCCTGAAGGTCCACGCAATACACCGAGAGGAGAAACTTTGCATCAGGTTCCTTCATACCCAGAGAGCTGTTACAAAGTGGGCTGTTATAGGAAAAGTACTCCTGTAAAAACTGGCGGGGCAGATAGCTAAACCCACCCTTAAACCACATGCCCATAACGTACATACCTTCATCAGTAGGTCTAGGGTTTTCAGGGGCCCCACAGCCTGCGCTCAAACCTCTGACAAATCAGCAGGCGAACAGCTTCCAGGGGAACAGACCTAAAGCTCCTGAAGGGACACCAAGCAGGCTGGCCACACAGGTACTCCAAGAAATTGGCTTGGGAGCAGCAGTCCACCCACATGGGACTTCGTCCTTTCCCCGGTGGAGTAAGCCCAAGAAAGGGACCTCCGAGCACCAAAGCTACGCCGAAAATTCGAAGAGTGATGCCCGAAAATAACAAAAAGCAGCAGCGCAGATCAGGACACACCTTCCGAGTTCGCTTTCAGAAAGAAAACTGAAGGGGGAGCTGTTCACTGCAGAAGGGGAGGAGTTCAGAGTTTTAAAGTGACACCTTTCTGCATATTCGTAACTAATGAGAAGTAACAGCTACTCTATAAAATTCTCTGTCTTAGCTAATGAAAAGCATGTTAGAGGACGTTTGCTGAATTTTTCCCCCTAGGCAAGCAAGTTTGAGATTTGAGAAGTAGTGGATTGGAGGAGGAGCCTAATGGTTAGTGAATTGGCCTGAGAACCAGGGGAACTGATTCATTCCCACTCCAGCTCCTTCTGTCTCTGAGCAAGTCACTTAACCCTCCATTGCCCCAGGTATAAAAAAACATACCTGTATATAATATGTAAACTGCTTTGATTGTAACCACAGAAAGGTGGTATATCAAATCATTTCCCCTTCCCCCTTCCACTATTTTGTGGACTTTGGAAAAAGGTTCCAGGCATGCACATTTGATCTACTATATTTGATGTGGAGGGGCCATTTTCAATATGACATCTAAATCTGAGTTTAGACATTTTGAAGAACACGCACAAAAATTCAGTACCAAACATACCCATTTTCAAAACTGCAAAACATCTATCTTGTTTTTTTGAAAATGGATATTTATGCGCTTTAGGGCAGATTCTGTATAGGATGTCGCTCTCAACAACTGAATAGTAGCGGTTGAGAATTGGACACCGGCATCCTATACAGAATCACGTCTGTCCTACTTTTCCCTCTCTTGGAAACCTTCTCTGATCTAACGTTGTAACCCTTCTTCCATAACTCTTTTTGTAATCCGCTTTGAACCGAAAGGTAATGGCGGAATAGAAATCTGTAATGTAATAGACACCTAACCCCGCCTAACCACCCCGATTCTCTAACCAGCGTCCATGTCACAGGCGCCGGTTAGAGAATCGGGTTGCCATCAGCTGATCGTAGCAGGACCCCTCCTCCCTCGAGAATGTCCACAGCAGGAGGGATACCCACTCCCTCCTGCCACCACCCCCAACCTTCTTCCTGCCAGCAAGCCTCCTCTGAACCCATAACCCCCAATCAACAATACCCCCGAGCTTCCATCCCCACACACATCCCCTCCCAGCACCCCAACCCCTCCATACCTTTTTGTAGTAAGGCCAGCTGGAGGGATGCCTACTCCCTCCGGCCAGCAGGCCTGCCACTTCACAATGGCGGGCCTTTCCCTTCCTTCTTCCTCCCTTTCCCTTCATCCCATAAAGGAGCCTTAGGCACCTGGGCCAATCAGAGTCGTAGGCCTCCTTCCCAGTGCATTCTGGGTATAGGTCCTGACAGCCAAAGCAGTTGGCATTTTATTATATGTAGGTACTTTATGAGAGATTTTTCAGGAATTAAAAATTTATGGGGTAGAAGGCAAATGGGATAATTCCTCTTATCACCAAGATTGCATTACAGAGTACTAATGTGTATTGGCATTGGTGTGCTCATGTTTAAGCACAACCTCTTCTGCCATTTCAGCATAAGCTGGCACGCCTAAGTGTGCACCAAATGACACATATAATTTATAATATTCTATAAACTATGTATGTAATTGAAAGACATGTCTTCCTTGCAGTTAGGTGCTAGGCACTAGCATACAGTATAGTACCTAGTGCACAAAGGCACCTTTAGATCAGTGTAGCCTTTGACGTGCCTGAAAGGTACATACCTCCAGGTGTCAGCGTATACTGTAGAATTGTCCGGAAAGCACAGTTACTTACCGTAACAGGTGTTATCCAGGGACAGCAGGCAGATATTCTTGACTGATGGGTGACGGCACCGACGGAGCCCCGGTACGGACAATTTTAGAGTGATTGCACTCTAAGAACTTGGAAAGTTCTAGTAGGCCGCACCGCGCACGCGCGAGTGCCTTCCCGCCCGACAGAGGCGCGCGGTCCCCAGTTAGGATAAGCCAGCTAAGAAGCCAACCCGGGGAGGTGGGTGGGACGCAAGAATATCTGCCTGCTGTCCCTGGATAACACCTGTTACGGTAAGTAACTGTGCTTTATCCCAGGACAAGCAGGCAGCATATTCTTGACTGATGGGTGACCTCCAAGCTAATAAAAAGAGGGATGGAGGGAAGGTTGGCCATTAGGAAAACAAATTTTGTAAAACAGATTGGCCGAAGTGCCCATCCCGTCTGGAGAAAGCATCCAGACAATAATGAGATGTAAAAGTATGAACTGAGGACCAAGTAGCAGCCTTGCAGATTTCCTCAATAGGAGTTGAATGGAGGAAAGCTACAGATGCTGCCATAGCTCGAACTCTATGGGCCGTGACAGAACCTTCCAGTGTCAGTCCGGACTGAGCATAACAGAATGAAATGCACGCTGCAAGCCAATTGGACAGCGTACGTTTAGAAACAGGATGTCCCAATTTATTCGGATCAAAGGACAGAAATAGTTGGGGTGATGATCTGTGGGGCTTAGTACGGTCCAAATAGTAAGCCAAAGCCCGCTTACAGTCCAAAGTATGCAGAGCCTGTTCTCCAGAATGAGAGTGAGGTTTCGGAAAGAAGACAGGCAGAACAATAGATTGGTTGAGATGGAATTCAGAGACAACGTTAGGGAGAAACTTTGGATGTGTATGCAGAACCACCTTGTCATGATGAAAGACAGTAAAAGGTGGATCTGCAACTAGTGCATGTAGCTCACTGACCCTCCTGGTAGAGGTAAGAGCAATAAGGAAAAGTACTTTCCAAGTGAGAAACTTGAAAGGAGCGGTAGCCAAAGGTTCAAATGGAGGCTTCATTAAGGCGGAAAGAACCACATTGAGATCCCAGATTACAGGAGGGGCTTTAAGAGGTGGTTTCACATTGAAAAGACCCCGCATGAATCTGGACACCAAGGGATGAGCTGAGAGAAGTTTTCCATGAACCGGCTCATGAAAAGCAGCAATAGCACTGAGGTGGACTCTGATGGAAGTAGACTTGAGGCCAGAGTCAGACAAAGAAAGAAGATAATCCAACAATGTCTCCACTGCAAGGGAAGTGGGATCAAGATGATGAAGAAGACACCAGGAAGAAAATCGTGTCCACTTCTGATGGTAACATTGCAGAGTGGTCGGTTTCCTGGAGGCATCCAGAATGGAACGAACGGGCTGAGACAAAAGAGTATCATGAGAAGTCAGCCCGAGAGATACCAAGCTGTCAGGTGCAGAGACTGGAGGTTGGGATGTAGAAGGGTCTCCTGATGCTGTGTAAGCAGAGAAGGAAACAGTGGAAGAAGAAAGGGTTCCCTGGAACTGAGTTGAAGTAGAAGGGAGAACCAATGTTGCCTGGGCCACCGTGGAGCAATCAGAATCATGGTGGCTCGTTCCCTCTTGAGCTTGAACAAGGTTCTTAACATGAGAGGCAGAGGAGGGAAAGCGTACAGGAACAGATTGGACCAATCGAGGAGAAATGCATCCGCTGCCAGACGGTGAGGAGAGTAGAGTCTGGAGCAGAATAGGGGCAGCTGGTGATTGTGAGGAGCTGCAAAGAGGTCTATCTGAGGAGTGCCCCATTGAGCGAAGATGGACTGTAGAGTGAAAGGATCGAGTGTCCACTCGTGAGGCTGGAGAATTCTGCTGAGCTTGTCCGCTAAGGAATTCTCTTCTCCCTGAATGTAGATAGCTTTCAGGAATAGATGGTGATCTGTGGCCCAAGCCCAGATCTTCTGGGCTTCCTGGCACAAGAGGCGAGAGCCTGTCCCACCCTGCTTGTTGAGGTAGTACATCGCAACTTGATTGTCTGTGCACAGCAGGAGGACTTGAGGAAAGAGAAGATGTTGGAAGGCCTTGAGGGCATAAAACATCGCTCTGAGTTCCAGGAAATTGATGTGATGCTTCATTTCCTGAGCTGTCCAAAGTCCTTGAGTTTGGAACTCGTTCAAATGAGCTCCCCAGGCATAAGGGGAGGCGTCGGTGGTGATGATAAGTTGATGAGGAGGTAGATGGAACAGAAGACCTCTGGAGAGATTTGAGGATATCAACCACCATTGTAGAGACTTACGAAGAGATGATGTTACAGATATGTGACGTGAGCAAGGATCCATCGCTTGGGACCACTGGGTAGCTAGGGTCCATTGAGGAGTGCGCAGGTGAAGACGTGCGAAGGGTGTGACATGAACTGTGGAGGCCATGTGACCCAAGAGTATCATCATTTGCTTGGCAGAGATGGAATGTTGTGGAAGCACCTGCTGACATAGAGATTGAAGCGTTTGAAGACGGTTGGATGGCAGGAACGCTCTCATGAGGACTGTGTCCAAGACCGCTCCAATGAATTGAAGTCTCTGAGTGGGGATGAGATGAGATTTGGGTAGATTGATCTCGAACCCCAGAAATTGCAGAAACAGGATGGTCTGGTTGGTGGCCTGAAGAACTGTCTGAGATGAATTGGCCTTTATCAACCAATCGTCCAGGTAAGGAAACACCTGAAGGTGGTGGGAACGTAGAAAGGCAGCCACCACAATCAGACATTTGGTAAACACTCTTGGAGAGGAGGCAAGACCGAAGGGTAGCACCTTGTACTGGTAATGACAACGATTGATCATGAAGCGTAGGTACTGTCTGGAGGCCAGATTGACCGGTATGTGAGTGTATGCTTCTTTGAGATCGAGGGAACATAGCCAGTCGCCTTGATTGAGAAGAGGGTAAAGAGTGGCCAGAGAAAGCATTCTGAATTTCTCTTTGACCAAGTATTTGTTGAGATTGCGAAGATCTAAAATGGGTCTGAGATCTCCTGTTTTTTTGGGGACTAGAAAATAACGGGAGTAGAATCCCTGCCCCTTTTGATCTAGAGGAACTTCCTCTATGGCGTTCAGAAGGAGGAGGGATTGAACCTCTTGAAGAAGGAGGGAAGACTGAGGAGTGTTCAAAGCAGACTCTTTTGGTAGACCTTGGGCAGGAAGAGTCTGAAAGTTGAGAGAGTAGCCGTGGCGGATGATGTTGAGGACCCACTGATCCGAGGTGATGGTTTCCCAACGGCTTATGAAATGAGTAAGGCGTCCTCCTTTAGGCAGCGGAAGATGGGCAGATGGAGGGATACTGGCTATGTCCTGGAGAACCAGGTCAAAAGGGTTGTGAGGATTTTTGTGGAGGAGGAGGCTTCACCTGTTGTTTCTGCTGTGCTGGTCTAGTGTTTTGCCTCTGTTGTTGCCTCTGACGCCTGGGTTGTTGAGGTGCCGGTGGCAAAGGACGAGCCACAAATCGACGTTGGTAGGCCGATTGCTGACGAAAAGGCCTGGTAGGTGGGGTCTTCTTTTTTGTTTTGAGGAGAGTATCCCACCTAGTTTCATGAGCTGAGAGCTTTTGGGTAGTGGAGTCCATGGATTCTCCAAACAGCTCATCCCCCAGGCAAGGTGCATTAGCCAGTCGATCCTGATGATTGACATCAAGTTCTGAAACTCTGAGCCATGCCAGTCGGCGCATGGCCACTGACATAGCCGTGGCCCGAGAGGTCAGCTCAAAGGTGTCATAGATCGACCTGACCATGAACTTACGAAGTTGTAAGAGCGATGAAGAAGTTTGGCGAAAGGCAGATCTTTTACGGTCAGGGAGGTACTTCTCAAAAGCAGTCAGATTTTGTATGAGATGCTTGAGATAGAATGAGAAATGGAAAGCATAATTCCCTGACCTGTTGGCCAACATCGCATTCTGGTACAACCTCTTGCCAAATTTGTCCATGGCTTTACCTTCTCTGCCAGGAGGGACTGAGGCGTACACACTAGCTCCCGTGGATTTCTTTAGAGTGGATTCCACTAATAGAGACTCATGTGGGAGCTGTGGTTTGTCAAACCCAGGAATCGGGATGACTTTATATAAAGAGTCTAACTTGCGGGGGGCTCCTGGGACGGTCAAAGGTGTCTCTAAATTCTTGTAAAAAGTCTCTCTCAAGATGTCATGGAGAGGTAATTTGAGATATTCCCTTGGAGGCTGGTCAAAATCCAGTGCATCAAGAAAAGCTTTGGATTTCTTTGACTCAGCCTCCAAGGGAATAGAGAGAGAGTCACACATCTCTTTCAAAAAAGATGAGAAAGAGGTTACATCTGGTTTAGAGGATGGGTCTAAAGCAGAAGGATCCTCATCACCAGATGAACATTTCCCTTCAGAGAGAAGAGGGTCCTCCGAGTCACCCCACAGATCAGGATCCCTAACCTGAAAACTGCGGTCTCGAGATTCCGTTGTGGAGGGTTCCAGGTGTCGGGATTTACATGCCGACTTACCTGACCTCATAGACACGGTACCGGGGGACGTTAAGGGCTGCATCGGTGCCGAAGTTTGAACAGCCTGGTGTTGAGCTCTCGGTTCCGGTGCGAGGACTGGCATGGAGACCGAGGAAGCAGAATGTACCGGTACCGACAAAGTGGATGCCGATAAAAGGGGCTGCTCCACTGTCGGTACCGGTGGCTCAGACCGGACCGGGACCAGAAGGCTCGGTGTCAAAAGTGCAGGAAGGAGTTGTTGCAACTGCTCCTTAAGCTGCACCTGCAGGACAGCAGCAATCCGCTCGTCCAGCAAAGGCACCGGTACCGCCTTTTTCTTCTGCGGTACCTGTGGTGCCGCTCTACGCCCCGAGGATGAGGAACCCGAGGTCGAGGGGCTCACCTCTATTGGGGCGGAGCGCTTCCGTGGGCGCCTCGAGGTCGGCAGGACTGGGCTCGCTGCTACTGAGACCGGAGGACGCTCCAACGGGGAAGGCTTCTTAGCCGGCTTACCTGAGGGATGCGACGCCGACGCAGTATCGCGCGGTGTTGACGAGGTGGGTGCCGACTGAGACGGGGCCGATGTCGGTGCCGGTGCCGCAGAATCAGACATCTCGGCACCAAATAATAAGCGCTGTTGGATCTGCCGGTTTTTCAGAGTTCTCTTTTTTAAAGTCTTTTTTAAAGTCGCACAGCGGGTGCAGGTAGACGCTCGATGGTCAGGACCAAGACACTGTAGACACTAGTTGTGCGGGTCAGTGAGTGAAATTGGTCGTGCACACCGCTGGCACTTCTTAAACCCGGGTTGAGGGGGCATGAAGGTAAAAACGGCTTCTGCCAAATCGAAGGCCGAGGCCTCGATGGTGGCAACAGGCCCCGCCGGGGCGAAACTGAAAGAATTGGAAGAAAAAAAAAAAAAAAAGTTTTGTTTTTTTTTAATAAAGAAAAGAAAATGAAGGAAATAATATTTCCTTAAAGGTTTACGCGAGCGGGAAGGCGATACCAAAAAAGTCTTTCAACAGCCGTTAAAAGAAACGCATCTTCTTAGCTCCGCGGAAACTAAGAAACTGGGGACCGCGCGCCTCTGTCGGGCGGGAAGGCACTCGCGCGTGCGCGGTGCGGCCTACTAGAACTTTCCAAGTTCTTAGAGTGCAATCACTCTAAAATTGTCCGTACCGGGGTTCCGTCGGTGCCGTCACCCATCAGTCAAGAATATGCTGCCTGCTTGTCCTGGGATAATGTCTTATGGCGAACTGTAACTGGCTAAAACACAGGACACAAACAGAAGGACAACCAATCAGCTTTCCCAATGGACAGAGGGAAAGAGTGGAACTCCCTAGGAACCTGTACTGGATCAGTTTTATATAGAGTATACAGAAAAGGGAACAACTAAATTAATCAGTTTTTAAATCGTGACTTGATTGTGAGGAGTTACAGGAGGATCTGATGAGACTGGGAGATGAGTGGGCAAAATTCTTGAAAGGACGCTGTGATGATGCATGGTAAGTTTAAATTCTATAACTGCCATTATAGAATTCTAATGTAAGTCCATATTATGGATTCCATAGTTACTTGCCTGTTAGTATCCTATAACCCATGTGCATAAGTTCTAGGCAGTGCCTGACAGGGAAAATTTGCGGGAGCCGGTCAGTGCCAGCAGGAGCGCCAAAGCACGTTTGTGCTCGTTGCCGCCGAGTGACAGAAGAAAACGCATCCTGCGGCTGCCGCCACCCACCGGGTTAGCAGCGGGCAGGAGTGCAGAAAGCTTGCTCCTGCTCGCTGCACCTCTGGACCACCAGGGCTAAATTTTTGGGGAGGTCACGGCCCCTGTGGCCCGTTCCGACGCTTATGTGTTGAATTGTACCTGCTGTACACCGACTTTGGTGAATCTCTTCATAAAGGCGGTAAAGAAACAAATTAATAAATAAATAAACATGTACCAAGCTTTTTCTGCTGCAGGTTTAAAAAAAAAAAAAAAATCTGTGTAGCATACTTGGTCTTTTGACCGTGCTTCAATCAGTTGCTGATGAGAACAATCCACATTCAAATTCTTTTGTTCAAGTGAATGTGTTCCTTTCAGCCAACGATATGGCTCCTCCCCACTCCCAACTTGTCATCCCAACGCAATGCCTGACACATGCAGCTCTGGTGCCCCATTCGGCATCACTACAGCTCCAGAGGCAGAAACCTCCTGATCCCGACTGGGCTGCACGGGCCAGGCGCAGGATCACATGCTGAGGATCATATGCCGAGGATCACTTTGCATAGCTCTTAATGTGTGCTGGTTACAGCTGGCTATTGGGAGACCTAACGCCTGCAGCAGCTTAGCACACACCACCTGGTATTTAAACTGTAACCGGGGACTTGGTGTCCATCGCTGCCAGGCTCTAATGGAACCAGTTTTTATTTTTAATGTGCCCGAGACACAAGGGAGGAAAAAAAATGTGACCCTGTGAAACTATAAATGTCATTCTCCTTCCTTGGAGACAAATCGTAGCAAAGTCTCCTGATTCCTCTGCTGTGGTAATGTTGCACTTATTTCTTAAAGATCACGCTTCTGCCTGCCAAGGCAAATTTTAATTGCTTTCAAAAAAAAAGGCTGGTACGTAAAACACTTATGCTGCGCATTCTATCAGATACTGTCCTCCAGGACCTGCTTAACCATTAAGTAGACCAGGCAATTGCCTAGAGTGGCAGCCAATGCTCCATCTAAGGATTGGCCAGGTGTGTACAAATATTTTTCATGTAAGTAACAAATTTTTAAAAAACAATAATTTTGATCACAGTATTAGCAAAATCGCACTAGAGGTTTTTAGTGTCAGCCAGCACGCTTGAATGCTCTTGTACTGCTCCAACGGTTATAGAGTTCCTAGGAGCGTCGGAACAGCATAGAGCAGGGGTGTCCAACCTGCGGCCCAAGGGCCACAAGCAGCCCTGTGAAGTATTTTGTGCGGTCCTGATCGAGGGTGATGCAGTGCTTTCCTCTGCTGCCCCCAAGAGTTTACCATCTTGCCGGCTCCCTCCTGTGTCTTGCTGCAGCATTTGAAAGTTTGTGCGGCCCCAGAAACACTTTTTTCGGCCAATGAAGCCAAAAGGTTGGACACTCCTGGTGTAGAGCATTCAGCATACTGGCCGGCGCAAAAACCTCTCGCAAGGTTTTGTAAAAGTGGAGGTATCTCACATATGGTAATTAATTTAGTTTAATTAATTTTTTTATAGTATAATTTTGTTTGAAAGTCAAGTCAGGTCAGTATTTTTGTGAGCGGCCATGTAACAACCATGTAAATTATACGAGCGATTTACTCACTTGTTCCACTTTGAGAAGACGTAGGTGGCAGCTTCTAGGGAACAGCGAAGAGAGGTGCAGTGCACTCAAAGCAAAACAATAGGTCCTGACAGCCACATTAAATCAACAAACCATCAGTACATGCATAGAGAGTGGATTGTTTTCAGATCGCCTATTTAGGGGGAAGTTATTTCACTTTAAGCACAATTATTAGTAACAAGAACTCACTGCATTAAATAGAATCTGTGCTAAACCCACAAGAGTTCTTTTAAAATAACCCATCTTAATGGTAGCCCACGTTGATAACTTCCCTCCTTTGAAACTGGGAAAGCAACTTTCAAAACCAATGAAGGGGAAAGTTATCAATGTAGGCTACCATTAAGATTATCTTACTCCAAATTGTGCTATTTTAACACAGGACCCATTTTATGAAAACATATCTAGTTCCTAATAACTGGGATTAATAGTTAAATAATAGCTGATATTTGGTGTCGTTATTCAGAATGTGGCCAGAATGCGGACTATTCATGCTGTACAGTTAGTGTCAGCGTTATCCAAAGAACAGCAATATTCAGCTTTTATGCTCTCTGTCCTCTCCTCCCCTGTACTCCAAGGGTTGCTTTATTGAGTCGCGGTATTGGCAGTGACTCTCACATGCTGCCTGCTGCTGACCCGGAAGTCTCTCCGCTGCAGAAGGGAGACTTCCGGGTTAGCGGCAGCCAGCATGTGAGAGTCACTGCCAATACCGCAACTCAAAAAAGCAACCCTTGGAGTACAGAGGAGAGGAAGAAAAGTTGGTGGCACAGGGGAAGAGAAGAGGTGAAAGGAACTTTAGGAAGGAAAGCTGGTGGCACAGGGAGAAGGATGAAGTAAGAGGAAGGAAAGTTGGTGGCACAGGAGGAGGGGAGGTGAGAGGAAGGAAAGTTGGTGACACAGGGGGAGGGGAGGATGAGAGGAAGGAAAGTTGGTGGCATAGGGGAAGGGAAGAAGTGAAAGGAACTTCAGGAAGGAAAGTTGGTGGCACATGGAGAAGGAAGAGGTATGAGGAAGGAAAGTTGGTGACACAGGGGGAGGAGAGGGTGAGAGGAAGGAAAATTGGTGGCACATGGGGAGGGGAAGAAGTGAAAGGAACTTCAGGAAGAAAAGCTGGTGACACAGGAAGAGGGAATAGGAAAGAAAATTGGTGGCACAGGGAGAGGAGAGGGTGAGAGGAATGAAAGTTGGTGGCTTAGGGGAAGGGAAGAAATGAAAGGAACTTCAGGAAGAAAAGCTGGTGACACAGGAAGAGGGAATAGGAAGGAAAATTGGTGGCACAGGGAGAGGAGAGGGTGAGAGGAATGAAAGTTGGTGGCTTAGGGGAAGGGAAGAAATCAAAGGAACTTCAGGAAGAAAAGTTGGTGGCACAGGGGGAGGTGAGGGAAGAGGTACGAGAACGGAAAGTTGGTGGCACAGGGAGAGGAGATGGAGACATGCATGGTGAGGAGAGAAGATGAAATTACAAATAATGGAGGGGAGGAAGGGAGAGATGGTGCATGGAGGGAAATAGAGAGATATGACACAGGGCACAAGACAGGGAGAGAGATGCAGACAGTGGGAAAGAAAAAGAAATAGAATAGAAAGATGGCTGATGAAAGGCCTAGCATCAGGTAGCATTAGGATACCACTGTGTCTCAAAATCCTAGTGGCATTTCCATAGGCCACAGGGGTCATGACCTGACCAACCTTTTACCCCTCATGGTATCAGAAAGTAGGGAGCTTGGAGGTCAGGACCAGAGATTATTTTGTTTAGTCTCACCAACAATAAAGGTGTTCTGGTGGCCCTAGGTATCTGAAAGAACAAAAGGAAAAGAGTATTCCAACAATGGAACAATGATGAAAACAATACTAGCAGCAACTTGTTGTCAGCACTTAATACCAGAAATAATTTGTATTTGTTTTGATCTTCCATTTATGCAAATTGGTGCTCAAAATCTTTTAGATTTAGCAATTCCTGAAGTAGATGTCTTCTCCAAACTATGGTAACACGTTGAGTCCTTTGTGTTATTTCATTTTTTGTCTGTTGGATGTCATTCACTAGAACAAAAACTTTTGTGTTTGCATTTTGTGAAACAGGATTTTGTGTAGCAACCTTTTGGCACAAGGTTTCTTCATACTGGGCCAATGTGGTCTATCTCTACTCCTTTTTTATCATCGTTCCTGGATATTTGATCATATTCTATGTATCTATGTATTTATTTACTGCCTTTTTGAAGAAATTCATCCAAGGGGTGCACAGCAAGAACATAACGAACTCTGTCGTTTTTGGAGTATATAACTATTCCTTTATTTTTAGAGGGCATAAAAATATTAACAGCAGTTTAAAGTATACCCCTCATGTGGTGCTGATTGGGGCACCACTTGCCTCTGTAAGCTGATTGAGGAAAGCGCCAATACTGTGGCTGATTCTCCCCATTGGGAGGTTGTTATAATTATGGGTATTTTGGAGGAAAAGGGATTTTCTGCTTCTTTTTCTAACTTCCAAAAGAAAAGTTGGTGCTTAAAGGTAGGAGCCTTATGTGTGGAAGTTGTAACTTTATGTATATAAGAACATAAGAGTTGCCATACTGGGACAGACCAAAGGTCCATCAAGCCCAGTATCCTGTTTCCAACAGTGGCCAACCCAGATCACGAGAATCTGGCAAGATCCCAAGGAGAAAAACAGATTTTATGCTGCTTATCCTAAGAATAAGTCGTGGTTTTCCCCAAGCCATCTTAATAATGGCTTATGGACTTATATTATTGTAGATTAATGCGATTTAACACACATTATTTAATATATGCCCCACCATCTTCAGTGGGGCCTATTTAACTAACTGCAGACCTGAGGCGGCAGTCAAGAAGCATCAACAAGGGAGGTAGGATTTGAACCCTGGTTTCCTGGTTGGGGTAATGGAAAAAGTAAGCATCTGGGTTTTCTCTCCTTTCTGGCCCAGGAAAGAGATTCTGCTTGGTTGAAAGTCACAGGCAATGGATATGCCTACTGGAGTGGAGGGCCAGGTAGAGCTGAAAATTTGTGGTAATTACTAGACTGGGATTCCCTTGGGTTCATACCTTTTAACAAAGAACAATGGAGAAAGTATAGATGCCTAAAAGTATTTTTCGGGGTGATGAGGAGCTGTTATGTTAGAAAGAAGAAGACAGGGGTTTCTTTAAAATATTCTGAGAATTTCAGTAAATGAGAAAAGGTCCTGAATAAGTTACAAAAGAGCTGGAGAGGTAAAGAGGAATGAGAGCTGAGGCAGAAGTGGAAAATGACAGAAGGAAAATACTGATATCTTAATTTGACTTTGCTGTTCTGTTTGCTTATGATCTGTGGAAATAACAGATGGACTTTATCTCATTATTTTGAATCCCCCAGTAAAGATATACAGTATTTTTTATTAAATTCAGATTTTTGGGGTAGACAGTTGATTTTTTAAGAGACTAGGCATTTGCAGAGAAAAGGGTGAGAGAGAGTGAGAGTGGAAGCTGTAAACAAGGGCCATGAAGAACAATCTTGCCCTCACTCCTTAGGACCCTTAAACATGAGGAAGAAAGGAGAGGTCTACATGCTCCCTCCCCCCATATATACCCTGGAAGAGAGCTAAAACCAATCATCGTTTATGGCATGCAGCCTATTGGTGCATGGCTGTTGGGGCATGCCCCTTGTATCCACAAAGAGATACAATTCATTAACAGATGGCTTATCCCTTATAGTACGACACGCTCACTTCGTTCATCCTCAACTAATCTTCTTACAGTTCCATCTATTAAAATGATAGGAACCAGAAGACAGGATATGTTCTCAGTTAATGCCCCTCAATCATGGAATCTTCTACCCCAACACATCAGAGAACTAAAAGACCTAACTCAGTTTAAAAAAATGCTAAAAACTTTTCTTTTCAAAGATGCGTATGGTTATTATGAGTAGTAAAAATTGACAATCTTATATACATTTTCGGTTTTTTTTTTTTTTTTAAAAAAAAACAGCCACCTCTTACCCACCTTTTGTTTTTCCCTTTTATGTTTCTTCTTCTCTTCTATCAAAATTGTAACTATTTCCCTATTTAGCCTCACATGTCTTGTATGTTTTACCCTCACATTATTGTGAATTTAGGTTTTTGATTAGTTTGTAAAGTATGTTTAATATCTACACAACAAATTTGTTTTTATGTCATTTTTAACATTGTACTTGTTTCACTTATTAATACATGTTAATTTTATTGTACATCGCCTAGCAAATTATATAGGCGATTCATCAAGACTCAATAAACTTGAAACTTGAAACTTGATACGAGGATCAGCAAGAATTTGGAATGGAATATCAGTTGCTTTTTGGGTGGTGTTTGGACTGAGAAAGTCTGGTTAGAGTAAGTGTTTACTAGAGCATGGTATGCTAACAGAGAATTGTTACTTCAGTATACAAATTCCAAAACTAAAGAAAAATGTGTCCTAAAGCAACACAGAAACATGATGGCAGATAAAGGCCAAATGGCCCATCCAGTCTGCCCATCCACAGTAACCATTATCTCTTTCTCTCTCTGAGAGATCTCACATGCCTATCCCTGGCCCTCTTGAATTCAGACACAGTCTCTGTTTCCACCTCCTCTTCCGGGAGACTGTTCCACGCATCTACCACCCTTTCCGTAAAAAAGTATTTCCTCAGATTATTCCGAAGCCTATCACCTCTTAACCTCATCCTATGGTCTCTCATTGCAGAGTTTCCTTACAAATGAAAGAGACTCGACTCATGCACATTTATATTGTTGGTTTACAAGGTTGTCTTTTTTATTCAGAAAACATTGGCATGTTTTACCACTTCATGAAGCATTCCAAGCTGGTCCTTGTATAGTGTTTACCTGAAGGCGCAATATTAGAGATCAGCAAAGTATTATAGGGAGGCACAAACCAAATGGCCATTGGGACTTTTGTCCTTTAACTTTTACTGTGTCTCAGTGAGTCCATCAATCTACAAATAAGAAATATATATTACATTAGTATACTACTTGTGAGTCTATAGAAGTTATATATGTCATCATCTGACCTTGCTCTATATTATATGTCGGTTGCATGATCAGGAAAATCAAAACACAACTTATTGAACCTAAGAGCAAGTTGAACACTCAGACAATGACTGTTCCGTTAGAGATTTGTTTTATTCTAATGTTTTTTCTGAAATTAGATGGTATATTATTGAAGAAGTTGTACCCTCCAAAATTGGAAGAAACTGTGCTCAGCATTTGGCGTATAGAGATAAGTTTTGGATTCATCAACTTGAAACAGTGAAACCTGTTGGTTTAAATGATTTTGTGGAGTGGAATTCAATACAGGCAGTCCCTGGGTCAAGAACGAGTTACATTTTTAAAACTGTTCTTAAGTCGGACTTGTATAGAATTCTGAACTTGTAGATTTTAAGATTCTTGCTGCTTACCTCTGCTCCCAGCTGACAAAAGGGCCAACTGTCCCTAGCCAGTGTTCCCTCTAAGGTACAGCATGCACAACCACACACTGTTCTTAATGTGGCCAGGCATCATCCCAGAATCTGCTGCAGGAGAAGTGTAGGAGTCTATGCCACTAGAAATACTGCTCAGTGAAATCAAATGAAGCCGTGACCATGTTCTTAAGTATGAGTCGTACTTAAGTCGAGTGTCTGTAACTTGGGGACTGCCTGTACTTTAACTTCATCCTTAACTTCAACTTTGACCATTTCAGTTTTTGGACAATTTTTAGTTGGAAACAATTTGTTCATAGCATAGTTGTTTATAAAGTTATCATTTTAATGATGTCATTACATTATCTGATGCATGGTCTGTTTTTAGCTTGCCACTGGGAGGGGCACAAGATACTGAATGGGATGTCCTTGGGAGCTTGTGAATAGAATTGCTACATTGAGCAGAAACCTTTATGCCAGATAAAATTTGTGAGCTGAGTCCCTGAAGTAGTAGACAAAATGAGACACCTCGTCGGACTCCAGTATTTAGCCATCTGACTAAAAGCTACGGCTCTGATTCTCTAAGTGGCGTCTGCTGAGTGTCGATCATCGACAGATGCTGCTTACAGAATTGTGGCTCCCAAAGACCCCAGGTGCTAGAAATGTAGGGCCATGATTTTAAAGGCCTACATTTCCAGCGCTCAGAGTCCTTCCTGAATCACGGCCAACAACACACTTCCGGGCTTCGGTGTCACTATGTGCCGCTAGCTACCAGGGACCTAGGCGCCAGTCCCGGAGGCCGCATAGTGGCGGTTATTTTTTTAAATGAGGGTTTAATTGGGTTTTAATGGCGTAACCAAGTATTGCACCATTTAAACCCAATTAAGCCAATTAAGCTAGGCAGCGGTAGGGCAACTACCATATTTCCCCCAAAATAAGACCTACCCCCAAAATAAGCCTTAGCATGATTTTTAAAGGTGCTCTTAAAATAAGCCCTACCCCAAAAATAAACCCTAGTTAGATAGACCCCCGAAGCTCCTCCTGAATGTCCCCGACTCCATCCCTGACAATAATGCTGCCCAATTCACTGGCACCAGCGCTTCCCCCCCAACCCATGTGCAGCATCTTTCCTCCCCTCTCCCATCCCCCCACACAGCAGATCCCCGACGACCCTCTCACCCATCCCCTTGCACAGCATATTTCCATTCCTCTCTCCCATCCCCCTGCGCAGCAGAACCCCACCAACCTTCCTACCGCAAGACCGACATACCTCCGCTCCAAACAGTGGCAGCAGCACTCTGAACAGGCCGCTTCACGGCCTTCCCTGCCGGGGCCTTCCTTATGCCGTATCACTGATGATATCAAGTTTCAAGTTTATTAACTTTTTAATATACCGACCATCACCAAGTAAGTATCTGGCCGGTTCACAATACAATTTATACAGAGGAAAACAAAGATAAAATTTAAAATATAAAATGTGGTGAGTGAACATTAAAGACATAATTTGACTAACATGAAGGTGAGGATATGAGGGGAAGGGGGGGGAAGTTACATATTCTGGAGAAGAGAGGGAGATAGTGAGGGTAGGGAAAAACATATTGGGTAGGATCGCTTTAATTAAAGCGGTTGGCTAAATAAGTTGAAACGAATCAGTTGAAAAAGAAAAATGATAGGGAAAAGGGTGGAATAAAGGAGAAAAAGGTAGGCAAAGATTGAAAAAGTAGGGTAAGTAAGAGAGAGAATTTAGGAGGGAGAGAAAAAAAAAATAAAAATAAGAATAAAAAGAGAGAAGAATAAAAAGGTAGAACTAAAAACAGACAAAAGCATCTCGGAATAAAAATGTCTTCAAATTGGTCTTGAAATTATCTAGATGTTGTTCTTCTCTAAGTTGTTGTGGTAAAGCATTCCATAGTGTTGGGGCGACTACAGTAAAGTTTGTTTTCCGGGTATAATAGAATTCTTTGATTGAAGGAATTTGTAGAAGTTTTTGGTCTGCTGATCTCAGAGTACGTGGAGAATAATGGGGAATGAGTTTCTTATAAAGATATAAAGGCTGGTGTGCATGATTTATTTTAAACGTAAGCAGAATGATTTTATAGGTTATGCGATGTGTAATAGGCAACCAGTGTGCCTCTTTCAGTAGTGGGGAGACGTGATCATATTTGCCTATTTTATATATGATTTTTATTGCCGTATTTTGTATTAATTGTAAACGACGGGTTTCTTTTTGTGGAAGACCATTGTAAAGTGAATTACAGTAGTCTAAATGAGAGATAACGAGGGAGTGTATTAGAATTGTAATTGCTTCTGTTCCTAAGATTGAGGTTAATGAACGGATTAGACGAAGTTTGAAAAAGCAAATTCGTACAACTGAACTGATTTGATCATGAGGTTGAGGAAGAAGGAGAGCCAGCGTCAAAGTTGGTGAGGAAGGAAGAGTGGGATATATTAAGGGGTCAGTAGATGACTACTACTTGGAGAGATAGGGGAGTAACAGACAGATAGAATGGACTTTAAAAGAGGGAGAACATTGAGATTTTGGTGGGAGAAGTGGTTGAAATCTGCAAGAGGGTGAGAATAGCTGCCTAACACCTCCTCCCTGACCAACCATGCGAGGTGTGTGGGAGAAAAGGTAGCCTCCATGACATAGGGCAGCAGCTAAGGTAGAGTCATTAGGGCAGATCCATGTCTCAGTTAGTGTGAGCAGGTGGAGAGATCGAGAGATGAAGAGGTCATGGATGTAGGCAAGCTTGTTGAAAATGGAGCAGCCATTCCATAGGGTACTAGAAAAGTGTGAGGGGTGATGAGAGGAATAGAAATAAGGTTAGTGGTATTGTGAATGGACTGTAAAAGTAGGGTGAGAAGACCGGGACTGGGACTGATGTCCCCCAACAGAAAGCAAGAGAAGGAAGAAGAACATATGGGTGAGGGTAGGGGAGGAGAGAGGAGACCTGCCTAGTTACTGAATTGTTCTCTCTTTTAAATTTGATTAGTGTCAGTATTCTCCTACCTTATAGACATTTTAGGAGTTTTTTCTGGTTTTTTTTATATTATTAATACAGGCATTTTTTGTTTTGTTGATAATTTTGTGTTATGTGTATTTGATGTGAATTGGACTGTGTATGTTCGCTTGTGATCTGCCTAAAATGGAGGATAGTGTAGAATATAAATTTTGAAAATAAATAAATATTGCCAAAAAAGAGGAAATTGAAGTAGGTTACCAGAAATTGTTTATTGCTTTGGTTTGTCCTAGGTTAGGTTTAGAGCGCACATAATTGGGGAGGATAGAAATCAAAATATACTGTCATTTACACTTAGTGGAAGTATATTTTGATTTCTATCTTCACCAATTATGTGGGCTGTAAACCTATATTGAATCCTTTTCCAAACAGTGAGCTTTTCTTTGCTTGTTATTGTTTCTTTTCTATAATAAACATTTTTTTTTCAATTAAAAAATTATATACTTGTACACATTTCTGCATGTTGCATGCACAAAAATTGTAGAGCATAAAATGGAAAAAGAAAGTGAAACTGGTATCTTGTAATACAGTCAATTGTTTTCCTATAGATAGACATCTCCAGCTGATGTCCTACTCTGGAAACCTGAAGATCCAAAAACTGAATATGAGATGTGGAGATCATGGATTGAAAGGAAATATTTGGGTCACAACCAGCAGGATTAAACAAGGAGGTGGAGTAGCATGTGTTATGAGGAGTAAAGTGACAGGTGGAGATAATTTAGGTAAATGGAGGTGAGTCTATATAAGGCAATGCATTCTGGGAAGGAGTAATCTGTGTGACAAGGCAGTGGCTGCTGCCAGAAGGATGCTGGGCTGTATAAAGAGAGGCGTGGCCAGTAGAAGGAAGAAGGTGTGATGCCCCTGTACAGGTCATTGGTAAGGCCCCACTTGGAGTATTGTGTTCAGTTTTGGAGACCGTATCTGGAGAATACGTAAGAAAACTTGAAGTGGTCCAGAGGAGGGCGATGAAAATGATAGGAGGCTTGCGCCAGAACACGTATGAGGAGAGACTGGAAGCCCTGAATATGTATACCCTAGAGGAAAGGAGGGACAGGGGAGATATGATTCAGATGTTCAAATACTTGAAGGGTATTAATGTAGAACAAAATCTTTTCCAGAGAAAGGAAAATGGTAAAACCAGAGGACATAATTTGAGGTTGAGGGATGGTAGATTCAAAGGCAATGCTAGGAAATTCTACTTTACGGAGAGGGTGGTGGATGCCTGGAATGCGCTCCCGAGAGAGGTGGTGGAGAGTAAAACTGTGACTGAGTTCAAAGAAACGTGGGATGAACACAGAGAATCTAGAATCTACTTTACGGAGAGGGTGGTGGATGCCTGGAATGCGCTCCCGAGAGAGGTGGTGGAGAGTAAAACTGTGACTGAGTTCAAAGAAACGTGGGATGAACACAGAGGATCTAGAATCAGAAAATAATATTAAATATTGAACTAAGGCCAGTACTGGGCAGACTTGCACGGTCTGTGTCTGTGTATGGCCGTTTAGTGGGGGATGGGATGGGGAGGGCTTCAGTGGCTAGAATGGTGTAGATGGGCTTAGAAACATAGAAAAAAGCGGCAGAAAAGGGCTATAGCCCACCAAGTCTGCCCATTCCAAGTATCCCCCTCCTGAATTTACTCCCTTAAAGATCCCATGTGAGTATCCCATTTTTTCTTAAAATCCGTCACGCTGCTGGCCTTTATCACCTAGAGTGGGAGTCTGTTCCAATGATCCACCACTCTTTCGGTGAAGAAGTACTTCCTGGAGTCGCCATGAAACTTCCCTTCCCTGATTTTCAGCGGATGCCCTCTGGTAGTCGAGGGTCCCACGAGCCCGAAGATATCATCTTCTGACTCGATGCGTCCCGTGATGTACTTATACGTTTCAATCATATCTCCCCGTTCTCTTCTTTCCTCAAGTGAGTACAGCCGCAATTTCTTTAGTCTTTCTTCATACGTGAGATCCTTGAGCCCCATGACCATCCTGGTGGCCATTCTCTGAACCGACTCGATCCTCAGCACGTCCTTTCGGTAGTGTGGTCTCCAAAACTGAACACAGTACTCTAAGTGAGGCCTCACCATGGCTCTGTACAACGGCATCATAACTTCAGGTCTCCTGCTGACGAAACTTCTGCGGATACACCCCATCATTTGTCTTGCCCTGGTGGAAGCCTTCTCCACTTGAATGGCAACTTTCATGTCCTCGCTAATGATCACTCCTAGATCGCGTTCCTCCATGGTCCTAACCAAGGTCTCACCATTTAGTACATAAGTTCTACGTGAGTTTCTCTTGCCCAATGCATTATCTTGCATTTTTTAGCATTGAAGCCTTGAGTAGGTTTTAACGGAGATTTCGGCAGTTGGAACCCAAGCACAGTACCGGGTAGAGCTTTGGATTCTTGCCCAGAAATAGCTAAGAAAAAAAATTTAAAAATTTAAATTGAATCAGGTTGGGCAGACTGGATGGACCATTCGGGTCTTTATCTGCTGTCATCTACTATGTTACTATGTATGTTACTATGTTTAGTTTGGAGGAGGAGAGAGTTGCTAGGGAGGTTTTGAACCGCATGCTGCTGCTGTTGTTATATGATAAAATGAACTATATTAAGGTAAATTTCATTCATATACGTTGAAATAGTTATGTATAAGTCAAACCATAGAGTATTAGGATAATAAGCAGATGGAACCACACTAGTAAAATTGAAATTTACTGCAGAGGTGAAATAACTCAGTGAAAACCTGAAGCATTCGTGGCCTCTGAAGACGCTGATCCAGCGAAACACAGCCCTGTGTTGGGCCGACTGAACAACATGATTATAGAGTCCAGGGGTGATATCAGAAAGTATAAACTATAATCATTGTGGTTGAGCAACATAAGACTGTGGTAACAATTTGCAATACAGCAAGAGAATGTATGATCATTTTAAAAAACGGGACAATGTGGTGTTGAAAGGAACTGAAACTGAAAAGGCTTTGCTCCAGTCCAGGTTTTCTGGCCCAATGGGATATTCCTGTTGAGCTATTTTATAAAGAAAGCAGTTGTGTAGTGTGATTTGTTCACAGAGAGTGTGGTTTGGTAATATGTTATTTAAATCAGTGTGATATAAATATATTTATTATGTGGTAATAGAAGGCTTCTTAACCCTTTCAGGACCAAGGGACATATTTGTCCCATAACTTTAAAATCCTATAAATTTTGATTGGGATAGTCTACAGTTCTAAATTTGATATGTACGGATTCCATATGATACTGCCTTTATGTAAACAAACTGGTTCCGACATTCATTCATTAGCGTTGTTGCCAGATTGACGAGAAGATTCACTTGCCACACTGTCCATAAGCCAGAAGTTTGATTTAAAAAAAAAAAAATTATATTTCACAAAAAAAATCAATTTTTTGGCATCTGCAAGCCCTTTTTACCATAAAAATGTCGTCAAAACCACAAAAATTGGCCTACGATCCTTATGGTCCTGAAAGGGTTAAAGTTAATAGGTATTTATTATTAAAAAAATAGGGTTACACTAGTTAAATCACTGTCCCCAAAAGTTAGGCAAAAATGGAAGCACCAAAAAGGGGGTAAAACAATAGTCAGATGCCTAAGTGCATCTTAGGTGCTATGCTCTAACTAGGTGCCTAAGTGTTTTAGCACGTAACTGCAAAGAGGGAGTTCATAGGGGAAGGACAGGAGCAAATCAGAGGCATCCCAACTGTTTAAACATATGCTTAACATAAGAACATAAGAATTGCCGCTGCTGGGACAGACCATGGGTCCATCGCGCCCAGCAGTCCACTCCCGCAGCGGCCCTTAGGTCAAAGACCAGCACCCTAACTGAGACTAGCCCTACCTGCGTACGTTCCGGTTCAGCAGGAACTTGTCTAACTTTGTCTTGGGTCCCTGGAGGGTGTTTTCCCCTATGACAGACACTGGAAGAGCGTTCCAGTTTTCCACCACTCTCTGGGTGAAGAAGAACTTCCTTATGTTCTGGAAGGATTCCTATATCATAAACCCTTTTGTCCACTGTCCTCCCAGCTCTATTTGGTTCAATTCCTAGAACCCCAGTCCCAGGACCAGCTGTACTTAATATAGTAGTGATCCAGGGGCCTGAAGTTATAACTGGTCCAGTCACTTTGAGTGGTAGGATGCCATAGAGATTAGAGAATGGCACGGGGACAAATTAGTCCCTATCCCCCACAGGAACCCAAATTTCCCCATCCCATCCCCGTGAGATCTGTCACTGTCCCTGTCCTTGCCCCATTAATGTAAGCTCTGCCTTAACTGCACAAGCCTCGAACACTTATGATTTTAAAGTGTTTGAGGCTTGTGCAGATGAGGACGGAGCTTAGGCATTGGTGGAACGAGCCATTATGACATCACAATCTGAGCTCTAGAATGTTGCTACTTAAGATTTTAAAGTGTTTGAGGCTTGTGCAGATGAGGACGGAGCTTAGGCATTGGTGGAATGAGGCATTATGACATCACAATCTGAGCTCTAGAATGGTGCTACTTAAGATTTTAAAGTGTTTGAGGCTTGTGCAGATGAGGACGGAGCTTAGGCATTGGTGGAATGAGGCATTATGACATCACAATCTGAGCTCTAGAATGGTGCTACTTAAGATTTTAAAGTGTTTGAGGCTTGTGCAGATGAGGACGGAGCTTAGGTATTGGTGAAATGAGGCTTTATGACATCACCATCTGAGCTCTAGAATGTTGTTACTTATGATTTTAAAGTGTTTGAGGCTTGTGCAGATGAGGACGGAGCTTAGGCATTGGTGGAATGAGGCATTATGACATCACAATCTGAGCTCTAGAATGTTGCTACTTAAGATTTTAAAGTGTTTGAGGCTTGTGCAGATGAGGACGGAGCTTAGGTATTGGTGAAATGAGGCATTATGACATCACAATCTGAGCTCTAGAATGGTGCTACTTAAGATTTTAAAGTGTTTGAGGCTTATGCAGATAAGGACAGAGCTTGCAGGAATAGGGCAGAGACAGGAAAAGAACTTGCTAGGACGGGATGGGAAAATGAGTTCCCACGTGGATGGGAAAAATTTGTCCCCATATCATTCTCTAATAGGGATTACAACAGTATTGCTTTCTTTTCTTTTTCATGCTCTGAGGAACTCTGAGTCTTTCTCTGCACAACCTGACTTATTTTCATCACCACACATGGAGGTGAGAAAACAGAGGCTGGGTGAAGCATGACCGATACCAGGCATACAGCTTGTGGAAAGTGAGCAAGCACAGGGAAGCACGAGACCAGAAACCCCTTTCAGAGTGGAACAGGAGGCTATGATACGACTGGGAAAAATAAGCTGCCCCTATTTTCTCCTCTCTGTTCATTCAGTAGCCTAATTGGTTTTACAACACCCTTTGGTTTACAGCCAAGAAATCTGATCACAATGAGCAGAGGAGCTGCTAGAGAGGGGTTATCAGAGGTCACTCCAGGCGCTGAAAGAAAATATCTTTCATAATGCGTACAGATCAGCCATAATTATGAGACCTCTTCTTCCAGGTTTATTACGTTTATGATATCCTGCTCATTAGAAAAAGTTTCTAAGTGGCTTACATTCTTAAAAAAAAAAAAAAAAAAGGAAATATTTATGCACTACCTCCATTATATATTATATATTATTTTCCGGGAGAAACTCAAAACTCTGCTCTTTGACAATTCAATTCTGCAAGACCTCCCTCGCACATGTTCTCTTACTTAATATGACTAGGCTCTTCTTTCCCTCCACCCTCTTCTCTTCCCCGCCCTCCCTCTTAACCTAGCTACTCTTCTTCTCTTACAAGTCGCCTAGAGCCTGTTTAGGTTTGTGCGACACACAAATATTAGATTAGATTTTATGCAAATCTTTTATGCATATTCATGAGACCTACCACTGTGTAACTTTTGATGTGAAACTATACACGATATTTACCTGCAACTATGTAACTGCAAATGCCCATATTACTATATGGTCCTCTTAGCTTGTAAACCCAGGCTGGATAAGTGCGATACACAAATTTAGATTAGATTAGATATTTTTGAAACCTGACTGGCAAGGGGGTACTCCAGGACTGAATTGGGAAACATTGGATTAGATAAGTATGATTTAAACCATTTCTGTATTTGTTCTCTTAGGCTTCATGCTTGCTGCAAGTTTTCCGGGTCTCGCCACGTCTGGTCAGGTAGAACCAATGTTTCAGCTATCTTGCTTTGGTTTTTGTTCAGGGCGTGCTGTAAGGTTTGCAGTTTGTCTTTATTTCCAAGACCAAAGGTCTTTCCCATCAAAATTCAGATTGGTAACCAATGGGCTTTCCTGCCTCATTCGCCTCAAGTCCCACCAATCGGGTTTGAGGAACCATTATATATAAAGACAAGCTACAAACCTAACAGCATACCATGAAGAGAACCACAGCAGGATGGCTGAAACGTCATTTACTCCCTGATATTCACCCTCACTGTGGTCAGTAGTTTAAATTAAAAACTGCTAGCTGCCATGGGATGAGTCTAACCCTGATATTCAATGCCAGGGTTATGTCTGTTCATTGGAATTGCATATCCAGGTCAGCCACTGCCTGAATGCTGACCAATATTATGTGCCAATACTCACATAGCTAAACAGGCAAAAAACAGGACTATACTTTCAGCTGAGGAGGAAGGGAGTGATATGTATTTTGTATTTTTTAATTCTATCCTATTTTATAATTATGTACATCGCTTTGTAAACAGATTCAGCGATTCATCAAATATTTAATAAACCTTGAAACCTTGAATAGCATGAGGGAAGGTATTGGTGATCACATCAATATTAGGTGTTACTTACTTGGCTGTTCCTATCACCATTGGTCTTGTGTGGATTGCATTGAACAACCCCTGATGCAGGCAGACATACTGAAACTTAGACCATGTCGGGTCCTTCAATAAAAATGATTTTTGATCGCTCGGAACTTGAAGGTCCCTTGTGCCTCTTTTTTGTGCTTCCTACCTGCTGGGAATAGGAAGGGTCTAAGTGTGCACCACAGGAAGTGTTAGGAAAGAGGCTGTTTCCACTGCAACTGCTCGCTCGCATGGGTGTTCTGTCCTACAGAAGTTGGAGGGGGATGAGATTTACAAATGGGATTACATGCCAGAATCTATCACTAAGGAAGTTGCAACCCAGAGAAGCAACATCCAAAGCTGGCTTCTACCCTACAGAGCCATCTGCCGAGCGCAAAGTCAGTCCAATGTGCATGCTTGGTCACCTGGATTTTCAAGAGAGAAAAACTTCCTGGCTGGGATTCAAGGGGTGAGTAATCATCCAGTACAGTGCAGTGGCATGAGACGCTTTGCCAACGCTCTATAAATAATGAATGACATTATTACTGAAGCTGCCTATCTAATCAGAATAATTATGATCAGAGCAATGTTTTGACATCCAAGATATGAGGGCGGGCCAACTTGGTGCTTTTTGTTATTCGAGGAAGTGATCAGAGATCACTTTTAATAGTGCTCTTCTTCTCTATAGCTCTTTACACTGCACTATTTCATAGCTCAAGCGTACAACAAAGCACAACCAGTTCACTGCTGTGATGACAGGTCAGGTTTGCTATGGAATTTTATTTGCTTGATACGGTTAAATGAATACCCTTGATTTTCTCCGCATTTTAAATTCTGCATTTCCTGATAATGATCAAACAAACGCTTGCCTTGTGCATTCTATTCTAGAACACATAATTTGGTCTTCTCTTCACTACCCATTTTATCAGTTTGTCAAAGATGCTTCTAGCCACACCTACCATATTTTATGATGTCAAAACAAGATGGCAGATAAAGGGCAAATGGCCCATCTAGTCTGCCCAACCGCAGTAACCATTATCTCCTCCTCTCCCTGTTGGCTAAGGCTCTTTACACCTGCATTGTGATGTCATAGAGCTTTATGGTTATAGAAACATTGAAACAAGATGGCAGATAAAGGCCAAATGGCCCATCCAGTCTGCCCATCCGCAGTAACCATTATCTCTTCCTCTCTCTAAGAGATCCCACGTGCCTATCCCAGGTTTTTTTGAATTCAGTCACGGTCTCTGTCTCCACCTCCTCTTCCAGGAGACTGTTCCATGCATCTACAACCCTTATAGAAACATGATGGCAGATAAAGGCCAAATGGCCCATGACAAAACAGTAGTAGCACTACCACCTCACTTTTCAGGTGACTGAGTGCTGTCATGCTGGGCGAGCTAATAAATTACAAATATCCACTACCAGCAACTACACTGAGCTCTAAGTTTCTGATTACATCTGGAGGGTAATTTTATAACAAGACACCTGGGGCTCCTTTAACTAAGCTGCGCTAGCATTTTTAGCACACGCTGCAGATTAGCACGTGCTAACCCCCGCGCTACACGTACAAACTAACGCCAGCTCAACGATGGCGTTAGCGTCTAGCGTGCACAGCAATGCAGCGTGCGCTAAAACCGTTAGCGCAGCTTAGTAAAAGGAGCCCCTAGTTTATAAAAACACATTGGGATCTACCTATTGCTTGCAAATTTCTCTCATGCATACTCATGGTTATCCTGAAAATCCAACTGGCTGGGAGTCCCCCAATAATAGGGTTTTGAGCCACCAAGACAAAGGGTTCACATTGGGCCAAGTTCTCACTTCCCTGAGCTGACTACTAGTAACTACACTGAGCACTGATATAATCTTCTGATCACATCTGGAGGCTAATCATGTACCGTTGGTAACTATGGGCTCCTTTTACAAAGGTGCGCTAGTGGTTTTAGCGCGCGCTACAATGCCACACGCGCTAGACGCTAACGCCTCCATAGAGCTGGCGTGTTTCCCATGTAGCGCAGGGTTAGCGTGCGTCAAAAACGCTAGCGCACCTTCGTAAAAGGAGCTCTACGTGTCCGACTCACTGGTTCCTATCCAAAGGTTCCAACGTAGAGAGAGGGGAGACATGATCGAGACGTTCAAATATCTCATGGGTCGTATCGAGGTGGAAGGCCCCACGGCAACAAGGGGGCATCCATGGAAAATCAGGGGCGGGAAACTACCCGGTGACACCAGGAAATACTTCTTCACCGAAAGGGTGGCTGATCGCTGGAATAATCTTCCACTACAGGTAATTGAGGCCAGCAGCATGCCTGATTTTAAGACCAAATGGGATCGTCACGTGGGATCTCTTCACAGAGAAAGGTAGGGGAGGGTTATTAGGGTGGGCAGACTGGATGGGCCGTGGCCCTTATCTGCCGTCTGTTCTATGTTTCTATGTTTTATTGTGGATGGAGAAGAACTATGAGACAATTCAAAACTCAGTGTTCATGGAGTTGCAAGTTCCTTGGGATCATAGTATTGTTTTTACTCAGTTGGCATATCCCAGGATTGACTATTGCGTACCGTTTTCTTGTTTGACACCAATTGCTGCTAGGTTGACTCTGGGACAATTTTGGAAAAGATAAGTGTTAGCCTCAGCATTTAGAGCATTCTGCTTTTCTGTAATATTAAGCTTATTTCTGCACAATATATATATTCTTTATGCAAGCACTCTTAGCTGTCTTTGTCAGTACGTTTACTGCCTACTGAATCTTCAACGAGGTTTTCGAACCCGGGACCTGGCAGATTGTAAGGCCGCCTTTTCTTCAACATTACCCCTCCAAAACCTTGCATTTGGGGGGCTAAACCTTAGAATAAGAACCTCCCTCACTTCAAGCTTAGTTTTTTAGACTGAGGTATATTGATTACGTGGAGAAACTGAGGGCAGAATGCAAAAATTCACTTTGTAAATAAGCAAAGGCCGTGTGGTCCTCTTGTTCTTTTATGTACTTGATATGTGTTTGTACTCTTCAAAGTGCTTCATGACTCCCCTTACTAAAGCTACTTTAGACCATGGTGCATTGTATTTAGTTGTTACTAAATTAGTCAGACAATGGGACTCATATTTACCCTTTTATTCTTGTTGTTTTATGAGAGGGGTGGTGCTGACCCCTCCTTCTGTTATATTTTTGTTTTGTTTTTACCTTGGGATAAAATTAAAACTCAGAATTAAAACAGAGGTTGTAGTTAGATCCTCTGTCTTTGTCATTTATTCTTGAGATAATTAAAGAGTCATGGGATGGGTGGCAAAGTTCAGTTGTAAATTAGGAATTGGTTATCGTACAGAAAACAGAAAGTAGGGTTAAATGGCCATTTTTCTCAATGGAGGAGGATAAATAGTGGAGTGCCACAGGGATCTGTACTATTTAATACATTTATAAATGATCTGGGACTTGGAACAAAGAGTGAGGTGATTAAATTTGCAGGTGACACTAAACTGTTCAAAGTTGTTAAAGCGCATGCGAACTGTGAAAAATTGCAGACAGACCTTAGGTAACTGGAAGATTGGATATGCAAATGGCAGATGAAATTTAATGTGAAGAAATGCAAAGTGAGGTACATTGGGAAGAATAATCCAAATCATAATGTGGGCGAGCCCGTCCTCTAGTCTCTTCAGTCACTCTGGCCAGATAGGGTCACCTGTAGGTGTCCTTGTTGCCAAGAACTGCACTCTTGGCCTCTCCTTGCTTGAGAGTCCAGGGAAAATGCTTAAGTACCTGAATAAATTCATGTTGTAAACCTTTCTAAATCCCATGGGAGAACGGTATAGAAAACTGAATAAATAAATAAATAGCATAGATATCCATCTAGAAAACAGGTTTTAAAAATAGTGAATTGGAAGAGTTTAGGGAGAAAAAGTCCATCTGCCCCTTTATGCCACGTTTTGAATATTACTCATTGTTGAAAATAAGCATCTTAGTGTTATTGCATCAATAGGCTTTATCCATATTTCGGCAACACATAAAATACCCAGATTCTGATCGGTGTTATCCAATCAATCCCTAGTAGTTTGTATGGTGGATAATATTCCATGCTACCGATCCAGGGCAAGCTGTGGCTTCCCCCATGTCTTTCTCAATAACAGACTATGGACTTTTCCTCCAGGAACTTGTCCAAACCTTTCTTAAAACCAGCTACGCTCTCCGCTCTTACCACAACTTGTTCCAGAGCTTAACTATTCACTGAGTGAAAAAAATATTTTCTTCTATTGGTTTTAAAAGTATCTCCCTGTAACTTCATCGAGTGTCCCCTAGTCTTTGTAATTTTTGACGGAGTGAAAAGTTGATCCACTTGTACCCGTTCTACTCCACTCAGGATTTTGTAGACTTCAATCATATCTCCCATCAGCCGTCTCTTTTCCAAGCTGAAGAGCCCTAACCTTGGTCACTCTTCTTTGAACCTTTTCTAGTGTAGCGATATTGAAATCCTACTGGCTTTCAGAATTTTTCATGGTATGGCTCCTTTCATGGTATGGCTCCTTAACATCGTTAATCCTTTCATCACTACTCATTAGGACCCATTGCACTTTTAAAGAGGCATATTTCCAAAACACTTAGACTTACAAAGTTACATACTAATCTATGGAACTTTGTAAGTCTAAGTGCTTTGAAAATAAACTCCTTTTCACCTAACTCTGTGTTTTCCCTCTGTAATAACCATTAAATATAAACAATTTCACTCTGATTTACATTTCTATCAAGCAGCTACGGTCTGGAATACTTTACTTGTAACTCTTGGATCCATTACGGATCGCTTAAGCAGCTAAAAATATATCTGTTTAAGCGATTTCTTGATGATTAATCTGGTTATAACTTACTTTTTCTGGAGCCATATAGTAACCCTAAGAACAAACATACTGGGTCAGACCGATGGTCCATCTAGCCCAGTTTCCAACCAGGTCACAAGCACCTGGAAGAAAAGCCAAACCTCCTTTTGTCGAATATGTGTGAGCCTTGATCTGAGCCTTGGTCTGGCTGGAATCAGACTGTTACCTGATTAAGGAAGACTTTTGTACACTGCGTCTGGGGCGTGGTCACAGGCCACAGACAGTGAGCTCATCTCTAGATTTTCTGTTTCTGAATTTAAGACTGCTTTCTTTTGTGCCTGGGTCCTGTGAAGTAACAAGGACTTGGAGTTTTGAGTTAATAAAGAGTTCCTTTTGTGTACCTTTCATGATTGTGGCTGGCTGTGTTTGCACAGGCTAACCCCAACTCTCGCTGTTACACTGACATTGTATTAACGTATTTTTCACTCCATAAGGCTCACTACCCCCCATCCCAAAAAAAAGTGGGTGAAAATATAGGTGCGTCTTATGGAGTGAATATAACAACACACACGGTACCTTTTTTAAAAAATTCTGGCGGTCCAGCACAGTATCAGCAGGAGCTTTCCACACTCCTGCCCCTCCCTCGCTGGACGGCTGCCTCCGAATCCTCATCTCTTACGGCACAGCGGCGCACAAGGCAGGCGCAAACTTTTTGCACTCCTGCCTGGCCCCGTGCTGCTCCCTGAAAGGCTGCTGTCAGTTCTCGTGGGACTCGCGATGGCAGCCATTCAGGGAGCACTACAGGACCAGGCAGGAACGCATAAAGCTCGCGCCTCCCTTGTGCACCACTCCGCCACAAGAGATGAGGACTCAGAGTCAGCCATCCAGCAAGGGAGGGGCAGGAGCGCAGAAAGCTCCTGCTGATACAGCGCTGGACCGCCGGAATTACAAAGAGGTACCGGAGGGGGGGGGGGGCCCTGCCTGCCACTAGACCTGCCCTGTGCCCTGTTCCGGTCTACCACTAGACCACCAGAGGGTGGACAGGGTATAAAATTTGGTTCAGAATTTTTTTTTCTTGGTTTTTCCTCCTCTATAAGTAGGTGCGTCTTATGGCCAGGTGCATCTTATAGAGTGAAAAATATGGTATATTTCTGCTATTTGAATTTCAGTGCTACTAAGTGAGTATATTTTTGAAACTGTTTCATGGTAGTCCTATTATTAAGTTTCAGTTTGCTAATTTTGAGTTTACCTCATTCATTGTATTTATGTTTATATTTGGTCATATTACATTTTACTGTACTATTATTATGCTGTTAACAAGTTTTATGTTGAACTATAAGTGCTATACAGTACCTTGGATGAATTTCTATAAAGGCGGTTAATAAATCTCAAGAAATAAACAAGATAGTGCCAGCAAAATCACCACACAGTTCATATTTTTAGCACTATTACCCCTATAGATGGCAGCACTGAATTCACAAGGATTAAATCAAAAGTAATACCTCCATCTCTATAAGTTTTGTTTAAATGAAGATATTGTAATGAATAAAAAAATGAAAATAATGCATGAAATTTGCTATTTTTATTACATGTATTTACTCTTCTACAAAATTGTCACCAGTTGCCGCACATTTCTGACAACGATGTACTCAGTTCTTGAAAGCCGTCACAAAAGAACTGTATGTTTCATCTCTTCAACTCGTTGCTCACAGTCCTTTCTACCTCTTTATTGAGTTGAATAGATGACCCCCAAAGAGATTCCTTCAGTTTTGGAAAAAGATGAAAACTGCATGCTGCTAAGTCTGGGCTGTTTGGCAGATGGAGTAAGGCAGTGAGACCCATCTTCACAACAACCGCAGCGGTGTCTTATGCTGTGCGAAGCCTATCACAAAAAATTCCTTCTTGTTCTTCCAAGCTCTTTTCAAATCATTCTTTTAAAGTTTCCAGTATAACGCTTTGGGTGATCCTCCAATTGTCCTTTATGATTTGTCAACCTTTTCATGCAAGACTCCTCTGTTGTGGTCACCAGCCATTCATTTAGTTTTCGATCACACAAATAAGTCCTTCCTGGTCCACAATCTTTACATTTTTTGGCTCAACGATGAACAGTTCTCACATCAACAGAGTTTTCACTATAAGCCACCTACATGAGGCAGCAAATTTCAATTGGAGAACCTCCTTCAAACAGCCAGAAATTCTATCACAGCAAATTGCTTAAATTTAATTTAATTTAATTCTTATATACCACTAATAACTGTGAGGTTTCTAAGTGGTTTACAAAAATGATGCATTAAAGATACAATAAATAAAAACTAAATAAATAAGATAGGTACTTGGAAATTCCCTAACTGTCCCAAAGGCTCACAATTTAACTAAAGTACCTGAAGAAACAGTATGAAAAATAAAAATAAAAAGACAGAGGTAGAGATAGAGATAGAAATGAAATATTCCAACAAGTAATGAATAAATAATTTAAAGATAAAATTAAAATAATAATTAATGTAAACAAAATAGAGATAAAAATAAGCATAGAGAGAAACAGAAACACACTCCAAAAAAGCATCAAGATCTTTGACTTGTAATTATTATGATCATTTAACACCAGATCTTAAATGCCTTTCCGGAATACATCATATCCCTATCCCTCTCCATACCCACCTCCATCTCAGTGATGAGTGCTCTCTGCACCCTTCCATTTCACAAGCAATGGCTAAACAGCCTCTTCACATAGACATTCCAAGGGTCCTCCAATCCAGTCCCCGAGATCCACAACCCAGCCTGGTTTCCAGGATTTCTACGATGAAAATGTACGAGATCTATTTGCATGCAATGGACGCATATTCATTGTGGAAATCCTGAAAACTAGGTTCAGTTGTGGACCTCAAGGATTGGATTTGAGGACCCCCGGAGTACACAAACACATTTGCATCTGACTTGGAGCAGGGCTAAGTTTGTATGAGAGAATTTGTGCACTACTGGTGTTGGCAGTGAGTGCCTATTTTATAAAAGGCATAAAATGGGTGCATTTTTGGAGCACATTATGGGTGACCTGTTATAAAATTACCTACCAGAGCACTGTCTTGGACAGGGCTGCCCAAGTCCAGTCCTCGAGATCTACTGGCAGGCCAGGTTTTCGAGATATCCACAATGAATATGCATGTGAGAGATTTGCATACCAAGAAGGCAGTGCAAGCAAATCTTTCTCATGCATATTCATTGTGGATATCCCGAAAACCTGGCCTGCCAGTAGATCTCGAGGACCGGACTTGGGCAGCCCTGGGGGGATTTACGAAAACTTTCAGAGCAACAGCATCTGAGACCCTGGAGTCATGTTCATCAGTTCTATTTATACTGCCTTCTCACTCCACATACACTGATCTTACAGCACGCTGCCGTGCATGAGAAAATCACATCAGTGAGGTAAAGCAGATAGCGCCATGCACAGACTTTGAAGCAAGCTCTTTCTAGTTTCATGCATTTTGCTTGGCTTTGTACTGAAGTCGATCAAGAGACTTCTTCGTATTGGCTGCTCTCTCATTTTCCTTGATATGCTTCCTCTCGGATAGAGAGATCTATTTATAGTGTACAGACCGGTACGCTGAGTTGCTATAGCTACGGTACATTTAGCAGATACAAACTAAGTCTCACTGCAATTCATCAGGCTAACAAATGAATCTAAATTCCACAGCACAAGAGGGACAGTTTTTAAGTTTCTTAATGAGCATGCAATGTAAAAAAAAAAAAAAATAATTAAAGAAATAATAACCAAGAGCACGGGGTGGGGATAAAAGTGCTACCGTGCAATACAGCATGAAGAATGAATTGTGAGAGAAAATAAGCCTATTACATGCCTTTTTCGCATAATTCTTGGGGTTTTGTTGGGTTTTTTTGTTTTTTTTTTGCAGTAATCTGTTTCAGATCAGTGCTTTAACCAGTGGTTTGCAAGTCTCCTTTTTCTTTTCCTTAGAACACACGCTTCCATAACTACAATTCTGTTCTTTCAAGCTGGCAACCTGTAAGGTTCTGAATTCTATCTTCTGCCAGCATTTCCCCAACAATGACAAAAAATTATATAGTAACATAGTAAATGACAGCAGATAAAGACCTGAACGGTCCATCCAGTCTGCTCTATAAAGTGCATGCATTACAATTTCATGATTAAATTAAAGTGTCTTTTTTTCTTTGTTATTTCTGAGCCATAGAAGTCTGCCTGGTACTGTTCTAAGGGACCAGCTACTGGAGTTGCCATCAAAGCTCACTCCAGTCTATCCAAACAAGGGATCCCCAAAGTCCCTCCTTGAGGGCCGAATTCAGTCGGGTTTTCAGGATTTCCCCAATGAATATGCATGAGATCTGTGTGCATGCACTGTTTTCAATGCATATTCATTGGGGAAATCCTGAAAACCCGACTGGAATCGGCCCTCAAGGAGGGACTTTGGGGACCCCTGATCCAAACCATCTCAACGTTTGCGAGATTCAGACTGTGAAGGTCTGCCCAGCACCGTCCTCATGTTCCAAGTTGCTGGGGCTCCTGTCAAAGCCCTCCAAAGCCCATCCTAAACCGAATTGCAATATACGGGACACAGATTGTGCAAGTCTGCTCAGTACCGGCCTTAGTTCTTCAATTTATACCATTCATATTCTAATTGCACTTCTCTCTCCGTATTCGCAGTTTCTGTATCTGCAGTTTCACTTATTCACGATTTTTCTGCTGCTGACTCCGCCCCCCCCAAAATTACATCGTCACGAAGGCGTCTTAGATCAAAGAAGGGCCAAGTAAATGGAAAACTGGACAAACATGTGTCTAAGACTTACCTGTCCCAGTTCCTGGGAAGGCCAGAGCAGTCCTTAGAAAACTAGTGAGTTAAGAGATCTGCCCAAAACAACCTCTAAATATGCCTCCCCTCAATCTGGTGAAAAGTTCACATGCTGTGAAATCCTGTGTTCTAGTTGGATAAAAAGAGGGCAGTTTTCAAATATTCATTGTATCTAAGCAGAGGCATGCAGTCAGGGCTTTTAGGCCATTCCGTGATGGCTCTGGGTGCAGCAACTCCTCTTCCCTACCTCGGGCTGTGGGCTTCCGGCAGTGGCTCCTCCTTACATGCTGCTCCAGAACAGAACTTCTGAGCCTACCTAACCACTCAAAACAAACAAACGAACAAAAACAAAGCCTTGAAGGTGCGGAATCCTCAAAGTTCAGGACGCTAGGGAGGAGGAGCCAGAATGCTGCATTGGCTCAGAAACGTGCTTAGGACTGCCCGCTGAGTGAATGCAGCTTTCGATGGGGCTTTCGCGAGGTAAGTGATTGGTTTCCGCTTGCATTGCTAGTTCTACCTTCTGGCATTAGAATCTTGTGAATAGCGCCTCTGCTATCTTCTTGCTACACCCTGCCGTATCATACTGTCTCCTTCTCACTAAATGCAGGGCCTTCTGATCATGTGTATCAGTAATGACAAGGGAGAGGAGAATTAATGCTTTCGTTTATAGGCAACGAGGCTGCCTCTTGCTCCTTGTTGGTCCTTTCACCAGGAAACTAATAGTAAATGGGCTTGCCGAGTTTAGATATTAGCATAGAGCTAGGCCAGCTAGCAAGTATTTTAAAGAGTTTATTCGCGGTTTCAATACAAAAATGCTAACTTTTACAAAAAAACGCAAATAACATTTTTAAAAGTTATTTGCGGTTCTTTCATATTCACGCCTTATGCCAGAACGTATCCACCGCGAATACAGAGGAAGAAGTGTATAGATCCTGTGTGTTTATCCCATGCTTTTTAAAATTCTGTCACCATTTTCCTCTCCACCACCACTCTTGGAAGGGCATTCTAGGCATTCAATACCCAATCCATGAAAAAAAAAATTTCCTAACATTACTACTAAGTCTGCCACCCTGCAACTTCAATTTATGTATGTCCTCTAGTTTATCAAACCAAAAAGGGGGACGCTCATAAACGTAAATCCTTCAAACTGAAAAAGGTGCTCAGAACCAGTGTGATGGTAAGAAAATCACAAATCGGGGACAAACCCCTATAAGCATTTTCAGTAGTCAATCATTGCACCATCTTCAGTCGGTAGAAAGGTTTAAATTGTGTCAAAAAAAATTTTAGTTTTCATTCTTTATAAAAGCTATCTTCAATTAGTTAATATGCAAATCAATATAGTGACAGCTTGAAATGAAGGTAAGGTGGTTAAGAAGTTGTCTCACTCCAGCGGGTTCTGTCCTCTTGTTTAACCAATTTCACTTCTCTGGAAAAAATTTGGTTCTTGTACATTAATACCTTTCAAGTATTTAAATGTTTGTATCATATCACCCTGTCCCTTCTCCATGGTCCCTCTCCCCATCCATGCATATCAGTCTCTCATCTCCCTAAGGTTTCTACTCCTCAGTTGAATCATTTTATACTTCTTTGCATTGAGTTTAAGTTGCCAGACATTAGAACATTCTTCCATCTTTTTCAGATCCTTTTTAACATTTTCCACTCTCTCCAGGGTGTCCACTCTGTTAGAAATTTTGGTATCAACCACAAAAAGGCAAACCCTACCTTCTAATCCTTCAGCAATGTCTCTCAGAAACATACTGAAAAGAATTAGCCTCAACACCAATCTTTTGAGGCACTCTACTACTCACCTTTCCTTCCTCCAAGTGAATTCCATTAACCACCACCCCTCTGACCTCTGTCCATCATCCAGTTCCTAATCCAGTTCACCACTTGGGTCCTAACTTCAGCCTGCAAAGTTTGTTTGAGGGCCTCCTATAAGAACTGTGTCAAAGGCTTTGTTGAAATCTAAGTAAATTACATCTAACGCACATGCTCGATACAATTTTCTGGTCACCTAGTCAAAGAATTCAATCAGATTTGTTTGGCACAATTTATCTTTAGTAAAACCATGTTGTCTTGGATCTTGTAACCTATTAGATTCTAGGAAAATCACTATCCTTTCCTTCAGCTATGCTTCCATCATGCTTGCAATAATCGAAGTGAGTCTTACGTCTGTCCCTGGAAAGATGGTTGAAGCACTGATTAAAGATAGCATAGTCCAGCACTTGGATACACACGACCTGATGAGAGCCAGTCAACATGGCTTCAGGAAAGGGAAATCATGTTTGATGAATTTACTTCAATTTTTTGAGACTGTGAACAAACAAATTGATAGTGGAGAATCGGTGGACATAATATACTTGGACTTCCAGAAAGCGTTTGACAAGGTTCCACATAAAAGACTTCTCAGGAAACTACAAAGCCATGGAATAGAGGGGGATATACTAAGATGGATAGGCAAATGGCTGGAGAACAGAAAGCAGAGAGTGGGCATAAATGGGAAGTTCTCAGACTGGGAGAAAGTGACTAGCGGTGTGCCCCAGGGCTCGGTACTTGGGCCCATCTTATTTAATATTTTCATCAATGACCATCCAGTGAGATCATCAAGTTTGCAGACGACACAAAGCTATGTCAGGCAATCAGATTGCAGAAGGATAGCGAGGAACTCCAGAGTGACTTGTGTCAATTAGAGAAATGGGCGGAGAAATGGCAGATGAAGTTTAATGTGGAAAAGTGCAAAGTAATGCATTTAGGCAGAAAGAACAAGGAACACGAGTATAGAATGTCAGGTGCAACTCTGGGTAAGAGTGAACAAGAAAAAGACCTGGGTGTACCTGGGTGATAGGACCCTGAAACCGTCGGCACAATGCGCAGCAGCGGCAAAGAAAGCAAATAGAATGTTAGGCATGATAAAGAAAGGAATCATGAGTAGCTCAGAGAATGTTATAAAGCCGCTATATAGGGCAATGGTCAGACCACACTTGGAATACTGTGTCCAACATTGGTCTCCCAACCTAAAGAAGGATATAAAACTGCTGGAGAGGGTGCAGAGATGAGCAACGAAGCTAATAAAAGATATGGAGAACTTGGAATACTTGAGAAAAGGAGACTGCGAGGGGATATGATCTTGACTTTCAAAATACTGAAAGGAATCGACAAAATAGAGCAGGAAAAAAAATTATTTACAATGTCCAATGTGACAAGGACAAGAGGACATGGACTGAAGCTAAGGGGGGACAAGTCCAGGACAAATATCAGGATGTTCTGCTTCACGCAACAAGTGGTGGACACCTGGAATGCTCTCCCAGAGGAGGAATCCACCGTTCTAGGATTTAAAAGCAAACTAGATGCACATCTCTTTACGAGAGGCATAGAGGGATATGGGTGACTAAAATTACGCCAGGTGTACACCTGGCTGGGCCTCCGCGTGTGCGGATCGCTGGACTTGATGGACCGAAGGTCTGATCCGGAGATGGCAGTTCTTATGTTCTTATGAGGCTTACCGGCCTGTAGTTTCCCGCTTCATCTCTGCAACCACTTTTGGGAAGAAGGACCACATCCACTTTTCTCCAATCCGATGGAACCTCTCCTGCCTCCCTCTATATCCTAGGATGGATCCCATCCAGTCCCATGGCTTTTTTCACCTTTTTCAGGTTGTTCATAAACACTTTCTTCCATGAATGGGGTGTATCTACTCCATTCTCACATGAACCTTTGCCAGCCAATCACGGTCCTTCTCCATTATATTCTTCCGTGAATACAGAACAGAAATATTTGTTTAGCAAGTTTGCTTTTCCTCATCACTCTCCTTATAACGGTTTATAGCTTCTTTCTGTCTCTCAATTCCATTTTTCATCTTCCTTTTTTCACTAATATACTAGAAAAAAATTTGTCTTCCTTTTTACATTTCTATTAATTTGCTCTTCCACTTGTGCTTTTGCTTCTTTCAGCTTCATCAGTATTCATCTCTGTGCTTCTCCTCTTGAGGTTAACATCAACTCTTTTGCTTTTATTTTCTCTGCCACTAGTTTGGAGAACCATATCAGTTTCCTTTAACTCTTATTTTAATTTATTGCCTTCACTTAAAGGTCGGTAGCCATTTTTGTTGCTCCTTTCAGCTTGGATCACTGTTTTTCCACTTCTCTTATGTCCTCCCATCCTATCAGCTCTTTCTTCCAGGTATTCCCCCATTTTACTAAAGTCCACACATCTGAAATCTAGGACTTTGAGTTTTGTGTGGCCAACCTCCACTTTAGCTGTTTTATCAAACCACACTGTTTGATGATCGCTACTTCCCAGGTGGGCACTCCGTCAGACATTAGAGACACTTTCCCCATTTCTGAGCACTAGATACAGTATTGCTTTTTCCTCATCAGTTCCGTCACCATTTGTCTGAGCAGAGCCCTTTGAAGGGCATCCACTGTCTCTCTACTTCTTTCTGACTCCGCAGACGTAACATTCCAATCTGCAAACGGCAGGTTGAAATCATCCAGCAACAGCACCTCTCCTTTCTTTCCCAACATTTAGATATCTGCACCAGGATCTTTATCAATTTGCTGCGATTGAGTTGGAGGTCTGTAGACAATACCCACGTAGATAGAAGTTTCATTTTAAGCTTTATATCATATCTGCTGATCAAGTTGAGGCCAGCACTGGGTATAGCTACTGAAACAACTTTGTACTTTCCTCTCTCGTACGTTGTCCTGATTCTTGTCCACTGTGGAGGAGGAGGAGGAGCAAGAAATACAGAAATTATATGTAGCACATTGCCAAAATATGCTTTCCTATACAGTTGGAGGAAGAACATTCTGAGCTCCTGCTCTGGAAAGGTGCCAATAAAATTTGAATAAAGTGTGATCTTTCTGGGACAGTGGCATGTGGAAAAGAAAGCGGTCTGTTCGCAAATTAATTAAGGGTTGTTAGTCTGAGGCACAGTGTACAAAAGAGAAGAGGAGGGCTAGATCATCGGGGAGATCTGATCCTGAGCCTCAGAGGAGAAAGACTTGAGTGAAGCTGCCGAGAAAATACAATCCCTTAAGGAGAAAGGATCTGAACACTAAGAGCAGTGAAACTGGTGAATGCAGATAGTATAAAGAGATAGGAAGAAGAGCCCTCCTTGTGGGTTCTGATCAACCTGCTTGTTCTTAGAGAGAAAGAGCACTGGGGAACAGAGTCACAAGGGAGAGAAGTAAAGGCTATGATTTCAGCACAGAGGTGTGACAGATGCAGAATCGCACCTAGTAGCACCTATATCAAGTTAAGCACTGGTAGACATCAAAAACATAGGCGCCGGTATAATACTGAGGGGGGGAGGGGGTTGGCCTAAAATACCAGTGCCCAACTCAATCCACGCCCAAACTCTGCCCATAACCCTGCCTACTTTTGATGTAGGTGCCAGTGGGTGTCTCAGTATAGATGTCTTCATCCAAGCTGTAGGCGCCTAACAGCTAATTAATGTTTTAGATTGTTTTTTGTTTTTTTTTTAATCGGTTTTTAATGGCACTTTCAATTATCAGCACCAATTAACCAATTTTAAAAAATTAAGTTAGGCACCTACATTGGTAGCCCCCCTCCCCCGATCTAGGCACCTACCAGTAGGCACCATTTACAGAATCAGAGCCAATATTTAAATTTAAATGACCAGAGCTGTTTCTGGCTATTTAAATCACTCTGACATCCTGACAATGTATGTTTTCTTCTACAGTTCCCAGAGAGTAATTTTTTAACAGGTCGCGCCTAAGTGTGAGACCAAACAGGTCACTATTTAAGCCTTTGTTATAATGGTACATAAGCACCTATGAGTATTTACTAGAGCACAAAACCAGCTGAAATTAAGGCTACAATGCAAACACATACATTACACCTGCTTAGGAGCAGGTGTAAATTTACCTGGCTGAAGTGCGCGCATAGGGGTGTGTTACATGTGCACTTTGTGACTCCTCCCATGATCTACCTGAACCCCTCCCCCAAACACACCTATACCTGGATTGCATCAAAGTATGTGCTCACTTGTCTTAACCTGTGCTTTTAGAAGCAGCATGATCTAACAATAGGCTTTTCATACACACCCAAAAAAGCCATTATATGTAAAATTATCCTCATAAAGTGAAATTACTAAAAGCAAAAAATGAATTGTAGAAATAATTCCAAGTAGATGTTGCAGTTCCATTTTGATACTATCTGAGAAATATTCAGGAAGAGCCCTATAGGCAAAACCACTGCAGGGCCTAGATTCCCAGTGTGAGAAACTCATGCACAGGCCACATTTCTCTACACAGCAAGTAACTGACAGGAAACTCCAAGGCTTTACTCAAGGCCCAGAGATTTATCTGCACATGCCCTTATTCCTCAGATGACCACAGATCAGCATAAATTTTTTTTTGTGATCCAAGCTTTAATGTACAAATCAGTTTGCCTTGTTGTGGCACACGGTTCATAGACAAAACCGCGAAAGACAAAGGCGTGCGCCGACAACTGAGCGCAAGATGGAGGTGCGCGCTGAAGAAAATGACAGTTTTTAGGGGCTCCGACGGGGGGGTTTTGTTGGGGAGCCCCCCCACTTTACTTAATACAGATTGCGGCGAAGTTGTAGGTGGTTTGGGATGTTGTAACCCCCCTCATTATACTGTAAACTTAACTTTTTCCATGTTTTTAGGGAAAAAGTGAAGTTTTCAGTAAAATGTGGGGGTTACAACCCACCACAACGCGGCGCGATCTGTATAAAGTAAAGTGGGGGGGTTCCCCCCACACCTCCGTCGGAGCCCCTAAAAACAGTTATTTTCTTCGGCGTGCGCCTCCGCACTGCGCTCAGTTGTCGGCGCGCGCCTTTGTCTTCCGCGGTTTTGACCTGACACCATGGCACACACTTTTCAAGAAAATTAGTACTATTTAAAGCAGGGGTCTCAAAGTCCCTCCTTGAGGGCCGCAATCCAGTCAGGTTTTCCGGATTTCCCCAATGAATATGCATAAGGTCTATGTGCATGCACTGCTTTCAATGCATATTCATTGGGGAAAGCCTGAAAACCCGACTGGATTGCGGCCCTCAAGGAGGGACTTTGAGATCCTTGATTTAAAGGGACTTTTACTAAGATGCACTAAGAAATGTGCTTAGTGCATTTTAGCACAGGGTTAGCAGATTTTCCATCTGGTAGAAGAGGACGCATGACTCTGCCCTGTTCAGCCCCGGGACTGCCCCGTTCCACCCCTCCGGGTGGGTCGGCCCCTCCAAACTCAGCCCCACACAAATCTCGTTTCTTCGGGCCAAGGCTGGAGTACATCCGCGCATGTGCAGATGCCCTCCAGCTCCAGCCCCGATCTCACCAGCTTTTCAAAGCCCGGGCAAAGTGCCAGGTTTTGGAAAGCCATCCAGACGCCTGGACATGTCCTCTACAAAAGGACATGTCCAGGGAAATCCGGACATTTGGTAACCCTAGCTAAGCCCACTTCTTTTTTTACAGTTCCAAAATTTTATTCACATTTTATATAGTAACATACAATAAAGCATGAGAAACATATTTTTTTTTTAGTTCAAAATTTTTTATTGAGTTTAGTATATAAAGTACAGTAAATGTTAACAAGGCAAGAAACATGCATGCCGCACCAATGCAAAGATTCACGAAATATTATTTACATAATGTAATACAGCAGGCAGACCTATGCCTATGTATAAGGAGGAAAGTAGCAGCACAACATGCAGCCAAAAGTACTTGTAATATCCAAAACACAGAGCACAGAGAGACACCGGAGCCATACACCTAGAGTAGAGAATGACGCGGTGACAAAATTCATCACCGTTCCCGACCCTGTGGATAACCGCGGGAAACCATCTTCATGTCATTCTTTAAGGAGAGAGGGAAGAATCAGAGTATGAATGGCCACAACCACTGACCCGCAAGCTTTGATTTGAAGAATGCTGGTGTAGAAGGACTGAGGTTGAGACAGACACTACAAAATGACAGTCTCTGGTATCCAGAGCAAATATTGTGATGTCATAATGCCTCATTCCACCAGTGTCTAAGAGCCAATCACATCAGTGATGTCACAATGGCTTCATTATCCTTGGCTCACATAAGAATCAGAGTATGAATGGCCTCAACCACTGACCCGCAAGCTTTGCTTTGAAGAATCCTGGTGTAGAAGGACTGAGGCTGAAATAGACACTAAAAAATGAAATGGGATTATTTCCCGCGGTTATCCGCAGGGACGGGAACGGTGATGAATTTTGTCACCGTGTCATTCTCTAACCTAGAGAAACACTGAGTGAGCCAGGTTGAGATGATGATATCCATGGTTCAGCACATGAACTGAAATATCGTCAGCCTGTGTTGCAATAGAAGTTAACTGGACAATATTCACACACCCGCCAACCAAAAATGTCAAACGAAGAAAAATGTATGATAACCTACTAGCCACCAGAGCGGCGAAACTGGACCGACAACTCATCGATCTGTTGACTTTGACCACAAATTACAGAACCTTCAAAAAAGAAACAAAAACCATACTCTTAAAACCAATGTAGCATGACCAAACAGGTTCCGAACACCTCCTACAATCACCAACTACTCCTTAGCAAAACAGAAAAGGTTCTAAAAACACCTTAAGTACTTCTTAATATCTTAACAATATGTACTTTTTATTATCACAACAATTCTTACGTAATCCGCCTTGAACCACAAGGTAAAGGCGGAATAGAAATCACTAATGTAATGTAATTTTAGTATAGGAACTCATGGCCTTGTGTTTTTCCACTATAACACTTTCACATTTTACTGTAAGGCATAGCGTATTCCACCATGTGTTGTAATTCACTTTAGACATGTCTTTCCAGCAATGTAATATGTTTTTAAGGGCTAGAAATATCAATATGTTGAGCAGTCGCGCATTATGATCAGGCAGCACATGTGGGAGGCCATGATGACCTAGTATAATAATGCGTAAACTCAGCAGGAGAAACATATTAAACAAAATGCTCATAACACTATTAACACATAGCTTAGGATATGAAAATACGAAATGCTTGAAATGAAACTCCCTCCCCCCCATCCCATTTGCAGAGGGTGAAAAACCAACATCCATCCACATCTCCATGCATGCATCTCCATTCTTTCACTATAATTCTAACATATCGCTAAAATAAGGCTTTTTTCTTTTGGCCCATCCCACACTAATTTTTTCATTAGCACATGAGACCTGCATAAATATTAACGCAGGAACACTTACCACCTCCTATGTAGGAGATGCTAAGAGGTCCCACGTTGACGCTTCCATGCCCACTCCCTGTCCGACACACCCCTCCCAATAAAATTACACAAACAATAAATACAGGCAAATTTTTGCAAAACTCTTTAGCCTGTTTTGTGGTAAGCCTTTTCTCATGCACTTAGCACACTTTAATATAGGGTCCCTAAGTTAGCAATTAATCTGCTGTCATTTTTTTAAGGATACTGGTAAACAAGACCCAAGAGTAGGACTGAAAAGTTAAGAGACTCTGCTCTCTGACAGATGGGCATGTCTGTAAGTCTGGATTGCAGTACTTGTTAAATCAGTAAAAGGACCCAAGTCCTGCCTTCACAACAGATGGCTTTCTCCTGTATGACCAATGTCTCACCCCCCCCCCCCCCAGCTGGCACTGAAGACCTTAAGTGGAGAATGTGGTGTAGTGGTTAGAGCAGGGGTCTCAAAGTCCCTCCTTGAGGGCCGCAATCCAGTCGGGTTTTCAGGATTTCCCCAATGAATATGCATGAGATCTATGTGCATGCACTGCTTTCAATGCATATTCATTGGGGAAATCCTGAAAACCTGACTGGATTGCAGCCCTCAAGGAGGGACTTTGAGATCCCTGGGTTAGAGCTACAGCCTCTGCACCCTAAGGTTGTGGATTCAAAGCCTGCGCTGCCCCTTCTGACCTTGGGCAAGCCACTCAATCCTCCACTGCCCCATGTACATTAGATAGATTGTGAGCCCACTGGGACAGAGAAGGAAAATGCTTAAGTACCTGTATGAAAACCGCTTTGAATGTGGTTGTAAAACTACAAAAAGGCGGTATTACAAGTCCCAATCCCTTTAGTTTATAACTTGAGCAGAAATAGATAAGCTAGTTGATAATGGTGCAGAGAAATTCAACAAACTATATTTCTAAACACATAAGTCTCCGCTTCCACACTGTTTCAAATCAAAGCAGTAAGTACCCAACTCTGTAGTGTAAACATAACAGCCACGACAGTTTGGAAGCAGCTGAATCTGGTTGTCTAAAATTTCTCCTGCATCGATGTCCTTGACCTTTCTCCACGTCTGAGCAAAAATGAAGGTGAAACAGAACTGCTGCAACACATTTCGATATGATCAGGACTCACAAGGCAGTGCAGGGAGTGTTGCACTCTCCGTTCAACATATTAATAAGCCCTTGGTACTGGATCAGGAAGATGTGGCCAAGGAGAGTGTCTGCTGCTATTTCATTGAAAAAAATAATGATTTTTTTTTTTCTGTAAATCCTGACATGCTATATCAATATCGGGTTTTTAGCTGCCGTCATTTACTATGTTACTATGGAGTAGAGAATGACACGGTGACAAAATTCATCACCGTTCCCGTCCCTGCGGATAACCGCGGGAAACCATCTTCATGTCATTCTTTAAGGAGAGAGGAAAGAATCAGAGTATAATTGGGCACAACTACTGACCCGCAAGCTTTGCTTTGAAGAATGCTGGTGTAGAAGGACTGAGGTTGAAACAGACACTACAGAATGACAGTCTCTGGTATCCAGAGCAGATATTGTGATGTCATAATGCCTCATTCCACCAGTGCCTAAGAGCCAATCACATCAGTGATGTCACAATGGCTTCATTATCCTTGGCTCACATAAGCACAGCCACTGACCCACAAGCTTTGCTTTGAAGAATGCTGGTGTAGAAGGACTGAGGTTGAAACAGACACTACAGAATGACAGTCTCTGGTATCCAGAGCAGATATTGTGATGTCATAATGCCTCATTCCACCAGTGCCTAAGAGCCAATCACATCAGTGATGTCACAATGGCTTCATTATCCTTGGCTCACATAAGCACAGCCACTGACCCACAAGCTTTGCTTTGAAGAATGCTGGTGTAGAAGGACTGAGGTTGAAACAGACACTACAGAATGACAGTCTCTGGTATCCAGAGCAGATATTGTGATGTCATAATGCCTCATTCCACCAGTGCCTAAGAGCCAATCACATCAGTGATGTCACAATGGCTTCATTATCCTTGGCTCACATAAGCACAGCCACTGACCCACAAGCTTTGCTTTGAAGAATGCTGGTGTAGAAGGACTGAGGTTGAAATAGACACTAGAAAATGACATGGGATTATTTCCCGCGGTTATCCGCGGGGACGGGGACAGTGATGAATTTTGTCACCGTGTCATTCTCTACTATGGAGCATGTATGGTTGGGCAGACTGGATAGACCATTCGTGTCTTTATCTGCCATCATTTACTATGTTACTATGTAATATCACGTTCATATGGAATGAGGCATGCAAAGGATAGAAAGTTCTTATGCTTGCATTTATTATCTAAAGGTTTAGTCAAAAGAGAAAGTCAAGCATGAATGGTACGTTCTTTGCCTTCATGAGATTCCAAGAATGATTTATTTTAATGCTGATGATGTGAGCTTGTGCAGAGGGCGGGGAGAAGTAGATGGGACCTGTAAAGAGGTGTGAAATAGCAGAAGACAGAAGCTCTTATAAAGGCATGTAAGGGGCAGGCCTAAGGGCTCAGTGGCAATGCTACAGGTCTCTGGGAGGAAGAGATGAGATTCATTTTCTGGCTTTTCTCCTTCAGGCCAACTGGAGTAGGGGTCAGTACAATCTTAATCTAATGGCTTGCAAAAATAAAGCAGTTAAAGGGAGGACCTACCAGAAAATGAAAAGCACCAGACTTCTACGCATTCTACAACTGGGTTCCTCCACTTAGGTGTCTCAAGGAGGCGAGGTGAGAGCCTATTCTATAATAGAATCCAGCTGTCCAAATTCCATTATAGAATTCTAGCATAAGAACATAAGAATAGCTTTACTGGATCAGACCAATGGAGGCCAATCCAGGTCACAAGCAACTGGTTAAACCCAAACAGTTGCAGCATTCTATGCCACCGATCCAGGGCAAGCTGTGGCTTCTCCCATGTCTATCTCAACAGCAGTTTATGGACTTTTCTTCCAGGAACTTGTCCAAACCTTTTTTTAAACCAGCTACATTAACCACTCTTACCACATCCTCAGGCAACGCATGCCAGAACTTAACTATTCTCTGAGTGAAAAAATATTTTCTTCTATTAGTTTTAAAAGTATTACTCTGTAACTTCATCAAGTGTCCCCTAGTTTTTGTAAATCTTAATGCAGTAAAAAAAATTGATCCACTTGTATCCGTTCTACACCACTCAGAATTTTGTAGACTTCAATCATATCTCCCCTCAGCTGTTTCTTTTCCAAGCTGAAGAGCCCTAACCGTTTTAGTCTTTCCTCTTACGAGAGGAATTCCATCCCCTTTATCATCTTGGTCGCTCTTCTTTGAACCTTTTCTAGTGGTACTATATCTTTTTTGAGATAAGGAGACCAGAACTGAATGCAATACTCAAGGTGAGGTCACACCATTGAGCGAAACAGAGACATTATAACATTCTTAGAGGCTCATAATTGAAACAGAAATACATCTAAAGATCTGCCTAAATCGGCACTTGGACAATCAAAAGGACAAGTCGTCCAAGTGCTGATAATCAAAATGAGTTTTAGACGTATCTAAAGGTGGCTTAGGCCTTTTCACTGCCGCTGTACGCCCAGAGTGAAAAGGGGTGTTTTTCAAGGAGTGGTTAGGGCGGGAGTTAGGCGGGATGTGGACCAACCTAAACATAGTCGTCCTGCAGCGATAATCGAAAGTTTAACGAGACTGCCTAGATGTAACTTATATGTTGTGATTTAGGCCCTACTGTATATAATTTAAATACAATTTTTATTAACCACTAAGCATATATATATATATATATAATCTTTCACAATATAGATAAATACCCTTTAGATAGATGAAACAGAGTATCCAAAATAGAGGTCTGCATGGGAACGGGGATCGCGGGAATCCCCCCTAACCCATGGGACTCCCACGGGGACCCCCCTATGGCCCACGGGACTCCCACGGTGATGGAAGGCTTTGGAAGCAGGGTTCGTCCATATAATATAATGGGCACATCAGCCTTAGTAAAAGAGGGGGTTTATAAGTTAATTATCTGAACAGAAAACAAAAAAAGGGTTACACCAAAGAGATTCCACAAGGAAAACAGCAGCGCAAATAAAAGAAACTGTGGAATTGATGATCCTGTCAGAAGTAATTGCTGCTTTTTATGGGGACGGGCGGGGATGGAGGTAATTCCTTGCGGGGATGGAGAGGATCCTGATGGGGACGGAGAGGATAATGATGGGGATGGGTGGGGACGGAGAGGATCCTGGCGGGGACGGGCGGGGATGGGTGGGATTTCTGTCCCCGTGCAACTCTCTAATCCAAAACTCTCATAGATGAAGTCAGATCAAGTCAATACAATCATTATGAGACTCTGTTTCAAAGAGTCACAACTTCAAAATTTAAATAAATGTTCCACTCAGTTCACAATATGTTGCCAGCAGTGTAGCAGAATTCTTATTAAAAAATGTTCCAAAACATTCCTTCTGATCAACATAAATGACATAGAAATCCACAACCAATAACCCGCAATTGGAAGAATTGTGATCGGCTCAACTTTCCATTTTGGTGGGCCAGTTTATGTTTAGGGTACAAATATGAAAAGATGAATGCAGATATCCTGGGGCATAGCAAAGTATTTCATTAGATCTAGGGCTCGTTGACATCTTTGTTAATTCAACATAATTTCTTGGTTTTCAAATCTTTTCTTTATTTTTATACATGTCCAGGACAGGGGTGGGGGGATATATTTTTTGGTTCATTTCTTGATCAAATTGTTGGATGGGAGGGGAGGGATATTTATTATCTTCTTTGTTATTGATGGAATTTAAGTGCTTATGTATGTATAATTTATAGCACTTTGTATTAGTTTTGGAAAATTAATAAAGATCTATAAAAAAAAAAAGAATTCTACAACTGCTCGAATGTCTTTTGTAGTCTCTGTGCTCAACCCAACACAAGACCGTACTTTGCTTACATGCGTCTTCAGGGGTTGAAATTTCTTCAAATTTCTTGAAATTGGGCTGAATACATATTTTAATACTTCTGAACTGCCAAAGTGCTGTGCAGGATCCACTCAGGGAACCACTTGGTATCAATATGTGAACAGGTCAATGGCAGGTATAAATGTTCGCACCTAAGTGAAGCGCATAACTTATAGTTTTCTATAAGTTACCTGCATAAGGTATAAACATGGTTCTACTGCTCCTATGCTCCGTGCATGTGTAAGCCCCCTTATAGTTATACCTAATGCACAAATGCGCCATTTTATAAAAACACATAGTAGATATATGTACCTAAGTATCTTGGCATCTACACACACATGGCATATGTAACTGCCTTCACACCTATTTGCTTTAAGTCATCTAAGGCCTCAAAGAGTTAGGCATCTCATAAGCACAGCTATGGAGTCGGAAGCAATTTTTGGTGGAATTAGAATTGGTAAAAACGTACCAACTCTGACTCCAGCTTCAAAATAAAAGCTTACATTATATGTTAAAATGTATGTATTTAGGCCCCTTTTTATGAAGCCGCATTAGGCTTTTTTACCGCCAGCCGCAGTGGTATTAGCTCCAACGCTCATAAGAATTCTATGAACACTGGAGCTTTTACTGCCACGGCTGGCGATAAAAAAGCCCAACACGGCTTTATAAAAGGGGTCCTTATATTTTTCTGTCGATGATAGAGAGCAGTGGTCTCAAACTCAAACCCTTTGCAGGGCCACATTTTGGATTAGTAGGTACTTGGAGGGCCTCGGAAAAAAATAGTTAATGTCTTATTAAAGAAATGACCATTTTGCATGAGGTAAAACTCTTTATAGTTTATAAATCTTTCCTTTGACTAAGTCTTAATAATAATATTATAATTTATAGCTAAAGAGACATATGATCAAGAAACTGTTTCATTTTACTTTTGTCATTATGATAAACATATTGAGGGCCTCAAAATAGGACCTGGCGGGCCACATGTGGCCCTCGGGCAGCGGGTTTGAGACCACTGATATAGAGGTTGTTAGCGCTCAATAAATAGACTCACCTATAACTTGAGGCTTTTTTTTTCATCTTTGGTGAGATCTCGATGGAAACGTCTTATTTTGTTTGAGTGGAGAGTGGTTGCAGTGGTGCAGTGAGGGTGAGAGGCACCCGGGGCAATGGCGCCCCTCCCCTGCCCTCATCTCCGCCCCCCATGCTCCTTCCCCGATCCCCCCTGCCACACCCGCCTACCCCCCTTTCCCTTCTCTTTCCTTCCCCTTGCCTCTAGTTGTTCACTGTCACGAGAAACAAGAACTTCAACGTGCTCCTCGTAACCCCGTCGGCTCTCCCTCTGACGTCACTTCCTATGTGTGGCACCCAGAAGGGACGACGCAGTCGCAAGGAGCATGTTGATGTCGTTGCTTACGGCAGTGAACAACTAGAGGTATGGGGAAGAGAATGGGACGCGTGCTTGGTGAGGGGGGGAGTGGGAAGAGGCGGGACAGAGAGGAGGAGGGGTGCCGGCGCCCCCACCAACATGGCGCCTGAGGCGGACTGCCCCCCCCCCTTACTGTGCTACTGAGTGAGTGTATTGCATTGTTATAATATATATTTATTTTTTATACATTTTTATCCTGGATCTAAAGTATTGGTAAATATAAGCTATATTTACCAGTATTTTAGATCTAGTACAAAATATTTAGGCCCTGATTCTATAAATGGCACCGAACTCCTAGGCACTGTTGAGTGCAATTGTCAATCATCCGTTAGGTATCATTTATAGAATCGTGCCTAGCTGTGCCTAAGTGGTCTTAGGCGCCTGTAGGAGTTGAAACCTTAGGCATTAGAACCAAGGTTTTCTTGGTCTAAATAACTGTGCCAAAGTTAGGCAACTACCAGGGTCTAAATCAAACCACACCCAAAATTTGCCCAAGGCCTGTAGGAGTTGAAACCAAGGTTTTCTTGGCCTAAATGACTCCGTCAAAGTTAGGCACCTACCAAGGTCTAAATCAAACCACACCCAAAATTTGCCCAAGGCCTGTAGGAGTTGAAACCAAGGTTTTCTTGGCCTAAATGACTCCGCCAAAGTTAGGCACCTACCTTGGTCTAAATCAAACCACACCCAAAATTTGCCCAGAATCTTTCCTTAACCACGCCTACTTTCTGGTAGGCGCTTCGGAGTAGACACCTATCTTGAAGTGATAAGTGCCTAGCAGATAATTTTTTGTTTGCTTTAAAAAATATTTTTTTTTAATGGTGCTTTCAATTAACATTGCCAATTAAGCTAATTAAGAAAATTAAGTTAGGAGACTAGATCAGCTAGACACACCAATATACTAACTTCAGGTGCCATTTATAGAATGTGAACTTTAAAGCCTAATATATCAGTAGGAGTTGAAGTCAGAGACAGAGCTGGACAACAGAATAAAATAGAGGAGCTGGAATCAGAGTTGGAGTCGACTCCACAGCCCTGCTGTGCCTCTCCTCCCCACTTAAACCACACTGAATGCTGACTCATAAATACATAAATAAAAATGGACATTGTAAAAAATAGCAAAACATATAGAAATGTCATGCTAATAAATCCTCATAAAGGTTCTTGAATCTGAAAATAGCACGTTAGATTGCTAAACACTTTTTATGTTTAAATCATAGTTTTTGGAAATGATGAACAAAGGCTGTGCAGAAGGGGGGGGGGGGTTGTCCAAGATGGTGGCAGCAAAGTGGCAGTGTCTCTGACTTGGATCTGCAGAGATTTCCTCTTACTTTTTTCACATACTGCATTCCAAAAGAAAAGGGAATGTTTGGGCCAATTCCTCAGCGGCAAGAACTTCTTTCCCTGCACAGCGGTCCATTTGAGATTTCGATGCTACTTCTATCCCACAATTAGCGTCCGAAATACAGTCCGCTGCTTCTTCGGTGAAAAGAGACGCCAAAGACCTGGACTTTGTCATATCTCTCTTTCTCCCCCGGATTCTGTTCCCACACCGTGTCCTGCTCCCACCATGGCTCAGCTGGTGGAACCCGGCAAAGTTTCTTTGACTGGGGAAACTCCAATTCGAGGTGCTACAGCCGCAAGAGATTTGAGGGAGCAAGGAGAGCTGGGAGTTGTAGTGAAGGGTTTCTCCCAGCCAGTGAGACCAGCGGTGGTAATGCTAGAGAGCATTTGGGAAGCTCTCCAGGAACTAAACTCCACAGTTTCCAAGTCTTCTCAAGAGGTGGCTATTCTTGTAGGTACTGTAGATGCTCTGGGGAGAAAACTGGATGGCACAAAGGAGGAGTTTACCTCGGAGTTAAAGAAGTTTACAGATAAAGTAAAAAATCTTCAAGAATTAATGTCGGGGATAGTGAAAAATAAAAATTTACTTAATAGAAAGGTAGAACAATTGGAAAACCATAACCGTAGACTAAATATGCATTTTTTAATTTTGCTAAATCTCTGGGAACAGTTCCTATTGACTTGCTTAAGGAATACTTTATTGAGGTTCTGGGGTTTTCTTCTGAAAATATTCCCCCAATAAGTTGGATATATTATTTACCTGGGAAGAAAGAAATAGGAGTTGGCCCGGAAATTGTGCAAATGAATCCAGGTGAAAAAACAGCTCTAAATGTCATGGATTTACTTAAAACAACTATGTCTGCAAAGTCTGAAAGAGCAACTTTATTAGTATCCTTTGTGTTTGAGCAGGATGTTAATGCTATATTCAGATTATTTTTCACAACTCTTTCAAGTATTATTCTACGGTAGAAAAGTTTGGATATTCCCAGACGTGGCTAGATAAACACAAGAGCGAAGAAAATTATTGGTAACTGGCAATGTTTAGTTATTATGAGTACCATATTTTCACGCATATAACGCGCGCGTTATACGCGTTTTTACCTACCGCGCATACCCCTCGCGCGTTATATGCGTGAGCGCGGTATACAAAAGTTTTTAAACATAGTTCCCACCCCGCCCGACGCCCGATTCACCCCCCCAGCAGGACCGCTCGCACCCCCACCCCGAACGACCGCTCGCACGCGCTCCCACCCGCACCCGCATCCACGATCGGAGCAAGAGGGAGCCCAAGCCCTCTTGCCCGGCCGACTCCCCGACGTCCGATACATCCCCCCCCGGCAGGACCACTCGCACCCCCACCCCGAAGGACCGCCGACTTCCCGACAATATCGGGCCAGAAGGGAGCCCAAACCCTCCTGGCCACGGCGACCCCCTAACCCCACCCCGCACTACATTACGGGCAGGAGAGATCCCAGGCCCTCCTGCCCTCGACGCAAACACCCCTCCCCCCAACGACCGCCCCCCCCAAGAACCTCCGACCGCCCCCCCAGCCGACCCGCGACCCCCCTGGCGACCCCCACGACCCCCCACCCCCCTTCCCCGTACCTTTGGTAGTTGGCCGGACAGACGGGAGCCAAACCCGCCTGTCCGGCAGGCAGCCAACGAAGGAATGAGGCCGGATTGGCCCATCCGTCCTAAAGCTCCGCCTACTGGTGGGGCCTAAGGCGCGTGGGCCAATCAGAATAGGCCCTGGAGCCTTAGGTCCCACCTGGGGGCGCGGCCTGAGGCACATGGGCCCAACCCGACCATGTGCCTCAAGCCGCGCCCCCAGGTGGGACCTAAGGCTCCAGGGCCTATTCTGATTGGCCCATGCGCCTTAGGCCCCACCAGTAGGCGGAGCTTTAGGACGGATGGGCCAATCCGGCCTCATTCCTTCGTTGGCTGCCTGCCGGACAGGCGGGTTTGGCTCCCGTCTGTCCGGCCAACTACCAAAGGTACGGGGAAGGGGGGTGGGGGGGTCGTGGGGGTCGGCCAGGGGGGTCGCGGGTCGGCTGGGGGGGCGGTCGGAGGTTCTTGGGGGGGGCGGTCGTTGGGGGGGGAGGGGGGTTTGCGTCGAGGGCAGGAGGGCCTGGGATCCCTCCTGCCCGTAATGTAGTGCGGGGTGGGGTTAGGGGGTCGCCGTGGCCAGGAGGGTTTGGGCTCCCTTCTGGCCCAACTACACAAAGGTACGGGGAAGGCGGGTGGGGGTGTCGTGGGGGTCGGCCAGGGGGGTCACGGGTCGGCTGGGGGACGGGCGGAGGTTCTTGGGGGCGGGCGGTCGTTGGGGGGAGGGGGTTTGCGTCGAGGGCAGGAGGGCCTGGGATCCCTCCTGCCCGTAATGTAGTGCGGGGTGGGGTTAGGGGGTCGCCGTGGCCAGGAGGGTTTGGGCTCCCTCCTGGCCCGATATTGTTGGGGAGTCGGCGGTCCTTCGGGGTGGGGGTGCGAGTGGTCCTGCCGGGGGGGGATGTATCGGACGTCGGGGGGGGGCATCAGGCTTTCAGGATGGGGACAGACCTTCAAGGGGGGACAGGACTTCAAGGGGGGACAGTGCACGGAAAGTCAGGGGGGGTGAACGGAGAGTCGGGACAGCGCACGGAAAGTCAGGGCAGTGCACGGAAGTCAGGGGGGGTGAACGGAGAGTCGGGACAGCGCACGGAAAGTCAGGGCAGTGCACGGAAGTCAGGGGGGGTGAACGGAGAGTCGGGACAGCGCACGGAAAGTCAGGGCGGGCGAAAGGAGCGTTGGGCATCATGCGCGGTATACCCGTGAGCGCGGTATACAAAAGTTTTTGTACATATCATCGTGATTTCTGCGCGCTATACCTGTGTGCGCGTTTTACACGGGTGCGCGTTATTTGCGTGAAAATACGGTAGTTACTGTGACAGTGGGATTAGCTGTTAAGCCTTATTTGTATATTTATTTCCATAGTTTCACTTCATTTCTTTTGCCTGGGCCCTCTTCAGCTATGGTGGTCTAATGAAGATTTATATATTTTTTCCTTTTCTTATACTGTTCAAGTATTATCATTACTTTCTGTATTTCTGTAACAAGAATATTCTTGTGAATTACAGTTAAATGGCAATAAAATATAAATGAAAAAAAGAAATGATGAACGAAGAACGTAACAGTTGAAAAGAAGACTATGGGGCATAATCAAAACGTATAACATGTCTAAAAACCTGCCCAAGTTGGCACTTGGACGATCTAAAAGACAGGTCATCCAAGTGTCGATAATCAAACCGAATTTCTGGACATATCGAGGGTCTTTTTAGGCCTCTGAATGCCGCAGTGCACCCAGAGCTGAAAGGGGTGTATCTGGAGGAGTGGTTAGGGTGGTATTTGGGCAGGATGTAGGCCAACCTACACTTAGAGCTCTTTTTACAAAGGTGCGCTAGCGTTTTTAGCGCACACACCGGATTAGCGCGTGCTATAGCGTGCGCTAGCTGAAAAACTACTGCCTGCTCAAGGGGAGGCGGTAGCGGCTAGTGCGCGCATTAAGGCCCTAACGCACCTTCGTAAAAGGAGCCCTTAGTCATCCTGCAGGGATAATCGAATGTTTTACAAGACTTCCTGGATGAAACTTATACCTTGTGGTTCACCTTCTTTGTATTCTTTACTTTTAATTTGTAGTTCTCTCCATTTTCCTATTGTTTCTAGTTGGTTATGTATTGTTTTGTGAGTATTTATTCATTTATTGTCTTGCCCTCTTTAATTACAAATTGTAAAACGCTTAGAAGTTTTGATTTGTGTTTCATCAAAATTTTAATAAACTTGGAAACTTGGATAAGTGTCAAAAAAGTATCCAAAGTGACCAGATAACCACTGTAGAGACAAAGTAAAGACACGCCCCCCCCTCCCCCACACACACACATACACACACACTTCCCCAGTGATCACTGACCCCCTCACACCCCCACAAATATCAGAGACTTCACGCCTGGTCCCTCTCTGTCCAGATGAAATTAAATGAATGAAAAACAAAATTACTCTGGCTCGGCCCAAAATTAGTACACCTGCCCTCCCTCTTCACTCTATCCACAGGCCCTGCTCTTCACCTTGAGTTCTCAAGCAAGGTCCTCGGCATCACTATCGATTCCTCCCTCTCCTTCAACGATCACCTGAATTCCTTGGCAAAATCATGTTTTTTCAGCCTCCACATGCTGAGGAAAGTTAGATCCTATTTTCACCAAAAACACTTTACCGTCCTTGTACAATCCATCATCCTATCCAAACTCGATTACTGTAATGCCATTTATTTATGCCTAACAAAAAAAAGTCTTCGCAGACTCCAGCTTATCCAGAATACTGCTGCCAAACTGATTTTTGCTAAACGCAAATTTGATCACGTCTTCCCACTACTTACCAATCTTCACTGGCTCCCAGTACTTTCCAGAATTCATTTCAAATGCTCCTGCCTGGCTTTCAAGATCATTCACGGCATCCTCCCGCCCCTAATCCCTCTATCCTTCCTCGCCCTGACGCCTGCTACCACCAGATCAGCCCACAGACATAAACTATCCTTCCCCTCTCTACACGGCATCCTCCACGCAGGTAAACTGGGAAGATCCCTCCTCTCCAAAATCATGGGCCTTTGGAACGATCTCACTATCCCGCTGCGGAACCTGGGCTCCCTCCAACTATTCCGAAAACAACTGAAAACCTGGCTTTTCTCTAACATATAACATCTCTTCCCCTGTTTACACCCCCTCTTCTCATATGCTCTTGTACATCTTTCTCCTCTCTCTTCCTATATTTTTAAGCTTTGTAAACCGTGTCGAGCTCCACTTCCGTGGAGATGATGCGGTATATAAACTTAAGGCTTAGTTTAGTTTAGAATAAAAACGTATATACCTGTCTCCGGAACATCAGCACCTGGTATAGGAAAGCCTAGAAGAGCTGCACACAAGTGTCTTAAGTAGCCTGGGGGGTGGGCTAATGAACCAAAGAAAGGTGGACCCAGGCCCATAAGCCACTCTAACCGCTACATTTATGGTGGAATATGTGCACCCATTAAAAAACCCCAAACCCTATTCTACTGTCACATAGGTGCCACCTGCAGCCATAAGGACTATTGGGGTTGTGGACAAGTGGGCATAGTGGGTTTGGGGGGGTTCTCCATAACCTATAAGGGAGTTCTGGTAAGGTGTTTATGTGGCACTCTTTTTGTGAAGTTCACAGCAGTGCCCTTTAAGGTGCCCCACTGCTCTGTTGCCATGTCTGGGTGGCTAGTCCATCACAATACTGGCCCCTCCCACGTCCAAATGGTCTTGTTCTGGGCGCTGCTCTTACATGAAAAGACCCTTCTTTAACAGTGGCACCATCTATCCTCCTTGGCCCTGACCTTATTGTCATTAGTACTGTCAAAACTCTCATTCTGCTGCTGCTAATTTTAACTATTTAAAAAAAAAACCCACAACTTGCCTTTTCTGTCTATAACATGCATGTCCCCAGTCCTAAAGTGTTATTCTTATTTCACATTATCTTCAAATGGCCTCTTAGCACTTCCTTAGCATTCCCTGCATACCTCCTGCTTCTGATTTCTTCCACTGTGCCAAGCTGTACTGTATCGCAGAGCTGCCAAGTTACTCAGTTCCAGGAGAGAGACTTTTTGGAAGTCCCACTTTTGAATTTATTGCTCAAAGTACCGTAGTATTCTATTTGCGGTCCCTGTTTTCACCCATTGATATCTGGGTTGCAGGTTACACAATGCATCAGGATAGAGTTATCAGAAATCCAGGACTGGTCTAAATTCTTCCTCCAGGAACAGGCGGCTCTGATATCCGGCGTGCTGCTACCTGATATCTTAACAAGAAAGCGGCCTTAGCTACACATCCCTATCCAGAGTATACGTAGCTCTGTTATCAGAACCCTCTCTGGGAACATTCTCATGGTCCATGTATTTTCCTATTTCACCACTCAGAAAATAATCAAGAGAATGTTATTTCATCAGTACTTTGTTCAATAGTTTATGAATAAAGGACAGGTAGTGTCAAAGAAATTCAGGTATTTAGTACAGCAGTCTCTTCAGTAGAGAAACGTGTTAATCTGTGACTGTATGAATTATGTTTTGTATTGTTATGGAATTCAAGTTTAACACTAATGTATACAGTAGTACAGTGGTTCTTAAACCTGTCCTGGGAGATCACTAGCCAGTCAGGATTTCGGGATGTTCCTACTGAATATGCATGAAGCAGATTTGCATATAAAGGAGGTAACAGGCATGCAAATCTGCCTCATGCATATTCATTAAACAAACTATACCAGGACTTATCAAATGCTTTCAATAGCTTTCCCTATAACTCAATTAAATATCAAATCAAAAAAGCTAATTTCATCCTCAATTCAATTATTTCATTCCTTCAGGTTGAAGCTGGTGATTTGATCCTGGTCTGGAAGCTCCAACCATGTCTACTGCTTTATATGATTATGCATAATGAATAACAAGTATGTTTAAATGAAGCGGAGTTGTGCCCAGATTAAGCTCCTGAAGACGCCTATCGGTGAAACACGGATTCGTGTCGAGCTTTATTAATGTGGATGATCTAGACATTGTTAGACTTTGTGATGCAAAAAGATCAACTGGAGATATGAACAGGAAGTGATTCAAGAGCATATACAGTGATACCTTGGAATCCGAACTTAATCCGTTCCAGAACCCTGTTCAAGTTCCAAAGCGTTCGAGTTCCAAGACAATTTTTCCCATTGAAAATAATAGAAACTGGATTAATCCATTCCTGGGTCCCACAAACTCAAATTTTAACAGGAAATACACTGGATTTTAAGGTAAAATATTAATAAATATTCCAAAGCAGCTTTCGGATTCTGGGGCACAAACAAACACATACAATGTGCAGGGCATTCGGATTCCAAAACAGAGTTCGGATTCCAAGATAAATTTACTACAAAAAAAAGTTAGGATTCCAAGTCGTTCGAGTTCTGGGGTGTTCGGATTCCAAGGTACCACTGTATATACCAGAGAACTGAAGTCCAAACATATATTTTGGTGGCCACTGCTATACCTGGTTGTATGAATGTATATTGTGAAAATAAATTTTTTAACATATATTTTAATAATATTTAATAAAATGATGCATATTCATTAAGGATATCCCGAACACCTGACTGGCTGGTGATCCCCCAGGACAGGTTTAATCTAATAAATCCATTCTAATCCAATCCAATCCAATCCATGTCTCGCTGGATTCAGCCTGTCCTGTCCACTGTCACCCTGGCTTCCTCTTTGTCGGCTCACTCGTTTCACTTCTGTCAGTAGTCTTTTCCCGCCTCTGCCCTTCCTAACTGGAGCAGTCTTTCCCTATCCTTACAACTGATTTGAATTATTGACCTTAAGCACTGCCTGCCACAAGAATTGTGCTAAAGCAGTCCACAGTAAGTATTGCAGCAAACATCACTACATAACAATAAGAATCACTGTGCATCTAAAACAAAATCAATCAGTAAATCCTAGTATAAAATAATCACAATAAATAGAGATATGGTTACTAAATAATAAAATAAAATATCGTTTCTTTTTTACTTATTGGTACCCACACCAGTACTTCAAAATTTACTCCTTATCCCCACCCAAATTGCACTCTCTCCCAGTTGCCGCTCTCTGAGATCAGTGGAGAAAGAAAGGAGTGATGGGGTAGGTTGATTGGGGTGTAGAGGTTGACTACAGGTAGGGATACCATATAAAAAAAGAAAACCCTGGACACATGACCCCGCCCTGTTCCACCTCCAGCCCCGCCCCCAGAAAGCCTCCTCTCTTTGCTATCAGCTCCGGCCGCATCTGGGGTAGAGAATGATACGGTGACTGTTATCTGTGGCTAGCCACAGGTAACCCGCCAGAATGGGAAGGAAAAAAAACTGGGTGCCGCAGGTGCAGGGTGAAGGCCATTCACCGCCCCATGGAAGGGTGAATGGCTTTGTCTCCACAGTTAATTAAGTATCTTGCGCGCGTTGCCTCACTTCTCACCCCTCCTGGTCAGCAGCCCTCACAATCACGCAGTCCAGCAATCCCCTTCTTCCCGATTGCTGCGGTCTGGGCATCTCTTCCCCTCTTCGGGGCATCTCCCTCCCTTCCTTCCCCTCACCTTCGCTGACGATTTTCAGTTTTCTCTTTCCGAGCGGCCCAAGCCTTTTCACAATTCACGTGCATGGCTGGCCCGAAACCTCTCTGACACAACTTCCTGTTTCTGCCTGAGCAGCTCGTGTCAAAGGAAAAGTTTCAGGGCAGCCATGCACATGTGGATTGGGGAAACAGATACCAGATCTGAAGGGAGGAAAGGAGGAGAGAGGTGCTAAAAACCACATGGGGGAGGGAGTGAAAGATGAAAGGGAGGAAGACAAAGATGCCAGACCATGGGGGAGGGGGGCCGGAGAGCAGAGGGAAGAAGATGGGTGCCAGACCAATGGGGGGAGAGATGGAAGGGAGAGGCAGACAGTTTCTGGTAAAGGCATAGAAATGGAGCAGATGCAATATGGAAGAGGCAGAGAGAAGGCAGACAGTGGATGGAAAGAAGAGAATGATGAGAAGATGAGGAAAGCAGAAACCAGACAACAAAGGTAGAAAAAAAAATTATATCTCTTTTCTTTTTTGCTTTAGGATAAAGTAGTATTGTAGCTGTGTTGATAAATGTTTATAAACAAAGCCCTGCCAACAGAAGATCTCTTCCTCTAGTTTGGTAGCCAGAACTCTGATTTATAAAATGACAATTGTATTTTTGTATTTTAATAAAATAGGTTCAGTATAAAACTATTCGAGGCTTGTGTGGATGGGATCAAATGGTTTGCAAGAACGGGGCAGAGACAGGAACCAAGCTCGCAGGGACAGGCAGAGATGGGGACTGAGTTCAAGGTGGCAGGAACAGGGGAAGAGTTCACAGGGACAAGGCGGAGATAGAGACAAATTTTTTTCCCTGTGTCATTCTCTAGTCTGGAGGGCCTGGAGCATGCGCGGATGCATGTGATGTCATCCGTGCATGCTCAGAGGCCCTCCAGATGTAGTCAGAACTTGTAGGGGCTTTCCAAAACCTGGACAAATACCAGGTTTTAGAAAGTCCATCCCTCTAAAAAGAGAACATACCCGGGTTTTCCCAGACATCTGGTAACCCTAACTAGAAGAATAACTTCTTTTGACCGGAACAATCACCTATATAATTTTTGTTTGCTTTACAACAGAGAGGTGCACTGCTCTTCCTCAAGAATTGTAGTGATTTAGAGAAGCTGTGTTAAGCTGTGAAAGGGAGAAAGAGGGAAATAAAATATGTTACTCAACAAATATTGAGGCCCTTTTACAAAGCTGCAGTAAGCACAGTTAAAAGCCACTACTTACTGGACAAGACGTCCAAGTAGTCATTTTCGAAACTGACTTTCTAGATGCCTTTCTAAGCTTTTTGTAAGCAGTACGTCCAAAGTTCAAGGGGGCATGCTGGATGCATGTTATGGGCAGGCTTCGCACTGGGACGTCTTGCAGCTATAATCAAACATTTACCAACATGTACAGGATTCCATTTTTAAATTCGTGTTAGAGTATGTGTGTTTTTTTGTTGTTAATTTACGATACTATATATGTGAAATTTATATCCCATTCTGGGCTCTTTTGGGAGAATAGGCGAGTAAATCAATAAATAAATATTCAGCCGGTGGTGGTCAGTGTTTTTTTGTCTGCTGCCAGTATTATGCCTAGATATTCAATGCCAGGCCATATCCTGACACGGGGGCTGACTATCCAGGAATGTGCAGGCGACTATTATTTATCCGCTCAAGTGTAATATTTGGCACTTAGCTTCAAAAGTTAAACTGGACAGTTAGGACTGTGTTTTATGCAAATATTTATTTATTTAAAAGATTTCTCAACCGCCTATTCCTAGGCGGCTTTACAAATAATAAAATACATAAAATAGAACAAATAATTCTTGTACAAACATCAGAGATTACATATCAATCAATGCAAAGTTAGTTCACAGCTCTCCATATTAATCCAAAAAACAAAATTAGTCAAAAACATCTTTCATTGGAATGCTTCTAGAAAAAGTGTAGTCTTGGGCATTTTCTTAAACTTCTGAATATCAGACAGAGCACTTTGCGGTCCAGTTAATTTGTTCCGGCACTTAACCACAGGCTGCCTACAAAATAGCTAGTTTCACTTTTATCAGTTAGTGCTGGCATTCAGTGGCACTGTGGTTAGAGCTAGAGCCTTTGCACCCTGAGGTTGTGGGTTCGAATCCCACACTGCTCCTTGTGATGCTGGGCAAATCACTTAATCCCCATTGCCCCAGGTAAATTAGAGTGGGAGCCTGCTGAGACAGTTAGGGAAAAATGCTTGAGTACCTGAATAATCTGTAATCCACATAGAATTGTTGGATATGCAGAACATAAATTATTTTAAATAAAAAAAAACTGCTGCTGAATATCAGCAAATAAGGCCGTTGCAAAATTGGAAATGCTTTCATCCTTATTAGTTTATCATCATCTCATAAGAAGATGTTGCACCCAATTTATGGAATTCTCTTCCTGCTGAAATTAAGCCTTGAACAAAACTATATGCACTTTTGCAAACTGTTGAAAACCTAGTTACCGTATTTTTCCGTTCCATAAGACGCACCTGACCATAAGACGCACTCTAGATTTAGAGGAGGAAAACAAGAAAAAAAACATTCTGAACCAAATTCTCCCTGCCAGGTTCTGCACCCAACCCTACACTCCTTACCAGGCTCTGCACCCTGTTCCCCCTCCCTGCCAGGCTCTGTACCCTGTCCCCCCCGGTAGTCTAATGGTAGGCCGGGACAGGGCACAGGGCAGGCAGGCCTAGTGGCAGGCAGGCAAGTCTCATACCCCCATGTACCTCCCAATACCTTAAATCATCCCCCGTACCCCCCATGTACTACCAAGTACCTTAAATCATCCCCATACCCCCACGTACCTCCCCAGTACCTTAAATCATCCCCCATACCCCCGTACCCTTTTAAACATCCCCATACCTTATAAATCATACCCTCCTGTACCTTTTTTTATCTCTGAACCTTTTATTTTAAAAAAAGGTTTTATTGAGTACAACAGAAAACCAAATATAAAGAAAACCGTACAGGATAAATCTTGGCACTCATTTTTCATTTTCACCCCACGAAACCCCCTCCCCCCAATCCCCAGAAACAAATGCAATGAGGCTCAATGTAAAAACCCAATGCCAAAAACACAGAAAATAAAGAAGACCTCAAACCAGTCCCCCCAATTCACTCTTTCAGAGAAACAATACAAGATATCCATCCAATAAACATGAAACATCAAGAATAGCCTACCCCCCACCTCCCAAAGTTCCTCCCCATCCCCAAACCCCCCTCCAATTGCATCCTAGGAAACAAAGGAAGCAAAGAAAGATAGAGGAAGAAAGAGAAATGAGAGAAACAAAGAAAGAAAGAAAAACATGGCAAGCAAGGTGGATGAGACTACCCCGTACCTTTTAAAATTCTTCCTTCCCTCCCTCGACGGCTCCGTACTATTTCAGGCAGCAGTCACAAAGTCAGAGGCATTGAGGTCAGGCATGAGCTTTCCGCGTTCCCTCTTGGCCCCATGCAGTTTTCTGAATGGCTGCCGGCAGTTCTCGCGACTCCCATGAGAACTGCCGCCAGCCATTCAGAAAGCAGCACGGACCCAAGCGAGAGCGCGGAAAGCTTAGTCCTGACCTCCGCACTCCTGATTTGTGCGCCTGCTGCCCTGAAATAGTATGGAGCTGGAGCGAGGGAGAGAAGGAAGAATTTTAAAAGGTATGGGGTTTAAAAAAAAAAAAGTACAAGAGGGGTATGATTAAAAAGGTACAGGACCACCAGGCTGCTTGAAAAAGGGATGGTGGTAGCTTCGGCGGGTGAGGTGTTTGTTTGTTTTAAAAAGGTGGTCCTGTGGTGGCGGTAGGCAGGCATTATTCAGAAAGGTGGTGCGGCTGTGCGGGGGGGGGGGGGGGGGGTATAAATTTTGTGTCTTCGCTTCATAAGACGCACCAAGATTTCCACCCACTTTTGGGTGGGGAAAAAAATATGTCTTATGGAGCGAAAAATATGGTATTCAAAAACATCTGTGTTGTCAGTAATAGCCTGTTAATCCTTGTAGTGTAAATTTTGATTTGTGCTTTTAATGATATTTACTCTGTTAGTTTATATGACCCTTTTGAGATTACATTTCTATTGCAAACCAAGTTGAGTTTTTGATGTTTTACGATATATAGGATTTATGTAGTATAATTATTGGTGACGAGTCAAAAGTGTGCAGGACAATTACGCGTCGACAATGCCGCTCAGACAAATGCACGCAGGACGTCAGCGCACTGGATTAAAACAACTTTAAAGTGCTCTGAGGGGGATGTGTGGGGAGGGTAACATTATACTTTCCTCTGTAATGGGGGGTGTTCCTCCCCAAACCCCCTCAACGGCAGTGGCAACACTTCTAAGTAAAGTGGGGGGTTCCCCCCAAAATAATCCTCAGAGTGCTTTAAAGTTAATGTCCTGCGTGCATTTGTCCAAGTGACTTTGTCAGCGCGCGGTTGTCCCGCACAATTTAGCCTATGAACCATGGTTATTATACTTTTTCATCCCACCCAAAACACCCCCTTGGAAATTATGTGCGCTACAGAGCTTCATGTATAAGAAACAGCTTTCCAAACTGGCTATTCACACACATGGGTCATATACTTGTGTACGCGTCATGCATGCCTTCTAAAATGACCTCTACAATCTATTCTTGAATGGGGTTCTTTTCTAAATTGTTTTGTAATATATTTTGTAATCCGCCTGGATTCTTTTTTGGCTGTTTTGCGGTATATATAAAGTTTTAAATAAACAAACATCTTCAGCTCTTCTAATTTAGTGGCAGGTCTTGTCCTTTCATTATATCTTTGAAAGGTAGAGCCTTGATGAAAATATTAACATCCTACTGTATGAAGTCTCTCAAACTCTTCTGGCGTAAACCGTGATACTACTGCAACTCTTTTGATAAATCGCAATAATACCATGATTCCCTGAAGATGCATGATTTCCTATGTACATTTTTAAAAAATGATTTCATACTTTTTATTTTTTTTTTTTAAAGAACTGGCCATAGCCAAGCTCTTGAATGGCCAAACGTGCACGGCAGAGCTTTCCTACCTATGGCGCCATGTGGCTCCGACTGGCGCCGCTCAGTGGGCCTTCCTTGCTCCTTGCGTTTCTTGCTTCCTCTGAGACTGCCAAAGCGCTTCATCGCTGCGGCGGGCACCGTAGCCGCAGCGGCTGTCACTCATGCCCGACTGACAGAATTTCAGGAGTGGATGGGGGGGGGGGGCGGCGGGAAGACACGGTGGAAAAAAGAATTCACCACCCGCCAAGATTAGGAAGTCTGCTTCAAAAAGAGACAGGGAAAAAAATCCTGCAACGATTATAATAATAAAACAAAACCTGCAGTGTGAAAAATAAAAATATGCCGAGGGTTGATCCACAAAGATTTCAACCTGACGTCTTTAGAAGTGATAAAAATCCATTAAAAAAAAAAAGCAAATCAAATCTCTAGTCTAAGTTCCACCGTATGAGCCTGCAAGGAGCAGTACTGTCTGAAGCAGTGAAAGAAAAAAAAAAGTCCAGCCTGTTGCAGCACTCCTAGCCCTTAAGTAGAGAGAGGGGCTTTAGAATCTGAAATCATGTTACATCAGCAGGTCCGCCTGTTCGGAAAAGGTCAGTGGCTGAATGATAAGTTCCTTCTTTTCCTTAAAAAAAACAAAAAAAAACGCAGAGAGGCAAAAGTGCTCTTCAAGAGAATTGTCATGTGCGGTGGTGCCCGATGTCTCTTTAAAAAAGACTGTAAAAGGAAACCACCCCGTCCAAACAATCTTTGGCACCAATTGGCCGGAGCAAATTCTCATTATGACATGACATCACACAACTATTTTGACTTATGTGCTCCGGGTCTGCACAGGAGCAGAGCAGCAGGGCTGTCTACTGGAGTGTCTTCATGACTTATAGGGCTCACGGGTGTGTTGGGGGTGGAGGAGGACAAGCATCACCCATCTACTAAAAAAGAAGACCGGTCTTCTTCTCAAATTGGAAAGCTTGAAGTGAATTCTTTTATACCTCTGCATGTCGGGGAGGAGGGAGAGAGGAGAGCTGCTCCCAACAGAAACATGACTTATGAAGAAGGATACATAATCAAGCTAAATCCTTCTCTAATAAAAACCCCTTTGTGCAGAATGTTGAAATGACTTACAAACTCGAAAACCTGAGCCAAGTATTAAGAAAACCCAGCGCTGGCAGATCACAGTTATTGCATACAGTAAATATTTGGAAGCTAATCACAGAGACCAGCAAGCAGGACTTGTGAAAAGGCTCACGCAGCGGATTTTACAATGCAAGGAAAGACAAAGGAATATAAACTTCTGGCAGGGCTACCAGTGCTGTTGGATGGAGATCACCACTTGTCACATGCTTCTTCTGGGCTTTCTTTCTAGGGGGGGCGGGAGGGAAGGGGTAGAGGTTTTTGCTTTGGCTCATACCTTTTTCAATTGGAGCTCAAAACAAGCAATATTCAGGTACAGCAGTTGATTTTCCTGTCCCCAGAGGGTTTGCAAAATAAATTGTACCTGAAGCGATGGAGGGTTAAATGACTTGCCCAAGATCATAAAAAGCACTACCATTTACCCTGTCTGCCAATTTTACTCAGAATTGGAGCTAAAGGTTGTCTAGCCCACCCTTCAGACTAACAGCTTGCCAGTGGCGTACCTAGGGTATGTGGCACCCGGGGCCCATCATTTTTTGACACCCCCTCCCCCCCCCCCCCATGTAAAAAAATTTTTTTTTTGTTGCAATAACCATGAAATGGAATAAATGGTCAGAATAGAAACAGGCAGTGAAAATTTTCTTTTATTGAACCTCATATATGTAACCATTATTCCAAACATAACATAACATAAATTATGTCTAAATTGTCATGACATTAGAAGTACATATGGAGTAGTTGCAGGTGATGCTTGGGACAGTTCTGATTGTGTTAGTTCGGTTTTATATGTTTTTTGAATAGAAGGGTTTTTATTTCTTTTTGAAGGTTTTGCAGTATGTGGTCGATGTCAATTGGTTGTAGGGTTGGGGGTCGAGTGTTGCAGCTCGAATGGCTAGGAGGTTGTCGAACAGTTTTTTTCTTTTGACGTTTTTGGTTGGAGGGTGTGTGAATGGTGCGTGAGTTCTCCTATGTCTGTTTGAAGTGGATTGAATTATTTAGCTGAAGAAATTAGTTACCCCCCCATTCCACACACATTAATTCTCTTCCATTTTTGTTCCCATTATAAAAAACACTGATAAGTTCCCAGAAAAAAATACATTAAAATAAGAAGTGAAAACAAAGGCCCCTACAGATGAGAACATAACATAAGAATAGCCTAACTGGGTCACACCAATGGTCCATCATGCCCAGTAGCCCATTCTCATGGTAGCCAATCCAGGACACTAATACCTGGTCAAAACCCAAAGAGTAGCAACATTCCATGCTACCGATCCAGGGCAAGCAGACACTTCCCCCATGTCTTAATAACAGATTATGGACTTTTCCTCCAGGAATTTGTCCAAATCTTTCTTAAAACCAGCTACACTATCTGCTTTTACCATAACTTCTGGCCACTTCATTTTTAAGTTTAGATCTTTCCTTTCAAACAGAGACCTTGCTAGATGTCAAATACAGCACAAGGTAACTTCACATGGACTTAGCTGTGCAGGAAATGTGAATCTCCTCATACACCCACCATATAGTGCAAAAATGTGCAAAGGTCTGTTTTTTTCTTTCAATCACTACATAGCCTAATGCCACACAAGCAGCGCTGTTACAAACATATTCTGTAGGTCAATGCTAAGGATAACAAAGTTTCCTTCCTTGGACCAGAAGGAGATAAACCACTGGAAGAGATCCCAAAACAACACCCAAAGACCCACTCAGTGTGTGAATCAGTTGAGTGGAGTGGACTAACTGGGGGGTGGAAATGGGCCCGGAGTTTGCTCAGCAGAATTTCCCAGACCACCTCTTCCTCTCAACACATTGACACACTGCCACCATCACCACTAGGAACACCTCACTGGGTAGGCCAGCTATGCTATAAACTTTATAAAACACATTATTATATTTTCTTATAAAGCACATATTTTAACTGACCTCTCTGACATCCTCAGCCTTTCCATTCACAAAAATAGAAGGAAGAAAAGTTCCCATTTCCTGCTGTCTCATGTCCCCGGCCTATACAATATTTTTTTTCTGCAGACCCTTCAAAAGTCTGACCAAATCCTCGTTTCACTTGCATTATAAAGTACTGAGGATGCCATCTCTCCCCAATCCCAGGTCCTAAAGTCTAAGACAGTAGCGCAAACTAATGCTGCCAGATACAGGAAAAAAAAATTTTGATTCGATTCAGCCCTATTGAATTGGTTTTTCAATTCGATTTTCCTGCCCAGTTGGGTGATTTTTTTCAAAACTCCTGGTGGGTTTTATAGCTTTTTCACCCCCTTTGGCTTCTCCTAACCATACTGGCGCTGTGGTGTAAATAAAATAAAGAAACAAAAAGGACTTTTCCTCTTTCTGTTAAATCCTAGCTCACGTTTGCAGTCCAACACCAGCTCTGGCAGGATACACATTTCAAATCTGACATGTTATAATCACAAAACAGAAAATAAAATTAATTTTTCTACCTTTTGTTGTCTGGTTATATTTCAAATCTTGTTGGTCCAAGGCTCTGGTTTTCTTCTGATAACTTGCTTGCCAGGGTCTCCTTCTTTCTGCATGCTAACCATCCATCTGCCAACTCTGTCCTCCCTTTCCATTTCCCTTCCCTTCCCAGGAAGTCTGGTATCTTTCCTTTTTTTCATCTCCCTCCACAGATCCACCTTTTCTTAAATACCCTTTCATCCGGCATCTCTCCCTCCTTCCCCACCATCCCAGAGTCCACCATCTCTCCCTTTCTTTTCCTAATTACCCTCCTATCCAGTATCTCTATCCCTCCTCCACACCATCCCTTGTGTCCAATTTCTCTCCCTTTCTGTTCCTTCCCTCCCTAAATCCCATGGTCCATCATCTCTCTCCCTCTCCTCTATTTTCAGACCCATTATTTCTTCCCCCCCCAAAGTTTGGCATATGCATGTCTCTTTGAACACCCCCTTCCCTCCGTGTACTTCTAAATCATGGTCCCCCCCCCAAAGGCCTGTCCCCCCTTAAAGGTCTGCCTGTCCCACCTTGAAGGCCTGCACCCCCCTTGAAGGCCTGTCCCTTCCCCTTGTAGGCCTGTCCCCCCCCTTGAAGGCCTGCCTGCCTGTCCCCCCCTTGAAAGTCTGCACCCCCCGAAGGCCTGCACCCCCCCGAAGGCCTGTCCCCCACTTGAAGGCCTGTCCCACCCCCTTGTAGCTTCTCCCCCCCTTGCAGGCCTGTCCCCCCTTGAAGGCCTGCCTGCCTGCCTTTCCCCCCTTGAAGGCCTGTCCCCCCTTGAAGGCCTGCACCCCCTTGAAGGACTGCACCACCCCCCTCGAAGGCCTGCACTCCCTTGAAGGTCTGCACCCCCCCCGAAGGCCTGTCCCCCACTTGAAGGCTTGTACCACCCCCTTGTAGCTTCTCCCCCCCTTGTAGGCCTGTCCCCCCCTTGAAGGCCTGCCTGCCTGCCTTTCCCCCCCTTGAAGGCCTGCACCCCCTTGAAGGACTGCACCCCCCCCAAAGGCCTGCACTCCCTTGAAGGTCTGCACCCCCCCGAAGGCCTGTCCCCCCCTTGAAGGCCTGTCCCCCCCTTGAAGGCCTGTCCCACCCCCTTGTAGGCCTGTCCCCCCCTTGTAGGCCTGTCCCCCCTTTAAGGCCTGCCTGCCTTTCCCCCCCTTGAAGGCCTGTCTCCCCCTTGAAGGCCTGCACCCCCCTTGAAGGCCTGTCCCCCCCCCCCTTGAAGGCCTGTCCCCCCCCCCCTTGTAGGCCTGTCCCCCCCCCTTGTAGGCCTGTCCCCCCCTTGAAGGCCTGCCTGCCTTTCCCCCCTTGAAGGCCTGTTCCCCCCCTTGAAGGCCTGCACCCCCTTGAAGGTCTGCACCCCCCCAAAGGCCTACACCCCCCCCGAAGGCCTGCACCCCCCTGAAGGCCTGCCTGCCCCCCTTGAAGGCCTGCACCCCTTGAAGGTCTGCACCCCCCCCGAAGGCCTGTCCCCCCTTGAAGGCCTGCCTGCCTGCCTGTCACCCCTCCCCCTTGAAAGCCTGCTTGCCTGCCCGCCCGCCCCACCCTGAAGGCCTGATGCCCCGACCCACCCCGAAGGACCGCTCGCCCCCCTGGCCTCCCCGCACCACCTATGAAGCAGCCGCAGCAGGATCGCGAAGTCAGCGTCAGCGATCCCTGCGCTGCTTCCTGCGCCACGGTCCCGCCCCTCCTCTGACGTCAGAGGAGGGGCGGGATCGCGGCGCAGGAAGCAGCGCAGGGATGCTGACGCTGACTTCGCGATCCTGCTGCGGGCTGCTTCACAGGTGGTGCAGGAAGGTCAGTGGGGCGAGCGGTCCTTCGGGGGTGGCGGGGGACTGAACGGCAAGGCCGGGAACACCCCCTTAGGGCTGGCACCCGGGGCGGCCCGCCCCCCCCCGCCCCCCTCCTAGGTACGCCACTGCAGCTTGCTACCTTATTTTCTTCCCACCCTGTCTTTTCCCCCTCCCCCGCCAGTCATGCCACTTCCTGGTAAAAAAAAGAAGCTGCATAAAGCCGCACAACCGCTATCTAGTCTGCATCACCGATGGTTATACTGTTCCCACCCCTCGGAAATAGGAGAGTGTGGCACAGGGGTTAAAGCAACAGCCTCAGCACCCTGAGGTTGTGGGTTCAAACAGACATGGCTGCTTGTGACTTGGGCAATCCTCTCATTGCCCCAGGTTAGGGTTACCAGACACCTGGGAAAACCTGGACATGTCCTCTTTCTAGAGGACTGTCCTGGTTCCTGGACACACTTTCTAAAATCCGGCAGTCTGTCCAGGTTTCGGAAAGCCATGAGCACCAGCTGCGTCTGGAGAGCCTTCAGTAAGCATGTGCGGATGATGTCACACACATTCTCGCTTGCTGGAGGCTCTCCAGATGCAGCCAGAGGTTAGAAAAAAAGACCTGCCGCTTTTGGGGGCGGGGCTAGAGGTGGAAAAGGGTAGGTTGAAGGCAGAATGGGGTGGGGCTGGGTGCGGAACAGGGCAGGGCCATACATCCAGGTTTCTACTTCTTCAAATATGGTAACCCTACCCCAGGTACATTAGATCACTTTCTTCAACTGCCGGTCTGCGGACCGGTGCCAGTCCGCAGAAAATTCCTGCCGGTCTGCACAGGGCCGGCGAGATCGACGCGGTTAAATTTCCTGTCCCGGTGGTGTTGGTGGAAATTTGCTATTCCTCCCAGCTTCGGACTATCAAGACAGGCTGCCAACATCGGGCATTCCCTCTGTGAGTCTCGCCTATGCGGAAACATGAATAGGCGGCACTCAGAGAGGGAAGGTCCTCACGTCAGCAGCCTGTCTTGATAGCTGCCCCTGCCGAGTCGCCGAAGAGGGCTGCGGGGAAGGTGCAGGTAGAAGGGAGATGGTCAGTGTGCGTGGGGGTCAGCGTGTGTATTGGGGCCATCAGCAGCATTTGTGCTGAGTCTGCCTACGTGCGGGATGCGGTGGGTAGGGGCCTCCAGTTCGTCTTGGGCGGCAGGGCATGCGGTGCAACGCTGTTTGTGCTGGCTTAGGGGGGTTGCGAATGTGCAGGGCGCGCGGGAGCAAGATCATGGGGAGCCTTCGACAGTGGCTGTCTCCCCTCCCAGCAGCTCTCATACTTGCCAGGGCAGTGATTCACTTCGGCAACTTCCCCTTTCCTCAGAGGCGGCAACGGACCCAAGACTTCCTAAGTAAATCACTGCTGCAAGCAAGTACTGAGAGCTGCTGGAAGGAGAGGAAGCCACTGTTGGAGGCTGGGAAGCTGCTGGATAAAGGGAGAGCTGCTACTGGACCTGGAGGGAGGTAGAAGGAGAGATGCTATTAGGAGGGGAGGAGGGAAAGGGATGGGAAGAGAGTTAATGTTGGATAGGGGGGAGGAGGGAAGAGAGAAGGAAAAAAGGAAGGAAACAGCTGGCAGGGAGATTACAGGAGGGGAAGGGGGTCAGGGTGGAATGGAGGGAAAGGGGAGAGACAGAGGAATGAGAAAGTAGAGAGAGATTGATGCTGGAAAGGGGGTCAGCAGAGAAATGAGAGAGGGATAAAGATGCTAAATCTAGTGTAGGAGAGATAAAAATGAAGAAAGCAGTGAAGCTGGAATGAATGATGTAAAAAGGAGAGAGGAGGCACAGGCTGGATGGAAAGGGGAGAGGGGCATAGAAAGAAGTCAGATACATATGGAAGGGGGAGAGGGCAGACAGTGGATGGAACGGGCAGATGCTGGATTGAAGAGACAGGGCAGACGCTGGAAAGAAAAGAGTGAAAAGAAGATGAAAGCAGAGACCACAAAAGGTAGAAAAAAATAATTTTATTTCTATTTTGTCATTAGAATATATCAGATTTGAAATATATATCCTGCTAGAGATATAACAGGGGACTGCAAAGCCCAGGCAGTGCTTCTTTAGCTTCAAGCTGGCTTAGGGCTCTCTCTGACCAGGGGGCACTCCCCTAACACTATTCCTGTCATGTGTGACTGCAGTATTCTGTTAACATGATATTTCTGTGTAGCATTTTGTAATAACTTGGCTTATTCAGTTTTCTTAATAGTAGAGGGGAAATATGTGAAGGGGAGGGGAGACAGGGGTTTTGTTGGTCCTTGCTCTGTATATTTATATTTATAAAATGACAATTGTACAGAATATTGTTTCTTTTTATACTTTAATAAAATACGTTCAATATAAAATCATAACTGAGGCTTGTGCGGATGGGATCAGATGGTTTGTGGAGACGGGGTATAAATGTGTTTTTTTAAATTTCAGTCTTAGCAGTTTGCCGGTCCACAAAATAATTCTTTTATTTCTGCTGGTCCACGGGTATAAAAAAGTTGATAAACACTGCATTGTGAGCCCACTGGGACAGACAGGGAAAAATGTAAAACTGTTCTGAACTCCCTTGGAAAAACAGTATAGAAAATTGAATGAATACATAAATAAGGGGCAGGATTGGCAGAGCCATTAACAGTTTAAACAAGATAGTGGCTGCACACCTTTGTGCTGCTTTTTTAAATATCTTTATTCATTTTAAAGCCAAAAATAAGTGCAAAATATTATACAGACATTTTACACTTTAACAGCACTTAAATTCTATCAAATTATATTTTATGACAAATACATATATCATCCCCCCCTTTCTACATATCCAGCAATTGCACTCAAATTAAAAGTATTTCCCCACCCTGGACGTGTATGATCAAAGAGCAAAATCAACCATCACTCCTTACAGAATTTTGTCAATGGCTCCCAAACATCCATAAATTTCCTATAATGTCCCTGTTTGCCAGGAAACAGCTTGGCTGACAAGAGAGTAGGCAAGCTGATGGATCACAAGAGGGTTGGGGGGGGGAGGAAGTATTTATAGAGTAGTTTCAATGTAGAAAAAAATAAAAGATGGCGCCATAAATGGTTAAAGTGGCCTTGCCCACTGCTCTATGAGTGTAGAGCAATGTAATCTTTTGTATTTTGCGTTTTTGTATTTTCTATTCTATGTAATGTTTTGTGTTTTTGTATTGCCTAGTCTATTTTGTATTTTGACTAGTCTATTTTGGGTCCAGGGTTCAGGCCTCAGAGTCAGTGGGAAGTAAGATAAGAGCCAGGTGGTGCATAAAAAGTATATTTTATAGGAATAGGCTTTTACAAATTAGAGTATAAATTAGATTTAGAGATGCTTCTCTGTGTGTATGTCTAAGATTCACTAACCTTCCTGCTCCGTGGGCAATCCGATCTGTTCCTTGGCCAGCTAACTGATCCACAACACAATCTCATGCAAATGGGGGGCAATCGGAGGCACACCCCACACCGACGACATGGATCGCTGCAGAGCGATCCCAATGCATGTGCAGACCATATCTTTGCCTGTAGATGGTCTGCGCATGCGCTTGCTGTCCGTTAACAAACTTTGCTTTTTTATAGTTTTTACTTTTTTACTTGCGAGCCCGTGGTTTTAACCCGTGGGTTTAAAGTGGGTTAAAACCATGGGCTCGTGCTGCAGGGAAGGGTGGCAGAGCAGGAGAGTCGGGGCGGCAAAAGCAGGAGAGTTAGAGAGGCAGGCAGGGCGGCCGAGAGGCAGGAAAGGACATGAGCAAAGGACATGAGCGATTGGTCCTCAGCAGTCGCTTCTTCTTGATTGACCAGCCCAGTCAGTTTCCTGAATTTTGTTTAGTGAATCGAGGCCCTTCCTACTTTGCATGCCTTTTCCCCTCATTTGCATGTGCATCTGAAAACCTGGCTTTTTTCAAAAATGTAACATTTACCCCTTCCTTGGCCTTCTAAGCCCCCCAAATATCCCTCTCACTATTCCCTTTAACCTCTTTGGAGTTTCCTTTCTCTCTCAACTCTTGTAAACTGTGCCGAGCTCTACGATTATGGAGATGATGCGGTATATAAACCTAAGGTTTAGTTTAGTTTAGTTTAGATTGGATCGGGTGCGGGAGGAAGGTTAGTGAATCAGGTCGGGGCTGCAAAGTGGTCGAGACACGATCGGTGGACTTAGTGAATCTAGCCCTAAGGCCTGCCTGAATGAATGAGAGCAGAGCAGAGAAGGCATATGTCTTGCCTGAATGAATGGTGTGTGTGTGTGTTTCTGAATGGTGGGTGTATAGGTGTGAGAGGCAGAGAGGAAGGAGCAATAAGAATGAGAAAGAGGGAGATGAAGGTGCTGCAGCCTGTCTTTATAGACTTGAGTTTGTTCTAAAAATAGTATCTTCTAGTATCTTCCTTTGTCGTATTAGGCTACTCCTCCACTCCAATAGACTAGATGTAGCTTGCATATTACTGAGGATACTCTCTTGACAAAATTCAAGGAAATGAATCTCCTATGGCTGAGTCCATCAGGCAGCTGGAGATGCTAGGAAATGTACCATAAATTAAAGTGAAAGTCTAAAGGTCTACCTGTGGTCTCAAACTCAAACCCTTTGCAGGGCCACATTTTGGATTTGTAGGTACTTGGAAGGCCTCAGAAAAAAATAGTTAATGTCTTATTAAAGAAATGACAATTTTGCATGATGAAAAACTCTTTATAGTTTATAAATCTTTCCTTTTGGCTAAGTCTTAATAATAATGTATTAATTTATAGCTAAAGAGACATATGATCAAAGAACTTTTATTTTACTTTTGTGATTATGATAAACATATTGAGGGCCTCAAAATAGTACCTGGCGGGCCGCATGTGGTCCCTGGGCCACTGGTCTAGACAGAATCATCCAAGTTTTAGATATTTCTATAGGAAGAGGTTAGGGACTATGGCAGAAGCCATGCAAACATTCGTCTTTCTATAACGTGGTGAATTTAGCGTAACTCCCTAGGGTCAGCTTCCTCACTACATTTTTTTTTTATTGTGCTTCTCCCCTAACTCCCCCCCTTGTAATCCTCTCTAATGATATTTCAGTTTCCTAATGAGAGCTCTGAAGCTAATATGTCCTGTTCTTAGAACATAATTAAATATGAAGATTTACCTCTGTCTTAGATACATTTTTGGTACTTTTTTAAGGTCATTGAGATATGAATGTTTATGAAGATGAGCAAAAGGGCACTACCTAGAACTAGAAACTTTGGTGACTGGTGTTAACGCTCAGAGGTTTCAATCTTATTTTTATTTGCAATATTCATTTCAAGTTATATCCTGTTGTATCATCTAAGCACTCACAGCAAAGCACAAAAAACTAAAAACCCTATACATAAGAGGCAATAAATAATAACATATAATAATAAGCCTAACACAGTGTAATTCCCAAAAATCAAAAGGTCCCCACCATCCTTTCCATAAAGAAGTATTTCCCTAGCTTACTCCTGAGTCTATCCCCTTTCATTTTCATTCTAAGGAACGAGAGGGCATGAAGGTGAAAGGGGATGATTCAGGAATAATCCCCTTGAAGTCATTATGTATTTGTATAGTAGATACATATTTATTGTTTATTTTCATTATTCATTTTGGTATACATGTTTCTTTTAAGCTGATATCATCTTCCTTCAGCACTGGGTATTAAAATTTTACAGTGTTTTGTTATTCTATGTTTACATATTGCATTATGTTTATATACTGTTTATGATGTATTGTGCTTATATACTGCATTGTGTACATATGATTTGTTGTATTTATATGATGTGCTTTATTACAACCTCTCAGCATTCGGTGTCAGATTTTATATCGCTTATGTTGTATTGCATTTATATGATATGTTTCATTACCATGACTCTCATTTGCATTGACTTCGGTTCCGGGGAAGATGGCGGAAGCACTGATAAAAGACAGCATCGATGAGAAAGGAATAAACTGATGAAAACAAGCCAACATGGCTTCTGCAAGGGAAGATCGTGCCTAACGAACTTATTGCACTTCTTCAAAGGAATTAACAAACAAATGGACAAAGGAGACCCCATAGACATCGTATACCTAGATTTCCAAAAAGCCTTTGACAAGGTACCCCATGAACGCCTACTACGGAAACTGAAGAACCATGGGGTGGAAGGAGACATACATAGATGGATCAAAAATTAGTTGGCGGGTAGGAAGCAAAGGGTAGGAGTGAAGGGCCACTACTCTGACTGGAGGAGGGTCACAAGTGGTGTTCCGCAGGGGTCTGTACTCGGACCGCTGCTGTTCAATGTATTTATAAATGATCTAAAAATAGGGACGAAGTGCGAAGTAATAAAATTTGCAAATGACACCAAACTATTTAGTGGAGTTGGGGCTAAAGAGGACTGTGAGAATTTACAAAGGGACCTGAACAAACTAGAAGAGTGGGTGAAGAGATTGCAGATGAAATTTAATGTAGAGAAATGTAAAGTCTTGCATGCAGGAAACAGAAACCCAAAGTATAGCTATACGATGGGAGGGCTGGTAAAGGGTGAAAGTACTCTAGAAAAGGACTTGGGGGTAATAGTGGACAAGACAATGAAGCCGTCAGCACAGTGCGCAGCGGCCTCTAAGAAGGGGAACAGAATGCTAGGTATTATCAAGAAAGGAATTACAACCAGAATTAAAGAAGTTATCCTGCCGTTGTATCGGGCGATGGTGCACCCGCATCTGGAGTACTGCGTCCAATATTGGTCGCCGTACCTTAAGAAGGATATGGCGATACTCGAGAGGGTTCAGAAAAGAGCAACGCGATTGATAAAAGGTATGGAAAACCTTTCATATGCTGAAAGATTAGAGAAACTGGGGCTCTTTTCCCTGGAAAAGCGGAGACTTAAGAGGGGACATGATAGAGACTTACAAGATCATGAAGGGCATGGAGAAAATGGAGAGGGACAGATTCTTCAAACTTTCGAAAACTACAAAAACGAGAGGGCATTTGGAAAAATTGAGAGGGGACAGATTCAGAACCAATGCTAGGAAGTTCTTCACCCAAAGGGTGGTGGACACCTGGAATGCCTTTACAGAGGGGATCAAGAGGGGATTAGATGATTTCTTGAATGAAAAGGGGATAGAAGGATATAGAAAGAGGATTACTATACAGGTCCTGGACCTGATGGGCCGCTGTGTGAGCGGACTGCTGGGCATGATGGACCTCTGGTCTGACCCAGCAGAGGCACTGCTTATGTTCTTATGTTCTATATGTTAATGATAGATATTGAGTTTTACGCTCGTACTTTCCTTTCTATGTATGGTATCATATATTCTTCATGTTTTTCATGCCTCTTTAGCCATATGATATACCATGGGATGTTCCTGTCCTGTACTTTTCATGCTTTTGATTCCGGTTTCAGCTACATGACAAGATTCACCGGTCCTCTTACATATTACGCAGCGATATACATGTATCTACTTTAGTATTCCCATGATGGATTTGATCTATATGTCCATGACAGAAATTACTTTTATATTTTCCTTTTTATGTATGCATTCTGTATATGTAGTTTCAAACAAGTTTATGTAATTATATATCTTTCATGCTCTTTATGCCTTTTTAGCCACATGATATATCATGGTTTTTTTGATGCCGTTTTCAGCCATATGATCAGTACCATCAGTTCTCTCACATATCATGCAGCACTAGCACATTTCTATTGCCTCACTTCCCATCACCATATCATCAGTCATACAACATGATTTATACAACATTATTCACACAAGATCATTCACACAATTTTCACCTACACCCGTTTCTCCACAATGGTCAATCATTTCACACTTGCTTTTAATCTGTTTTATTCATCACATTCACAATGCACAATCACTTTCACTTTTTTCACCTTTGACCAACTGGTCAGTGATTTTCAAGATTTTCCTTTCAGGTTTTTGGTTTGAGACATCACCAGCCTACACATCATTACGCTTTTTTTCCCGCCAAGCGGAGTCACGGGTTCCTTCCTCTTATACCAAAGTTTCCCGCAGCACTTTTTCACTTTCAGTCTCGCCGTTCGCAAGCTCCTTGTGCAGCTGCTGGATTAGAGGATTCACGCACCCTTACAGGTATTGATTGCTCCTTTTTAGCAAATCCGTGTAGCAGTTCTTTGGGGGTTATGTTTTCTGCACAGTTCTGTGTCGGGTTTCGTTTCGTCTATTTTGCTAGCTGGTGAAGTGTAATTTCTCCTGTTCTCCACCCACACTAGATTTCATCTGCGCCACTCCGGTTTGTTTTTAGGCTCTAGTCATTTTTCGCTCCATAAGACGCACCTGACCATAAGATGCACCCATCTCTAGAGGAGGAAAAATCAAGAAATAAAAATTCTGAACCAAATGGTGTGCCCTGTCCCCTGTCCCCTAGGCAAGGACAAGGTACAGGGCACATCTAATGATAGGCAGAGAGGCTGTGAGTGAGGGCAGGAGCGGAACTGGATCAGAGAGGCGGCCCTCGCACGTAAGCAGAACCGAGGGCCCCTGGGACGACGGCCGTCTCCTGCCCTTTGTGCACTGGACTCCTCCTGGGGCTGGGGCTCGGCCCTTCAGCCCCGTGCATAAACTTCCTCTCCCTAGTCAAAGGCGGGGATCCACGCTGCTGATCTCTGCGCCAAAAGGGAGGACCACGACGAGGGGGGACAACAACTACGGGGGGGGGCGTTTTTTTTTTTGTTTTTATTAAATGTGTTGCGTTGTCGGGTTTCGTTTCGTCTATTTTGCTAGCTGGTGAAGTGTAATTTCTCCTGTTGTCCACCCACACTAGATTTCATCTGCGCCACTCCGGTTTGTTTTTAGGCTCTAGTCATTTTTCACTCCATAAGACGCACCTGACCATAAGATGCACCCATCTCTAGAGGAGGAAAAATCAAGAAATAAAAATTCTGAACCAAATGGTGTGCCCTGTCCCCTGTCCCCTAGGCAAGGACAAGGTACAGGGCACATCTAATGATAGGCAGAGAGGCTGTGAGTGAGGGCAGGAGCGGAACTGGATCAGAGAGGCGGCCCTCGCACGTAAGCAGAACCGAGGGCCCCTGGGACGACGGCCGTCTCCTGCCCTTTGTGCACTGGACTCCTCCTGGGGCTGGGGCTCGGCCCTTCAGCCCCGTGCATAAACTTCCTCTCCCTAGTCAATGGCGGGGATCCACGCTGCTGATCTCTGCGCCAAAAGGGAGGACCACGACGAGGGGGGACAACAACTACGGGGGGGGGCGTTTTTTTTTTGTTTTTATTAAATGTGTTGCGTTGGCTGCGTGCGGGCTTAAAAAGGTGGTGCGGCAGGGTAACAAAATTTGTACCTTCGCTTCATAAGACGCATCGAGATTTCCACCCACTTTTCGGTGGGAAAAAAGTACGGCTTATGGAGCGAAAAATACGGTAATCTTTTAGTTACTGGCTGGCTTGTTTTTAATGCCACTTCGGCTTGTTTTTAGTCTCTTATATTCCACTAGTGCTCCCATGCTTGTTTACTTGGATCTTTCTTTCATATATCATTCCCATTGTCCTTTCTGATGTCCGTTTATTTTTGGCTTGATTTGGTTTATCAGGTTCTCTGGGTAGTCGCATCACATTCTGGTATGTAGTCCTTGAGTATTCCCTCAGCTTCTGCCATGATTCCTTCCACTCACTGACTCTTCCTTTCATTCTTTCTTTCGTTCCATTTTTTTTACAATATTCACCTACTCTCTCCTTTATTTTATTTCACAGTAATCCGTTACATATGGTTTGGCACAGATGTCTTTTCCGTTTTATCACTTCACAGTATTCCTCCACATATGTTTTTTTTTTTTTGTTTTTTTTTTTTAATTCTTTACTTATTTTGAAAACTTACAACAAGCGTAAGGAATATATCATTAGTAACAACAATAACACTTGTAATTCTCATATAATTCTAAAAACATAAAAATTATATCCTATTATATCCTTCTACAGCCTGGGCCAATCAGGCCTTAGACTTAGCGGGGATGGGCCAGGAAGGGGCGGACCCATCTCATTTCGACGAGGTGGGCCTGCCGACCAACATATAAAGGTTAGTTGGGGAGGAGGTTAGGGGAGTCATGGGGGGGGGGTTCGTTAGCATGGGGGGTCCAGAGGGGGGTCCGGCTTTCCGGCAGGAGGGGTTAGGCACTCTCCTGCCGGTGATTGTGAGTTTGGGGGGATGGCGTTCCGGTAGGAGGGGTTCGGCACCCTCCTGACGGTGATCAGACAGGCATCTGCAGCCGCTACACTTATTGCGGCAGGGAGATCCCTTGCCGCGATAAGTATAGTGACCGCGTCTACTTACAATGTAGGCCAGCATTTTGCTGGCCTACATTTTAAGCATCTCTTCCTCTACTAGGGAGACGCGTAGGGCCGCCTAGGTTTGCCTAAGGCCCTTAGGCGTCTTGCGGGCCTCCCTAGGCGCCTTCAATATAGGCGGCTTGCCTGGGGAGCATTTTTTAAAAAAACTTGCATCCTGATTGGTTGATTAGACAGCTGTAGGACGCCTACAGCTGCCTAAAATCGGGACAGTACTTTTCAGAATCAGGGCCTTTGTGCCTGCTGCTAGTATTATTTCCAGATATTTAATGCCAGGATTTCCAGATATTTAAGGGCAAATTCTATACGAAGCGCCCAAAAGTCAGGTGCCGACTTAGGCACTGTTCAGCGCGATTCAAGTAAGATTGGGTGCTGTTTAATGAATCACGTTGAGCGGCACCTATTTTGGAGGCGCCCAAGAAATAGGCCAGCTCTAGGCACAACTAAAAGTTAGGCGCCCATGCGAGCGCTTAAGCACGCTTAAGAGCAGTGATTCTGCAACGAGGCGCCTAACATGTTGCCACGCCCACGCCTAATGTGCATAGCGCCTAATTTTTTGAAGGCCGCCTAAATTTTTAGAGGCGCCTTATTGCAGAATCGCTTAATCTTGATAGGCGCCTAAGCGTCAATTAGTGTTGATTAAAAAGCTTAATTGAGCTTGTTAATCAATTTAGATAGACGCCTATCTAGATGGGTGCTTCCAAAATAGGTGCCTATCATTAGGCGCCGGTTACAGAATTTGGGCTTTAATGCCAGGATCTGTTAAAGCTTCGGCACTAAATATCCAGGTTTTTTGAGCCAGCTAGCATATAACATAGAAATATAGAAGATGACGGCAGATAAGGGCCATAGCCCATCAGGTCTGCCCACTCTACTGACCCACCCCCAAGTCTACTATCCTAGGGATCCCACTCCTGGTGACAGGTTTCCTTGGCTTAACCATCTAAGGGATCCCACATGGGCATCCCATTTGCTCTTAAATTCTTGCACGCTGTTTGCCTCGATCACCTGCACTGGGAGCTCGTGCCAAGGATCAACCACTCTCTCGGTGAAGAAATATTTCCTGGTGTCGCCATGAAATTTCCCACCCCTGAGTTTGAGCGGATGCCCTCTTGTGGCTAAGGGTCCTTTGACCACTTCAAGACTGGAATGCTATTTATGTGGCCTGATTTAAATGATTTACTTATGCGGTGAGGGGCTGAATATCAGCATTTATGTTTATTTTTAGTTTCTATGCCACCTTTTCGGAGAAAACAGGTCAAAGTGGCGTACATAAAAGAGCAAAAGCAATCATAGAAGTTTTGAAAATGAACTCCACTTAAAAACAGGTCAGCCAACACTCAGCAAGACTACACTCTTGAGCAAAGTTTTGAATTTCTTGAAAGAAATTTCTTTATGAATGCGTTTCACAATAAAGGAGAAATGAGAGAGAACGCTGAATGCCATGTTGATTCTAAATGGGCATGTGAAAGATGATGAATGGATAAGCGGTGTTCGTACATCAATTGTAGTGGGTAACTCAATGTTATGGAAGAAATGAGATTAGCAAGGTAAGCAGGTGATCTTTCATAAAGAATGCAATGTGTTAGAGTAAATATCTTACGTTGACAATGATAGAGAACAGGAAGCCAGTGAAGTTTTATCAAAAGAGGTGAAATAAGATCATATCTTTTTGCATCTAAAAGGAATCTAGCTGCAATGTTTTGAAGCTATAAGCATCTAATCTGATACTGAGGTAACATTGGACAACAAAGTTTTTGCGTCAACACTTTCAGGTGTATCTTACAAAAATCACATTAAAAATTATGTATCATGTACCGTTTTAACAAAAAAGTATATTTTTTGGTTACATTTTCAGGCTAATGCAATTAATAATTAATAACCGACACCAAGATTAAGGAAGACATTTTTGTCGGTCCACAGATCAGACAAGTCATCAGTGACGAGAGATTTGAAGATCTGTTAGTCAAGCCAGAGAAAATCGCCGGAAAGCATTCAAAGATGTCGTTGAGAATTTTCTTGATAGTTACAGAGCACTAAACTATATTCAACTGGTTGACAAACTTCTTAGAGCATACAAAACCATGAAGTGCAACATGTCACTGAAGATGCACTTGCTACATTCACACTTGGACTTCTTCCCCGCAAATCTTGGTGTAGTCAGTGACGAACATGGCAAAAGGTTTCACCAGAACATTGCCACTATGGAAAAAAAAGATATGAGGGCTACTGGAATCCATCAATGCTGGCTGACTATTTTTGGACACTGCAATGAGATGCACTGGACACTGAGTGGAAACGAAAATCAGCGGGAAAACACTTTTAGCCACGGCGAACTATTACGGCATATCAGAAACTTTGTGCATTAAAACATGTTATAGTCAATTAAAGATACCATTGTGTTTCTCAAAATTCCTACATGATACAGTTAGTGGGAAATTATATTTGTGTTTTCTTTGAAGGGGTCGATCATAATCACCAATTTGTTTTAAGGAAGCAAAACTTTTGGAAAAATTTGTTGTCCAGTGTAATCTGCAAAAACAACATTACAATAGTCTAATTTTTTGAGAACCAATCAGATAATAAGAGAATGTAATGGTTGAAAATCAAATAGGTGATAGACAGTATGAAGACATCTAAGCATCTAAACGTGCCCCAAAATGTGCCCCACATTACTTGCTTTTGAAGTTGGTGCTGACTGGTTATTTTTAGCAAAGCTACTTTGTAGCCAGTTAAGTACCACTGAAAATAACCGGAGAGCTAAGAACAAGCGATTTAACCAATCGGCACCCATTTCTGGCCAGTTTTTATTTATTTATTTAGATTTCTATCCCGTTCTCCCGGGAGCTCAGAACGGTTACAATTGACACTCACAATAAAATTACAGGCATTCGTAGAAGAAACAGGTGAAGAAGAGGTAGAGAGAGAAGGGGAGGGGGAGCAAGAAGAGCACAGGATGAGAGAAGGGGAGGGAGCGGGAGGAGAGCAAGGAGTCAAGGAAGGAAAGCAAGGAATAGGAGACTAGGAGCAGTTAAGGAAAGGGAGCAAGGAGGAGGCTGTCCGTTAGCACTGTTCATTTGGAGAGATGGGTCTTCAGTGTTTTGAATATTGTCCAAAGAGAAAATGAAGGCAATTAAAAATTAAATAGCCTAATTCAAAGTTCTCATCCATACCATCCACTAACCCTTCCTCTCTCTTAGACTGCCTATGTTCCACACTTTCATGAATTCAGATACAATATTCATCTCCACCACTTCCACCGGGAGGCCATTCCATGCATCCACCACCCTTTCCCAGATTAGCTCTGCAGGAACAGTGATCTGCAGAAATTTAGGAGTATAAAATCTCACCTGTTTCTCTATGTTTTGGAGGATGTAGCAGGAGTTTGATGAGTGATATGGGGGGTACTCTTGCTTTCCTTTGTTAAACGCATATTTGCATTATATTTTGTTTTTAGTACATCTCTGGAATTGATAGATCTACAGTACAGAAATATGACAAATCATTTTTAGCTGTTTACAGTCAAGTATAACCTGCAGCTAATTTCTCTTTCAGAACTGGAACTTGGAGGAGAGCTCAAGGGTGGAAATGTTGTCTCATCTCTAACTACCTCCCATGGAACAAAGCTTGAATTTTAGAGAACAGGTACCTAATTAATTGCTCTTTTTACATGCAGATCTGCAAAAATGCCACATACCTGTATAAATGGCAGCACATATATACATATCTAGCAAACTGTGTTTTTTGCCACTACTACTACAGTAGACTCTCTGTTAACCGGAACTCAAGCAAGCAGAAGTCTCAAGCAACCAGCAAAAAATAAAAATGAAAATAAGATCAATTTCTGATGGAAATTTAAGTATAAACTTGGCACATCGTACCTGAGTACATGCCCACACTTTGCCTATCACATGACCTGTAGTGTGTCTGGAACAGTTTATGGTATGGCATAGTAAGGGGTATAGTTTTAGTTAGGCCTATTTTTAATAGTAACTCTCAAGCAACCAGAAGCTACATTTATCCAGCATCTGTCAATCCCCATGGGTGCTGTTTAACTGAGTTTACTATAGTACTATTTATCATTTCTATAGCGCTGAAAAGCGTACACAGCACTGTACATTTAACATTCAGTAGACAGTCCCTTCTCAGAAGAGCTTACAATCTAATTTGGACAGACAGACAAGGTTAGGGAGTTTCTGGCAGAAGGAATGATACTATGGTTATCTTGACAGTGAGTGGGATTTAAGAGTTGAAAGCAGCTTAAAAAAAAATGGGCTTTTAGCTTGGATTTGAATACTGCTAGAGGCAGAGCATAATGTATTGACTCTGGCAGCCTGTTCCAGGCATATGGCATGGCAAGAATGAGGGGACGGAATCTGGAGTTGGCGGTACAGGAGAAAGGTACAGATAGGAGGCACCCAATGAATAGAGTTCATGGGGGGGGGGGGAGAGATAAGTGAGGACAGATAAAGATACTTGTATGTATCTATCCTGCTTGTGTCAGTGCTCTTTTTTTGAATTTGCCCATTTCACTCTATGTGGTATCATTTCCGGATGCTAGGGTCCACCTTGGGGATTAGCGCCCAAGAAAAGGATCTTGGTGTCATCATAGACAATACGATGAAACCTTCTGCCCAATGTGTGGCGGCGGCCAAAAAAAGCAAACAGGATGCTAGGAATTATTTTTAAAAGTATGGTTAACAAGACTAAGAATGTCATAATGCCCCTGTATTGCTCCATGGTGCGACCTCATCTGGAGTATTGCGTTCAATTCTGGTCTCCTTATCTCAAGAAAGATATAGTGGTGCTAGAAAAGGTTCAAAGACGAGCGACCAAGATGGTAAAGGGGATGGAACTCCCCTCGTATGAGGAAAGACTAAAACGGTCAAGGCTCTTCAGCTTGGAAAAGAGACGGCTGAGGGGGGGGATATGATTGAAGTCTACAAAATCCTGAGTGGAGTAGAACGGGTACAAGTGGATCGATTTTCACTCTGTCAACAATTACAAAGACTAGGGGACACTCGATGAAGCTACAGGGAAATACTTTTAAAACCAATAGGAGGAAATATTTTTTCACTCAGGAAATAGTTAAGCTCTGAAATGCATTGCCGGAGGTTGTGGTAAGAGCGGATAGCGTAGCTGGTTTTAAGAAAGGTTTGGACAAGTTCCTGGAGGAAAAGTCCATAGTCTGCTATTGAGAAGGACATGGGGGAAGCCACAGCTTGGGTTTTGGCCAGGTACTGGTGACCTGGATTGGCCACCGTGAGAACGGGATATTGGGCTTGATGGACCATTGGTCTGACCCAGTAAGGCTATTCTTATGTTCTTCTGTTTTTATCTTTGGTGGTTCTATAGGTATCTTATATTAGACTGGAATATCAGTCCTAACGGTCTGTTCTACTAACTATACAACTTATACAACATTATCTTCCCTAAGTTAAAAGTTGAACAGCAGCTGTGCCACTGAATATTAACCTCCGTAAGGCCAGTACATGCTACTTATTTTTCCTGGAAGCTAAAACAACCTGAACTGGTTTGACATGCTCAAGCTGTGAGGCGGCGAGAAGGAACAAGTTGTGGAAATCAGTTCCCATCAATTCTCCTTCCAAGGGAAGAACCGAATGGCTTATGAAAGTGAGCTGTGCTGGTGCTTTCCAGGAAGGGGAGGGGAAGGGGGATTCTCTCCAATTTCTTTCACACCTCTACAGCTCTAGGAAGTGACGGTGCCAAAAGCAGAAAACATTCCCTGCTATAGAAACAGCAATGACATGTAGCTGCTGGGTTTCAAGTGACACGTAGGGTGATACTCTCTTACTTCATCAGGATATGGAATGCGGGCAAGCTTTCAGTTACAGGTTCTTTAGAATTAGTGAAGAAAAAAAAAAATCTAGTTTTATAATAATTTTCTCAGACTACATTTACCTATTGATCGTGGCTAAAGGCACATGTCTCAGTTTTCCAATTTTCTAGCCATACAGCTACTTCTCTTTGTGTATTACAAAATCTGCATATTCTGACTGACTAAACGGCAACTATGAGTTGAGAGGGCTAAGCACAGGAAGCACACTGGACAGAGTAGAGATAGGTGCATGGCATCTAAATCACAGACCAGGATTAGCAATGCTCAAAGTTAGAACTGAGGAAAGTGGCCTAAGGCAGTGGTAGGCAATTCCAGTCCTGAAGAGCCGGAGCCAGGTCAGGTTTTCAGGATATCCACAATGAATATGTATGAGATGGATTTGCATGCACTGCCTCCTTGAGATGCAAATCTATCTCATGAATATTTATTGTGGATATCTTGAAAACCTGACCTGGCTCCGGCTCTCGAGGACTGGACTCGCCTAACCCTGGCCTAGGGAATAGAGCAGCTACCTCAGCACCCTGAGGTTGTGAGTTTGATTCCCACTGCAGTTCCTTGTGACTCTGGGCAAGTCACTTAACACTTCATTGCCCCAGGTACAAAAATAAGTAAATGGGAATAGCCCTTGATATGCCACTTTTTCTATGTGGTTTATACAATCAAAGCAGTTTACATGGGGCAATGAAATGGTAAGTGGATTGCCCAGAGTCACAAGGAGCTGCAGTGGGAATCAAACTCACAACCTTAGGATGCTGAGGCAGCTGCTCTAACCCCTAGGCCACTCCTCCACTGTCTAAAATATGTAAACTGCTTTGATAGTGTAAACCAGTGTTTCTCAACCTGCGGTACGCGTACCCCAGGTGGTCCGCGGGCCACCTGTTGGGGATATGCGGGCTGGCTGCCGCCCGGGATCTCTCCCTGCCTGCCCCCAGCTAAAGCTGCCACTGTTTCCTCCCTGCCACCCAATACGTTACATCCACCGTCCCATCCTCTCCCCCCTGTCCGCCGCACCTGCTGCCCGACATGCTCCATCCAATCATCCACCACTGCCGCCACAACTCCGGGCAAGGAAGGGCCAGAAGTGTGCTGTGATTGCACGGCGCCGGCCCACAAACCTTCCTCCCCACCCCGATGTCAATTCTGACGACAGAGAGAAGGTTCCGGGCCAGCCATGCCACAGCCACTAAACTTATCCCTTGCCGCGATAAGCCCAGCGGCCGCTTCTACTTCCAACCCAATTCTCTAACCGGCATCTGTAACATGGACATCAGTTAGAGAATCGGGTTCACTTTAGGCACGATTCTGTATAGGACGCCCGTCGGCTTCTGAGAATCTGGGCCTTAGCACACATCGTCCTGGCACCTAGATTTTGGCATTCTTTTTTGAATCTACCCCTACAGAAGGGCTCAACAAATTTTCATTAAATCTAGAAGCCAGCCCAAAACGTAGGAGCCAGCATCTGAGACCTATCTCGTTTCTCCTTCCCCACTCCTCAAACATTGTCTGCAGTGAATTTTAATTTTTCTTGGGGTAGTGGGGGGGGGAAGAGGAATGGGACTCCCCTACCAGATCAGCAGTAGCTCTTTCAGAAACTGGTTTGCTAAGGACCTTTTCCTATTCTATGTCCCTGAGCAAAGAAACTTTAGTAAATTACTTCCTTAAGGTACTTTGCAATTCACTGCAGTCTCCCATCCCAAAGCATGCTTGCGATCAAAGCCTGTGGAAATAACTTGTTCACTGTTAAGAGTATGTAATATGCATCCCTCTGGCAGATCTTTCTTATTACTCTACATTGGATACACGTTGAGCAGAAACTACTCTCTGTGAGGGACAAAAGTAGCTCTGACAATTGAATCAATTATAGTTATTAACAGAGACCAGCCAACGGTAAAATTTTCATGGGGAACTGCTGAGCTAGTACAAAAGTATTAGGGATCCAAAGCAAACCTGAAGACTTGCCCCCACCTAAGATGTATGGAATTCAATTCCTAAAATTATTATTGGGTATTAGCATGAAGGAAATTCTTTTTCACTGAAAGGGTGGTTGATCGCTGGAATAGTCTGCCACTTCAGGTTATTGAGGCCTGATTTTAAGGCCAAATGGGATAGACACGTGGGATCTATTCACAGAGAAAGGTAGGGGAGGGTCATTGGGGTGGGCAGACTAGATGGGCCGTGGCCCTTATCTGCCGTCTATTTCTATGTTTCTATGACTCCTGAGAAAATTAAAAAGTCATGGGATAGGAGGCAATGTTCTGTTGTGGATTAGGAATTGGTTATTGGATAGAAAACAGAGGGTAGGGTTAAATGGCCATTTTTCTCAATGGAGGAGGGTGAATAGTGGAGTGCCACAGGCATCAGTATTAGGACCAGTGCTATTCAACATATCTCTAAATGATCGGGAAATTGGAACAAGTGGAGGTGATTAAATTTGCAGATGACACAAAACTATTTTTTTTTTCAACAGCCCTTCACTTCACCTTTATCTTAGCGTGATATCATGAAATTTTATAAAATGGAGAGTTATAATTGGTAGAAATACATATTTACAAATCAAAATTTTATTTATTTTTTTATTATTTGTGAGATAGATTACACTTTCTTTTTAATTAATGGCGTTCTTTTCTATATTTGTTTTGTATTTATAATTTGTAAGCCACACTGACTGCTAGCATGTGTGAGATATAAAGCTTTTTAATAAATATAAATATATTCAAAGTTGTTAAAATACATGTGGACTATGGAAAATTGCAGGAAGACCTTAGGAAATTTGAAGACTGGGCATTTAAATGGCTAATAAATGCAAAGGTACATACATTGGGAAGAATAATCCAAATCATAGGTACCAGATGCTACCTTAGGAATCACCACCCAATAAAAACTCTAGCTGTCACTGTAGCTAGCACACTGAAATCTTCTGCCCAGTGTGCGGCAGTGGCCAAAGAAGAAAAAAAAAATAATATATATATATATATATACTAGGAATTATTAGGAAAGGGATGATAAATAAGACCAAGAATATTATAATGCCTCTATATTGCTCCATAGTGCAACCTCATCAATTCTGGTGGCAATATCTATAAAACGCTATAGCAGCAGGATTTAATTTGTAGGGGAATGGCCTGGAATGCAGTTCCATCATATTTTTATTTTTTTTAGACTCCAGAAAAACAAGGACATTGTGCTCTAGTTCCTTCCCTCCAAGCAGCCTGCAGGGAAGAGGAGGGTAGGTTGTGAGCTTGGAACAAAGCAGAAAACAATTACTGTAATCCCTAATCTATCCCATCGTCTCCTATTGCTTCTGCTTCTGGCCTACCCAAGCCTTTCCCAGCTCTACAATTCTAGTTCCTTTTTATCTGCAAATGAAGCCCTGTATAGAAGAATTAGAAAAGATTCAAAGAGCAACCAACATGATAAAGGCCTCTCATATGAGGAAAGGGCTAAAAAGATTAGAGTTCTTCAGCTTGGAAAACAGACGGCAGAGAGGAGATATGATTGAGGTCTAGTTTGCTTTCTTTGGGCAGCGGGAATGAAACATGTGGAAATTCACCGATGGATATTGACTCAGTATGGACATAGCACCATGAATCAGTGAAAGGTTTATGAGTGGGTAAAAAGGTTTAAAGCAGGAAAAAACAGGTGTAACGATGAATGTTATTCTGGTTGTCCATCGACATTGCACACACAGGAGAACATTGACAGGGCAGATGCCTTCATTAGAGAAGATCGACAAATAAACGTGTCTCGGTTGGCTGCAAATTTGGATATTAGCTATGGATCTGCATTAGCCAAAATGCACGATGACTTGGGATACAGGAAAGTCTACGAATGATGAATTCCCAAACAGCTTACTGATCTGCAACAGTGTGGAAGTTGCGACCCAGTTCCTGAGATGGTATGAAGATGATCTGAGTATTCTGGAGAAAACTGTCACCGGCGACGAGACATGGGTGCATCACTGTGACCCGGAGAGAAAAAGACAAAGCATGGAGGAGTGGGCGAATAAATGGCAGATGAAATTCAATGTAGGGAAATGCAAGGTCATGCATATAGGGAGAAAAAACCCGATGTTCAGCTACCAAATGGGGGGATTAGTATTAGAGAGAAGTAACCTTGAAAGAGATTTGGGTGTACTGGTGGATGCAACAATGAAGTCAACGGCACAATGCGCAGCAGCCGCGAAGAAGGCAAACAGAATGTTGGGTATTATTAAGAAGGGTATTACGACCAGAATGAAAGAAGTTGTATCGGGCAATGGTGCGCCCGCACCTGGAGTTCTGTGTTCAGTATTGGTCACCGTACCTTAAGAAGGATATGGCAATACTTGAGAGGGTCCAGAGGAGAGCAACACGAATGATTAAGGGCATGGAAAACCTTTCATACACTGAAAGATTGGAGAGGCTGGAGCTCTTCTCCCTGGAAAAGCGGAGACTCAGAGGAGACATGATAGAGACCTACAAGATCATGAAGGGCATAGAGAAAGTAGAGAGAGAGATAGATTCTTCAAATTTTCAAAATATATAAGAACAAGAGGGCATTCGGAAAAATTGGAAGGGGATAGATTCAAAACAAATGCTAGGAAGTTTTTCTTTACTCAGCGTGTGGTAGACACCTGGAATGCGCTTCCAGAGCAAGTAATAGGACAGAGTACGGTACTGGAGTTCAAGAAAGGATTGGACAATTTCCTGCTGAAGAAAGGGATAGAGGGGTATAGATAGGGGGCTATTGCGCAGGTCCTGGACCTGTTGGGCCGCCGCGTGAGCGGACTGCTGGGCACGATGGACCTCGGGTCTGACTCAGTGGAGGCATTGCTTATGTTCTTATGTTCTTATGATGAAGTAAAGGAAGTGGTGCTCACCTGGCTTTGGGAGCAGTCGAAAAACTTCTTCTCTGCAGGAATGCAGAAGCTAGTTGAATGATACAACAAATGTGTCGCCTTGCATGGGTACTATGTGGTAAAGTGATATGTTCAATTACTCACAGTTACTTCTATTAAAGCTGTCAAATGTATTTACTTTACCCTTGTATTAAATAAGAACCAGGGAACATAGAGCCACAAAAGAGTGAGAGATTTACAGATTATTTTGTTTTACTTGTACAATTATTTAGACTGACTGAAAGCCCATGATGTTTATATGTGCTGCCAAATACATTTGTATTTCTCATGGCCTTAAATATTTTACAAAAGGCTCTACGTTCAGTTAGCTTTCTGTAAAATGTTTGGGAAATTGTGAACTGACTTGGATGTCCCTTTTCCTACACAGATAACCTATGCACCTAAAGTAACTAATAGCTCCCAGTGCTTTACATTAAAGGGGCTGCATGAGAAAATGTCACAGTACAGTATTGAGAGCACTATCAGCCTCTAGTCACACTCAGCTAACACCCTGTCAGTACTGCAGTACAGTCTTCAGATAACTTTGAGGAGTTTGAAATGCATTTGGAACTCAAATGGAATGTATGTGAGTTAATGTGCTTAACCTCTGATAAAGGGCATTCTGTTCTGCACAGCTCCTACATAGTTCTTCTGCTGGCCCAACAAAAGGTATCACAATCTGCATAAATTCTTGGTGTGTCCAAAGTAGGAACACAAGCCACTGATGAGGAAGCTAGATAAGAACATAAGAATTGCCACTGCTGGGTCAGACCTGTGGTCCATCGTGCCCAGAAGTCCGCTCACGCGGCGGCCCTCTGGTCAAAGACCAGCACCCTGAGACTAGCCCTATCTGCGTACGTTCTGGTTCAGCAGGAACTTGTCTAACTTTGTCTTGAATCCCTGGAGGGTGTTTTCCCCTATGACAGACTCCAGAAGAGCGTTCCAGTTTTCCACCACTCTCTGGGTGAAGAAGAACTTTCTTATGTTCGTACAGAATCTATCCCCATTCAACTTTAGAGAGTGCCCTCTCGTTCTCCCTACCTTGGAGAGGGTGAACAACCTGTCATTATCTACTAAGTCTATCCCCTTCAGTATCTTGAATGTTTCAATCATGTCCCCTCTCAATCTCCTCTAATCTTTCGCTGTACGGCAACTCCTCCAGCCCCTTAACCATCTTAGTCGCTCTTCTCTGGACCCTTTCGAGTAGTACTGTGTCCTTCTTCATGTATGGCAACCAATGCTGGACGCAGTAGATGAGGACAGAACTGTGTACAAAAGCACATAAAACTACAGATAGACTCCATTCTTGGCTTATTATTCTCAGTTGCCAATATACCAATTCTATTCAATCTCAGATTAAATTTCTACTAAATGCAAGTCTAAGTAGGACAATTTTCTCTAAGCGATTTACCCAGGACCCCTTGACTTGGCTGAAAAATGCCCTCCTCTACCTGCCTACAAGTTTGTTTAAGTTTCCAGGAGAAGTGCTAATTTTAGCCAAAATGAGGAGAGGTGTTCCTGGAGAAAAGGTAGGGAAATAATACACGTACAGTAGATTTAATTTAAAATTCATACATGTGAAATTTCTTAACATTTTGCCCACATAAATTGCAGTTGCAAAGCGAAAGGTTACTTACAGCCCACGTAAGTAACAGCTTTCAAATCAAACTACCGGGATATATTTCCTTTGATATTTAGGGTCCTCGGGTACTCTGGACTTCACAGTTCCACCTGTCCAGACCTAAAATTTCCACCTGGATAATTTCACACTGCGAGAACCTCATGTATATCAACCACAGAGCTTCTAAACAGCCTAAAACAACAGAAGTGCTGAGGTAAGTGTCTAGCTAGTTACACAACTGCCTTAATTATTATTACATAACATACTTAAAAAAAAAAAAAGAGAGAGGAAAATGAAAAATCAATGTCATCACCTTGGCAACCAGCAGAAAAAGCCTTGGTCAAGTTTCATGTGGTCCATATAATTGAGAACTGCGATAATTGCAAGCTCAGTAAAGCCATCCCTTTCAGACTATGTGACGTCTATAATCCAGTGTCTGCACACCACGGTTTTCTCTGCCTAATGGATGTGGTTTCCACACTCCACTGAAGTGCTGAGCCTGGGAAGGAGCAGGGCTAGGGGTAAGAAATGGTACACACTGGCACTGAATTAATGGGATACATCTTTGTAGCCACCTCTCATTCCACTTATAAGGAAAGTGAGGGAATGACTTTATTGATTGCCAACTGCTTTGCGATTGTTTTATGAAAAGCAGTATATTAAATGAAAGGGATAAATAAATAATTACATGTTATTGGTCATGAAGATACTGAATTGAACCTGACAGCCATGAAATCCAGACTCACTATAAATAGGGATGCCACACACTACATGAGCATTCTCGATAACTCACATTTATTTCAAGCAGATTTTGTAGGTTGGGGTCTCCAGTGCATGCAAATTGATCTCATGAATTGGCTTGAAAGAAATCAGGATTCCAGGATAGGTTAGGGAAGCCCTAATGTAGATTTATTTCTTAAATAAATATTGTAGATATTTAGAGCTGAATAAAAACAGTTTACTTTTTTAAAGTGAGGAACAGAGAGATTCTCCTCTCCCTCTGCTCCTCAATATTTGAGTTGTACAACTTCATCAACAGATTCAACTCCTCAGGAGAAGAGTGGTAGTCTAATGGTTAATGCAGCGGGCTGCCAACCAACTGGGTTCAATTCCCATTGCAACTCCTTGTGACCACAGGCAAGTCACTTAACCTCTGTTTCCTCTAAGCTGAGAGGAAGTCCTCCACATTCAGTCTTGCCAGTAGAGGGCACTATTTAACCACCACATTTTCAATAGTGAGAGGCAGGAAAGCTATGCAGGACTCCAGGGAACCTGCCTGTCCCTAGTGATGGAAGACTGTGATAGGGTACGGGGTCCTCCCTCACCAGTGCTACACGTACCATTGGGCAGCAGGGGAAACTAGCCAAAAGTAAATAGACTCTAGGTCCCAGAAGGAACTGAACCTCTGCCGCTCAGTACTGAGGCATATTGGGAGAGTGATGCAATCCTGCTGAAGCAGAGGGGCAGGGCTTAGCCAGGATGAACGATAAATGCCCTAGCAGGGAAGGCATAAAGACGACTTGCCTTTGGCCAGGACTGCACCAGGGTGTCCAGGACTTCACTTCCTGGCTCACATCTTTGACTGAAAAACTGAACCAACTTCTCGTTAGCTGTCAATGTCATCAGACTGAATGTCAGGTGCCCCCACCGATTCACAATGCAGATGAAGGCTTCCTGAGACAGTAACCACTCTCTGGGATCCAGAGTCTACTGGATGAAAAATCCACTTGCACACTGTCCACTCCTGCCACATATGCTGCTAAGAGCACAAAAAGATGGGCCTCTACCTATCGAAACAGAATTTGGGCTTACAAGCATAGAGCAGCACTCTTGGTGTCCCCCTGGAAATTGACATAGGCTGCCGCCATTGCGTTGTCTGAGAAAACTCGTACCGCTTTGTTCTGCAGTGCACTCCTGAAGCACCAGGCAGATGGCTTTAAGTTCCAAGCAGTTGATCGCCCACTTCCTCTGGGAAAGGGACCAGCATCCCTGAACTAGACACCCCTCGCAATGTGCCCCCCAGTCGTATAGGCTGGCATCCATTGTCAGAATCATCCATGGAGAGATGCAAAGGGGAAATCCTCTGGTGAGAGAGTGGGGTTACAACCACCAGGCTAGACTGTGACGAGCTTCTGCTGTCCAAGGCAGCTGCTAGTGAAGTGCATCTTGGAGCAGACACTAGTGCACCCTTGCCCAGGGGACGTCCATGGTTGCAACCATTGATCCCAGCACCTGCAAATAATGCCAGGCCATCAAAGCAGACTCACTCTGAAACTCTCGTATCTGATGCAGAAGCTTCTCTCTGCGGGTTTCCAGGAGGAACACTGTTTTCCATTGTGTTGAACCAGACTCCCAAATACTTCAAGATCTGTGTCAGCTCCAGGTAGTTTTTCCAAAAATTGACCATCCAGCCCAGCCTCTGCAGCAGTTGAATCATTTCTTTTTTTTTTTTTTTTTAATTTTTGATATACCGTCTATCAAAACAAGTGTCTAAACGGTGTACAATACAATTAAAATAAATAAATAAAAGCAATATTTTATCAGATATTAAAAATCCTAGATGAATTCAGATTAACACACATGAAACAGGACGAAAGTAGGGGATGGAAAGGTTGTTTAAAATACATCGAAGTAAAATTAATTTAAAAAAAGGACAGCAAATAGTTGGTCCGAGGGCCAGGAAAAAAGTACAGATTTGAACCAGGGAGCAGCGCAAGTTCAATCCCAGCAAAGTGCAGTCGTGATGCAGCTGTGAAATCCCAGAAAGGAGCTTGTGAGCATCCGCAGGAGCCACCTGGACATCCTGGTCAGTGACTTCTCCCTAAATTAATCAACATGATTAACAAGGGCCAAATGGAACCCTCGGGGATCATGGCCCTGCTGGCACCAGTGGTTTCCCCCCCCCCCCCCCCCCTTCCCCATGAGTGCAGTTCCTCAGCAACAGTTCCATGCGCAAGACAGGGAAGTTGTGTGACGAAGACTGGGACAAAATGGGCTCTATTTCAATGCCTTTACTCTCCCAGTCAGGGTGCTTTGTAGCAGGAGATGCTGCTTTGTTTCTAGAGGGGCTGGATCTGGTGGAGGCCCCTGATCTCAGGGAGGACCCGATTATGCAGGCTGTTTAAGCCTTCAGCGCTTTTGGAGGTGATCATGGAATCCCTCCAGGAATTAGAGATTCCACAGTCCTCTGCTTATGAGCAGCACAAAAGCACAGACCTCCTGTTTTCCCTCTCATTAAGACATTACTAAAATGCTCAAGGACCATCGGGAGGTCCCAGAGGGACCCCTTCAGGTGGCCAAAGCCCTGGCAAATCTCTATCTGATGGATGCAGAATTTAACCAGCTGTTTGTTTCTCTGAAAGTGGATTCACTGGTGGTGCAGGTTACAAAGCATACCTCCCTTCCCAATGAAGGCAGCATGGTATTAAAGAATGGCCAGGACTGCAGGCTGGATTTTGTTCATAAGAAGCTCTTTGGGGCCGCAGCCTCAGGTTTGAAAGCAGCTGTGGCAATTTCTTTTGTTGCCCAGGCTTGCCACTCCAAGTTGCGCCACAATCCAGAGAATAGTGTTGGGAGGGATCTCCAATTTTTAATGTCTGGAGTATTTTCTGGACAGCCGAAGTCTTTTCTGGGCAGCAGACCTCGAGCACCTAGGGGATCAGGTCATGGTAATTTTCAGGACTCCAGACAATATTTCCAGCTCTTGGAAGGGCCATCAGGCCAGAGATCCTTTCAAATCTTCAGACAAAAGATTTGGGGGTGGGGGGTGGGGCCAGGTGCCGCCAATCTTCAGGATTTCGCTCCACCACAACTTCCAAGAAGCAGTTATGACGCCAAGCCGTCAGCCGCGCTTCCACACATCAGCGGGAGGTTGTTGGCCTACTGGGGAGGTGGGTGGAAATAATCCACAGATCACTGGGTGCTGGACATTTATACAGGAGGGGTACAAGCTCGTGTTCTTTCATCCCCTCCTGGACCTTTTTCTAGACTCTCTGGCTGGGAGACTGGAAGAAGTGGCCAAAGTCCAAGAAAAAGTGCAAAGGTTGCTGGATCTGGAAGCCCGTAGCAGAGGAAGACTTGTGCTCCAGCAGATACTTGATATACTTCATAGTGTCCAAGAGAGGCTCTGAAGACTTGGAGGACAATTCTAGACCTCAAAACAGTGAATGTGGCCCTCAAAATACCCCTTTTCCCTTCAATACCATGAATGTTTCGATCATGTCCCCTCTCAATCTCCTCTGTTTGAGGGAGAAGAGGCCCAATTTCTCTAATCTTTCGCTGTACGGCAACTCTTCCAGCCCCTTAACCATCTTAGTCGCTCTTCTCTGGACCCTTTCGAGTAGTACTATGTCCTTCTTCATGTATGGCGACCAGTGCTGGACGTAGTACTCCATGGCACACCATGGTCCGGTACAGCGACATGATAACCTTCTCCAATCTGATCGTGATCAAGTTTCAAGTTTCAAGTTTATTAGGATTTGATATACCACTTATCAAGGTTATCTAAGTGGTTTTTACAATCAGGTACTCAAGCATCCCTTCTTGATCATTCATAGCATTCTGTTTGCTCTTTTTGCCGCTGCCACACATTGCGCAGATGGCTTCATCGATTTGTTGATCAGAACTCCCAAGTCTCTTTCCTGGGAGGTCTCTCCAAGTACCCCCCGGACATCCTGTATTCGTGCATGAGATTTTTGTTACCTACATGCATCACTTTACACTTATCCAAGTTGAACCTCATCTGCCATGTTGATTCCCATTCCTCGAGCCTGATTATGTCACTATTCATAGTGCAGGCCACTTTTTAGCTCAGCTTTGTAAAAGAGCATCTAAGTAAGGAAAACTTCAAGGCTCTGTTTTCTTAGTATAATTTAATGGAAATAGTGGATTGTAATGAAATTCTGGATAATAATTAGCATAAAAAATTGTTTAGATTTTGACAAATAAATTTACACAATTGTGCAGAATTTACAAATTTTGGGCTCCTTTCACAAAGTCACTGTAGAAGTTTATACCCCGGGATGGCAAAGTAAATGCTTTGACACTCTTAGGAATCGTATGAGCATTGGAGCATTCATCTTGCCGGCCCACAATAGAAAGCAGTAGAAACCAGTGAAGTAGGAAGTCTGAATAAGGCTGCACTGGGAATTAACCTAATGGTTAGAGTAGCAGGCCAGGAACTAGGGAAACCCAGTTCAAATTCCACATCAGCTCCTTGTGATAGTAGAGTGCCAGTATTTCTGCTATGCACTTCTATTAGCATTTAGCTGTGAATAAAGTCATGTTGTTCAAGCGAGCGATAATAGGGACTGGTAATATATATTATGATCCAGTAAGGCTATTCTTATGTTCTTATTTGAGAGACATGCTTGCCCTGGATTGGTAGCATGGAGTGTTGCTACTCTTTCAGTTTTGGCCAGGTACTAGTGACCTGAATTGGCCACCGTGAGAACGGGCTACTGGGCTTCATGGACCATTGGTCTGACCCAGTAATGCTGTTCTTATGTTCTTAAACCTCTACCTTAGCTTTGTAAATGCCAGCATTTGTGTTCAGAATTTTGAATATTTTTGTGTAGAACTTTGGAAATTTTTTTTGCGCAGAATTCTGCCAGGAATATTTTCTGCAATCTGGGAAAGTATTTTGATCAAGAAATGTGCCTAATGTTCCTTTGACCATTTCTTTACAAATTCCTCCATCGTTTCTACTCTTAGCATGTGACGTGATAACTAATTGGAGGTCAGTCTTATCAGCGTGGGTATTAACAACTGTAATGCAACATTCTGTTAATATAACATATTTACAAGACTCCTCAGATAAATCAGGTGCCAGGCTTTCTGAGAAATTCAGCTACGTCAACATGTTTCAGGGCAATGGAAACAATAATATTTATGTCTAGCGCCTCCAAAATATCTAATACAATTGCACACTGAAGGATCTTTGTAAAGTTAGCAACATGCATGATATAGAAAATGCAACTGGTTCATTGGATTTTGGATTTTGCTGAAGTTTTTCTATAAAGGTCATCCAAATTTGGGTGCAGATCTCATGCAAATTAATTAGTTAATGAGCTGTTAACAATAAGTTATTGACATTAAGCAGGGGAAATTCATCAAGCTTAGGGTATTACAACCAGAACGAAAGAAGTTATCCTGCCATTGTATCGGGCGATGGTGTGTCCGCATCTGGAGTACTGCGTCCAATATTGGTCGCCGTATCTTAAGAAGAGGGTTCAGAGGAGAGCGACACGTCTGATAAAGGGGATGGATAACCTTTCATACGCTGAGAGATTGGAGAAACTGGGTCTCTTTTCCCTGGAGAAGAGGAAACTTAGAGGGGATATGATAGAGACTTATAAGATCATGAAGGGCATAGAGAGAATAGAGAGAGACAGATTCTTCAAACTTTCAAAAAATAAAAGAACAAGAGGGCATTCAGAAAAGTTGAAAGGAGACATTAAAAATGAATGCTAGGAAGTTCTTCTTTACCCAACGTGTGGTGGACACCTGGAATGCGCTTCCAGAGGACGTAATAGGGTAGAGTACGGTACTGGGGTTCAAGAAAGGATTGGACAATTTCCTGCTGGAAAAGGGGATAGAGGGGTACAGATAGAGGATTACTGCACAGGTCCTAGACCTGTTGGGCCGCCGCATGAGTGTGCTCCTGGGCACGATGGACCCCAGGTCTGACCCAGCAGAGGCATTGCTTATGTTCTTATGTTTGCAAAATGCTAAGAAACTCAAAGGTATAAAAATGTACTTCTTATGTTTAATGAATGGGCACTTGGTGTCGCTGAAAAAACTGCCCCCCAGAAAGTGAACACTAAAAACACCACAAAATCATTCCACTGTGCTGTGCAATCACGAAATCCACCAACATTGTTAGCATTAACCATCTCGACACAAAGTTGACAGACGCGGATGACAGATACAATTTGGTCCCTGATGAAGATAAAATCGGGTCCCTTGTCAGACAGCATCAGAGCTTCCTTTACTCATAAGCACAGAAAAATTGATGGCTTTCGTGATTGCACTCAAAGAGCAAAAAGAGAAAACTGTGGAGCTGATGTGTATTGTATCAACTCAAAGATGCAGCTATATACACGATCAACAGTATCCACAATAGCCTGGAAAGTACAGACCCGACATGGGCCGTGTTTCAACCTAACCGTCTTCCTTAGGGGTTCTAAGATTTAACATAAATCTTTTAGAGAGATGTTGTGAAAAAATGTGAGCTTGATGAGTGAATGTTGATGGAAAACCAATGCAGTAAGTGCAAAAAGTGAGATGTGTAGAGGATGAAGAGTGATAAATCCAAAATGAGTAAGTGGTGCGAGGGTGTGAATGTGCAGTCAAGTAGCCACAAGATGTGTGTGGACTGTGAATTGAAAAATGCTAGCTAAAGGACGTGTTCCTGATAGAGACAGAAGAGCACAGGTGAGTGTCAGTGCTCATAATGAAAAATAAGTATCTAGTTAGAGGAAATGTAGTCGATGGAAAAAAGTGTGAACAAGATAAACATCTGGAGTACTGCGTCCAGTATTGGTCGCCATACCTTAAGAAGGATATGGCGATACTCAAGAGGGTCCAGAAAAGAGCGACACGATTGATAAAAGGTAAGGAAAACCCTTCATAGGCTGAAAGATTAGAGAAACTGGGGCTCTTTTCCCTGGAAAAGCGGAGACTTAAAGGGGACATGATAGAGACTAACAAGATCATGAAGGGCATGGAGAAAGTGGAGAAGGACAGATTCTTCAAACTTTCAGAAACTACAAGAACGAGAGGGCATACAGAAAAATTAAGAGGAGACAGATTCAGAACCAATGCTAGGAAGTTCTTCTTCACCCAAGGAGTGGTGGACACCTGGAATGCACTTCCAGAGGGTGTGATAGGACAGAGTACGGTATTGGGGTTCAAGAAGGGATTAGATAATTTCCTGAAGGAAAAGGGGATCGAAGGGTATAGATAGAGGATTACTATACAGGCCTTGGACCTGATGGCCACCGTGTGAGCGGACTGCTGGGCATGATGGACCTCTGGTCTGACCCAGCGGAGGCACTGCTTATGTTCTTATTATCAGTGCTCTGGGTATAGTGGTAAATACATACCTAAGGTTGGCAGTTAAAACCAGGGCAAATGTGGATGCTAGCAGAATTGGAGATAAGACCATGAAGATAAAAATGGCAAATGAAAATGAATGGGATGAACTGAATAACATAACGGTCCTGGTTAAATTTTTTTTTTTTTTTTTTTTTGGGAGGGGACAATTAAAAAAAAAACAACAACCCAAAATACAGAACTAAAAAACCTTTTGTTCTAGATAAGAGCAATACATTTAGAATATGCACATTTAAAAGAAGGGGGTGATGGTGTATAATGTGTAGAGAGGCACTTTATTATTCAAATGTTAATTGTTTAGGACATAATGATCTCACACGCTAACTAAAATAAATCAAAGAGTGCACTGATTTAAAAACCAAATTAGTGAGTTCAGGTACCATAATTTTAAGTTGCAGAGGTGGCCGATAAAGCTATTGCGATATAAAAACATAAGAAGGTAACTGAAATGGAGGTAACCAAAAGGCAACAAGGAGGTTATTACTAGTGTAGTTTAAGCCTGAAAAAGAGCCAGGTAGGAAATAAAACAAAGACTCAAAAAACGTACTTTTTAGAGAGTGTCTGAGGCAAAATTAAGCCTCCCCAGCATTGCATAGGGTGAGTAAGAAAGAACGCTGCGGGAAGATGGGATAAATGGGCGCTGAGGAATGATGTCATGAAATGGAGTCGAAAGCAGAGGCCTAGAGTCCAGAGGCCTAGAGCAGACATAAATTACTACTACTATTATTAATTATTTCTACCAGATGCATGCAGCGCTGCACAGAGCCACAAAGAGTAAGAAAACAGTTCCTGCTCGAAAGAGCTTACAATCTAAACAGGCAAGACAGACAAACAGGATGTCATGGATACACTTAAGGGGAACGGTTAATCTTATTGGTGGAATGAGGCATTGTGGCATCAGAGGAGTAGGGTTACGGATTGAAAACTATATCAAAAAGGTGGGTTTTCAGTCTGCTTTTACACAAGGGAAGGAAAGGGGCTTGATGGACAAACTCGGGTAATATATTCCAGGCATTGGGGGCACCTAGATGAAAGGAATGAAGTCTGGAATTGGCAGTGGAGGAGAAGGGTAACGCTAAGAGCGACTCATCTGTGGAACAGAGTTCTCTGGGAGGTGTATAAGGAGAGAGAAGTGAGGAGAGATATCGAGGGGCAGCAGAATGAACACACTTGTAGGTCAGCAATAAGATCTTGAACTGTATGCGATGGCAGATAGGGAGCCAGTGAAATTAAACCCAAAAATGCAAAATAAAATGAAACAGATAAAACTAATGTGGTGGTGAAGAAAGAAAAAGTGGAATAAAGTCGAAATATACATGATGAAAGAAAATATGGCTGAGGAGAAAAAATGACTACAAGGAAAGAGAGTGTGGCAAAGTGTGGTGTCTTAAAAGAAAGCACTTGCATGCTGGATGTGGGAAAGTATTATGAGGTGTAAAGTGTATATAACGAAGTGTAAGATTTTTTTTTTTTTTTTAATGAAAACACATGTACAGAGCAAGTGGAGTCTATATGATGCCAAAATGAAAAAAAACCAGACTACTTTGAGATTGAGGTGTTAAAAATGGGGTGTTCAAAAAGGTGACTGTGTGTCAACAAATACTTGAAAAACCCATAATGGAAATTGGAGTGAAGATAATAACCAGCTCAAATGCAAATAACTAGTGAACGGTGAAATCAAGTCAATACAAAAGAAATGGTCTAAATTGGTAATGCACACCAATTAAGATATAAATAGTATACATACAATGAATCACAAATAAAGCATACAAAAAAATGAAAGATCGATGAACAAATGACATCTCTCCTCAGTGAACCTGTTATGACAATGAGTCAGAATAACCTAAAACATGAATACGACAATAATATCAAGTCAAGTGATCTGTTAACTAAAAGATAAAACATTATACTCCAGGTGTCGCAAAACAATAATAAAATGATGATAGTACTATATATCAACAGCGGGAAGAGTGAGAAAAAAATATATAAGTAATACTCTGAAGAGAATGGAGTTGGGAGGATTTTTAGCAGTGGAGACAATCAGAAAGGACCTGGAGATGAAAGGAATGAAATGAAAAGAAAAGATTGGAAAGAAAGGGACACATAAAAAATAGGAGAGAGCACCACGGAATGAGTTTGCAGCGTTTTTAGTGTTCAATTTCGGGGGGGGGGGGGGGGGGGAGAAGTTTTTTCAGCGGCACCAAGCACACGTTTTTGATTACATTCATTATATGGAAAAACGTACAAAAATACCATGCAGGAGATAAATGACATGATAAGTTTGTGATTAGTTGGGCCTTGTGTGCTTACATTTGTTATTACTGAAATGTGCCCGAGAAGCTGATTCTGCTTCCCAAAGATTTTTAACCAATAATTATTTTGGTCTACGATGTACCTGGTTTGCATTGTTCACTGCCCTTGATATTGTGACACTAGGAGAGTTTATTATTATTAGAAAGTGTATCATACAATGCTATTTCCCATGCACAAATTGTGATGCCATTTTCATGAGACATTTCTTCGTTTACATGTGAGTACTGGTATTGTATTTTTCCTAGGGAAAAAAGCATCCTTTAAAATGACTGCTAAGCCCCTTATATAACATCACCTAATTTCAATAGTTACAAATTTTTGGCTCCATAAGACGCACCGGACCATAAGACGCACCCTAGATTTAGAGTAGGAAAACAAGAAAAAAAACATTCTGAACCAAATTATGCACCCAGCCTCCTTCACTCCCTGCCAGGCTCTGCACCCTACCAGTCAGGCTCTGTATCCTGTCCCACCACCCTGTGCCCTCTCCCCATCTGCTCCCTGCACAGTCCTATCTTCCTTGCAGTTGCACTAATCCTCTCTTTCATCCCATCTTCAACCTGTACTTTCAACTCCATCACCCCACTGCCTTCCTGAATCCCTCCATCACCATCCTCTCCTTGTGCTACCCTATTCCTTGTTACGTCCTCTACATAACAGACGCATCCTGTCTCCTTACTATACCATCTTCACCCCATATGACAGAAAGTGTCTGCCAAGCCTGTACACTGACTGAGAATTATCCATTTGTTCTTGGGACATATGCAAGGGTATTTCTCAGCATCCAATTCTTTAAAAAATTAGAGGGCACTCATGTCGTTCAGGAGATATTTGAGCTGGGCTGGCTCTAAACTAGAATGAATAGTTCCACCAAATAACCACCAGAGGGCACTGACACTATGTGCTATCACCAAGAAAAGCTCTGGTCTAAACAGTAATTTCTCATCGACCTGGTTTGTTTTATTCTGATATAGCAACCTAATGATGAATCATACTTTCCCATCTGCATTTCAAGGCAGTTTTGTGCAGCAAAAGCTTTGAACAAGATTAGCCCAACCAGGTTAATATACAGACTTATTATTTATTTTAAAAATGTATATACCGTCTAAACCTAAATGGTTTACATATCGTTACATACATAATTCAGTAAGACAAATAAAACCAAACATTAGCATATAATTTCAAGCTGGACTTCAGTCTTGACTGTTTTGTTTTTATTTTTCACTTTCTTTTTAGTTTATGATATTTTATTTTAAAATCTCATTCATTGTTTTGCCACTTGGTTTTTGTTTCCTAGTTTATTATTTAAATTTCATTTAAATTTCCCAAGAATTCTATAGTTTCAACGGTTCTCCTTTCTGCTTCTATTTCCTATCTCCCCTCTTTTTTCAACCTTTCAAAGTCCTTTAGATCATTATAGTCTTATTAGAATGTTTATTTTCTTATTTTTCTCATCTATCTCTATTTTATTTCTTCATTACTCTACTAATTGTCATTTTTTCCAGGTACTTTAGTTAGATTGTGAGCCTTCGGGACAGTAAGGGAATTTCTAAGTACCTATTTTACTTATAATTTTAATAGAAAACATAGAAACATAGAAGATGACGGCAGAAAAGGGCTACAGCCCATCAAGTCTGCCCACTCTGCTTACCCACCCCCTGTCTATGCCCTAATGACCCAATTTCCTTATCTCGACCCTCGTAGGGATCCCACATGGGTATCCCATTTATTCTTAAAGTCTGGCACGCTGTCTGCCTCGATCACCTGCACTGGAAGCTTGTTCCAATGATCAACCACTCTCTCTGTGAAGAAATACTTTCTGGTGTCGCCATGAAATTTTCTGCCCCTGAGTTTGAGCGGGTGCCCTCTTGTGGCTGAGGGTCCCTTGAGAAAGAAAATATCATCTTCCACTTCGACACGTCCCGTGAGGTACCGTATTTTCACGCATATAACGCGCGCGTTATACGTGTTTTTACCTACCGCGCATACCCCTCGCGCGTTATACGCGTGAGCGCGGTATACAAAAATTTTTTTACATAGTTCCCACCCCGCCCGACGCCCGATTCACCCCCCCCAGCAGGACCGCTCGCACCCCCACCCCGAACGACCGCTTGCACGCGCTCCCACCCGCACCCGCATCCACGATCGGAGCAAGAGGGAGCCCAAGCCCTCTTGCCCGGCCGACTCCCCAACTCCACGACAATATCCGGCCAGGAGGGAGCCCAAACCCTCCTGGCCACGGCGACCCCCTACCCCCACCCCGCACTACATTACGGGCAGGAGGGATCCCAGGCCCTCCTGCCCTCGACGCAAACCCCCCTCCCTCCAATGACCGCCCCCCCCAAGAACCTCCGACCGCCCCCCCAGCCGACCCGTGACCCCCCTGGCCGACCCCCACGACACCCCCACCCCCGTTCCCCGTACCTTTGGTAGTTGGCCGGACAGACGGGAGCCAAACCCGCCTGTCCGGCAGGCAGCCAACGACGGAATGAGGCCGGATTGGCCCATCCGTCCCAAAGCTCCGCCTACTGGTGGGGCCTAAGGCGCGTGGGCCAATCAGAATAGGCCCTGGAGCCTTAGGTCCCACCTGGGGGCGCGGCCTGAGGCACATGGGCCCAACCCGACCATGTGCCTCAGGCCACGCCCCCAGGTGGGACCTAAGGCTCCAGGGCCTATTCTGATTGGCCCACGCGCCTTAGGCCCCACCAGTAGGCGGAGCTTTGGGACAGATGGGCCAATCCGGCCTCATTCCGTCTTTGGCTGACTGCCGGACAGGCGGGTTTGGCTCCCGTCTGTCCCAACTACACAAAGGTACGGGGAAGGCGGGTGGGGGTGTCGTGGGGGTCGGCCAGGGGGGTCGCGGGTCGGCTGGGGGGGCGGTCGGAGGTTCTTGGGGGGGGCGGTCGTTGGAGGGAGGGGGGTTTGCGTCGAGGGCAGGAGGGCCTGGGCGGGTGAACGGAGAGTCGGGACAGCGCACGGAGAGGCGGGGCAGTGCACGGAAAGTCAGGGAGGGTGAACAGAGAGTCGGGACAGCGCACGGAGAGTCGGGGCAGTGCACGGAAAGTCAGGGAGGGTGAACGGAGAGTCGGGACAGCGCACGGAGAGGCGGGGCAGTGCACGGAAAGTCAGGGAGGGTGAACGGAGAGTTGGGACAGCGCACGGAGAGTCGGGGAGGGCGAAAGGAGAGTCGGGGTGGCCAGAGGAGAGTCGGGGCGGGCGAAAGGACAGTTGGGCAGCATGCGCGGTATACCCGTGAGCGCGGTATACAAAAGTTTTTGTACATAAAATCGTGGTTTCTGCGCGCTATACACGGGTGTGCGTTATCTGCGTGAAAATACGGTACTTAAATGTTTCGATCATGTCTCCCCTCTCCCTACGTTCCTCGAGAGTGTAGAGCTGCAATTTGTTCAGTCTCTCTTCGTACGAGAGACCCTTGAGCCCCGAGATCATCCTGGTGGCCGTCCGTTGAACCGATTCAATTCTGCGCACATCTTTACTGTAATGTGGCCTCCAGAATTGCACACAGTACTCCAGATGAGGTCTCACCATGGCCCTGTACAACGGCATTAAGACTTCAGGCTTTCGGCTAACGAAACTTCTATTGATACAACCCAATATCTGCCTTGCCTTAAATGAAGCCTTCTCCACTTGATTGGCAGTTTTCATGTCTGCACTGATGATTACTCCTAAATCTCGTTCTGCTGAAGTCCTAGTTAAAGTTTCTCCGTTCAAGAAGTACGTCCTGCATGGATTTCCGCTTCCGAGGTGCATGACCTTACATTTCTTAGCATCAGAAAAATCACAGAGTGCCCTTCAAAAAAACAGTCGCAAATATCAGTTCCTATAAAAATGCATTAACCAATAACTGCGTTTTTAATAGTTTTCTGAAATTACCCTTGTCATAACATCTACATAATTGACCGACAAGTAAGTTCCATAATTTGACCCCCGCATAGCAAAAAGCCATTTTACTGGTCTCAGCATATTTTGGATTAGTATTTGTTTTTAATAACGCTAAATTCTCAGAACGCAGAGACTTAGATGGTAAATAGTTTGACATCTTACTTTTTAAACAATTCAGGTTTGGTTCCATACAAGAACTGATGGCAAATCATTAATGCTTTATATTGAGATGTAAAAACAACAGGCAGCCAGTGCAATTGTTGGAGATAGGGCGTAATGTGATCATATTTAGATAAGCCTGTTATCAGTCTTGCAGCTGCATTTTGCACAACTTGCAATGCCCTGCATCTTGTCTTAGTTATTCCAAGATACAGGACCCAGAACTGGTATAGTAATGACCAATCTCCTGCACATGAACAATAAGCGATGGATTAATGACAAATTATAGTGATCATTTTGTTTACAAAGATTTCTTGGCATACAACAATTTATTACATAAATATTTCAGTAGATATAATGGAGTCCAAAACAACATTGCTTTTTGTCAGTGGAGAAGGAGGGACTTGTCCCAGTGTCCCGTTAGACTTTTCCAGTGTTACAGCTCCCATTAAACATCTTGGCATGGCACCGATTTATCTATCCAAATTATTCTCCTTTGTTCAGTCTAAATGCCCACAGCGCTCACATGGTCTCTTTAATTTTCCATCAATCAAAGGTTGCCGTTATAAAAAATATCTTCAATGTTTACTTTCTTATCAGGTGGCTTACTGAGATAAGGAACTAAGGTCAGGATTCACTAACCTGTCTGATCAGGCCCGATCCAGGCAGGTCCGACGAATTCTGCAAACTCTAACATGCAGATGAGGGCAATCGGAGGAATGCCCCCATCTACAGGCACGGATCGCTCTACAGCGATTCCCGTGCATGTGCAGACCATCTGTAGATGGTCTGAGATGTGAGGGACCTCTGGGCCATCTGAGTTGTTTTTTGGGGGTTTTTTTGTTCTTCTATTTTTTAATACTGAGCGAAGCAAAAATGCTGCCTGCCTGCCCCGAACACGCCTGCCTTCCAGCCCTGAACCCGAACACCCTGCCTGCCTGCCCTGACTCTCCCACCCTTCCCCGCACTACAAGGCGATCAAGGAACTTTTGGAAGCCCATGGTTTTAACCCGCTTAAGCCCGCGGGTTAAAACCATGGGCTTGAAGTGCGGGGAAGGGTGGGAGAGTCGGGGCAAGCATGAAGGGTGTTTGGGTTTGGGGCAGGCAGGCAGCGTGTTCAGGGCTGTAGGACAGGGGCTGACAGGGCAGAGAGCAGGGCGGCAGAAGGCAGGGCAGCCAGAAAGGGCTTCAGCGACTGGTCCTCAGCAGTCGCTTTTTTTTGATCGACCAGCCCAATCGGTGTTGCAAGGTTTTGGTTTGTGAATCGGGTCCCTGCCTACTTTGCATGCCGTTGCCCTCTTTTGCATGCGTGGATCGGAGGATGGTCGGAAGACAGGTAAGCGAATCAGGCCGGGGTCACTAAGGAGTCACAAACCAATCGGTTTGCTTAGTGAATCTAGCACTAAAACCTCTGTTGTTGAACTCCAAGTCTTATCATTTTTGAAAGCAAATGAAAACAAATCAACTTTTCCTCACTGATATTGTTTTTTTAAAATATTTGTCAACTGCATTGAACTTTCCGGTTATGCGGTATAGAAATGATTTGTTATGTTAAAGATGCACCTTGAAACATATGGTACTCACAGGAAACACCTGGGGTTATCTCTCCTCTAGTATCTTAAACACAGTGAATGAGCCATTAGTACAAAAGGACTGTTGAAGTTTGAGGGCCAAACATATGTTTTTAAGAGGCCCTGGAAATCACATTTCAGAAAAAGCAAATTAATAATAATTTCTATCGACATTGCAATACCAGGAGTCCTGGAAAAATTAACAAAGTATTTGAACTTGGCAATAGGAATGGCAAAATTCTGGAACAAGCCATGTTGGGTTATCCTTAGGGTTATCCTTAGCCATGTTGGGTTAGAAGCCTTAGGCAGAATTACGCCCAAAGCTGGACAAATTTCTACAAATTTTGATTTGATAACGGTGGTCTTATATAAAAAAAACCTAGTATTGCCAGGATCATGCTGTTCTGTCTTTTGTGATGATACCTAGATAATTCTTAAGCTTCTGGATGAAGCTCACATTCTCTGGTGATACCAGGCAAAAATCACAAAAATATAAATCCCCAAATTTTTTCTGCTTCTGTTCGAATTTCCAGTTTTACTGAACTGCCCCCAGTTAGGGTTAGGCCTTCTCTGGTTTTTTAACTCTGCATATTTTGCTTTGCAGGGGGAAACTAAGTCCCAAAGAGAAGCAGTAAGTCCAAGATTGGCCTGAATTCATGACGTTTAGTCAAAGTGAATAAGGAAAGATCCTGGTATACTATTTACTGTTGCATCCTGAAATTGTATCGAAGTTCCATATGCATTCTACAAAATCAACTCTTAATCACAATATCTAGAGCAGTGATTCCCAACCCTGTCCTGGAGGAACACCAGGCCAATCGGGTTTTCAGGCTAGCCCTAATGAATATGCATGAGAGAGATTTGCATATGATGGAAGTGATAGGCATGCAAATTTGCTTCATGCATATTCATTAGGGCTAGCCTGAAAACCCAATTGGCCTGGTGTTCCTCCAGGACAGGGTTGGGAACCACTGATCTAGTAAAGCACACAATTAAGTCTTTAGGGTGATTATCCATGGCTGGGCCCAGTGCCCAGTGCTCTTTCCAGCAAGATCTCTGATCTTGGGCTCTCGGTCTCCAATATTTATGGCACAATGCTTAAAATCAATTCCTTTACATTTTCCTGGTTATTTTCGGGTATGCCTCAAAAGCAAAAGCAAAAGTTTTTGCAGACACAATTTTCAGGGTCATCCAGCTTATACTGCAGGTCTTCGAACTGCATGTCTAAAGTAGAAGATTTAGTTTGCAGTGCAAGCACAGCCTCACTTTGGTCTTCAACTTGTTGTTTCATCTCCTTGAGGAACAAATCCAATTCTCTCAGATCCTGATGAAGGGTGTCAATTCAGGAGTTAAGTTCACCTCTCATGTCTTTCAAATCTTTACACAGCTCCCAAAAACACCGATGTGCTTCTCTGCCAAGATTTTTTAGGGTAATTGAGTGATTCACTTTCCTCTTGCATTCGGGTTGGAGTCCCAAGCCATGAGGACTGCTTCATGGCGCTTTTAGGTGCTATTCGCCTAAATTGTTTTAAGGCATCTTTAATATCAGTGTATTTCACCCTCTGAGACGTTGATGTCAATGTTCCAGGATCTAGTTTAAGTTTTGACGGCAAACTATGCCCAAATAAAGCAAGATGAAATCTTTGATACAGGTGAGGGATCAGGAGCCCAAAGCTCATGTGTCCATTCAGGAAGCTGACGTCACTTCCTCCATGGGCATTCCTAAAAGTCATGCTCGATCCATGCACAACTTAGACACAGGCATTTTTTTAGGCCTGGCTTTATTGGCAAAAATGCCTACATCTAAATGTCAGTTACATAGATGGACTCTACATGTGGTTCTATAAACTGCTTCTAAATCTGGAGGCAGTTTATAGAATTTTGCTAAGCACTAACCTTTTCAGCACAGACTTTTTAGCGTCTGTGAACAGGCCGAGAGGTCACTGCCTTTCACCTCCTCATCCCCAGATTCTTCTGTCTTCCAGGCACTGTTATCACATCTCTGTTCTTTATCACATAACCTTCCTGGTCTCTCGGGTTGCCAAAGATCATTCCAGCCACTGCCAGTCCCTCTGGTTGCCACCAGTCACTCACTCAGGACATCTTGGTAGCCAATCATTCTGGTCACCAACGGTTACTCACTCTGGGCCCTACTGGTCAGTCTGGTTGCCGGCCTCTCGGGTCCCCACCGGTCCTGGACATCACCAGTCTCTCTGGTTGCCAGCCCCTTAGCTCCAGTCGGTCACTCTAATTCCTCTGCTGGTCACCACCGGTCTCTCACACTGGTTCATTGGTCTCTCACCCTGGTCTCTCCACCAGTCTATGTCAGCCCGAACTTCCCTGGTACATGGGTTTCTCCACAGACCCTCTGGTCACTGGTCACTCCCTGAGGACTCCCCCTGATCCCTCATGCACTCTCTGAGCATTCTCCAGGTCACTCAGATGCCCTCTCATTGGCCCTCTCCTGGTCAAGTTTGAGGGCTCTCCAGTCCAAGCTCTACCAGATAGCTGATACAGGGCAGGGTGTCTCTCTCTCTCTGCTACACCATGCTCCCTGTCAGCACTTGACAGCACCTCTACTGCACCAGGCCCCCTGTCGGCACCGGCCAGTACTGGGCTTATCGCGAGTTAGGTCGAAGCCAGAATTCCTCTTCCTGAGGGTCACCCGGCTCCCGAAGGAGCTCCTGGTTTTCTCTGCTTGGGACACCACTATTCCCTCAGGGTGAACAGACAGCTTTCAGCAGCCCTTGCAGGATGGTATGCAGATTAGCTCTTTCTTTCAACTGCTCAAGCTCCCTCCACTGGCCTGGGACAGGAACTTCACCCTATCCAGTGACATATATAAAAATTGACTCCTGTTTAGGTAAACAGAGGTACATCCTTTCCCTTTGAAAACTGATGTAACTTAGGCACACTTGCCTCATAAGTAAGAAGGCCTGTTAAAAAATTATATTCTAGTGAACACCAGTTTTACATTTGCTGGGATTCCTGGCATAAACTTAACCAGGGTGTCTGCTGTCTCCTCCTGAACAGTTTTCACAAGGAGAATCCATCAACAACTAAGTTTGAGAAGAAATTCCACATTTTAGTAAAAGAAAAATCCTCCTCCCCCAATATTCAGCTGGTGGCAGGCAGCGCTGTTGATGTCTGCCGCTGGTGTTAAACTCAGATATTCAATGCCAGGCTGTACCTGGCTGCCAGAATTGAATATCCATTTTTTAAAGCCAGGAGCACATGGTTATCTTGATATTCAGAGCTAACCAGCCATTATTAGTGAATAAAGATAGGACAGCTATTTGTGTGGTCTTATTTATGCGCTAACACCGACTCCAGTCCCAAAATGACCTTGGAGTACTCCCCCCCCCCCCACACACACACACAAGGAACTTGCATTTTGGTGCTAACTGGTCATATTCAGCAAAATATCGGTCAGCAGCCATTCCTGGCTGGAATTTTCTTTTTGTTCCCTCCTTTGATTAATTAAAGCCCAGTGGGTGCAAGACCTGTTCTGAGGCATGTCCCTTTCTGTCACTATACACTAAAGATGGCCTGGTCCAAAATATGTGACCCATGATCCAGAAGCTTAGTAATGCTGAGGGATCTTTGGTCTTCTTGGCCCTGTTTTTAAGACATGGTTCAAAGATCAAGGACAAAAACAAAGCAACATTATTTTTGGCCCTAATGGATGCTGTGAAAGCCTGACAGCCCTGTGGTGGCAATGAGAGACAGTTCTGTCTGACCCTGTTATGAGAAGTGTTGCCTCTTCCTCTAGTCTAAGAACTGCAGCCAGACTGGCTCTGAGAAACAGCATCACATAAATTTCATCAAATACTGTACATCAGGATGCAGTTTACACTGTACCGCAGTACAGGAGCCATTCTGCAAAAACTACATGGCATATCCTCTGATACTGTCCACTGCCGTCTCTCTTCTGTTTTACAGAGTTGTGGACTGATGCCAAACTGTGCAGTGGGAGGGGAACAGCTTATTCCACTCTAATCTACAGAGGGACATATCTTATTCATTTCTTCCTTTTCTTCATTATTAGAATGGGGCCTAGCAACCATATTACACCACTGTATGGAACGATCAACAGTTGTGTGATAAGCTAAAAAGTGTTCTGGGACAATATATCACCTCTTTCTCTTCTAGAAAGTGCCCTCTTGTGCCAGACCCCCATGACACATTTCCAGCCTACACTGTAAAAAACAAGGGTAAAAATAAACATGCCATGCTCCCATGACACTGGGCCTTTGGGAAACCACAGATGTGCAGCTCCTTTTTCCAAAATTTCTCAATGCCAAACAAAAAAATCTCTAGGCTGTGCTATTATTTTTAATGTTCCAGCAACAAAGCACTTGCTTCTCCCGCAATGTCATGGCCTCTCAGTATGCACAGTAGGTGCTAGAAATGATGCTGATGTATTTTGCAAAATGCACAGGTACATCGTTTAAACTCAACGCACTAGTTCTCAGTAACCGCACCATTTCAGATGAGCGAGGAGAAACAGTTGCAACAGTGATGACAATATATGCTTTTAAACTTCATCCTAAAAAATTAGATTTGCGTCCTCTCCAAGGCTGGTGCAATACATTGTGCAAACTTTACAACTGCAAGGGACAGCAGCTTTGGGAGAGGTAGCATGGAACATCCCTCCCCTTTAGAACCACAGAACTCTGGAACAACCTCTCATCCCCGCTCAGAAATTCAAGCTCCTTCCAATCCTTCCGCAAACACTTGAAAACTTGGCTCTTTTCAAAAATCTAATCACCTCCCGCTCTCTTGTACCCTTGTCCCTCTCTATCTTCTTAGTTCCTCTCCTATAACCCCTCATTGTAGTTCCTTTCCTCCTAACTCTGTAAACCGTGCCGAGCTCTACGCTTGCGGAGATGGCGCGATATACAAACCTAAGGTTTAGTTTAGTTTAGTTTAGCATGGTCAGCGCAGCAGGCAGCCAGGCCAAGTGAAAATCAGCATGTAAACAGAAAAAGTAATACAGGGCCTTTGAGCCCATGTGCTTAAGGTTCATTATATCTCTGCTCCCTCTGATGCAAGCTTACTGTTACTATTATTGCTGGATGCTCAGGATACACATGAGCTTGAAAGCTTTGCACCTCTTTTTGTATTTTAGGCCTAGTGTTACGAAACTGCGATAGCAGTTTCTAGCGTGGGGAGCCGCGCTGAATGGCCTGCGCTGCTCCTGACACTCATTGAGTTCCTATGAACGTCGGGAGAAGCGCGGGCCTTTCAGCGCGGCTCCCCGCACTAGAAACTGCTATCGCAGCTTCGTAAAAGAAGGGGTTAGAGTTTGTGGCAGTGGCAAGGGAGGGGAGGGAAAGAAAAGGGGGAACACCTAGAAGAAAGAGAAAAATGAGGCTGTAGGCCTATGGGGGAAGAGAGAGAGAAGACGCTGGGCTGCAAGGAAGAGAGAGGGGACAGGGAGATGCTCAACAATATGGGTATCGGAGAACGGAGATGGAATGTAGAGATGCTGGATTATGTGGAGAGAGAGTGAGGGAGATACTAGACTGCATGGAAGAGGGGAAAGAGAGAGGGTACAGGAAATGGCAAGGGGAAGGGGAGATACTTGAAAGAAAGTGAGAGGTAAAGAAACAAGAGATCCTAGAAGGGGGGGGAGAGAGAGAGATTATGGACTGTGGTAGGGGAGAGAAGTCCTGGACAAGAAGGAGGGGACAGGAAGCTGCCGCATTATGGGGAAAGCTAGAAAGCAGGGAGTGGAAGAGGGGAGAGGCTAAATCATGGGTGTGGAGAGGAAAGGTGAGGGAATGGGAAAATGCAGAGCTGCAGGGAGAGAAAGAGGATGAGAGAATGGGAAGATTCAGGCTTTGGGGGTTGAGTCTTCTTCCATGGCCCGACAAATGCGCGCAGGACAATGGCGCCTCATCAATTGCGCTCCATACAGTGGATACTATTTTGTCTTTTTGAGGGTTACAAAGTAACCCTCTTTTTTGAGGGGTGGGGAACCCCTACACTTAAAATATTCACTTGGTATCTAATCCTCATCTAAACCTTACCCTAACACTAGCGCAATTGACAGGGCGCCATTGTCCTGCGCGGACTTGTCGGTGTATCATCTTCATCATAAGGCGTATAGGAATAGACTTAAAGATCTCAATCTATATACTTTGGAGGAAAGGCAGGAGAGGGGAGATATGATAGAGAAGTTTAAATACCTATGCATGAGTCGAGTCTCTTTCATTTGAAAGGAAGCTCTGGAATGAGAGGGCATAGGATGAAGTTAAGAGATGATTGGCTCAGGAGTAATCTAAGGAAATACTTTTTTTACAGAAAGGGTGGTAGATGCATGGAACAGTCTCCCGGAAGAAGAGATGGAGACAAAGACTGTGTCTGAATTCAAGAAAGCTTGGGATAAGCACGTGGGATCTCTTTAGAGAGAGGAAGAGATAATGGTTACTGGATTGACCATTTGGCCTTTATCTGCCATCATGTTTCTATGTTTCTAGACAAAGTTTAGATACTTGTTCTTCACTCGTGGAAAACAAAAAACTGATGACCTCACAAGCTGGCGTTGGGCAGGAAGGCACTCGTACATGCGCAGTGCAGGCAATCTCAAAGCATCTAAAGCTTAAAGTGACAATACACCTTTACACTGTCCATACAGGGCTCCATGGATGACATCACACACGTGAAAATATGCTGTCTGCTTGTCCTGGGATAATAGGTCTCACTAGGTATCTGTGGTAGGTGCCAGGAAATTAGGCCAGGTAAAACCTGGCCTAATATACCGGTGCCTGCCTCTAGGATGCCTAGCGATGGCTATCCACCTAGATGCTGCTAGGTGTGATTCTATAATGGACACCAAGCAGTTGATTAACAACCGCACAGCACCTACCAATTGGGCTCCATTTATAGAATCAGGCCCCATGTGTCTTTAGCCTGCCTGTCCTTGCAACATAAACATAGTAACATAGTAAATGACGGCAGATAAAGACCTGAACGATCCATCCAGTCTGCCCATAAGCTATACTCATTAAAAAATACATGATTAGATTAACTTGTCTCTTCTTTTATATTTCTGGACTGTAGACTGTAAAGTCTGGTATTGTCCTAGGTTCCAAACGCTGAAGTTGCCGTCCAAGCTCACTCCAGCCTATCCAACCATCCCATTGTTTGCAAGACATCTACCGTAAAGTCTGGCCAGTAACATCCTCATGTTCCAAATTAGTGGAGTTCCCATTCATGCCCACCCCAGCCCATCCTACACCGAATCATCATAAGAACATAAGAATTGCCACTGCTGAGTCAGACCAGTGGTCCATCATGCCCAGCAGTCCGCTCACACGGCGGCCCTCTGGTCTAAGACCAGCACCGTAATTGAGACTAGCCCTACCAGCGCACGTTCTTGTTCAACAGAAACTTGTCTAACTTTGTCTTGGATCCTTGGAGGGTGTTTTCCTTTATAACAGCCTCTGGAAGGGCGCTCCAGCTTTCTACCACTCTCTGGGTGAAGAAGAACTTCCTTACATTTGTACGGAATCTATTCCCTTTCAACTTTAGAGAGTACCCTCTTGTTCTCCCTACCTTGGAGAGGGTGAACAACCTGTCCTTATCTACTAAGTCTATCCCCTTCAGTACCTTGAATGTTTCGATCATGTCCCCTCTCAATCTCCTCTGTTCGAGAGAGAAGAGGCCCACTTTCTCTAATCTTTTGCTGTACGGCAGCTCCTCCAGCCCCTTAACCATCTTAGTTGCTCTTCTCTGGACCCTTTCGAGTAGTACCGTGTCCTTCTTCACGTACGGCGACCAGTGCTGGACACAGTATTCCAGGTGAGGGCATACCATGGCCCGGTACAGCGGCATGATAACCTTCTCTGATCTGTTCATATATGGGACACAGGTCTGTCCAATACCGGCTTTAGTTCTTTAATTTACATCCTTTGTTTTCTAATTAGAAATCCTCTATTTTTATCCCACGCTAGTGTAAAAGGCTTTGGCGAGGAATGCTACACAGGCTTTCAGTTAAACCAAAGGAAAGCAAAATGCAGGGTTAGTTTTCATTATAGGAATTCATAGGTTTTGGTGACATTCCATTTTAAACCTGTGCAACAATAGAACACATTAGCCTACAGAGTTTCAGGATTAAAACTTGGACAATCTGTAGTATTTCATCTGTGTCAGCATTTCCAGTGGAATATTAATTAAGTGGAAAAGATTTGTTTCTTCAGTTTCAGTAATACCTTATCACTAGTGCAGGACCCAAGGTTGTCTGAATGCACTCTTATGCAGAAGGTTGTATTTCACTCTGAATACAGAAATGGACTCTTGCGTTCTAACTGAGTGAATAGCCTGCTCACACTAGTAATTGAACTGTCATATCTTTGCGGACGGTGTAAGACAAAATGCCACCCCATCAACACCTGGCAATAATCCAGAAAACTTCATCCGATATTCTTTTGCCCTACTGTTTTTATTTAGCCAATTTTTCCACACTTCAACAAATTACAGTGAGAACAGACAGAACACAGTTTTGTGGTTTATTAGATTTATATAGCTTGATGAAAATATTCCTTTTCTTTCTTTTTAACCTATTAGTGTGCATCACTTCAGTGAGTGCACACACTGTCTTGAAATGCACTCAGACTCATTTGCAAAAAAGATAGACGTCCAAAGGACAGCATAAACCAGCACTTGCATGTCCTACTAGTCAAAACGTCCAAGTGGGCATTCTCAAAACAGACTTTCCAGATGTCTTTCTGGTCTATTTCTCTCCAGTGCGTCTAAATCTTAAGGGGGTTTGTTAGAGGCGTGTTTTGAGCAGGCTTAGGACTTGGGCATCCTGCAGGGATAATGAAGAGGGTTTTCTTCCAGAGGTTGGATATTTGTGGTTCCATAGTTAGCGTGGAATCCAAAATATAGCCTAGAATTTTGTAGGATTTGTCTACTGTGAGGGTGTTACCCGATTGGAGAGTGATGCTTGTCGGAGCTATCTATTAAGGGGTATGAAAGTAAAGAACTTTGGTTTTTGAGGCATTTAGCTTTAGTTTGTAGATTGTAGTTCAGGTTTGAATTCTATCTATGTTATCTGAGATTTTTTGGGTAGTGTCAGTTTGGTTGTTGGTTATTGGGATGAGGAGAAGCATCCTGCCCAACTCTTGGAAATAAGCAATCATTCGTCCCATCATCAAGGATCATAAAATCAGCTCAACCGAAATATCAAATTATAGACCCATTGCTAATATTCCAGTTTTTGCTAAATTGACGGAGAAGGTGGTATTTAAGCAAATTTCTGAATTCACCAAAAAAACAAACACTCTACACCCGAACCAAACAGGCTTTAGGCAATATCACTCTACAGAGCATTCACTAATTGGCATGTCTACCTCAATTCTCCACTATCTGAATCACCATAAGTCTGTTCTCTTAATTTTGCTAGATCTCTCATCTGCCTTTGATACAGAAGATCATACCCTTCTCTTGGAAAGACCAGAGGCTACTGGTATCACTGATCAGGTTATTTCATGGTTTCAATCATACTTCATTAATCGATCCTCAACAGTTTCATTCAACAACTCTACCTCGAAAAGTTTCTCAGCAACCTATGGCATTCCCCAAGGCTCCATTTTTTCACCTCTTTTATTCAACATCTTCCTAGCCCCATTGATGACCCTCCGTCAATCCATCGGCTTTAATGCATTTGCTAACGCCGATGACATTCAACTTTTATATCCAATAGATACAGTTAATCCTCTGGACACCTTAGCTATTAACAAAAAAATTTAGAGCAAATCCATCAATGGCTCAGTATCAATAAACTGGTTTTGAATTTCACCAAATTGAACGTAATGCTTTTCCCCTGAAAAGATGGCCTTAAACTTGAATCACATATTACTCTCAAGGACAACAAACTGCAGGAGGTTACCAACATCAAAATTTTAGGGGTTATTTTTGATCAGAAATTAACTTATGATCACATCAGGAGTGTTGTCAAATCCTCTTTTTTTCAGACTACGACAGATTTGTTCTATTTCAAAATTCTTAGAACCAAAATCACTCAACATTCTGATTCATTCTCTGGTAATTGACTACTGTAATGCTCTCCTCATGGGAGCTACCCAAAAGGAGATTTGACGCTTGCAAATTATTCAAAATACCTCTATAAAGTTAATCATAAAAGCAAATAAATTTAACCATGTTTCGCCCCTCCTAAAACAGGCCCATTGGCTCCCAGTAGCCCACCGTATAACATATAAAATATGTCTGCTTACGTTTAAGTCCCTCCTTTATCATGCCCCAGCCTTTATTGATAGACTTTTGATCCCGTATGACCCGGTCAGACTACTTAGATCCAACAATCAACACTCACTGACAGTACCTCTCTTAAAATCATCAATACATGCCGACAATACATTTTTTTCTGTAACGGCGCCCCAAACATGGAACTCCCTACCTATTCAGCTAAGAGAAGAACATCTACTAGATAAATTTAAGAGCAAGTTAAAATGCTTTTTTTAAAAAAAGATGCTTTTGACTGCTAAAGTGCAAAACTAAATTTTCTCAGCTTTCGTCAATCTTTGATTTTTTCTTGAGCCTTTAGGTTTTAACCCCCCTGGTGTTTATTCCCTATTTGTCTTTTTCTTTTTTAAAAAAATTGTATTTCCTCCCCCTCTTTCCATTTGGTAGAGTATATTTTGTACGTCATGTCTAAATTATTTGTATTGTTCCCCGGAAAATTGTATTTTTATCTTTGTACATCACTTTGAAGTGTGAATAAGCGATAAATCAAGTTTTAAATAAACTTGAAACTTGATATCATCCGCATATGACAATGCTCTCATCCTCAAATTTGATGTCTCCAAGTGAGCTCATGAACAGGTTAAATAAGATAGGGGATAGCGGGGAGTCTTATGGAACACCACAGAAGGCCTTCCAGTTGTTAGAGAGGACCCCCATCCTTTTTGACAACGTATTCTTTGTTTTGAAGAAAATCAGTAAACCAGTTTAAAATGGTTTCTGTCACTCCTATCTCAGAAAGTTTTGTTAGGAAGAGGTAGTGATCAACGGAGTTGAAGGTGGTGGAGACGTCGAATTGAAGAAGTATTGACTATTAGCCTGTGCTTAGTAACTGTAATTTTAGTGATTAGGGTGAGAATAAGGAGCTCTTTGCTGTGCATCAGTTGGAATCTGAATTAGGATGGATGTAGGTAAGAGTGTCATTCGATATATGCGGTAAGTTGCTTGCTTACATGGGCTTCTAGGAGTTTGGTAAGTATGGGTATGCCAGCAATGGGTCTGTAGTTTGAGGGGGTGGAGAGATCTACATTTAACAATTTTGGTATTAGTGTGCGTGCTATTTTTCCCATTTCTTCTGGCAGATGGTCTCGATTTAGTGTGTTATTTAGGAGAGTGGTAATCCAGGTAATCATTTCATTAAGCGCAGATGAGAGAAGGTAGGAGGGGCAGTTGTCCATGGGGTTGCAACAGGTGGATAGCTTGGTTATTAGTTTTTTGTCTCAGAAGTTGATAGAGGGGTAAAGGAGGTCCATGTTTGGTCTGCATTACTGGGTTCTGAAGGATGCTCAGGCATGTGGAGAGGTAGCGCTTGGGTGGTGGTCATTTTGGCTACTTCTGCTTGAACCATTTTTATCTTATTGAGAAAGAAGTCAGCGAGATCTTGGGCAGTAGGTTTGTTGTAGTGTCCTGATTCGGTGGTGCCATAAAACCATGGATTGCAAGTAACTTGGTATGCAAATGTTTTGCAAGACAAACAATATATTTTATTAAATTTTAACTTGATATACAAGCTAGGTCTTGCAATACGAGTACATACAGTATTTTGTATTAAAGTTTTTGGGTTGTGGAGTTTCCATTATTTCTTATGGGGAAATTTGCTTTGACAAACGAGTGTTTTGGATTACAAGCATGTTTTCGGAACGAATTATGCTCGCAAACCAAGGTTCTACTGTACCAGGTGAAATAATTTTTTGTTGTCTAGAGTTTTGGCTCCTATTTCCTTGGCGTAATAGTTTTTCTTGGCCTCTGAGATGTTGTACTTGTTTATTGCTGTTCTCCATAGTGTTCTCCAGATGTAGATGGAAAGATTAGAATTATCTTTCCAATGTTGAACAATTAATTTTAACACTACAGAGATCAAGAAATTAAATAATGATGCATCTAATCAAATTCCGTTCTGAGCTCCCTTGGGAGAACAGTATAGAAAATTGAATAAATAAATAAATAGAATAAACATTTACTATCACAAGACCAACATTATGTGCTATTTCACTTCTGAGTGACTAATAATTGGTGTCCAGTGAGACCTATGTTGAAGAAAAAAAAAACCCAAAGATTGTGCCATTAAAGAAGATAACAAAGGTCTGGGGCCATGAAGGAGAAAGCTGACCATTGTTTGTCATTCGGTGATTCATCAATATCAGATTCCCAAGCTTTTTGGGAATTTAAACAAACGTTTTTAGAATGATATTGAAAAAACTTATAAAACAAAGAGACTGTATGTGTGGAAGAAAAAAAAAATTGAAGAAAGATTCTTTTAAAGGAAAACCTGTAGAAAGAGTTTTAGTATTGCAAGCTAAACCAATTAAACAGCTGTGAATTGTGTAGCTGAAATTCTTGTTGCAATTGTGAAAAGGGTTTGATCTAGTTTCTGAAAAGAGATGTTTCAACGTTACATTTTAATGGTTCTGTTTTCGCTCAAAATCAGCACTACAGTAGAGGTTCTTAACCTTTTTGGTTTTAGCACCCTTTTAACTGATCTTTAAAACCCTCACATCCCGTTCCTAGACAAACTGTCCACTAGTGACTACTCTCAGCTGTATATGAGTAAAAGTACTAACTGCTAACATGTCACTAAAATTACAGTAGTACACAGTTATACTACCAATAACTGTCCTAATAAATGCCTTTACTCTGTCTAGAAGGCTTCAATAAATAGCCACAGATTTCAAGACCCTTCTCCACTCCCCATTTGACCTCTTGCGGGTACCATTGGTTAAGAAACTCTACAGTTTAGGCTCCAAATGCATCAAATGGGAGGGGAGAGGGGTTCAAAAAGCCATGACTAGCCTAAGGGCCTCAAGAGCTGTAATGAGGTATGAGGGATTTATTTATTTGGACAGAATTCTTTCATCACCGACTGCTATTGTAATCTTAACGATGTACAAATTTGGGATACTGAAAACCCAATAAAAAGGCAGTATCCCACCTCCATCCCACTGTCCTCTGGCCCCACCCTGCATTTTGAATACTCAAGTAAAATTCTGGGAGTCATCATTGACTCTACACTTTCCTTCAATGATCACCTCAACTCCCTAATAAAAAAATGTTTCTTCAGCCTTCACATGCTAAGGAAAGTGAGAACCTGTTTCCATCAAAAACACTTTGCCGCACTTGTCCAATCCACCATCCTTTCCAGACTGGACTATTGCAACTCTATCTACCTAAGCCTAACAAAGAAAAACCTTCAAAGACTCCAGCGGATTCAAAATGCCGCTGCTAAGCTTATCTTCGCAAAAAGCAAATTTGACCACGTCTCACCACTTTTGTCCAAGCTCCACTGGCTCCCGATAATCTCCAGAGTCCACTTCAAATGTGCCTGCCTTACTTTCAAGATCCTACACGGCATTCTCCCCCCTTTTATTCCTCTTTCTTGGAATTCCTCTAACCCCAATTCCACCAGATCTACCCAAAAACTGAAACTTTCCTTTCCCTCTCGAAAAGGTGTTTCCCTTGTAGGAAAACTAGGTTCCTCCCTCCCTTTCAGAATCACTGAGCTCTGGAACAATCTTACCTCCTCTCTTAGGAATCTGAGCTCCCTCCAACTCTTCCGTAAACATCTGAAAACCTGGTTATTTTCAAAAATGTAACTCTTCCTCTCTCTGGTTACTCTGTCCTAAATTTTCTCTTCATTTTGTCTTTTCCTTTCACTGGAGTTCCTTTCTACCCTAACCCTTGTTAACCGTGTCGAGCTTTGCGAATGTAGAGATGATGCGGTATACAAACCCAAGGTTTAGTTTAGTTTAGTTTATCCCTCTGAGATGCACAAAACCAAACTGCGAGGGCAAGGGGGAGAAGATATAAGGACTGGCCAGTGATGCAGTGGAAGGAGTATAAGGCGTCAATGCTGAGGAGTACAATTACCAAGAGGGAAGGGGAGGGAAAAAGGAGACAGATAGGGTGATGTGATGGAAGTGCAAAGGGAAAAGAAGCTTTAACTTTTGGTCAGCCACCAGTTGCAAAGCTAATTCAGTTAAGCGTGGGGCCCCTAGAAGCAAGCGGCCCTGTGTGGGCAGTCCCTGCTCAAGGCTAAGCTTAAGGCTAAGCTCTCCTTCTAGAAACCAGATCCCTGGGTCATTTTTTTCTTGTGTACGTGAGGTTTCATTATTAGGATTGATTCACAATGCTGCAACTACTGTTCTTCTGCTTTCTTTCAGGTGTTTTCTGAGGAAGGAACATAACCCTTGCTGCTGAACGCAGCTCCTTATTTCTTGCCTGTATGAAAAAGATTGTTTCACTGGGACTCATGATCTCAGACACACTTGAAACCAGGCCCCTGTCAGATTAGTATAAGCTGTTTTTAATCTGATTTGATCTACGTACACTTTTAAAATGCTTCTCCAAATATTCCCTTAATCTACTCAGGTATTTATAGCTTGTAGTTCAGGAGAGAGGAGGAGGGCGACAAGGACCCCTTCCACTGCTGAAATAAATAACTTTAGAGGCTTTTGTTGCTTAAAGTAGCTCTCTAGCTCAGTGCGTCCAGCTTCAGCATTGTGCTCTCACCTGGGGGGTTTGTGCTGCTTGGCATATTGTACCCACCCGTCCCCAGGAGATGAGGGCTGTAGGCACAGACTAGCTTCTGTAGGAAATCTCCAGCCTCCTCCCCCCCCCTTCCCAGCACATGCTGAGTCACCGGCAAAGCACAGGCGCTCTGAGAAAGCGTTCATGATAAGCAGCGTGGGACCAAGAGGAAGCACAAAGAGAAGTAAAGCTTTTTTTTTTTCCTGTTCCTTTTTAAACTGAGCCAAGTTCCAGATTCCTTACGCAAAAATAGCTTGCTTTATACAGTGAGAAAGCAAACTCAGCCCCATCCTTCCATCATCACCCCAAAATGAAAAGCAGCCATGTGAGCCAGCGGTGCAGGTTATCAAGTCGGAAAAGAGTTGCTTGCTAAAATGCAAGTCTTGCTCAAGATACCTGTCGATGATGCTCTGGTCTGCTGGTGTGTTGCTGCACCTGAGGCAGGAGAATCAGAGGCCGACGCAGAAGAACGAGGGTAAAGCTATGCGCACATTTCTGTTTCTACCGCGAGCATAACATTGTGGCAGGTAGCAAGTTAAGTGTATGCAAATTTTATGCACACAGAATTTATGTGCAAATCAGGGGGGGGGGGGGGAAAGCCTACAGGATGCATGCACACAAAGGAGAAATGTATCGTCCCTGGTGCCAGGAGTGCTCCACTCAAATCTACAAGACATAGGGCTTTCTTATTTGTTGCGCCCCCACTCTGGAACTCATTACATACAGCCATAAGACAAGAACTTGCGTTTAAACAAGTTAAATCTGATCTTAAAAACATGGCTTTTCAAGCAAACTTTCCAAATAAACTAGGCCAATCACAGCCGAGTTCTATATCTCCCACCTCCCCATTCCCAATGTTACCTTTTCCTAGGGTCTACTGGACCTCCTTTATCCCTCTATCTAGGGCAGTGGTCTCAAACTCGCGGCCCGCCAGGTACTATTTTGAGGCCCTCAATATGTTTATCATCACAAAAGTAAAATAAAACAGTTTCTTGATCAAATGTCTCTCTAGCTATAAATTACAACATTATTTTTGAGACTTAGCCAGAAGGAAAGATTTATAAACTACTAGCTGATGCCCCGGCGTTGCACGGGTATTTAATTATAGCAATAATACTGTAAATGGATTCAAATAAAGATACTTTATAGTGGTGAATGAAATTATTTTTTTACAGCTTTATAAAAAGTACAATATTCAAATTATAATGTGAAATATTTGACAAAATGAATACAATACAACTAACACAAAACTTGATTATAAACAACATTTTTAGTTTCACCTCCAGGAGCAAGAACATATAAATTCTTGGGTGAAGAGACCCCCAGAACATATCACCCCAGTTAGTGAGGGATCTGCATAACAAGTTTCGTTCAAATCGGTCAAGCCGTTTTAGATTTACTGTGAGAATGGCAGCTGTTTACATTTTTTCCATTGACATGAATGGGTGAAATCTGATGTTCTGTTTGTAGCTCCGCCCACGTGTGCAGGTGGGCCGCGAGACCCCCAGGACATATCACACCAGGTAGTTGGAATTACTGCGAGAATGGCAGCTTTTTACATTTTTTCCATTGAAATGAATGGGTGAAATCTGATTTTCTGTTTGTAGCTCCGCCCACGTGTGCAGGTGGGCCGCGAGACCCCCAGAACATATCATCCCAGGTAGTGGGGGATCTGCATACCAAGTTTCGTTCAAATCGGTCAAGCCGTTTTTGCGTGATCGCGGCACATACACACATACATACCTCCGATTTTATATATATAGATAAAGAGTTTTACCTCATGCAAAATTGTCATTACTTTAATAAGACATTAATTATTTTTTTTCTAAGGCCCTCCAAGTACCTACAAATCCAAAATGTGGCCCTACAAAGGGTTTGAGTTTGAGACCACTGATCTAGGGTTACTTTGCCAGTCTCCTATATAACTCGATCTTGAGTGAACGTCCCTTTCCTGTCCAATTACTGTAGTTCCTTTCCTGTTTCTCTGATATTGTTTCTAATATGTAAACCACTTTGTTCTGCCAGTTAGCTAAGGCTTAAATAGATGAAATAAAAATGTCAGCACATGTCAGCACCTATTCTTCTCCACATAAATATCAGCCTCACAAAACTGATATTTAAGACACAGAAGAACGGGCATCAACGTGTGCTAACATTTTTTGTTTTTGTTCTGACATGCTCAAAATTTGTCACTTCCCATCAGTCTTTGAAACTTGCAGGCTTCTCTGGCTGCAAAAGACAACAAAATTGGCAGTTAAATTTTAAAGACTGGCATTAACTCTTCTCCACCAAACCCTTCTCCATTGCACTGGACCTGGTGAAAAATTTCTTGTGCGGTTCACGCAGCAAAAGCCTCTGTTGCCTTCTGTGGGAATACGGAATAGCTTTATGAAAAGGAAAGATTAGATTCTTACCTTGCTAATTTTCTTTCTTGTAACTAGGACCATCGGGTTGAAACCCCACCGGTTGCGTGGGTTGTAGAGAGCCCACTGTTGGTTTTCACGCTCCACCTCCCATCACCCTGGAATGAGCTCCTCACCCCCTCAGTCCGTACCAAAGCTTCTAGCAAGCCCTAGAGTGCAAACAGACGAGAGGTTTCAAGCAAGTAGGCAGCAGATCTGGTGGGGTAATTGTACTGATGGAGTTATGTTGCCTTATGGTACATTTCAAAAAGTAATTAAGTCAACACTGTGACAAATTTATTATATTGAATTATATTTATTATATTGAATTATATTGAATATTTTAGGAAATTTGTTGTATTTCAATTAACTGTATTTCATTGATTGTCCAGCCTTCTTCTGTGTAAACCGCCTAGAAATTGTTTGATTATGGCGGTACAGAAGAATAAAGTTATGTTATGTTATGTAAGATGGCTGCTGCAATAGCAATTCTGGTGCCTAAAACGACCCATGGAGAAAAAAACGCAAACTCAAAAAATGCAGGGAAGGGGTTTTGGGAGGTGGGGTACTCCTAACCTCAGAAACCTTCAAAAATGAGTTTTAAGGACCCCCCCCCCCCCCCATTTCCCCCAGGCTGTAATAGCCTTACCCAGTGTGCCATGCTGCTGTGCTGGAGCTACGTAGGAAAGCCTCAGATCAGAGGTGAGAGAATATTTCTGCCTCAGACAAGCCTAGAGTCCAACAGATGGCTTGTTTCTTCGGATTAGTGTCCAGTTCCTGAGTGGAACTGGACTCTCAGACCCCACTGGACCTGCATGACTTTGTGGGGGAAGAATGCAGTTGACCCTGATCCTAGATAAACTGCCATGGGACCCACTCAGTCTGCACTCAAGCCCACTGCAGTCGAACCTGGGGCAAGATTGCTCCTAAGGGTACAGACCCTGAACTCTGAGAACTACTGATGCAGACAAGGCATGTGCCTGTGGGCTACAGACCTCAGCCCTGAGAGCAAAGCCGGTTTTAGACATGATGGGGCCCAGGGCAGAATTTAAGAAGGAGGCCCCTGGTCTCCTCTCCTCCCTTCCCCCTCCCTCGATCTCCCTACCTGCTATTACTACCATACGTAAAACAACTTTAAATGACTTCTTCACACACAAAACACAGATAGACCTTTACCAAACACAGAACAAGGGATCACAAATAGAAATAGTAACTGAACGGAAACCCAAGAAATTAAACTCAGCAAGTACTTCAACACTGGAGAAATAAAAACAGATATGTACTTTTTTGTATTGAACACACAGGGGTCCTGTGCCCAGGTCCCCCCCCCCAAAAAAAAAAAAATAGCCACTTCTCTTGCAATGGCTGGTGGGGATCCCAAAGCCCTACCAGTTAAAGATCATCTCCTCCAGTCTGGCAGTCAGAAATCTCCAAGCTCTGCAGCTAGCAGCAGTGAACCTGAGCTGCCACCAGCTGCAGACCTTGGAGAGTTCCGGATGCTGGACTGGAAGGAGAGGTCTTCAGCTGCCAGGGTTTTGGAATCTCCACCAGATTTGGTATTTATATTTTGCATTTGGACAGGGGGGCATGGGAGGATGGCAGGGATAAAATCTGGTGCCTGTCACCCACCTTGAGCTTAAGGCCACTGCCCCCCCTCCCTTTCCCACATCAGCTGTCTGGTAAGCCACTGAACACAATACAAAGATCTGTGATACACATATCCCAAAGCTAATATCTTCCAATTAATAAATTCAAAATAAAACACTTTTTTCTACCTTTGTCATCTTTACATTTTATTTTTCCATTTTGACTCGGCTGCGTTCCTTTGTCTTCTAATAATTCCCTTTCCAGTGGCTGATGTCCATTTGTCTTTTCTCCCCTCTCCTATCTTATTTCATTCCCTGACTACACCTCTCTGATATACCGTACTGATATTTCCTTTTTAGCTCTCCTCTCCCCTCCCTTTTTTTTCTTTCCTGCCTCTCTGTCTACTCAAATTTCACCCTTCTACTTCTTTTTAATTTTTAGCCACCTACCAACTTTCCATCTCCCTTTCTCATGCTCCAGCTCTCCTATTTCCCATCTCACTCCATTCCCAGCCTCTTATTCCCTTCTTTCAACTCACTATCCTCCTCTCTCTATGTCTCATTACCACATTTCTCCCTTAATACTTAATATTCTCCTCTCATTCATCTCCCTCCCCCACTCTACCACATGATTCCCCAATTTCTTGTATATCCCCACCCTCCATTCTTGTAGTCCAGCATCTCTTTTCCCTTTGTTCCTCATAGTCTGACATATCCTTATCCTTTTTATTTCACCATCTTTCTATCCCATCTCTCTTCCCTCCTGTCCCTTCCTCCACAGTCCATCATCTCCCCCCCTCTCATGGTCCAACATTATTCTCACTTTCTTTCCTCAGGTTCTTCCCTCCCTCCCACCTGCAAATTCAACATTTCTCCTCTCCTCCCTCTCATTCCCTGCTCCAACATATTTCTCTTTTCTTCACCGACTGCCCTTCCATCCAGTATCTTTCCCTCCCCAGGCCAGCCTCATGGGTCCACTAAGGGAGACCAATCTTTAAAGAAGAAAGGGAAGGTGAGGGGAAGGAAGATGGACAGTTTTAGACATGATGGGTGCAGCTGCCCTGTTTGCCCCCCCCCCACACACACACATACACATACACACACCCCGACCCTGCCTGAGAGTCTGTATCTTCTCGCAGCTAGAGATGCCCCAGGGTGACCAGGATCCTCTGCAGCACTGCGACCGGATAATTAAAACCCGAAAAAAATAAATAAAGATTAAACTTGAGCAGAACAGACAGGGGTGGAGCATGAAAAAAGAAAGTGGGCTCTCTACAACCCTCGCAACTGGGTGGGGGCTAAAACCCAATGGTCAAGACTACCAGACTTGCTGCACAAGAATACATGTTAATATAACATGCAGCCATGCCTTCTGTACAAGTTTACGCCAGTGCTCAATCCTTCTCTTCACTGATCGGCATTAATGATCATGTACAACCCGAGATAATTGCACAGTTAGGCTTTATGCACCAGCCCTTCAGTCACTGTATGGTGCATTATGGGAAATCTTATCAGCTTCCATGACCTCTATTCTTCTGGAAAGAACCATCTATTTTTCCTTTAATGGAAGCACCAACAATGTATTTTACTTAAGCAATTCCCACTCTTTGGAATGCCCTACTGTTAGAGATTTGCTGAGCGGTAATAGCTGCTTCCTACCCCCTCCACAGGTTGTTAGGAATTGTGAAAAGTTCCCCAGTTGTACACTACACTTCATTTTTCCTGTACAACTCCTTTGGCTAGATATGAGAGATTTAGCTTGTTAGTTTGAACGTGAGACTTTCTATAGTTTATACTCTCATTGTAATTTGCTATGAACACAGTCTTTGGATTGGTGAGGCACAATTGTAAATAAATTAATAAACAGACCACCTTTTTGCACAATTCGGATTAATTTTATGCATAATCGAGTTTGTGGTTTTTTGATCCCAGATCCCCCGAGGAAGTCGACTATATCTGAAACAGAAACCATGTTGGATCCACATCACCCTGTGACTGTGGTTTACTGTCCACTGATTTTATATTACCTGCATCACTTGGACAAGCTTTTAAATTTGCTGGAAATTACTTTATTAATAAACTTTTATATCAAGAATATCGTTTCACTAGCGCCATTTTTTTGTTATGTTTTTAGAGTACTAGCAATGCAAAATTATGTTTGGTTTGATTTGTTATGCTAGCACAATGTTGATGTAACAATGCTATGGTTTGGTTTAGTTTTGTCTGTTTTGGTTTGGTTATGTGTATTTTTTTTCTGTTTTGGCACAGGCTTCCCGTGTATTTTATAGTCCAGTTTAAATGCACCTGTGTCATTTTCAAAATTCTCTTTGGTATCTTCTCTCTGTTAGTCCCTCTATCTTGGAATCTTTATAGATCTTCTTTTGCAAGGGGTGATCAACAATTTAAGCTATCTTGTCCATCTAGTAAAGGCATCAAAAGAACCAAAGCTTTTGGTCAATCTCTGTTCTTCAAGTTCACCTAACTTTGGAATCATCTTTCACTTTTTTTGCAAAGTTTTAGTTCTCTTTCATCTTTTTGCAAGTCTTTGAAAACCATTCTGTTCACCAAACACTTTGGTAATTAATTCCTCTCCCACTTCTGCTATGTTACTATTTGCTTAATTTAATTACTGTTTTATATTTTCATTACCTTATCTAACTACTGTAAAATGAGTCGAGCTTTCTTGGATTGAAGATTCGGTATACAAAACTAAGCATTAGATTAGATTAGGTGTGATGTAACTCACTGCTGCTAAATGCTCAAAGATTGATTTTTTTCAGCACATTTTGAAACAGGTGCCGATTTCGATATACGCTGGAAAAGTGACTTTTGCAACCTCACACTTGGTAACATCTATGCACTGAGTGGATTATATGGCCCATGTCGAGTCTTGGAATACAGATTTGCTTGCTATCCCAATTTCAAAAGCTTTTCCTTGGTGCTTTTTTTGCTGCTTTGTCTTGTGTACTTTGGATTGCCTCTTTTCTGTTGGTAAGCCTATTTTATAAACACATAGAAGCATATTTGTCTTTATAAAATACTAGGGATAAATCAAAAGAAAAGGTGGCAAGACTATTAAAGCTGCATAGAGCAGGTGTAAATGCTGGCACATAAAATATACATGTACTGTATTTATTTATATATATATATATATATATATATATATATATATTACAAATTCACCTATAATTGGTGACTCTACCCACATACACACCCATATCTGGGTCACATAAAAGTATATACTTTCTTTTCTGTGCTCATAACCTCGGGGGTGATTTTATAAAAGCTCTTTTACATGTATAAAAAGGCTTTAACTTGCAAAAGTCCTTTATAAAATATATTTCAAAATTTATTTAATAGGATTTACCACTTTTGTGAAAAAAAGATACCCATAGTGGGTAAGTATAACTCAGACATAGGCAATAAACAAATTACAGCTACAAACATATTCAAACAACAGTACACATTAAACACAGTATACTGTATAGCTTATACCGTATTTCCCCATATATAGGCCGCAGCCTATACATGGGTTTTACAAACACATGTATGGGGCGTGGCCTAATTAAATGGGGCGGCCTATATAAAAAATTTAAATCATCACCCTCGGTACCTTTTTTGGAAGCCCCCTCACTGGCGCACCACTCAAGTCTCCAGCAGTGCAGGGCAGCCGCAATATCTTTGGCATCCGGCCTGCCCCCACACCACTTGCTGAGTGGATGAGATCAGTTCTCGCGAGTTCTACACAGAGGTAGAACATATAGACAGGGATGCTAGACTAAGGAGTTAGATAGAAAATAAGAATGACTAACCTTAAAGAAAGCTGCACGTGGAATCAGAAAGGTACATGAATATGATCTCAGCTATATCTGTGGTAAGAAAGTCCTGCTATACAGTACTCCCCTGATATTCGCGGGGGTTCCATTCCAGGAGCCCCCGCGAATCTTGAAAACCCGTGAATACGGTTTTTCATGGGGGAGACTGGAGAGGGTAGCAGGAGAGGCAGGAGACAGCAGCCGGAGCGCCGGCGAGTGAAGGAAATCACTCGCTGTATGCTCCGACCGCCTCTTCCTGCACTAAAGTCGGGCCTTACCAATCAGGAGCTGCTTTGACACTCAGGTTTCAAGTTTCAGGTTTTTATTGAATTTAATATACCGACCATCAACGTGTACCTGGCCGGTTTACAATACTCTTCTTGCTTTCCAGACAGGTCAACAGATCGGTTGGCTGGGTAACATCATTAAGCACTCCTCATTAGAGAATAACACGGTGACAAAATTCATCACTGTTCCCGTCCCCGCGGATAACCACGGGAAATAATCCCATGTCATTTTCTAGTGTCTATTTCAACCTCGGTCCTTCTACACCAGCATTCTTCAAAGCAAAGCTTGAGGGTCAGTGGTTGAGGCCATTCATACTCTGATTCTTATGTGAGCCAAGGATAATGAAGCCATTGTGACATCACTGATGTGATTGGCTCTTAGGCACTGGTGGAATGAGGCATTATGACATCACAATATTTGCTCTGGATACCAGAGACTGTCATTTTGTAGTGTCTGTCTCAACCTCAGTCCTTCTACACCAGCATTCTTCAAAGCAAAGCTTGTGGGTCAGTGGTTGTGGCCATTCATACTCTGATTCTTCCCTCTTTTCTTAAAGAATGACATGAAGATGGTTTCCCGCGGTTATCCGCGGGGACGGGAACGGTGATGAATTTTGTCACCGTGTCATTCTCTACTCCACATCCTATCTTAGCTTTAGAAAACTAGATAAAACAAACCTGTTTAACCGATTTGTAACCAAGAACTCCTAATGCCTTATCCCTGTTTTCTACTTACATGTACTTGATGTCCCTACACTGTGTCTATTACTCCGACTTTCTCCCTCTCTACTTGTATTCTCCCCCTCTACATGTATTCGACGTCTTCATTGTAATTATTTTCGCTGATTGTCCAGCTCTACTTGTTGTAAACCGCCTCGAACTACTATGGCTTTGGCGGTATATAAGAATAAAATTATTATTATTATTATACCCAGTGCTAGTCTTTGTGTGTATTTCTAGTTAGTTAGTTAGGCCTCCTTTTCTGAAACTGCGCTGTTCCCGACATTCACTGAGTTCCTATGAGCGTCGGGAGCAGTACGGGCCATTCAGTGCGGCTCCCCCGCCCTAGAAACTGCTATTGCAGTTTCGTAAAAGAGGGGGTTAGTTGCTTCTTCTATTAAAGGTTTGGGAGAAGAGCCAGGTTTTCACCTGCTTCCTTGTTATACATGAGCTTGCTTTTCAGCTTATGCTTCCTCTGCCGTCCCTGGGTACTGTTAATAATGGAGGTCTCTATACTTACATTTGCTTCCCTCATTAGATTTCCAGCAGCAAAATACTTATATCATGTTTCATTAATTGTCAGAGATGTTATCTTAAGCAAGTTATCAATACAGGAAACTAGACTATTCTGTGCCTGATTTTTTTTTTTTTTTTTTTGCTGCCAAGCCAGGAGTCCTCTTGAGAGGATCCACAGCAGATTTTAAGTTTAGAACTCAACCAATAGGCAATCAATGTTTTATCTGCTGCTCTTTTCAAGTCAAAAACAAGATCTGGGATTTCATGCCACGAGCTTTCATTCCCAACTGTACTGGACACTCTGTAAAAGTTCCTGCAAAAGGTCTTCTTTCCTGATTCCGTGAATTTTTAATCAAACCACTATTGTAGGTGTCACCGCTGTACATTGTCGGAGACTTACTCCCTTCATAGGATACGAGGGCTGATTCTGCAGCATCCCCTGCTAGCCTGAGGAACAGAAGACCTGACCTAGGAATGAACTCGTCTTTCACTGTTAAGGCAGTATATGGCACTAGAAGACAAGCTCTACAACAAAATTAATCTTATTTTCTAGCAGAATCTCAGCAACCTAAAAACCTATTAACTGCCCATATAGGTAATGTTATGATGTTCTCTTTATGCCTCTTGGAAGTGAAACTGCCTTATAAGCAGCTTGCAAGAGTAAATTCCTGGTCTTCTAGCTGGGTAACCAAGTAGAATGCACCAAAGACGATGAGCTAGGTAAATTTCTTGGTCGTTTTTTTCTGACACCAAAGGACCACCCTAGTCTCAAAGCAGATGAAAAGGTGATGCACCTCTAGGAAAGGAAGTTTGATAGTCATTTTCCTGCCCAGAACCTGTATGAGCTCTGACCAGGGAAGACAGCATCAAAGTGAAGGGGAACGCCACTGAACCTGCAGACAGAAGGGACTAGGAAGCCACCCAGAGTAGATCCCAGAGGTGAGAAAAATGTTGCAATTTTGATGGGTGGCACGCTGATGCTGAGCAAAATGGTAGAGAGTATTATAAAGAACAAGATTACAGAGCATATACAAGCATGGATTAATGAGACAAAGCCAATGTGGATTTAATCCATGGAAATCTTGCCTCACAAATCTACTTTATTTCTTCAAAGGGGTGAATAAACACATGGATAAAGGTAAGCCAGTTGATATTGTATACCTGAATTTTCAGGAACAAACAAAGCAAGGGCCCAGCTATTCCACAGTCAGAGAACAGAAGTCCAGACACAAAAGAAGAAAAGACTGTGGAATGCAATGATCTTGACAAGTCAAATAAAAATAATCAAAAAAAAGGATCTCCACTTCATGAATAACTGACATATGATGTAATATGGACCCTACATGGTCCATGTTTCGGCAAAAAGCCTTCTTTAAGGGTCCTGTAACCCACAGCACCCCACCGCATTCATTATAGAGGCGTTGTGAATAACTCTGTAAGGAATTCCTGCCTTTACTGCTCGCAGAACCAGGTCACTAGGTGTGATTGCCCCAAATGGATCACCAACAACAAGGAATGCAACATCTGTAACATCAGCATCCTTCAAAATGCCATCAGCTTCTTGTTGCTGACCATTTCTCGGTCAGCAAGAGTCAATTTGGTGCCATAAAATTCCTCCAGAGCATCCTTTCCTACAGTAAGTACCAAGGTATACGTTTCCAGGTACGCTCAACTGCATTGCCTTACAATTTCTATTTCTTTAACTGCAATATCCTTGGCATCTCCCTAGATTTTCAAAAGTCATCTGACAAAGTGCTTCATGAAAGACTCCTTAGAAAATTAGAAAGCCATGGAATAGGAGGTAATGTCCTGTTATGGAATAGGAGGTAATGTCCTGTTATGGAATAAGAGCTGGTTAAAAGATAGAAAACAGAGAGTAGGGTTCAATATCAATATTCCCAATGGAGATTGGTCGATAACGGGGTTTCATACAAAAACACAGCAATCAAATCTTAATACTTCTCTCTATTTAAAACAATAAATAGGATAAGAAGCCTCAGGGCACAGCCTGGGACCAATTGCCCTCACAGGCACCTCAGTGCTTCCTCATAGGCATAAAAACCTTCTAAACCAATCTGACTATCTCTTTTGGGAAAAAAAATATAATGTTTAATAGGATTTGTACAATGTTTGAAACATAACCAACTTATCTTGCTAGCACCTTCAAAATCAGAAAATTCTTCTCCTGGTGCTAGTTTCAGAAATAATGTTAAGAAAATACTGAGGTCCTGTGGGGTTCCCCAGAGATCTGTGCTGGGACCGCTGCTTTTTAACATATTTATCAGCGATCTAGACATGATAAAAAGGATGGGATGACTTCCCTATGAGGAAAGGTTAAAGTGGCTAGGTCTCTTGAACAGCTTGGTAAAGAGACAGCTCGGGGGAAGGGGGAGTGCGGGAGGCGGATATGAGTGGAGTGGAAAGGGTAGATGTGAATCACTTGTTCACTCTTTCCAAAAATACTAGGAATAGGAGGTATGCAATGAAGCTACTAAGTAGTAAGATTTAAAACAAATTGGAGAAAATATTTCTTTACACAACATGTAATTAAACTCTAGAATTTGTTGCCAGAGAATGTGATGAAATTGCTTAGCTTAGTAGGGTTTAAAAAAGGTTTAGCAAATTTCCTAAAAGAGAAGTCCATAAGCCATTATTAAGATGGCTTGGGGAACTCCATTAATTGTTCCTAGGATAAGCAGCATTAAATCTGTTTTGCTACTTGGGATCTAGCTAGGTACTTGGGACTTGGGTTAGCCACTGTTGGAAACAGGATACTGGGCTTAATGGACCTTTGGTCTGTCCCAGTATGGCAATTCTCATGTTCCTAAAGGTTAAAGTGGCTAGGGTTCTTCAGTTTGGAGAAGAGTTGGCTCAGGGGTATCTGAATTCAAGAGGGCCTGGGATAGGCTCGTGTGATCTCTCGGAGAGATAAAGAGATAATGGTTACTGTGGATGGGTAGACTAGATGGGCCATTTGGCCTTTATCTGCCGTCATGTTTCTATGTTTCTATGATAGAGTTCTATAAAATAATGAGTGGAGTGGAACAGGTAGATGTGAATCGCTTGTTTACTCTTTCCAGAAATACTAGGAAGCATGCAATGAAGCTATTAAATAATATACTTAAAACAAACTGGAGAAAATATTTATTCACTTACATGTAATTAAACTCTGGAATTTGTTGCCAGGTGAAAGCAGTTAGCTTAGCAGGGTTTAACAAAGGTTTGGATAATTTTCAAAAAGAAGAGTACAAAAAGCCATTGTTAAGATGGACTTGGGAAAATCAACTGCTTATTTCTAGGATACTCTTTTGGGATCTTGCCAGACTTAGATTGGCCACTATTGGAAATAGGATACTGGGCTTGATAGACCTTCAATCTATCCTAGTATGGAAAATCTTATGTGCTGTTGCAGAGCTAAATTAGCTGAGATTTGGGGAGAAAGTGATGTTCTCAGGGAGAATAAAGGACATCTGCAGCGAATGTGAAGCACAGAAAAAATACAAAGGTGAATTAAGGATACTGTTATATAAACCTATTACCTGAACTAGTATTTTAGCCCGTTACATTAACGGGTGCTAGAATATATGTCTGTCTGTCTGTCTTTATTTCCGTCTCTCTCTCTTTGTCCTGCTGTCTTTCTTTCTGTGTGTCTCTGTCCATGGCCCCCTTTGTCTGTCTGTCTTTCTGTGTCTCTCGCTGTCCCTGTGTCTTTCTTCTTTTATTTCTGTCTCCCTTCCGCCCGCTGGCGGTAGAATATATGTCTGTGTTTCTTTCTGTTTCTCTCCATACTCTCATTCATCTTGTCATCTCCCTTTTGACCTCATACAAATGGCTCACCACTTTCAGAATACCCCTCCCTCTCTCCACTGGTCAGGCTATATCTCCCTGTCCCTTTCTCTTCATCCCCTAGCATCTTCTTATCCCAGCTCTCTGCCCTCCCATGGATTCTTTTTTCCTCCATTTTCTGTTGTTCTTCTTCCTTCCCCCCTTGATGCTGAACAATAAGATGGAGGGAAAAAAAGAGATGCTGCATCTCTCTCCCCTTTCCACCCCCAGACCTAACATTTCTCCCTCCCTTCCATCCCTAGGTCCAACTTCCCTCCCCCAGGTCCACCATCTCTCCCCAATAGTCCTCCCTTCAAGTATCTCTTTCCCCAGATCCAGCTTCTCTCCCTTCAGACCATTACCTACCATCTCTCTCTCTCCTCTGTTCCTGGCCCCATAAGCTGTCCCCCATGCCCAGTCTGGCACTTCTTTTAATACTCTCCCCCTTTGTACTTTATAAAAATTAAAAAAAAGTTAATCCAGGGAATTTCCTAGGCCCAACATGTTCTCCCTCTTCTCTCCATTCCATTCCGATATTGTCTTCACCTTCTGTCTCGCTGAAAAATCTGCTGGCCTCAGCTGTGATTCAGGAACGTTGGCCGTGGCTCCCCTTCCTGCTTTCAATCTGCCGCGGTTGTCCCCCCTCCCACCGGCGGAATGTTTCTGAATCGCAGCCGAGGGTGGTGGATTTTTCAGCAAAACAGAAGGCGAGGGTGACATCAGACTGGTCCCTTTTTCCCTATCTCCTTCCCTACTTCCCTGTGCAGCAGCCGCAGCATTCCCTCTCCCTCCATTAACCGCGAGAGGAGCCTGCACACGGACCTAACAGGCTGAGCCTCCAGCAGTCTAAATTCCCGGCGGCTCCTCTGACGATCGCCGCCTTCTCCGATGCAGGAGCGGCTCGTGAGAAGAGCCGCTGCAGTGTCTGTGAAGTTGAAAAAAACTTCGGCCCATCTCGTGCTCGGCCGCGGCGGGCTACAGCTGCCGACATCCGTTTTGACTTTTTTTAGTTGAAAGATGCGGCGGTGGCTCCTCTCATGATCAAATACAAACACGGGACTGGAATAAACTTAGGTCATGGAATGAAGCCCTCAGTGACCTGTGTGTTAGAAAAATATCTCCGCAACAGGTCACTGAGGGCTTCATTCCATGACCTAAGTTTATTCCAGTCCCGTGTTTGTATTTGACTTTCTGTATATAAAGGACTGGTTACCATTTTTTGCCAGTAGTGTATCCTCTCATGATCCCCACCTGCGTCGGAAGTCCGACGCAGGCGGGGATCGTGAGAGTAGCCACCGCCGCGTCTTTCAAAGAACCGTAAGCCGTGCATGCGCACTTCCTATGTGTCGCTACAGCTCACGGAAAACCGGCGCACACATAGGAAGTGCGCATGCGCGGCTTACCATTTTATTATATTAGATTGTAATTGTGTTTGCAAGTGTATTTTGGGGAGATACTGTTATTCTGGACCCATATAGCGTGCTATCTCAGTCAAGGACTTTCTAAGCAGACATATGCTATGCTTTCCAGAAAGTTAAACCTTAGCACACCAACACAGATGCAGGAAATTCTTATAATTTTCTGACATATGCTTTATTGAACAAATATAGTAGATGTACTCACAGTCAGTAATTTTTCAGAATATTGCAGCTGAAGATTTTGGTAAAGATTTGAGTTATAGAAGCTTTATGGCAGAGGTGAGAGAATAGTTGGACAGTAAGGTATTCCATGTTCCAGATATGAAATGCTGAATTATTTATTTATTCATTCATTCATTCCAAAAGACCCAGAACGGATTACAGGAGTACATACAAAGTATGGTCAAAGACAAATACAGACAAGACGTATTTGGAAAGCGAGTGGTACAATAACCAAATTATACTAGATATAAACATCAGTGATACACTAATTAACTATGCATATTATAGTAGATATAAACATCTGAAATACACTAATTAACTATACATGCTTTGGTGTGGAACTTAGAGATAAGGCCTAGTTGGTGAGTTTGTTTGAGTCTGTTGTTGGAATAGTTACAATCCTTATCTGTATTCTGTGGTTGTGAATTGTTATTCTCTTTACCAATAAAAAAAGATTTCGTAGTAAGGCTTGGTCTTTTCATGGAGCTGGATTTGTGAAGAGGAAGGTTCTCATGGCCTTCCTAAAAGTTCCATAGGTCATCCAGTTCTCTAATAGATGGGGGGATGAGGTTCCATAGTTTGGGCATGAAGTGGGAGTAGGCATACCTGTGTGCTGATTCTGTTTTGAGGGTGCATCCAGGGGGTAGGAACAGTTGTCTTTCTTGTTGGGATCTTAATGGTTGGCTAGGGTTATAGATTGGTAGTAGAGAATGACATGGGAACATATGTTCACCGTCCCCGCAGGAATTCAATTTCCCTGTCCCGTCCCATCCCATCCCCACGAGTATTGTCGCTGACCTTGTCCCAATCCTAGTAAGATCTGCCTTAACCGCACAAGCCTCAAACACTTATGAGTTGAAAGTGTTTCAGGCTTGTGCAGATGAGGACGGAGCTTGCAGGAACAGGAAACAGGGACAGGAAAAGAACTCGCCGGGACAGGATGGAAAAATGAGTTCCCGTGGGGACGGGGAAAAATTTGTCCACGTGTCATTCCCTAATTGGTAGTCTAGGAATCATATAGCCTACTACCAATTTCAGGAAGGTTGTGAAGGCCAGGACTAGAGCTTTGAAAATACAGTGCTTCTTGATAGGCAACCAATGAACCGATGTTAACACTAGGGGTGACATGGTCATGGATGCTGAAGTTTTTTAATAGGCGGACTGCACACATTAGAAGCGGGATAGGTTTTTGGCAGGCTGACCTACTAGGAAAGCATTACAATAGTCCACGCGAGACAACACAAAAAACGTACAGTAGCTGGGCAAATTCTGGATGTTCCGCAGCTGGCGGAGGTAGTAGAAGCAGGTCGACACTATTTGGGAGACGTGGTCTGTGAGTGATAGACTTGAGTCCAGCAGTACTCCTAGGCTGCGGATGCTATCGATGGCTGTGAGGGTGTTATTTCCCCAAGAAAGGCAGGGACGAGGGTATGTGCAGTTTTCATTGTGTACCCAGGGGGAGTTCCGTTTTTGATGCGTTTCGTTGTAGTTTGTTTATGGTCATCCAATCCTTTATTTCAGATAAACAGCACTGTCGTTTCCTGATTTATTCATGCATGTGGTCGGATAGCTTAAGATAAAAAGGCTGTTCAGGGGCTAGAACTACATGTGTTTTAGACAGAAGAAGCATGATTGATCCTGAGACAAAGGGTCCCCCGAGAGTACCCATTAGGTTAAGGGAGGGGGGGGCGATGAAAAGAGACCATTAAGGACAGAGCTTGGCAACAGGTAGCAGACAAAGGTCATACGTTTGCTGACCCATCAGGGCAAATGTTGTAGAAGTGGCCAGGAAATTAAGCAGTGAGGCAAAGGATTGGAGCTTAGATGATTGGAAAAGGGAGGTCTTGCAGGAGAAAAACCGCTAGAAACAAAGCTTATACAGGTAAGCTGGGGTGGCTGCAGTCTGTATGAGACTACATTACACACAATGCATTGCTCACGTCAAGGCAGGAAAAGACTGCAGCACTACAATTCTAAGACGTGAGAATAACATTCAACACATCTTAGAGCTATATCATAAAGCAGTGGTTCCCAAACCTGTCCTGAAGGACCCCCAGGCCAGTCGGGTTTTCAAGATAGCCCTAATGAATATGCATGACAGAGATTTGCATATAATGGAGATGCCAGGAATGCAGATCTGCTCCATGCATATTCATTAGGGCTATCTTGAAAACCCGACTGGCCTGGGGGTCCTTCAGGACAGGTTTGGGAACCACTGTCATAAAGCTAGTGTGAGGCTGCCGGGGCAGGACAACTGTAACAAGCTGAAGTTCACCAATTCACTGATATGTCTTTAAAGCTGGAATTCAGTCAATCTCACCATGTGCTGTGGATTCATTTTTGTAGGGCCTTAGGAAAAAAAACTTCTTCTGTTCTTCCTCTACAACAGGGTTGTCAAAGTCCCTCCTCGAGGGCCGCAATCCAGTCGGGTTTTCAGGATTTCCCCAATGAATATGCATGAGATCTATGTGCATACAATGAAAGCAGTGCATGCAAATAGATCTCATGCATATTCATTGGGGAAATCCTGAAAACACGACTGGACTGCAGCCCTCGAGGAAGGACTTTGACACCCCCTGCTCTACAACAAAAGGGTTCACCACAGATTCAACTACAGTATCTTCCCATCCCAACCCTTCAACCCCCCCCCCCCCGCCATAGTAATATAGTAGATGACGGTAATAAAAGACCAAATGATCCTTTCATTCTGCCCAGATATTACACTACTAAGACTATAAGGCAGCTGTGAGACCTTAAGCAATTTTAAGGTATTATTCCTTATTTAAATCAGATTTTATTGTCTTTCTCTTGGTTTCTATTACTTTGTAACTTATCTCATTCTGGCTTTTTTCCCTCTTTACCAGGACCCAGAAATGTATTTCTTTGGCAACACATGTACAATTGTCATGCCAATAAAATTATCTGAATTTGAATGTGTTCCACTCTGGATAGGTGAGTACTGCTAGTCTGCATATATTATTACTTTGCTCCGTTCACTTTTTTTCAGATCTTCAGTTGGTATCTGGCATTCTGAATATGCTCAATTAAAGGTAACCGATAAAGTTGTTCAGTTAACTTTCGGTCACCTGTTTGACAGCTTAGGATTAACCAGCTACTTTTTTTTTTCCTGTGTTGGTACTCAGCAGAGAGAGAAACCATACCCCAGAATGCCTCCAGCACCACCTCTTTTTATTCTGGTGAATAGTTTTGCATGCTGTGACTTGTCAGCTCAAACTTTAGCCAGTTAGCAGGTGTGAAACTTTAAACATGAATGTTTCTTTGGCTGACTCCCAAAGAGAGCTGAACAAACCTTTTAGATGCTGATTTCAGTTAAAAGCAATACAAAATTAGAGGGATCTCCAAAATACGAGGGCCATTTCATTAATAATGCACACTATTTTTTATTTATTTTTTTTAATTTACATGTTTTATAATTTTTTTCAAGTATTTCTTTACAATCCTTCCATATAGTCTCCCTGCTTTGCAATGACAAAGTCCCAACATCCGGGAAGCTTCATTATTCCATCCAAGACATCGTTTTTGTTCAGTTGCCGAATGGTTCGGGTACCAGCGGAAAAAAAGCTCTTCCAGAGATGCAAAACGATATCCACGCATAGGTTGTTTCAACTTTGGAAAAAGGTCTAAGTCTGGTGGACTCATGTCTGGACTGTAGGGAGCGTGAGATAACACCTCCCAGCCATCTTCTAGTAGTTTTTCCAATGATGACATTCCCTATGTGCGGGCGAACATTGTCGTGAAGAATGAGTGGCCCAGCCAAGAGCAACTGAGGTTGGGTTTTGTGCATGTTTCTGCGCATGACACTTCTTCCACATGGAACTTTGTCTGTGATGATGTTGCCTTCATGATCATAAGCAAAAATCATCATTTGTTTGACTTTTGATTGAACTCGTCAAAATGTTTTTGGCCGTGGGGAAGATGGAGCTCTCCATTTATCATTGAAAAACTACTCGAATACGGCTGGGAGGTGTTACCTCACGCTCCCTGCAGTCCAGACATGAGTTCACCAGACTTCAACCTTTTTCCAAAGTTGAAACAACCTATGCGTGGACATCGTTTTTCATTTCTGGAAGAGCTTTTTTTCTGCCGGTATCCGAGCCATTCGGCAACGGAACATAAACGGCGTCTTGGAAATCTGCAGATCTCTTTGTGTGTTCACAGTTAAACATATTGAACATTGATCCAGGTATGCACTTTAACTAAAATAAAAAAAACCTAGTTACTTTTCTAGGGTCTACAGTGTTTCCTTAACAAATGATGTCCTCCAACATGACTGAGCAAAGAATGCTGTAATGCATTTTTATACCTCCACACATCAATACTATCATATTAAATCACACTATCTGAAGATCAACAGATTATAGGTAACCCCTTAGCTGGACACTAGAAACAGTACTGCCAATATATTGAGCAAAAGGCCAACGCCATAAAAATATGTGGATGAGCTATCTTTATATGAACAAACAGTCCAAGATTTATACTAATAGGTTATCTATACAGTTCAAACTTCTATTTGTGTGATCCACTTATATGGATAAATTTATCTGTATAGAAGCTGAATATTGTCACTATAGGTTTGATTTTATAATAAGATCCTTAGGTAATAAGTCCAAATATGCTCCTTTTCAAAATATATTTATAAAGGCTTACATTTACACTAGCTCTATGGCTGGAATAAGTGCAAGTGCCATAGGGATAAGGCAGAGGGACTTGTATACTGCTTTGTTGTAGTTACATAACCACATTCAAAGCAATTTCCCTATGGCTCACGATCTATCTAATGTACCTGGGGCAGTGGAGGAGTAGGTGACTTGCCCAGAGTCACATGAAGCAGTGTGGGGTTTGAACCCATAACCTCAGGGTGCTGAGGCTGTAGCTCTAACCGCTGTGCCACACTCTCCTCCAGCACAATATCAGAAGTGAACCAAGTATAGAACAATGAGGCCACTGTGACATCACTGATGAGGTTGGCTTTTATTGGTGGAATGAGGCATTATGATATCAGGGAAAGTGATTGGGACTTGTATACCACCTTTTTGTAGTTTTACAACCACACTCAAAGTGGTTTACATACAGATACTGAAAGCATTTTGCCTGTCTGTCCCGGTGGGCTCACAATCTGTCTAATGTACTGGGGGCAGTGGAGGATTAAGTGACTTGCCCAGGGTCAGAAGGAGCAGCGCAGGGTTTGAACCTACAACCTCAAGGTGCTGAGGTTGTAGCTCTAACCACTGTGCCACACTCTCCTACAGTACAATATAAGAAGTGAGCCAAGTATAGAACAAGGAGCCATTGTGACACCACTAATGAGGTTGGCTTTTATTGGTGGAATGAGGCATTATGACACTAGGGAAAGAGCTTGGGACTTGTATACCACCTTTTTGTTGTTATACAACACTCAAAGCAGTTTACATGCAGGTACTCACGCATTTCCTATCTGTCCCGGTGGGCTCACAATATATCTAATGTACCTGGAGCAGAGGAGAATTAAGTGACTTGCCCAGGGTCACAGGGAACAGCGTGAGGTTTGAACCCACAACCTCAGGGTGCTGAGGCTGTAGCTCTAACCACTGCGCCAAAAACAGCAGATCAACAACTATAAAAAGAAAAGGCAAAGACTTTAATTCAACCAAATAATCTCTGCATTTATGGGATATCAAATATTTAATAAACATAAATGGGGGAGGGGAATAGCGAGCCTGACAAAATGGCCATTGGAATCTTATAGTCATGCACCTGTTAAACCATGATGATTTGTCCTTATTGTTGCATCCATGATAGCAGTATTTATATAGTTTGGCTTCTTTATTACCTTTTGTGCATACATATAGAAACATGATGGCAGATAAAGGCCAAATGGCCCATCTAGTCTGCCCATCCACAGTAACCATTATCTCTTTCTCTCTCTGAGAGATCCCACATGCCTATTCCAGGCCCTCTTGAATTCAGACACAGTCTCTGTTTCCACCACCTCTTCCGGGAGACTGTTTCACGCATCTACCACCCTTTCCGTAAAAAAGTATTGCCTCAGATTACCCCAGAGCCTATCACCTCTTAACTGCATCCTATGCCCTCTTATTGCAGAGTTTCCTTTCAAATGAAAGAGACTCAACTCATGCACATTTATATTTTGTAGGTATTTAAACGTCTCTATCATATCTCCCCTCTCCCGCCTTTCCTCCAAAGTATACAGATTGAGATCTTTAAGTCTGTCCCCATATGCCTTATCACGAAGACCACACACCATTTTAGTAGCCTTCCTCTGGACTGACTCCATCCTTTTTATATCTTTTGGAAGGTGCGGCCTCCAGAATTGTACACAATATTCTAAATAAGATCTCACCAGAGTCTTATACAGAGGCATAAATACCTCCTTTTTGCTACTGGCCATACCTCTCGCTATGCAACCTAGCATCCTTCTAGCTTTCACCGTCACCTTTTCAACCTGTTTGGCCACCTTAAGATCATCACATACAATCACACCCAAGTCCTGCTCTTCAGTCGTGCACATAGGTTTTCACCCCCTAAACTGTACTGTTTCCACTGTGCAGGGCAGGAGCGATGTTTTCGATTGCAAGCCTCGCCCCGCAATGCTTCCTGAATGGCTGCCGTCTGTTCTCGTGGTGGTAGCCATTCAGGAAGTGGCGTGGGGAGAGGCTTGAGATCAAAAACATCGCTCCTGCCCTGCACAGCATGATTGGAGGAGGCAGCCGGCAGCCTACCGGCGAGGGAGGTATTTAAGGGAGGAGGATGATGATTGTAAGATAGGCCACCCCATTTAAGCAAGCCGCATCCACTAGGCCGGTTTGCAAAATCGATGTATAGGCCACTGCCTACACATCGATAGTAGATTTTGAAGATTTTGTTGCAATGAGGTGACAACCTGTAATGAACCTAAACCCAGAAGCAATTTTCCAAGCGATATTGACCGAAGTACAGACCAGCGTAAAAGTGCATGAAGCAGCTGATGAAGTGGAAGAAGTAAGTGAGGATGACACAGAGACACCAAAAGAGGATATCGGGCATCTGATAATGCAGTTGAAGTCATTTGCTATGGAAAAATGCCCAGATATGCTGAGTGGTGTAACTAACAATGAGTGTTTTCTCCCCTTACCTTTGTAATAAGATTAAGAAACAGACCAAGACTGATTCTTTTCAAAAATTATAATTAAACCATGAGAAAACGGTAAATGTACTGATTTTGTATGATACCGTATGTATGATTTTAGTGTGTTTTGATTTTGTATGATTTTGTATTATATAATAATAATAATAATAACTTTATTACCGCATTACCGTGGAAGTTCTATGCAGTTAACAGATGAAGAGATTGTACATTTACAGCGAAGTTACATTATATGCTCTAATAAAAGCTGTACAAGAAAGTACATGTATGTATCGGTACAGAAGGCCTAGTTCCTTATATTGATCACCTTCATATGTTGACCAGTTTGTTACAATCCCTTGGGTAGTCAACTTACAGAGGTTCTACTGTACTTGTTTGTCTAGGTCCACCAAAGAATTAATAGGGCCCTGAAAATCATTCTATTAAAGTAGTGATCCTGAATAGCCCATCTTTATTTAAGGTTGACTGGCTGATATGACAGAAGACCCCACTTGCAATTCATGATTTTGGAGTGGAGAGCACCCTCTTCAGCTGGAGAACGAGGGGTAACAGGTTGTCTTAATGCCTAAGGTTAAATCTTCCACTGTAAATAAGGGAGAAACACTTGGTGGCTGTGAATAAAAGGGATCCAAACATTGGATTTGCATTAAGTACAAAACAAAGGAAAAAGCAAGAACTACCGAGCCATAAAATAAACTACCATATTCTCTGTATGGCATTCAAAATTGTGCAAGTGCCCAATTTGCATGCATAATTTAACTGAATAATGAGCCAATTAATGCTAACAATCAGTTCCAGATACTAACTGGCAAAAATTTGAATTTACTTCTTCATCTTCCTAGTAGGTATTCTATAAAGATGTCCATGTGAATTTTTAGGCACAGATCCAAAAAGAGGGCGTGGCCATGGGAGAGTCAGGGGCGTTTCTAGAATTTTCACACGGTGTTATAGAATGCGGCAGATCTGCACCTAACTTAAGTCCATTAGTTATTGTCTTTCCCCATGGAAGGAGAGAAACTGATTACCACAATGTATTTAAATAGTGCTACCAAGTAATTTTCAGTGTCTAAAACTAAATGACCCCGGTTCCTTTTAACTAGATAAACTTTCTGACCTCTGAACATTTTCCAAACTATCTGTGTTCCTTTTCTTTTCCTATGCTGATTGTGCACATACAGGGGCAGGGTGGGATAGGGTGGGATACTTAAGGTCTTTGAATGAGGAACTGATGGTAGGAGTGGGAGGGTAATTGCTTTGAAGGAATTGTGTAAGAGCTTTTAAGTGATGTTAAATGAAATTGATTGTATATTGTATCATACTTATTGAAAGTTTTAAAATGAATAAAGATAAATAAAAAAAAAAAGAAGCTGAGGCTCAAAACAGAGAGAAGGAATTATTTCACTTTTATTATTCACAATGTCTGTCATATGATGTTGGCTTTACCTTCCAAACCAACACCAGCATGCTGACTCATGCTCAGTTTCTATATTATTATAACCCTCAGATTCTCTTTAACGATGGCATTTCACTGCAGAGATGCATTTCAATTCTAAGTCAGGCTTAAATTTCAAAAGTAAAACAAATCTACATAAGAGTTGAAGGAAACGTTAATGAGCCCACATAAACAATTTGAAAATATTGGTAATAAGAACATAAGAATAGCCTTACTGGGCCAGACAAATGGACCATCAAGCCTAGTATCCTGTCTTTGCGGAGGTCAATCCAAGTCACAAGTACCTGGCAAAACCCCAAATAGTAGTAGCATTCCATGCTACAGTCCCATGTCTGTCTCAACAGCAGACTATGGACTTTTCCTCCAGGAATTTGCCTAAACCTTTTTTAAAACCAGCTACATTAACTGCTCTTACTACATCCTCTGTCAGAGCATGCGTCAAATTTATCATGACTCCATGTGACATGAAATAAACACTGTAATGTTGCTACAGAAACCAACAGCAGAACTAAGGAATTCACAAACACTGGGTTATTCTTAGAAAACCACACAGTATTAAGTAATGGAATTGTACACAACATTCTGGCTGAAAAGAGAGGCACTCAGCCATCTCTTTTCAAAAACAGATAGAATGTATAAATTGTACATTATTGACCATATTCAAGGCCACCTCCATCCCCCCGAGTTTCCTGCACCCAGACCAGAGGTAGTATTCGAGATTATACATCAATCCCATGACACATTTGCATATATTTGTATAATGCTTATGTACAAAAAATAATAATTTTCACTTCAAATCATTCATGTTCTAAATATTTTCTTTTAAAAACAATAAAACAAGAATTAAATTTTAAACTCAGATATGTTTTTCTGGATAATTGCTTTTGTTCATTTATTTCTCATAGATATTTTCAGTGATGGGAGTCTATGCAACCCTTTACAAAAATCTATGTTCTTGCAGCAGAGTGTATCCTGAGATCCTGAGTGGATCGTGGGCATAGGGTGACCTCAACATGGCAAGGTTTCGTGTAAGAAGGGTGGTCCATCAACAGATTCACAGCCCAGGACCTCCCCACCCCCAGAACATTTATTTCTCCTGTTTTTCTCTCTTTGCACACAACATACACACTTATAGGGAGAGAAATGGTCAGCAGGGAAAAGGAGATGATGATGTACAAGATTCTGGTGAGACCTCATTTAGAATATTATGAACAATTCTGAAGGCCTCACCTTAGGACGCTGGTCTTTGACCAGAGGGCCGCCGCATGAGCGGACTGCTGGGCACGATGGACCACTGGATGGAGTCTATCAAATGGCAATAAAACTTGAAACTACTAAAATGGTCAGTGGTTATCATCATAAGAAGTGTATAGGAACAGACTTAAAGATCTCAATATGTATTCCTTGGAAGAAACGTACTCAGTCCACTATTTGGCTAAACTTCACTCTGAATGAAATTCACTGACTTGAGAACTGCCTGCTAATATTGGGCTGGGAGCCTCAACCCTGATGAATATTTTGAAACATGTCATGTTGGTGGAGGCGCTCCTGCAGTGCACTTTAATAAGAAGATAAGTTCTTATGCTTCTTCTATTTATTACTGCTAAGTTTGCACAAAAAACTGCTACATTTACACATTATATATAAGAAGAAAAAGTTTAAAAATATACAAAAAAAAAAAAGGATCCATTGAAGATATTGGCTCATATTATCCTTCTATGAACTCTAAATAAAGGAAAGTGAGCCCTGTGAGGATTCTACACACTTTAGAAAAATATTCAGTTTAGAAGATAGTATTATAAACGTTTATGTCTTGATATGCTGGGAAGTTCCCAAATAAACCGTGAAAATAAAAACGCTTTCAGGAAGCGATACCCCATTTTTTCCTCTTGTTTTATCCTTCCCTTCCTCCCTTCCTTTTATTTTCATTAATACAATGTAATTTTAAAAACTTTCCCTTCCCCTTTCCTTCCTTTTGTCCCATACCCATTATATTCTAGTCTTCGTTTTGATCTCAATTCCCCTATTTTTATTGACTTTTTTTTTTATTATACATAATTTTAATATTTTAAATAATTTTTTTACTTTTTATTATTGTAAACCGATACTTGTGACGGTATATCAAAATATTAATAAACTTGAAACTTGATCTATGAATACTTTGGAAGAAAGGCAGGAGAGGGGGACATATGATAGAGAGATTTAAATACCTCTGTGGCATAAATGCACAGGAAGCGAGTCTTTCAATTGAAAGGAAGCTCTGGAATGAGAGGGCACAGAAGGAAGGTGACAAGGGACAGACTCAGAAGTAATCTAAGGAAATACTTACTACTACTACTTATCACGATCACATTACCACTGCTTACCAAGACTCACACTGGGGCTCCCAATACAAGCACGCATACAATGTAAATTCTTTTGCACCCTCTTCAGAGCCCTAAATGGAACGGGTCCCAGCTACCTATACAAACACCTGATCAGAAATAACACATCAAGACCAAGGAGAACACAGGCTCTCTTCACCCATCCCCCAGCAAAAGGCATACAAAGCAAAAAACTATATGACAAACTACTAGCCACCAGAGCAGCGAAAAAAGACGGCCACCTCTCCAAGCTACTGACCAAGACGACCAACTACAAAACATTCAGGAAAGAACTGAAAACTATACTTTTCAAAAAATTTGTCAAATGAGCAAATCCAAAACCTTATAAATCCTCCCCCCCAAAACCCATCGCTCATGCTAGTCTTCAATTCGTGTAAGCTCACTCTTATCTATCAACCCTGTAAACTCCCTGGGAATGCCCAGGGCAACTCTTTTTGTAAGCCGCCTTGAACTGAAAAGTACTGGTGGGATAGAAAACACTAATGTAATGTAATTTCTATAGGGCTAGTAGACATACGCAGCGCTGAACATCAAAATGTAGAAGATGCAGTCCCTTCTCAAAAGAGCTTACAGTGTAGTCGAGACAAACAAGAAGGTGCATCAATACACTGCTCAAGTGGGGGAATTACAGAGGGAATGAAAAGGCAGATACACTTCTCCCTCGTCATTCGCGAGGGATACAGGCAGAGCCGGACCGCGAATGGCAAAAAATTGTGATTATCCGGCTCTGACCCACCCCCACCTCCCTGCCCCCTTCTCGGCCTTACCTGGTGGTCTAGAAGGCTTTCGGGGCAGGAGCGATCTTCCTACGCTCCTGCCCCGTGCAGATCGCCATGAGGAAATGGCTGCGATTATCTGAAACCGCAAATGGAGAAACCGCAAATGGGGAGGGGGAAGTGTATTGGTGCTTAGCAGGTGGGTTGGAGTTTGGAATTGAAAGCAGCTTCAAAGAAGTGGGCTTTGAGTCTGGATCTGAATACTGTCAGAGATGGAGTTTGCCATAACGAGTCAGACGAGTCACTCTTTACAGAAAGAGTGGTGAATTCGTGGAATGGCTTCCTGGCGGAAGTGGAGCTACTTAACCTGCCTGAATCCAAGAAAGCCTGGGACAAAGAGATAGGATCTCTAAGAGACATGGAAGGGATTGGTGCAGGCATTAGTTCTAGCCATACTGGATTATTGTAATATTGTCTATTTGGGAGATTCAAAGAAAGTACTTAGAAAATAGAGAATAGTGCAGAATACGGCTGTCAGACTGATATATGGTCTGAAGAAAAATGACCATATTAGTCCTTACTACTGATTGCTGCATTGGTTACCGGTGGAGACGCGAGTACTATTCAGATTTTCTTGTAACTGTTTCAAGTTGATTTGGGGACTAACCCCAATTTATCTTTTATCTCATTTTGTGTTGTACAGTCCAACAAGGAAAACTAGAAATTTTCATTTATTCGCATATCCAAAAATTACGGGTTGCAGATACAAGACCTTTTTGGCTAAGACTCTTGCATTCCAAGCGGGTAAGCAGCAGTCTTGGCTGGGCAATTACATTGGGGAAGTTCTGCCTTAAGGTGCATTTTGAAAAGGAATTAAGTCAGCGTTGTTTGACAAATTTATTTCCTAACTGTGGGTACTATTGCTAGCAAAATTTTACACTATGTATATGTAAGAAACTTGTATTTTTAATCATTTGTATTTCGCTGATTGTCCAAGTCTTCTTCTGTGTAAACCGCCTAGAAATCGCTTGGTTATGGCGGTATAGAAGAATAAAGTTGTGATTTGTGTAAGAGCAGGTGTAAATCATCTGGTTAAATTTAGAACTTTTATATTCCGTGGACTTAGAGGACGTAGCTCAAAATCCATAGAAGGATAAACATCTTTAGGCAGAGACTGCTCTCCTAAAAAAGCAGATTCAAATTTATAGCTGATGACAAAAGGACAAGTAATCCTGGACTTTGCTGAAACAAGAATTCTACAGTCTGGGAATAAAACAAGAAAATGCCTGAGTTCTGGTTACTTTTGCCCCCATTAGTGACTGAGCAGTTTAAAAAAAAAACCTCACCGTTGTATCTGAAAAGATGAAAAAAATATATACGCCATAATCAGCTGTACAAGTATTGAAGTCCATAACCATTGACAGCTGTAAACCCTAGTTAAGGCTTTACATTGAATATAATAGGTGATGGGGAGCCAGTGGTGTTAATGCTGTGTTTGGAGATAAACATTAATTATCTCTGCAGAGACATACTCAAAATACTGTGAGCCACATGTCCTTATTCTTCAAAGCAGGAGCCACACAACTGTTTCCAAAGGCAAGTCTTGAAAATACGAGACAAATATTTGCAATGGGGCCTTTCCAGCTCCCTTTCCTGTTCATACTTTCCTTATTTCTAAACACTTATGGCAACTGTTGGCCAAAGATTTAAAGGCTGACCTGTAGGGAGTCACTCTTATCATGGTGCCCTGAAAAGCCAAAGTACAGAAATGTAAATAATGTTGAAAATGTAAATATGAGAAAAGTCAAAAAAAATGATTTCTTTGAATAAATCTCCTTGATGTAACTCTTGACCAAAACTAATACAGTACTGTGTTCTGGCTTATCATTTCTCCGATTTACCAAGAGGTACTCAGGCTCAAATTCAGACTGCAGGGGATCACTGGAAATCTCCTGCGGTGCAAAGCAATACCAGATATTTGATGCTGGTGAAATATCTGGCCACCCACATTGAATTTTTGGTCTGTTTTTGGCTGGCTGAAACATAGCCAACTTTGTCAATATTCAGTGATTAGCTGGCCAAGTCTCAATGGCCAAAAATATACCACCCTTTTAAGAGTCACTGAATTCTGGGGGTGACCAGATTGATCACCTGATATAGTCAGTCACTGGCCAGTCCACTAAGCCAGACATTCAGCATGAAATAACAGGCTGAATTAGTGGATAGCCAGCTATGTGCTATTTAGAAAGCCAGGAGCCATTTCCAACCGTCTAAATAGCACTGAATATCAGCCCCCACTGTTTTATGTACTTTTGCTATAGACTTGGAAAATGCATCTAAATGTTAAATGGCTTCCATATTAAGAAGCAAAAACAAATAGGCTAGAGAAACCCTATGTGAATGCAAGAGGACACATGCAAAAAAAGTGGGGTAACCTAGGAGTCATAGAGGCCACCAGTGTAAAAGTTTAAAATCAGTCACAATCTTCAAGGAAACAAAAGAAAAAAGACCAAAACAAAACTTTAAATGAAGTACAACAAGGACATCAAATGGAAGAAAACTCGACACGGCCGTGTTTTGGCAGTGTAGCCTGCGTCAGGAGTCAAACTTCCTTCAAGAGAATCTAGAATACATAACACTTCCAGCAATGAAAGAAACCACTGAAAGCTCCAGAATATAATATGCAAAATCCAAATGTTGCGTGGTTTTGGTTTTTGACATGATGCAGACGCTGAAAGGACTGTTGACGCGCTGTATTCTTCTTAGAGATTTTGTTTGATCTTACAATATTGATACTGTTTTATGTTAAGATGGTTTGATTTATGTAACTTAATTTGCCTGATCAGGTGCAAACTGACACTAAGAACCAATAATCAATAATTATGGGAGTTAATTGACCCTAATTTACAGTTATGCATGTAAATGCACTTAGTCACTATTTTATAACATTAGCATCTAAGTTCAAGAGACCATAACTGCAAGAGGGGCATGAGCAGGGCATGGGTGTGCTAAGCACTTACACACTAAGGGCCAAATTCTATAAAAGGCACCTAAGCGAGCCTACATCCTAGGCATCAATTGGTGTGGTTGTCAATCAACCACTAGGCGCCACTTATAGAATCCCACCTAGTGGTGCCTAGGCGAGCTTAGGCGTTGCTAACCTTCCTACAGGTAGGTGGTTGTATATTAGGCTAGATTTTATTTTACCTAACCTACTGGCACCTATCTCAGACACCTAGCGATGCCTAAGGCAACCATGCCTATTCTCCCCTCCCTAACCACACCTACTTTTCAGGTAGGTGTCGTTAGACGTCAAGCGGGCACCTCCACGTAGGCGTCGCTAGGCATCCTAAGAGTTTGGCACCAAATTCTTAATTGGTTATTTAAAAAAATTGGGGGGATTGGCTGAAAACTGGTGCAGTCAATTATTACATCAATTAAGCCAATTAAATGCTGAACACAGATTCCGAAGTTAGGCATCCTCGATTCGGGTGCCTAGCTACACCCTATACAGCATCTGGCCTTAAGCTTTTAGACTGCTGTCAAGAGATGTAACTGCTGCTTTTAGGTGCAAATATTTACATCTGCTATAGAGCTCATGCAAGTGCTTGCTCCTAAAGTTAAGTGCATAACTGCAGATTTCCACTAATATTCTATAACGGCAATTAAATGCATTTAGTGCACACACTTTAGGCCAGGGCTACTCAATTCTGGTCCTCGAGGTACTCAGGCAGGGCCAGGTTTTCAGGATATTCACAATGAATGTGCCTGAGAGAGATTTGCATGCACTGTCTCCTTGGTATACAAATTAGAGAATGACATGGGAACAAATTTTTCCCCCATCCCATCCCGGTGAATTATTTTCCTGTCCCTGCCCCCTTCCTGCAAGCTCCGTCCTCATCTGCACAAGCCTCAAACACTTTAAAATCATAAGTATTCAAGGCTTGGGCAATTAAGGCAGAGCTTACGGGAATGGGGCAGGGACAGCGACAAAACTTGCAGGGGCGGGACGGGGAAAATGAGTTCCTGCGGGGACAGGGAGAAATTTGTCCCCGTGTCATTCTCTCAAATCTCTCAGTGCGTGCATTTCACCTTACTGGTCCCACGGCGATAGAGGGCACGTGTTAAAACTCAAGGGGGGGGGAAGATTTCATGGGGACACCAGGAAATTCTTCTTCACCGAAAGGGTGATTGACAGATGGAACGGTCTTCCACGTCAGGTAGTTGAAGCGAGCACAACGCTCGACTTCAAAGGACGATGGAACCGTCAGGTGGGGGGGTCGCTCCAGAGGAATACTTAGAAGACGGATTCTCGAAGGAGGGAGGGTTCGTGAGTGGGCAGACTTGATGGGCCGTCGGCCCGTTTCTGCCATCATACTCTATGTTTCTATGCAAATCCCTTTCAGGCATATTCATTGTGGCAGTCCTGAAAAACCTGGACTGCCTGTGGACCTCGAGGGCCTGAATTAAGTAGTCCCCCCAGTATATAGCCTAATGATTAGAGCGGCCTGAGAACCAGGGGAGCCTAGTTCAAAACTCTCCAATGCTCCTTATCATCTTGGGCAAGTCATTTAATGTAATTTGTAATGTAATGTAATTTATTTCTTATATACCGCTAATCCGTTAGGTTCTAAGCGGTTTACAGAAAATATACTTTAGGGTGCATTAAAATTATAAGTAAGATAGGTACTTAGAAATTCCCTTACTGTCCCGAAGGCTCACAATCTAACTAAAGTACCTGGATAATAATAAAGAAGTGAAAAATAGAGATAGAGGAAAAGATAAGATAATAAACATTCTGACAAGACTACATTGATCTAAAGGACTTTGGAAGGTTGAAGAGAGGAGAGATAAGAATAGATACAGAAGGGAGGAACCGTTGAACAATAGAATTCTGGGGAAATTTAAATGATAAAAATAAAACAAAACAAGTGGCAAAACAATGAATGAGATTAAAATAATTCATAAACTGGAAAGAAAAATGAAAAATAAAATCAAAACATTGTCTTCAATCCACAGTTTCAGAGTCTGTGATGGAGTGGAGCAAGTAACTAACCCTTCATGGCCTTAGATTGTAAGTTAACACCTGTACCCAAATGTAGCTCACTTTTGAGCGACGACTGAAAAAGTGTGAGCTAGATCCCATTCCTTTTCCCCCGTAACTGAAATGTCTCATCTCCGGTCACATCTGAAATCCGTCATTCCTCTGAATTATTCATCTATTACAGCTTTATTAGATTCCAAGTTCCAAGCACTCTTATTGCAAGGCCAACACACGGAGGTCACTAATGCTGCCCATTCTTTTAAGCAGCTTGATTTATATTTGCTAATGAAGGTAATTTACACTGAGCTGTGGATTTGTCAAATCTTTTGTTTTCCTTCTGGGGCTGGCTTGCTGCTTCTCCAGTGCCACTTGGACACGCTAACGGCCATCTGCTCAAGTTTTCTTCCCACTGCGCTTGAAATAAGGAGGTGCAGGCAGAACAACGAAACTGGGAGCTGAACAGAAAAGCAGGAGAGCACTAGATGTGCTAGAACAATATTAGGAGCTCAAAAATAAATTGCTTGTGTTGAAAAATCAATATACCAAGTGCAAACACAAGTCTATTTGTTCATAAAATGGTACACACATTACACAAAACACTCTACTAGTGCATTCAATTAATAAAGTGCTCAGTCACCAACCAAACAGTGTCATATAAAATGCCAGCAACGGTTGTCAAGAGGGACCATCATCGCACTACAAAAGTCCCTCTCACTGCCCTCCATACAAAAAATATAAGTGAAACTGCTTTTTGTATTTGTAATTCAAAAAATTACTTATCTGTTTCAAATGAAGTCAGTTATGGGGGCAGACGCTTGGCGATACAATAAACTTAAACATCGCTCAAATCCATTTTAAATGCTGTGGAACCCTTTGAGAATCCATCCTATATAATAAAACCCTAGCCGTGCATGCGTACTTACCTGCGTGCTTCCGTGATCTCTGATCTGTGATCAGTAGGTCCGTGGCAAGCAGGAGTGCGGATGCGGCGACCAGACAACTCGGAGAAACAGCATAGCCGCCAACTCCCCCCTCCCGCCCTCACTCACTGCCCAAACCACCACCGCCAAAGCCTCCTCCTTCTGGCCGGCTCACCCGCCTTTAAATTAAGAGAAAAGCGCTGCACTGCGCTAACGCTGACCTCGCTGTCTTCTGTCCACTGTGGCCCGCCCTCTCTGACTACTTCCTGTTTACGCTAGGGTTGGCTGCAGTAGATAGAAGATGCCGAAGCCAGCGGTAGCGCGGTGCAGTGCTTTTCTATTAATTTCAACGCGGCGGCTGGGAAGGGGGCGGCGGAAAATGCTGATGCTGCACAGGGAAGGCCGGGAAATACTGCTGCTTCACAGGCAAGTGTGTGTGTGTGGGGGGTGGGGAATGCTGCTTCTGCATAGGGAAGGCTGGGAAATGGTGCTGCTGCACAGGGTACTGTGTTTGGGGGGGGGACCGTGGGAAGGGAAGGGGGTAAGGGACATGCTACTGCTGCACAGGGAAGTGGTGTGGGGAAGGGAATGCTGCTGCTGTGGCTGCTGCACAGGGAAGTGGGGGGGGATCGAAATGCTGCTGTACAGAGAAGTAGGGGGGGGAAATGCTGCTGCACAGGGACATGGAGGGGGAGGGAATGCTGCTGTGGCTGCTGCACAGGGAAGTGGGAGGGAAAGAAAGACAGACAGCACCCGTTAATGCAACAGGCTAAAATACTAGTATTCAATAAACTAATTGGCCTCCCTCGTTTATGAAAGCTACCCAGAAAAATGAGACAGAGCAAAAACAGGAACTCTCAGACCGAGGAAACCACACAATGCTGCAAGTATTAGTTATCTCGATATTTTAAAGTTACCATACTGATGTCAAGGAGTGTTGTAACACTGATAGCCCACTTGTATACACCGAAATGAAGGTCAAAGTAGGTCAAAGTGACAAGGCATGATAGCTTTTTATTCTAATATATTTCTTGGCTGGTTTTCGAACATTACAACTCCCTTCGTCGGGAGCCTGTTTGGGCACGGGGAAGGGATGTTAAGTCCCATAAGCCGGTCAAGAAAGGTATTAAATTAGTCCAATAAAAAATGTTTCACTTTACTATTCTATTTGGTTTTTTTGTTGTTGCTGTTTGCTGACTTTGATTTTATCAGTATGCAAAACAGTTGCTGAATTTGGCATACATACTTCGGGTCATTTTAAATCGTGCAAACCAGTCAGAAAATGAGCTGCTACTCAAGCAGCTGCAGCACAGCAGAACCGACTGAACCGCAGCCTCTCTCCTTTGCTAGGCCACACTGCTTGACTTTCTCCCTTGACGTGCACTGAAGTGAGAGCAGGAAGGAGCTGACTGGGACACCAGTTGCTACAAACATTTTTCTAAGCTCTTTGGCTGGTTATTTCTAAATAGCCTTAGCCAGGCTCGTCTATTTTCAGTCATATACAGCATGAAACATGGTACTGTTTTGGGTTATGGACTTACCTAGGATCACTGATATAATAAATTTGTATCATTACGTTCAATGGCCATACAACAGGGACGGTACAAGAATTTTATGGATGTTTGGGAACCATTGGCTAAGTATTGTAAGGAATGATAATTTATTTTAATTTTGTTGACCTTTCAGCATAAACATCCAGGGTGGATGGGTGGGAGGGGGAGGGGGAGGGGTTTGCATTGGAGTTTAATTCAGGGAACATATGGGTAGGTTCTTGTAGGTATCTTCTATTGGATTATTTGGTGGGAGTGGGGGGAAAATATTTGTTCATTAATGTCTATAAGTTTAATGTGCTTTTCTTGTATTATTATGTATTTTGAAATTGTTTGCACATTGGAAGTTTGGAAAATCAATAAAGATTAAAAAAAAAAATTGTATCATTGACTACTATACTGAGTATGATGTCATCTTTTGGACTCTATTCTAATACTGTTCTTTGCCTTTGTGTGGACATACGTGGGGGCCATAGTTTTGGGTTTCTTTGTTTGCTCTTTACTGAACTAAAGGTGTCTTTCTCCCCAGTATGGTTTACATTTACAACAAGCATTCCCAGTACAATCAACTAGTTGTCTTTGGGGTCCTTTAACAAAACTATGGTAAAAAGTGGTTTAGTGTGCCCTTATGCTTCTCTTTGGATCTCTGTAGGGTGGAGGTTGGGATTTGAAGCTTTTTCCTCCTTGTTATATTTTATTGGTAGTAATTTTGTTTTTGATTTTGTTTCAGCTTTTGCATCTGTTATTTCTTGTACTTGTTTTGCTCTTTATTTCTTATCAGTAGAAGTGTTTATGAAATATTTGATGAAAGTTTTTCTACTTTCTCTTACAACGAGTCTCACTTATTAGGAGTATGTCGCACTCATTTGAGGGTTCTTTCACTCTCCCCTTTCGTCTCTCATCACATTCTCAATGCCAATGTACTAAGCCTGATCACTGTTTTCATGAGAGGCAAGCCTAAGGGGAGAAAAGCCATGGTTGACAGGGTCAATAAGCTCCTGAGGACTGAAAAAATTCAGTAACTGTGTTGAAAAGTGCTTTTTGAAGGTACAGGAAGTGAGGGGGGAGAATTGAGAAGAAGAAAGAACCTTATGTGTCTCTCACTTTTTATTTCTCCATCTCACCCTTCTACCCTTATCCGTGGCTGTTTCTTGGCATCTATAGGAGTAATATTCAACTCATATTGATCAGTGTTTATTAAGCCACTGACAGCCTCGGGCAGAACTGAATCTGGACATTCAATGAAGGGCCATGTCTAGGCTCCAGCACTGAATTAACTGCGCACCAGCCGAAATTAAGACTAGTGCCCAGTTAGCTCGGTGAATAATTGGGCACTGGTCTGAATTTATTTAGCTGACTAATGGACTGAATATCATCGCTAACCAGTTAAGTACAGGCTCTGCCCTAGCTCCCCCACCGACCACCTCTTTACTGAAAAGATGCATAAATCTTCCTAGATTACACTCTGAAAAATCACTCTATGGACTTCAGTCAAATTCTTTGGGATAGTCCTTCCTTTTCATTTCTGAACATAAGAATAGCCTTACTGGGTCAGACCAATGGTCCATCAAGCCCAGTAGCCCATTCTCACGGTGGCCAATCCAGGTCACTAGGATCTGGCCAAAACCCAAGGTGTAGCAATATTCCATGCTACCAATCCAGAGCAAGCAGTGGCTTCCCCCATGTCTTTCTCAACAACAGACTAAGGACTTTTCCTCCAGGAAATTGTCCAAACCTTTCTTAAAACCAGCTATGCTATCTGCTCTTATCACAACCTCTGGCAATGCGTTCCAGAACTTAACTATTCTCTGAGTGAAAAAAATTTCCTCCTATAGTGTTTCCTCATACGAGAAGAGTTCCATCCCCTTCATCATCGTGGTCGCTCTTTTTTGAACCTTTTCTAGCGCCATTATATCTTTCTTGAGATAAGGAGACTAGAATTGAATGCAAAACTCCAGATGAGGTTGCACCATGGAGCGATACAGGGGCATTATAACATTCTTAGTCTTGTTAACCATCCTACAATTAATAGTTGCTAATAGTCAGGTCTTCAGTTCCTCCACAAAGGACATTTATTTACTTATTTATTTTTAAAATTTATACACCGCCTAACCCTAGGCATTTTACAAAAAAACATACATAATGAAAACAATACAATTAAACATCAGTGTGCAATCATCATAATCCACTTACAATTCCAATCCAACTAGTTAAGACAGCAAAAAGGCAGCTCCTATCTATATCTTCATTGTCTTCCTGACAACGTACAGCAAGAATAGGCAATAGACAATTACAGCAGCAAAATGTTCAAACACTTAAAATGTCAACACAATACACACTAAAACATCATAATGACAGCATAGCATAAAATGCTTGAGTACCTGAATGCAGATCGCTAGACAACCTCCATTGATAGATGGTATATAAATAAATATAAGAGAGATGGCGCATATAGACGAATAAGACAGAACAACAGGAGTAAGAGAGAAGATGCATGGAAATGATCTCAGCTAGAGTAGGAGAGGATAGGACAAGATCAATATAAATAGTTTGATGTCTGTAATAAAAATTCTAGCAATTCCCTTGCATCTGAACTTATGCCATAGCATGGTGTAGTATTTGCAATCCTGTTTCACCCATCTTTAAATCCAACAGAATGCACTACAGTCAACAAAACATTTTAGTAGGGAAATTATCAACACAGGCTACTATTAAGATGGATTATTATTCCACTAACTTGTGCTATTTTACCACAAATCCCATTTTATACAGTGAGACCTAGTTACTAATAACTGGAATTAACAGTAAAATAACATGACATTTATTATAGGCTTTTATGTGATTTTAAAAATTGTTATGGAATGGGGAGGGGGGAGATAAGTTTTATGATGGATTATTGAAGAATATTAAGTGTTGTATTTAAGTTAAAATGTTATGATATGATGTCACACTTATTACAAGATTTAAAAAATGAATAAAGATTTACAAATAAAAATGACTTAGGTAGTCCATACTGATAACATCTGTCCTTAAGCTCTTGTCTTCTAAAAACTAAAATCTCCTTGTCAACAAGCCCTATCCCCAAGACCTCCCATCATACTACCTATTTGTGCACTTATACCTTCTACCTTAATCTTCACAAAAGATGTCTGTTTATTCAGAACATGTAACTTTCTTCACAAGTAGTCATCTATCAGTAGAGTCTAAAGCCAGGGCCACTAGTAACGTGCACATTCCAGGTGTGTATTTACATAAAAAGAACAAAGTTAAGGGAAGTGCTAGGCTCAGAGACATTGTCCGAAAAGAAGATGGTGGAAAGTCTTACCTTTCCGAGATCTTGTAAAGAATTTGATGCCACCGGGTGAGGTAGATGAACTGGAACCGGGGGAGGAAGAATCTTTGGAGGAGGACCTGAAGATGCCACTGAAGCTCATTCGGCGAGGGGAACGAGGAGGAGATTCATGATAGGGGAAGGGAAATACTGTTTTTGGTGACCCTGGACTATGCTTCGACTTCACAGGGGCAGACACAGGGCTCGATGGCTGGTTCTGAAGCCCTTTGGAAAAGAAGCCTTTGGAAGGGCTTCCAGTGTTGTGAGACTCTTCTGCCTGAAAAGAGACAGAGAAAAAAAAATTGACTATAATCTGTGTACGTACAGTACCTGATAAAAAAAAATAATTGTACATCGCACTGTACTTCACCAAGAAAGGGTGGTACATCAAAGGCCAATAAGAATAAACATATCAGACTTCACATACATATAAAAACTACATTCTTCAAGAAATTCCTGAAACAGCCCTAACTTCAAACTTACCGTCCTTCTCCCCTCCCTCTTCCCGCCACACAGAAACTACATAACCTACTCTTTACCTCTCTAGAAAGGACAAATGTTCTTCCAATGTAACCCTCCGTTTTTTATCTCTTTTGTAATCTGCCTTGAACCGCAAGGTAATGGTGGAATAGAAATCTCTCATGTAATGTAATGTATATACCAATGTCTTGCAAACTTTGTCAAGCCGCATCGCACTAAACGTGGTGGATGCTGCTTGAGGCATCCGGAAGTGAGCGGACTTTGACGCGATGACATTACGTGCATGCGTGACATCATCACGTTAATGTCTGCACAAAGGCCCTACATACGGGCCCTGAGCCACCAGTGGGGGGTGCCGGAAGGGAAGATGTGCAGAGGCACTGGCCGATTTCCTACAAGATGTGCCTCTCGCTGTGAGAGGCACGTCCTGTAGCTAGTCAGCCGGCACCTCTCCTCTACCCCGGCATCTTGTGGCACACCTCAAATCTCAGGATGTACACTAGGGAGCAGTGGCACACAGTTTGCAATACTGATATATACAAATGTTCCTTTCACAACTTTTTGACTCTAAATGCAGGTGTGATCGCATAGAAATGCAAAATCATTAACAGGCTTACACTAGTCATATAGTATTAATAGCATACAAGAAGTGAGAGGGGAAATTGAGAGGGGAAAGGTTTAGAACAAATGCCAGGAAGTTCTTTTTCACCCAGAGGGTGGTGGATACATGGAACGCGCTACCGGAGGATGTGATAAGCAGAAGCACGCTACAGGGCTTCAAAGAGGGTCTGGACAGGTACCTGGAGGACAAAGGGATTGAGGGGTACAGATAGGAGTAGAGGTAAGGTTAGAGGGATAGGATTAGAGGTAATTTGTAAAATTAGTCATAGACCACTGTTCAGGCAGTGGGCCTGATGGGCCGCCGCGGGAGTGGACCGCTGGGCGAGATGGACCTCTGGTCTGCCTCAGCGGAGGCAACTTCTTATGTTCTTATTTCAACCTAACACTTCCCATTGCATTTTTCAGCACCGTTCTTTTCTGCGTTTATCACATTTGGTTAAAAAGTGTCACCTAGGGCTCCTTTTACTAAGGAGTGCTAGCGGTTTTATCGCGCGCTAAACAAAAAATACTAACGCAAGCTCTATGGAGGCGCTAGCATTTAGTGAGCATGGCATTGTTACGCACGCTAAAACCACTAGCGCACCTTAGTAAAAGAAGCCCCTAGTGTCTGCAACAGGTAAGATTATGCAAATTTCTAACCTAAGGCAGGAAAAAGAGCCATCAAAGGACTACAAATATCCCAGCACAGGTCTGACTATTTATTTAGTGTAAAGCAATTTTTATTGAAGCAAAAATAACACAGCAAAAAGATACAGTCATGCGGAAAGAAACAACAAGTCCCCCAATGCCCACCCACCCCCCAGACCCAACCCCTCCCCAACCCACCCCCCAACCAAAACCATCCAATCATCATAAGGAAGAAACAGGAATATGCAAGACCAGGAACCAGCAGCATCCCAACCCTGTGCCACTGGGGAGGCCCAGACACCATAGTCCAAAATACCATGCAAACAGAGGCCTGTACTCTGATGAGCCCTGAGAAGAACGCAAGGCCTCCCCCCCCAACACACACACCCCCCCCACCAAAAAAGAAGAAGAAAGGGGGGGGGGGGGAAAGGAAGAGGAGAACCACAGCCGGGGAGAGGCAAACCCGAGCCTTCCCCTCACCGCTCAGAACAGCTCAAAGCCGCAGCAGATTAAGAATTAAGCTCCTGTCTATTTATTTATTTGAATTTATAAACCACCTTTATGAAGAGATTCTCCCAAGGCAGTGTACAGCAAGTATAATTCAACATAAAATAACAGAAGTAAAAAGATTAAATATAAACAAATATGAGTGAGGTAAATTCAAAATCAGCAAATTGAAACTTAATAATAGGAATGGGTCAAGTTGACAAATTGAACTGTAGCAAACCAGGCCTGGTTTCTTCACCATATGAGTCAAGTAGTGCCTGCAGTCATGACCCCGCCCTGCCCCCGGCTCTGCCCTCATCCCGCCCCTGGTCCAGCCCCCAAAAGCTAGTTTGGCAGGGCCAGCTTTCAAGGAATCTGGTGGTAGTCTCTCTCTTACCTGCTCGGCGCTGCAATTCTGTTTTCTCTGGGCCACTGGCAGCTCCTGCTGCCGTCAGCCTGCCCTGGAAGCCACCTCTCTGCAGGTCCCACCTCGGTGGGAAAAGGAAGTCACTGCAGAGATGCAGCTTCCAGGGAAGGAAGGCCAACAGCAGAAGGCTGACGCCACTGAGCTGCCAGCAGCCCAAAGAAAATAGAATTGCAGCACCGAGGAGATAAGAGGGGGAGAGCCACTGGATCCTTGGAAGCCAGTCCTGCCAAACCTGGACAGACGCCACAATTTAAAAAACCCGTCCGGACGCCTGGACAGTCTTCTAAAAAGAGAACATGTCCAAGTTTTCCCCATATGTAGGGTAACCCTGTCTTGGGGGATAAATGTAAGGGATAGGCAGGGATGGGTGAAATTTCTGTCCCTGTGCAACTTTCTAATTCCATGTACACATGTAAAATGTATTTTAATCCAGTCATGTCCTTCTTTTTGGGCTTCTGCTCCAACACCTGCCCAAACTGGGCTAAAGCTCTATATGCCTTTATTTACAGCTAACCAGGGCCCCTTCCCATTTTCAGGGCAATTCTATAACTGGACTTCAAGTGTACCACATGTTATTCTATACAGCAGCAAATAGTGTGCAACTGCAAGAGGGGCGTACATCTGGGTGGATCATGGATAGGCCATGAGTGACACGCCATATGATATGTGTACCTTATAGAATACTATGTTACCCATGTTACATGGCGCATTTAGGTAACATAATAACATGGTAGATGACATCAGATAAAGATCTGTAAGGTCCATCCAGACTGCACCATTATCAATTCATGATTCAACAATGAATGTGTGCCAACCTATGTCAGACTTTAGTGCTGTCAGATTCACCAATTCGAATCGATTCACTTCAGTGAATCGATTTGAATTGATTTGTTTGCTGGAAAAATCAGACTCACCAATTCAGTGAGTCCTGACAGTACCCCCAGGTCTTCTGAAGCGACAGCAGCTATGGTGGTTTCCGGCGTGCAGAGAAGCGCTCTCAACAGCGCTTCTCCTGGATTTCCCCACTAGGGCCTTCCTTCTTCCGCATCACTGATGACAAGGCAGAGGGAAGCCCTGGCAGGCAGGCTGCGAGCAGCCTGTTCACTGCTGCTGCTGCTTTAGGAGGCCAGAAATCAATCGGGATGTGCCGCATAGGAGGGATGGAAAGCTGCTGCACAGGGGGATTGGAGGAAGGGATGGAAAACTACTGCACAGGGGGGAGAGAGGAGAAAGGAAGAATTGTTGGACATGGGGTGGAGGAGATGAAGGGAGAGATGCAACAAAGAGGTAGAAAGGGGTGAGAGGGATAAATCTTGCATATGGTAGAGGGGAGGGAGGCATACATGGAGATGAGAAAAATTTTGGACAAAGGGTGGAGGGCAGGAAGAAATGGTGCATGGGAAGAGAGAAAGAAATGCTGCACATGATAATGAAGGAGAAGAAGGGAGAGATGCTGCATGGAAGAGACTAGAGAGGTTTGACCCAGGGCAGAAGGCAGGGAAAAAGAGAGAGAGATGGTAGACGGTAGGATAGAAATGCTGGATATGGCAGTGGAAGGGAAAGTACAGAGATGGAAGATGAATGGTGAGCACAGAGAAAGAAGAAAACGTCAAATGGGAAGGAGACCCTTGTGAGCAAGTTAACAGAAGACAAACAGAAAACAGAGCCTGGGACCAACATGATTTGAATAATAAAATGACCAGACAACAAAAAGTAGAAAACATAATTTTATTTTCTGTTTTGTAATTACAATATTTGAAACTCCAACATTGATGATACAGATTTGAAATGTGTATCCTGCCAAAGCTGGTGTTAGACAGCCAGCGTAAGCTAGGACCTATAAGAGAGGAAAAGTATTTTTTGTTTTGTTTACACCACAGCACCAGCATGGAGTTGGAGAGGGCAAAGGGGGGTGGGGTGGGTGAAGAAGCTACAATAATAAACCCGCCAGGCCATTTGAAAAAAGCACATCCGATTGAATAAGAAAAGTGAATCAAATTTAAAAAAAAAAAAAAAAATCAATTCAATAGGCCAAATCAAATTGAATATTTTTTCTCTGAATCGGGTAGCACTACCAAACGCTGACCTAAAGTTCAGCCCAACAACGTGGCTTTATGCTAGAATTCTAAAACAGCTTAAGGCAGTGGTCTCAAACTCAAACCCTTTGCAGGGCCACATTTTGGATTTGTAGGTACTTGGAGGGCCGCAGAAAAAATAATTAATGTCTTATTAAAGAAATGACAATTTTGCATGAGGTAAAACTCTTTATAGTTCATAAATCTTTCCTTTCGGCTAAGTTTTAATAATAATATTGCAATTTATAGCTAAAGAGACTTGTGATCAAGAAACTGTTTTATTTTACTTTTGTGATTATGATAAACATACCGAGGGCCTCAAAATAGTACCTGGCGGGCCACATGTGGCCCCCGAGCCATGAGTTTGAGACCACTGGCTTAGGGGCACCCAAGTGCCATTATAGAATTGGCACTCAGTGCACACCACTGTGGTGCCTAAATCAAGATGTCAAATTATAGAATTGTCCCTGTCATGCACCCTTCAAACCAGTTCAGTCCTCACGGTGACAATCCCTTGGCTGTTCAGGGGACCTGGCAAAGTAAAATGACGCAGAAATGCCACTGCTGAATGATAGCTGGGATTTCCCTTCCTGCTAGGGGCTGTGAACCCAGCCTCCACAGGATATCCCCTGTCCGGGAAAGAAAAGCTTCAGCTAGGAATTGGGCCTGGGCCTTCCACATGGCGGCTGGAGCACTGGGCAAGACCATCATCTGACACATTTCTATACATATGTGTACGACGCGAGACCCTTTACAACAGAGGTCTCCAAAGTCCCTCCTTGAGGGCCGCAATCCAGTCGGGTTTTCAGGATTTCCCCAATGAATATGCATTGAAAGCAGTGCATGCACATAGATCTCATGCATATTCATTGGGGAAATCCTGAAAATCCGACTGGATTGCGGCCCTCGAGGAGGGACTTTGAGATCCCTGGTGTAGCCATATACCAGGGGTAGGGAACTCCGATCCTCGAGAGCCATATTCCAGTCGGGTTTTCAGGATTTCCCCAATGAATATGCATTGAAAGCAGTGCATGCACATAGATCTCATGCATATTCATTGGGGAAATCCTGAAAACACGACTGGATTCGGCCCTCAAGGAGGGACTTTGAGACCCCTGCTTTGCAATATGTGTAAGAAAAGTGAAATGCCCAACTCTTCATCTGAAGAGAAATATGAATATTTAAGTGGAGCTACTACAGTCTTTGCCAGAGGTTCCTTTACGCTTGTTTCCTGCTTGCAACATGTTTCCTGCATTTCCTTTATTCAGGGTCAAATGAGTTACAAGTTTTCAACGTCCCAGAATGTCTGTTTGCTTTAATGGCAAAATGGTCAATGCTAATTTAGCACAATTTGCCTTAGAAGTCTGGAAATAGTTTGGCCTTCGCGTTTACTCTGTCCTTCCTGGTTCAAAGGTGCAGCCACGGCTCTCTTGGATCTGCACGCTTATCTTATCTGGAATCAATTGCAAGGCCCATCGATTCAGAGTAAGCGACACCACACTGGTGCTGGCCTCCTCCAGCCTGCCAACAAACTGCGGTTCTAAAAGCTTCATCTTCTCAATCCTCAGCACACTGCTATTTCATTCGCTGCCCTACTTTCACAGGGTATTGCAAAAGACTACACTCCCAGAATCCTTGCATTTCGGAGCTGAAAGGCCAGGAGTGGATTTAAATGTCCCTAATGGGTGAGGGTTTAATTGAAAGATGTAAGCACTCTCTTTTACTACCGATTATGACATTAATAAACATCTTAACAATTCAAGGCTAAAAGCTAGCTCCAATATATCACTTATGTTTTCTGCACATTACTCAAAGTACTATTGTTTCCATGCAAACTAGTGGTTAGAATGAAAATCGGCTCATTTCTAGAACAAGAAAAGGGAACCTAGTATAACCTGACCATTTATTTTTTTCATTAAAACGGGACATCTATTAATTATCTCTCCTTCCTTTCTCTCCCTCCCTCCGTCCTTGCCGCTGGTCTGGCATCTGTCTTCTTTTCTTAGTTCTCCCTCAAAAGTCTGGTATCTCCTTTCCTTCTCCTCCCTCCCATGGTCTTGGCATCTCTCTTTCTTCTCCTCTCCCTTCCCTGGTCTTCCTTCTCCCTCCTTCCCTCGCTCTCCCCAATTGGGTGCATCAGCATTTCTCCCCCCCCCCCCAATTGAGTGTATCAGCATTTCTCTCCCCCCTCCCCCCGATTGCCAGGAGGTCAGCTTCCCTTCCACTCGCCTAATCTAGTAGTGATACAGAAATGATTAGTGGTAGTAGGATCATAAATAGCCCATTTGGAGACACGATCCTGAGAGCTGAAAACAGTCCCTGTCCTCACCTCACACCAGGCTCTCTCCTCCACTGCAGCTTCCCAACTCAGTGCATTTTCCTCCCTCACTCTTTTGCTTATCGTATGCTTATGCTTCTTGGGCAGTTTCAACTCTCTCATCTCACATTACTTTATTTTTGTTCTCTGTGTAAGAAAGATGCAGGGCCATAACAAAGGAACACGCCCCCACATTGCCGACATCATCGCAGTTACCAGCTCTCCTCTTCAGGATCGCCTCTTTCTTAGCACGTGGATAAACTGACAAATCAAGACAAAGTTAGGACAGCCCAGAAGTCCGAGTATTCAGCTCAGAATTATTATACGATCCTGGGTTATTCATATTAGAAATTTTAAATATAGAGAGCCTGTTACTTTATGTGTTTTACACAGTTATGTAGCGATCACCTGTCCCATTGTCCCCATGCACAGCTTCAGGGCGCTATCTCTGAAAACGGGACCTTTCAGTGCCCCAAAGCTGTGCGTGGGGACAACGGGACAGGGGATCTGAAAACGGGATGGTCCCGTTCAAAACGGGACGTATAGTCACCTTAACCTAGTAGCCTAGTAGTTAGTGCGGTAGGCTCTGATCCTGGTGAGCTAGAATCAGTTCCTACTACAGCAACTTGTGTCCTTGAGCAAGTCACTCTGTGAGGCCACTAGGGACAAGTTTCAAGTTTATTAGTTTCTTGATATACCGTCTATCAAACATATCTAAGTGGTTTACAATATAATTGGTTATAAAAATAAAAACTATGTAAAAAATTAAAAAACATAAATAGACTATACTTGTTTAACTAACAAGAAGTCATGAGGATAAGGGGGAAGGGCCTCTTTTATTAAAGTCTAGCCTAGTGTGTGTTAAGTTCCACATGGCCCTTATGTATAAAATAGGACAGGGGTGTCCACACTTTTTGGGCTAGCGAGCTACTTTTAAAATGACCAAGTCAAAATGATCTACCAACAATATAATTAAAAAAAAAACAGAAAGCACACTGTACACAGAGAAAATGTTAATTATCATTTATATTCCACGGGTTTTCAAAGAGGGCAAGGCAGATGACTTTATGCAATGTCACCTCAGGAACAAATATACAAAAATAGACAAATATACCCCCTCCCTTTTTACTAAACCGCGATAGTGGTTTTTAGCTGAATGCCCTGCGCTGCTCTCGATGCTCATAGGTTCCCTGCACTAAAAACCACTATTGCGGTTTAGTAAAAGGGGGCCATAGTGCAAAATATATACAGCAGATATAAATTCTCAAAACGGACACATTTTGATCACTAAATTGAAAATAAAATCATTTTCCCTACCTTTGTTGTCTGGTGATTTCATGAATCTCTGATTGCACTTTATTCTTCTGACTGTGCATCCAATATTTCTTCCCTTCTTTCAGCCTGCTGTATGCTTCCAGACCTCATTCCCTCCGCCAGCTTTTTCTTCCTCTCTCCCTGCCCCCCACCCCTTTCTTTCTGTATGTCTTTCTCTCTCCATGTCCACTTTCTTTCTTTTTCCCTTCTTTCTTTGTCTCCCTGCTCCCAAGCCACTGCTGCCTCCATCGGCGAACAGGCCTCCAAACCACCGCCATCCCAAGTTCTCCCTGCTTCCCCACACAGAAGCGTCGGGCCAACCTGATTTCCTCTCCCCAACGCTATTTCTGAAGTCAGAGAGGAAGTTCCAGGCCAGCCAGGCAGCAATTGGCTGGCCTGGAACCTCCTCTCCGACGTCAGAATTGACATCGGGTGGGGGAAGTTGGTCAGCTCAGCGCTTCTGAGTTGGGAAGCAAGTAGAACGCGAAGGCAACGCGATCGACTCGTGTTGCCTTCGCGATCTACCAGTCGATCGCGATCGACCTTTTGCACACCCCTGAAATAGGACATGTAACATTTAATACTTGCTAATGTCCATTAGCGTCCACTAAACTTTAATAAGCTTTAGTTTCTAAGCTGCTTGGGATTGTACTTGAATACTTCTCATTGAAGAGCACTATACATATCCAGTGGTGCTATAAAAATTATTATTATCCACTAGCAATCTAGTGATTCTATGGGGCAATGAACTTCTAACACTTTTCTTTATCAATCCATACCATAGCTGAAGTACTGCCAGTTGCAGGTAGCATATATCAACTTAAAAGCAGTCTTTTTAGGACTACTTTAAACTGAAGTCAGCCATTTTGAGAAAATCAGTGCCCTCAGCAGACATACTAATAGCAGACTGAATGACCATGCCACTTATCCTTCACAAAAGTGTCCAGCCAGTTATCACAGCTAGTAGAGGACCAGTGTACCTTCTGGCCAATGACGTTAGAAAAAAACTCACAAAGGTATGTCCAAAATCTTGCTAGGGTGTATCTTCCAAGGGAATGGGGGAGGGGAGGTTATGGGCTGCTGAATATTCGCTGGTATGCGATGGCATGCCAGATGAGGCACATTAATGACTGGTTTAGAGGTACATCTTATTTTACTGCTACTAAGTTGGAAATGTCACTGCTATCTCCATATCATGTTAACTATTTATTACATGTCTCAGCCCCGGCTCTCCGCTCCGTGGTGGCACAATACCCTATATTTGCCCCTGCGAGACGGATGTGGCAGTGGGCTTGCAGTTGTTTAAAACTGTCACCTGTGGTTTCTCCATATCTTCCGATTCAGGGCAATTGTGATTTCCTGCACGGTTTGCAGAGTTTGCCTTTTAAGAGGTGGGCAACCCAAGGATTACAATACACCTTCCAATTGTATACGGAAGAAGGGCATTTTGCCTCCTTTGCGTCCTTAAAACGCACGTTTGGATTACCAGAGATGGAAATTTTTGCATATTTTCAAGTCCGCCACTATGTTCACTCCTTGCCTGCCTGTCATTTTTTTTTTAAGTTCAGAAATATTTTATTATATTTTATAAAACCACAAATAAAACACATGGTGCAGACCATCAAGTACATATGCGCAATATACATTTCAGAAAATAGCACCACAATACATTCATCACAATAACAAATTAAAATAAAATAGCAATTAAAGCAAAATAAGTAACAAATACGTAGTCAAATATGATCAATAAAAAAAAAATAAGCGGTACTATCTGGATGTCAGTCAAAAGAAAAAAGGGCCCATCATTTAACGGAGGACTGCCGAGAGGCCTTATCAGAGATATTTAGGGCTCCTTTTACTAAGGTACGCTAGCGTTTTTAGCGCACGCAGGATATTACCGCGCGTTACGCGGCTAGAACTAACGCCAGCTCAATGCTGGTGTTAAGGTCTAGCGCGTGTGGCAATTCGGCATGCGCTATTTCGCACGTTAATGCCCTAACACACCTTAGTAAAAGAAGCCCTTAGTCTCTCTGCTCAACAACTGATTCCTCTTCAATTTCACCAGTAGGATTATGTGATTGTCAACCTGGCACTAATTTTGAGATTTTGGCAGCAACCTGGGCAGAGGATCTTCAGTGTACTCTTTCTGCCAAACAAGTGTGGCAAGTGTTGAAAAATTTGAGGAAGGAGTCCTCCAATATTCTGCAATGGGAACTACAACTTAAGATCATTGTCCGTCTTTATATTCCACCTATGAGAGCATACTGGATGGGTTTTATTCCAGTTCTTAACTGTCCTAAGTGTGCTCAGGCTCACGCCACACTGGGTCATATGTTTTGGTCCTGCCCCCATATCATTCATTTTCGAAATCGTTTGGGTCAGTATACTACATCTATATGGGGCAGGCGATGGATACCAACCCCAAGAGCACTTTTGGGATTTTACCATATAGTATTTCCTAAGCCTAAAGAACTGACTGCTTTTGTGGCTAGAGTGATGCTGCTAGGCAAGAAGGTCATTTTGTCAAATGAGCCACTGGCTTATAGTCAATGGAGATCTTTGATGATAGTGCATGCCTCTCTGGAACGTAGGCAATTTGCTGATCTTGACACAGGTCCTGGCTTTTGTTTGATTTGGGAACACTTTTGTATGGATCTCACTCCTCAAGCTCAGAGTCGATTATTGAATTTGTGACATTGCTTGTTTTATGTCTTGTGTGCTCCTGGACTGGTTTATTTGTATGGGACAAGGGGGGGAATGGATGGGAGGAGGGGGATCATAATGTGCATATATAAAAGAAAATTGTTATACTTTGCTTGACATGTTTACTTGCACTTTGCAATTCAATAAATATATTTAAACATAATACATTTTGTTACTTAGTTCAGACGGGTACGAAGCACCACTTAAAGCCAAATCAGACAATTTTAGTGTGTACAATCCTTTTCAGTATCATGTGCTCACCAATTTTAAATCCACTCCACATTGTAACACAGCTTTTCAGATGGCTTAAAAAACATAGTAACATAGTAAATGACGGCAGATTAAAGACCTGAACGGTCCATCCAGTCTGCCCATTAGTTATACCCATTAAAAATACATGATTAAATTAACTTGTCTCTGCTTTGATATTTCTGGGTCATAGACTGTAAAGCCCACCTGGTATTGTCCTAGGTTCCAAATGCTAAAGTTGCTGTCCAAGCTCACTATCCAACCATCCTGTTTGCAGGATATCTACCCTAAAGTCTGGCCAATAACATCTTCATGTTCCAAGTTAGTGGAGTTCCCATTGATGCCCTCCCCAGCCCAGTCCTACACCAAATCATCACATATGGGACACAGACCGTGCAAGTCTGTCCAGTACCGGCCTTAGCTCTTTAATTTACATTCTTCATTTTCTAATTAGAGATCCTCTATGTTTATCCCACGCTTTTTTGAATTCCATCATCGTTTTCCTCTCCATCACTTCCCTCGGGAGGGCATTCCAGGCATCTACAGTTTGTATCCTAGAGCTGCCAGGGTTTGCTACAAACTACCAAAAATCATATCTGCACCCAACTTAGATGTTGCAGTTCATAGAAGCTCTCTTGGACACTGCTCAGGATCAGGCTTTTCTACTGTAACAGAAAGCTGACATTCTTTCATCTGTGCCAGGCAGTCTGCACCCTACCATGCATAACAGCGTGTCAGATGCTATGCCTTCTACTCAACATGAACGCCACAGTACACATCACTCCATTTGTACATCTCCACCTCAGAATTCCACAATGGGCTCTGTCAACCCAATGATCTCAGGTCACAGGATCTCTGTCTGCTCCAATCCAAATCACCTCAGACCTTCGTCGCTCTCTCTAATGGTGGATAGTTCCTTCCAACCTCACTCAAGTTCTTCTTCCATTTCAACCTCTTCAACACCAAAAGTATATGGAGTCCTCAATATTTCAAGAAAGGGATTACCATCTTGTGTTTCTCTTAAGCAATAGCCTCCTCCTCACCTCCATTACTAGTGACTGATGCTAGATATCCCAAGTTGAAGGTGAGAACATCCAGACAAGTCAAAGGTACAGGTACAAAACCCTTAGGAAAAAAAAAAAATAAAGAGTCAGAAAAAGGACAAAATAAAAAAAGTTACAGAGGGTAGGGAAATTTGCACTGCTTTAAAGAGAGGAGAAAGGGCTGACCTGGTAGATCAGGTTTCCAAGTTTATTCTATATTTGATATACCGACCATCAACAAGTATTAATATTAAAATTAAGGAAAAAATACAATTTGAAGTGTCTGTATACAAATGCTAGAAGTCTAAAAAATAAAATAGGAGAGTTAGAGTATATTGCTCTGTATGATGAGGCAGATATAATAGGCGCCAAGGAGGACAATCAATGGGACACTATATTACCTGGGCACAAATTATATTTCAAAGGAAAGAGTAGATCAAATTGGAGATGGGAGGTTGTGCTATATGTAAAAGATGGAATTGAATCAAACAAAATACACATTCTGCATGACATAAATGGCAGTGTGGAATTCATATGGATAGAAATTCAATGTGTGAAGGGAAGGAATATAAAGATAGGGTTATACGTACTACTGTCCTCTAGGACAGAATGAGCAGACAGATGAAGAAATGTTTTCAGAGATTAGGAAAGCTGGCAAATTGGGCAGCCAGTGGCATAGTAAGGTGGGGGAAGGGGGGTTGGTCCGCCCCGGACACCGTCTTGTTGAGGGCAACGGAACCCCATCTCCTCTCCGCACCTCACCCCACTCCCGTGCTGTGCATTATGTAAAAGGTCCTAAGTTTGAACTTCAATTTGAGTCGTCTGTGGTGGGTGGCTGGAGAGAGCGCAAACCATGGACATTGCTTAAGGGTGACACCTAATGGCTAGGTTCAGAGCACCAAACATCAGAGCCAAATATCTCTACTGAAACCTGGACCAAAGTCTCAGCCTGCCTGTCTGACATTGCCGCCTGGATGTCTCACCGCCATCTAAAATTGAATATGGCTAAAACCTACCTCTCTGCTTCCCTTGTTCTCCATCTCTATATACAACACTCTCACCCTTCCTGTTTCGTCTGCTCGTAATCACGGGATCATCTTTGACTCCTCTCTCTCCTTCACCGCCCAGATACAACATACCGCTAAAACCTTACCCTTCTTCCTCTATATTATTACCAAAATCCAGTGAGCCGGTTGATATAGTGTATCTAGATCAGTGGTTCCCAAACCTGTCCTGGTGGACCCCCAGCCAGTCAGGTTTTCAAGATATCTCTAATGAATATGCATGAGAGAGATTTGCATAAATGGAAGTGACAGGTATGCAAATTTATAAATGATCTGGAAATTGGAACAAAGAGTGAGGTGATTAAATTTGCAGATGGCATTAAACTGTTCAAAGTTGTTAAAACGCAGGCGGATTGTGAAAAATTGCAGGTGGACCTTAGGAAACTGGAAGACTGGGCATCCAAATGGCAGATGAACTTTAATGTCGACAAATGCAAAGTGATGCACATTGGGAAGAATAACCTGAATCACAGTTACCAGATGCTAGGGTCCACCTTGGGAATTAGCGCCCAAGAAAAGAATCTGGGTGTCATCGTAGACAATATGATGAAATCTTCTGCCCAATGTGTGGCAGTGGCCAAAAAAGCAAATAGGATGCTAGGAATTATTTTAAAAATGAGATGGTTAACAAGACTAAGAATGTTATAATGCCCCTGTATTGCTCCATGGTGCGACCTCATCTAGAGTATTGCATTCAATTCTGGTTTCCTTATCTCAAGAAAGATATAGTGGTACTAGAAAAGGTTCAAAGAAGAGCGACCACGATAGTAAAGGGGATGGGACTCTTTTTGTATGAGGAAAGACTAAAATGGTTAGGGCTCTTCAGCTTGGAAAAGAGACGGCTGAGGGGAGATATGATTGAAGTCTACAAAATCCTGAGTGGAGTAGAACGGGTATAAGTGGATCAATTTTTCACTCCGTCAAAAATTACAAAGACTAGGGGGGGGGGACACTCGATGAAGTTACAGGGAAATATTTTTAAAATCAATTGAAGGAAATTTTTTTTCATTCAGAGAATAGTTAAGCTCTGGAACGTGTTGCCAGAGGATAGCATAGCTGGTTTTAAGAAAGGTTTGGACAATTTCCTAGAGGAAAAGTCCATAGTCTGTTATTGAGAAAAACACAGGGGAAGCTACTTACATAGAAACATAGAAATAGACGGCAGATAAGGGCCACGGCCCATCAAGTCTGCCCACTCCAATGACCCTCCCTATCTATCTTTGCGGATAGATCCCACATGTTTGTCCCATTTGGCCTTAAAATCTGGCACGCTTCTGGCCTCAATAACCTGAAGTGGAAGACTATTCCAGCGATCAACCACCCTTTCGGTGAAGAAGAACTTCCTAGTGTCACCGTGCAGTTTCCCGCCCCTGATTTTCCACTGATGCCCCCTTGTTGCCGCGGGACCCTTGAAAAAGAAAATATCCTCTTCCACCTCGATGCGACCTGTGAGATACTTGAATGTCTCGATCATATCTCCCCTCTCTCTACGTTTCTCTAGTGAGTAGAGCTGCAACTTCCCTAACCGCTCCTCGTATGGGAGCTCCTTGAGTCCCGAGACCATCCTGGTGGCCATTCTCTGGACCGATTCCAGTCTCAGCACATCCTTGCGGTAATGCGGCTTCCAAAATTGCACACAGTACTCCAGGTGCGGTCTCACCATGGATCTATACAGTGGCATAATGACTTCAGGTTTACGGCTGACGAAACTCCTGCGTATGCAACCTATGATTTGCCTTGCTTTGGATGAAGCTTGCTCAACTTGATTTGCAGACTTCATGTCTTCCCTGACAATCACCCCTAAGTCTCTTTCTGCTTCAGTTTTTGTCAAGATCTCGCCATTTAGGGTGTAAATCTTGCATGGATTTCGGCTTCCCAGGTGCATGACTTTGCATTTTTTGGCATTGAAACTGAGTTGCCAGGACCTAGACCAGTGCTCCAGTAGAAGTAGGTCATGCATCATATCATCTGCCATTGAATTATTGTCTGTTGTGCTCTTGTTCACTACATTGCTTAGCTTGGCATCATCGGCGAATAATGTTATTCTTCCTCGGAGCCCTTCTGTCAAGTCTCTTATGTAGATGTTGAACAAGATCGGGCCCAGGACGGAGCCCTGTGGCACTCCACTTATCATCTCTGACATTTCGGAGGGGGTGCCATTCACCACTACCCTCTGAAGCCTACCTCCAAGCCAGTTCCCAACCCAATTTGTCAATGTGTCGCCCAAACCTAAAGAACTCATCTTGCTTAGCAACCTGCGGTGTGGTACGCTATCAAATGCTTTGCTGAAATCCAGGTAGACGATGTCCAGGGACTCACCAGCATCCAGCTTCCTCGTCACCCAGTCGAAGAAGCTGATCAGGTTGGATTGGCAGGATCTCCCCTTAGTAAATCCATGTTGGCGGGGATCCCGTAGTTTCTCCTCGTCCATGATTCTATCCAATTGGTGTTTGATTAGGGTTTCCATTAGTTTGCTCACTATCGATGTGAGACTCACTGGTCTGTAATTTGCCATCTCCATCTTGGAGCCTTTCTTGTGGAGTGGGATGACGTTAGCTGTCTTCCAGTCCATCGGGACGTTACCTGTACTAAGGGAGAGATTGAAGAGCGCGGATAGCGGTTCCGCTAGGACATCACCCAACTCCCTGAGCACCCTAGGGTGTAGGTTGTCAGGCCCCATTGCCTTGTTGACCTTGATTTTTGACAGCTCGCAATAGACGCTGCTGGGTGTAAACTTGAAATTACTAAACGGGTCAACTGATTTAACCCTTGTCTGTGGCTGAGGGCCGATTCCCGGCGCCTCGCGGGTGAAGACTGAGCAGAAGTATTTATTTAACAGTTGGGCTTTTTCCGAGTCCGTTTCTACAAAGTCTCCGTCTGGTTTTCTGAGACGTACTATCCCGCCCGAGTTCTTATTTCTGTCACTGATATACCTGAAGAAAGATTTATCTCCTTTCTGGATGTTCTTTGCTAGAGACTCCTCCATGCGGAATTTGGCCTCCCTAACTGCTGCTTTGACGGCCCTTGACTTGGCCAGATATTTTACTCTAGAGTCCTGTGTCCCTGATTGTTTGTAAGAGATGAATGCTTTTTTCTTCTCTTTGATGATGTCCGAGATCTCCGTAGAGAACCACTGCTTACCCTGGATTGGTAGCATGGAATATTACTACTTCTTGGGTTTTGGCCAGGTCCTAGTGACCTGGATTGGCCACCATGAGAACGGGCTACTGGACTTGATGGACCAAATCATACCTGGACAGAATCTTTAAGTTCCAAGCGAACAGACAGCAAGTTTGGCTGAAAAACTACATAAACGAACCCAATCTGACATACAGTGCATTCCGAAAAGCGATCAAAACCGCCCTCTTCGCCAAATTCATTGACTAAAACTGTCCCCTCCCCCACTAGGACTTCCCTGCTGTAAACGCCTTTTCTCTCTCTCAAGAAGCTCCTTTCATGTATTCAGGTATTCTCTACCCATAGAACTCCACTTAATATGTTAGTACCAAAGCATTCAGGTACTCACTATCCATAGAACTCCAATTAATACGTAAGTTTCTCTTTTAGATTATTGTTTAATATTTAGACTCATTGTATGGTATTGTACTTAGACTTACTGTATTGTATTGTATTTAGACTCATAGTAATGTATTGTATTGTATTGTATTGTATTGAGACTCATTGTTCGGTATTGTAAGTAGATTTATTGTATTGTATTAAGACCTTTTGTTATTCGCTGAATGTCCAGCCTTCTTACAATGTAAACCGCCTAGAAGTCGCCTGACTATGGCGGTATAGAAAAATAAAGTTATTATTATTATTGGTCTGACCCAGTAAGGCTATTCTTATGTTCTTATGTCCTCTCTGAGCACACTACCAAAATCATGCCCTCATCACCTCATGCTTAGACTACTGCAACCCACTACTCTCAGGGGCCATTTCGCTCCCCTCCAATCCGTCCAGAATTTGGCTACATGACTCATATTTTGGGAGAGTCGCTTTACTCACGTTACTCCTATCCTAAAGTCACTTCATCGGCTTCCCATCCATTTCCGAATACAATTCAAACTCTTCATACTAACCTACAAATGCAATCACTCAGCTGTCCCTCACTATCTCTCTTCACTTATCTCCCCCTAAGATCCCCCTCTCCCCTAGCTCTGTTCAGCTGGTAAGTCCCTCCTATCTGTGCTCTTTACTTCAACTGCCAACTCCAGACTCCGTCTTTTCTGCCTTGTTGCACCATATGCTTGGAATAAGCTGCCCGAATCCCTATAGCGGGCTCCATCTCTGGCAGTGTTCGAGGCCCGTTTAAAAGCCCATCTCTTTGAGAGTACTTTCGACTCCTAACTCCTCTCACCTTGGGTCCTGCATCCCCTATTTTCTATGTCATGTCTTGACTGTCCAACTTAGATTGTAAGCTCTTCCTAGCAGGGGCCATCAATAAATGTCAAAATGTATAGTGCTGCGTAAGCCTTTCAGTGCTATATAAGAGATAAGTAGTAGTAGTAGAGCACATGAATGCAGACTCCCAGAAGCCTGGTGTAAAAAATTTTATAAGTCCAACCTGGGGTTCTTCAAAGCTACTAATTACATAAAGCGCCGTTTTTCTTAAAATTTGCTATTGTTTTAGTTTAATGGAGCAAACTTCTTGGTACATACCAGAGAATGACACTGGGAAAAAATTTGTCACAGTCACTGCCCATTCCCCGCGACCACCGTCCCTGTCCCCGCCCCATCCCCATCCCTACTATCCCCGCAGTATCCATACAAGCCTCAGTACTGTAATATTTAGCTTATTCCTTCCTTATAAATCAAAGTTCTGGCTGCTGAACTAGAGAAAGATGTTCCGCTGGCAGGGCTTTGTTTATAAATTTTTATCAACACAACTAATATACTACTTTATCCTAAAGCAAAAAAAAAAAAAAAAAAAATTAATAAATAGAAATCTTTTTTTCTATCTTTGTTGTCTGGTTTCTGGTTTCCTCATCTTCTCATTCAATTCCTTCCATCCACTGTCTGCTTTCTCTCTGTATCTTCCATTTGATCTGTTACTGTGCTACTCCCTTCACCTCCTCCCTCCCCCCAAATTGGTCTGGCACCCATCTTCTTCCCTCCACTCCCCCATAGTCTGGCATCTCTTCTTCTCTTCCAGCGTCTTCTCCCCATTCTCTGTTCTCCATTTCCCTTAAGCATCTTCTCCACACACTGTCTTCCCCATTTCCCTTCAGCGTCTTCTCCCCACTTTGTCTTCCCCATTTCCCTTCAGTGTCTTCTCCCCACTTTGTCTTCCCCATCTCCCTTCAGCATCTTCTCCATTTCCCTTCAGCGTCTTCTCCCCACTTTGTCTTCCCCATTTCCCTTCAGCATCTTCTCCCCACTCTGTCTTCCCCATTTCCCTTCAGCATCTTCTCCCCACTCTGTCTTCAAGTTTCAAGTTTCAAGTTTATTTCTGTTTTTGATTAATCGCCTATTTCAATTTCTAAGCGATGTACAAGTTATAATAAAATACAATAACAATGTTTTCCAGTTCTGACTAACATGAGAGAAAGGAAGGCGGGTAAAGTTACATTTTTGGGTATGGTGAAAAAAATGGAAAGAACAAAAGGAGGGGTATAAAATTTACCAAAGCACACTTCATAAACATTAATTAATCATCAATTATTTAGAGATTAAAAGCATCCTTAAATAAGTAAGTCTTCCCCATTTTTTCTTTTCAGCGTCTTCTCCCCACTCTCTGTTCCCCATTTCCTTTCAGGGTCTTGTCCTCTCTACCCCCCTTCAGCATCTGTCCCTTTTCTTTCCACCACCACCCTTCCCTCTTGCCACCTCACCGCCCTTCAGCACCCCTTGCAAGGTCCAAGAATCTCCCTTCCTCCCCCTTACCTTCGCGGCATGTTTTAAGTTTCCAGAGTAACTTGCTCAAACTGCCGGAGCCTGCCTGCAGTCGCGTGTATCTGTGGGCAGAAGCTTCTCCTCTGACGCAATCAGAAGTTGCATCAGAGAATCTTTTGCCCACAGACGCATGCAACTACAGGCAGGCTCTGGCGGCTTGAGCAAGTTACTCTGGAAACTAACAGGCCGCGAAGGTAAGGGGGAGGGAGGGAGATATATTCGGCCGGTAGGTAGGAAGGAGGGAGGTGATCACGCACGTTCCCTCCCTTAACTGCGGGGACAAGGCCATTCACCGCTCCACGGGGCAGTGTCCCTGTACCCACAGTGAGCACTTTTTCCTCCCCACCGTTTCAGCGGGTTACCCTTGGGTAACAGCCACAGTGTCATTCTCTAGTATTATAGCTATCACTTTTATGTTATCACACCCAGTAACGATACTGTTTAATATTTGCTTTACTACTGTTATACTCCTTACTACTGAACACTCCTTAGAACATAAGAACATAAGCATTGCCTCTGCCGAGTCAGACCATAGGTCCATCACGCCCAGCAGTCTGCTCCCGCAGCGGCCCTCCAGGTCAATGACCTGTAGTGATCTATTACTCATTATACCCCTGGATCTCCTTTCCCTTCAAGAACTCGTCCAATCCCTTTTTGAAACCCAAAATCGTACTCTGCTCAACCACCTCCTCTGGAAGCGCATTCCAAGTGTCCACCACCCTCTGGGTGAAGAAGAACTTCCTAGCATTTCTTCTAAATCTATCTCCCCTCAATTTTTTTGAGTGCCCTCTAGTTTTTGTTGCCCCCGCCAGTCTGAAGAATCTGTCTCTCTCTACCTTCACCATACCCTTCATGATCTTATAAGTTTCTATCATATCCTCTCTAAGTCTCCGCTTTTCCAGGGAAAAGAGCCCCAGCCTCTCCAGCCTTTCAGCATATGAGAGGTTTTCCATGCCCTTTATCATTTTTGTTGCTCTTCTCTGGACCCTCTCGAGTATCGCCATGTCTTTCTTTAGGTACGGCGACCAGTACTGGACGCAGTATTCTAGATGCGGTCGCACCATTGCCCTGTATAGTGGGAGGATAACTTCCTTGGTTCTGGTAGTGATACCTTTTTTGATAATGCCCAACATTCTGTTCGCCTTTTTTGAGGCCGCTGCGCATTGCGCTGCCGGTTTCATTGTTTTATCCACCAAAATCCCCAAGTCCTTTTCTAGGTTGCCTTTTCCAAATGTCATCCCCCCCATTGTGTAATTATACATCGGGTTCCCTTTCCCTATGTGCATAACTTTACATTTCTCCACATTGAAGTTCATCTGCCATTTATTTGTCCACTCCGTCAGTTTGTTCAGGTCCCTTTGGAGTTCTTTACACTCCTCAACAGATCTAACCGTACTGGAGAGTTTTGTGTCATCCGCAAATTTTACAACTTCACAGCTTGTCCCTGTTTCCAAGTCATTAATAAATATGTTGAACAGCTGTGGTCCTAGCACTGACCCCTGTGGGACGCCACTTGTGACCCCTTTCCAGTCAGAATAGTGTCCCTTTATTCCTACCCTCTGTTTCCTGTTTGCCAGCCAGTTTCTGATCCATCTGTGTATTTCCCCTTCCACCCCGTGGTTCCACAATTTCTTTAGAAGGCGCTCATGAGGTACCTTGTCGAAGGCTTTCTGGAAGTCCAGGTATACTATGTCTATGGGGTTACCTTTGTCCAAATGTTCGTTTATTCCCTCGAAGAAGTGCAGCAGGTTTGTTTGGCAAGATCTTCCAGTACAGAAACCATGCTGGCTTGTTCTCATCAGCTTATTTTTTTTTCTATGTGCTCACTGATACTGTCCTTGATTAATGATTCGGCCATCTTTCCCGGAACTGAGGTTAAGCTGACCGGTCTATAATTCCCCGGGTCGCCTCTGGATCCCTTCTTGAAGATAGGTGTAACATTCGTTATCCTCCAGTCTTCTGGTATTACCCCTGTTTTCAGGGATAAGTTGCAAATCTGCTGCAATAACTCCGCTATTTCATCTCTAAGTTCTTTTAGTATTCTTGGGTGAATTCCGTCCGGGTCCGGAGATTTGTCAGTTTTCAGCCTATCTATCTGTTTGAGTACGTCTTCGAGGCTTACCTCCATGCACGATAATTTTTCCTCTTGATCCCCCTTGAAGAATATTTCTGGTTCCGGAACCTTGGATGTGTCCTCTTTCGTGAAGACCGACGAGAAGAATGTGTTTAATCTGTCTGCCACTTCCTTTTCCTCCTTTACCACTCCTTTCCTATCTCCCTCATCTAGGGGTCCTACCTCCTCCCTCGCCAGCTGTTTCCCTTTCACATATCGAAAGAAAGTTTTAAAGTTCCGTGCCTCCTTTGCAAGACTCTCTTCATACTCTTTCTTTGCTGTTCTGACCACTCGGTGACATTCTTTTTGGTGCTTCCTGTGCTTTTTCCAATTTTCCTCAGTTTTATCCTTTTTCCACGTCCTGAAGGATTTTTTCTTATCTACTACCACCTTCTTAACTTCTTTTGTTAACCATGCTGTGTCTTTTGCTTGATTCTTTCTGCCCCCTTTTCTAAATCTGGGTATATACCGGTTTTGCGCCTCGTTCACCGTGTCCTTGAATAAGGTCCAGGCTTGGTCCACCGTCTGTGCCCTTCTGGAGCTGTTCTTGAGTTTTCTCTTTACCATGTGTCTCATGGCATTATAGTTCCCTTTCTTGAAGTTGAACGTTGTTACAGTGGTTCTCCTCCCCTTTGGCATACTTAGTTCCACTTTGAATTGGATCGTGTTGTGGTCACTGTTCCCTAAAGGTCCCGCTACTTCCACTTTTTGGGCGGGTCCTCTCAGCCCGTTGAGGATTAAATCCAGAATAGCTGTCCCTCTCGTTGGTTCCTTGACGAGCTGTTCCAAGTAGCAGTCCCCTACAGCCTCTAGGAACTCTAGTTCCTTTGAACAATTGGCAACTCCATGGCTCCAGTCTATCCCTGGGTAGTTGAAATCTCCCATCACTATGGTGTTTGCGTTTTTACATTCTCGCCTCAACTCGGCTCTCAGTTCTTCATCTATTGTTTCTGTTTGCCCGGGTGGGCAAATTATTGTTCTAATTTCAACAGTAGAGATAGTGGGGGTGATAGTGTCTGAAGAACTAAAGATGAAGAAACAGTATGACAAAACGGTGGCTGTTACCAGAAGGATGTTAGGCTGTATAGAGAGAGGTGTGACCAGTAGAAAAAAGAATGTGTAGAAGCCCCTGTACAGGTTGATGGTGAGGCCCCACTTGAAGGCGTGACCAGTAGAAGACAGAAGGTGTTGATACCCCTGTACAGGTTGATGGTGGGGTCCCACTTGAAGGCATGACCAGTAGAAGACAGAAGGTGTTGAAGCCCTTGTACTGGTTGATGGTGAGGCCCCACTTGGAGTATTGTGTTCAATTTTGGAGACCGTATCTGGCGAAGGACATAAAAAGACTTGAAGTGGTCCAGAGGAAGGCAACAAAAATGGTAGGAGGTTTGTGCCAGAAGATGTATGAGGAGAGACTGGAAGCCCTGAATATGTATTCTCTAGAGTAAAGAAGGGACAGGGGAGGTATGATTCAGACATTCAAATACTTCAAAGGTATTAACGTAGAACATAATCTATTCAAGAGAAAGGAAAATGGTAAAACCAGAGGGAATAATATGAGGTTGAGGGGTGGTAAATTCATGAGTAATGTTAGGAAATTCTTCTTTACGGAGAGGGTGGTTGATGCATGGAATGCATTCCTGAGGAAGGTGGCAAAGAAAAAGATGACAGCGTGGGATGAACACAGAGGATCTCTAATCAGAAAATAATGGGTATACATTGAATGAACTAAGGCCAGTACTGGGCAGGCTTGCACAGCCTGAATCCCATATATGGACATTCAATTGAGGATGGGCTGGGGAGGGTTTCGATTGCTGGGATAGTTAAGATGGGCTGGAGTGAGCTTTGATGGAGACTCCAGTAGATAAACCTAAGCACACTACTGGGCAGGGCTCTGGGTTTCTGGCCCAGTAATATCTAAGAAAAAGGACCATTTAAACTAAATTAATTTATGGAGCTTGTATGGTTGGGCAGACTGGATGGACCATTTGGGTCTTTATCTGCCGTCATTTTACTATGTTACTAAGTTGTTTTTGAAATTACATGTAGATGTTCAATGCTACACGCAGTTTAACTCATGATGAAGGCACTCTATCCAAAATACAGTGGTGTCGAGTTTTGTTTTGCCAGTTGTTTCAAGTGACTGACATCAAACTAGACTGTTCCTTATTTTGTGATGTTTGATAAATAAATTGAAGTGATATTTCACATTTTTGGACTCTAGCTTCCTTGATTTGTTCTCACTTTTTTTTCTCTTTTGCAGCTACAGGTAGACATATGAGTAAGCTGAAACTCTAAATTTATGAGCTCTGTATCTGACCAAGCAGAGAGGACCATGCCGTCAAACTGAAAGACTTTAATAGGGTACCTCTGTGATACCGGTGATAACAGTGATACCTGCTGCTGAGATATAGGGCATCCACACACAAAAAGGGAGAAAAAAACTGCACCAAAACCAACATCGGCAAAAATCAAGCAGAGAGGACCATGCCATCAAACTGCAAGACTTTAATAGGGTACCTCTTTCAACTGCATCTTTTTTTTTTTTTGTATAGACGCCCTGTATCTCATCAGCAGGTATCACTGTTGCACAATGTTATATGTTATGTTATATCTTGTATCCAGCCAAATGGCATTCAAGGCGGGTTAAAGTCAGTTATATTTCTACTTACAGGAAGACAACATATTGCAAAACTAGTCAACAATTTGAAATTCCTAACATATTTTCTAAGTTGTCCGGTTACAGCGCAAAAATTAAAGACAGTTCAGTATACTGGGCCCCCTGAACCTGCCCCTCCATGACCCTGCCCCCCTCCTCCCCATGTCCCCCCTTTTGCAAGCGTGTACCTCCGGGCCCAGCTCCAGAAGTCCAAGTAGCACCTTCTTCCTTCCTTCTTCATTATTCAGTGCAGCTTAACTTGTAGTCTTCAAAAGGCCCCGGGCAATGATTCCTACATGCTGCCCGCAGCTGATCCGGAAGCCTTCCCTCTGATGCAAAATTTCAGTGTCAGAGGAAAGGCTTCTGGGTCAGCTGCGGGCAGCCTTTAGACCTCAAGTTCGTCTGCACCGAATAATGAAGAAGGCATGAGGAGGAATTACTGGGATGTTTGGAGCCAGGCACACCAACGTCATCAAAGTAGGCAGCGTTCCAGACCCTCTGAACTCTTTGGGCCAGAGGCATATGTCTACTTGAACTACCCTTTAATCCGGCTCTGACAACACAGTAATATCCTCAGCAACGGTGTATATAAAAAACAGTAAAAATCCACAACTAGCCAAAAAATGGTTGCACACAATGAGAAACCGCAGCGAGGAAGCAGAAGCTTCATGCATCAGGACTGACTGTGTTTCCACTACCTATACATAAAACTAAGACCTTCCATTAAAGTACTATAGCTTGAAATCTACCCCTCCTCATTTTTGGTTTCTCTTGTACGGGGTCCATGAGCAGGTCTGGATTAGCATTATGCTGGGTCCTAGACAAACATGCGTGCCATCTACCATGCCCCCACCCCAAGACCTTTATTCATAGTCTCCACTGACACCCCTCCCCCAGTCTAGCTGGGTCAATTCTCTAGGCTTCACTTAGTATGCATACAGGTAAATTTTTGGCAGCGGACTTTTTTACTCCAGCTGAAATTCTCAAAACTTTTTCTACTACAAACACGGAAACATACACCCATACATGCACTCCGTCGCTCTTCAGTCACACACATATGCACATGGATTCATCCCTGCCACTCCCCATCAGACACTCCCACATGCACACCCTCTGTCATTTTCAGACGGACACACTCCACTGTGTGGTTTCTGCTCTTCACCCGCCCAATTCATTCAGTTCCCAATCTCCCCCAACCAATTTTGTCCCCCATCGTGTAAAGTTCTTGCTCTTTTTCTCAGCCTCCAAGAACCCTCTCATACTAGAGAATGACACGGTGAAAAAATTGGTCCCCGTCACCGCCCCGTCCCCGTCTCACCATCCCCGTCACCGCCCCGTCCCCGTCTCACCATCCCCGTCACCGCCCCGTCCCCGTCTCACCATCCTCTTCACCGCCCCGTCACCGCCACTGCCACCCCATTCACCGCCCCGTCACCACCACTGCAATCCCATTCACTTTTCTTTATTTACGTATAAAGGAAACATTCTTTAAAACATTAAAACTTAGTTAAATATTAGTTAATAACTATACAAAAACAAAACACGCAGAGAAAAAATTAATTAATATAAATTCTCAAAACTGACACATTTTGATCACTAAATTTAAAATAGTTATTTTTCATACAGTTTTTCAATCACTAATCTTCCACCACCCCTGGGGCTAGCAATGCAAAAACAAACACGACATGTACTTTAAATGCTTACAATGTTAGCCTATATGGTAATTAGACGCGGCCGCTGTACCTAATCGCGGCAAAGATCTCCCTGCCGTGATTAGCATAGTGACCGCGGCTACGGCTGCAAGTCTCCCCTCCCCCCAGCGATCACGGCAGGAGGGCACCCAACCCCTCCTGTAGACCCCCCCAACGGCCCTCCCGACAATCGCAGCAGAAGGGTACCCAACCCCTCCTGCCGGTCCTCCCAATGGCCTCCCCTAAGATCGCCGGCAGGAGGGTACCCAACCCCTCCTGCTGGACCCCCCCCCCCAACGAACCCTCCCACCCCGGAACCCCCTTAGTCTTACTTTCCAAGTTGGACCGGACAGCTCCTCGCTCGTCTGGCCAGCAGGCCTGCCTCCGTCCAAATGAGGCGGGCCCGCCCCTACCCTGCCCAACCCACAGGATCCTAGGGCCTGATTGGTCTAGGCACCTAAAGCCACTCCCGCTATAGGAGGGGCCTTAGGTGCTTGGGCCAATCAGGCCCTAGGATCCTGTGGGTTAGGCAGGGGAGGGGAGGGGCGGGCCCGCCTCATTTGGACGGAGGCAGGCCTGCTGGCCAGACGAGCGAGGAGCTGTCCGGTCCAACTTGGAAAGTAAGACTAAGGGGGTTCCGGGGTGGGAGGGTTCGTTGGGGGGGGGTCCAGCAGGAGGGGTTGGGTACCCTCCTGCCGGCGATCTTAGGGGAGGCCATTGGGAGGACCGGCAGGAGGGGTTGGGTACCCTTCTGCTGCGATTGGCAGGAAGGGTTGATCTGACAAATGAGGAGCACGGTGAAACACAGGTAAATAGCGGTTCCTAGAAGGGGGTACATTGGCCCGCGGGGACAAACCTGTTCACCGTTTCCGCGGTCGGTGAATGGCCTTGTCCCCGTCACCGCAGCGACTGCTAGTTTTCTTCCCCGTTTTCGGCGGTGACCCGCGGCTTAAATGCGGTGGCCGCGGGTAAACCGTCACCGTGTCATTCTCTATCTCATACTTCATCCCATTTCTCTCAGATTTCCAGCCCTTCCCAACAACTTCTCTCACTTGTTCCACTGGATCTCTCAGTTTCCCAACTCAGCCCCTTCTTCCTGTGAGTAGAGCTAGAGAACTGTAGCTATTACAATTAAGTTTTGTTATTATTAGGTTTATTAATTATTTATATACCACCCATCAATGGAGGTTACCTAAGTGGATTTATATTTGGGTACTCGAGCATTTTTCCCTATCTGTCCCGGTGGGCTCACACTCTACCTAGTGTACCTGAGCAATGGAGGATTAAGTGACTTCCCTAAGGGTCGCAAGGAGCAGCGCTGGGTTTGAACCCCCAATCTCAGGGTGCTCAGGCTGTAGCTCTAACCACTAGGACACTCCCTTCCTCAGCTAAACTGAAAAATATCCAGACATTTTAGCTGCCATTCTGGCTTCGAGACAATTAATTTACTGTAAGTGCATGAAGCTTAAACAGTATAAGCAGTCTTAATTTTAAAATTTTTCACTGACATCCAATTTCTTACATATGCACCAAGGCCTGACTAACTGATACACCAGTGAGCAAACAGAGAGACAAAGGGTTAATCCCCATGGGAGATGGATGGACATATTCACAAAAATTGCAGGCCTCGTTCTCCTTGAACTGTCTTATATTTTACTTATGACTGTTAACTGACTTCTGTTCTGCCTTTTTCAATCATCATGTTCTTTTAGTACAGGCCATTCGCTTTGATCGGATCCTGGAGTGTAGACCCAAGGTTATTTAATTAGATTGCTTTGCACCATCAGATAAAGTATAACTGTACTGAGCAGGGTTTTTTTTGGGCATGTGGCCTAGTCTGCCAAAATGATGGATATTTTGGTGCTTTTTTTGCCCCCATCTTGAACACCTGGGTTTCCTCATCTATTGCCAAGTCCAATCAGTGGTACCCTTGAAATTATTTTTAGGAAAGAACAAGCAGACTTCTGTGTCTGAACTCATAACAAGAAAGTGTTATCTTTAGTTCATTATTTTTGCAAAAGTATAGTTATGATTCATAAGGGAATGCTGTCACCGCACATTGAGCTGAGGTTTTCAACGTATCCTCAACAATGTCACCTAGATCAGTGTTCTTCAACCACCGGTCCATGGACCAGTGCCGGTCCACAGAAATTTCCTTCCGGTCCACAGGGCCAGCACCTGCATCAGGCCCAAAACTGTGTTCTTCGACCGCAGGTCCACGGTGCGATCGATGCGGCGTTATCTTCGAGCCAGCTCCCTCTTCCTAACTGATTCAGTGCACAAAGCCACGGGCAGTGGCTCCTAAGGGCATCCTGCGCCTGAACCGGAAGCCTTCTCTCTGATGTCAGAGGGAAGGCTTCCAGATGAGGCATGGGACGTCCAAGGTGCAATTAGTACTATTATGGGGGGCGGGGTCTGGGGTGGACATTGGGTAGAGATGGGCGGGGTCTGGCCCACGACTTAGCCCAGTGTTCTTCAACCGCCGGTCCACGGACCGATGCCGGTCCACAGAATAATTATTTTATTTCTGCCGGTCCATAGGTATAAAAAGGTTGAAAAACACTGACCTAGATCCTTTTCCTGGGCAGCGACTCCTAACATATAACCCAGCATCACGTAGCTATAGTTCCTTTTTCCCACATGCAGCACTTTGCACTTGCTCACATTAAGGGCTCCTTTTACAAAGGTGCGGAATAGCGCGCGCTAGCCGCTACCGCCTCCTCTTGAGCAGGCGGTAGTTTTTCAGCTAGCGCTCGCTAATCCAGTGCGTGCTCTAAAAACATTAGCGCACCTTTCTAAAAGGAGCCCTAAATGTCACCTGCCATTTTGATGGCCAGTCTTCCAGTCTCACAACGTCCTCTTGCAAGTTTTCACAATCCTCTTGCGATTTAACAACTTTGTGTCATCAGCAAATTTATTTATCTCATTAGTTATTCCCATCTCTAGCTCATTGATAAATATGTTAAAAAGTAGCAGTCCCAGCACAGACCCCTGGGGAAACCCCCTATTTATCTAAACAGACAGCTACAGAAATTTTAACAAAAGCTAAGTTTAAAATTATTTAAATAAGGATCTTATAAAATAATTTGTAAAAAAAAAATCTTGATGTTTTTGATAAATTAAGAACTGATGAAGAATGGACACAGAAAGCGTAGGGCGATGAAAGTTCTTGAGCCCTATGTGATATTTCTGTGGTTCTTATGGGATGAAATACTGAACATACGTAGTTAATACCTTATATGCTTGGGGAAAATTGAGATCATCCAGCTCTGGCCATGAGAAGCTAAAGCTCATGGAAATGTAAGACAGAAGAGCATGGTCCATCCAGAAATGTCAGAGAACGGGAGCACTCGCCAGGAATCAAGCAGAACATAGCCCTGCATTACAAGAATGTTCTCAGGGTATGAAGTCCCCTCACCTTCTTACCTTGTGACAGGCATTTTTTTCCGAGCTCTCCAAGTCTACATCCAAGAATGGCATGGCAAAGGAGCTGAGATCCTAATGAGAGAAAAGGAGAAAATGGATGACCCACTTGTATCAGGCCTGTGGACCTAAGTTGACCATTAAGATTTTTTAAATGAAGCCTTTTTATTACAAGTATTAGTTTAAAAAAAAAAAACAACGAAACATGTTTAGATTGTGTGAAGGCTCTTCCAATTGTCTCACTCTGCCATTACTGAACCTTTTACAAAAATGCAGGTTCTGTTCTTAGGCCCAGATGCCTGCTGTTAGATGCCTACACTGATGCATCGAACCGATCTAGGCACCTAACTTAATTATTTAGAAAAACTTAATGGGCTCAAAGTAATTGCTTTCTAGGTACCTAACTCGATAGGCATCTACCACTTTCAGCTAGACGCTTAGTACAAGGATCGTTGGAAAGTGGGTGTGGTTAGAGTGGATTGTATTTTCTATGTAGGTTCCTATATTGGACTTAGGCACTGGTATTTAGGCGAAGAAAACCCTGGCATAAATAGGGAGTGCTTAAGGTTTTGATGCCTACCAGCGCCTAAGTCCAATTTTGGTGCTGCTGGGCACAATTCTATACAAGGGGCCTAATTCATGATTGACATGTGCTAGACACCATGTTCCTCGGTGCCTAGGTTTTAGGCGCTGTTTATAAAATTGGGGGTAAAATACAGGGGGGCTTGCTTAGCATCTGTCCTGCATTTTACCATACAAGGCAACACTTGGCAGACGGACACCCCATTGCATGCAGTGACAGATAGCAGGGGAGCAATCTCACTATCTCCCACAGCCTGTCGAACGGTGTTTGTCAGAAGAAGGATCTAAAAGGTTTTATGGAGAAGAGGCGTGTGCAGAGGAAGGCGTAACTAGTGTTTATTTTTGTTTTTGTATTTTTCAGCCTTTTGGGGGGGTGGATTCTTTGCTGTGGCTGAACATCAGCAGATGAAATGCTTTTATTTTCTTGATTCATCCAGTAAAGTATATTCTTTAAACAAAGTTCTGGGTGGACATTGGACTTTTAGAGATAACCAAAAGCAGGGGCAGTGTGAGAATCCCCCCCCCCTCCCCCGTCACCCTCAATAATTTATTATTTATTTATATAGCAACAAAAAAGGAAGGAGAGGTTCAACCTTATCTGCAGAAAAAACCAACCAGGAACAAACAAAAACCAACTGCAGATGTGTACAAGATGCAGGCAGAATTTATTGTGACAAATATAAATTTATAAAAACCTTTTTCCCAAACAAGGGACCCGACACGGTCCGTGTTTCGGACAAACCTTCGTCAGGGGTCCAATATGCAAAAAGGTTTGAAAAATATGCCACAAAAAATATGGAATAAAAAATCATAAACCAAAAGGTCCATTGGCGATTCTCGGCACATTGGACCTTTTGGTTTATGATTTTTTATTCCATATTTTTTGTGGCATATTTTTCAAACCTTTTTGCATATTGGACCCCTGACGAAGGTTTGTCCGAAACACGGACCGTGTCGGGTCCCTTGTTTGGGAAAAAGGTTTTTATAAATTTATATTTGTCACAATAAATTCTGCCTGCATCTTGTACACATCTGCAGTTGGTTTTTGTTTGTTATTTATTTATATACCACTTATATCCTAAGTGGTTTACATTCAGGTACTTTATCATATTTCCCTATCTGGCCCGGTGGGCTCAAACTCTATCTAGTGTACCTGGGGCAATGAGGGGATTAAGTGACTTACCCAGGGTCACAAGAAGCAGTGAGGGATTTCAACCAACAGCCTCACATCACACTTAAATATTAAACACTGAGGTCCTTTTACTAAACTGCATTAAATTTCTGCACGTAGCATATGATTTGATTAATTTTTGGATCTAAGAATTAGAACCGTATGGCTTGAACTCTGGATATAAGGATTATAGTATTTATTGGGCTGATCTCTGAAAGGCTCTAGCCATCTGTCTTCAGAACACTGAAAGCCTAAAACAATACGCCAGTGTTCTTCAACTACCGGTCCGCAGAAATTTCCTGCCAGTCTGCAGGGCCAGCACGTGCATCGGGCCCGAGAAAATGTTATCTTCGGGCCAGCTCCCTTTTCTTTACTCCTGCAGTGCACAAAGCCGCAGGCAGCGGCTCCTACGGGCATCCTGCACCTGAACCAGAAGCTCTTTTCTCTGACGTCGCAACGTCAGAGGGAAGGCTTCCAGATGAGGCGCAGGATGCGCGAGGAGCCGCTGTCCATGGCTCTGTGCACTGCAGCAGTGAAGAAGAGGGAGCCTTCTCGAAGGTAACACCGTAGGTGGCATAAAACGGCCAGGCGGGAGCAGGCCAGAAGGTAAATCACAGCATGGAGGGAAGGAGACAACAAATTTTCCTAGCACACACATGTATAAAGTAGCGGCTTGTACAAGGCTGTGCCTATTTCTTTGTAATACTTGTATATAATACAGAGAGGCATATTCTATGATGACCTCCTAAATTTGTCCCAAACTGAATTTAGAAGCTTAAAAGTTATCCTTATAAACTGAGACCTGACATCCATTTGCCTAGATTTATGAATTTAGTGATTGAATTGTGTCAATTTTGAGAATATACATCTGCTGTCTGTATTTTGCACTGCTCAGAAAGAAATGCATTTGTTTCTATTTCTCTGGGGGTTGTTCTGCATGCAGAGTCTTGCATCTTAGGGTTTGTTTGTATATATTAGTACTTTTAGTTTTTGGTCCCGTATTTGCATAGGGGTTATTATCTGTGCTCTGGTAGGAATGAATGTTGTGGTTAATCATTATATGTTGTTAATAAGATTGTATTGTGTGTATATATGAAACTGAATGGAAAAAATAGTGTTATAATTAGTACTATTATGGGGGCGGGGTCTGGTGTGAGAGGGGCGGGGTCTGGCCCAAGACTTAGCCCAGTGTTCGTCAACTGCTGGTCAGCAGACCGGTGCCGGTCCACAAAATAATTATTTTATTTCCACCAGTCCACAGGTGTAAAAAGGTTGAAGAACACTGTAATAAGCTATCCACACCCACTCTCTGCCCCATGCCCTGCCTAGGTTCCACCCCAACACAAAAAGCACAGTTATTTTGCACTAGCTGCAAAATAACTGTGCTAACAGTAGGTCTACCTGTGCAGTAGTGGTTAACACACTAATTACATTACATTAGTGATTTCTATTCCGCCTTTACCTTGCGGTTCAAGGCGGATTACATAAGAATTGTTACGATATTAAGAATAATAATAATAATAATAACTTTATTCTTGTATACCGCATTACCATGGAAGTTCTATGCGGTTAACAGATGAAGGGACTGTACAATTACAGCGAAGTTACAATTTCGTTAATGTTACATTAACATTTTAGACAATGCATTTTTCAATTAAGTTACATTTACATTTTAGACGGTACATTGACAGAGAAGTTAATTTTTGCAGGTAGGTAATATATTCGGAGTAGTTATGTTTTCTATGAGTTACATACAGCAGTGTTACAAGTGTAACCTACGGCAGTAAAGAGTCTGGGGGAGAGTCGAGGTCAGAGGTGGAGGAGGGAGGGGGTCGGAACATTCAGAGGAATTTGTCAAAAAGGTAGGTTTTGGTTAACTTCCTGAAAGTTTGATAGGGGGGGGGAAATTGGAGATGAGAGTGGAGAGGCATTTGTTCCATTTGCCCGCTTGGAATGCTAGGGATCGGTTGAGGAATTTTTTGTAGAGGCAGCCCTTCGGGGAGGGAAAAGAAAACAGGTAGGTATTTCGAGTGTGGGAGGGGCCTGCAATTTCAAGGTAATCAGATAGGTAAATTGGTGAGGAGCCTGCTAAGGTTTTGAAGCAGAGGCAGGCGAATTTAAAGATGATTCTTGCCTCCACCGGCAGCCAGTGGAGTTTGGTGTAATAGGGGCTGACATGGTCATATTTTTTGAGGCCGAAGATGAGGCGGACAGCGGCATTTTGTACTATTCTAAGACGTTTGATGGTGTTTTTATAGGCTCCTAGGTATATGATATTACAGTAGTCCAATATGCTTAGGATTAGTGATTGGACCAGTAAGCGGAAGGAAAGGTGGTCAAAGTGGTGTTTGATGGTGCGAAGTTTCCAGAGAGAACAGAAGCATTTTTTGACCTGGGCACTGGTGTGGGCTTCGAAGGTCAAGCTTCTATCTAGAATAACTCCGAGTATTTTTATGGTGGGGTTGATGGGGTATTCTAGGCCGTTCAGTTTCAGGGAAATGTTTGTTATTTTGTGGGTAGGGCTTGCCAGGAAGATTTTGGTTTTTTCTGTGTTTAATTTTAATTTGAATTGTGAGGTCCATTGTTCTAGCTTGGTGAGGATAGAAGAGGTGAGTTGTTCCGTCTGTTGAGTGAATGAAGTTAGGGGAATGATAATGGTGATGTCATCGGCATATATGAATGATTTAAGGTTTAGGTCGGCTAGTATCCGTGCTAGAGGGGCCAAGTAAATGTTGAAAAGGGAGGGGGATAATGGGGAGCCTTGTGGGACTCCGCAGGGGTTATGCCATTGATGGGAGAAGGTTCCGCTACTGTGGACCTGATAAGTGCGGTTGGTTAAGAAGCTTGAGAACCAGTCAAGTACTTGGCCGGAGATGCCGATGGAGTCGAGGCAGCGGAGCATGATGTCGTGGTCGACCAGATTGAAAGCGCTGCTTAGGTCAAATTGGAGTACTACGGCGCTTTTGCCCAATGAGAATAGGTGGAGGAGGTAATTGGTTAGAGCGGCTATGACCGTTTCTGTGCTGTAGTTTGAGCGGAAGCTGGATTGAGAATCATGAAGGATGTTGAACTTTTCTAGGTAGTTCGTGAGGTCATGGTTAATGAGGCCTTCCATGAGTTTCTGGAAGAGTGGTATATTGGCTATGGGTCTATAGTTAGCGGCGGAGGAGATGGGTTCTTTGTTGTTTTTGAGGCGGGGGGATACGAGAATGTGTCCGAGTTCAGTCGGGAAGAGACCTGTGGACAGGCATAGTGTGATCCAATTGAAGAGTTCGGCTTTGAATTGGGGTGGGGCGGATTTAATGATGGCGGGTGGGCAGTTGTCTAGCAGGCAATTGGAGTTGGCGTATTTTGAGAAGAGTTTGAGGAATAGGCTCCAGTCTGGGCTTTCGAAGGAGCTCCAGGTCATGTCAGCCCTTGAACTTGTTGTGTCTATTGCTGGAAGGTCGAATATTGTCTCAGCGTTGGGAGTTGTAAGAGATGATTTTAAGGTTTGGATTTTGTTGGCAAAGTGGTTAGCTAGGATTGTTGCGGGGGGCGGGAGTTCTGAGCTGGACCGTTTGTATGAATCGGTGTCTAGAAGGGAGTTAACTAATCTGAAAAGTGCTTTACTGTTTAGTGAAGGGGTGTTGATGAGTTGAGAGTAGTATTTGCTGCGTTTTTCGGCAATTAATTTTTTGTATTCTTTGACTTTTCGTCGCCAGATAAGTCTATCATTGTCGGTCCCTGATTTATGCCATATTCTTTCTAGTTTCCTTACTTCGCGTTTTAAGGTTGAGAGATCCAAATCAAACCATTTATTTGGGGGCCGAGGGGTTTTCTTGCGAAGTTTTAGGGGGGCGATGGTATTGAGGACTTGGTTGCTGAAGTTTTTCCAGTCAAGGTGGAAGTTGGGGTTGGGGTCGGAGTCAGGAGAGAGGGTGTAATGAGACCAGAAATCAACTGGATTGATTTTTTCTCTTGTCCAGGTCATCGTCTTTGTTAGGTTATTTATTTGTTTCCTGTCTGGTTGTTTTTTGAACCAGGATAATTCAAAATGACATAGGAGGTGGTCGGACCAGGGGGTATTAGACCAATTTTGTTTTGTGAGATTTATGTTGGGGGTAGTGGAGGAGTTAGAAAGGAAGGTGACCATGTCAAGCTGGTGTCCTTTGTTGTGTGTTGTGGTGAGGGGGGGCTTGGTGAAGCCTATTGATCTGAGGAAGGAGTATAGGTCTGCAACATTGGGGTTTTCTTTTTGCTCAAGGTGAAGGTTGATGTCTCCCGCTAGGAGGTTGTGGGTGCTGGCTGCCGAATTCGAGAGAAGGAATTCGTAGTAGTCTTCTTTAGCTAAGTTCCATTTATTAGGGGGAATATAGAATAGTGTGACGATGAGATTATCAGTGAGGTCGGTTTTGGAGATTTTGCAGGTGAGGATTTCTAGGTCATTAGTTAATTTGGAATCTAGGATTTGGAAGTGAAAGTGGTCGCGTAGTATGATGGCCAGGCCACCTCCCCTTTTAGAGTTTCTTGAGAGGGGGATAATTTTGTAGTGTGGTGGGAGAATGTCCACTATGATGGCATCCTGGTCGGAAATGAGCCAAGTTTCAGTTAGGAGTACAATGTCTAGGGGGGTTTCTTCAAGCCAATCTTTGAAGAGTTGGGCTTTATTTCTGAAGAAGTACTTAAGGAATAGTTTGAACATTTTCTAATTTGCTAAGGAGTAGATAGCATTGCAGGAGGAGTTTGGGACATGTCTGGTTGTGTTATATTGGTTTTATGCATTTTTTGAAGAGTAGGGTTTTTGTTTCTTTTTTGAAGATTTTGTGCTAAACACACTTTATTTTTTTTTTTTAAATCAAACTCTGGGGGCCAATATTCAGACCACGGGAGGCAGCCTGGCTACCTCCAGCAATTGGCAGCAAACTTGGAAAATTCAACACTGGGGACATCTCTGGCCATCGGCATTGAATTTCCAGTCTATGTTCAGCCACGGTAGACATAGCCGGCCAAGCCGATATTCATTGGCTGACCAGCTAAATCACAGCGGTCAGAATATCAGCAGGCGAAGGCAGGCAGAGTGGGGTAGCGGCGAGAGAAAGCTCCGCCCACCCCCCACGAGTCACCAGTAGCGTCGGAGCGCCCGGACTCCCCCTTAAAAGGAGGAGAACCGCGGCGCCAGGGCACTTGCTTCGGGCCGAGTCGGGGAGGTAGCAGGCACAAGCAGGCACCAGGAGAGAGCTTGGAGGAGGCTTAGGAGAGAGCGAGGAGGACACGAGGGAGGAACAGCAGGCGAAGGCAGGCAGAGTGGGGTAGCGGCGAGAGAAAGCTCCGCCCACCCCCCACGAGTCACCAGTAGCGTCGGAGCGCCCAGACTCCCCCTTAAAAGGGGGGGAGCCAACGGCGCACAGCGAAGGCGAGCAGCAAAGGCGCTCGCCTTAGCGAGAGCGCCTTTGCGAAGGAGCCTTGTGAAGGAGCCAGGCGCCCAGCAGCTACATCTAAACCACAAACTGTAGGTATTTTCTTCTCTTACTCATTCTCTTTCTCTTCTTTTTCAGGTAGCTGCACGCCAGGCACCACTTTTACACCTCACACACACTGAGAGACTAAAGAAAGGAGAAGAAGAAATGGAGGCAGCAGGCACCCAGCGGAGCTTCCCAGTCTACTGCACAGAGTGTCATATGTATGACTACCTCCCCTCCGGGAGGCAGGCGTACATATGCAGTCGGTGTCAGGAACTGGAAAGCCTGAAGAATGAGGTCGGGAGACTGCAGGTCAAGGTCCAGGAGCTGGAGGGGCTCCGTACTTTAGAAGAACCGTGCTGGGCAACTGAGGACCCCACCAGAGACAGCCACATTGGGGAGCAAGTTAGGGATCTCGAGAAATTCATCGAGGAGGCCTGCAGGATGGTGGGGGTACAGGATCACCAGCAAGTCGGACAGGACCCAACTGATGAAAGACAGAATCCACCAGATGGAGGACGGAATCCACCAGACGCCGGGGGAGAAGGACTTTGTGGAATATCCGAGCAGAGAGAGGAGGCCAAGACCCACCAGAACTCTGAGGGAGAAGTAGAGGACCACACCAAAGATACAGACTTAAGACCAAAAAGGAAACTGAAGAAGGGGAAATCTGCAGTCATAGTGGGTGACTCAATCCTGAGAGAAGTTGACAGTCACGTAGCAGGAGGGAGAGAGGACCGGCTAGTGACATGTCTCCCAGGGGCAAGAACGAAGGACATCACCGACAGAATCGAGAGGATCCTGGAAGGAGCGGAGACAGAGGAGACAGCGGTGATAATCCACGTTGGAACAAACGACGTCAGCAGAAGAAATTACAGCAGGACTACACTAACCGAGCAGTTCCAGACCCTGGGAAGGAAGTTGAAGCTGAGGACACGGAAGATAGCTTTCTCAGAGATCCTGCCAGTACCGAGGGCAGATGTAAGGAGGCAGACCGAGCTGCAAGCCATAAACGCATGGCTGAGGAGATGGTGCGAAGAGGAAGGCTTCCACTTTGTAAGGAACTGGTCAACTTTTTGGGGTAAGAACAAGCTCTACAGGAGGGACGGACTGCACCTGAGCACGACAGGAACAAGAATGCTGGCAAATAACGTCAAGAGCACAATAGACAAGGCTTTAAACTGAGGAGAGGGGGAAAGCTGACAGTCGATCTGGTGTCGACGCTTCGGGAAGGAATATCAAGGGAAGACACTGAAAGGGAAAAATGCAAAGTAGGCCTCCAAGGCAAGCGGGAAAATTGCGAAAAAGAACTCAAAGACGACCTACAGGAGTTCAAGGAACAAGTGAAATTAGAGAGCGAAAAGAAGGAAAAACAGCAGGAACTAAAAGGACATGCAGAAATGAGGAAGACAGCTGAGGACAAAGAAATCACACCATGGGAAGGGGACGAACAAAATGGGACTCAGGGGCTGGCACCCCAAGAAGGGGACGACAAGAGAATCAACCCACAAGGAAGAACAACAGGGAAAGTAAAAAACCAAAACTTAAATTGCTTGTACGCCAATGCAAGGAGTCTACGGACCAAAATGGGAGAGCTGGAAGTCATGGCCAACAAAGAGGACCTAGACATAATTGGAATCACAGAAACATGGTGGTCTGAGGACAACAAATGGGACGTAGTACTACCAGGTTATAAACTCTATAGGAAAGACAGGACATGTAAGAAGGGAGGAGGAATAGCGCTATACATAAAGGACTCCATTCACTCGACCAGGATGGATACGGCAACAAGGGCAGAAGGTTTGGAATCGCTATGGGTTAAGTTACCAGGAAGAAAGGGAACCGACACAAAATTGGGACTTTATTATCGCCCACCTGGACAGCCAGAAACAAGTGACAATGACCTAGAAGCAGAATTGAGGCAGGAATGCAAAAGCGGAAGGGTGACGGTTATGGGAGACTTCAACCACCCTGGGATAGACTGGAGCATTGGACACTCCAGCAGCGCGAGGGAAACAAAGTTCCTGGAGGCTGTGAGGGATTGCTTCTTGGAGCAGCTGGTCCAGGAACCGACACGAGGAGATACCACTCTTGACCTAATCCTCAACGGTCTAGGGGGCCCCGCAAAGGAGGTGGTAGTAGTAGGGCCACTAGGAAACAGTGATCACAACATGATCCAGTACAAACTAGAAATGGGAACATCAAAAGTGAAGAGAACCACAGCGATGGCACTCAACTTCAGAAAAGGGAACTACGAAGCTATGAGGAAAATGGTGAGACATAAACTCAGAAACAGCTCACGGAAGATGGAGACCGTAGAGAAAGCCTGGTCCCTACTCAAGAACACGGTGCAAAAAGCACAAAACATGTACATCCCCAGGTTTAGGAAAGGGCGCAAACAGAACCAAACAAAAAACAAGGTGTGGATAACAAAGGAAGTGAAGAAGGCGATAAGCGACAAGAGATCATCATTCAGAAAATGGAAAAAGGACCAAACAGAGGAAAACCGGAAGGAACACAAAAAACACCAGAAAGAGTGCCACCGAGTGGTTAGGGAAGCAAAAAGAGAATACGAAGAGAAGCTGGCTGGGGAGGCGAGAAACTTCAAACCGTTCTTTAGGTACGTGAAGGGGAGGCAACCGGCAAGGGAGGAAGTGGGACCATTGGATGATGGAACCAGAAAGGGAGTGGTAAGAGAGGAAAAAGAGGTAGCAGACAGGTTAAACAAGTTTTTCTCGTCGGTCTTCACGAGCGAGGACACATCCAATGTACCAGAACCTGAGGAGATTATAAGTGGGGATCTAGATGAAAAGCTGGAGCAAATAGAAGTAAGCCATGAGGACGTCCTACGACAGATAGATAGATTAAAAAGCGACAAATCACCGGGCCCGGATGGAATCCACCCAAGGGTACTAAAAGAACTGAGAAAGGAAATAGCGGAAACACTCCAGCAAATATGTAATCTATCATTGAAAACTGGGGAGATCCCGGAGGACTGGAAAATAGCAAATGTCACGCCTATCTTTAAGAAAGGATCAAGAGGAGACCCGGGAAACTACAGGCCGGTGAGCTTGACTTCGGTTCCGGGTAAGATGATGGAAGCACTTATTAAGGACAGCATCTGCGAGCACATGGAAAAAAATGGGCAGCTGAGGGAGAGCCAACATGGCTTCTGCAAGGGAAGGTCTTGCCTCACAAACTTACTACATTTCTTTGAGGGAATAAACAGCCAGATAGACAAAGGGGAACCCATAGACATAATTTACCTCGACTTCCAAAAAGCTTTCGACAAGGTACCCCACGAACGACTGCTTAGGAAGCTGTGGAACCACGGAGTGGAGGGGGATGTATACCGATGGATTAAACACTGGTTGGCGGGCAGAAAACAGAGGGTTGGAGTGAAGGGCCAATACTCAGACTGGCAACGGGTCACGAGCGGAGTTCCGCAGGGGTCGGTGTTGGGACCGCTCCTGTTCAATATATTTATAGACGATCTGGAGACAGGGACGAAATGCGAGGTTATCAAATTTGCAGATGACACCAAACTCTGCAGCAGGGTTAGAACCACGGAAGACTGTGAAAACCTGCAAAGGGACCTAACGAAGCTGGAAGAGTGGGCCAAAAAGTGGCAGATGCGTTTTAATATAGAGAAATGCAAGGTCATGCATGTTGGGAAAAAGAACCCGATGTTCAGCTATACAATGGGGGGAACATTGCTAGATGTGAGTACCCTTGAAAGAGACCTGGGTGTGCTGGTGGATACAACAATGAAAGCATCAGCACAATGCGCGACAGCCTCAAAGAAAGCAAACAGAATGCTGGGTATCATCAAGAAGGGTATCACGACCAGGACAAAGGAAGTCATCATGCCACTGTACCGTGCAATGGTGCGCCCGCATTTGGAGTACTGTGTCCAGTATTGGTCGCCGTACCTCAAGAAGGACATGGCATTGCTTGAGGGGGTTCAGAGAAGAGCGACGAAAATGGTAAGAGGTATGGAAAACCTTTCATATGCCGACAGGCTAGAACAGCTGGGGCTGTTCTCCCTGGAAAAGAGGAGACTTAGAGGAGACATGATACAAACTTTCAAGATCCTGAAAGGCATAGATAAGGTAGACAGGGACAGATTCTTCAGACTGTGGGGAACAACAAGTACAAGGGGGCACTCGGAGAAACTGAAAGGGGATAGGTTTAGAACCAATGCCAGGAAGTTCTTCTTCACCCAGAGAGTGGTGGACACATGGAACGCACTCCCGGAGGTAGTGGTGGGGCAGAAGACACTACAGGGATTCAAAGAAGGTTTGGATAAATTCTTGAAGGAAAAGGGGATTGAGGGATACAGATAGAAGTAAGGATAGGTTTTTTTAGGGCAGGGAACACTTGACAGGTCATGGACCTGATGGGCCGCCGCGGGTGCGGACCGCTGGGTGCGATGGACCTCTGGTCTGATCCCGGTGGAGGCAACTTCTTATGTTCTTATGTTCTTATTTCAGTATTTATATATCACTTATAGCCTAAGTGGTTTACATCCAGGTTCTCAAATATTTTTCCCTATCTGTCCTGGTAGGTTCACACTCTATCTAATGTACCTGGGACAATGGGGGAATTAAGTGGCTTGGCCAGGGTCACAAGGTGAAATATGGGATTTGAACCTACAACCTCAGGATGCTGAGGCTGTAGCTCTAATCACTGCACCACATCTTCCCCCATAGCTTAGCGCTATTTATCTGGTCTACCGCTGCCTACAGTCGGAATGCCGTTTATAGAATTTGCCCCTCTGTGTCCCTGCATGTGGCGAGAGATAGGTGAAAGTTTGACAACTCCAGTGTGTTGATCATTTTAGTGTCACATAGTGCGAGTGGAGGGAAAGACATCTTGACTGGTAAGCTGAATACTGTCAGCAATGCACCACATAGCGTCCCCATCAGGGTTGCCATGGTGGTGTCTTCACAACCAGCATTTAAACATGGGTGACCCGAGCCTACACAGAGTGGTGGGCAAGGCTCTGGTCACCTTGTTGGGAAGACTGAATAGAGAATGAGGGTCTTTTTCTGCCATCATTTACTGTGCTACTGTGTGTCAAGGAAGCAAAGTCTGTAGGTCCAAGGAGTTGTAACCCTGAAGGGACCAGCTCAGAGGTGGACTGATTATTGGGACAACAGGGCAATGTCCGAGGGCCCACACCAGTGCCTCCATAAAATTTAATCACTTTTGATAGGTGGTTAGAGGTAGGGTTACCATATGGCTCCAGAAGGAGGCCGGATTGAGACATCCGGGTTTTACTTCCATTGAAAACAATGAGAAAGTAAGGAGGAAAAAGCCTGAGACTTCTGGGTTTTACTTCCATTGCTTTCAATGGAAGTAAAACCCGGATGTCTCAATCCGTCCTCCTTTTTCTAGAGCCATATGGTAACCCTAGTTAGGGGCCAATGATCCTTATTGACCAGGGGCCCAGATCATTCCATCCCTGGACCAGTTACATAAGAACCATATCAGAAGAAAAAATATATAAAAGAAGAGAAAAAAAAGGCATCCAGCCTAGAAACTTGCACATTAATATTATGAAGAATCTGACAAGTACTGTTTCTGTGAGGCACTCTGTCTCATAATTATACTTTTCTTTAATTGATGCATCTAACTCTAGCTTCATGGCTTTTGTAATTTAGAACTCTACAGCAAGATACCGCTTCTCACAATTAAGGAATAAGGTGGGTTTATTTAATGACTCATGAGATTTTAATTAATGTTTTCCTGAGTATGGGAAAATTGTCCAAAGAACGCTACTTTTAAAACCATTTCCTGAGTCTAAATACACAGTGTAACTGTAAACACTGTTCACATGCAAGGGCTGGTGGAAAGAGTCCTGATCAAATTACTCAGATGGCAGATGAAAAACCCTGCTCACGGAAGGAGCAGAAAGAACATGCTTACTTTTCGATTTGAGAACATGATGGTCGATGTTCAAAATGGATTCAGCCAACCAGAAACGGCCACTGACCAGTTAAATCGCTCGTTTGGACTATCCGCTAATTTTCAGCAGCACTTAAGCAGTTATCATTGTTGAAGATTAGCAGTTAGGGCTATAGAGGGGCATCTTCAAAACTTTTCGTACGCTGACAGGTTGGAAAAGCTAGGGCTATTCTCCCTGGAAAAGCGGAGACTTAGAGGAGACATGATAGAAACCTTCAAAATCCTGAAAGGCATAGAGAAGATAGACAGGGACAGATTCTTCAGACTGTGGGGAACCACAAGTACAAGGGGGCACTCGGAGAAATTGAAAGGGGACAGGTTTAGAACAAATGCTAGGAAGTTCTTCTTTATTCAGAGGGTGGTGGACACATGGAACTCGCTCCCGGAGGTTGTGATAGGGCAGAGCACGCTACGGGGGTTCAAGGAAGGTTTAGATAAATTCCTGAAGGATAAGGGGATTGAGGGGTACAGATAGAAGTAGAGATAGGTTATAGGAAAAGTCAGGGACCACCTAACAGGTCATGGACCTGATGGGCTGCCACATATGCGGACTGCTGGGCATGATGGACCTCTGGTCTGACCCAGCGGAGGCAACTTCTTATGCTCTTATGTTCTTATACGTCTAAGTCTGTTTTGGACGTATGGCGCTAGACATCCAAAGTCAGTAGTAAGAAAATGTCTATTTTCAAAAGGTAAACCACCATATGTCTAGAAATATATACATTTTTTTAAATCCTCTACCTGGATGTTCAGGCCACTGGGACGCCCAGACCGCCAGGACGTCTATCTTTATATCATATTTTCGACCAAAATTTCATCCAAGTTCCAAATGCCTAGAACAAGACCATTTGGACATGGGAAGGGCCAGTCCTGTAAAGGACTGGCCACCCAGACATGGCAACAGAGCAGTGGGGCACCTTAGAGGGCACTGATGTGGTGAACTTTACATAAAGGGTGCCAGATAAACATCTTACCAGAACTCCCTTATAGATTTAAGTAAATCCCCAAAACCCATTACACCCACCTGTCTACAACCCCAATAGCTCTGATGGCTGCAGGTGGCGCCTATATGGCAGCAGAGCAGAGTTTTGGGGAGGCTCACATTTTCCACTATGACCATAGTGGTTAGAGTGGCTTATGTGACTTGCTACTCCTCTCTATGGTTCACTAGCCCACCCACCAGGCTACTTAAAGACACCTGTGTGCAGCACTACTAGGCTCTCCTATACCAGGTTCTGATGTTCTGTAGACATGTATGTTTGTATTCTGATCTTTGTGGATGTGAGAGGGTCAATGAGCACGGGGAAGTGTGTTGGGGGGGAGGGGGGGAGGTCTTTACTTTATCTCTACAGTGGTTATCCGGTGACTTTGGGTACCTTTTTAACACTTATACTCTTTTAAAACAGGTCTAACTGAAAACATATATATTCCGTCTAGGACATCTGCCAAAAGTGTTGATTATCGCTGCAGGATGTCTAAGTCTAAACCCACTACACTACACTAAAGTCCCCTAATGGGAAAATTTAGACAAAATAATATTGCTCACACCATTCCCATATATATGAAAGAGTGCATTCAACTATTCATTCAAAGTGTATATAGGAAGAGGCCTCAGTACCGGAGCCCACGCACAGTCGTATTCACAGACTGAACTTATCGGCGTGGTTACGCTGCTCCTTTGCTCCAATCATTGGCCTTATTCCTAGTTTAAATCGTGTATTATATCGTTTTTTAATGAATAATAAATATTCTAAAAACTCATATTATCATTTGTTAACTTGTTACTGTGTTCTATCAACTCTTATTATGTGCATCTACACTATTTCATATGGTTGAGACCTTGCTGAAAAAAGTTTCTTACATTTCCAGTTTAGCTGTTACTGAACAATTAGTATTGAAAGATTACTTAGCTTCAATCAGTGCTTGTGTATCAATCTTTAGCCTAACAGCAATATAATACCCTAATGGGAAACTGACTTACAATATTAGTATATAATGTATTCCCATATATCTGAAAAAGTGTATCCTGTTTTACCTAAAAATATATATCAAGGAGGAGGCCTCAGTAACAGAGCCCACGTTCAGTCGTATTCACAGACTGGGAATTTCAACGTGGATATATTGCTCTTTAGCTCTAATCATTGGCCAACTCCTATATTTAACTTTATTATCTTCTATAAATAAGAATTCAATATTCTAGTTAATATCCTATTATATAAATATTTTTTATCAATGTTTTCTAGCACATTTTTACTTTAAATTTTTTCACAAACATAACTTATTAATATCTACACATCTACACTTCTTCATTTGGTTTAAGACTACACTGGCAAGATATAAAGCACTCAATTCTATTTCAAAAGGGACCTTGCTAGCATTCAATTTTTTGCAAGTTACTTAGCTTTTTAACAGCGCTTATGTGTCAGAAACAGCCAACGAGGCCAGCGTTTCGTGGACTTCCACTTCTGTCCACTGCTTCAGGGCTATAAACTATATGCACCAAGCCACGTTCTCTGTGGCTTCTATCTCACCAACCTCTGCCTGGGCTGGTAGCCAGGAGGTAGACTGTGGCTTCCTGATTCTCTGGGCTTGCAATCTGTGGCTGGCTCTGGCTTGCTGGGTCTGGAGCAGGTGTGTACTTTGAGGCTGGCCGTCAAACTGCTTCTGGAGCAGTTTGACGGCCAGCCTCAAAGTACACACCTGCTCCAGACCCAGCAAGCCAGAGCCAGCCACAGATTGCAAGCCCAGAGAATCAGGAAGCCACATTCTACCTCCTGGCTACCAGCCCAGGCAGAGGTTGGTGAGATAGAAGCCACAGAGAACGTGGCTTGGTGCATATAGTTTATAGCCCTGAAGCAGTGGACAGAAGTGGAAGTCCACGAAACGCTGGCCTCGTTGGCTGTTTCTGACACATAAGCGCTGTTAAAAAGCTAAGTAACTTGCAAAAAATTGAATGCTAGCAAGGTCCCTTTTGAAATAGAATTGAGTGCTTCATATCTTGCCAGTGTAGTCTTAAACCAAATGAAGAAGTGTAGATGTGAAGATATTAATAAGTTATGTTTGTGAAAAAATTTAAAGTAAAAATGTGCTAGAAAACATTGATAAAAAATATTTATATAATAGGATATTAACTAGAATATTGAATTCTTATTTATAGAAGATAATAAAGTTAAATATAGGAGTTGGCCAATGATTAGAGCTAAAGAGCAATATATCCACGTTGAAATTCCCAGTCTGTGAATACGACTGAACGTGGGCTCTGTTACTGAGGCCTCCTCCTTGATATATATTTTTAGGTAAAACAGGATACACTTTTTCAGATATATGGGAATACATTATATACTAATATTGTCAATCTTTAGCCTGCCTGAACCATTGGAAAGAGGCAGACCAGTGCAATCCATGGGACAGAAGCCAGCATTTCCCACAGTGGCTTGGTACGTGTAAAAATTGGCCCTGAAGCAGTGGACACGAATTGAGTTCCACGAAACGCTGGCCACGTTGGTATCTCCTTGATACACAAGCACTGATTGAAGCTAAGTAATCTTTCAATACAGACTCTGATTCTTCCCTCTCTCCTTAAAGAATGACATGAAGATGGTTTACCGCGGTTATCCGCGGGGACGGTGATGAATTTTGTCACCGTGTCATTCTCTAGTTGGTTTCCTTTTTGTGGAGGAATCGGGGTCAACTCTTCTGTTTGATCCATCACATCTTACTACAGCAGATTGCACTGGCCACCCATTAATGCTCTAATACTTATACCTGTATATTGTTACATACACACCCACTCTGTGGAAACACCAGGACTAATTTCTCTTCACTTAACTCTTCTTTCTTGGCTGGGATCAGTGGTGCAATGGCAGATCAAACAAAGGATAATGACCAAGACAGTGGCAGGTGAGCATGAAGCCAGTAAGCGCCGACCAAAAAAAAAAAGGCTTTTAAATTCTCCTTACTGCATCTAGCTGCTGTAGTTTGTGGTTTGACAGAGATCATTTACATTTCAGTTCTGCTTTCATGTTATCTGAACAAGAAGGTAACAGAAACACAGTAAAGCAGTGTTCCTTCAGAACATGTTACACAAAGAACTATTATTTCTTTACAGTAAAACTGCAATGCTAAATCACCCCCTGTGAACTAATTAAAAAGTATGTCAACTTAATCATAGGCCTATATAAATAACCAGCTAATCTACCATGTCTTGTCAGAAGATTTTATTTGAATGTTCCTCTGTGCGTTTTAGCTTCTTCTTTTTTTAATTTTAAACAACAATCACAGCAATGAATTGTGTTTTTATTCAAGCCTGGCCTGGACAGTGACCTATTGTTCTCAGCCTGAAGGAAAGTGTTTGGTGCGGTCTAGAAAGATGATTCCATTCCAGAAAGGTGAGGCCTTGGTAGCTCACTTGCCCCTATCCAACACAAATCCAGGGGTAAAGAGCCTGGCTTTCCCCACCCAAAAATATAAAGCTAGTGTTTAGTTTGTCAGATATCTGAGACCCACTAGATAACAAAGCATTCCTAAAAATACATATCTGAGAAAAAAAAAAGAGAATTTATGAATATAAAAAATATGGGCCCAAAATTCAAAGGATATATACTCCTAACTTTTCCCTTCTTTTACAAAGCCGCACTACCATTTTTAGCGTTGGCCATGGCGGTAACAGCTCTGACACTCATAGGAATTCTATGAGTATCGGAGCTGGTACCACAGCAGCTGGCGCTAAAAATGCTAGCGTGGCTTTGTAAAGGAGGGGATTTGAGAGTTAAGCTCATAAACTGGCCTTTTAGAAAATTTTCTAGGGCTGACCATATAAATTCTTACACAAACTTTCACTAAACTCTTAAATTTAAGAGCATAAAAAGTGAGTGGAAACAAGGAAGAATTTAGGGTGGGGGAAAAGAGTTTAGGAGCTTAGCACTGATTTTTAGTGCTAGGTTCACAAATTAGCTCCTTTAAGCATGTAAAATGAGATTCATTTTCAGCAAAAAATTATGCTTATAAGTCTGGCTGAAAATAGGGCACAAATTTAGGCCAACTTCGGAGTATTAGTTTAGGAGCTCAGCATTTTCTAGCGTAAGGTGTGCCATGAGATAGATGTGGAAGGGAATTCAGTAAATGGTGCTCAAAATTAATAATAATAATAACTTTATTTTTGTATACCGCAATACCACAAACAGTTCAGAGCGGTTTACAATGCAAGAGACTGTACATACACAGCGAAGATACAATGTGAGGGAATGTACTATGCAGTTGAGAGCAGTTTACAATGCAGGGGATTGTACATATTCAGCATGGGTGTTTATATAGCGAAGATACAAAGCAGATTTACAATGCAAGAGCCTGTACATATACAACGGAGATATTTATACAGTGAAAATACAGTGCGAGAAACTTATAGAACAGGATACGATGCAAGAGACTGTATAATGCGGTTGAAATGGATTACTATGCAAAGATAGTTACATTCTGATTATTCTGGTAGAGTTTGGTTATTCGGGGGGGAGGGGTTCGAGAAATTTATCATAGAGGTAAGATTTGAGAGATTTCCTGAAGGATGAGTAAGATGGGGCAGATGAGATGAGGGTGGTCAGGCAATCTAGGTGTCAGGAAGATCCGCACTAAACTCATATTCTGCAAAGGGCACTCTGGGGCTGATTCTACAAACAGCATCCCGACTGTAGACAGCAGAAGGTGTCTTACCAGCCAATCAGGATGCGTGTTTTTTTTGGTTTTTTTTTAAATGGATGTGCCAAACGACACCTACATTGTAGGCGTCTGTCTTGTGCCTACAGAGATGCATAGGGACGCTTACGGATGCCCAAGGACAGTGTGGGCATGGTTTCCAACAGAAGTGGCCTTCAGCATCTGCAAGCACCCCTATGCATCTCCGTAGGTGGGAGTCAGAGGCCTTAAATGTAGGCCTGTAAAATGCTGGCCTACATTTAAAGGCATCTGTTAGAAAAAAAAAAAAAAGATGTCTCTCTAAAGGACGCTGATTGACACACGATTGGTGACCGCTTCTTAGATGGCGGCCGAGGTCAGCATCTGTTAGAAAATCAGGCCCTGATCATTGTATCATTTGTTCATATGTTCTATTGCACTTTATGTTTGTTTTTGAAACTAATAAAGATTAAAAAAAAAAAAAAAAAGAAAGGACAATCAGGCCCTTTGTGCAGAGCGCCCTTTGTAGAATATGAGCTTAGTGCAGATCTCTTGCCTAACCTTGGGCCTGATGAAACCTAGAATAAATGATGGTGCGCAACTAATAGTGGTTGGGCGTGAAAATGATTCCATTCTATTACATCGCGGCTACATTCTGGAAACGCTCCTGATGCACCTGTGGCCCTCCCATAGCCATGGCCCCTATAGAGTTGTGAATCCTAAAAGTTAGGTGCCCATGTTACAGAAGAAGGTGCAGGGCAGATCTGCATATAACTGCGCGAGAGTCAATTAACACCAATTATCAATTGTAAAGGGCTCATTAATTTAGTTTGCGCGTGGATCTGGGAACCACACCCAACTCTGGGTGACTTATCAGAGGATGGTGGGTTCAGAGAGAAAAAGACAATGGGCTAGAGTCACTAAGCCAGGGGTGTCAAAGTCCCTCCTCGAGGGCCGTAATCCATTCGGGTTTTCAGGATTTCCCCAATAAATATGCATGAGATCTATTTGCATGCACTGCTTTCATTGTATGCTAATAGATCTCATGCATATTCATTGGGGAAATCCTGAAAACCTGACTGGATTGCGGCCCTCAAAGATGAACTTTGACACCCCTGCACTAAACAAACCGATTGTGTACCAATCGGTTTGCAATCACTTTGTGACCCCCGGCCTGATTCATTAACCTTACTCCCGATCCGATTCCTGCCCGATCCGATCGGCGCATGCAAATGAGGAAGATTGGCATGCAAATGTAGGAAGGAAGTGAGTCACTAAAAAAAACTTCAGGAACACCGACTGGGCTGGCCGATCAAAAAGAAGTGACTGCTGGGGAACAGTCGCTCATCTCCTTTCTGACTGTCCTGCTCTCTGCCTGAAACCATCCAAAAAGTGCCCTGTTCTCTTCCGTCCTGCCTCTCTGCGATCCCGTGTTTTTAACCCACGGTTTTAACCCGGGGGTTAAAAGCGGGGCTGCACTTCTCGCCACTTGCTTCTATTGATCTATCCCAGTATCTTTGGCTATGATACCACTTTCAGCTTTATCCTCTTTTTCCATTCCTATGCTTATTCAACATCATCCCCCCTCTGCCCATTGTATCTGCCTCCAGTCAAATATAGAAATTGGGGACAAGTTACACACAATGTAACAAGAGTGAAAAGGTGCATATATTAGATAGAAAAAATCACTCTATAGACCTGTTCAAAGGGTAAAGTTAATTGGATGATGTAACACAGTTCACCAAAACTTGCAATTCCTGTGTGTTCCCTGAGGAAGGATCGAAACGTGCACGTCGGAACCCGCAAGCTATAAGTTAAGTTTGCTTAGTTCTTGGACTTTAAAATCTATTCAATCATTACAGTGCAAATATTTTTTCAACTTATAAGCATACATGGAATGATATAACGATACTGTTTACCCTCCATGCGATGATTGGGCTGTGAGGTGGTTTTTCTGGGGTTCGCCCCAGTTTCCCCTCCTTGATTCTGAGCAAGTTTTGGTGAACTGTGTTACATCATCCAATTAACTTTACCCTTTGAACAGGTCTATAGAGTGATTTTTTCTATCTAACATTGTATCTGCCTAGCTTTAGGCAACTAGCCGCTCCTCCTGTGCTACGTGGATCTTCTACTGACATTTTCTCTATTTCCGGAACAAACATTGGGCTTCTTAATGTGAGGTCTCTCAGACATAAAGCACCATTACTTTTGGATCTTATTCAGACACTCTAGCCTCCTCGATCCCCCCCCCTCTCCCTCCCATGCTTGTGCTGAGAGCAAATGCATGCGTGAACCATCTACAGCAGGGATCTCAAAGTCCCTCCTTGAGGGCCGCAATCCAGTCGGGTTTTCAGGATTTCCCCAATGAATATGCATGAGATCTATGTGCATGCACTGCTTTCAATGCATATTCATTGGGGAAATCCTGAAAACCCGATTGGATTGCGGCCCTCAAGGAGGGACTTTGAGAACCCTGATCTACAGGAAAATAAGTTGGTCCATCCGTTCAGTGACTGTGGGGTGTGCCTCCGATTGCATTAATTTGCATAAGGAGGCTTGATGAATCGATCGCCCAGGAAGACTCGGCCACGGATCGCCCAGCAAAGGTAGGCTTTGTGAATCTAGCCCAATAGCAGTTACTGTGGGGGAAATGCTGCCCATTGACATGGTGCTGAAATGGGCCTGAGCTAACATGCTCCTTCAGCCCTCTGGTGACAACGAGAAGAGCTGGAGTGCAACAAAAAAGGGAAAAGGAAAAAAAAAACCAACCCTCTAGAAACTATTTTAAGAACATAAGAATAGCCATACTGGGTCAGAACAATGGTCTATCTAGCCCGGTATCCTGTTTCCACAGTGGCCAATCCAGGTCACAAATACCTGGCAGAAACCCAAGTAGCAGTGACTTTCCATGCTACCGATCCAGGGAAAGCAGTGGCTTCCCCCGTGCTTGTCTCGACAACAGACTACTGACTTTTCCCCCAGGCATGTATCCAAACCTTTTTTTAAAATCCAGCTACACTGAGCAACCTTCAACAAAAATACGAATGTAGCATACCCAAGGTAACAGTTATCACGAAACTAAAACAAACTGCAGGAATGTAAGCAGCAGAATAAAGGAGCCCACACTAAGGACCGTTTGTACTACATTCTCCTGTTTCACATCATACACCTGTACCTGGATATACCATCTTCTGCCCACAGCTAGAGGAAAAGCCATGTGAAAAGCCATTCCGTAAGTAGGCACCTGTGGTTACACCTGCCTGGCATGCATAAACACAGAGAAAATTGGCACTTAGCTGTATAAGTGCCCCGTGCACTATATTCTATAAGTGCTATGGCAAGAAAATACAAGGGGGAGGGGTACACATGGGCACAGTGACATCAGGTCTACGTTAAGCATGCCGATTTTGGGTTACGCTAGTATACTATAATGGAATCCAGGTCCCCTTTATAGAATATTCTCTAGCCACAGGGCATTGGGATGCCTAGTTATAGAATCCCCCCCCAAAGTGGTTAATTTTTGCACAGATGTGGCCACACGCAAACATAAATGTTCTCTTATAAAATACTGACCGGTGTAAAAAGTCCATGCTTTGGTGTACTGGTGCATACTTTGTTGTTAGAGACATTTAAATATCTATATGGCGTAAAAGCACACGAGTCAAGACTCTTTCATTTGAAAGGAAGCTCTGAAATGAGAGGGCATAGGATGAAGTTATGAGGTGATATGTTCAGGAGTAATCTAAGGAAATACTTTTTTACAGAAAGGGTGGAAGATATGTGTGAACAGTCTCGTGGAGGAAATAGTGGAAATAGACTGTGTCTGAATTCTTGAAAGCATGGGACAGGCATGTGGGATCTCTAAGAGAGAAGAGATCATGGTTACTGCAGATGGGCAGACTGGATGGGCCATTGGGCCTTTATCTGAAATCATGTTTCTGTGTTAGGTATGTACAGGAGCACAGTTTGGACAAAGCGTTGGCAGAGTTTGCAAGTACATATATAACTAGGTGTTTGGGAGCTGGGTTGGCCACTGTTGGAAATAGGATACTGAGCTTGAAGGACCATCAGTCTGTCCCAATATGGTAATTCTTATGTTCTTAGATTATAAAATAAACTAATTTACACATGCACTTGAATATTTTAAGCACCTGATCAACAGATAGGTGCGACTTCTTTATTCATTTTTAAATCGAATACATAGTGCAAACAGATGAACAATCAAGTAATATAACATACTGCACTCTATTCCAACAAATAATATACAGCTGTTAAAACCCTCCCCCCTCCCCTCTTTCATAAATCAAAGGGAAATAATATTAATAATTCATAACTTACAATATTTTGTTAACGGGCCCCAAATTTCCTTGAATTTGCTATGGTTTCCCCTCTGTATAGAATTAATGTTTTCAAACTTATAAATCTGACATAAGGATTCCCACCAGAAACTATAATTTAAGTTATCCCAACTTTTCATCATCGGCTCCATGGCTACTCCTGTCATGATGAGGAGCAATTTATTCTGATTTGCATTAATTGGTTTCTTGGGTAACAATATCGTTCCACATAATATTATATCTTATGATAGTGATAGTTTAACTTCCAATATTGTAATAATTTGACCCTAAATGGATTTCCAGAATTTGAGCATCAAGGGACAATAATATAGCAAATGATCCAGTGTCCCTATATCAAGATGACAATGTCAGCATCTATTAAATTTAGAATAGGTGCGATTTCTGTCTTATAAAATGTACATTTTTAAAAAATAGCAGCTATTTGTAAGTAGACTTGCCCTGTTATAAAATTACTCTCAGACTATCTACTTAATGCATAGTCTCTCGCTCCTTTTCTTTCAGGTGTAGCACAGTAAACAATGAGCCAAACTCTGCTTTCTCTTCAATCACTAGGCCAGTCTTCCAGGTGGATAAACATGCAGCCAGAGCTGCTAATTATACCTGTCTCTAAAGTAAATGACAAGGAACGTGCTTAATTATTACAAAGGGATTTTCCTTCTGTATGCCAAGTTATTTTCTGATCTTTACTTTTTAGACCACATCAGAGACAAACCCTTAAATAGTTACTGTAAAATGACTAGTGGTCAAAACTATGCACACTGGGCTGCACCACGTTAAGGGCTAGATTCACTAAGCAAATCGATCGGTTTGCGAGCCCTTTACGACCAGATTTTCCTCCTGCCCTATTCACTAACGTCTGTAGCGATCCGATCCCGATCGTCCCATGCAAATTAGTAAAACCCTATGCAAAATAGCCAAGCGATTGATTCACTAACAATTGCTTGGCTATTTTGAGTCAGGTTTTACTATTGCCAAACCCGACTGCTGCAGACCTGTTGGTAACTGAGTTACCGTCAGGTCTGCAGGCTTTTTGACAGGCCTGTCTGTCTTTTTTATTCATTTTTTTTCCATGGCACACATATTTTGCGTGTGTTACACATGTAAAATATCTGCCCCATAAAAAAAAAAAAAAAGACAGGCAGACCTGTCAAAAAAGTTTTAAAAAAAAGACTTTTTTTTTTAAAGTCGTGATGCCCCTCCCTACGCGCCGATGCCCCACAAAAAGCATGTGGGTTGCCAACTCCCTCCTGCCATGTTACTCCCCTGGTTTGGTCTGGTCTGGCTGGGCCCGGCCCACCTCCATCCCTGTTTCAAAATCAAAAGTCATGTCGCTGGGCCGGGCTGGGCACACCCACCCATAAACAAACTGCAGGAGGGATGACAACTCCCTCCTGCCACCCCTCCCGGACACCCCCTACTCATTCCAAGCCCCCTTGCCACCCCCTCTCCCTGTACCTTTAAAGGAGCAGGAGGGAAGCTCAACCCCTTCTGCTCCAATGACTCCAGCGATGACTCTGAGGCCAGGGCCTAAGGCCCTGATTGGCTCAGACTCCTACCTTGGAAGAGGCCAGGGGCGCCTGAGCCAATCAGGGACTTCCTTAGGTCTGAACCTAAAGAAGTCCCTGATTGGTCAAAGCAATAGCCAATCAGGGACTTCCTAAGGCTCAGCCTAAGGAAGTCCCTGATTGGCTCAGGTGCCCCAGGCCCCTCCCAAGGTGGGAGCCTGAGCCAATCAGGGCCTTATGCTCCTCCCCATGTATCGCATGATGCAACGGGGCGGAGCCTAAGGCCTCAGAGTCATTGCTGGAGTCATTGGAGCAGGAGGGGTTGAGGGCTCGAACAAGTAAGGGGACACAATCTTTCTGGGACAAAGGGAGAAAGGAGGGGGGAAGGAACATGTTGGGACATTGGAGGGCACGATTCTGAGACAATGGTTGGAAGGCAGAGAGGGGGCACAAACTCGACTCAGAAAGGAGGTGGCATGAACATGGGACACAGAATGGAGGGAGGAAGGGAGCACTAACTTGGGACATAGGAGGGAGGGAATAGAAAGGAAGAATTGTTGGGCATGAGTAAGAGGGAAAGAGATGGTGACACATGGGGAAAGAGGAAAATTGGGCATAGAGAGAGAGAGGAGAGAGGTAGAGATGCATGGGGAAGAGAAGGATGAGAGGGAGAAATGTTGGATATGGTGGTGGAGAGGGACAGACTAAAAGGGATGCAAGGGGGAGGAATATTGGACATAGTGATGGAGGGAGATGGGGCATTGTGTTGGAGAGGGGTCATAGAAAGAGAAATGGACATGGGGCTGGTGGGCAGTGGTGAAAAATGCTGCACATGATCCGGGGGATGAGAGAGGGAGAAATGTTGGACTCATGGAGGGACAGAGAGAGAGATAAATGAGGTCCGGAGAGGAAGCGTGCAGGAGGCAGAAAGAAATATTGGATGCACAGTCAGAAGGAAGTGCAACCGGAGACTCATGAAATCATCAGCCAAGAAAGGTAGGAAAAATGATTTTATTTTCAATTTAGTGAAAGAAATGTGTCTGATTTGAGAATTTATATCTATATTTTGAACTATCTATATTATGAACTATATTTTTCTGATTTTCTATACTTGTTACTGAGATGACATTGCATATTTTTTAAAGTCATCTGCCTTGACTTCTTTGAACCCCCCCAAATATAAATGATAATTAACATTTTCTCTGAATACAGTATACTTTCTTTGGGGTTTTTTTTTAATTTTGTGGTTACCATCATGTATTAATAAGATTATATTGTGTGTGTATATGAAAACTCGATGGAAGAAATTGCATTACAATTAGTACTATTATTATGGGTGCGGGTCTGGGGCAAGGTACTTGGCTTGAAGAAGTTGAGAAACACTAGTCTATCCAGTCTACCCAGAAAGGCAGTAAGGCTTGTGCAGAATCTGTGCCATCACCATAAGTATGTCAAGCCTCTGCAGACCTTCACAGTGTTTTCCTTCCATGAATACGAAACAGAAGTAATTGTTCAACAATTCTACTTTTCCTTCATTTCTGTCTACACGTTGGCCTTAGAGTATCTGAGTTTTGTAATTCCACCTCTGGCCTTCCTCCTTTTGCCAACACACTTGAAAAGAGTCTTGTCACCCGGCTTTATGTCTTTTGCCATTTTCTTCTGCCCATGCTTTTACAATCCTGATTTCTTTCCTCTTCTCTCTCTGCTTTCTGTGGCATTCATTTTTTTGTTCTCCTTTTTGGGAACGTCTGTATTGTTGTGCCTTTTAACTTTTGCAGCCACCTACCTCTTCGGGAAAATATAGAGTTTTCCTTTTCCTTCTACTTAGTTTCTTTCTATTAAGATCGGTTGCCCTTTTCGCTGAAACTTTCAGTTTACTCCACTATCCTTCCACTTCCTTTATCTCCACCTTCAAGTACTTTTTACTAGTCTGCAATTTTGCAATCCAGGATTTTTGAATTTGGTGTCATCAGGCTCAGCTTCAGAATTTATATCAAAGTATATCGTGCAGCGATCACTGCCACCCAGATGGATGCCCACCTGAACATTAGATACGCTGAGGTAAATTCTCAAAAGGTTGCCAAAATTTAGGTGCGGGATGAAACACGGTAAGCACAAAGGCCCAGATTCTATAAAAGATCAGTGCCCCTAGCCAATCTCAGTGCCTAACTTATTTTAAAAGTTTAACTCATTAACTGGCAAAAATTAAAATTAATTGGATTGCAGGCACCTATGACTTTCAGGTAGGCACTTAAGGGCAAATTCTATAAGAAGTGCCCAAAAGTTAGGTGCTGATATAGGCACCGTTCAGCGCAATTCAAGTAAAATTGGATGCTGTTTAGTGAATCGCGCTGAGCGGCACCAGCTCTAGGCGCCCATGCGAGTGCTTAAGCACGCTTAAGAGCAGTGATTCTGTAAGAAGGTGCCTAACACGTAGCCACGCCCACACCTAACTTGCATGGCGCCTATTTTTTGGAAGGACGCCTAAATTTTTAGAGGCGCTGTGTTATAGAATCACGCTTTCTTGATAGACGCCTATGTTTCAATCAGTGCTGATTAAAAAGCATAATTGGGCTTGTTATTTAATTTACGGTAGATAGGCACCTATCTAGGTGGGCGCCTCCGAAATAGGTGCCTAAATTTAGGCGCTGGTTACAGAATTTGGGCCTTAGTCCAAGGCGCCTGCGAGTGGGCATAGTTAAGGGCGGATGGTGGGCATGTTTTACATGTAGGTACCTAACTTAGGCCATGACAACCCTGGTATAAATAGGGAGCGCCTAAAGTCAAATTTAGGTGTCGCTAGGCGGAATTCGATAAACAGCGCCTAACTTAAGATTGACATATGCTATGTGCCATATACCTCAGCACCTATGTTTTAGGCACCATTTAAAGAATCAGGGACAAATTCCATAACAGCAATCAGGCACTCGGCTGCCATTACAGAACACTAATGTGAATCCACATTTACTTGAGCCTACTGCACACACCCACAAAGGCCGAGGTAAATGCTGATGCCTAATTGTATGGAGCTCAAAAAACGTAATTCAGAATTCACTAGCTTTAGGTCAGGGGTCTCAAAGTCCCTCCTTGAGGGCCGCAATCCAGTCGGGTTTTCAGGATTTCCCCAATGAATATGCATGAGATCTATGTGCATGCACTGCTTTCAATGCATACTCATTGGGGAAATCCTGAAAACCTGACTGGATTGCGGCCCTCAAGGAGGGACTTTGAGATCCCTGCTTTAGGTGTAAGGTCTCAAATAGATGCAAGGGGGCCGACACAGTTGCAGGAAGATCCATCGATGGATTCATGCCCCAGAGCCCCATCTTCATTTGCTCCCGATACTCTTCATTCAGTGCACTCACACTCTTCTCCAATGGGAGAAGGGATTTTCTTTCAGGGCTCTTGCAAAAGAACCACTCAGAAATGGCCTTAGGACACTCCAAAATATTTTTCTGATGGCAACCAGACACTGCTTTGATGTAGTCTTTCTGTACTGAGCCTGTATAGCTTTAAAAAGCTTCTTATATATAGACACTGTCGTTCATTGACTTGAGGCCTCTCCACAGATTCTGTAAAGGCAGCTCTGAATAGCTTTTTCCCCTTCCTTTTGTATTATCCTTCATTGTGATCTTTTCTGATTATATTGTAGTTCTCCCCCCCAGTCCTTTTGTTTCCTGTTAGTTTGCTTGTTTTTGTCCGTATCATGGCTTTTGTTAAACATTTTACATTTGTACTCCCTCCTTTTTAATTGTATTGTATTGTACATCGCCTAGAATGCTGATAGGCGACGAATCAAATTTTTAATAAACCTTGAAACCTTGAATTAAAAATTGTTGTACTTCACAGACTTCCTTTATCTGTGTCTGCGACCCCTTTAATTATATGCCACTCTTTTTGGAAAGTAGGGGTATTCCCCTTATTGCTGGCTATACCTTTGCCCTTCTTTATGAATTAATAGTCCCTTTGGAAAAGTTGGGGTTTCCTAATTACCAGGCAAATTTTTTTCCTTCTGGAAAAATACTTCAGATTCCAATTTTAGAGACCCTTTTCTATACAAATTTATCTTACATACAATGCCTCCTCCAATAGTCCAATCCTGAGTGGGGTTTCTCTCTCCGTGCACTTTTGGGTCTGAGGTCAAGCTGCTACTCCGCTGCTTAACTCAACAGCAGTCTGAGGGGTGAGTAAAACCTGTGCCTTTAATATTCACTTCACAATGGACATGCTCAAACCGAAGGGAAGCTTCACACTAGATAAACTAATTAGGTCCAAAAGTTGAACCTTAAGCACACTCTCTATTGCACACACCCATTAAGGGCAGGCAGAAACATGACATCCTTTAACCAGTATGTACCTCCTCTGTACATATGGTCTGGAATCTAGGAGTATAATGGGCAGTAAAAGTCCTGAAAGGGTCCTGTACATAAGAAATTCATGCATGCTTTTCAGGCTCACCCAAATCATACATAGAATCCATTTCTTATAGATGTCTAGGATGGACCATACCAAAGAGTGAGATGCCCCCAAAAATATTTAAGTGTAGTATTGCTTTGCAAATTAAAAAAGGAGCATAAAATATTTACTTTGCTTTAGTGCTTCCGAAAGGATATAAATAGAATGGAAGCAATATGAGACCATTTTAAAAGGAATTGCCCATTAGCTAAAACACTCACATACATAAAGTTACCATATTTTTCTCCTGGAAATACATGGCCCCGCCCTTTTACGCCTTCAGCCCCACCACATTCTGCCCCAGCTCCGTCCAGTTCTGTCTCTAGCCCTGCCCAATTCTGCCCCCAGCCCTGCCCCCACAAAGCCCTCTCTTCTTCCGGATGAGCTCCAGCCACGTCTGGAGGGTCTGAAGCATGTGTGTGATGTCATCCACGAATGCTCAGAGGCCCTCCAGATGCAGCTGGAGCTCGTCAGGGCTTTCTAAGACCCAGACAAGTGCTGGGTTTTGGAAAGTCTGTCTGGGAGCCTGGACAGTCCTCATCAGGATGGTGCCCCATGCCACACAGCCAAGAAATGCCTTACCTGGTTCAAAGAGAACAAGGCTGAGTTGCTGGACTTGCCAGAAAACAGCCCAGATCTCAACCCCATTGATAACCTCTGAGCCAGATTAAAGAGAGCAGTAGCAGCAAAGTGACTGTCCGATAAATATCAGCCGATAGCAGCAATAATCAACTCCTGATTCCAAATACCATATATACTTAAATATAAACTGAGATTTTTGGGCCAAAAAATGGCCCAATCCCTCCCTCTCCCAAGGTGAGGTATTGGGTCCTGTCCCGGCTGGCTGTAAAATCACCTCTTAGTTTTTTCCCTTCCACCCTGCTGTAGAATCAATGCATGCCCCCTGCCTCCCTGATGTAGAAACACACCCCCTCCCTCCCTCCCTCCCTCCCTCCGAAAAGCAGCATAGGCCTCACCCCAGGCCTACCTTAATCATTGGTTGTCCAACAGGGGTGAGTCAGGACAGGTGTGATCCTCTTATGCTCCTGCCCAAGCAGTCTTGCTGAAAAAAATGGTTGCCTGCATCTTGTGAACTGCTGGAGGAACTCGTGTTCCCTCTAAGGTGAGCGCATGAGCGATCGCTCACTATTTTCAGTGGCGTCGCTCATACGCTTTCTCCTGTCGCTCACTCGAGGGCAGGCGAAGGTGAGAGGAAGCGGAGGCGGCCTGTATTTTAAAGTTGAAAGATGCAGCGGCGGCTCCTCTCAAGATCCACGACTGCATCGGACTTCCGATGCAGGTGGGGATTCGTGAGAGGAGCCGCTGCCATGTCTTCAGTGTCGTACCAAGGGGGGCGGGGGGCCGTCCGCCTCGGTTGTGCACCCGCCCTAAGGCTGCAGTCGGAGAGGAAGTTTGGGCCAGCCAATCGCTGCCTGGCTGGGCGGAACTTCCTCTCCGACGGCAGAATTGACATCGGGGGATTGCTGGTCGGCCCGGTGGGAAGCAGAGAGAGCTTGGGGCAGCCGCGGCAGTGGCTTTGGGGCCTGTTTCCCCCGATGGTTGCGGTGGTGGCTTTGGGGCCTGTTTCCCCCGATGGTGGCAGCAGTAGCTTTGTGGAGGTTAGGGAGAAAGAAAGGGGGCAGGCAGGGAGACAGAAGGGAAATAGAAAAAAAGAAAGGGGGCATCAATAGAGAAAAAAGAAAGAAAGGGCAGGGAGAGAGGAAGAAAAAGTTGGGGGAGGGAATGAGGTCTGGAGGAGAGGAAGCATACAGACTGAAAGAAGGGAAGAAAGATTGGATGCACAGTGAGAAGATGAAAGTGCAACCAGAGACTCATGAAATCACCAGACAAGGTAGGAAAAATGATTTTATTTTAAATTTAGTGATCAAAATGTGTCTGAATTTATATATGCTGTCTATATTTTGCACTATGGCCCCCTTTTACTAAATCGCAATAGTGTTTTTTAGCGCAGGGAGCCTATGAGCGTCGAGAGCAGCGCTGGGCATTTAGTGCAGTTCCCTGCGCTAAAAACTGCTATTTTGGTTTAATAAAAAGGAAGGGGGGTATATTTGTCTATTTTTGTATGGTTGTTACTGAGGTGACAATGCATAGAGTCATCTGCCTTGACCTCTTTGAAAAAAACCCAGAATAGGAATGTAATTAACATTTTCTCAGCATATAGTGTGCTTTGTGTTTTTTAATTTTATTGTTGGTAGATCATTTTGACTTGGTCATTTCAAAGTAGCTCGCAAGCCCAAAAAGTTTGGGCACCCCTGAGCTAGAGCATTGAAACTGTGTATTTCTATTTTATCTCCCTTTTACAAAACTGTGAAGCGTTTTTTAGCGCCAGCCGTGGTGGTAGCAGCGCTGATGCTCAGAATTCTATGAGCGTCAGAGCTGTTACCACCGTGGCTAAAATCCACACTACAGTTTTGTAAAAGGGTGAGGGGTTAGTTTGTGATGACATATTCCATACTAGGCGAAGGTGTTTTCTGTGTTCTGTGTGTTCGAAAGACATAGTTAGGATTGACGGTGTAGGATTGATCTGTGCTGGTCTGGCTTGTTTAGTTTTACAATGGGTGTATTGATGTACTACTCACTGTAATATGTAAGATGCTGCCTTTTCCTAGGTACTCATGTGTGACGTGCGGCTTTTTACTAAAAATCATGTTTTTCATACAGATGGGGGGGTGCCAAAAAATGATGGGCCCCGGGTGTTACATATGCTAGGTACGCCACTGTATGTAAAGATACTTGAAAGCTGGCGAAGCAAAAACTTTAAGTAAATTGTTATTCTTCTAAGTTTTGAGTATTTAACCCTCCCACAATCTCACGGGCACTCGTTTCAAGTTTATTGAGATTTTGATTTAAACACCATATCAAATATTTTCAATGCGTATAACAAAAATAAATTTGGGGAAATAAATAAAACCATTTGAACAATAAACATACAAACATATCCATAGATGATTAAAAATACATAAGGAGTACAAGGATAAACTACATTTGTTTAAAAATGCGTCCTCCGTGCCTGCTCATAAATTTGTGGAGTATGTAACTTGTCGCTCATGCATATTTTTTTTTTGCACACACCTCATCAATCCTTAGAGGGAACATTGCTCGTGACAGCCATTTTTTCAGCAAGACTACACGGGCAACAGTGTAAGAGGATTGCTCCTGCCCCGATTCACCTTGCTAGACTAACAGTGATTAAGATAGGTCCGTGGTGAGGCCTATGCTGCTTCTCTGAGGGAGGGGGCATGTGGTGATTCTACAGCAGGGAGGGAACGCACATTGATTCTACAGGAGGGAGGAAGCAAGGTGGCGTGTACTGATTCTTCAGCAGGGAGGGGGCACACATTGATTCTACAGCAGGGAGGGAAGGACTGCGGCGATTCAACAGCCAGCTGACAGCTGGGACAGGACCCAAGACCTCACTTCGGGGGAGGGAGGGATCGCTTCCATCCCAATTTGGCTCTCCACACCACTAGACCACCAGGATTTAAAGTGGACCCGGGAAAAGGCCAGCGCTAGGTTCAGGAGGGGCGGGTAGATGTACAGCTGGGTAGCCCTTGAATATAAACCCTTGGTTTATATTTAACATTTTTTCCCTAAAAAAGGGGAGCAAATGTTATTTTGGTTTATATTCGGATCAGTTTATATTTGAGTATATACGGTAATAACACCTAATGATCCTCAAAGACTTGTGGATAGTATGCTAAGAAAATGTGAGGCAGTAATCAAGGCTAAGGGATACCAAACACTACTAGTGAGACTGATAAAGTCATCGGATAACTGGGAAAATTATCATTGTTAGCATGGGTAGCTTATAAACAGCGTTATTTTTGTGAAATATGCCAAATATTATACTGATCTTGTTAAGTGATAACAGAGTTTCTGTTATTAGTTGAAAATGTATGCACTAAATACAATTATTATGTTATAGCCATGTTTTATTTTTAAACGTAATACCTAAAATGTTAAGTGTTTCCACAATTTTGGCCACTAGTGTAGGTTTCACATCATCTGCACTTGTAGGTACAGGGGAAGGAAGGAATGGGGCAGGAGGAGGGACGCTTTGCTCAGATTTCTTCCTACTGGGGGGGGCCACCTAGCTTTTCTCCGGTTAGGCTTGCAGCAGTGAACTGGCCCAGAGAATATGAAGAGCGAGTGCGAGCGAGGCTTTAACTAGGTGTGGCACGCTTCTAGAGTGAGACTTGGATATCTCTGGCATCTAGAAGGTGGGCAGAATCATGACCCCTTTGCAAGCTACAATCCTGAGATGAATGAAGGTGACAGAGGTATGCCATGACACCGAGTTAGGCGCTGGTAAATTAGGCCCAGTAAAAAACTTGGCCTAATATCCCAGCGCCTACTTCCAGGAGGTGATGTCTAAAGCATGCCTAGGTGCCTCTAGGCGTGATTCTATAAATGGCGCCTAGCAGCTGAATGACAACCGCGCCAAGTGGCGCCACTTATAGAATTAGTATTCATATACCACTTATAGCCTAAGTGGTTTACATTCAGGTACTTAAGCATTTTTCCCCGTCTGTTCCAGTAGGCTCACAATCTATCTAATGTACCTGGGGCAATGGAGGGGGATTAAGTAACTTGCCCAGGGTCACAAAAAGCAGTGTGGATTTGAACTCACAACCTTACAGGTGCTGAGGCTATAGCTCTAACCACTGCGACACTCTCCCCAATAGGGTTAATTTAAGTAATATTTCACCTTAACCATCAACCCCTTTCTATTAATTACTGTAGAAACATTTTGATTATCCGTCCAGCCACAACATCAGTCTCACCTTAATGGCATGGAATAAAATTATTTTCTCTCCTATCCATAAAGTTTCTCTATAGCCAGTGACTTCTCCCTGACACAAAAACAACAGCACACTGCGGGCCTAATTTATTACAGGTTTTTCCCCATAGACACCAAATGGGAGAGAGAGCTCTTGATGAAAACAGGCCCTCTCTCTCTCTCAGCATGCTATTTTCACCTGTGCAATGCTCTCTGCTCAGAGTTTCTTATGCTTCCATGTAAACTCTTGAACCCTGCATTTTGGTAAACAGATATGATCACACCTTTCTAAAAACCCTGACCCCCCCCCTCTTTCCATAAACTGATACACCCAGAATTCGTTTAAAATACACATCTTTAGATGACTATAAAAATTCTGAACAAACATGTCTGAACAACAGGAGAAAGATACTGCACAACGTTGCAGCATTTTATATAAGGTCTCGTTCTAAAACACCAACAACAAAATAATTCTGTGACTGCCAGTTGTCTGAAACCCAAAATAAAACCCTAAAACAGTAATGTTCGTTACAGGCTGCACACACCACATGTTTTCTCAGCTGAATTTGTTATATTTACTCTTGTCTGATTGAAATCTAGCAGTTTTCGCATGAATGCTTGCCATACAATGCAAAATACATGTACAAATGTCAAAACTTACAGCTCGGAAAAATCCCGGGGCCTGGCTGGAAAGGTCCATAGAAAATGCATTAAAGCAGGCAAATGAGCTGAAGCACTTCAGCCTCTGCTACTCACGCTGCTGCAGCAGCAGCAACAGATGGAAACAACGCTGGGTGTGTTCCTGATTATCGGCGCTGCTCGACAGGAGGGAGGCGGGATGCTATAGGCAAAAAAAAAACAAAATGTTACCCGGGCATCTTGGAGATGCAAATAGAGCTCACCAACCTGACACCGAAACTCTCTTGAGTGCAAGAAAACTGTACTGCTGCTTACCCAGATAAATAACAATGCACATGGAAAGGTGAAATGCTTTTCGTTCAAGTGCGTAGTCTGTAAAAGTTGAGTGCTGCTAATTACTGGGCTAGAAATCGGAATGGCCCACCGTCTCTGAAGAATTTCAGGGAGCACAAGGTCAGTTAACCCTTTGCTTTCTACAGCCAGGCGCACTCTGGGTATCTATGCAGAAAAGAGAAGTAGGACGTTCTAGCTGCTAGGTTTTTTTTATTGGGGGGAGGGGGGTAGTGGCAACACAGTACTGAAGGGAGGCAATATTCACTCAGCTCTTTTAGGTCCTCGAAGGGGGGGGGAGTTCTTCAGAATTCCAGCTGCTATATATTAAATATCTAGGTTGCTCTGTCTATCTGCAGTTTTGTGTGGAGCCCAAACAACAGCAAATGATCCGCAGTATTTGGCCACACAAATTTAATTATAAGAAAATAATGTGTTGTTGCTCAAGGAAAAAAAAAAAGTCATCTATTTCCTCAGGAGTAACACCTGGAGAGTTCATTGTTGGAGTGCTCCCACTAGTTGGACTGCCAGAAATACTATCTGGTATGTGACATACTCTAAACATCTGTATCAAGGAGGCTTGCTTTCTTAACCTTGGCCTGCTATGGAAAATGAAGCAATGTCCCCGCTAAAATATATAGCATGTGAGCATATCCAGAACCCTCTCGTTTGTCCCAGCCCCTGGACCGTATAAATGGCAACCAAATTGCACACTATCCTGAGATCTTGGTGCAAATAAATTAATGGGCCAGTAACAATCAATAAATTGGCTATTAACAATCAATTATTGATATTAACTGGCACGAATTTAAGATTAAGATCCATGCTGAAATCCTCTTGCGTGAGTTTGGATATGGGAGGGGTTACGGGTGGGTTAGGGGTGTTCCAAAGGACTACATGTGTTGTTGTAGAATTTGGAGGTTGCGCGCCCAAGTTGGGCACCAGGATTTAAAGAATAACACTGAGCATGAATTCTTCCCTATGCCACATGTTCAGGCCCTTATAGAATAGCATTTAGGTGTTTTGCTGTCACTTAAGCATGCTGTCACTTAAACTTGGCCACGAAAATGACAGTATTCTCTACACTTATGTCCTCAAGGGTGTCAGGTCAAAAGCGCGCCGGGACAAAGGCACGCCCAGACAATTGAACGCAGCGCATGCCGCCGCGCCACTCTAAATTACTGTTTTTAGTGCTCCGACGGGGGTGTGTGGGGGGGAACCCCCCCACTTTACTTAATAGACATCGCGCCACGTTGTGGCACTGAAAACTTCACTTTTTCCCTGTTTTTAGGGAAAAAGTTAAGTTTACAGTAAAATGTGGAGGGTTACAACCCCCCAAGCCCCCTATAACGCCGGCGCAATGTCTATTAAGTAAACTGGGGGGGTTCCCCAACAAAATCCCCCGTCGGAGTCCCTAAAAACTGTAATTTAGAGCGGTGTGGCAGCGCGCGCTGCGCTCAATTGTCGGCGCGCACTTTTGTCTTTCGCGCCATTGTCTATGAACCATCCTCAAGTGGTGTGGAAATTTGGGTGGCCTTATAAAACTGCCTCCGTAACTGTCAGACTCCTCCACACAATCCCCAAACCACAAACCATTCTGAAATCTGTGATAAATTCCCTAATCCCTATTTGTCCCATTTGTCTGTTTTGATTAGATTGTATGTTCTATCGAGCAGGGATTGTCTCTTACGTGTTTAATGCGTATGTCTGGCAGCGCGATTGAAATAAGTAGAACACTTCTCCCTCCATATTCGCTGTGATAGGGTATTAACAGAACCGCAAATTCAGAAAAACCGCGAATAACTTTTTCATATGATATTCGCTGTTTTCTATTAAAAACCATCGTGAATATGGTGAAACCGTGAATAACATGGCGGGAGACCTGGCCTGTTCCTGAAGGAGAGGCAAAACACGGTGAAGAAAGTGCTGGGAATCTGCGATTTTCTCTGTAAACACTTGGAATCAGCGATTTCTCTATGCAAGCTGATGTCATTTGGGGGGAAGGAACCAGCAAGCTAAAAACCGCAAATAATCGAAACCGTAATTGCTGAAACCGCGAATACGGAGGGAGGAGTGTATTAGTAAAACTGTGGATACCGTGAATATGTAAGTTCCAGTATCACTTCTCAGGATATAACAATAGCTTACAATGATTTCTTTTTCTCTTTTCTACTTTTAAAAGGCTTCAGCGGTGTCACTCAATGCTCAACTTTATTTTATTGCAATGAGATTCACACGCCCACCTCATCATCAACCTTTTAGTTCTCATTTAAACTTTTAAATTCTTAATTTAAACATCAAATGTCTCTATTACCATCCAATAATTTTTATAATAAATGTCTGTTGGCCAGGGGGGAATATGTCCAACATGTTTCGCAAAAAAAAAAAAAACTGGCCGATGGACAAACTGCTTTAAAGATAAGTTTAAATGTATTATAAAAATTGTTGGATGATATTAGAGACATTTGATATTTAAAAGAATTTAAAAGCTTAAATGAGGACGAGGCGGTTGTGTGAATCTCATTGCAATGAAATAAAGTTGAGCATTGAGTGCCTCTGCTGAAGCCTTCTAAATGTAGAAAAGAGGGAAAGAAATCATTGAAAGCTATTGTTGTAGCCTGAGAAGAGATACTGGGATTTAAGGGGGTCTTGGGATAAAAGTTGCAAGTGCATATTATATCTTGATATGAATATGTAAGTAGCAGCTTTTCTAAAATCGCAACTTACACGCATTGAGTCACTTACATGTTATATAAATCTACTACTTACAGATGCAAAGGCCGCACCAGCCTTCTAAAATGGAATCCATTATTTGGAAAAATTAACTTGGGTTTTTTCTAACTGGAAAAGCACAGCGTTATGAGAAGCTTACAGGAATTAGATTGGAAAGGCAAGATGGGCCTAGTTCTCTCTGCTTCTGTGTTAGGCTTTATTTACACTGTACATCCCAAGCACTGAAACATTTCAAAACCATGTTTACAGCAGTCCTGTCCTGCTGGATTCATGCCAGAAGGTCACTTTAGACAAGGTGATGTTATTTGTGAGGTTAAATTGTAACCAAAACGACAAACACCTTAACCCTGATCTTTTCAAAATACAGAAACAGAGAAAAATAAAGGCAGATAAAGACCATATGGCCTATCGAGTGTGTCCATTCATGCCGTCTACTATCCCTTACTCTCTCTTAGAGATTCTATGTACTTGTTCCAAGTTTGTATGAAGTCAGATGCAGTCTCCTTCTCTACCACGTCCACTCGGAGGCCATGCCACAAATTCACTATCCTTTCCGAGAAGAAGTCTTTCTTCAGGTTGCTCCTAGATCTGTCCCTTTTCACCTTCATCCTTTTTATATTGCATTTTTGAAATTTACATTTCCCATAATCATAAGAAGTAAAACAAGGAATTACAGCTCCACTACTAGAATACAAATACAAAAAGAACCGAACACAAATCCAGCCCACATCAAAAGAGAAAAAGGATATTTAACAAATTAGGCAAATTCAAACAGTAATCAAACAAGACCCCCAAAGGCTACATACATCATGTGACAACTATTAGAAATGGCTCAAACATGTCCAGGATACAACAAGCACATAGCGGCTCTTAACTAAAATTTGCATGAAACTTTAATTAATGGGTTTTTTAATGTTTTTAAATTGAATTTTAAGCTCTATTTAAAAAAAAAAAAAAAATTGTTTCATGCAAATTTCAGTTAGATGTCGTCGATCTAAGCACCTAATGGCACCTAACTTAGGCATCATTTATAGAATCTGGTCCAAAGTGCCTTAAGGAGGGGAAAGGGCAGATTTCTCAGGGGGAAAAATGGGAAGAGTGAAGCTGCTGCATGTCTACAATCTCAACAGGGAATTAACTGGGGGTGGTGCATGGTGGAACTTTGAATGCAAGAAGCCAGTGTAAGTAGGATATAAGACCCACATTCCAGACTCATTCTACCTGTTTAGTCCAAAGGGTCAGAGCACGTGTAGTTGTGAATTTTGACTCCCAGAGAAAGGATGTCCTGAAGAAGTGAATGGCTGCAAAGCCTGATGAGTGACAATGTAGGGAGCCACTTTGTCAAGGGAGCAGAGAGGTGCTTTATATTCCCTAGCAAGAGAATTGCCTTACTGCTTATTGGAGAATGAGGAATTTGGGGCTTATTAGAAGTCCCTAGGGTTTAAAGGCACATACAGAGGAGCAAAAAGGGTTCAAGACCTGTCCAGCTGAGAAAAGAGCACAGGAGATGCAGGCAAGCAGAGAAGAAGACACAACACAGAAGAAGAAGGCGTGGGATAGGCATGTGGAATCTCTTAGAGAGAGGAAGAGATAATGGTTACTGCAGATGGGCAGACTGGATGAACCATTTGGCCTTTATCTGTCATCATGTTTCTATAATCATAAAGCACTATGACATCACAATGCAGGTGTAAAGAGCCTTAGCCAATAGGGAGAGGAGAGCAAAGAAGAAAACATACCACAGAAGAAGGCGTGGGACAGGCACATGGGATCTCTTAGAGAAAGGAGGAGATAATGGTTACTGCGGATGGGCAGACTGGATGGGCCATTTGGCCTTTATCTGTCATCATGTTTCTATAATCATAAAGCACTATGACATCACAATGCAGGTGTAAAGAGCCTTAGCCAATAGGGAGAGGAGAGCAGCGAAGAAAACATACCACAGAAGAAGGCATGGGACAGGCACATGGGATCTCTTAGAGAAAGGAGGAGATAATGGTTACTGCGGATGGGCAGACTGGATGGGCCATTTGGCCTTTATCTGTCATCATGTTTCTATAATCATAAAGCACTATGACATCACAATGCAGGTGTAAAGAGCCTTAGCCAATAGGGAGAGGAGAGCAGCGAAGAAAACATACCACAGAAGAAGGCATGGGATAGGCACATGGGATCTCTTAGAGAAAGGAGGAGATAATGGTTACTGCGGATGGGCAGACTGGATGGGCCATTTGGCCTTTATCTGCCATCATGTTTCTATGTTTCTAGACCAAGGACTGTAAATATTTTCAGCACAGTGGATTCTGTTTGAAATTACCGTATTTGCCGGCGTATAAGACGACTTTTTAGTACCTTAAAATCCTCCCCAAAGTCGGGGGTCGTCTTATACGCCGGGTACAGTTTACATGCCCTTACTTGCAGGGCTGGATGTACTCAGTCGCGCGGCTCTTCTTCTCCCTACCTTCTCTGCTTGCAGCACAGAGCCGAACGGAAGTCTTCCCGACGTCAGCGCTGACGTCGGAGGGGAGGGAGGGCTTAAACAAAGCTTAAACAAAGCCCTCCCTCCCTCCGACGTCAGCGCTGACGTCGGGAAGACTTCCGTTCGGCTCTGTGCTGCAGGCAGGGCAGGTAAGGAGAAGGAGAGTAGCCTCGCGGTTCGAGTGGCTACCAAGAGAGAGGGGCGGCCGCCCCGCCCCGGTTGCAGCACAGCTGGCCAGGTTCCCTTACTTTTGTGGCACTTCCCCGACCGACCGATAACAGCCCGGGTCCGACAATCCTCCCTGCCCTGTAGCCGCGAATCTAAATACCTTCTTACAGCAGCTGTAAGAAGGTAATTTAGATTCGCGGTTAAGGGCAGGGAGGTTTGTCGGACCGGGGCTGTTGTCGGTCGGTCGGGGAAGTGCCACAAAAGTAAGGGAACCTGGCCGGCTGTGCTGCACCCGGGGCGGTAGAGAAGGTGTGCGGAAGAAGGGGTCGTCTTATACGGCGAGTATAACACAAAACTCTATTTTTTAACTAAAAGTTGGGGGGTCGTCTTATACGCCCAGTCGTCCTATACGCCGGCAAATACGGTACTTTACTTTTTATGGACTCTGTGGGCTCCTTTTACTAAGGTGCGCTAGCGTTTTTAGCGCGCGCTAACCAAGCGCTAAATGAAAAATACTAACGCAAGCTCTATGGAGGCGTTGGCGTTTAGCGTGTGCGACATTGTAGCGCGCGCTAAAACCGCTAGCGCACCTTAGTAAAAGGAGCCTTGTATCTTATGCATATTTCTTTTGTTCCTGTGGAGGGCCCAATGACTGGATATTTTTATTTTAATGCTGATTTGTGCTGAGAGGTGAGAGGCTGATATGCACAGATGGGGGAAGGGACCTCGGGATGATAGTGTCTGAGGATCTGAAGGCAACAAAACAGTGTGGCAAGGTGGTGGCTGTAGCCAGAAGGATGCTGGGCTGTGTAGAAAGAGGCATAACCAGCAGAAGAAAGGAGGTGTTGATGCCCCTGTACAGGTCACTGGTGAGGCCCCATCTGGAGTACTGTGCTCAGTTTTGGAGGCCGTATCTGGCTAAGGATGTAAAAAGACTTGAAAGGGTTCAAAGAAAAGCAACGAAAATGGTAGGGGGTCTGTGCCAATAGATGTACAAGAAGAGATTGGAAGACCTGAGTATGTAGAGGAGAGGAGGGAAGGAGGAGATATGATTAAGACATTTAAATACTTTGAATGTTTTACTACAGAAACAAATCTTTTCCAGAGAAAGAAAATGGTAAAACTAGAGGACATGAATTGAGGTTGCAGGAAGTAATGCCCGGAAATTATTTTTCACGGAGAGGGTGATGAATGCCTGGAATACCCTCCTGAGGGAGGTGGTGGAGATGAAAACAGTGACGGAATTTTTAAAAAGTGTGGAATGAACAAAGAGGATCTCTAATTAGAAAATGAATGGTATAAAACAAACCAAGGCCAGTACTGGGCAATCCTGCATGGTCTGTGTCCCATCCATATATGGTGACTTGGTTTAGAATGAGCTGGGGAGGGCTTTGATAGACACTCCAAAGACAGGATGATTAGGATAGGCTGGCAACTCCAGCAGTAGGAACCTAAAGACAGTACTCCCCCAATATTTACGGGGCTTCCATTCCAGGAACCCCCGCAAATGTTGAAAAACTGTGGATACGGTTTTTAGCGGGGGAGACAGGAGAGGGCAGCCGGATTGCTGGCGAGTGAAGGAAATCACTCGCGATATTCTATGACCGCCTCTTCCTGTACTAAAGTCGGGCCTTACCAATCAGGAGCTGTGTGTCAAAGCAACTCCTGATTGGTGAGGCCCGATTTTAGTACAGGACGACACGTTCGGAGCATACAGCGAGTGATTTCCTTCACTCGCTGGTGCTCCAGCTGCCCTCTCCTGTCTCCCCTGCTGCTCTCTCCTGCCCGGTCATTTGCAGTCAGAAAATACCGCGAATGACTGGGACCACAAATTCGCGGTGGAACACAGTACTGGGCAGACTTTTATGGTCTATTACCCAGAAATATTAAAGAAAAGACAATTTAACCATGAAAAGTATAATGAGTGTGACTATTGGGCAAAATGGATGGGTCATTCAGGTCTTTACCTGCTGTCATTTACTATGTTACTATGCTTTGCCTCCCTCAATTAATTTTTCTGTCTGGGTTCAGTGTGGCTGTCCAGAGATTATATAGAGTCTATACACAAGGTCAGCAGAAGCCCTGTATAAATATACATTTTTAGGAGAAGTTGATTTTGCTGCTACAGTCAACATGCGCTGTTTGTACCTGACCCAGGGGTCATCCTCAGCCCCAGAGAATCAGGGACCCAGCTGCATTAGATTCTTGTCTTACAGTATATAGTAAAGGCTTAAGGGCATTCTTAAATAGTAATGAGGATAAGAATGTCACCCATTTAATGTCCCCAAGACCTAAAATAGGCAAATAATCTATTATTGATCGACATATGGACAGGCGAGTCACTGTATATATTTTAAAGAAAATGGAATAGACTTTTTTTGAGTCACGAAAAAATGTACCAGAACAAAACATGAAATAAAAAATATTCTCATTTGATTCTGTCAAATGCTTTTTTTTAGCACCCAGAGAGAGGGCGAAGATCAAGGCGTGTTGTGACTGTGCATAACTTACCTTCAATTAAGACACCCATTTATTTATGCCAATGACTTTGTACTATCTATCTTGGTCCCATCTATATATCTCAACTGCGCTTGCTCCCTGAGTTATCTTCAAAAAGATGTAAAAAGGATGGAGTCGATCCAGAGGAAGGCTACTAAAATGGTGCGTGGTCTTCGTCATAAGGTCTATGGGGACAGACTTAAAGATCTCAATCTGTATACTTTGGAGGAAAGGAAGGAGAAGGGAGATATGATAGAGACGTCTAAATATGTAATGTAAATGCGCATGAGTCGAGGCTTTTTTCATTTGAAAGGAAGCTCTGGAATGAGAGGGCATAGGATGAAGTTAAGAGGTGATAGGCTCTGGAGTAATCTAAGGAAATATTTTTTTACAGAAACTAAACTAAACTAAACCTTGGGTTTATATACCGCACCATCTCCACGAATGTGGAGCTCGGCACGGTTTACAGGAAGAATCAAGTTTCAAGTTTATCAAGTTTATTATGTAATTTGATTAATCGCCTATTCTACATTCTAGGCGATATACAATCAATAATGAATAAATAAAAACTTGGGGTAGTTATTACATAGACAAATAAAATTACATAATTACAAAAACTTACAATCATGAAACATTAGGAAAACGATATTTAAAGGGTTACATTATGTATCAAATTTTATATTTCAGGATTACAACAATAGGGAGGGAATAAAAGCATAAATAAGAAAATAAAAGATTAAGAAAGATTATAAAGTTGTTTATTAACTAAAAACATCATTGAATATTAACTAAAAGCATCATTGAATAAGAAACTTTTAAGCTTAGTCTTAAAATTAACTAAGTTCTTTTCTTCTCTTATATAAATAGGAAGATTATTCCAAGATTGTGGTGCGGTCACTGAAAAAATAGTAAGCCGTCTAGTGTTTATAACTTTCAATGATGGAATAGCCAATAGATGTTGGTCCTGAGATCTAAGTGTTCTTGTAGTTATATAGGGAATTAGAACTCTAAAAATAAAAGCTGGGGTTTGGGACATTATTGATTTGAACGTAAGCAAACAAATTTTATATAGAATACGATGTGCCACGGGAAGCCAGTGGGATTCTTTAAGTAAAGGAGTGACGTGGTCGAATTTCTTAGCTTTATAAATTATTTTTATGGAAGCGTTCTGTATGATTTGAAGGCGTCTAATTTCTTTTTGGGATATGCCCATGAACAAAGCATTGCAATAATCTAATTTGGAAATGATTAGGGAATGTATTAGGATATTTAAAGATTTTTCGCATAAGAATTTTGCAACAGATCGAATTTGGCGTAATCTAAAAAAGGTAGATTTGACCACATTGCTTATATGATCGTGGTATGATAATTTAGTGTCGAATGTTATACCTAGGATCTTAATATTTTGGTGAATCAGCAGAGGAGTATGATTAATAGAAAGAAAGATGAGAGAGGAACTACAGTGGAGAGATTAAAGAGTTAGGTGTAAAGAGGGAAGGTGAGAGGCCTAAGAGGGGGGAAGTGTTACAGTTTTGAGAATAGCCAGGTTTTTAGGTGTTTGCGGAAGAGTTGGAGGGAGAGCTTGAGGTTCGGAGAGGGGAGGTGAGGTTATTCCAGATCCCAGTGATTCTAAAGGGGAGGGATGACCCAAGTTTGCCTACATGGGAAATACCTTTTATGGAAGGGAAGGATAGTTTAAAAATTTGGGAGGATCTGGAGGAAGTAGGGGTTGGGGAGTTCCAGGATAGAGGGATAACGGCAGGAAGGATGCCATGTAGGATCTTGTAGGCCAGACATGCACATTTGAAGTGGATCATGGGGATTACTGGGAGCCAATGGAGCTTACACAGGAGTGGTGAGACGTGATCAAATTTGCTTTTCGCAAAAACAAGCTTAGCTGCGGCGTTCTGAATCCGCTGAAGTCTGTGGAGGCTTTTCTTGGTTAGGCTGAGGTAGATAGAATTGCAATAATCCAATCTGGAGAGGATGATGGATTGTACTAGGACTGCAAAGTGTTTTTGGTGAAAATAGGGTCTGACTTTCCTTAGCATGTGAAGGCTGAAGAAGCATTTCTTCACCAGGGATTGGAGATGTTCGTTGAAGGATAGAGAAGAGTCTAAGGTGACACCCAGAACTTTGCTTGAGAACTCGAGCTGTAATGGGGGGCCGGTGGACAATGGGATGGAGGAAGGTAGATGGTCTAATTTTTGGCCGAGCCAAAGGAGTTTTGTTTTGGACTCGTTTAGTTTCATATGCATTGTGAATGACCAGGATTGGAGGTTCTTTATGCATGAGGATATGTTCGTGATAGATGTGTGGAACAGTCTCCCGGAAGAGGTGGTGGAGACAGAGACTGTGTCTGATTTCAAGAAAGCCCGGGATAGTCACATGGGATCTCTTTGAGAGAGGAAGAGATAATGGTTACTGCGGATGGGCAGACTGGATGGGCCATTTGGCCTTTATCTGCCATCATTATTCATTGGTTATAAGTGCACTCTGGGGTGCCCTGGTATTGTATTTTTTTGTTGTTTGCTTCAATAAAAATTTTTCAAACCTAAAAAACTTTAATTCTAATGTGCATCTGTTAAGGTTTTTCATTTGTAGTGTGCTAATATCATGCATATTGTTTTTATGTTATATTAATGTTTATCTGGCATCATTTTTACTCCACTGACATTCATTATACTTCTGTGTTATAATACTTTTATAATGCTGCTAAACGTGTATTACTGTATCATGATAGACCTATTATAAGGATTCAATATGCCATCTTCAAGATCAACTCAATTATTGTATTTATGCTTATATTTGATAATTTTTCCATTACTAATCTGCTAAAAAAAATTGTAAGTTTTATGTTAAGCTGTACTTGCTGTGCACTACTTTGGATAAAAATCTTCATAAAGGCAATTAATAAATTCCACTTGTATTAAGTTCTCAATATGTGCAAACTTGATGTATATAATTCAACCACATATGAAAACTAAGGCTGAATTATCCTTCCAATGGGTGATAATTACTTTTAGTACACTAGATATGAGAAAGTCAAACAAATTGGAGTCTGCAGATGAAAGCTCATTTCATAGGCTAAGGATTCCCAAATAACTATTTCTTTAAAAATTGAATTATATTCTTATTCTAAATGAGGTCTCACCAGAGTCTTATACAGGGGCATCAATATCTCCTTTTTTCCTACTGGCCATACCTCTCTCTCTGTGCACCCTACCAGCCTTCTAGTTTTCGCCATCATCTTTTCGACTTGAATGGCCACCTTTAGATCATCACTTCCATGTCCTGCTCCTCTTTTGTGCACAACATTTCTTCACCCCCTAAACTGTACCTCAGGTTTCTGCAGCCTAAATGCATGACCCTACATTTCTTAGCATTACATTTTAGCTGCCAAATTTCAGACCATTCTTCTTCCTCATGTTTATTCACACCATCAAGAGTGTCTACTCTATTGCAGATTTTGGTATCATCTGTAAAGAGGCAATGCTTCTCTCTCTCTCTCCTTCCAACCCTCCTTTCCTGTGGGGTTGGAAGGAGAGAGAGAGTGCTTCTTTTGTCTCTCTCTTCTTCCAACCTCTTCTCCTGCTGTTTGTCTCTCCCCTCCTATCCAGCACCATCCTACTCCAAGTTCTTTTTTCCAGCAGTCTCTCCTTTCTATAATGCTTCTCCAGCCTTCTCCCCTCCCTTCCCAATGTTGATTCTTCAGCCCTCCTTCCTCTGACCTCAGATACTGCTTCCCCTCAAGACCTCTCTCCTTCCCAGCCGCTGTAATTTTGAAATTTTGGGCAGCTGGCAGCAGCGAGGGGAACCTGCTGCCATCGGCCTGCCCTGGAAGCCACCTCTCTGCAGCAACTTCATGTTCCCATATAAGTGGGACCTGCAGAGAGACTGCTTCCAGACTAGACCAACTGTAGCAGGATCCCCTCACTGCCACTGCCCGAAGATTCAAAAGCGCAGCAGCCAGTGAAAAGGTAGTTTGGGGAGTCAAGAAAGCCAGCTAAACCTGGACAGACTCACCCATTTGAAAAAAAAACATCCAGACACCTGGATGGTTCTCTAAAAAAAGAGGGCACGTCCAGATTTTCCTGGACATATGGTAAACCTAGGTCAGTAGACCTACCTAAAATCAGGTCTATCTTTACCCACTAGGCTTTAGGCAACCAGCTGCAGAATTGGGTTAGCCAACTAAGTCTGCAGCAGCGAATTTTCCTCAGAAATTCAATATTGGTAGCCAGATACATTCCGACATTGAATATCTGGGATTGCTGCTGACTGCGCAAGGTAGCCAGGTCATAGTGATTATCTTTATATGTGACTAAACATTTGTATGGAAACTTAAGAAAGTTGCACTGATAACTAAGACCAATTTCGACTGTAAAAAAAACTTTTCTTTTTAACTGAGTTGATCTATCTGCATCTGGAAACATTCACAAAGCCTGACCACAAAAAAGGGATTGGGTTTTTTTGAGGAGAAAATATGCCTTTCCAAATTTAACAGTGCTGATTGCAAAACAACTATCAAAGCGGCTCTTTTCTTAATTGTTTTCTGAGAGGACTCCAGAAATTGTGATAAATCCAAACTATCAGGAGAATTAAGAGGATCCAGAGCTCCTTCATCTTTTTCTACTCTGGAGCTTTTTGAAAGATGGTACATAAATTAGTAATTATTTTTCCCACTGGGGGAATTGCAGGATTTCTTTATGATACAGTGCAGAGTGGTGATATTATTCCCTGCGTGGCAGTACATTTCTGCAACAAGACTCAGCTAAGTACTCTGCAAACAACAGTTCTGGATGAAATTTTCCATCAATTAAGTGGTATTATGAACTGTTATGAGGAAACATGAACTTTATATAGGATATTTATTACTATTTTTCTTTGATTTCTTGATTGAATTTGTGGTTTTGGACTTCTATTTTTCTATGAATTTTTGATGAATTTTTTCAACCTGTGGGTTTCAATATTAACTTTTCAACCTTCTTCAAGAACTTTTCAAACACTTTTATGCACTTTAGTGATAATTAATGCGATATCATGAAATTTTAAGGGGATGCAGTGGAGTACGTCAATCTTAGTATGAAATTGTTATGAGCACTTTACACTTCAATTATTATTGATTCTGATACCGTGGATTCTTGGAAGTTAATTTTTTTCATTTTTCACTGCTTTATTTTTTTATTTTATTTTTCCCCCGGTGTGATTGTTTGATCTTGATTTAAATAAGATTTGAATTGGATTGTTTGCACTTATTAGGACTAAATGATGTATGGGGCAGTTCTCATCTAGACTTACCGTATATCTGGTGCTGGTCACCTATGAGTTACTGCCCGAGCTCATAATCCCCCGTTTATATTCCGAGAGCTCATACTGATGTCCATTTATTAAAAGCATTTTTGATATACTATCATTTCTTCAAGGTCAAACACTCTTCCCGAGGGATTTAAATAGTTAGCCAACTATTGATTGAACAGTACATAGCAGCCACATAGTGAAGGAAGGAGCCACTTTCTTTATATGTTTGTTTCCTTTTCTGTTAAGAACATAAGAATAGATTTACCGGGTCAGACCAATGGTCCATCTAGTCCAGTATCCCGTATTCATGGAGGCCAATCTAAGTCACAAGTACCTGGCAAAAAACCAAACAGTAGCAGCGTTCCATGCCACTGATCCAAGGCAACGATATCACAAGAACTCAAAAAAAAGGGGGAAGAAACCCAAACAGTAAAAATCAATCTTCCCTAACCCTACAATAAGGATGCGGGGGAGAGACAGCTGCCGCCACAAGAAATAACAACATTTATTGTCAATATGTATGGTACGCGGGGAGTCCTCAGTCACACAGCTCGGAACGGGGATTACACAACCCCTGATACACCAGCTGTCACATTAATGTGCCCATATGGGCATACTGTGAAACATCCTTGGGCTCACCCGCCAGTGATTACATGTGTACTAGTGCACCAAAAAAAGTGTGCTAAAAGTGCAAATAATAATCAACAAATGGCAAAAACTGTCTCTACCCCTCATCCGAGGGTGCAAAAGCGACCAAAATCAACCATCGAGGCAAGGGCTGGAAGAACAAGCCAACAGTCTGAAAGAGTACTTAGCTTCTCCATAGTCCAAGACTCTAGGCAGCCAAAAGGCTTATCCAGAAATAGCTAAGAAAAAAAATTAAAAAAATTTACATTGAATAAGGTTGGGCAGACTGGATGGACCATTCAGGTCTTTATCTGCCGTCATCTACTATGGGGGGCTCATAATCGAAAGAGAAAAACGTCCATAAACCGGCCTAAGTCGGCACTTGGACAAACATTTCTCAAAAACGTCCAAGTGCCAATAATAAAACCAGGTTTTGGATGACCTAGGCCTTCATAGTGCCGTTCAACGACCAAAGCTAAATGGGGCGTTTCGGGAGGCGTGTCGAGGGCGGGAGGAGGGCGGGACGTGGGCAGGCTTAGACTTAGTCGTACAGCATGTATAACTGAAAGTTTAACAACAGAGCCTAGATGGAACTTGGACGTTATGACTTAGACCATGTAAAAATCCACCTAAACTCACCAGATAAGCACAGAAAACACATAACACAGACCCCCATACACTACCCTAGTGATCACCAATCCCCCCCACCCCTATAAAAATTTTATTCACAACTTTAAATTTCAGCCTCCAGACCATCATCACCTGGCCGCCTGGCATAGGAAAACTTAGTCGTCCAACCCAGAGGCAGCTTAAGTCGTCTTGGGGGTGGGTTAGAGACCCATAGAGAGGAGGATCCATGCCCATAAGCCCTTGTAATCACTGCATTGATACATAAACATGTGCACTGCCCTACACACCCCAAAACCCTTTTTTACTGGCATATAAGTGGCTCTTGCAGCCATAAGGGCTATTGGGGTGGTAGATAAGTGGGTCTAGGGGATTCTGGAGGTGGTTTGGGGGGCTCACCGTGACCTTTAAGGGAGCTATAGTGAGGAGAAGACATGGCACCTTTTTGTGAAGTTCACAGCAGTGCCCTGTAAGGTACCCCACTATTTAGGTGGCATGTCTGGGTGTGTAGTCCATCACTTTTCAGACCCCTCCCACATCCAACAGGGCTTGTTCTAGGCGTTTTGGACTTGGACGGAAAGTTGGACAGAAATGTGGTATAAAGATAGACGATTTAGTGGCTTGGACGATCAGATCGGCAGGACGTATAATTAGACGATTTTCGAAAGTAAAAAAAAATTGGACGTATCTTTCAAAAATGTGTCTTAGGCTCTTTTTAACTTTGGACGACTTGCGAGATGGACGTAAATGGACTTAAGACGTCCCTTTCGATTATGCCCCTCCACGTTACTATTATAGGGTTATAGGGTCTTTTTTGTCATACATGCATTTCAGGTGAGGATTAAAAACATACTTGTTCAACAAATTCATAGTAGAGCACTAAACCCTGTGCCCTCTTTGCAAGTCTCACACACTCCTCAAAATGATGGAAAAAGCTCTATGTACAGCAGGGGTGTCAAATGTCGGTCCTCAAGGGCCGTAATCCAGTCAGGTTTTCAGGATTTCCCTAATGAACATGCATGAGATCTATTTGCATGCACTGCTTTCATTGTATATTAATAGATTTCATGCATATTCATTGAATAACATCAAAAAGAAGAGAGCTAAAAATACAAACTCTAAGAACACTTTGTTAAGCTTCATATATTTTTTTTATTAAACTATATTTTTTTGTATAAATGTAATTTATCAATGTTAAATGCAAATTTCATCAATAATTTAATATCAACGTCACATGTCATTCACACTTTATTCATTCACAAACCCTCCCAACCCACATTTCTCCATAACAATATAAAAATATTAATAAAACATTCATGTGCAACTCTCCTTATCGTGTTTAATCCACTCTTTCTTTGTGCAAATTGCATATGTTCAAAGGCCTTCCTATAACTTGTAAATCCTCCATGAGTGTTGCGGTCAGCAAAGTCTACCAAGGCCCAAAGTTCTGTGTTTCGCCAATAGGCGTCTTCAGGAGCTTAGATTGGTGAAGGCTGCACTTTTGTTAAACATTCTACAACATACAATATAACATCTTTACATTTCAGTTAATACACTTTAAACTAACATCTATGAAACACCTTCTCACTGATATAAACCATGATACCTCATAATTCATCAAAGCATTCACAACGACATCAAAACCAGGATCACTCCACAACAAGGGATCATATTCATTGGGGAAATCCTGAAAACCCGACTGGATTGCGGCCCTAGAGGACTGACATTTGACACCCCTGATGTACAGACTCATTCAACTCTGGCCTCCACTGACAGGATGGAGAGTAGCAATATGTGTTGTCACTGCCCCCTAGTCCCTGTGCAGAATTTGCCTAGGAGGAAAATTATGTAATGAGCAGCAGGGTAACTTGTATCTTGAACAACTCATAGTTATTATAGCTACAAAAGAGGATTCTACCAAATACTGAATCAAGGACTGTAAAGACTTATTTAATCAAAGCAATTCATTTTTTTAATTTTAAGTATTTTGTAAATATTTATAATTGTTCTTTCACACTGTAAGTATACATTATGCTGTTTAGATTAGTGAAACACTCATATTTTGTGATGGATTCGCAGTGCAGTTTTTCAAATCATTTCAAAATATACTATTACCTCATCTTTTAAATTTATATCAATCACAACTGACTAAGGGTTGTATATCAGGTACTATGGTGGAAGCATTAACCATTGTTTTGTCAAAGCCAAACAGAGATCCCATGTTGGTTTCAAACTACAGGCCTATTTAATTAATGTGGATGGAAAAATTTTGGCTAAACTATTGGCTTATATGACTGGTATGCACCAAACGGGTTTTATTGCTCAAAGCATTCTGCAAACAATACCAGATTGGCATTTCATATGCTCAATTTAGCAAAAACAATTGAGGATCAGGCCTTCTCTGTCTCTTTGGATGCAGAGAAGGCTTTTGATCGTGTAGAGTGGACTTTCATGTATCAAGCAATGGATTGGTTTGGTATAAAGTCCGGATGTATTCAAATTATTCAAACCTTGTATAGTTCCCCTTTTGCCAGATTATATATTAATAATACATTCTCAGAGCGTTTTTGTCTGGAGAGGGGAGTTAGACAAGGATGTCCCTTATCTCCTTTGTTTTCTGATATTATTTTGGAACCCTTGTTGTTGGCCATTCAGCAGGCAAAGGAGATACAGGGAATTCCATATACAGGTCGAGATTATAAGGTTTCGGCCTATGCAGATGATATTTTGCTTCATTTGAAGAATCCTGAATCTACCATGCCGCATTTACTAGAATTGATTGATTGATTTGGCAAATTTTCTGGTTACAAAATAAATTGGAGCAAATCAGAGGTTCTTCCATTAAATGTGCATTGTGTAAAAAGTTTAATTAATCCATTCCCATTCCTTTGGAAAGAAGAGGGAATAAAATATTTGGGTATAATGATTCAAAAAACATTGGAAGACACAATGACAGTAAATGAAAAATTCTTTTTTTGCTGAAAGTCAAAGAAATGTGTGAGCATTGGAACCCACATCTTTCTTGTTGGGGGGAGAGTCCAAACCATCAAAATGATGATTTTGCCTGTGGTTTGTTACCAAATGAGTATGTTACCGGTTTATTTTCAAAGTTCCTTTTATAAGAAATTAAATGGGATTCTTACAAAATTTATTTGGCTGGGTAAAACTGCTAGAATAGCCTTAGTATCTTTGCAACAGTCACAATCGGCTGGGGGGGGGGTGTGGTAAATTTTCCAAATTTTTATAGGTATCATCAAGCCTTCATTTTGCGTCAGGGTATGTATTGGATCCTTCCTGAACTCATGGAGAATCTGCCGGATTGGCTGATATTAGAGAGTCATCTCATGTCCCCTTTACGTCTGAGCCATATTTTGAGTACCAAGCTGCCTAGAATATATAAGAATAATAATATTCTTTTTTCTACCTGGAATACATTAAAATTTATTAATAATTTAACACCTACTCCAATACAACAATCCACGTGTCAATCTCTATGGTTAAACTCCAAGATACAAATCGGCGACTCTAAAATCCTCGGGAAACATTGGCTGCAGGCAGGCATACGTATTTTAGATAATGTGATCTCAAATGGGAAAATGCTGAATTTATTACAACTGCAACAATCATTTGGCATATCAAAGTCTCAGACCTATAAATGGTTGCAGTTGAAACAGGCCATTCAGAAAGGGTTTCCCTGATTGGCACAACTTAAAAAATCAGTATAGTTTGCTGGGCCTATGTTTCCAGACAGATTTGCAAGGGCATCAGGCCGCCAAGTGGTATAAATTAATATCCAAATATTTGAATAAAAAACCTAAAACAAGCCTAAAAGACATTTGGACCCCCAGTTCGTTTACTAAAGTTGGACAGTTCAAAGTCTAATAGATGCTGGCATTGTCATCTTGAAGTAGGGACACTGGATCATTTGTTGTTTTATTGTTCCTTGATACCCAATTTTTGGAAAGCAATACGGGGACAAATTAATATGATGCTGGAAACATCGATTCCATTGTCCTACGATGTGGTCATATTTGGGACATTGTTGAAAGCTAAAAATCCATTAGACAGGTATAAAAGCAGACTTCTTACAATTATGACTGAGATCGCCATGCAAATGATCACCAGGAATTGGGATTGGCTAAATTTTTCCTTTTGGTGGGAAACTTTGTGTCAATGTTATAGATATGAAAAAATGAATTCGGAAATACTGGGACAAAATAAAATATTTAAACCAACATGGGGTCCATTAACGGAATTTGTTAAATCTGATTAATTGTATAAGCCTTTAATTCCTACTTGATTTTCACACACATCCAGGGGGGGGGGGGAGGAATATATTTTGTATTATTATTTGATTGGATGTAAGTGCTGTTTGTAAAATTTTTTGCACTTTGTACTTAAATTGAAAATCAATAAAGAATTTTTTAAAAACCTCATATTTTAATGCATCTTGAGCTATTTTTTTAAACAATCGATGTAAAAAAAATATAAACATATGTGAAGACTGTAAGGACTTCATACATACACTCTAAAGGTGAGGAGAAATAGGAGTAGGGGTGTAACAGAGACCTGTAAATTCATCAGCAGTTGAATCCAATAGAAAATCTGTGGCAAGACTTGAAGCCTGCAGTCCACAGACAATTCTCAGCCAGCTTAAGAGAGGGTGCAGTATAAAGTTTTGATGCTGATACATCGGGTACTATATGGACAAGCACCATGGCATTTTCATCAGGTGTTGGCTGTATATGTACCTGGGAGAAAACTAAAATCTGAAATAGAGAATGACACGGGAGCAAATTTTTCTCTGTCCCTGCGGGAACTCATTTTCCCATCCCCGTGAGTTCTTTTCCTATCCCTGCCCCATTCCTGCAAGCTCTGTCCTCATCTGCACAAGCCTCAAACACTTTAAAATCATAAGTGTTCGAGGCTTGTGCGGTTAAGGCAGAGCTTATAGGAATGGGGCAGGGACAGTGACAAAACTCGTGGGGATGAAATTGAGTTCCTGCAGGGATGGGGAAAAATTTGTCCCTGTGTCATTCTCTAATCTGAAACAGTTATGCAGTAGAGATGATGGATCCTGTACATTAGTGGTTAAGAGCTAAAGCCTTCTCACTCTGAGGTTGTGGGTTCAAACCCCACGCCGCACCTTGTGACCCTGGGCAAGTCACGTAATCCTCCACTGCCCCAGGTACATTAGATAGAATGTGAGTCCACCAGGACAGATAGGGAAAATGCTTGAAGTACCTGTATGTAAACCACTTTGAGTGTGGCTGTAAATCTACAAACAGTCGGTATACAAGCCCCAATCCCTTTCCCATTATGTAATCACATCAGTCAGCTTTCTCAGTGGCTGCCGCAAAATTATTGAATGGATTGCTAGGTACTCTACACCAGTGATTCCCAACCCTGTCCTGGAGGAACACCAGGCCAATCGGGTTTTCAGGCTAGCCCTAATGAATATGCATGAGAGAGATTTGCATATGATGGAAGTGATAGGCATGCAAATTTGCTTCATGCATATTCATTAGGGCTAGCCTGAAAACCCAATTGGCCTGGTGTTCCTCCAGGACAGGGTTGGGAATCACTGCTCTACACCTTTGCAGCAATATAGATTGTTTTCAAAGATCACTTAAAACCCAACTGTTTGTGCAGGCTTTCATTATTTGAACATCTTGTTAGATCAGTGTCCCGCAAACTTTTCCAGCCGGCGGCACACTAAATGTAGTGCCCTGGCTGGAAGGCACCCGGAATTCGATGCAATGATGTCACATCAATGTCCATGCATGCGCGGAGGCCCTTCTCGCCGCGACCCCGCCATTACAGGGATCCGGGAGGCGCAGGAAGAAGAGGAGAGACGCCAGCCAGGAGGAGAGTCGCCCATGCCGGCTGATTTCCGAGGCACGTCCTGTAGGCAGGCAGCCGGCGTGGACGACTCTCCTCCTCGCCAGTGTGTCGCGGCACACCAGAAGTGTCAGGAGGCACACCAGAAGTGTCAGGAGACACAATGGTGTCTCGCAGCACACAGTTTGCGATACACTGTGTTAGATCATCTGTTTTGTCAGATGAAATATGGGTGCTCAGAGAGAAGACAATATAGTGTTAGAACTTGAATGTATAAATGATACAGAGAGACAGGGGTGGCTATTTGTGGCGTGTGGGCGAGTATTGTATGTGAGGGTGGGGTTGATTGTTTTTGCTGTGTATTTTATGTAGGACAAGGCAGTTAAGACAAGTTTATGCTTGCATGTATGTGTCTTGTAATGTGTGGGGATTTTTTACTATGTGTTTTTGGAACCTGCTTTGTATAAAGCGGGATATAAATAAAAACCAAAAACTATAGGGGTCAGAATCATGTTAGAAAGAGTATGGACTGTTTGTCATGGAGATTGGTTTCATTTATATTATCTTGTAACTCGCCTAGGTTTTAGGCAAGAAATACATTTTAAAATAAATAAATACATATACTCTAAAGGAGAAGTGAGATGGGGGAAGGGCTACGATAGGGCAGCACTTCCCAAACGGTGATGGCAAAATCTGCTTTGGGAGTTATAGAAACATAGAAACATGATGGCAGATAAAGGCCAAATGGCCCATCTAGTCTGCCTGCAAAGGCTCCATAGGAGGAAGATAATTATGGCAGCATCACAGTCAATGATATATGAAGGATGAGGAGAGCAGCAGTATGAGTAGCGATATAGGGCTAGGGGTCAATATGGGGTCATATCCACGTAAACGTGTGATAAACACTGTGATAAAGGCATTTAAATCCTTCAAAGGTATCAATAATACACCAGAAGCAAGCCTTTCTTACAGGAAAAATTGCTCTAAACAAAGAAGTCAGGTTATGAGGCCTCAGAAGGTACACTTAAAAGCAACATCAGAAAGTATTTCTTCCCAGAAGGGCTGGATGCATGAAATAGCTCAACGGTGAAGGTGAAATCAAACAGAATGCATGGGATAAGCACAGAGAATCCTTTGTTTCAGATACCAGCATCAGCCAAAAATCAGCTGAGGTCTTTGGCATGTACCAGGAATGAAAACTGGCAGAACAGAGAGGCCTAATAATCTTTATTTGTCATCATATTAGTTCTATTTTAAATCTTTTATTAATGTTTCTTTAAGAAGCAAGTTTCCTAGGGAAGCGGTTTCCAACCTTCAAGCCCAAGCCACACTTAACCCTGAGTGGGAGCACAGAAATAAAGATTAAAAGATTACAAAATAAGGTGATATTTAAACTTAGGGGTCCTTTTACAAAGGCGCAGTAGCGGTTTAACGCGAGGAATACCGCGCATTAAACCGCCTGCCGCGCTAGTACCTAACGCCTCCATTGACGAGGCGTTAGGATTTTAGGCTGCAGCGGGGGTTAGCAGGGGTGATGAAATGTCCGACGCGCTAACCCCCGTAGCGCGCCTTGATAAAAGGAGCCCTTAGACTTGTAACTATGACCTAACTGTATTTATAACTGTACTGATCTACCTGTAGTAGCAACTCTATTGAATGTCCATGTCAAACTAAACTGTCCATTGTAACTTCCTGGGTAACTGACCCAACCTCTTGTAATGTAATCCGACCTTGAACTGAACAGGTACCATAGGCTAACATAACATAACATCTTATTTACATATTAATAATGTAGAAAGTTTAATATATCAAGTTTCAAGTTTAATATAAATTTGATTGATCGCTTATTCAAAATTCTAAGCCAGGGGTGTCCAACCGCCGCATGCGGCCCCGTGAAGTATTTTGTGTGGCCGGTCGAGGGCGATGCAGTGTTTTTCCTCTGCTGCCCCCTGGTGTTTACCGTCTTGCCGGTTCTCTCCTCTGTCTTTCTAAGCATTTGTGCAGCCCCAGAGACATTTTTATCAGCCAATGCGGCCCAGGGAAGCCAAAAGGTTGGACACCCCTGTTCTAAGCAATGTATACGTCAGTAAAATTACAAAATTTAGGGGACAGCAAAGCAAACGACAAAAACTAAATCTTGTAAGACATATTAAAAACTAACATTACAAACATATTTTAAAGCAAAATGAAAGAAAGGGAAGAGAAATACAAGTTGTTTGATAGTAAATAAACATTTATGGGGAAAAACAACGGGAAGGGAGAGATCCATATACTTCAGAGAAGTTATGAAGTGCAATCGAAATAAGGCTCCTAGTCGGGTTTTCTAATTATCAAATGCATCCTTGAAAAGAAAGCTTTTTAATTTGCTCTTAAATCTGTCCAAGTTGCGTTCTTCCCTTACATAGATAGGGAGTGAGTTCCATGTTTGAGGGACTGTGACAGAAAAAATGAATTGCCGCCGTGTATTAATAATTTTAAGTGAGGGAATTATTAGCAAATGTTGATCGTTTGATCTCAAGAATCTATTTGAGGTGTAGGGAATCAGTAATTTTGATTAGCTTTTGGGAACTAGAACTCCCTTCCTCATGTTAAGATAGAACACTGGGAAAGCCTTAAGCCAGGGGTAGGCGACCTGCAACCCTCCATCGAGACCCTGGAACGTATACACAGGAAATAGCCTGCATAAACGTCATTAGCCAAAGTTTTGTTGGGAATGGAACCGCTGAAGGATACACTAGGACAAGATCTGTTGGACAGCCTTAGCAACTGTTTGGAAAGACAGAAGTATATGGCAACTGACCATATAATTTATGTTCATTTAGGGCTCCTTTTACAGAGCCGCGTTAGCAGCTTTATCGCACGCAACTTTTTAGCGCGCGCTAACCCCCGCGCTAGCCAAAAACTACCACCTGCTCAAGAGGAGGCGGTAGCGGCTAGCGCGGCCAGAAAATTAGCGCGCGCTATTTCGCACGTTAAACCACTAACGCAGCTTCGTAAAAGGAGCCTTTAGTTATTACACTGAGTTTTGTTGGCAGTGAATTGAAGGGGGGAGTTCATCAGTGGGCACTAACCATGTTAGTGCACTCTAATGATTAATGCATGCTAAACGCTAAAGACTCTCATTATACTCCTATGGGCATTTAGCGTGTACTAGCGTGATTAGTGTGCACTAATGCGGTAGCACCCGTTGATGAATTCCCCCCTTCTGGTGCATTTGTTAATTTTGTGTGTGTAGCCTGCTAGAGATAGTACTGACATTCCATTCAATCTTTTGTATATAAATGTTGCTCACCTCTGTCCTGGGCCTTCATCAGTCTTATTCCTTCCTTGTCCTTACTACAGTAATTTTGCACAGATTTTTTTATCTAAATATACTACAGTATTATAATCAATTACTTGTGTTGAACGATTGCAACTTCACAATTTTTGGAGACAAATAAATCTTATTCTTGAGTCATCAATTCCCTTAACTTATGAAGCCATAATTTGTGGTACGTTACTACACGTTAATCCTACTTCGGACAAATATAAAAGCCGTCTTTTCTTGATCATGACGAGATTAGCTATCCAAATGGTCACACATAACTGGAAGAGCCACGACAGAATAAATTACATATTTTGGAGGGCAAATGTGTGTACCACATATAAATATGAGAGAATGAATGCGGAATGTATGGGGTTTAGTAGTTCATTTAATAACGCGTGGAACCCCTTGAATACATTTGTTACCTCGCAATAAGGGTCATGTATCTTTCCTTTTCTTAGATTTTCTTACACATCCAGGGTGGGTGGGTGGGTGGGAGGAGAGAAATGTTATTTTGAGGATTTAAATTACTTAATTATAATATTGTAATTACATCATATGACTTATTGTATTAATAATTGAGGAGAGGATGGGAGAAAATGATTGTTTTATGTATTACTTGTGGAGTTAATAGTGTGTTTTATGCAGTATTTTATGTTCAATTAACTATATTGCACTGTCAAAGTTTGAAAATCAATAAAGATTTTTTTTTTAAATCTAATTCTTTCCTTGTCCTTACTACAGTAATTTCGCACAGATTTTTTTTTTCTAAATGTACTAAAGTATTATATTCAATTACTTGTGTTGAACGATTGCAACGTCACAATTTTTCTCCATATACAATAAAACATATTCATTCTGCTTGCACATTAGTCCCCAGTAGCATCTATTTTCAACTCATACAATTCAGTTTTCACGGAATAACATGAGATATGCTTAACATTTCAGTTTGGAACCTTTGAATAAAATTATTGGGCCCGTTAATATCTAATCTAATCTAATCCTTAGGTTTGTATACCGCATCATCTCCACATTCGTAGAGCTCGACGCGGTTTACAGTAGGAGAAATAGGAAGGAACTACAACAGAGGGTTAGAGGTAGAAGTGTGAAGAAAATTTAGAGGACTTGGGATGCCAAGATATAAGAGTTTCCTTGATTCCTAAATTGGAGGGAGACTTACATTTTTTGAGAAAAGCCAGGTTTTCAGATGTTTGCGGAAAACTTGGAGAGAGCTCAAGTTCCAAAGAGGGGAGGTAAGGTTCCAGAGCTCACTGATTTTGAAGTGAAGGGAGGTCCCTAGCTTTCCTGTGTGGGAAATGCCTTTTAGCGAGGGGAAGGATAGTTTTAATTTGTGGGAGGATCTGGTGGTATTAGGGTATGAGGAATTCCAAGAAAGAGGGATAAAGGGAGGGAGGATACCATATAGGATTTTGAAAGTTAAACAGGCGCATTTATAGTGGACCCTGGCGATTATCGGAAGCCAGTGGAGCTTGGCCAGGAGCGGGGAGACATGGTCAAATTTACTTTTAGCGAAGATGAGCTTGGCTGCGGCATTCTGAATCCGTTGGAGTCTGTGGAGGTTTTTCTTAGTTAGGCTTAAGTAGATAGAGTTGCAATAGTCCAATCTGGAGAGGATGATGGATTGGACAAGGAGGGTCAAATGTTTTTGATGGAAGCAGGATCTAACTTTCTTCAGCATGTGAAGGCTGAAAAAGCATTTTTTTACCAAGGATTGGAGGTGGTCATTGAAGGACAATGTGGAATCAATGATGATGCCCAAGACATTGCTCGAGAACTCAAGCTGCAGAGAGGAGCCAGAGGATAGTGGGATGGAGGTGGGATCTAATTTTGGACCCAGCCAAAGAAGTCTTGTTTTGGACTCATTCAATTTCATTTGCATGCAGTATTTATTAGATCCAGATCAAGGCCGAGGCCTACTCGGACTACGATGAACTTCAGTTTGAACCTTTCCCTGTTGTTTTAGCCCTTTTACATTCTCTTTTCTCAAATCATTGTAGTTCAACACCTTACCCAATGTATTCAGTATGTCCACCCTAGTCTTCATCAGAATGTACTACATGGGGTTTTTTAAAAAAGATTTTATGTCTTCCCCCATTTTATTGTTGAAGAAACTCAGATTTTGTGAAAAACTAAGTAATATCCCCATTTTATTGTACATCGCCTAGTAGCCATGATAGGGGATTAATCAAACTTTTAAGAAACTTGAAAACTTGAATAAAAAGACCTCTTATATTAGGTCAGACCAAAAGTCTATCAAGATTAGCATTTTGTTTCCAACAGATCAATCTAGGTTTCAGGTACCTGGCAGGGTCCCCAAAGTAGATATGTTCTATGCTGTTTCCTCCAGGTAAAAGCAGTGTCTTTCACAGGTCTGTCTCGTTAATGAATGGCTTATGGATCTTTTCTCCAGGAGCTTAACCAAACCATTTTTTTTTTTTAAACACAGCTTCGCTAACTGCTTTTACCACATTCTCCAGAAACAAATTGCAGAGATTAACTGTGCTTTCAATGACAAAAAAATATTTTCTCCTATTTGTTTTAAATGAACTACAGTAAAACCTTAGTTTGCGAGCATAATTTGTTCCAGAAGCTTGCTTGTAATCCAAAGCGCTCGTATATCAAAGCAAATTTCCCCATAGGAAATAATGGAAACTCAGACGATTCGTTCCACAACCCAAAACCTTTAATACAAAATATACACGTACTCGTATTGCAAGACCTCTCTCATTTAGAACTCCTGCAGCATCAGAGAAAGAAGAACCATCGTCTCAGTTGTGATGATGTCATACGTGTACATTGTATGTACTTGTATTGCAAGACACTACTTGTATATCAAGTTAAAATTTAATAAAATGTTTTGCTTGTCTTGCAAAACACTTGCAAACTAAGTTACTTGCAATCCACTTTGTAGCGTACTTTGTAGCTTCCTGGCATGTCCTAATCTTTCTATGTATTTTTTTTGGAAGAGTAAATAACTGATTTGCATTAACTACTTCCACTCCATTCATGATTATAAAATCGTTATCATATCTTCCCCCTCAGTGATTTCTTCTTCAAAATGGAATGACTCAATAATATTTCTTTGCTTTAAATATCAAACATATGGAAGGCGGCGATTTATTGAAATGTTTCTGTCAGCACCATCTATTACACTGATGATGTCATTGCTGATTTGGGAGATAACCCATAGATCTAGATTGGTCTAGCAGGATGACAGGGAAATAAATCGCCTGATAAAGCATAATGTTGTTATGACTGGTGCCCAAATGTAAAAGCAAGGCCACAGAGGCTAAATGTTAACTAGTAGACAATCTGTGAGACCCGAAATGAGTCACAAATCTGTCAAAATCTTAGTATCTGTCACCATGCTAAAAAGTGGGCTGCATGTTGGCAGACTTTTAAGTATTTTAAAGTCAAACTACAGAAAGCTGGTCTCTCACTTAACAGAGTTGTTTCTTGCAAGGTTTGGAAGATTTTGATCTGTTTATGCACAGCTAGATTAAATTATTAAGCATGCATGGCATAACCTGTTGACAAGCAGGTTTAAATTAAGCACCAGCCAAACTCGTACACAAAATACCAGCTGTGATAACGTGCATAACTTAACACCCAAAATTATTTTGTCCTCAATATCTGTATCTAATCCAGGGCTCAAGGCCATAGAGCAGGCACAAAAAGAATTGCATAACAATTTCTGGGGCCCTTTTGCTAAGCGGCAGTAAGCACTGATACGTGCTTACCGATGCTTAAAAACGGTGCTAGCAGGCCGCACTCAGGAGCCACACGCTAACTCCGGGCTCAGAACGTGCCATTCATACTCTAAAAAAAAGTACCGTACATCTAATTATTCAGCGCAGGGGATGTGTTTGGGGGGGCAGAGAGTAGGCGTGCCCTGCGCTACCTGGGTAGTGTGTGGGTATTGGCACACGTTGACCAATAAGCACAGGTTTAGTGTGGGAGCCCTTAAAGCCATATTCTACAAATTTATTTTTTATTTATTTCTAAAATTTCTAAACCGCCTATACCTAAGCAGTTCACATTTTAAACATTCATAATAACTCGGAAGACAGTACTTTACATAAATGCATTCAATTGCATTACAAATCACATACACCCCCCCCCCCCCATCCTTTTACTAAAAAGTGGTTATTAGCGTGGGGAGCTGCACCGAATGCTCTACTCTGCTCCCGATGCTCATAGGAACTCCCTGCGCTAATAGCCACTATCGCAGAAAACATTTGAAAACACTATCAAAAAACATTTGAAAACACTATCAGAAAACATTTGAAAACACTATCAGAAAACATTTGAAAACACTATCAGAAAACATTTGAAAACTTGGCTTTTCTCTAAAATGTAACTACTCCCTCCCTCTCCACTATACTAAGTCTCCTCTTTCTTTCCTTTTTACTAAGTCCTTCTTCTTTCCATTGGAATTCCTTTCTTTATTAATTCCTGTAAACCGTGTCAAGCTCCACTTCTGTGGAGATGATGCGGTATACAAACTTAAGGTTTAGTTTAGTTTAGTTTAGTTTAAAAGGGGGGAACAGTAATTTATCCCATTTAAAAACAATGTCAGAAAACTCAACGAATCCACATTAAGTAAAGTGCAGCAATCAAAATTAAAGATTCTTATTAAAAATGCCTACATAAACAATTGAGTCTTCAACATCTTTTAAAACTGTAGACCAGGGCTGCCCAAGTCCGGTCCTCGAGATCTACTGGCAGGCCAGGTTTTCAGGATATCTAATATAATAAAATGCTAGGCCACGCATGCGCACTCAAAAGTCGTGTTCCCTGATCCATCGCGGAAACACGAGTGCGCATGCGCGCCCACGGCTCTCACTGTGCATGGTTCTGCGTCCATCGCGCTTATGCTCAAGCCGCCGCCATGGCTCCTCTATCGAACCACATCAGGATTGAGAGAGGAACTGCAGCGGCAGCTTTCAACTAAAAAAAAAAAGTTACACAGCTGGGGGTAGCCGCGAGGTTGCGGCAGCCTTCCTCACCCCCGACTCTCACTGTGCATGGAGCCACGACGACGGGTTTGAAAAAAAAAAAAAAAAAGGGAGCCGTTAGCCTTTAAGCAGCTCCCTCTTAATTTAAGGTAAGTCGGCGGCTTTCAATTGAAACACGGGCGGGCGGCCCGCAGACAGAAGGCTGCCGAAGCCGAAACGAAGCTTCCCGGGGAGGAGGGGGGGAGGACGGCACAGCAAGCGACAGCGAGGAAGGAGTGGGAGCAGGCCGCAGAGGCTGTCGGTGCCTGCAGGCCGCGGCGGCTTTAGGCAGATGTCGGCATGGGAAGAAGTGCTGATGGACGGGGGTGGAGGGAAGGAACGGAGGACTAATGCTGGACAGGGGAAACAGAAAATAGGTACTGCTGGACAGGGGAAGAGGTGCTGTTGGACGGGGGGGCAAAAAAAGGAAGGGAGGCCTACTGCTGGACAGGGGAAACAGAAAAGAGGTACTGCTGGACAGGGGAAGAGGTGCTGATGGACGGGGGGGAAGGAACGGAGGACTAATGCTGGACAGGGGTAGCAGGAAAGAGGTCCTGCGTGGTGGACAGCCGAGGAAAAAGAAAGACAGAAAGAAAGAAATACAGAAACAGGCTAAGGAGAGAGAGAGAGAGAGAGAAAGAAAGAAATACACACACACATATTCTAGCACCCGTTAATGTAACGGGCTTAAAGACTAGTTCACAATAAGTATGCATGAGAGAGATTTGCCTGCACTGTCTTCTTGGTATGCAAATCTCTCTCTCATGCATATTCATTGTGGATATCCTGAAAACCTGGCCTGCCAGTAGATCTCGAGGACTGGACTTGGGCAGCCCTGCTGTAGACAATCAAGGCAGGTCCTCAGGATTCCAAGGAGGGAATTCCAGAATTTTACCCCAACTAAGGGCAATATTGCTGCTCTAGATCTTACATACCGGACTGTCTTCCCTTTCATGGAAACCAATCTCATACTTCCTTCAGATCTTAATCTCCTCTTCGGCTGATACACCTCTCAGAGGGTTGAAAATTCAAAGGGACAGATCCATACAAACTCTGATGCACCACAGACAATACCTTATAACAAACTCTTTGCACCCTAATCACGGCCACCTGGCGATGCCTAAGTTCGGGATCCGCGCCAAACTTTTTAATTGGCTTAATCGACACGTCAGTTTTCAGCCAATCAAAAAGAAAAATTAAACAATTTAAGAGAGCAGTGACAAACTCTTAGGATGCTTAGCAATGCCTAACAATGCCTGTATTAAAAAGTAGGCATGGTTATGGGTAGAGAATAGGCATGGCTGACTAGGCATCGTTAGGCATCAACACAGGCGCTGTAAAATTAGGTGACTGAAAAGCTGTCCTAATGGAGCAGCGCCTATGTCTAGGACACCTAGCGATGCCAGAGTCTGCTTAAGCGTGAATCTATAAATGGCGCCTTTTTAAAAATTTACTCCCTTTCTCTCACACACTTAGAACTACTGTATATTCATTATATTTCCTCTATGCATCTATTAACATATATAATTTTCTCCAACAAAGAGAAATGAACATACAATAAAAATTCACAGTACTACATGGTTTAACACAGGGGTAGGGAACTCCGGTCCTCGAGAGCCGTATTCCAGTCGGGTTTTCAGGATTTCCCCAATGAATATGCATTGAAAGCAGTGCATGCAAATAGATCTCATGCATATTCACTGGGGAAATCCTGAAAACCCAACTGGAATACGGCTCTCGAGGACCGGAGTTCCCTACCCCTGGTTTAACAAAAGACATATATATTTATTATTTATTTTAAAAAGTATAGGCAGTTTACAATTAACATGCAAAATTAAAAACCAAACAAACCAGTACATCATTTATCTAACAAAACTATTCGAATATTGCACTGCTACATCAGTGAGCAGGGTTTACCCATCACCAAGGGCTCCTTTTACTAAGGTGCGCTAGTGTTTTTAGCGCACGCAGCAGATTAGCGCGCGCTAACCCCGCGCTACGCGGCTAGAACTAACATCAGCTCAATGCTGGCGTTAGCGTCTAGTGTGCGGCATTGTAACACGCGCTATTCCGCGCGTTAATGCCCTTAACGCAGCTTAGTAAAAGGAACCCTAAGCAGGCACTTAACATTGTACACTTGTGACTCAAATCCTCCTTCTTACCACACTGCTGCAGACAGCACAGAACTCATTTCCAACAGAGAACTCACAACTCTAAACAGGTTATACAGGAATTGACAGCACACCCTACATAAATCAACACGTCAAAATGTTTATTGACATTGCATAAACAACAAAATTAATCAGTTATAACTTGCAACAACTTCTGTACCTCCCAGTGGTGTAGTAAGAGGGTGGGGGGGAGGTGGAGTGGACCGTCCGGGCACTGTCTTGGTGGGGGCGCCGGCACCTCTTTGCCATCCTCGCTCAATTCCTGCCCCTTCCCCGCCACGCATGCGCACCTTCCCTTCCCCACCATACCTCTAACTCTTCAGCAGCATCTCCAGCCTGCTGCTCGTGCCAGCCTCGACTCTCCCACTGAAGTCACTTCCTGGTCGCTTGACCAGCAAATGACACCAGAGAGCCGAGACCAGGTTGGAGACGCTGCTCGTGCCGGCAAAGTTAAAGAGATAGGGGGGGGGAAGGGAAGGTCCAAGCGGTGAGGGAGTGGAGAAGGAGTGGGGGAGGGCAGAGAAGAGGGTGAGGAGGGGCCCCTTGCTATGTTACTGGACTCATCTCGCCATGTTTTTGCTACTGTTGCTGAGACATATGGTGTTAGTGGTATGGGGGGGGTTGTTCCTCTGCTTTCTTCTCCTGTTATTTGTATGGACGCTTCCACTTATACTACTACTAATCATTTCTATAGCACCACTAGGCATATACAGTGCTTTACATAAACAACATAAAAATTTATTTATATACTGCGGTACCTTAGGAGTTCTATGCAATTTACAAAAGAAAACTGAAAAAAGCAGTGACAATAAAAACCAATGACCCAGAAATTACAAAAAATTCTTAAATAAGTAGGTTTTCAATCATTTCCTGAACTGCTGGTAAGAGACAGAGCTAACTAACAGATTTACAAACTCTTTATCATAAGAAGTTGCCTGAAAAGATAGAGTCGTTGAAAATAGCTCTTGTATAAACAACGCTTTACCGATGGAAAAGCAAACAAATTACAATTATGTCTTGGGCGTTGTAAAGTAATGAATAAAAAATGATTCACAAGATAATCATGTAAGACTTTATAGCATATACAATCAAACTTAAATCTGACTCTGGCCTCGACTGGTAACCAATGTAGTCTTTGATAATAAAATGTGACATGATCTGATTTTTTTCAGATTGAAAATTAATCAGACCGCCGTGTTTTTTATGACACGGAGTCTATGAAGATTTTTCTGATAACCCGCTAAGTAAACTATATTACAGTAATCCAAAATACTTAGAATTAATGACTATACCAACAGTCTAAAATAAGAAACATCAAAATATGGTCTAAAAGTCTTTAACAGAGTTTACAATCTATACAAGACAAACAGACCAAACAAGAGATTAGCGAGTAGGATAATTATGAGTAGTAAAGAAGTGAATAAGGGGTTAAGATTTCAAGGCAGCCTCAAAAATATGGGTTTTTAGTCAGGATCTGAACAGGATCAGAAGCAGTCTGGAGCTGGCAGTGGAGAAAGGTACAGATAAGGATAATTTATCCACTGAATAGAGTTCCCAGAGAAAAGTACAAGAAAGGAGAAATACTGAGGACCTGCAGTGAAGTGTCATTGGAAGAGGGATTATGTAAGTGGAGCAACACTGATAGAAGAGTAGTTGACGTAAAGAAAGATGGCTCAAATGGAGACCTGTAAGGAGCAGTTTGAAATAGTATAAACAGGAGGCGATGATAGTATGGATAAAGGTTTTGGTAGTTTGTTAAAATGAAAGAGAGGAATTTTGATGTCATAAAGACATGACAAGTTTTACCATTCTCTTGGACATATGCAGAGAAAGAGAAGAGTCAAAGATAACCCCAAGGGTACGAGCAGGGGAAGATAAGCAGAATGACAATTTTAGTCACAGAAATAGAGAACACGGAAAGAGGAGAGGTGGATAAGAAGCTCAGTACAGGTACTTGTCGACTTACAACCGTAATTGGTTCCAACTGACATGTCATAAGTTGATTGGGACGCAAGTCCGCCTATGTTAGACTAAGGTAAGAATACTGTATTAGACTAGTTAATGATATTGTAATCATCTTAAAGTAATACTTTATCAACATTTTCTTACTTTCTATGAATATTATATTGCACTTTTTGTTAGTAATGGAAAATCAATAAAGATTTAAAAAAAACTGAAGAAAAAAAACAAAAAAACATTTTTTTTACTTTCTAAGTCAAGCACAGCACAATCTCTTTGTGGTGAACATTCGTTGTGGCGCCTCCTCCTCTTTATATTATTACTGCTGCGTAGCGAGACTTGGGAGAGCGGGAGACTGGGGCTGCTAACAGCTGGCGGGGGAAACTGTCGTAAATGCGTCATAAAGTCGAACAGTCGTAACTTGAATAGGCCGTCAGTCGACGAGTATCTGTGTAGGCTAAGTTCAGTTTCAGATGGTGGTGGGACATGAAGATAGCAATGTCAGATAATGAGGCTGAGACTAGGGCTTGGATTCCAAGTGAAATTTTGAATGGAGAGAGATGTCATTAGTGTAAAAAAGATAGTACTAAGAACCATGGGAGCACAGCAGAGCACCAAAAAAAACAAGTAGGGAGAGATAAAAATAAAGGCTCTGAGGCAAAGGACAGAACCTTGAAGTATCCAGTGGTTCCCAAACCTGTCCTGGAGGACCCCCAGGCCAGTTGGGTTTTCAAGATAGCCCTAATGACTATGCATGACAGAGATTTGCATATAATGGAGATGCCAGGAATGCAGATCTGCTCCATGCATATTCATTAGGACTATCTTGAAAAACCGACTGGTCTGGGGGTCCTCCAGGACAGGTTTGGGAACCACTGAAGTATACTGACCACTGCTCTCTCTAAGCTGAGCGTGGGTTCACCAGCTACAGTCCTGCCGGCGGAGGGTACTGTTTCTCACATTTCCAATAGTGAGGGGCAGGCAAACTCTGCAGGACTCCACAGAACCTGTCTGTCCCTAGCAATTGACAACACAATATTGAAGAACCCCCCCCCTACTGGCGGCAACACAGTTGGAGGAATCCTTCACAGTTTAAATGAAACGTAGACACTGACCAATAATGGGCTAGCATTGGAAAAGAATGCACTAGAGCAGGGATCTCCAAAGTATGGCCTGCAATATGATTTTATGTGGTCCGTAGAAGAATTGTGTGGAAATATGACAATTGGACTAATTTTCCAATAAGAATCTGCAAAAAAAAAAAAACCAAACAAAAAACACGGGGTGTTGATAGATATCAAATGCATTAATTAAAATAGTGTTCAAAATATATTGATATTCCATATTATGTTAATCTTAATATTATTCATAACTTTATTTAATACTAAATCGTAATTGTATACTTCGAAGTATACTTGTTCGGCCTTGATCAACAGTGTCAATTCACGTCATTGTAGGTATTTCTGGCGCTGTGATTAATCTTTAAATTGAATCTAGTCATTACAGTTAATTGTCCATAAGAATACTTGCAGTGGTGCAGTGTAACTTGTGATGAAAATATGAGAATTTGCTGGTAGTGTTCGGCGTCATTAACGTACGATAATTTAATCTCACATACTCTGTAATTAGTTCATAAAATTTTCTGTTTTCAATAAAACTCATATATCTAGAGTTATTTATCTTTTTTTTTATTTTACTACGACCCGCTGAAAAGTACCCAATGTGGCCCTCATGATGAATTAGAGCATATACTAAAAGTGCAATGGGAGAGATAAGAAAAAAAGAAAAAAAAAAAAAAAAAGACATATAAGAATACCAAAATCCAATTGAGGACAGAGTATCATGGAGTTGATAGCAATCAACAGTTTTACAGAAAATCCAAGAAGAATAACGATTGAGTGAAGGCCTTTGGATTTGAGGAGGAGGTCATTGGAGACATTGGCAAAGATTATAAAAGATAAAAGCCAGATTGGTGTGGATCAAGAATAGCTTGAAATGAAAGATACTAAGACCACAGTGCTGAACAGCATGTTTAAGTAGCTTAAATGGGAAAAGGAGGAAGAAAATGGGAAAACAGTTGGGAAGGCAGGTAGGTGATAAACTGTAATTTGGGCAGAAAGTAAAAGGGGGTGGTTGGAGATGGAGGAACTTTGAGGAGGGAATTTAAACTAAACTAAACTAAACTAAACCTTGGGTTTATATACCGCACCATCTCCACGAATGCGGAGCTCGGCACGGTTTACAGGAAGAAAGATGAGAGTGGAACTACAGTGGAGAGATTAAGAGTTAGGTGTAAAGGGGGAAGGTGAGAGGCCTAAGAGGGGGGAAGTGTTACAGTTTTGAGAATAGCCAGGTTTAGGTGTTTGCGGAAGAGTTGGAGGGAGCTTGAGGTTCGGAGAGGGGAGGTGAGGTTATTCCAGATCTCAGTGATTCTAAAGGGGAGGGATGACCCAAGTTTGCCTACATGGGAAATACCTTTTATGGAAGGGAAGGATAGTTTAAAAATTTGGGAGGATCTGGAGGAAGTAGGGGTTGGGGAGTTCCAGGATAAAGGGATAACGGGAGGAAGGATGCCATGTAGGATCTTGTAGGCCAGACACGCACATTTGAAGTGGATCCTGGGGATTACTGGGAGCCAATGGAGCTTAGACAGGAGTGGTGAGACGTGATCAAATTTGCTTTTCGCGAAAACAAGCTTAGCTGCGGCGTTCTGAATCCGCTGAAGTCTGTGGAGGCTTTTCTTGGTTAGGCTGAGGTAGATAGAATTGCAATAATCCAATCTGGAGAGGATGATGGATTGTACTAGGACTGCGAAGTGTTTTTGGTGAAAATAGGGTCTGACTTTCCTTAGCATGTGAAGAATTTAGTGTGGCAAAGAGAGAATGCGGGTTGAAGGCAAGATAGTTGTCAAACTGATATAATACTCTTGCTTGCCAAATACAACAGCAGACTGGAAGGAAGTTAGCAAGAACTTGAAATGTATGAAGTCAGCATGAACGTGGGATGTTAGCCAACACAACTCTGCAGAGTGAGCACAGGAATATAGAGATCTAGCCAAGGCTAGGGTTTGGTATATACCTTACAGGACGGGGAATGAAGGGTGATGTTTTTTTTTCTGAGGGTTTAGGCTAACTTTGTTTGCCATTTATAGAATAGAGTTAAGCGTAATTTTGGGGGGGGGGGGCACCAATTTCTTTAGGCACCATTTGTAGAATTCAGTCCATAATTTTCAGTCCTCTTCACGTGATTCAAAAATATAATCTCTCCGATACCTCAAAACACTGTCTTCCTCAACAGTTAGGGGAAACCAATTTTTTACCCCCAGCAGTAATGCTGGTATTCTGTAAACTTGCAGGGAAAAAATATAAGTGAAATAATAACAGCTTCCACCTTCCATGCCACATAAAGGGAAATGCTATAACTAGGGGGCTCATAATCGAAACAGAAAAACGTCTAAAAACCGGACTAAATCGGAACTTGGAAAATCTAAAAGACAAGTCGTCCAAGTGCCGATAATCGAACCTGGTTTTAGGCCTTCACCGTGCTGATGTACGACCAGAGCTAAAAGGTGCATGTCAGGAAGAGTGTCAAGGGCGGGATTTGGGTGGGACATGGACCCTCCTAGACTTAGTCGTACTGCAGATATAACCGAAAGTTTTACAACACTGCCTAGATAGAAATTGGACGCTGTGACTTAGGCCATCTAAAACCAAGTCTAAGTCCCAAGAAGGTATCCAAAGAGACCAGATAAGCACTGCAGACACAAAATACAGACCCCGACACACTGCCCCAGTGATCACTGATCCCCACCCACCCCCACCCCCATAAAAAATCGTAATAACAACTTTACATATCTGCCTCCAGAATATCAGCACCTGGCAGCCTGGCATAGGAAAGCCTAGTAGAGCTGCACAGAGGTGGCTTAAGTGGTCTTGGGGGTTGGTTAGTGAACCACAGAGAGGAGGACCCAGGCCCATAAGTCACTCTAATCACTGCATTCATGGTAAAAAAAAATGTGCACCCTCCCCCACAAAAAAAACAACCCCTAACTCTTTTGTACTGCCATATAAGTGTGGCTCCTGCTGCCATAAGGGCTACTGGGGTGGTAGATAAGTGGGTCTAGTAGATTTTGGGGGTGTTTTGGGGGGGATCACCATAAGGGAGCTGTAGTGAGATGTGTATGTGGGACCCTTTTTGTGATGTTTACAGCAGTGCCCTGTAAGGCACCCCTCTAATCTGGTGCCATGTCTGGGTGTCCAGTCCATCACTTTTCTGGCCCCTCCTGTGCCCCAAAGGTCTTTTTCTAGGCGTTTGTGACTTGGACACATTTTTGGATGAAAATGGGGTATAAAGATAGACTTAGCGGTCTGGGCGATCAGACGGCTGGACATACAGTTGGATGATTTAAAAAAAAAAAAAAAATGGGGGGGGGGGCACTGGTGAGCGTCAGAGGTGATGGCTGCCTGAGCGTGTCGCTCCCGCATGAGAAAAATTGAAACTCTCAATTTCGGCATTTCCCACTGCACTGCTTTGTGTTTATTCCTGTTCTCTGTGGTAGGAACGTTATGGCAGCCGGCAAGTCTGGTAAGCGCCGCAGTTTAGAGCCGGTTTCCCCATCTAAACCACCTTTGAAACTCGATGACGTCACTACAGCCTCGCTACTGGAGGAATTACGCTCTCTCCGCTCCCTCATGGCGGACAACAAAACAGTCACGGATGAAATTCTGTTGGAGATCTCCACGTTCAAAGCTGAGCTTCACAATCTGAATGCTCGCATGGACGCCACAGAATCGGCTACTGCTATGAACACTGAAAATATTAAAACTTTGCAACGCCAAGCCAAACGTATTACAATGCTTGAAAATGAATTGGAAGACCAAAGTAATCGCTCTCTAGGAGGTCCAATTTTAGGATCCTTGGGCTACCGGAAGCGCGAGAAGGGCGTAATTTGATCAAATTTCTAGAAGATAATCTGCCCAAAATACTTACATTGAACTTCCAATATCCATTTGAAATAGAAAGGGCACACCGTGTTCCCGCTCAGCAGCCCAGGGACCCTGGAAAATATCCACGGCCGGTTATTGTACGCCCACTCCGCTACAATCAAGTGCTTGACATCATGCAACAGGCCAGATTACAAGCGCCGATCAAGAATGAGGGCCACTCTCTATTGTTTGTGCCTGACCTTTGCAAACAGACGGCCAAGGCACGTAAGCAGCTGCTGGAGTACAGACCTCGCTTGAAACAACTGGGCGCCAAGTTTGGGATGCTTTATCCTGCTAAATTAAGGGTCACGTATAACAACTGTACTAAAGACTTTACAAGACCTGATGAGCTCGCTGACTACCTAGAGAAACTGGCCCCTAGCAGTATTGACAGCACTTGACGGTGTTCCTGTGATATTATATGGTCATCTTTCTCCTGCTGATCTTATTCTATAAGGTTCCTGTTGCCTATCATTTAGAGGTGTTTGGGTTATGTTGATATAACATGTTATATTCTCATTTCTGTAACAGTAGATTTTCTTGTGCGAGCGCTGCACCTCGGCCCTCTCCATGTGCTTGCCATCCCGTGGTTAACTTCTCTCTTGTTTAATGAGTTTCTCCTGTTCTTTGTTCATGTTTACTCATTGACAGTCCAGATTGCCTATCATGATTTTATATGCTATTACACATGCTGGGATTTGTTACCAAGCTCTTTGATGTCTCTTTGTGTGCTTTCTCATGCCTTTACAGTGCTTAACATTTAATGTAAAGGGGTTAAATAACCCAATTAAAAAGAAAAAAGATTGCTAATTATATATCTGCCTTTAATGCTGACATACTTTGCTTGCAGGAGGCTCATCTTTCAGAAATGGAGGCTAAAAAATGGTCCTTTTCTTGGGCTTACCCAGTTCTGTATTCTCCTGCTCTTGGGAAAAAAAAAATGGTGTAATGATGTTTATTAGAAAAAGACCAGACATATCCATCATATCTCACCTTACAGATTCTAATGGCAGGTGGATACAGGTTGTCCTTGAAGTAGCTACTGTTAGAATCATGATACTGAATATCTATGGTCCAAACCTTGATGATACTGGTTTCTTTACTGAGTTGGCTGACATTTTAAATATGCACAGGGACTGTCACTGCATTGTAGGTGGAGACTTCAATGTTATTCAAGATCCGATGAAGGACAGAAAATCTTCTCTGCCGTATAAGAAATCCAAAAATCGGTTCTCTCTAAAGATCTTATTTCTCAATTTAAACTAGTGGATTCCTGGAGGATTATGCATCCACAAGACTGTGATTATACTTTCTTCGCGACACCTCACAATTCCTACTCGAGGCTTGATTTTTTCCTAGTGAGTCAATCTCTGGTTCGTTTCCTTCATTCCTCTGTTATCAAGGAAATTAGCTTGTCTGATCATGCCGCAGTGCAACTTCATTTCATGGATATTGGAGTTTCCCCCCCTGTAAGGCAGTGGAGATTTAACAACTTTCTCCTACAGGATGAAGACTTTCGGTCGTATATATCTGCTGCTCTTATTGAATATTTTGAACGCCAACACTCTCTCCGACTCTCAGTGGCCTTTCATCTGGGATGCCTTTAAGGCTTTTGTGCGAGGTCTGATCATATTTTATGCAGCTTCGAAGAAAAAGCAGGATATGGCTGAGACCCACAGACTGGAGTCTGAGATAAAAAGGTTGGAGGAACTTCACTGCTCGACCCCATCTGATATGTCTATTCTGGGTCAATTACAAGCTTTACGATATACCTACAATGTGGCTCTGAGCAAGGTAGCTGCTAAACAAGTTTTTACGCAATTCGCCAACTACTATACAGAATCAAATAAGTGTGGTCATAGCCTAGCTAATTACCTTAAATGAAAACAAGACAAGACAAACATAACTGCCTTGCAGTTGGACGATTCCACTGTTCTCAAAGATCCAAGAGACATTCTCTCTGCATTTCATTCCTTTTATGAGCAATTATACACATCTGAGATGGACATGGAGGGAGATGTGGTCGGTTTCTTGTCCACTCTTCCTCACCCTAGTGTGGATGACTTTGACATTGCTTCAATATGTCAACCTTTCACTGTAGCTGAATTGTTCACAATAGTTTCATCCATGGCCAAAGCCAAAACTCCTGGTCCCGATGGTTTAACTGTAGAATTTTACTCTTCCTTTCACGACATATTACTACCTCATCTGTTGGCTTTCTTCAACTATCTTATCGCATCTGGAGAAGTTAGTGGGTCTTTTACTGAGGCCACAATAATCGTGCTGCCTAAGCCTAATAAGAATCCTATGAAGGTTGGAAACTATAGGCTTTTATCGATGATAAATACTGATGCAAAAATTTTTGCTAAACTATTAGCATCCAGACTTCAACTGGTGCTCAACAAACTTATTTCCAAGGACCAGAATGGTTTTTTAGCCAATAGATTGTCTTCTGATAATGCTCGCACCTTTCTCAATGTCATTGCGAAGGCTGAAACTTTGTAGATCCTATGGTGGCAATGAGCCTTGACGCAGAGAAAGCCTTAGATAGGATCGAATGGTCTTATCTTTTTCGTATCTTGAGATGGTTTGGCTTTCATGAGGACTTCTTGACTATGCTTCGTACTCTATATTCATCTCTGAGAACGAGGATTTACATCAATGGACTTTTTTCTTCATTTTTCTCCCCTGGCAGGGGAACGCGTCAAGGCTGTCCACTATCTCCCCTTTTGTTCAACTTGGCACTGGAGCCACTTCTCATTGCATTGAAAACTCATATGAACATCAAGGGTGTCTGTTGTGGAGAACGAGAGATTAAATTATCGGCATACGCCGACGACGTGCTCCTGTATGTGTCTGCTGATTCCATCTCACATGTGTTGGATACTATCTCTGATTATTCCTCCATCTCAGGCTACAAGTTAAACGTATCCAAAACAGATGTAATGCCATTAAATTCACAGGAATCACATGCAAAGGTACGGCAACTTGGTCTGCAATGGTCGAGATGAAAGCTCAAGTATCTGGGTGTTTACTATGCTCCGACTATTGCTGAAACTCTGAGTTTGAATTCAGAACAGCGAATCTCTACAGTAACACCTCTTACCACCCATTGGTCTCCACTGCGCTTGTCGTGGTGGGGAAGACTCAATACAATCAAGATGATAATTACACCAGTGGTGAACTATACTTTTGAATATGATTCCAGTTTATTTTCATAACTCTACTTATAAACGCATAGAATCTTTGCTAACTAAATTTCTGTGGAACAATTCTACTCCTAGAATCAGCATACAAAAATTGAAAAAAGACAAACTTGAAGGGGGTGTCAAGTTCCCGAGTTTTTATGAGTATCATTCGGCTATGATATTGCGACAAAGTTCACAGTGGCTTTCGTCGTCCTGCTCTTCAGATGCTCCCTCTTGGACAGAGATGGAAACCTCACCAGCTGATCTTAACGACATTTTCTACTCTACTTTCACTGAGCCTTCTTCTGACAGCCAGCTTGAACCAGTACGATCTACCAAAATTGCTATCAGAAACTTAGACAAGATTCTGAAAACGAGATGGACTGACACACATTTTATATATCTCTGGAACAATCCTAGAATCAAGATTCAGGGCAAGGTTGTTAATTGGCCATCATGGAAGAGAGCTGGCATATCTTTCATTGCACACTTATACTCTGACAGCTCTTGGACCTCCTTTGATTCTTTATGTAAATCTTATCAGCTACCTACTACCCATTTTTACAGATGGTTACAATTGTGTCATGCCATCAAGGCCGGATATGATTTGGATACCATCAACTCTGCTAAACCATCCATCTTGAGATTATATGAGCTTATGGCGATTAAAACTAAGGGCCAAGCTGCTGCCTGGTACTCTTTTCTCCTTACTCTCAAATATGATTCGCCGTTAGGGCTCTGGGATGTTTGGGCTATGGACACTGGTGTTTCCCTTCTTCCTCAGATCTGGCCCAAGGTGTGGAAGGACGTTTTATCCGCATTACACTCATCTTCTATTGTTCAATCAGCGTTTTTCTTATTCCACAGGGCGTTTTGGACCCCTTATAAACTAGCAAAATTGCCTAACTCGGATGTCGCTTGTTGTTGGTCTTGTAAGAATCATAAGGGTACGCTTGATCATATGATCTTCTTTTGTCCTCCTATTCATACATTTTGGTCACAAATTTGGACTACTACTTCTAAGATCCTTGATCTCAAGGAGCCCCTCGCTCTAGCGATCATCATATATGGCAGATTTGGTCTTAAAACAAGACTTGAGGATGCTTCCGCTAAGCTGTTGAGATGCTTGGTTCTGACAGCCCTAAAACTCATTCTTACAAACTGGAAAAATGCTGATAATTTGTCACATACGTTATGGTGGAATACTGTTTGTTTAACAAGGCGATATGAAAGATATTTTGCTGAAAAACATGGTTCTGTTGCCTCTCATGATGATGCCTGGCTTCCCTTAACCATGTATTGTGAAACATTATCTAATTCTTGACAGATAAGATTGTGTTTACTCTGTATTCTGTTTGCTCTTATACATTTGCTGGTAATGGTGTTTCATATGTGATACGCTGACTGTCATTTGTTTACTCATGTTTGATACTGTTTTCTGCTCTATGTATTGACTTATTAATACAGTTTGTGACTCTGTCATGTACTCTCTTCCTTTATGTTTTTTGAAACAATAAACATATTGAACTTAAAAAAAAAAAAATATTGGACGTATTTTTCAACAATGGACCTTTTCTCATGTCCAACTTTCCCACAAAAGGAAGACCAGAAACAAGGCAATACTTCTTTTGTGTGTGTGCTGACCAAAATTAACTTTTTGTGCCAGATTCTGTAAACGGTGCCTTACATACATAGTGCACATTCATCCTTATAAACTGGGTCACCCCCTCCGTAGTTACAACAGTGTTCTCCCCAGCGCTTTTCAGCCGGGCGCTCCGCCCAGCAAATTTAGATGCCCGCCCAGCTGTCATCTGCCGAATCCTGCTGCCGCCACTGCTTTTTGCGCAGCGTGAAGAGTCGCCGAAAGACTCCCGCCAGACTTTAAACAAAACCCAGCAAGCAACTCGAACCCGGCTTCCCTCCGAAACTGGAAGTTACGTCGGGGGGGGGGGGTAGGGAAGAGAAGCCGGCACGAACCATTAGAGCCCCGGAGCATGCAGGAGATAGGCCAGCCACGGAGGGAAGCTTACTTGCTCTTGCTTACTTCAGGCATTTCTCGCTGCCGGGTCCTGCCTACTTTCTGTTTCCGGGAAGACAGGACCCGGCAACGAGAAAGGCCCGAAGTAAGCAAGAGCAGCAAATTGTAAGCTTCCCTCTGTCGCTGACCTTTGGGAGATAGGTCAGCGACGAAGGGAAACTTGCAACTTGCCTTTGTCTGTAGCGAATCTGCCGGGTGTGTGAGACGGGGGGGGGGGGTGAATGGGAGGAGAAAAGCTGCTGTACCCAATTAAAGGGGAGTGTGAAGAGAAATGCTGATAATACTGCTGTACCCACTGGGGGGAGGGGGAAGAGAAATACTGCTGCACCCAATTAGGGGGGAGGATGAAGAGAAATGCTGCTTCTGCTGTACCCAATTGGGGGGGGGAAGAGAAATGCTGATAATACTGCTGTACCCAATGAGGGGAGGGAGAAAGAAGATGAGGGAGGGAATGAAACGAGATGCCAGGGATTGGAGGGAAGGGAGGGAGGAAGAGATGCCAGGGCATGGAGGGAAGAAGAAAAGTATGCCAGACCAAGGGAAAAGGAAGGGGGAAAGGAAGGAGGAGATGTCAGAGCATGGAGGGGGAGGGAGAGATGGAAGAAAAGGAAAGGAGTGAGATGCCAGAGAATCAGGGAAGGGAAGATACCAGACTGTGGGGTGCAAAGGAAAGAAAGGAGAAGAGAGAGATGCCAGAGCATAGGGGACGGGGTGATGACAGAGAGAGAAAAATGGAGAGGTGGCAGAGCAGAAATCAATCATGTACAAAGGAAAAGAGAAAAGGCACAGGATAGACAGTTTATTGAAGGAGCATAAAAAGAGTGAAGATGCCATATGGAACGGGGAGAGGGCAGAGTGGATGGAAGGGGCTGATGGTGCATGGAAGACAGAGCGGACAGATGCTGGCTAGAAAGAAGAGTGAAGACAAGATAATTAAAGCAGAAACGACAAAAGATAGAAAAAAATTTTTTTGTTGCTTTACGTAGAATCAAGTAGTATTGTATCTATTGATTAAAGTTTATAAATAGGAAATGGAAATAAGGCAGTTTTTTGGGGACTAAACCCCTTTCCTCAGGTCAGAACATAGCAGCAGGGGTGCCCAAATGGTCGAGCGCGATCGACCAGTAGATCGCAAAAGCAATGTGAGTTGATCGCGTTGCCTTGGCAATCTTTTTCTTCCTGCCTCCCTGAGCCAGGCCAGGTGCTTACAAGTGCCGGACTCACAAGACTTCACCTCCGACGTCAATTCTGACGTCAGAGAGGAAGTTCTGGGCCAGCCAACTGCTGCCTGACATCAGAGGTGAAGTCTTGTGAGTCCGGCGCTTGTACATTCCTGGCCTGGTTCGTGGAAGCAAGGAGAAATCGTCATGGTGGCTTAGGGGGTAGGGAAAGAATCAGGGAAGTGGAGAAATTGGCGCGATGGCTTGTGGGGGGACAGGGGGAGAGAGACAGAAAGAAAAGGGGAGGGGCACAAAGAAAAAAAATATTGGATTTATAGTCAGAAGAAGGAAGTCCAAACAGAGACTCATGAAATCACCAGACAAAAAGGTAGGAAAAATGATTTTATTTTCAGTTTAGTGATCAAAATGTGTCTGTTTTGAGAATTTATATCTGCTGTCTATATTTTGCACTTTGGCCCCCTTATACTAAACCGCAATAGCGGTTTTTAGTGCAGGGAGCCTATGAACATCGAGAGTAGCGCAGGGCATTCAGTGCATCTCCCTGCTCTAAAAACCGCTATTGCGATTTAGTAAAAAGGGAGGGGGTATATTTGTCTATTTTTGTATAGTTGTTCCTGAGGTGACATTGCATAGAATCGTCTGCCTTGACCTCTTTGAAACCCGCGGAATATAAATGATAATTAACATTTTCTCTGCGTACAGTGTGCTTTGTGTTTTTTAAAAAATTTTATTGTTGATAGATCATTTTGACTTGGTCATTTTAAAAGTACAGTGGTGCCTCACACAACGAACTTAATTCGTTCCAGGAGCAAGTTTGTTATGTGAAAAGTTCGTTATGTGAAACGCGTTTTCCCATAACAATACATGTTAAAAAAAATAATTCGTTCTGCAGCATAAAATATGCTAAGATGACATAAAAAAAGATAAATTTGTCAAAATGGTGAAAATGGTGGTCTTGCTGAGGCCAAACTCTTTGACGAGGTCACACTGTTTTACCCCACATTCACTCCTTCTAATTATTTCCCGTTTCATTTCAACAGAAATCACCTTCCTGCTTTTTTTAGAAGCCATGATATATATAAAAATATTGAGTTTATCTTAAAAGGACGACTGTATACAGTGAGAGAGGGCAGTTAAGCGCAGTGACTAACGACTGCCTGCAGTGCCTGCGCGGAAGGATGCAATACATCGGCAGCTCGGGCAACTTCGTTGTGTGAAACGAAGTTCGTTGTGTGAAACGAAGTTCGTTGTGTGAAACGAAGTTCGTTGTGTGCAGCGTTCGTTGTGCGAGGCGTTCGTTATGCGAGGCACCACTGTAGCTCGCAAGCCCAAAAAGTGTGAGCACCCCTGCTGTAGAGCCATTTCTTGTATGACTGGGCTATATTTATCTTTTTTTTTAGTTGTTTAAATTCATGCAGAAATAAATGGCTAGATTGAACCTAATGACTTCATTAACGCCTTTCCCTTTTTTAACCTCTATACCATTTGAAAGAGGGCAAATACTTCTTAAATTTAGTAAAAATATTCTGGCACAAGTGTCAAACCTTAAAAAAAGGAAGTCATATTGAGCATTGGAAAATAATAATAATTAACTAATAAAAATAGTACACATTTAGGGCTCCTTTTACTAAGTTACGAAAGTGGTTTTAGCGTGCGCTTAACGCGCGGAGGAATTGCCACGCGCGCTAGATGCTAATGCCAGCATTGAGCTGGCGTTAGTTTTCCCACATAGCGCAGGGGTTTGCGCGCGCTAAAAATGCTAGCGCACCTTAGTAAAAGAGGGGGTTAATTTTCCCCACCACCAAATTTCCCCCATCCCGCCCCACCCGGCTACTTTTTCATGCCACCCGGCTGGAAAAAATTTCTGGGGAGAACACTGTACAACCTATTAGTGTCCAGATCCTCAGAAGCACCACCTGGAGCTCAAAAATTCTCATTGCCCCTGGCTTCACGTGGATCACAGATGAATGTGAAGACTGTTGAACCGTAGCTATACATATCAATGCTAGTGTTGAGATCGATTTACATACATAGTATACATACAAACAACATATAAATTGCACAACACTCAAAATAGTTCTCAAAAGATCATCTATAATGATTGTATGTAAGATTGTAATCCGCCTCATTAAAAGCAGACTATAAATAATAAACTATAAAAGAAGGCATTGCAAACATTTGCCAAAAGATGGTGGAAGCAGGATAACTAGTGCTCGATTTCCCTGATGAAGCTAAGGCGAAACAAGGGCCCTGTTGAAAATCTGGTGAAAAGGGGTAACTTTTATTACTAGCAGAGGCGGAAACTAGCCACGAAGAGTGTGGATACGTTTCAAAATGTATGAACTTCACTTTCCTCTGCTAAGTGCCATGGTACACTGGACTTCAAACTCCCACTTTTACCCCTACCCAGCCCGCCAATTGTCTTTGATCTTTCTCTCACTCGCTCCCTTTCACTTATTCTCCAGTCCTCCTTTTTTGTCCTTTGTACTCTCAAGCCCTCATCTGCCTTCCCCTCACTCTCATTCTCTCACCAGCCCTAACTGATTTCCTGTACTTCAACCCTCATGACATTTAAGTCTTTTATTCTCTTACCTTACCTTTTTTTTTTTTTTTTTTTTGCTTCAAGTAGTGTTTTTATTCCATAAACCACCCAGGTAAGCAGCACTTCAATAAGGTGAAGAAATGTCAGGAAAAAGGAAAAACAAAATGAAAAACACAACACACAAAAATAGGCTTCAATGTGGCCTGAGATCACAGCAGTATGAGTCTTGCATGTGATGGCTTCAGTAGTTCTCCTCAGCAGGCCAAGCTGCCCCACTCTAGTCACAGCTGAAGTCCAAGTTTGGCCAGCACTTTCTCTCCAAAGGAAAAAACAAACAAACCCAAATGCAATCAAACAAGGTTCAAAAGCAATGTCACATAAAGTTCATTTGGGATATTCTGCTTCCCAGCAGGTTAGACTTTCCACTCCTAGCAAACAAACAAAAAAAAGGGAAAATTTCTGATTCTAAAACAGTCTCTTTTCAGTCCAGCCTTATGGTTCTTTCTCAAACTTGTGCAACTAGCTTAAATCAGCTTTGTCCCTTTTGTGCACAAACCAAAACTCAGAAAAATAGTCTTTTTTATCTTCAGGCTGAAGAAATAATAGTTATAAACATCTGTCCTGGTCACCACCTTTAAGCTTTAAATGTAACTTTTGTATTAATGCAATCTCTTGGCAATGGCAAATGCAAACAACAACATTCCCCAAATTAACTCACTTCCAAGACTTCAAACAGCCCACCTTCTGAAGTCTATTCACCTTGCCAGAGATTTGATTTATCGATTCGCCTGACAAAGGAGGTTCATACTGATGAAATCCTGTGTCCCATAAATGGCAAAAAAACAAACAAACCCAGATCAGAATCAAGGACAGAGTGGACATTGGCAGTAACTACACTAATTGGGAATTAGAACCGGTGCCAGGCAGACTTCTATAGTAGGGTTGTCCAGAAAAACCTAAAGTTGGAAAAACTGTGCAAACTGAAATTTTTCCCATAAATTTGATTGTGTTTGATCAGAAAATAATTTAAAAAATTTTTTTAAAGCTAATCCTGGGATCCCTCAAAGCCACTGATTACATAAAGCTCCGTTTTTCTTAAAATTTAGTATTTTTTTGCTTAATGGAGCAAAGTTCTTGGTATTATAGCTCAGCAACTCGTATATTGATAAAAAGGCATTTTATGCAAACAATCTAGCAGTATTTTATTTAATGAAACTTCAATATCTGCACTTTATTGTGGAAAAGAACAACAATGTAACCTACTTCGCTAACAGCTAAACATGTACACTTTTCTTTTAGGAAATTATCCAAACCTTTTTTAAACCATGCTAAAGCTAACTTCTTTCACCACATACTCTGGCAGTGAATTCCAAAGTTTAATTAAACGATGAGTGACGAAATATGTTCTCCAATTTGTTTTAAATCTACTACTTAGTAGCTTCATTGCACTCTCCCTAGTCCTAGTAAACAAATGATTCACATCTACCCATCCCACTCCACTCAGTATCTTATAGACCTCTAGCTTATCTCCCCCTGAGCCTTCTCTTCTCCAGGATGAAGAGTCCTAGCCACTTTAGCCTTTCCTTACAGGGAAATCTCTCATCCCTTTTATCATTTTCATCACCCCTCTCTGTACCTTTTCTAATTCCGCTATATCTTTTTTTGAGATGCGGTAACCAGAATTGTGCACATGGTCACACTAAGGAACCAGGGGGGAATGCTATCTTTTGAGTACCTGTCCTCTAGAGATGTGTTTTCTTATACACAATTAAACCTCTTTTTAGCTAAACATGATTTCTGGGATCTTAGCTTGGAGGAAACTAAGTTGGAACAAGTGCTGTTGAGGGGGGTGGGACGGAGGGGAAATTTCCCATTTATTTGGGGCTCTGCTTGCCCAGGAGGCTCCTAAGGATTGTTATAGGGAACAATAGGAGCAGGAGTTGGGGAGAAGGTTGGGAGACCATGCATGGTTAACTTTATATAAATGTCTATTTTCTGTTCTACTTGCTTCCTTGTTAACTGAAAATGGCTACAAAATGTATAACCAATAGTATATGACTCCTCAATGCTTGTCCCAGATTTATGACCATTATGGGAATCTATGTTGGAGGTCTTGTGGATGTTTGGGGTCTTTTCAACATATATGGTGGTCGTGTTCTGTGATAAAGCCTTATTGGAATATGGTGGGTCAAAAGCACACTGGCCTATGTTGGAAGGAATGCTTTCTACTTAATGCTCCCATAACGGGCTCCCATAACGGGCCGGAAAATTGTTTAGCCTTGTTTGTTTGTAGTGTAGCCCGCCTGGCCTTGGCAAAACACTGGCGTTCCACCATGGCTCCTGAGCGACGATACTTACTCTGTCGTCTGAATTATGTACATTACATTTAATGTGTAAACTAATGGCACCACAGCGCCAGAGGTTGGTCCCTTATCATAAAATCTGGGATAGTTATGTTGCCTGGAGGTCGGACTCCTCTCTGTTACAGGTACAAACCTGTGTGCTGTTGTCCTGTTTGGTGTGGGTGGGAAGGGGAGGGGTCGGGGGTTCTATGGGAGGGGTAACTGCTCAAGGCTTTTCAGTCTTTCTGTATGTTTTGTTTAAGAGGGTGGGGGTGAGGAGTTCAAGGGAGGGCCTGGGTAGGTTGTTGGGAAAGTGATGCTCCTTTAGAGATGTTTAAATATCTACATGGCATAAATACACATGAGATGAGTCTCTTTCAATTGAAAGAAAATTCCAGAGTGAGAGGGCATGGGATGAAATTAAGAAACGATAGGCTCAGGAGTAATCTAAGGAAATACTTTTTTACAGAAAGGGTGGTGGATGCATGGAATAGAGATGGTAATAGACAAATACTGTGTCTGAATTCAAGAATACATGGAACAGGCACGTGAGATATCTTAGGGAGAGAAGGAGATAGTGGATGCTGCGGATGTATAGACTGGCCTTTATCTGCTGTCATGTTTCTATTCCTGGATTGCCCCCCCCCCTAAAATTTCAGAAACTATCAGTATCTTAAATAAAATACAATACAAGCTAGTCACTCCTTAAGAGGCAGGAAATTGGGAAAAAAAACCCAAACTCTTATGCATTTCATACCCACTGCTGACTACAAAAGACTTTTGGAATGTCAAGCTTCTTCTACCCTACTTCAGATGCAAGACTGGAAACCTTTGGCGTCAGCTCTAATAGATGGACATTGCAGCCATCCTGGGCATCAGTTGGAACCCAAATGAGAAACTGCGATGTTTTCTCCGACTGTCATGCCAGACTGCTCAGCTTCTGCTTGTGTTAGCAATGAATCATCCTGTGCACAGACACAGCAATGTCCTAGCCAGGAACAGGGAAAGCTTCCAGATGGGGCTGGATGACATAATGTTATAGCTGGCTGCCTGCTTCCTTGCCTGTCAAAGCAAGAAGAATTGAAGAATCGTCACCTTTTTACAGATAAATTGATAATTGGGTTATATATTAGTGACAGAAGTGGTTCTTTAAAACATTGTTTTTGGGTGGCAAATGACAGTGGAATTCATATGATGGTCCCGTGAGCAACCTTTTCCAACACTTTGGTGCTATTAGTTGAGGGTCTGAGCACATCACAATGTTAATTTTATTGTTTTATCAATTCAATAATTAAACCTGTGGTTGATATTTGATAAAGATTAAAAATAAGAAACCAAATAGTTTTGATCACAAGTGGAGGTGGCCTAATGGTTAGAGCGGCTGCCTTAGCACCCTGAGGTTTCAAGTTTCACTTTTAATAAAAATTTGTATACCTCCCATGGTGTCAGGTCAAAAGTGCGCCGGGACAAAGGCGCGCCCAGACAATTGAGCGCAGCGCGCGCCGCTGCGCCACTCTAAATTACTGTTTTTAGTGCTCCGACAGGGGGGCGTGGGGGGGAACCCCCCACTTTACTTAATAGACATCGCGCGGTGTTGTGGGGGGTTGTAACCCCCCACATTTTACTGAAAACTTCACTTTTTCCCTGTTTTTAGGGAAAAAGTTCAGTTCAGTTTACAGTAAAATGTGGAGGGTTACAACCCCCCAAGCCCCCCATAACGCCGGTGCGATGTCTATTAAGTAAACTGGGGGGGTTCCCCAACAAAACCCCCCATCGAAGCACCTAAAAACTGTAATTTAGAGCGGTGCAGCGGCGTGCGCTGCGCTCAATTGTCAGCGCGCGCTTTTGTCTTTCGCGCCGTTGTCTATGAACCCCTCCCATCAGTCTTCTAAGCAGAATGTACATAATAAAATAGGGTAACATACATTAAAACAGGGGTGCCCAATAGGTCAATCACGATCGACCGGTAGATCGCCAAGGCAAAGCGAGTCGATTGCGGAGCCCATCCCGGGCTCCATAATAGACTCGCGTTGCCTTCACAATCTACTGGGCCAATCAACCTTCCTCTCCCCGACGTCAATTCTGCCATCGGAGAGGAAGTTCCGGGCCAGCCAATCGCTGCCTGGCTAGCCCAGAACTTCCTCTCCGACTGCAGAATTGACGTCGGGGAGAGGAATGCTGGTAGGCCTGACGCAGGGAAGCAGGGAGAGCTTGGGGTGGAGGTAGCTTTGGGGCCTGTTCCCCGATGGTGGTGGCAGCGGCTTTGGGGCCTGTTCCCTGATGGCGGTGGCAGTGGCTTGGGGAAGGGCAGGAAGAGAGAAAGAAAGGGGGCAGTCATGGAGAAAGAAGGGAAACAGAAAGAAAGAAAGGGGGCCTGAAGAGAGAAAAAAAGAAAGGGAGGCAGGGAGAGAGGAAGAAAATGTTGGGTGAGGGAATGAGGTCTGGAGGAGAGGAAACAAACAGGCTGAAAGAAGGGAAGAAAGTTTGGATGCACAGTCAGAAGAAGAAAGTGCAACCAGAGACTCATGAAATCACCAGACAACAAAGGTAGGAAAAATGATTTTATTTTCAATTTAGTGATCAAAATGTGTCTGTTTTGAGAATTTATATCTGCTGTCTATATTTTGCACTTTGGCCCCCTTTTACTAAACCGCAATAGCGGTTTTTAGCGCAGGGAGCCTATGAGCGTCGAGGGCAGCACTGGGCATTCAACGCAGCTCCCTGCGCTAAAAACTGCTATTGTGGTTTAGTAAAAAGGGAGGGGGTATATTTGTCTATTTTTGTTTGGTTGTTACTGAGGTGACAGTGCCTAGAGTCATCTGCCTTGACCTCTTTGAAAAAAACCTGGAATATAAAGATAATTAACATTTTCTCTGCATACACTTGCATGTGCTTTTTAAAAAATTTTATTGTTGGTAGATCATTATGGCTTGGTCATTTTAAAAGTAGCTCGCAAGCCCAAAAAGTGTGGGCACCCCTGCCTTAAAACATACAGGACCTACTGTAACAATAGGATTAAGGTAAAGAATTACATTATAAAATAGGAAAGAGAGCCATATGGGGGAAATGCAAAAGGAAGGGAGATCCCATCTGATAACCAAAGCAGAAAATGAAGATGTTTCATAAGGTAAGTGCGTTAGAGGTTGAATGCATCTATAAAAAGAAACGTTTTTAGTTTTCCTTTGAAATGATCCAGCATGGGCTCATCCCATAGTTCTGGGGGTAATGAGTTCCAAAGAGATGGGGTTGTGACGGAGAAGTTTGTTGTTCGTGTAGTGCTGCTAATATAGAAAGGTGGAACCGTTAAAAGATTTTGTGATTGTGATCTCAGTGTTCTAGCTGGGGTGTAGGGAAATTAGAAAATTGTTTAAGAATTCTGGCTTATTTTACGGAGTGTTTTGAATGTTAAAAGTACGATTTGATAGGTTACTCTGTATGGAATAGGGAGTCAGTGAGCTTTTATCAGAAGAGGTGTGACATGGTCAAATTTTTTCGCATTTCCAATAAGTTTTATTGCTATGTTTTGTATAACTTGCAAGCGTCTGATTTCTTTCCGCGTGATGCCTTTATATAGTGAGTTGCAGTAATCTAAACATGAGATCACCAGGGAACGTACTAATATGTTCAATGCAGAGATCTCAAGGGCTTTGGAAAGAGAAAGCATTAATCGAAGCCTATAAAAGCATTTTTGAACGACAGAACTGATTTGCTGGTGAAATGTTAGTTTACTGTCCAGGATAACTCCCAGGAGCTTTAGAGGGCATTATGCACAAAGGTGTGGAGTTGAGACTCATGGGAGGTTGTAGCTGTGAGTTCAATTCCCACTGCAGCTCCTTGTGACTTGGTGCAAGTCATTTAACACTTCAATGCTCTAGGTACAAAATAAATACTTATCTAAACTATGCAAACAGTTTTGATTGTGTAAACCACACGGATAAAGTGGTATACAAGTCCCATCCCCTTTAACCTTTACAGAAGTCTTCAGGCCCTTTGTAATAGCAAACACAAATTAGCTCTGTTTTCATAAAGTGCCTCAACAAGACCCTTATTAAACAGAGCCCAGTGGCATAGTGAGGGTGAGCGAGGCGCCTCTCTTCCCCACCACCACACGTGTGTACCTCTTCCCTTCCGCTGTACCTTTTTAACTTTCCCGGCACGAGCAGCATTACAAACTTGCTGCTCACATCGGCTCTCCCTCCGAAGTAACTTCCTAGGCGTGGGATCCAGAAGTGACATCTGAGAGAGCCGGAGCTGGCGCAAGCAGCAGGTTGGAGCTGCTGCTCGTGCCAGAAAAAAGGCAAAGGTACGGTGGGGGAAAGTGAAGGCGCATGGACGGCAGGGGGAGGGGTGGGAAAGGAGCGGGGGGGGGCGGAGAGGAGGATGAGTGCCAGCGCCCCCATCAAGACAGCACCCGGGGCAGATCACTCCCTTTACTACATCACCGATAGAGCCCACCTGTCTCCCAGTCACAATAATTGAGCTGATTTGAATACACTTCTCCCTCTGTATCCAAGGGGGTTAAGGGCAGAGCGAATATTTAAAAAACGTGAATAATATTCGGGTCGGTTCTGCCCCTAAGCCCCGCTTCCCCCCGGCTATTTTAAGCCCTATGGGAGCTCAGGGCAGCCATTTACTATGAGCGATCTGCACAGGGCAGGAGCGTGGGAAGATCGCTCCTGCCAAGAAAACCTGCTAGACCACCAGGTAAGGCTTAAGGGGGGGGGCTTACAGGGCTTAAAATAGCCCCCAAAATTAAAATGAGTTTTTTGTTTTAAAATCGTGAATAACCGAATCCGCGGATTCGGAGGGGGAAGTGTATGCCTAGATTAAGAATCAAGCTTTTTTCTGAAGTATGAAGCAAATGTGAAATATAGAAACAGAGAAAATGGCAGTAGATCAAGGCCTGTGTCCTCCAGCCTGGGCCAACCATACTATCTTCTATCTCTCCTTCTCCTCATTTGCTTATCCCATACTTTCTTGAATTCAGTTAGTCTTCATCTCCATCACCTCTACATCCCTTGAAGGACAGTATATCAAGAAATGGAATAAACATAAAACTTTCAGACAAACAGCAGGCAGATATTCTCACAGATGAGACTTCCTAGCTTAACTGAAAGGGATGGAGGAAGAGTTGGCCTCTAAACAAAGAAGAAAAGGTGAAGTACTAATTAATGAACGCGGACATAGTATTTGATATGAGTATGTTCAGAGTACTGGAAGGAGAAGGAACTTGATGGACTAGTAACTGATACATCAATGTTCTCAAAAAGAGTAAAAGGCAAATACTGTAATTCAGGAAAGCCAGCAGTGATTGAGTTTATTAAATGTAACTCAACTGATAAAAGTAGCCGAAGCCGAACATAAGGGAGCGAGATGTTAGGAAGACCCAGGCAGAATGCCTATTTGGGCTGAGGAACGCAGGATGTTTAAGGATGAAAAGAAACAGGAATGTGAAGCCCTGCAGGACTTAGATTGTTATATGATAGAGAACGGGCTGACTGGCTTACTGGGGGCAAGAAAGGCATCAGCAGTATTCTCCTAGGGCAGGGGTAGACAATTCCGGTCTTTGAGAGCCGGAGCCAGGTCAGGTTTTCAGGATATTCACAATGAATATGCATGAGATAGATTTGCATCTCAAGGAGGCAGTGCATGCAAATCCATCTTATACCAGAATTGCCTACCCCTGTCCTGGGGAGTACTCAGAGTTCTGGTAGTTCTCCTGTACAGTAAATAGAGTAGAAGAGGTACTGTGAAAGCCAGGCAATGGAGGAACTGATGGAAGTGAGCTGAAGTGTAATCAAAAAATCTGACTTCAGGTTCTACAGAGATATGGAATCAGATCACTGGACAGAGAAGCGTTAGAGCTAAACAGAACAGCATAGAACCTCTCCCTAGTTAAACAGAAAAAGTAGGATGGCAAGAACAAAGAGAGTGACCAGAAATGTAGATGGTAGTGGTGAGGAATTACACCAGACAATGAAGCAAAACCATAAAAAACTGTATGGCTTCCAGTACCAGGCGTGAAAGGAAAAATTGGAAAGAGAAGGGGAAGTCTTTCTGGCTGTTGAAGAGAGTGAAGGTTTATGAAACTGAATATCTCGGTTCTGAGTGAACTGGAAAGAGAAAAAGAAAGATGTGTCTCTCTTTTTTTTTTTAAGGTTTGTGCCACACTGTTACGTAGAATGATGAAATAAGTCCACCAGGTCCACGAAAGAGGTGGACGAATGATGGTGTAAACCTGTCAGTATTATAAAGAACAAAATTATTGAACACATAGATGCACATAGCTTAATGGGACAGAGTCATTGGATTCAGCTGAGGGAAATCTTGCCTCACCAATTTGCTTCATTTTATTGAAGGCATGAATAATTATAATCATATGGATTAAGGTAAGCCAGTTGATGTAGTGGTCTACCTAGATCAGTATTGTTCAACATTGGTCCTTGAGGACCACAATCCAGTCAGGTTTTCAGGATTTCCCCCATGAATTTGCATGAGATCTATTTGCATGCACTGCTTCCACTGTATGCAACTAGATTTCATGCATATTCATTTGGGAAATCCTGAACACCTGACCTGGCGAGGACCGAGATTGGCTACCCCAATCTAGATTTTCAGTAAGGAAGCATTAGCAGCAACATAAGCAGCACTGGTCAGACGAAGAGTTGTGGTGGCCACGGCAGGCCAGTAAATATGGGACACGTGAGTTAGTCTTCATAGGCCCCGACCTTCTACATGGATTTCCCATATGAAAAAAAACCTGAGCGTGAGAGAATCAGGCATGCGAGTTTTCACTGACTCACAGGCCTTGGGCTGACTGCTGCTGCCAGTTGCATTCAGATCAAAGAAAATTAGAGAAGGGCGATCAAGATAATTAAGGAGAAGGAATTATACTCATGAGTAAGAGCTGGGGCTCTTCAGCTTGAAGAAGAGAATACTCATAACAGAGGTCTATAAAATTCTGAATCGAGTGAAACAGGAAAATGTGAATCAATTGTTTACTCTTTCAAAAAGTACAAAGATTAGGGGACACACCACAAGGTTACTAAATAGTACATTTAAAACAAATCAGAAAAAAATATTTTTTCCACTCAATATATAGCTAAGCTCATCACTGCAGGAGAGTGTGTTAAAAGTAGTTAACTTAGCAGGGTTTACAAAAATTGTTTTTGATACCTTTTTGGAAGAAGTCTGTAATTATTTCTATGATAGACCTGGGGAAAGCTGCTGCTTATCCTTCAGGGTAAGTAGCAAGGAATCTTCATACTTTATGGGATCCTATCAAGAAAAACTGACTTCGATCAACCACTGTTGAAAACAGGGTTCTGGGCTAGATGGCCTTGTTCTGACCCAGCATGGCAATTCTTATGTTCTTATTTGAGTGAGGTTGGGAATGGGGAGAGGGGAGGGGGAAGGGGAAAGGGAGAAAAGCAGATGTCAGTTTAAAGGGAAGCATTCCCATCCATTAATGTTGCAAGCCCATTTGGGATTGTGAACCCCAGTCTGAGAATCATAAGGTTAGGTAAGTTCAATCCCTACTTCTGGCACAGAAATCTGCTGCAACTTGTAATGTCACTTTAGTTCCAATTAGAGGCTGACTGAATTTTGGTTTTAGGTTGGCATCAAAAACACCCCAAAATCCAGATTTGGATTTCGGTCTGCATTTTCAGCTGAAACCAAAACTCCAACTGACTACTGCTGCAAACAGCCTCCCTTCCCCTTAATTCCACCTCCATTGCTGCCAACACCACTACTTTACACAGCCTCCCTTCCCCCTTCCCTATGTTTGGCAGCTGCCACGGTCGTTGCTGCTGCCAAACATAGCCTCCCTTCCTCCCTCCCAGACCCAGCCATCATCCAGTTCCCACCCATCCCTGCCTACCTTAGGTACCCTAGTGGCCTAACTAAGGCAAGAACGATTCACAGCCACTCTCACCCTGGCCATCTCCACTACCAAAATAGCTGCCGAGACCTTCAGCAGCAAGACAGACATCTTGAGGTTGGAGCCAGTATAGGCAGGAGCAATTTACCGTTACTCCTGCCTATACTAGCTCCAATCTTAAAATGGTTGCTGTGACCTTCTATCGTAGTCTCTTGAGTTTATGGCAGTGGAGATGGCCAGGGTAAGAGCAACTGTGAATTGCTCTTGCCCCAGTTAGCCCACTAGATCATCAAAGTGCCTAAGGTAGGTCTGAGGGGGAGCTAAGTGATCAGTGGTTCCAGGAGGGGGGAAGGTAGGCTATGTGGTGGGGTTGAGGGGAGGGAGGCTATGTGTGGTGGAAGCAGAGACAGGGAATGAAGCCTAGCCAGCTTTGTTTTTGACTTCAGTTTCTGCTGAAACCAAGCGGCTAATTTTGGTAAAAGCAAAGATCCCGGTTTCAGTTGGGCTCTAGTTCCAGTTAGTACCCTTTCACCCAATTTGAATCTGAAAACTGAACTGTTATTTGCCTCAAGAGGGATGAGAAATAACATGATTTGTTATTCAAAATTAAAGCAGAAGTTTGGTAGGAAGCCAAATGCAGCTAAAATAGAAAACAATTTTGCTCTGCCTTGATCTAAACATTAGCCTTATTTTCCCTTTCATGCATAAATATTTTCTGGCCTGCATAACCATTCAGCTAAGTGTGATACCCTAAAGAAAGGGGCAAGAAAACCACTCAGCATTCTTAAGCCACAGAGATAATTATGGGAATTATTTCTGAAGCATCTCCACTTATAAACAGCAATTCCAGAAAGCTACTCCTTACACTTGGAGATCCATACCACACAAAGATTTCAAGGGGCTGTGCAGGGTGTGGTTTGGGTGTGCCCTGGCAAGACAAAAATCTACATGTGTACTCCTTATTTTACAAAGGGAATCCATGGTTATGGGAAAACATTTCCCTGTCAGGTTATACACCAGTTCAGAGGCTAAAAATGTGCTTGTTTCAACCAGAGCTTTACATGAGACATTAAGGAACTCATTCTCTGTAATTCCCCATTGTTTATTTCCACTAGTGCTGCCCGATTCATGATTCGAATTGGTTCACCAATTCACTTTGGGTGAATCGATTTGAATCGATTTAAATTTTAAAAAAATCGGCTTCCTGATTCGGACCCGCTCCCCTCACTCCCTAAAGCAGGATTAGCAGCGCTGCTCTTGCTGGTTGGCCGCTGCCGCACCTGTTTTAGAGGGTGAGGAGGGAGGGTCAGTTGGGAAGTGCTGCGTCCGGCTTCCCTCCTGGCTTCCCCGAAGGACTGCCCCCCCCTCTCCCCGAAAGACAGCGCACCCCTCCGGGAAGGCCTCTGTGTTCCCCCTGGCCTCCTCGAACTGTTTACCTTACAGCTTCAGCCTGCAGCCAAAGATCACGGTTACGTCATTGCACTACAGTGCTTTGAGCTGTTTCCTCCGCCACAATCCTGCCTCTGACGTCAGAGGAGGGGCGGGACCGCCACAGAGGAAACTGCTCAAAGCACTGCAGTGCAAAGACGCTGTAACCGTGATCTTCGGCTGCAGGCTGAAGCTGTAAGGTAAACGGTTCAGGGAGGCCAGGGGGAACATGGAGGCCTTCCCGGGGGGGGGGGGGTGCGCAGTCTTTCAGGGGGCAGTCCTTTGGTGGTGCAGTCCTTCAGGGGGTGGGACAGGCCTTGGAGGGGTGCAGGCCTTCAAGGGGTGAACAGGTCTTTAACGGGAAACAGGCCTTTAACTGGGGGGACAGGCCTTCAAAGGGGGCATAGGCCTTCAGGGGGGACAGGCAGGCCTTCGGGGGGGGCAGTCCTTCAGGGGGTGAGACAGGCATTGGGGGGGGTGCAAGCCTAAAAGGGGGGAACAGGCCTTTAAGAGGGGGGACAGGCCAGGGATGGTGGCATAGGCCTTTGGAGGGGGGATGGCAGGTCTTCGGGGGGCAGTCCTTCAGGGGTGGGACAGGCCTTGGGGGGGTGCAGGCCTTTAAGGGGGGGAACAGGCCTTTTAGGGGGGTGCATGGTGCAGACCTTTAAAGGGGGGACAGGCCTTCAAAGAGGGGATAGGCCAGTGATGGTGGCATAGGCCTTCAAGTAGGACAGGCAGGCCTTCAAGGGGGGGACAGGACTTCAGGGATGGGAGTACAGGCCTTCAAGGGGGAGGTGCAGGGCTGCAGGCCTTCAGGGGGGGGACAGACCTTCAGGGGAGGGGGGCCCTGGTGTAGAAGTACATGGAGGGAGGGAAGGGGGGTTCAAAGAGATGTGCATATGCCGGACTTTGGGGGGGAAGAAATAATGGGTCTAAAAATAGAGGAACCAAAGAACCCTGTACATTTGTGGCATATGCAAATATGACTGAGTTTAGTTTTCTTTAATTCAACTACCCTTGATTGTGTATGGTTTCACTCTCCTTTAATGTGGACTATAATCATTGTACTGGAATTTATGATTTGATAATAATTTCTTGAATGTATTTAGTTACATGTATCAAAGTGCTCTTTGTGATCTTTGATGTGAAAATGAATAAAATAGATTTAAAAAATAAAAATAGAGGAGAGGGAGAGAGATGATGGACAATGGGATTTAGGGAGGGAAGGAATAGAAAGGGAGAGAAGTTGGACACAAGGGATGGTGTGGAGGAGGGATAGAGATACTGGATAGGAGGGTAGTTGGGAAAAGAAAGGGAGAGATGGTGGACCCTGGGGTGGTGGGGAAGGAGGGAGAGATGCTGGATGAAAGGGTAGTTAAGAAAAGGTGGATCTGTGGATGGAGACGGAAAAAAAGAAAGATGCCAGACCTCCGGAGGAGGGAAGGGAAACGGAAGGGGAGGACAGAAATGGCAGATGGATGGTTAGAACGGAGAAAGAAGAAAGAAGGAGACCCTGGCAAGCAAGTTATCAGAAGACAACCAGAGCCTGGGACCAACAAGATTTGAATAATGACCAGACATCAAAAGGTAGAAAAACTAATTTTATTTTCCATTTCGTAATTACAATATGTCAGATTTGAAACATGTATCCTGCCAGAGCTGGTGTTAGACCGCAAACGTGAGCTAGGATTTAACAGAGAGAGGAAAAGTCTTTTTTGTTTGTTTATTTTATTTACACCCACAGCACCAGTGTGGTTAGGAGAAGGCAAAGGGGGTGAAGAGGCTATAAAATAAACCCTCCAGGACGTTTGAAAAAAACACCCATTTGGGCAGGAAAATCGAATCAAATCGAAAAACCAATTCAGTAGGCTGAATCGAATCGAAATTTTTTTTCCTGAATCGGACAGCACTAATTTCCACCACCAAAATGAAGAAAATAAAAAATTGTGGTTTCCACTACCTAAATGGGGCACAAAGGGACAGGTACATCTGGAAGCAATGTCACATGTAGAAGTAACAAACTCAACATTTCCATTTGTAAGCTGCTAGATTCATGCTACTTATTTTCCCCTAAATGTAAATTTTAAGGCTACATATTAATTGCAGTTAGCATTGCAATTAACATGTTATTAGTTGTGATAAAAAATAATATTGGGTAGTAAAATTAACGTGGCTTAATGTAGGCTATTATGCTTATTATTTTTGTTTTTGGCTGTTATTTTTATTATATTATTACATTACATTACATTACATTAGGGATTTCTTTTCGCCATTACCTTGCAGTTCAAGACGGATTACAAAAGAATTATCCAAGATGTATTACAACAAGAACTTACAAAAAAAAAAAAAATTGGTCATTTTCAAAAAGAGTGAGAAATGGGTAAGGTTATTTGTTTGGGGTAGTTGGCTTTAGTGAGAGGTGGAGTTTGAGACTTGCGGTATTATTTCTTTTTTCAGGGTTTTCTTGAAGAATATGGTCTTTATTTCTTTTCTAAAAGTCTTGTAGTCGAGGGATGCCGTCAGTAAATTGGCGATTTGGTTGTCTAGTTTGGCTGCTTGAGTGGCCAGGAGGCCATCATATAGTTTTTTCCGTTTGACCTCCTTAATTGGGGGGTATGAGAATGGGGTGTGAGTTTCAAAGTCTCTGTCATCCATATTCATTGTGGATATCTTGAAAACCCAACTGGCCAGGTGGTCCCTGAGGACTGAGTTGAATACCACTGCTCTAAAAGATCAGGTTTAAGGTAGATGGATGTGATGAGAGAAACTGCAAATGGGGGAAGGGAGTGCAGGGAGAGATGGCGGAACGCACACAGGAGAGGAGAGAGAGAGAGATGCTGGAAAATGGGGAGGGGGGAGGATCTAGGGAGAGCAATATTGGACCCAGAGCTGGAGGGGAGGGAAAGAGAGATGCTGGACAATGGGAAAGAGGGAAGAAAGATATCAGTCCTTTAACCACAATATTAATCATGATTAATAACACACAGGTATTTCTGCATGTCCTAATAGGCATTTCACAAAAAGCTTCACATTTGGTGCAGCCTTGGGTAAATTACTGTCAGAATTGAGCGCATCCCAAACTGGGCGTCTCAATGCAGATCTTAACATTCTGTGTAAAATATAATGCCATGGGCAATTTTTCTATCTAGAAGATACAGAAACATAGAAACATGAACATAAGAACATAAGAAGCGCCATCTCCGGATCAGACCTTCGGTCCATCAAGTTCGGAGATCCGCACACACGGAGGCCCAGCCAGGTGTACAACTGTAATAATTTTAGTAACCCATATCCCTCTATGCCTCTCGCAAGGAGATGTGCATCTAGTTTGCTTTTAAATCCTAGAACGGTGGATTCCGCAATAACCTCTTCTGGGAGAGCATTCCAGGTGTCCACCACTCGTTGCGTGTAGCAGAACTTCCTGATATTTGTCCTGAACTCGTCCCCTCTTAGCTTCAGTCCATGTCCTCTTGTCCATGTCACATTGGACATTGTAAATAATTTTTTTTTCCTGCTCTATTTTGTCGATTTCTTTCAGTATTTTGAAAGACTCGATCATATCCCCTCGCAGTCTCCTCTTCTCAAGGGAGAATAATCCCAGTCTCTTAAGTCGTTCCTCGTACTCCAAGTTCTCCATACCCTTTATTAGCTTCGTTACTCGTCTCTGCACCCTCTCCAGCATTTTTATATCCTTCTTTAGGTATGGAGACCAATGCTGGATGCAGTATTCCAAGTGTGGCCTGACCATCACTCTATAAAGCGGCATTATTACTTTCTCTGATCTACTCGTGATTCCCTTCTTTATCATGCCTAGCATTCTATTTGCGTTCTTCGCTGCCGCCACATATTGCATCAATGGCTTCAGGGTCCTATCAATTAATACACCCAAATCCTTTTCCTGTTCAGTTTTTCCCAGAGTTGCACCTGACATACTATACTTGTGTTCCTTATTCTTTCTGCCTAAGTGCATCACTTTGCATCTCTGTATTTCCTCTGAATATCTACTTATTGTATTTCGCTGAATGTCCAGCACTCTTGATTGTAAACCGCCTAGAAGTCGCAAGATTGTGGCGGTATAGAAGAATAAAGTTATTATTATTATTATTTGCATTTTTCCACATTAAACTTCATCTGCCATTTATCTGCCCATTTTTCCAATTGTCTCAAGTCACTCTGGAGTTCCTCACAGTCCTTCTGCGATTTGATTGTCTGGCATAGCTTGATGTCATTTGCAAACCTGATGATCTCACTGGATGTTCCATCCTCTAGATCGTTGATGAAAATATTAAATAAGATGGGCCCAAGTACCAAACCCTGGGGCACACCACTAGTCACATTCTCCCAGTCTGAGAACTTCCCATTTATGCCCACTCTCTGCCTTCTGTTCTCCAGCCATTTGCCTATCCATCTTAGTATATCTCCTTCTATTCCATGGCCTTGCAGTTTCCTGAGAAGTCTTACATGCGGAACCTTGTCGAATGCTTTCTGAAAATCCAAGTATATAATATCCACCAGTTCTCCATTATCAATTTGTCTGTTCACTGTCTCAAAAAATTGAAGTAGGTTCGTCAAACATGACTTCCCTTTCCTGAATCCATGTTCGCTGGCTCTCATCAGGTCATGTGTGTCTAACTGCCGGGTTATGCTATCCTTGATCAGGGCCTCAACCATCTTCCCAGGGACTGACATGAGACTCACAGGTCTATAGTTGCCTAGCACTTCTCTTGATCCTTTTTTAAATATCAGTGTGACGTTCGCCATCTTCCAGTTGTCCGGTATCTGTCCTGTTTTGATTGACAGGTTGGCAAGTTTTTGCAATAGTTCTCCGATTTCCACTTTTAGTTCTTTCAAGACTCTCGGATGAATTCCGTCCGGTCCAGGAGATTTGTCACTCTTGAGTTTGTCGATCTGGCGGTAAATTTGGTCCAAGTCCACTTCTACTGTGGTAAGGCTATCCTTTGTTACTCCTTTCACTGCTTCTGGAATTGTTGCAGTGTCTTCTTTCATAAAGACAGACGCAAAGACTACCTTGAAGAATTGTCATATTTGAGCAAAAATATATTATTATTATTATTGCATGGTATCATCATTTTGATACAGTTGTTATGAAGAAATAAAGAGTTCCTTTTACTAAGGTGTGCTAGCGTTTTTAGCGCACGTACAAAATTACCGCATGCTAAACCGCGCGGTACGCTTCTAGAGGAAATGGCTGCTGTGAGTTCCCGTAGTCTCTCGAGACTACGTCGGGAACTCCCTACAGCCATTTCCTCATGGCAATCTGCACGGGGCAGGAGCGTAGGAAGATCGCTCCTGCCCCAAAAGCCCTCTAGACCACCAGGTAAGGCCGGGAAGGCGGCAGGGAGGTGGGGGTGGGTCAGAGCCGGATAATCGCGTTTTTTTGCCATTCGCAGTCCGGCTCTGCCTGTATCCCCCGCGAATGACGAGGGAGAAGTGTAGATGTAAATTTGAAAAAACTGATACATAACAATCACCACTTTACAAATTAACAAATAAAAATAAAACAAATAATGAGAAATAAGAAAATACCATTTTATTGAACTAATCCATTTTTCAATTAGCTTTCAGAGGCCAAATCTTTCTTCAGAACAGTACAGTATACTATTCTTACGGTATCCTGTCCTGACCTGAGGAAAGGGGTTTAGTCCAAAAAATTGCCTTATTTCCATTTCCTATTTATAAACTTTTATCAATACAGTTACAATACTACTTGATTCTAAGTAAAGTAACAAAAAAATCTTTCTACCCTTTGTCGTTTCTGCTTTAATCAGCTTCTCTTTGTTCTCTTCTTTCTATACAGCATTTGTCCTCTCTCCATTCCATGCAACATCTGCCCTCTCTACCCCTTCCATCTACTTGCCCACACTCTCTCTGCCCCTTCCATCTACTCTCCACCCTCTCTCTCTTCCATATGGCATCTTCCCTCTTTCTATGTCCCTTCAATAAACTGTGTATCCTGTGTCCCTTCTCTCCTTTGCACATGATTCATTTCAGCTTCACCCCCTCTCCATTTTTCTGTCTCCACACCCTCCCCTATGCTTGGGCATCTCTCTCTTTCTCTTCTCCTTTCCTTCCTTCCTTCCCACTCCACACCATGGTCTCATATCTCTATCTCCTTCCCTTCCCTCCCCCCATGCCATGGCATCTTTTCCTCCCCCTCCATGGTCTGGTATCTCCTTTTCTTTTTTCCTTGCCCTCCCTCCAATGGACTTGGCATCTCTGGCTCCTCTCCCTTGTCTTCCTTCTCCCTCCTTCCCTCTCTCTCCCCAATTGGGTGCTGCAGCAGCAGCATTTCTCTCCCCCCTTCCCGGTGCAACAGCAGCATTTATCCCCCCTTGCCTGTGCAGCAGCAACATTTCTATGCCTCCCTCTTCCCTGTGCAGCAGCAACATTTCTACACCCCCCCGCCCCTCCCCTTCCCTGTGCAGCAATAATATTTCCCTGCCCAGCATTTCTGGCCATTTCTCCTGCTCAAAGCGCGGACGTCTACACCTCACGCGATCTGCGGCTACGTCGGAAGCCTTCTCTCCGACGTCGTGACATCAGAGGGAACGCTTCCGACGCAGCCGCAGATCGCGTGAGGAGCCGACGCCCATGGCTTTGAGCAGAGGAGCCAGCCATAAGCTGAAGAACCGCCAGAGTGAGCACCCGCGGACACCCCTGTTTACTGCCGCTGCTGCTGGTTAAGGAAAGCAGCAGCGGCAGAATAGGGAGGGTGGCCGGCTGTGCACCCCCTTGGGGCGTGCACCTGGGGCGGACCTCCCCCCCCCTTGGTACACCACTAGCCCATGGTAAGAAACTCTTCTCTGGTTTAGTAAAACCCAGTGTAAATTAAGTAAGTCTTCCTTTCTCTGGAACACTGTTTTCAGTATTCTATCAGCTTGGCTGGATACAAAGTTTTGTGAGTCATCACATTACGCAACCATTATCACATTGTAAACAGAAGCCACTTGAAGATGCAACAGCATTAAACTTGAAGACTAAATTAAAAATACAGAAGATAAGAATGGCCAATAAATACTAGGGTTTATTAAATGCCATTTCAGTGCTGTTCAGCACTTTGGTCTGGACAGCTCCTATGACAGATATGGCCACATCAGAAATAAATTTTCAGATTTTTGACATGCACTAATAAAACTTCATGTTTATAAAATATAATTTTATGTATTTAGAAAATATATAATTATCACAGTGGTTCTTTTGAGCCAGCTTCATTTGCCTTGGCCTATTGCCACTAATTCTTAATAAGGAATTCTAACAAACAAACAAAAAAATATATATCATTGATGATAAACTATGGGGCTCATTTTCAAAAAAGAAAAACACTCAAAAGTGACATAAAGAGGCAGATGGATGTTTTTCTCACCAAACCCTTCTAATTCATTATTTTCTAATGTATTTTGTATATAGATTTCAATGGTGATTGTCTGCAGTGCTTCTAAATCTGAAGGGGAGATGTTGGATGTATGGTTTGGGCATTACTAGGGTGGGCATATGATTTGGGCGTTTGGGGGGGGCTAGACTTATTTTAACAATAAATAAGTACCGAAAAGGTGCCTAAACTGACCAGGCGACTACTGGAGGGATGGAGGCATGAATAGAGAATGACACGGGGACAAATTTGTCCCTGCAGGAACTCAATTTCCCCATCCTGTCCCCGTGAGTTTTGTCGCTCTCGCTGTCCCTGCCCCATTCCTGTAAGCTCTGCCTTAACCACACGAGCTTCGAACACTTACAATTTTAAAGTGTTTGAGGCTTGCGCAGATGAGGACACAGCTTGAAGGAATGGGGCAGGGAAAGGAAAAGAGCTCGCCGGGATGGGACGAGAAAATGAGTTCCCGCCGGGACGGGGGAAAAAATTGTCCCCGTGTCATTCTGTAGGCATGAACCCCCACACTTCCCACTGACCCCCCTCCCATCCCCAAAAGATGTGAATGAAATAGTACATACCTGCTTGTATGATAACTTCAGATGTTATGGCCAGTCCTAACACAGCAGTAAGCAGGTTCCAGGAGTCACCATAGAAATGGGGACTCAGGCCCCTATCCTACTCTAACTACTACAGTTATAATGGAATATGTTAGCCTTCCAAAACCCACACAAATCCCACTGTACCTACATATAGGTGACACCTGAAGGAATAAGGGCTATTTGTTGTGGTTTACATTTGGGTCCAGTAGGTTTTGAGTGGGTTTTAGAGGGCTCACTATATACTGTAAGGGGGTTATAATGAGATGCATACCTGAGTCTTTTTATGTGAAGTTCACTGCACTGCCCCCTAGGATGTCCCATTGCTCTGCTGGGATATCTGTGTGGCCAGTCTACTAAAAATGCTGGCCCCTCCTACGTACATCCCGATGACTTGTTTTGTGCATTTTTTTCCAAAAATTATTCAAAAAGTTAGATGCATTGAGAACAAGGACATCTGAGAAATGACCATTTTTAAACAAAAAAAAAATAGATGATTTTCTGTTTCGAAAATGGTCACGTTCACGACTAGATTTTTGTGCGTGTTCCACAAAACGTCTAAACTCAGATTTGGACATATCAAAAATGCCCCTCTATATCCATTAGAAAAAAAAAGTCTTAAAATTCTTGTCATTTTTTTTTTTTCAATAATTGTCTTACTTTTGAACCTCACATACTAGATCTCAATGTGTGTCACACTGGGATAAAAACTTGTAATGAAAAAACACGCACTGCCAAGGATAACTATACAAATTGTAACCCGGAAACTCTGTTTGTACTAGGTCCCCAGATTGCATCAAGTTAGGATACAACCTCGTATAGTAAACTTGTTCTGTAATTTTGTCAAATTGTAAACCTGTCAACTATATAATATGTATGTTTAACCTATAAGCCGTTCTGAGCTCTTTGGGGACAAGGGGATAGAAATAAATAACTAAATAAATGGTGGTTGTAAAGGTTTTCAGGTTACTAAGGAAGCTCATGCAAATTCGATCTAATTTTGATCAAGACTCTTTCACACTAATTGTACAATGGTCCATGGTACAACTGTATGGTAATGGGCCATACTGATTATTGTAATATAATTTATCTGGGCTGTAAGAAGTCAATTTTCAGATTAAAACAACAGGAACATGTCAGCCCTTACTACCGTTCGCTGCACTGGTTGCCAATGGAAGCAAGAGTACTTTTCAAATTTGCTCGTATTTGCTATAAGATGTTATTTGGATTAGCTCCGCTATATCGCCTCTCTCATTGTGAATGGTACCATTCGACTAGGCCTACTCGGCGTACTGATTTATTTACTTTTCCTAATCCCAAAAATTGCCGTTATAAAAAATATTTTGATCGATCTTTGGCTTATCAGGCAGGTAAAGTTCAAGTATGGTTAGACGACCTGAATCAACAATCTGCATCTTATTGTGCCTTTAGAAAATTGGTTAAGGTGCGCTAGCGTTTTTAGTGCACGCACCGGATTAGCACGCGCTACCTGCTCAAGAGGAGGCGGTAGCAGCTAGCGCATGATGCGGCATTTCAGCGCGCGCTATTCCGCGTGTTACGGCCCTAAAGCACCTTTGTAAAAGGAGCCCTTAATTTTCTAAATGCATCAGGAAAAGAAATATGGCAATTTTCAACAGCTCAATTATTTGTAATCTGCCGTTTTTTTTGCGGGGGTAAATGAAAAAACACAATCATAAACTTAAACTTACTAACTTAGGAGCATTCTTTTACTGTAGCAGAACTATTTCCTGATGTGTGTAGAAAGACCCAAGAGCACAAAAAGCAGTTTCTTGATATACAGCAGGAGACTTGTAGATCTAGGAACAAAATATATATTTTTTAATTTCCCTATAAATGCATTATATAGTTGCGTGGTGCCTCTTTTATCCCCCTCCTTTCCAAAGCCGCGCTAGCGTTTTTAGCATCCGCCATGGCGTTAACAGCTCAGACGCTTATAGGAATTCTATGAGCATAGGAACTGTCACCACTACTGTGGATTTCTCCTCTATTGTTAGAGAATTCTCTTGATGCAATCAGCTTTGGTTCCTAGTGATAACTGTGGAATACAAGGGTCTGTATAGTATAGTATAGTGCCTAGATAGTGCAGGGGTGGTCAGTACTGACATTCAGTGGCACTTCCCAGTATGTGTCACAGAATATCAGCAGATAGCCGGGTGCAGGTGATGTAACTTTGCAGGAGCTTTAAAGTTTAGGGGTGAAAAACCTTTATACATGAAAGAAGAATGGGTCTTGGGGTGATTTATTTATTTCTATTTATACCCCGACCTCCCAGAAAACTCAGGACGGGTTAAAAAAGTACATTCATAGTTTTAATAAACAGTAGGGAACCTATCTACAATATGTAGGAACAAACACAGATTCAATAAGAACATAAGCACATAAGAAGTTGCCTCCGCTGAGGCAGACCAGAGGTCCATCTCGCCCAGCGGTCCGCTCCCACAGCGGCCCATCAGGCCCATTGCCTGAGCAGTGGTCCCAGACTATCCCTATAACCTACCGCTACTCCAATCTGTACCCCTCAATTCCTTTATCCTCTAGGTGACGGCGAAAGCTAGAAGGATGCTTGGGTGCATAGGGAACGGAATGTCCAGTAAGAAAAAGGAGGTATTGATGCCCCTGTATAAGACTCTGGTGAGACCTCATTTAGAATATTGTGTATAATTCTGGAGACTGAAAAAAGTTATAAGCAGGATGGAGTCTGTATAGAGGAAGGCTACTAAAATGGTCGGTGTTCTACATAATAAAGCCTATGGGGAGAGACTCAAAGATCTAAGAACATAAGAACATAAGCAATGCCTCTGCTGGGTCAGACCTGAGGTCAATCGTGCCCAGCAGTCCGCTCACGCGGCGGCCCAACAGGTCCAGGACCTGTGCAGTAATCCTCTATCTATACCCCTCTTACGCTCTCTGGAAGCGCATTCCAGGTGTCCACCACACGTTGGGTAAAGAAGAACTTCCTAGCATTTGTTTTGAATCTGTCCCCTTTCAACTTTTCTGAATGTTCTCTTGTTCTTTTATTATTCGAAAGTTTGAAGAATCTGTCCTTCTCTACTCTCTCTATGCCCTTCATGATCTTATAAGTCTCTATCATATCCCCTCTAAGTCTCCTCCAAGGAAAAGAGACCCAGTTTCTCCAATCTCTCAGCGTATGAAAGGTTTTACATCCCTTTTATTAGATGTGTCGCTCTCCTCTGAACCCTCTCAAGTAATGCCATATCCTTCTTAAGGTACGGTGACCAATATTGGACGCAGTACTCCAAATGCGGACGCACCATCGCCCGATACAATGGCAGGATAACTTATTTCGTTCTGGTTGTAATAACCTTCTTGATTATGCCTAGCATTCTGTTTGCCTTCTTAGCGGCCGCTGCGCACTGTGCCGTCAGCTTTATCTCAATATGTATACTTTGGAGGAAAGGCGGGAGAGGAGCGATATGAGATAGAGATGTTTAAATACCTACATGGCAAAAATGCGTACGAGGCAAGTCTCTCATTTGAAAGGAAGCTCTGGAATGAGAAGGCATAGGATGAAGTGATAGGCTCAGGAGTAATCTAAGGAAATACTTTTTTTTTTTTTTTTTTTACAGAAAGGGTTGTAGATATGTGGAATAGTCTTCCAGTACAGGTAGTGGAGACAAAAGACTGCGTCTGAATTCAAGAAAGTGTGGAATCACTTAGAAAGAGGAAGAGATAGTGGATGCTGTGGATAAGCAGACTAGATGGGCCATTTGGCATTTATCTGCCATCATGTTTCTATGCTCGAAAGCTCATTTTCAGAGCTTTATACACACTTGTGATACACATCACACCCCATGCCCTTTAAATTAGCATATTTTGTATGTCAAATATTTTGATAACTTTCCCCGTTTTACTAAGATGCGCTAAGTGCTAAGTTTTACTAAGATGCACCGGAAGACATATGAGGAGAGACTAGAAGCCCTGAATATGTATACCCTAGAGGAAAGGAGAGACAGGGGACATATGATTCAGATGTTCAAATACTTGAAGGGTATTAACGTAGAACATAATCTTTTCCAGAGAAAGGAAAATGGTAAAACCAGAGGACATAATTTGAGGTTGAGGGGTGGTAGATTCAGGGGCAATGTTAGGAAATTCTACTTTACGGAGAGGGTGGTGGATGCCTGGAATGCGCTCCCGAGAGAGGTGGTGGAGAGTAAAACTGTGACTGAGTTCAAAGAAGCGTGGGATGAACACAGAAGATTTAGAATCAGAAAATAATATTAAATATTGAACTAGGCCAGTTACTGGGCAGACTTGCACGGTCCGTGTCGGTGTATGGCCGTTTGGTGAAGGATGGGCAGGGGAGGGCTTCAATGGCTGGGAGGGTGTAGATGGGCTGGAGCAGGTTTTAACAGAGATTTCGGCAGTTGGAACCCAAGCACAGTACCGGGTAAAGCTTTGGATTCTTGCCCAGAAATAGCTAAGAAGAAAAAATTAAAAAATTTAAATTGAATCAGGTTGGGCAGACTGGATGGACCATTCGGGTCTTTATCTGCCGTCATCTACTATGTTACTATGTAAGTGTTTTAGTACACATTTAGCATGCACTAAATCTACGCACGCGCTAAACACTTACGCATCCATAGACTAACATGCATGCGTTAGCGTTTAGCGTGCGATTAGCGTGCACTGATATTTAGCACGTGCTAAAACGCTTAGGGCACCTTAGTAAAAGGAGCCCTTAGTTTTTGGCAACATCACAGAAACCTTGTCAGGAAATTCAATTTAAAAAAAATGATTTCACTCAAACTTGATCTTTGCATTTAAAAGCATTACATTTTTAAAAACATCAAACGCCTGAATTACCACAAACCACAGAAAGGCCTTGAAACTACAGTTATAAAAGAACTAACAGTGCATTTCATACTCTCACTAATTAGACAAATGTGAATTACATAGAAAGGGCAAATAAAAGATAGATCTGCGGTAATAAAAAATAATGAACTATAATCATAGTTGCTGACACTAGAAGCAGAGAGATGTTCCAATCAGTCTTCCACCCACACAGCTGGGGCGTGAACTGATGAGGCACAAAAAGTACTCCTGCCGACTCAAGAAGTACGAGCACTGCAAAAAAGGGAAAGGAAGCACATTATGCTTTTAACATTTCTAGTATCAAATGGCCGTTATCAGAGGCCTGCTGGGAATTGACAGGACATTTCGCCTGTACTGTTTAAAATGAAACAGACAAAGGAGGGAAACACTGCTGAAGCCACGTAAACCTCTGAAAGTGCATAAAGGTGTTCTCCATAATGAAATTAATTCAAAGGGTCGTGCTACGAAGTTGGAGGGAGGAGGCTCAAGGGATGGTGGATGCCTAGATTAGAGCAACAGAACCAAAAAGAGGAAGGTCCAACCTTGTCTGCAGTAAAAAAAAAACCAACCAGGAACAAACAAACCAAAACTGCAGATGTGTACAACGATGTAGGCGAATTTTATTGTGACAAACAAACTATATATAAAACCTTTTTACCAAACAGGGGACCCAACACGGTCCGTGTTTCGGACAACCTTCATCAGGGGTCCATGGTAAGTAAAGGTAAAAACATATGTCACAACAAGTATTGAAAAGGATAATATAAAACCAAACAGATGATGTGTCACGCCAAGAGTCTCTGCAAGCAGTAAAAATCGCTAGCGATTTTTGGTTTGTTTGTTCCTGGATGCCTAGAATAACCAACAAAGAGAGGTATTAGTTACCAAAACTCTAACAGAGCTGAAGCACATTTTGAGACAGATACAGGAAAGTGAGCCACCCAAGGTGAACTTTTTCACCTTTATGCCCGCTCACCTCCAATATTCTGATAATTGCCATCATAATCACTGCGGTTTACAAATCTCTCCTGGGGGGTTCCTTCCCCAGCCAGTCAGGTTTTCAGGATGTCCACAATAGATATTCATGAGAGAAATGTGCATGCAGTGAAAGCTGTGCACGCAACTCTATCTCTCCCATTTCATTGTGGATATCCTGAAAACCTGACTGGCTGGGGAACCCCCCCCCGGACAGGTTTGGAAATCACTGCCCTAGAGGATGCCACTAAGTCTTGCCCGACAGCAGGGACTGGGAGCAGGGTTTTGGAGTAGGTATGGACATTTACAGGCTCGTCTACTTATAAGGGAAGAAGGCCAAGGGAGGGAGAGACAAAACTGCTAAACTGTATAGAGTAGTGGTAGGACTGAATAATGCTCTCAAGAACAGGAGGTAACCAGCAACCAATATGCAACGCCAGTGGCAGCATAGCTTTAATACATTCTCAGTTATAATCAGGGTGGCTCGTCTACATTTCCCTCTCAAAGACAATATCCTGCAGGTGATCAAGCTAACAGGATTAAGAGGTACGCAGCTAGAAAAAGGTAGACAGAGGTAACTGGGCAGATAGACTGAGCCAAATAGTCCTTATCTGCAGGCATTAAAGGGTCCGATTCTACATATGGCACCTAAAAATTAGGCGCAGACTACTGCGGCGCTAAGCACGATCCTATAAAAGTTAGGTGAACTTTACAGATTCACATTTAGCCTTTCTAGGTGTCCTAAATTTTAGGTGCACCACATTTTTGTCAAGGTTTCCTTGGCCTAAATGCCAGTATCTAAGTTAGGCGTCCAAGTCCAAAACAGGCGCCTACCTACAAAACATGCCCACGATCCACTCCCTAACCATGCCTACTTTGTGGTAGGCGCCTACCAAGCAGTGACGTAGTGAGGGCGAGAGGCACCCCCCCTACTCCTTCCCCGATCCCGCCTGCGGCCTGTACCCCCCCTTCCCTTGTACTTCCAGTTGAAGCTGTTGTTCACGGCGGTCAACAACATGGCACCTGGAAGCGACGTCAGCGGGAGAGCCAATGGGGTCATGAAAAGCGCGTTGTTGACCGCCACTAGAGGTATGGGGGAAGGGGGCGCGCGCATGGAGGGGAGGAACGGGAAGAGACGGGGGGCAGAGCGGAGAAGGGGTGCCGGCACCCCAACCAACATGGCGCCCGAGGTGGGCCGTCTCCCTCTCCCTCCCCCCCCACTTACTACACCACTGCTACCCAAGTTAGGCACCTAATATCTAATTAAGTGCAATGTACGTCAAATTACAAGATACTGATTGGCACCAGCCTATTAAACAATTACCTCAGACACTGTTTATAAAATTTCTCTGTTAGTGCACTAGTACAGGAGGTGCTTGCTACTGTCACAGGTCTTCCACTAAACCATTTCTCTCCCCTTCAGTCTGTTCAAAAGTCTGCTGCACGACTTATATTCTGCCAGTGTCACTATGCTCACATTACCCGTCCTCAAGTCACTTCATTGGCTCCCTACCCATTTCCGCATACAGTTTTAACTCCTCTTATTGTCTTACGAGTGCATTCTGCAGCTTCTAAGTATCTCTCCCATCTCTCCATACAGTCCTCCCAGAAACTCTGCTCATCGGGTAAGTCTCTCTTATCTGTACCCTTCTCCTCTACTGCCAACTCCAGCCTCCGCCCCTTCTATTTTGCTGCACCGTATGCCTGGAACAAACTGCCTGAGTCAGTACTTCTAGTTCCATCTCTGGAAGGATTCAAATCTAGGATAAAAGCCCATTTTTTTTCGTGACTGCTTTTAATTCTGCCCATTAACTTGCAAAGTACCCATGTCTGTTTTATCATTCCCTTGTGAAAAATTCCCTAACTCCTATTTGTCCTGTTTGTCCGATTTAAGTTGATTGTAAACTCTACTGAGCACAGATTGTCTCTTAAATGGTTAATGTACAGTGCTGTGTATGTCTAGTAGCGCTACAGAAATGATAAATAGTAGTAGCAGTAATTGAAAATTTAAAAGCAGTATTCAAAGACTAAAGTCTCACTTTTCAAGGTTGCTTTTAACTTCTAATCCCTACTCGCTTGTAAAGTACCCTTGTCTGAGAAACTCCCTAACCTTCTAATTGTCCTGTTTACCTGTTTGATTGTAAGCTCTACTGAGCTGGGACTGTCTCTTGAATGTTTTAACGTACAGTGCTGCATATGTCTAGCAGCGTTATAGAAATAAGTAGTAAAAGCTATCAAAATACTCCCAGCCAAAATGACCACCTATTTCACACTAATGTAAGGGTGAGCAACTCCGGTCCTCGAGAGCCAGAATCCAGTTGGGTTTTCAGAATTTCCCCAAGGAAAAGCACTGCTTTCAATGCATATTCATTGGGGAAATCCTGAAAATCTGACTGGATTCCGGCCCTCGAGGACCGGAGTTGCCTACCCCTTCACTAATGCTTGGTGCAAAGTACACTTTCTAAATTATATAGAGAAATCATGCATTCTGGTAACAGCCTTCTAAATGTCAACCTAAGTTTCTCAAAGTCAGAATCAGAGTGTTTTGGTGGTGTTGTTTTTTTTTAAAGTTGCTGGATGTCTGATGTATCCCTTTGCCCATCTAAACGCAAACTTTGATGCATAAGCTTTTTTTTTTTTTTTTTTTTAATAATATATTTTATTAAATTTCAAAAAGGACCAAACAAATGCAGAATACCACAGTATACAAAGCACAGAAATGAGTACCAATATTCTTGTCATATTTCACCATGGTATACTGAAAACCACCCATCCACCCCCCTCCCAAAAATCACACAAAACCAACCTAGGTCAACCAAAATCCCCATTCCAGTGTGTCACTAACAGAAAAAGTTAAACATTCAACAAATGACTGCAAGCTCTGGGCGTCAGAGTAGTCCAAAAAGGTTCCCAACAAAAACAAAACGCACGCCCCTGCGTATCCAGAGAAGGTACTCGAAGGCGTTCCATGGATGCCAATTCTATCATCAGAGTTCGCCAATGAGCCAAAGTCGGAGAGTCAGAAGATATCCAACAATGAAGAATCACTTTCTTGCCCAGTAATATTGCTCTTTCCAAAAATCCCCTGAAACCCTTCGGAGAGGGTCTCGGCAAAAGATGCATAAGCTTTTAAAAAATGCAACTCCATATCCTAGCAGCCAGGTGCTAAGTACCCCCAATGAGGACTGGTGTTAGACGGGTGCACACAGGGTGATCTCACAGAGTCCCGATGCAACAGGGGCATCCAAGCCTGCCTGAAGCTGCTGCTAGACTTTGAGGTTCTCTCCCAAATTTCTGCCCTAGGCCTCAACATGTTTAACTGGAAGTTTATGTTTATGAAAAGACTTTTATACTGTCCCTCGGAAACCACTGAAGCAGAATAGGACATTTTGACTTTGCCAGTTCTGCGTAATCTACACAGGTTGATTCATAAGTCATGGCAACTATTTTTTTTTTTATCTCGAAAAGGTGCCAACACTGGAAATCTAATATATATGCTACTGAAAGTGTGTGACATGTACTTCTTAATGTTGCCACCAGACAAGAGATGAGTACAAGCGTCTCTGGTAGGGGAGAAGCAAAAAAAACATGACATTTGAAATCATCGTTTTATTATGGCATACAGGGAGAAATTCTATAATTTAAGCGGCAGTAGGCATCCTGCCAATGGTCAGAAATGACAGAGTTGAAGCGCCTGCTGACACCTAAATAAAAGGCAGCTGAAATGGCAGCTGGAATCGCAGCTAGGAAGCCACTTTAGGAAGCGGAAAGCCAAAGTAGGCATGGCCAACCCTCCTGCCAGCACTTCCCCTGAACATCCTTGGCAGGAATGATGCCCAATCCTTCCTGCTGGCACATCCCCAAACCCCCACCACCCTCCCCCATACCTTTTTGTAGAAGGCCGGCCAGAGGGAGGCAGGATACCATGGGCTGCCCAAACCCTCCTGCTGGGAGGGGCCTTAGGGATCTGGACAATTGGAGTCTTAGGACACTCCCACTGCATCCCAAAATCCAATGTGAAGGAGGCCTAAGACTCCAGTTGGCCCAGGTGCCTAAAGCCCCTCCTATAGGAGGGGCCTTAGGCACCAGGGCCAATCAAGGCCTTAGGCCCCTCCCTGGTGCATTCCAGAATCCACCGGGAAGGGGAAGGCCCACCATTTGAAAGAGGTGGGCCTGCTGGCCAGAGGGAGTGGGCATCCCTCTGGCTGGCCTTCTACAAAAAGCATGGGAGAGGGTCCAGGTGGGTTTCGGGAGGGGGGGTGTTTGGGGGGTGCCAGCAGGAGAGATTGGGCATCCCTCCTGCTGGGGATGTTAGCAGGGGTTGGCAGCAGGTAGGACTGGGCATCCCTCCTGCCGGGGATGTTCTGGGAAGGTGCCGGCAGGAAGGAGTGGGAATTTCTCCTGCTGGCTAACTTGCGGTGGGGTTCGGGGATTCCATTCTGAGGCCGCTCTCAGTCAATTGTAGCAGGGGAATTCCCAACTCCCCCATCAGCTGAGTGGCAGAGAATCTCCAAAGCTGTGATTCTGTAATCGGCACCTAAACTTGGGCGCCAGTTACATAATTGTGGCTTTGGGGAGTCCCTGACGCTCAGCTGATGGAGAGGAATACCCCTGCCGCTCTCAGCTGCTGTGGTCTAGCGACCAAGATAAGCGGCTGAAATGTAGGCCTGGGTCTTCTGAGCCTACATTTCAGCCGCCTACCTTGATGCAATTCTGTAACTGGCATCCTGGAATGACTGGCAGGTGATCAGCAGCCGCTTTTAAAGCGGCCACCGACTTGGGCGCCAGTTACAGAATCCAGCCCACAGTGTACAACAAGAACAACAATGTATATATACAAACTGTTTAACTGCTAACATCCTTCAAAGTAGTTTCCCAAGTTGTCCACAAAAACACAGGGTTCGACGTTTCGACAGTTGAACTGTTTGGACTTGTACTTTGTTGTTCATGTTGTATAATATATGCCATAATAAAACAATGCCTGAAACTTAAATCCTGCAAGTGCATCCTAGATCCTTTCCCATCCTACCTCTACGAAAACATCCCAGCGCAGGCCATCTTTTCCCTTACAAACCTTATAAACAAAGCTTTACTATCGGGCCTGTTCTCCTCAGAAATGGGCCACATTGCCTTGTCCCCTCTTCTGAAAAAAGCCGATCTTGACCCTTCCTTACCATCGAACTACCGCCCCATAGCCAACATCCCTCTTTTAACAAAACTTCAGGAGACCATAGTCGCTACCCAGTTCTCCTCTTACCTAGAGAGATTCTCCATCCTCCAACACTACCAATTCGGATTTAGGCCCAACTTCAGCACCGAGTCCCTCCTAGTTTCCCTAATCTCAAAGGTGCAACAACTACACGCCCGAAACAAATTTGCTGTTCTCCTACAGTTCGATCTCTCCGCAGCTTTCGACGTCGTGCACCACGACATACTAATCTACCAACTTTCCGAGATAGGAATAGACTCCTTTGTCCTAAAGTGGTTCTCAAACTTCCTTCGCGCACGTTCCTACATTGTCAACGCAAACGGCTCCAAATCCACTTCGTGGACACCATCCTGCGGGGTCCCACAGGGCTCTCCCCTATCCCCTATCCTCTTCAACATGTATATGACCTCCCTGAAGCTTCTCAAACTATCCCCCCTTGAAACAATGTACACATATGCAGACGATATCCTTATCCTCCTCGAAACAGACCAGAACCTTACAAACCTCCAAGAGAACATCACCTCATGCATAATGAGACTTCAAGCCTGGTCCCTCTCTGTTCAGATGAAATTAAATGAATCAAAGACAAAACTACTCTGGCTCGGCCCAAAGTTAGCACACCTGCCCACCCTCTTCACTCTACCCTCAGGTCCCGCTCTTCGCCTTGAGTTCTCAAGCAAGGTCCTCGGCATCATTATCGATTCCTCCCTCTCCCTAAACGATCACCTGAACTCCTTGGCAAAATCATGTTTTTTCAGCCTTCACATGCTGAGGAAAGTTAGATCCTATTTCCACCAAAAACACTTTACCGTCCTGGTACAATCCATCATCTTATCCAAACTCGATTACTGTAATGCCATTTACCTGTGCCTAACAAAAAAAAGTCTTCACAGACTCCAGCTCATCCAGAATACTGCGGCCAAATTGATTTTTGCTAAACGCAAATTTGATCACGTCTCCCCCTTACTTACCAATCTTCACTGGCTCCCTGTACTTTCCAGAATTCACTTCAAATGCTCCTGTCTAGCTTTCAAGATAATTCATGGCATCCTTCCGCCACTAATCCCCCTATCCTTCCTCGCCCAAACGCCTGCTACAACCAGATCCGCCCACAGACATAAACTATCCTTCCCCTCTCTACGTGGCATCCCCCACGCAGGCAAACTGGGAAGATCCCTCCTCTCCAAAATCACGGGCCTTTGGAACGATCTCACTATCCCGCTGCGGAACCTGGGCTCCCTCCAACTGTTCCGGAAACAACTGAAAACCTGGCTTTTCTCTAATATATAGCATCTCCTTCTTACTTCCCCTCTTTTCATATGCCCTTGTAAACTCTCTCTCCCCTCTCTTCTTGTATTTTTAAGCTTTGTAAACCGTGTCGAGCTCCGCTTCCGTGGAGATGATGCGGTATATAAACTTAAGGCTTAGTTTAGTTTAGTTTAGTTTAGATTTCAAATTTCTTGTTTTTAATTTTTGTTCTCCCTTATCAGAGATATCTGCAGTCATCTCTTAACTGGTGGCAACATTAAGAAGTACAACACACTTTCAAACATATACATTAGATTTCCAGTGTTGGCGCATTTTCGATAGAAAAAAAATAGTTCCTATGACTTATGAATCAACCCATGAATAAATGCCTCTTATTCTTGATCCCTGCCACACCAAATCCTATGTATGATCATTAACAATTTAACCACTTTAATGCCACCGACGTAAACAATGAATGTTTGCCACAGCATCAATTCTCTACAATTTCATTGTGGATTTGTTACGAATTGTGATAGAGATATCTATCATGACTGAATTTCTTGTGGTTGCATTTTGATGAAATATTTGCCATTTTGATAATTATACTTTAACATAGACAGACTGATTATTATATTGGATATTATGCCTGGGATCAAACTGGTAAGGTGTTCCATGTTTAACACCAGGGGTGGTGGAAAGGAAAACGGTGACGGAGTTCAAAGAAGCATGGGATGAACACAGAGGATCTAGAATCAGAAAATAATTGTAAATATTGAACTAAGGCCATTACTGGGCAGACTTGCACGGTCTGTGTCTGTATATGGCCATTTGGGGGAGGATGGGCTGGGGAGGACTTCAATGGCTGAGAGGATGTAGATGGGCTGGAGTGAGTTTTGACAGAGATTTCGGCAGGTTACAAGAACAAATCTTTCAGCATATGGAGGTGACAGATGATATACTTCAAGCGCTTGAGTATACCTGGATGTCTGTCCTGCCTAAGGCCTCAAAAGGCTGTCCTTTTATATATTTTTGACAGTCTAAGACCACGTTGGCACATATTACGTATTTATGTTGAAATATATTTATTCAATAACAAAGTGCAAGCATACAAAGATAGCCAAATAAAACAATTTTCTGATATATCAGCACATTATAATCCCCAACTTCCCCACCCCACCCAACAAACCAGCAGCGTGAGCAATCAAACGATCACAACATCAAATCAGACATTCAAAAGTCTACTCCGGGCATGAGGAGTAAGATCCATCCAAAAGTGTTCCCAAATTCCTGAAACCGGCATCCCGGACCCCCATCAAGAGATGCAAAGTGTCTGTGATCCAAAGAGGCTTGAGTAATCATCAAGGATCTCTAATGACTGTATGTCGGAGGGTCAGCCAATAGCCAATTAATCAAAATGACTTTTTTTCCATTAACATCGCTCGGGCTATAAATCCTGACAATCCTTTAGGTTTAGGAGACGTGATCTGGAAGAATCCAAAAAGCGCTCTGGGCGTAGGCAACCAGCGCCTGCCCCATATGGAAATTGTGTAATATCCCAAACAAATCCAAAACTGCTTGACACATGGGCAGGACCAAAATATATGGCCTAGTGTGGCCTGAACCTGTGCACATTTAGGGCAGTTATGCATTAGGGTAATTCCCATCCAATAGGCTCTCAGGGGTGGGATATACAGCTGAAGAAGAAATTTAAGCTGAAGTTCCCAATGAAGTACATTAGAAAACATTTTCCGCAAATTCTTCAAGACCTGTTGTATCTGTAAGGCTGTAAGCGTACACTGCAAATCCTCCGACCAGGTGGCAGCAAGGATCTCCAAATTAATACCCTGTTGCGCGTCCCGGAGTCCTATGTGATGAAAGCGTAAGGGAATCTGTTGTTGAGCTGAAAAACTAAACATCTCAGAAAGTATTTCCCGACAGTCCTCTGTTAAATGACATGCAGGCAAGGATTGTACATAATGGCGTACTTGCCAATAGGCAAACAAATCCACCTCCAGAAGTACAAAGGTTTGTTGCAAAGAACGGAAGGAGGCAAGGCAGAGCAGGATTAATTCGTTGAGGGCCCCTAGGCACACAAGTACACTGGGCCTCCTGCTCAACCCACCCCACCATGCACCCAGGCGGAAACAAGAAGCTGCGTCAAAGGGAAGCTTTGGGCAAGCAGCACCGCTTGCCTTTCTTACCCACGTTGCTTGCTTGGCTTACTTTCCGTTGATGGGGGAGGGGGAGCCGCATTGCCGATCAGGGGGCTCGTGTTGCCAATCGGGGGGGCCCGCGATGCCGATCGGGAGGGCCCACGTTGCCGATCGATGCTGGAAGGGCCCATCACCGTTTGGAAAAAACAATGTTGATGCCCTCCTTCATCAGGACCCCCTGACCATTTCAGGCCCTAGGCACTTGCCTACTGGGCCTATTGGTTAATCCTGCCTTAGGCAAGGGTCCCAACCTCTGTATATAACTGGAAAAGATATTGTAATCCTTGGGACGCCCACCTTCAAAAAGGGGGGCTCTGCATTCTTGGAACAAAGTCACAATTACCCTGTATCGGAAGATATGGAGAAATCACAGAAGACAATTTTAAACAACCACAGACCCATCGCCACATCCGCCTCGCAGGTGCAAAAAGGGGGTATTTTGCCACTACGGGGAGGAGAGCCGGGACCGAAACATGTAGCAAGTAACTAATATGATAAGGAGTTAATACCGACAATTCCACCTGGGTGGAAGAAATAAGCTGTACCTCAGAACCAATCATTAATGTGTCTCATTTGGCAGGCCAAGGCGTACCAACAAATATTCAGCAAACCATATCCCCCCCTGGCTCCCTAAGTAGACACATGCGCAGAAAAGTCATATGCGGCCTCTTGCCTCCCCAGAGGTAATATTGTAAAACTCTAGTAAGTTGAATATGGTGTGCGTGGATTAACAATAGTGGTAAAACCTGAAAACGGTATAGCCATTTCGGGAATAGTACCATGTTATACAAGGCCACCCATCCTGCCACTGATAAGGGGAAAGGCTGCCAAAGTTTAAGTTGACGCCTCGTGCGCAACTGGACGGCGTTCTGGGGAAAAGCAAGTACTACAGAAGGGACGGACTACACCTCAACAAGGAAGGAGCAAGAGTTTTGGCAGGCAACATGAAGAAGGCAATCGAGAAGGCTTTAAACTGAAAGACAGGGGAAAGCCGACAGTCGACCACCGGTCGATGGTACGGATAGCAGGATGCCCCGACGAAGAAGCCAAGGACAACTACACCTACACAAGAGAAGACGACCTCACAGCCAATAAGGGAGAAAAAGCAGGAAGGGACAACTCAGACACAGGAGGGGACGACCACACAGCAAACAAAGGTGATAACACAGGAGCAGTAAAGGATACCGTAATTGAAACTACAGGGAAGGCCAAGAGTAGAAGGTCCAAAAAGGTAACACGAAGGGAACTTAGATGTATGTATACGAATGCTAGAAGTCTGGGTAACAAAATGGGGGAACTAGAGACAATAGCAAGACATGACATATTGGATATCATTGGCATAACAGAAACATGGTGGAATGAAGAAAACAAATGGGACACAGTACTACAGGGATACAAACTGTATAGAAGAGATCGAGTAGGGCAGAAAGGTGGAGGTATTGCTCTATATGTTAAGGAGGGAATAGATTCTGTTGAAATGGTTACAACAGAAATGAAAGAGAAGCTTGAATCACTCTGGATCAAAATTCCTGGTCAATATGGCGCAGATACGAAAATTGGCCTTTACTATCGTCCACCAGGACAGGCGGAGGAAACTGACTCAGAAATGATGGAGGAAATCAAACAAGAATGCAAGACGGGCAATGTAATTATATTGGGAGACTTCAATTTCCCAGGGATAGACTGGAAACTAGCAACCTCCAACTGCGGCAAGGAAGCCAAGTTCCTGGAGGTGCTAGGGGATTGCTTCCTGGAACAAATGGTAAAAGAGCCGACAAGAGGCAACGCCACCTTGGACTTGGTCCTAAATGGCCTCACGGGACCGATAACAGAAGTGGAAGTCATAGTTCCACTGGGAACGAGTGATCACAATGTAATCAACTTTAAACTTGACATCGGGAAAGGGAAACATGCCAAAACCTTAACCACCACCTTGAACTTTAAAAAGGGTAAATACGATAGCATGAGAGCCATGGTAGAAAAACGACTCGAGAAGATGGTGGACAAACTTGAAACGGTTGATCAGGCATGGACCCTACTGAAAAATACTATCACAGAAGCACAAGATCTCTACATTCCGAGGATTTCCAAAGATCGGAGAACAAAGAGCAAAAGAGAACCGGCATGGCTTACCATACAGGTGAAGGAAGCCATAAAAGAAAAGAAGGACTCTTTCAAAAAATGGAAATGCATAAAGACAACCGAAGCCTGGAACAAACATAAAGATGATCAGAAGAAATGTCACAAGGCGGTGAGGGATGCAAAACAGGAATATGAGGAAAAAATAGCCCAGGAGGCCAAAAACTTCAAGCCCTTCTTTAGATACGTGAAAGGGAAAAAACCTGCAAAAGAGGCAGTGGGACCCCTGGACGACCAGGGAAGAAAAGGGTACATCAAGGAAGATAAACAAATCGCAGACAAACTAAATTCCTTCTTTGCGTCCGTCTTTACGAAGGAGGACACCTCAACAATACCTGAAGCGGAGAAAGTGTTTGCAGGAGAAATAGAAGACAGCCTCACCACAGTTGAAGTGGACTTAGACCAGATATACTATCAGATCGACAAACTTAAAAGTGACAAATCCCCTGGACCGGATGGGATTCATCCGAGAGTCTTAAAGGAATTGAAGTTTGAAATCGGAGAGTTATTGCAAAAACTTGCAAACCTGACAATCAGAACTGGACAGATACCGGACGACTGGAGGATAGCGAACGTCACCCCAATTTTCAAAAAAGGATCGAGAGGGGAACCGGGCAACTATAGACCTGTTAGTCTTACGTCTGTCCCTGGCAAGATGGTTGAAGCACTGATCAAGGATAGCATAGTCCGGCACTTGGACGCATACGACTTGATGAAACCCAGTCAACATGGATTCAGGAAAGGGAAATCATGTTTGACTAATTTACTCCAATTTTTCGAGACCGTGAACGAGCAAATTGATAGTGGGAAGCCGGTGGACATAATATACTTGGACTTCCAGAAAGCGTTCGACAAAGTTCCACACGAAAGACTTCTCAGGAAACTACAAAGTCATGGCATAGAGGGGGATATACAAAGATGGATAGGCAAATGGCTGGAAAACCGAAAGCAGAGAGTGGGCATAAATGGGAAGTTCTCCGACTGGGAGAAAGTGACTAGTGGTGTACCCCAGGGCTCGGTACTTGGGCCGATCCTTTTTAATATTTATATCAATGACCTGGAGGAAGGAACATCCAGTGAGATCATCAAGTTTGCAGACGATACAAAACTATGCCGGGCAATCAGATCGCAGGAGGATCGAGAGAAACTCCAGAGCGACTTGTGTCGGTTAGAAACATGGGCGGAGAAATGGCAGATGAAGTTCAATGTGGAGAAATGCAAGGTAATGCATTTAGGCAATAAAAATAAGGAATACGAGTATACAATGTCAGGTGCAACTCTGGGGAAGAGTGAACAAGAAAAGGACCTGGGTGTACTGATAGATAGGACCCTGAAGCCGTCGGCACAATGCGCGGCAGCGGCAAAGAAGGCAAATAGAATGTTGGGCATGATAAAGAAAGGAATCTCGAGTAGATCAGAGAAAGTTATAATGCCGCTTTATAGGGCAATGGTCAGACCACACTTGGAATACTGTGTCCAACATTGGTCCCCCTACCTAAAGAAGGATATAAAGCTGCTGGAGAGGGTGCAGAGACGAGCAACAAAACTGGTGAAGGGTATGGAGAAACTGGAATACGAGGACAGACTTATAACACTAGGATTGTTCTCCCTTGAGAAAAGGAGACTGCGTGGGGATATGATCGAGACCTTCAAAATACTGAAAGGAATCGACAAAATAGAGCAGAGAAGATTATTTACATTGTACAATTTGACACGGACTAGAGGACATGTAATGAAGCTGAGGGGGGACAGGTTCAGGACTAATGTCAGGAAGTTCTGCTTTACTCAGAGAGTGGTTGACACCTGGAATGCTCTCCCAGAGGAGATTATGACAGAATCGACCATCCTAGGCTTCAAGAGCAAACTAGATGCATATCTCCTTAAGAGAGGCATATAAGGATTTGATGGACTATAAATTACGCCAGGTGTACACCTGGCAGGGCCTCCGCGTGTGCGGATCGCCGGACTTGATGGACCGAAGGTCTGATCCGGAGAAGGCAGTTCTTATGTTCTTATGTTATGTTCTTATGAGACACATTGCATGCATATAGGGTAGACAAATCTTGAAGCAGCCACACCCCTAAATATTTTATTGCTGTAGGAGCCCAAGAAAATGGAAACCCCCCCTTCCTAGGAATTCTGGAGATCAACAGGAATAGCTAGGGCCTTAGATTTGAGATAATTCAGCGTGAACCCCGAATAAAACCAAAACTCTTCCAGGGATTGCAAAATGTGAGGCAGAGAAGAATTAAGCTGAGTCAATGTAAAGATTAAATCATCGGCAAAAGCTAAGACTTTTACCTTATGACCTGTAAATGCCATCCCAGTCACTGCCAGATCCCGCATTACAGTTCTTAAAATAGGCTCAAGATAAAGCAGAAAAAGAAGCGGGGACAAGGGGCAAACCTGCCGAGTTCCACGTTCTATCGGAAAACTGTCTGTGATCGTGTCGTTTACTAATAAACGCTACCGGGGAAGCATATAAAGTCCATAACGCCCATGCATACCAACCCGTGACCCCTAGATAATCCAGGACACCAAACAAGTATGTCCAGTCAACTTGATCAAATGCACGGGCTGCATCCAAACTCACCAATAACAGAGGAATGTCATGGACTTGGTGGGCATCTGTTCGACCCCAATGAGATTAGGAATAAGTAAAGACAAGCGGTCTGCCAATATCTTAGCCAAAATTTTTACATCTACATTAAGAAGGGAGATGGGGGCAATAGGAGTCGATGGAAGTGGCCTCCTTGCCCAGTTTCAGAATCAATGTAATCCAGGCCTCATTGGCACCCAAGGGAAGGCTCCCTCGAGTAATAACATGTATAAAATAATCTCTCAAAGGAGCACCAATCTGAGAGGACAGCAATTTATAAAATTCGGCTGTAAAGCCATCAGGTCCAGGGGCAAAATAATTCCTCCGATTCTGAATGACCCTCCGCAATTCTCTAGATGTAATAGGGGCATTTAAAGAGGCAATCTCATCCTCATGAAGCCCGAATCCGCGAGGTAATCCCCAATCATGGGACCCGCTCCCTGATCATGTCCAGCATAAAAATCTTGAAAGTAAGACCGAAAGAGGTGTGAAATCTGGGATGTGTTATGGACCAGTCTCCCCGTCCCATCTTTTATCCCCATTATAAAACGCTGTCCTCTCGCCCTCTTCGTCAAGTAAGATAACAATTTGCCTGTGCAATTACCATATCTATGATATTTAAATTTTTGATAAAATAACATCTTCATTGTACGCTCATGAATGTGGGAGTTAAGGGAAGTCTCTATAGAAATTAAAGTTTCCTTAGTAGCAGGGAATGGACAGGTCGCATAAAGGCGTTTGGCAGCCACTAAATCTCTCTCCAGACGGAGAATTCCCCTGGACAATCGACGATTTCGAGCTATAACGTATGCTATACAGTCCCCCCTGAGAACTACCTTAGCTGTATTCCAAACAAATCCGGGTCAGTCATGTGTTGGCCATTGAACTCCAAAAAATCCTCCCACTTTTTTTGTAAAAATTCCTTAAAATTTGCATCATGAAACAAATAGCTAGGAAAATGCCAACTGGTCGGACCCCTAATACCAAAACCAATATTTACATCTAATCAAATCAGAGAGTGATCAGAGATGACCCTGGGTCCAATGGTTGCCGAATCCACATTCAGAAAAGAGTGTCTAGTGGTCAGAATATAGTCAATTCTAGAAAACGTACCATGTGCTCTAGATCTGCGAGTATAATCCCATTCAGTAGAATGAAGCAGACGCCACGGATCTACCAAATCCATAACCGAACATAGATACGGAATCCCACATGTCCCAATCCTCGATGAAGGAGGTCCGGGATTAGAACGATCATAGCTGTAGTCACCCGCCTAAAACAAGGGATCCCCCCACATGTTCCACCAGTACCGCTGTTAAACATTCATAAAAAGAGTGGTCATATACATTCGGAGCATATATATTCATTAAATAGAAAGAGTAGGTGCCCACAGTGATGTGAAGCAAGATATATCTGCCCTGCGGATCCCGATCCACTAGGCGCGTCTCCTGGGGCAATGATTTATTAAATAAAATTGCTACTCCCGCCCGTTTCTGAGGGGAAGATGCTGCGAAAACTTCACCCACTCAAGATCTCTTTAATTTGGAGTGTTATTCCTCCGTCAAACGAGTTTCTTGAAGACATACAATGTCTGCATGGTAACGTTTTAACTGTGTCAAAATTTTTGATCTCTTAATGGGGGAGGTAACTCCGGACACATTCCAAGACATTATTCGTTAAGAATTAGCTAAGGACATAAATTGTTAAGAATATAACATATTCAGTGTACTATGCTAGCAAAAGGAAATCCTCCTAGGCCCCCAGCCATGCCCAGGAAGAAAGAACATTTTTCATACATTATAGCCCAGAGAGGTCCCACATATGCACAGTAAAAATTATTTTAAAAACTCCCTATGATGCTCACTAATAACCACGGATAAGAAAATTCCCCCCTCCTCACCCACCCACCCCAAACCCCCCTCCCCCATCCCCCCCCACCAGATTGAACACAGCCACAGGACCAACAAGAGTAGTCCCATCGGTGTGTACGATCACGAAAAGATGCCTTCCCGAGCCCCGAGACATACCATAGAGTAGCGCATTATCACTAAAGCAATATCCGTCCACCCCCCATATTCAAAAATAAACGAATTGTAATAACAAAGTAACAATACAGAACAAAACTTGTCTGGGGAAAGTGAACATGAAGAACCTATACACTGAACTAATAGTCGCTGGTGCACCCTTTCAGGCACACCAAACTGCTCAGTGTCCACCCAAAAATACAAGGTAACCATACAAGGAAGGTACAATCAAAATCAAGTAGAATCTTGAGGGTGAAGCAAATGGGTGTTTAGATAGTTGGCCACTTCCACAAACAAATCAAAAATGTGCCACCGGCCCTGATGATGAAGCCGCAGAATAGCCGAGTATATAAACATAAAGCACAGCTTCTTTTCCGCCAAGGTTGAACAGAGTGGGTAGAATAACTTCCGCTTCTCCGTCAGGGCTGCAGAAGAATCTTGAAATATGCTCACCTCAGAATCACCATATTTCAATGTGTCCCGGAGTTGCTTATATTGGCGCAAAATTTCCACTTTGTGATTATAGTTAAGCAACTTAACGATGACTAACCGCGGGCGGGCTTCACGCTGTTGCTCTCTACCCACGCAATGCGCCCTTTCCAGGCACCGTCTCCGGGATGCCCAGGAATCGAAGATTGGACCGGCGAGATTGATTTTCCAGGTCTTCCAGCCACTGTGCTGGCACCCGGGTAAGATCCTGTAAGGCTTGAATCTCTTTGGACTGTGCCCCCTGGGAGTCATCCAAACGGGAAACTCTGGCTTCTAGGTCATTCGCGCGTTTAGTGGTGTCGGTGATCACATTTTCTAAACTCTGCAGCTTTTCAAGGAGTTGTTCAGAGAGCCGGTCCAAGCTCGGCTGCATGGCCAGTGTAACAGCTTGGGTGATATCCCGCAGCGTCTCCGGCGATAACTGACTCACCTCCACACTAGGACCCGGCGCCATCTTATCTTCGGTGGGCTTCTGACGCTCGCGATCCTTTTAGAAGCCATCGGGTGCGCCACTGTTTTACATATTTAATTATTATTGGACATACACAGTTTGTCATAATGGTCATCTTTCTTATCATTTCATTAATTGGACAATATTTTTATTTTTTCTAAGTCATATTGTGTAGGACATCCTCTGTTTAGCAAAAGGTTCTATCTATTTCCCCGACAAATGTTTTTCTAATATCAAAGTTCCTCAATTTCTCTGAGTATGCCCATTCCTCGTTTGTACAGTAATTAATTTTATGTTCTTTGATTAGGATATGTAATAATTCCTTTCTGTGCTAGTAATTTTATTCTCACGAAATGGACTTCTCTATTTCAGCAGCTGTTCTGCTTACTTCTGTATGAAGGATGGGTTCCGCTTGGCTTGGCCTTGCTAATTTTAGTAGAGATAAGAGAGCTTGTGAGAACTATGTAATGTTTCAAAAGTACTTTTCAGGCCTGTAAAAATGTATTATCGTTTTCTTATTCTGGGGATTTCAGGGGGCTTTGTCTTCACCTCCAGTATCTTGGAGGGCTTAAAATCTTCACCTGTACACACCTGTACAGGCCTCTTTTCTCCCCCTTCTTCCTCAGTACTGACCACTACCTCTATACCGGAAATTTCACATGCAACTGCCACTATTCGTGGAGACCACCATATGGCGTTTAGACACCTGGGTTTTCAAATGAGGCCGACAGCTCGAGGCTTGAGCAGCACTTGTTAAAGAAGCATTCCCAGGTTGCCCAGACTGATTGGCCTACAAGAGAAAGGCCTGGTGTAAGAGAACCACAAACTCCAGGGAAAAATGAGTCACCGGCATTCCTACCGGCACAGCAGAAAATGGCCCCTGCAGAGCAACCATTGCTTTCAGAGAAGTATGCCCGAGCACTGAATTTTGACTCCCGACAACTTCTGATGCGATTGGAGCTGAAGTCAGTATCAGCGAGAGAGAAGGGGATCGTGGCTACACTTCAGGGTTAGGAGAGGGGCAGCGTTTGGTGCCGAGCACCAGAAAAGCATGCGGAGGGAAAGAGGAGACAGGACTCGGGGAAGCGGCGAGAGTTCGCTCCGCCCCCCCCAACGCGTCAGAGCCAGCGCCGGACTCCCCCTTAAAGGGGAGGAGCCAGCGCAGCACACGCGGTGCCTTAGAGGGAGGAAGGAGCAGCGTAGCTGAAGTTCAGCTTCAGTTAGGAGAGGGGCAGCATTTGGTGCCGAGCACCAGAAAAGCAGGCGGAGGGAAAGAGGAGACAGGGCTCAGGGAAGCGGCGAGAGTTCGCTCCGCCCCCCCCAACGCGTCAGAGCCAGCGCCGGACTCCCCCTTAAAGGGGAGGAGACAACGGCGCCTAGCCGTTCGGCGCCCGGCAAAGGCGCGCGGCAAAGGCGCTCGCCTTAGCGAGAGCGCCTTTGCGAAGGGCCTCAAGAAAACATAGTAACATAGTAGATGATGGCAGATAAAGACCCGAATGGTCCATCCAGTCTGCCCAACCTGATTCAATTTAAAAATTTTTTTTTTTTTTTTTCTTCTTAGCTATTTCTGGGCGAGAATCCAAAGCTTTACCCGGTACTGTGCTTGGGTTCCAACTGCCGAAATCTCTGTAAAGACTTACTCCAGCCCATCTACACCCTCCCAGCCATTGAAGCCCTCCCCTGCCCATCCTCCTCCAAACGGCCATACACAGACACAGACCGTACAAGTCTGCCCAGTAACTGGCCTAGTTCAATCTTTAATATTATTTTCTGATTCTAAATCTTCTGTGTTCATCCCACGCTTCTTTGAACTCAGTCACAGTTTTACTCTCCACCACCTCTCTCGGGAGCGCATTCCTGGCATCCACCACCCTCTCCGTAAAGTAGAATTTCCTAACATTGCCCCTGAATCTACCACCCCTCAACCTCAAATTATGTCCTCTGGTTTTACCATTTTCCTTTCTCTGGAAAAGATTTTGTTGTACGTTAATACCCTTTAAGTATTTGAACGTCTGAATCATATCTCCCCTGTCTCTCCTTTCCTCTAGGGTATACATATTCAGGGCTTCCAGTCTCTCCTCATATGTCTTCTGGTGCAAGCCTCCTATCATTTTCGTCGCCCTCCTCTGGACCGCCTCAAGTCTTCTTACGTCTTTCGCCAGATACGGTCTCCAAAACTGAACACAATACTCCAAGTGGGGCCTCACCAATGACCTGTACAGGGGCATCAACACCTTATTTCTTCTACTGACTACGCCTCTCTTTATACAGCCCAGAATCCTTCTGGCAGCAGCCACTGCCTTGTCACACTGTTTTTTCGCCTTTAGATCTTCGGACACTATCACCCCAAGGTCCCTCTCCCCGTCCGTGCATATCAGCTTCTCTCCTCCCAGCATATACGGTTCCTTCCTATTATTAATCCCCAAATGCATTACTCTGCATTTCTTTGCATTGAATTTTAGTTGCCAGGCATTAGACCATTCCTCTAACTTTTGCAGATCCTTTTTCATATTTTCCACTCCCTCTAAACAGAGCCCTTCCACTTTCAACCAGACATACTCCTCTCTTCTCTCACACGAAAGCAGATACTCTCCTTTATCACACTCAAGCAAGCACCCAGGCAAACACACTCAAGCAAGCAATCAGGCAAACACACTCAAGTAAGCACTCAGGCAAGCACACTCTTCTCTTTCCTCTTCTCACACTCAGATACTGTCTTAATCTCAGACACTTTCTTACACACTCCCAACTTGTATCCCTTAAATTTCTATTCTTTTTTTTTTAACACTAAAACTTTCACACTTGGAAATGGCAGGGAGAACTCGGAGCGCCAAGACTACTATCAAGTTCAACACTCCAACATCTGGAGAGACCCGGGGGATGACCAAGGACTCTACACAGAAGGAAAAGAGTGCCACTGAGCGGGGAACAGATGTCTCAATGCTGACCGAGGCCATCCCCCTCCCACGGTACGCTACAGTCTCTACGCAGACAGAGGAGAAAAGGCAAGTAGCGGTAGACGAGGACATTATGCAGGAACTGCGGAGCCTCAGGGAGGAGGTGAAACGCTTGAGGTGCATCAGGGAGAATGAGGCCTTCATCGACGATGCCATCCAGGAACTGTCTCATATCACAGAACAAACCCACGATAAGTCCATCCTCAGCATTCCCAAACCTACAGCTCCAAATTCAACGATTGGAATACAGGAAATGATTGGAGATGCCGGTCCCTGGCAGCTGGTAACCTCCTCTACGGGCAAGCAAAGAACCCCCCCACCTTTCTCACTTTCTTCTTCTTTTTCTCTCAAACAGGGTAGCTCTACACCAACTCCACAACTCTCCCTGAGGAACAGATTTCCTGTTCTTCAAGAAGGAACTATCGAGGATGAAACAGAGGATACTCAGGAAGATTCCAAACACAGAACATTGGCTACAGTACTCACTGATCGACCCCTTCAGAAGGAGCGCAGAGTGGTGGTCATCGGGGACTCCATGCTAAGAGGCACCGAAGAACCAATTTGCAGACCAGATTTGCAGTCAAGGGAGGTCTGCTGTCTCCCTGGAGCCAGGATCCGGGACATCACCACCAGTCTAGACAAACTCCTGAAACCTACTGACCATTTCCCTATGTTTCTCATTCATGTAGGTACCAACGATACCGCCAGGAGCACATCAGACAGCATCCCTAAAGACTTTGAAACCCTAGGAAAGAAGCTGAAGCAGACAGGAGCACAGGTGATCTTCTCATCAATTCTCCCAGTAAGAGGCAAAGGCAGAGACAGGGAAGAGCGTATCCATTGGACCAACGAGTGGCTTTGCGAATGGTGTTTGGAGATGAACTTTGGATTCCTGGACCACGGAGAGACGCTACAAGGACTACAGGGACCTGACGGACTACACCTGACCAAGAAAGGAAAGAAAGTATTTGGACATCGACTAGCCCGCCTACTTCGGAAGGCTTTAAACTAGGTAAGTTGGGGGAGGGTACATACACACATTCCAGAGCAACAAGGATCCACCCTGGGGAAGCAAGTAGCACCCACACTTCTGAGCCTAGGGTAAGTACCCATAGTATACACAAAAAAATAGGAGCCACACTAAAAGGGTCAGGCATCTCTTCACAGGTTTGGAGAGCTATGTATGTTAACGCACACAGCTTGGGCAACAAAATCCTCGAACTAGAAACAGAGATAAGGAATGCTGACCTTGACGTAGTAGCGATATCCGAGACCTGGTTCAAAGATTCGCATGGGTGGGATATGGTTATACCAGGCTACAATCTACTTCGTCGAGACAGAGAGGGCAAGTTAGGAGGGGGGTAGCACTATACACTAAGGATAATATCAAAATTACCAGAATCACAGAGGTTAGATACACAGGGGAATCACTTTGGGTAAACCTGGCCAGAGGGAATGAAAAATGCCTTTACCTCGGTGTGGTATACAGGCCTCCAAGACAACAGGAAGACAAGGAATTGATTGAGGACATAGAGAACATCACTTTGCGTGGTGACACAGTACTGTTAGGGGACTTCAACATGCCAGATGCAGATTGGAACACACTCTCCGCGACTACGAGTGGTAGCAGAAGAATATTAACCTCCATTAAGGGTGCACAACTCAAACAAATGGTATTGGAGCCCACAAGGGAACAGACAATACTGGACCTGGTACTCACCAATGGAGACAGTGTCTCAGAGGTATCAGTAGGAGACACGTTGGCCTCCAGAGACCACAACATGGTGTGGCTCAACCTCAGGAAAGGCTTCTCTAAATCAAACACAGCAACGAGGGTCCTCAACTTTAGGGGCGCAGACTTCGACCACATGAGAGACTTTGTCCATCAAGAGCTGCAAAACCATGCAGAAACTGACAATCCGGAAACTAAGTGGTCAAATCTGAAATCCATCCTGAACGAAGCAACTAACCGCTACATTAATACAGTAAGCAAACACCGGAGAAACAAAAGACCACAATGGTTCAGCAAGGAAATTTCGGACCTCATTAAAAAGAAAAAAGAAGCATTTATCACCTACAAACATCTCGGGAAGAGGGAGGCAAAGGAAGACTATCTGGTCAGATCGAAAGCTGTCAAAAAGGCAGTCAGGGAGGCCAAACTACGAACAGAAGAAGATCTAGCACGGAACATTAAAAAAGGGGATAAATCCTTCTTCAGGTACATTAGCGACAGGAAGAGAAACAAGGATGGGATAGAGCGCCTTAGGCAGTCAGATGGAAACTACGCGGAATCTGATTCTACCAAGGCAGAACTACTAAACGAATACTTCTGCTCAGTATTCACCTGTGAAGCACCAGGAGCTGGTCCACAACTACAGACAAGAGACAGCCAAAAAGACCTGTTTCAGGATTTAGAGTTTACACCCAGTAGCGTCTACTACGAACTTTCAAGACTCAAAGTAGACAAAGCCATGGGACCAGACAATCTACACCCCAGGGTGCTCAGAGAGCTGTGTGAAGTTCTAGCTGAACCACTATCCGTGCTCTTCAATCTTTCCATGCGCACGGGAAGAGTACCCCTGGACTGGAAAACAATTCACTGTAATTCCACTCCACAAAAAGGGCTGCAGAACAGAAACAGAAAATTACAGACCGGTGAGTCTCACATCCATAGTGTGCAAACTCATGGAAACACTGATCAAACAGAAACTCGACCAAATACTAGATGAAGAAAATCTACGTGATCCACACCAACATGGATTTACCAGGGGAAGATCCTGCCAATCTAATCTGATTGACTTCTTTGACTGGGTGACTAGTCATATGGATGCCGGGGAGTCCCTGGACGTGATTTATTTGGACTTCAGCAAAGCTTTTGATAGCGTCCCACACCGCAGGCTGTTGAACAAACTAAAATCTATGGGATTAGGGGATACACTCACTACATGGGCTAGGGATTGGCTAAGTGGTAGGCTTCAAAGGGTGATGGTAAACGGTACCCCCTCCAAAACGTCAGCTGTGACGAGTGGAGTACCACAGGGCTCCGTCTTAGGGCCGATTCTATTCAATTTATTCATAGGAGATATGACCCAAGGGCTTAGAGGAAAAGTGTCACTGTTTGCCGACGACGCCAAACTATGCAACATAGTAGGTAAAAGCAGTGTGCCTGACACTATGACGCAGGACCTACGGCAGCTGGAACAGTGGTCGTCAACTTGGCAGCTAAGCTTCAATGCTAAAAAATGTAAAGTGATGCACCTAGGTAAGAAAAATCCACACAGAACTTACACACTAAATGGAGAAACCTTGTTCAAGACCACGGCAGAACGTGATTTAGGAGTGATCATTAGTGATGATATGAAGGCTGCCAATCAGGTGGAGAAGGCTTCGTCCAAGGCAAGACAAATGATGGGCTGCATCCGTAGAGGTTTTGTCAGCAGAAAACCTGAAGTCATAATGCCGCTGTACAGATCCATGGTGAGAACTCATCTGGAGTATTGTGTTCAATTCTGGAGACCGCACTATCGGAAAGATGTGTTGAGAATTGAGTCGGTTCAGCGAATGGCTACCAGGATGGTCTTGGGGCTCAGGGAACTCACGTACGAAGAAAGGCTAAAAAAACTGCAGATGTACTCACTGGAAGAACGAAGAGAGAGGGGAGACATGATTGAGACCTTTAAGTATATTACGGGACGTATAGAGGTGAAAGAAGATATCTTCTGTCTTACAGGGCCCTCAGTCACCAGAGGGCACTCGCTGAAAGTCAGGGGAGGGAAATTTCATGGTGATACCAGGAAGTACTTCTTCACCGAAAGGGTAGTCGATCATTGGAACGAGCTACCTCAGCAGGTGATTGAGGCCAACAACGTATCAGATTTTAAGAGAAAATGGGATATTCACGTGGGATCTCTAGGGGAATAAAAGTCAGGGAGTGGGTCATTGGTGTGGGCAGACTTGATGGGCTGAGGCCATTTTCTGCCGTCAATTTCTATGTTTCTATGTTTCATCTGTGTGGGAAACATCTGACTCACCCAGCGCCATGTTGGCCTCCTCCCCTGCAGCATCTGTGCAGCCGGCTGCACAGAACCCCGATGGTGTTCGGCGCTTCCCACAGCACAAACACCTCTTAACCATCTCTGCTGCCATTTGCCTGCAAACTGCGCACACAGGACCGCTAAAGCCGATGGAATTAAATTATCACAGAAAAGTAAAGAAAAAGTCTGCTTACCCGACCAAGGCAGGAACACTCGTTATGGCTGGCAGTTGTAAGCTGACAGAAAAGTACAGTCCAGCTAAACATGGACTCTTTTTTTTTAAAAAAGTAAAGAAGAAAAATTATAATACCAACCAAACCACTCAATCCACAGGTGGGGTGGGTGGAGCAGGAACCTGGGGGGACCCAGGTGTAACTTCTAAAGCTGGCATCGCTCAGCCAGACACCCTTATCTCACTGAAGAGAGAAACACTCAACAGCAGCCTCAAGAATAAAAATTGGAATTGCACAGCAAAAGCCAGGAGCTAGTGAAATAGCGACCATCCGATAGATGATACTGAAGGTACAGGGAACATTCCATCCAAGAGGTGCACCTGTGAATCAGTTCTCTATCTCCACCTGCTGGTAGATGTGTGCTATCCCACTAGTCTGGATTCATATGCTACTGTTGCTAAGGAAATTGCACATGCAACTGCGACTACAAAATATTAGCATACGTCTACATTTATGTGCCTAACATAAGGCATGAGCAGTTACACTAGCTCAATGGTTGGAGTAAATGCTCCTAACTGCAGGCAGTTAGGTGCATAAGTGCTAGCGTTCTAAAACCCATGCATGCAACTGCATGCCATGCTCCTGAAGTCAGTCCAGAGGAAAGCTACTAAAATGGGGCATGGTCTTCATCATAAGGCGTATGGGGATAGACTTAAAGATCTCAATCTGTAAACTTTGGAAGAAAGGCAGGAGAAGGGAGATATGACAGAGATGTTTAAATACCTATGTGATATAAATTTGCATGAGTCGAGTCGCTTTCATTTCAAAGGAAGCTGTGGAATAAGAGGGCATAGGAAGAAATTAAGAGGCGATAGGCTCTGGAGTAATCTAAGGAAATACTTTTTTACAGAAAGGGTGGGAGATGCGTGGAACAGTCTCCTGGAAGAGGTGGTGGAGACAGAGAGTGTGTCTGAATTCAAGAAAGCCTGAGATAGCCTGGGATCTCTTAGAAAGAGGAAGAGATAATGGTTCTGTGGATAGGCAGATTGGATGGGCCATTTGGGCTTTATCTGTCATCATGTTTCCCTTGCAGCTGCATACTATAGATTTTGTATGTGCAATTTATAGAATATTGACAAATGGAAATTACGCATGCAACTACTTCTACTGATGTCAATGGAAATCTTTGCTGAGGTTCTATAATTAGTGCCAGTTTAACACTAATCAATCAACTTAGTTAATTCCAATTAGTAGCTAATTATTATATTAAGTAATGCATGCAACTAACACTATTCTTACACATGCAACTTTGCACGATAACCCCTGGATTCTATATGAATGAGTATTTTCTTAATAGTACAGACTTTTGTTAAGTTTTCTAATATTACTGCGAGGTGTTTTGAATTATGTTTTAAAGTGAAATATTATTAGTGATTTTATGCTATATGTCTTTTGTTAGTTATTTCATTATGTATGTTTTATTGTTACCCGCACAGAATAGTTGGCTGTGCGGACTACACATTTTTTTAAATAAATAGATATACCTTGCTGTAGCCAGACTAATGGTGCCCAATGCAGAACCAGGTGAGATCTTACCCTCTCTAGAAGAACAGTTTGGAGAGTTACCGTAATTAAGCCTGCTAAAGTCTGTATGGAAGATTTATGGAAAGCCATTGTAACCATGGACTCCAACCTCAAAAAAGCTTTGACTATGGTACATTCTGATTGTGCCTCAATTACAACTCAGACAATATACAAGGGATAATGATAAAAGAACAAAGCAAACTTATTAAAAAGCATGAAGAACAAATTTCTCAAATAAAGACCTTGGAATTGGAAATAATTAAAGAAAGATCTTCCATCCAAAGAAAATTGGAATATATGGAGAACCAACAGAGGAGAAATAATTTAAAATTGCTAAATTTCCTAAGTCACCGAGAAATCTTGTTAATTCCAGAAGAAAATTTACCACCTATAACAAGAGCTCAGTATGTCTCAAAGGGTGTGAAAAAACAAGTTGCTTCCACCCCGGATGAAGGAGTGGGAACATAGGAGAATGAATTGGATTTGACGAATTTCCTTGAGAATTCACTGAAAGTTATCACAGAGAGAGCCACCTTAATTGTGACATTGGCCTTGGAATTTGACCGAGATCTAATCCTGCGTTCATATTACAGTCACATGAATGATACCTTCTTCGGCTCAACAATTAGGTTGTTTCCTAACATTTCTAAAGAGACACAAAAATAAAGAACAGACTTTTTGGTCTATACACCAAGGGTCACAGACCTAGGTGTTTCTTTCATTTTGAAATGTTTTTTTTAGCCTAAACAATTACTGGAATTTATTGTGGCTAAAGAAGGGGGGGGAGTAGTTATTGGTTCAATGGCTGTACCATCAATCTAACTGACCGGCTGTTTGGGATTTAAAACCATGTCTCCTATTCTGTCCTATCAATTATTTACTTATACCTTGATAATTTTTCTTTGTTCTTGGATCTTAATTTAATTTTGTGGACTAAATAACTAAGGGCTCCTTTTACAAAGGTGCGCTAACATATTTAGGGCACGCACCAGATTAGCGTGCGCTATAGCGCGTGCTAGCCGAAAAACTACCGCCTGCTCAAGAGGAGGCGGTAGCGGCTAGCGCGCGGGGCATTTTAGCGTATGCTATTCCGCACGTTAAGGCCCTAACGCGCCTTCGTAAAAGGAGCCCTAAATAATTTTCCTTTCTTGTATTCTATAAGTCGTTAATTGACTGTTTAATTTGTTTCACAAGAATACTAATTGCAATAACAAAATATAAATTCAATATAAAATCAAATGTTATTAGCCGAGTGGTGGGAATACCGCATGAAAAACCATTTATACTCAGTGGAGAAAAAGCCTCAACCATCAACAATACAGACGGCAACCAAATGAGTTGTTTAGCCAGTCCTCATGCAATCCTCATGCAAGTGATTTAACTTTTATAATAAATAAATATACCTTAGCCAAAGTTGTACATACAAATCTGTGGGCATTGCTGATTTGCGCATGCAACGAGTGGCCTAGTGGTTAGAGCAGCTGCTTCAGCACCCTGAGGTTGCGAGTTCGATTCTCACTGCAGCTCCTTGAGACTCTAGGCAAGTCACTTAACACTTCGTTGCTCTATGTATACCACTTTGATTGTGTAAACCACATGGAAAAAGTGGTATTCAAATCCCATCCCCTTTACCCTTTAATCATTTACATAGTAACATAGTAAATGTTGGCAGATAAAGACCCGAGTGGTCCATTAGGGCATAGACAGGGGGTGGGTAAGCAGAGTGGGCAGACTTGATGGGCTGTAGCCCTTTTCTGCCGTCGTCTTCTATGTTTCTATGTTTCTATCCAGTCTGCCCAACCATACATGCTCCATAAATTAATTTAGTTTAAATGGTCCTTTATCGTAGATATTTCTGGACCAGAAACCCAGAGCCTTGCCCAGTAATGTGCTTAGGTTCCATCTATTGGAGCCTCCATCAAAGCTCACTCCAGCCTATCTTAACCATCCCAGGCATCAAAACCCTCCCCAGCCCGTCCTCAACTAAATGTCCATATACGGGATACAGGCCCTGCAAGCCTGCCCAGTACTGGCCTTAGTTCTTTCAATGTATACGCATTATTTTCTGATTAGAGATCCTCTGTTTTCATCCCACGCTTGTTTGAACTCTGTCACCGTTTTCTTCTCCACCACCTTCCTCGAGAGCGCATTCCATACATCAACTACCCTCTTTGTAAAGAAAAATTTCCTAACATTACTCTTGAATCTACCACCTCTCAACCTCAAATTAAGCCCTCTGGTTTTACTATTTTCCTTTCTCTGGAATAGATTTTGTTCTACGTTAATACCTTTGAAGCATTTGAACGTCTGAATCATATCTCCCCTGTCCCTTCTTTCCTCAAGGGTATACATATTCAGGGCTTCTAGTCCAAGCAAATCAGTGCCAATAATTGTCAATTAACAAGCAATTATTGGTACTAATTAGAAATTATGCGGGAGGACACAGCTTGTTCTTGGACCCCTTTCCTCCCCCCCCCCCCCCCACACACACCTCTTGGAGAGAAAGATTGGGGTTTTGGCGGACGGCACTGTGTGACATCGGACGATGACGCTGGAACGACTAAAGCTGGGAGTGCCTGAGAAATATTGGAGGCAGCAGCTCATTTGTGGACACCCCCGGGGCTCCCCCTTGGAGAAAGAAAGATCAGGACTATAGTTGGCGGCAGCACATGACATCAGATGCCGCTGGCAGAACAACTGTAAAAGCCAAGAGAACCTGAGGCGCACAGCCTAGCAGTGTGGCCTAAGGAGCGTGCTATAAGTGGCATGCTTAGCCCTTTGGAAGTCCCTTAGCAGCCTGAATCCTGGTCAGATGTTCATTTTAAGATATTGCTTCTCTTTATTTTTAATTTCTTTATAATTTTTATTGAAGGTATTTATATACCGCCTATCAAAGTTATCTAAATGGTTTACAATCAGGTAATCAAACATTTTCCCTATCTGTCCCAGTGGGCTCACAATCTATCTAACATAAATGGAGGATTAAGTGACTTGCCCAGGGTCACAAGGAGCAGCGTGGGATTTGAACCCACAACCTCAGGGTGCTGAAGCTGTTGCTCTAACCACTACACCACTCCTTCCTCCTAGTTAGTTAAAAGTTAAAAGAAAGGCAAAGATTAAAAACTCAAGTACTCCAAAATTAATAGGTCCTATATGGACACGCATATTCAAATACAGCTGCCTACATCAGCGCCAAGCAAACTGTCATTTTCTGGTGCTTCCTGGAGTGAAGGTGGAAGATCCACCCCTTCCCCTCCTTTTAGTCCTGCTAGGCTTGTAGGGCCATCTGCTCAAGATGGTGTTGACACTACAAGCATGATGTCTACAGATTCACATACACTATCTTCACTATAGACACATGCTGTTGGTTATATCCCATTAGCTGTGCCTTGTCCTAACATGTCCAAAACTATTGATCAACATCAAGATATCGCTTTGAAAGATATCTGGAAAATGGTGGTTAGGACTGAAGAGCGTATTAATACCACTGCTTTGGTGCTATGGACACTAAACTGTCACAAACGTCTTCTATCAAGACAAATTACCAATCAGCATCTTCAGTTTTTATTAAAGACATTTTGATAATCCATAGACAATTGGAATTTCTAGAAAATAGTATGCGGTCAAAACATTACTTACTGTATATTGACTTTCCCCATATATCATCTTTTATAGAAATATAGAAATATGATGGCGAATAAAGACCATATGGCCCATCCAGTCTGCCCATCTGTGGCATCCACTATCTCCGCTTCTCTCTATCCAATGCTTTCTTGAACTCAGACATAGTCTTTGTCTCCACCACCTCTACTGGGAGCCTATTCCACACATCTACCACCCTTTCTGTAAAAAAGTATTTTCTTAGATTACTCCTGAGCCTATCAACTTTTAACTTCATCCTATGCCGTCTCATTCCAGAGCTTCCTTTCAAATGAAAGAGACTCGCCTCGTGCACATTTATGCCCTCTCCCGCCTTTCCTCCAAAGTATACATATTAAAGTCTTATAAGTCTGTCCCCATACGCTTTATGATGAAGACCACTGACCATCCAGTTTTGCCTCAGGTCCACTCAGCAGGGGTGCACCATCGGTGTAGCTGGCAAGGATCTCCAAGCTCTGCCAGATTAAGATATTAACAGCCCACCAAAGTTGCCACCTCCCATCAAAAACTATGACTGTCGTGACCACCAATGCCAACACCTTGTACATGCTCAGTTCACATGTGAGAAATAAGTAATATAACACTTTATTTTTATTCCACAAAACCTTCCAGTTCTATGTGGATAACAAAATAAGAAAAAACTGCATAAACATAGTGAGAAACAAAATCATAATCATCATAACAAAACATATCAACCAGCCATCTTTACATCCCAAGAAATTTTTGAAACAGATAAGTCTTCAATAACTTTCAAAAATAAAAATACGAAACAGAGGTAAATATTAACGGGCAAAACTCAGATTCCCAGCTAATGAGCTGTTAAGAAAGTAGTCGATCATGAAGCGTCTTGTAAACACATCCTTTGAGAGAGGGAAATGTAGAAAAAACCAAATTGCGCTGTGAACATACAGGAGTAAAAAAATAAAATAAAATGATCCATTAGATTATTCAGTAGCAAATCATACAACACTTTGTAGCAGAAACAACCAAATTTAAAAATAGCCCACGCTTCCACTGGGAGCCAGTGTAATTCGTGAAAGTAAGGCGTCACATGTCAATTCTGCCCAAATTAAAAATTAAGGGGTCCTTTTACTAAGGCGCGATAACCGATTTAGAATGCACTAAAGATTAGCGCATGCTAAATGCTAAGGCGCCCATTATATTCTATGGGCGCCTTAGCATTTAGCGCATTAATCTTTAGCGCATGCTGAATCGGTTAGCGCGCCTTTGTAAAATGATCCCTAAGTGAACAGCTGTATTCTGAATCAAAATGAACCTTTTAAAATGTTTCATACAACCCGCTAGATAGACTATATTACAATAGTCAAGTGCCGACAGTAACAAAGATTGCACCAAAAGCTGAAAAGCTGATCTTTCAAAACAACTCCGAATGGAACATAAGTTATATAAGGTATAAAAGCATTTACAAACCACTGCGTTCACCTGATTTTGCATTGTTAGATTTTGACCTAAAAATACCCCCAAAAGTTTCAACACAGGTTTTATAGTATAAATCATATCATTCAAGTGGAGACAATCTTGGTAAGTTTAGATGGAGTTGAGGGCTCCTTCTACTATGCTGCGCTACCGTTTTTAGCACGCGCTAAACAAAAAATACTAACGTCAGCTCTATGGAAGCATTGGCATGTAGCGCGCGCTAAAACCGCTTGCGTGGCTTTGTTAAAGGAGCCCAAAGTTTTAACTTAAAAAATAGCATTCAATTCTCAATCATCGATATCACTAAAGCAATCTGATTGATATTATTTGATGGCACCAAATCCAATGACAAGACAACCGTAATGTCATCTGCGTAACTGTACTTTTTGATGCCTATAGACAATTTTGTTCCCAAGAAGGATAGATAAATATTAAAGAGCAATGGGGAGAGTGGTGAACCCTGAGGTACACTGCAGGGATTACTCCAAGAATGAGAAAGACCACCACTTTAGTACCTGGTAAGACCTGGAATGCAAAAAATCTTGAAACCATTGATAGACTTGCCCAGAGACTCCCATATAATCAAGACAGCCAAGCAGTATGTTATGATCCGCTAAGATCATTTTGTAGAAACGGAGCATTCTGACCCTTGCTACAAAAGAGCACTTCAGTGATCCAAAAGTGAAGCCAAAATGGTTCCGGTAATATACATTGGTCTGAAACTAGACTGTGAAGAATGCAAAAGGTTAAACTGGCCCAAATAATCCAACAATTGGACATATACAACCCCCTCCATCAATTTAAGAAAAAATGGTATCAAAGCTAAGGGCCCTATAACTGGACAGCAAATCAATTGGTCCCTTATAATCCTTTACAATAGGGGTAATAACAATATGTCCATGATCAACGGGGAACCTGCCAAAATGTAACATGTCTTGCAACCAATTAAAGAGGTCTCTACGAAACTGAAAAGTACAAGTGTCCAAAAAACAAGATAAATGCACATACTTCAAGTAAAGATTCCTAAACAGAGACCAATGTATAGGAGCAAATCACATCCAATATAGGTCTGCATAACAAGAATCACGTAAAAAAAATTTGAACGGCATTCTATATAGTCTGGTCCTGCCTGAAAGGAGGATCTTAAATCCTGTATTTTGGAGTGGAAAAACTGAGCTAAAGCATCAGAGGAAGGCGAAACTTCACAAGATGAACGTTTGCACTTATCAACATTCATCATCTTCTTAACCAAACTAAAAAGCTTTTTTTGCATCTATCTCAATCTTACCCACCATAGCAGAACAATAAGCCCTGTGTTTGTTTTTCAAGCACCTGTGCTCCCTTACTTTCTTTCCCCATTGCTCTTTAAGGGCCGCACAACTGGTTTTATGCCATGAACGCTCCAGACAACGCACCGTTCTCCTCAAGAACAAAAGAACCGAATCAAACTCAGGATCCGATTCACCATGTTTTTTTTCGCGTGCAGTTTTATCTAAAATGTTAGTACTTATAGACTCCCAATAGGAGTAAAAATCTGAAGACAACCTAGGGGGGGAAGCCAAGCAGTAATGCAATAAAAATTCAGTAGAATCAACGTGCCTCATTTTTTGACAAAAGGGTTTGCAACTCAGGGGGATGCCAATGTCTTCAGCTGGCAGAGTTTGAAGACCCTCCACCAGCCAAGGTATTTAATTTTAGAGTTTAGCTGGTGGGGGGGGGGGAGGGGGGAGCAGAGGCAGGTTGCAGAGTAGGGGAGGAATGAGTGCCCACACAATCTACCTGTGAGGCCACTAAAAACTAACTTCTGGTTATGTCACCAGTATTTTATAAAGACAAGTAGACACCTACTTGTCTGTGTATAAAATAACACCTAAGTAGCCACCTATTTGCCTTCTTATAAAATTACCCCTAAAAATATAGATGGCGTATTTCATAATTCATTCTATTTCCCAACCAATTTCAGATATCTATTCAGAATGAAGCCTCTAGCAAACTTTTGTTTTAATTAAATCCATTATTAAGCAGCTAAACAATGCAAAATTAGTTTCATTTGGATATGATAATGGCCAAGTATACAGTCGATATGAACCCTTTTAATTTCCTAGTAACTTAGCACACAAGGTCACTTGAAATACTTTTGTGCCCGACTGCTAAGTACATCATAACTGCTGAGACAGACTTTAATCATTTAGCTGTCACCGAGGTACAAACTATGGAAGGGTCACCCCTACATAATCTGTGCACACCTTGCTATTAATTACCTATGATCCATTCAGAGTACAACTGAGTGCAGCGCTGTAAAATCCTTCCACAACTCTTCATGTAGGTAGCATAATAGTATATTGCATTGTGCTTGTTAACCGCGTAACCACAAGTTCAACGCGGTTTACAAAAGACTATTAACGATAAGCATAGTACAAATGAATTAATTAATCATATACTTGGAAAATAGATAAGTCTTCACCTGTGTTCTAAAATGTTTATAAGAATAAGCTGTGAGCAATAATACTCGAAATTCATTGTCGTGAGAGGCTGCTTGGTATGCTAGTGTATGATCAAGACATTTTTTTACTTCTACAGCCGTGAACAGAAGGAAAATTAAACAAAGGATGAATTTTTATGCTGTGTTTATATGAAGCTAAGGAAAATCTATTGACCAAATTAAGAAGGAGCTGATCCATATGGTACCTTTGTAGCAAAAACAACCAAGCTTAAACAGCATCCGAGCTTCCATAGGAAGCCAATGTAATTCACAGTAATAGGACTATCAGTTAACAAGCAAGCCAGATCCTTTGCTAACCTTTAATCACCAATATACAAGGTACTTTAGAACACCCTATCAGTACCTATACAGAGTAAACAGGATCCACTGACATTCTCTGGGCACCCTTCCAGTGTTTGCTTTCTTACAGTTTGGAAAAAAAGGCCTAAAAAAAAAAGAGGATATGTGGCCCTGCCCTGTTCTACCCCCCCCCCCCAACCCCACACAAATCCCGTCTCTTCAGGGCCACGTTTGGAGGGCATCTACGCATACATGCACAGATGTGACGTGATGACGTTATGCGCATGACATCATCGTGTACAAAAATTCAAAAATATCACTCCAAGACAAAAACACCACACAAGCCAGTGGTCTCAAACTCGCGGCCTGGGGGCCACATGCGGCCCGCCAGGTACTATTTTGCAGCCCGCAGTCTGTACTAGTGCTACCCGCTCTTTGCAGCATCCTACCTTTACAGCTTCCCCCTTGGCCTCCTGCACTTACCTTCAGATAATTACCGCAGCCTGAAGAGAGAATTGCCGGTGCTGTAGCAATCCTCGCAGGCTGCCATTGTCCTGAGCAGCACATTCCCTCTGCCGCGATCCTGCACCTGATGTCAGAGGAGAGGCGGCACCGCAGCAGAAGGAACGTGCTGTGGAGGCCAATGGCAGCCTGCAAGGAATGCTACAGCACCAGCGATCCTCTCTGCAGGCTGCGGTAATTAGCTGAAACTAAGACCGGGAGGCCAAGGGGGAAGCTGGAGGACACTGCAAAGAAGGGGAGAACATGCAGGCCTTCGAAGGGGGTAGGAGAGATTTATAAACTACTAGCTGATGACCCGGCGTTGCACGGGTATTTAATTATAGCAATAACACTGTAAATGGATTCAAATAAAGATACTTTATAGTGGTGAATGAAATTATTTTTTAACAGCTTTATAAAAAGTACAATATTCAAATTATAATGTGAAATATTTGACAAAATGAATACAATACAACTAACACAAAACTTGATTATAAACAACATTTTTAGTTTCACCTCCAGGAGCAAGAACATATAAATTCTTGGGTGAACCCACCCTTGAGCAAGCAACATAGAGTTGTCCATGGGAAAAACAGGGGGATCTTAAATCCACTCCACAGTATGTAATAGTCTGTCCCTGTGATTTGTTGATTGTGATAGAGAATGCAAGTCTCACTGGAATTTGCAATCTCTTAAACTGAAAAGGAAGATATGTTGGAATAAGTGACATCCAAAAGTTTCAGTATTGATTTAAACAACTCAATATGTGGAAACTCAGGTTGAAAAGAAACTCCATGCAGTTTTTTCCCGGTTCAGAATGGAACCTGTGTTCCTAGTTCAGCATATGTGAGTACTCATGTAATGTAATAACATTATGAACTGGGGTGCATGAAGGAAACAGTTACAAACACAGTTAGAACATACAAACTCTATATGTTTGGTGTCCGTGGTAGAATAGAAACGATGTCCCTAGTGGTTATAGTGTCATAGAAAGTGTTTTATAGTTGGAATTACTGTGAGAATGGCAGCTTTTTACATCCTTTCCATTGACATGAATGGGTGAAATCTCATTTTCTGTTTGTAGCTCCGCCCACGTGTGCAGGTGGGCCGCGAGACCCCCAGAACATATCACCCCAGGTAGTTGGAATTACTGTGAGAATGGCAGATTTTTACATTTTTTCCACTGACATGAATGGGTGAAATCTGATTTTATGTTTGTAGCGCCGCCCACGTGTGCAGGTGGGCCGCGAGACCCCCAGAACATATCACCCCAGGTAGTGAGGGATCAGCATACCAAGTTTCGTTCAAATCGGTCAAGCCGTTTTTGAATTACTGTGAGAATGGCAGCTTTTTACAATTTTTCCATTGACATGAATGGGTGAAATCTGATTTTCTGTTTGTAGCTCTGCCCACGTGTGCAGGTGGGCCGCGAGACCCCCAGAACATATCACCCCAGGTAGTGAGGGATCTGCATACCAAGTTTCGTTCAAATCGGTCAAGCCGTTTTTGAATTACTGTGAGAATGGCAGCTTTTTACATTTTTTCCATTGACATGAATGGGTGAAATAAGATTTTCTGTTTGTAGCTCCGCCCATGTGTGCAGGTGGGCCGCGAGACCCCCAGAACATATCACCCCAGGTAGTGAGGGATCTGCATACCAAGTTACGTTCAAATCGGTCAAGTCGTTTTTGAATTACTGTGAGAATGGCAGCTTTTTACATTTTTTCCATAGACATGAATGGGTGGAATCCGATTTTATGTTTGTAGCTCCGCCCACGTGTGCAGTTGGGCCGCGAGACCCCCAGAACATATCACCCCAGGTAGTGAGGGGTCTGCATACCAAGTTTCGTTCAAATCGGTCAAGCCGTTTTTGAATTACTGTGAGAATGGCAGCTTTTTACATTTTTTCCATTGACATGAATGGGTGAAATGTGAATTTCTGTTTGTAGCTCCGCCCACGTGTGCAGGTGGGCCGCAAGACCCCCAGAACATATCACCCCAGGTAGTGAGGGATCTGCATACCAAGTTTTGTTCAAATCGGTCAAGCCGTTTTTGAATTACTGTGAGAATGGCAGCTTTTTACATTTTTTCCATTGACATGAATGGGTGAAATCTGATTTTCTGTTTGTAGCTCCGCCCACGTGTGCAGGTGGGCCGCGAGACCCCCAGAACATATCATCCCAGGTAGTGAGGGATCAGCATACCAAGTTTCGTTCAAATCGGTCAAGCCGTTTTTGCGTGATCGCAGCACATACATACATACACACATACATACCTCCTATTTTATATATATAGATAAAGAATTTTACCTCATGCAAAATTGTCATCCTCTATAATAAAACCCTTACCTGCACATGCACAGTTGAAATGGCGTGATCCCTGCCTCCGTGATGTGTGCCTACGTGGCAGTGGCATGCGGCCGTGGCCATTGCAAGTGGCTGTTTGCGGTATGCGGTTTCAGCGGTGGTTTGTCTCCTGCGGGTGCTGCGAGCCGTCTGGTGTAAAGGAAGCCAAAAAATGCTGCTACTGCTGCACAGGGAAGTTGAGGGGAAGAGGGAAAGTGGGCTGCTTTGGGGGGAGGGGTGTGCTGGGGGGCAGAAAGCAATCTTGGTTTGCTCTGGGGAGGGGAACAGAAGGGGGGCCACTGAGAGACAGGCAGGCATGGCGCAACAGAGATAGGCAGTCAGGGGGCTAGGGAGAGATACAGACAGAAAGAAAGACAGACATACTGGGGGCCAGGGAGAGACACAGACTGAAAGAATGACAAACAGACAGGGGGCCAGAGAGACAGACAGCGACAAAAGAGATAGAGACAAAAAAAAACAACAACCCAGACAGCCAGACAGTGGCCAAGGAGAAAGAGAGAAAGAAAAAAAGACAGACAGATCTCTATTCTAGCACACTTTAATGTAACGGGCTTAAAGACTAGTTTCTTTAATAAGACATTAACTATTTTTTCTGCGGCCCTCCAAGTACCCACAAATCCAAAATGTGGCCCTGCAAAGGGTTTGAGTTTGAGACCATTGACATGTCAATGTTGTGGCTGGTTCGCGTTCAGCTGACCAGTCACGTGATTTTTCTCCTGACAGGGTTGGACGTGGTTATAAGCCCCACAACAGTGCTTTGGAAGTTGTGGTTGAAAGCAGCAGTTAGGATCTGCATACTGATAGCCTGGATTTGGCGCTAAGGCCGTGAAGCAGTGGTTACAGGCCACGAAACGATCATCGGCCTGGCCTGTTTGTGTTCAGTGTTTTTTACCATTAATCATTCTCGGCTAGTTTTTTGCTTCCACCGGCTAACTTCAAACTTGTGTGAAAGTTTTATTACCTATGATGCTTGGGTAGAAGAGTGTGGGTGCACCTCTACGTTTGTCTGAGGCTTTTCTTTCGCTTAATAAGCTAGTTAGCTTGGCTTGTGGGGTGCTTTTGTTTTGGAGTGATATTTTTGTATTATACTTCCCTCCATTCCTCCCTGTTTTTTGTGACATCATCGTGTCGCATACTACACGCATGGGCAGATGCCATCCAGACGCGGCCCCGTGCTCAATGGTTTTCAAAACCCAAACAAAGTGCCAGGTTTTGAAAACCCATCTAGACTCCTGGACGGTCCTTTAAAAAGAGGACATTTCCGGGTAAATCTGGTAACCCTACTAATACTGAGCAACAATTCTCAATTTGAAATGTTAGCAGGTATGTTCTCTGAGGGTAATTCTTTATAGATTGCTTAAAATTATGCACGGAAATGATGTAGCTTTTTGGAAACCCCTGACATGCCAATGCCCTGTCCCCTTTTTAGATACCCGCCAAGGGAGTTGGGCACAACCAGATGCGCACACAAATTTTAATGGGCTCAATTAACATCAATAACCAATTGCTAGCACCTAATTTACTGATGATTCAGAGCTCATTATTCAATTAATTTGCACACACTCAGATTTGGGCACGGAAAATATGGGGGTTACAGTGGATTTATGATATTTATAAGGCTTATTTGAATGCTTCACAAGACCCACAACGCCAGCTGTCATAACTTCAGCCCAGTACAAAAGCTTGTGAAGCACTTCTATACACCTTTTCCAAGGTCTTCCTGCAAGTTTATGCAGTGCACAGAAAATCCTGCTGTGCTCAGCAACCAATCTTTCTCCACTTAATTTGTGCACCCAGCGGTAAATACAAGAAAGTCCGTTTCAGCCGTCAGCGCATCCCCTGCTTAAGATCCCACAGAGCCGCCCTGTTTATGCGGGTAATAAGGACTGGCTCCGCCCCTTCAGCTCCAGCTGCAAAGCGCAGGCGTCAAACAGTTTAGAGTGTAAAAAGATACCCCCCCCCCCCCCCCCACGCACACACTTCCACGCGCGCTCCCACCCCAGTTGCTGCGTCTCAGTATCGAAACGTGCGGACTTGGAGCAGCAGCAGCAGCTCACGACACTTCCGGGAAGTAGCGCCCCCTCCCGGCAATACATTCACCCCCATTCCCCGAGACCCGTCGGGCGAGACGCTCTGCGCCTGAAATATATACAGTAATGCATGTGTTCACACATTATGTGATGCTCTTACTCATCAGGAGCCCACGGAAACCCTCCTGTCTACAACACACTCGGTCCCTAAAACGTACAGACACACCCCCTGTGACATGCTTACTCCCTGGAACCTGTCACACCCCCCCCCCCGATTCCTCCCCCACCCCCCACCCCCCGCACTTACAGGGATGTGCACCCGCAGCATGCGCCGCTTCTGGCTCGGGTTTTTCTTGCCAGCCTCCTTCTTCTTTTTCGTGTCCATGGCCGTGCTGCCCATGCTTCGCGCGCGTTAGAGCAAACTCCGAAGCCTTTGATGTGTCACCGAGGGTCCTCGAAAAAAAACAACCAAACCAAAAACCACCCCGCTCAGCAGCTGTCACGCCAGCAGCGCTCTCTCTCACAGTCTCATCGCAGCGAGCGTCAGCCGGGACTGCGGTCACGCGCGGCTCCCTCTCACTTAACCCCAGGGTCGTGCTCGAATCCGGCCAGCCCTCGGTGGAGGCTTTGAACCCTTCGCAGCTCCGCTTCCGCAGCTTCCCCCCGGCGCCGCGATCCGCTGACACGGAAAGAGCTCCGATCCTGCCCGGCCACCGTGCCCACCCCCTGCGCCTCGGGCGTTTCACTTTACGAATTTTTTGCAAAAGAAAGATGCGAGCGAGCCAGGTTTCCTAATCGCTCGCGTTGGACGGGAAGCTGCCATGCGCGTCTGCAGCATGTGGAAGCTCTGCCCTGTTTGTTTTGTTTTCAGGGCCATCTACAGTTGCGCAATTACTTTTTTTTTCCCCTCCTCTCTCTCTCTCTCTCCTGTGAGAAAAATGCGGAAAGGGTTTGGTAGCTAAGGGTGGCGCTGACAGGCTGATTTAGGCTGGGAGCCGGGCGGACAGCCTGCACCAGTTTCACGGGCTTCAAGCCCACTTGGAAAAGTTCGGGGTTCGGCCTGCACGGGCCTTAGCCCCCTCCGGGAGAAAATATTAACGTGGCCTGTGTGTGTGTTTAGTAGAAACTTCACGAGCCGTCTGGTCCCACACGTGAACGAGAATGTGGACGCTACTACACCTGTAGCTATCTAGGAAGTGAAACTGATAGCCGCATTCCCTTGCGTAATTCGCTTCACTCGGAAGCCACATGCGAAAGGACAGCAAGTCTAGCAGTTTGAGCAATCTGTACGGAAATAACACTAAGAGAGATTTTCTTTCACCACCCTGATATGTAGCTCTTTTGACAGACGACATATGTTTAATACTCAGAGGGGGGGGGGGTTGTTGTGGTTTGCAGTACTATTAAGAGGAAGGGGAGTCTGAAATCCGAGGATGGATAGCGTTGATTGATTGGTTAAAGGTGTCAAAGAACCTGTTTCTGTATTATGTGCTGATTTTGAAACACCACACTATGTACACAAATTCCTCCCCTTAATTGTTGAACAAACCCTCTAGGCACCAATACAGTTTACTGGCGAAAGGAAAATCCTCAGACTAAATCAGTGGTCTGAAAGTCAAACCCTTTGCAGGGCCACATTTTGGATTTGGAGATACTTGGAGGGCCTCAGAAAAAAAATAGCTAATGCCTTATTAAAGAAATGACAATTTTGCATGAGGTAAAGCTCTTTATAGTTTATAAATCTTTCCTTTTGGCTAGGTCTTAATAATAATATTGCCATTTATAGCTAAAGAGACATATGATCAAGAAACTGTTTTATTTTACTTTTGTGATTATGATAAATATACCGAGGGCCTCAAAATAGTACCTGGTGGGCTGTGAGTTTGAGACCACTGGTGTGAGGGATAACCACTCTACCAACCACACATCATAGGCATAAAAAAAACTTTCACCACAAGAAAACTGTATATACTGACTTAGGAAAAATTAGAAACAATCCCTGGTATTTAAATGTGACACATGTGCAACCTTGCTATGTACAGCCAGCCTAACAATTGTTTCATAGCCAAAACATGGCGTCAGAGGAGGGGCGGGAACGCGGCGCAGGAAGCAGCGCCTAAGCAGCGCAGGGATAGCTGACGTCGCGATCCTGCTGCGGCTGCTTCATAGGTGGTGCAGGAAGGTCAGTGGGGCGAGCGGTCCTTCGGGGGTGGTGGGGACTGAACGGCAAGGCCGGGAGCATAGGTAGTGCTGCTTCATAGGTGGTGCGGGGAGGCCAGGGGGGCGAGCGGTCCTTCAGGGTGGGGCGGGTGGGCAGGCAGGCAGGCATTCAAGGGGGAGGGGGGTGACAGGCAGGCAGGCCTTCAGGGGGGTGCAGGCCTTCAGGGGGGTGCAGGCCTTCAGGGGGGGTGCAGGCCTTCAAGGGGGGGACAGGCCTTCAAGGGGGGACAGGCAGGCAGGCCTACAAGGGGGGGACAGGCCTACAAGGGGGAGGGGACAGGCCTACAAGGGGGGGGACAGGCCTTCAAGGGGGGTGCAGGCCTTTGGGGGGGGGACAGGCCTTCAAGGGGGGGACAGGCAGGCAGGTCTTCAAGGTGGGGGGACAGGCCTACAAGGGGGAGGGACAGGCCTTCAAGGGGGGGACAGGCCTACAAGGGGGTGGGACAGGCCTTCAAGGGGGGACAGGCAGACCTTTAAGGGGGGACAGGCCTTTGGGGGGGGACCCTGGTTTAGAAGTACACGGAGGGAAGGGGGTGTTCAAAGAGACGTGCATATGCCAAACTTTGGGGGGGGGATGAAGAAATAATGGGTCTGAAAATAGAGGAGAGGGAGAGAAATGATGGACCATGGGATTTAGGGAGGGAAGGAACTGAAAGGGAGAGAAATTGGACACAAGGGATGGTGTGGAGGAGGGATAGAGATACTGGATAGGAGGGTAATTGGGAAAAGAAAGGGAGAGATGGTGGACTCTGGGGTGGTGGGGAAGGAGGGAGAGATGCCGGATGAAAGGGTAGTTAAGAAAAGGTGGATCTGTGGAGGGAGATGAAAAAAAGGAAAGATACCAGACTTCCTGGGGAGGGGAGGGAAGGGAAATGGAAAGGGAGGACAGAGTTGGCAGATGGATGGTTAGCACGCTGAAAGAAGAAAGAAGGAGACCCTGGCAAGCAAGTTATCAGAAGAAAACCAGAGCCTTGGACCAACAAGATTTGAAATATAACCAGACAACAAAAGGTAGAAAAATTAATTTTATTTTCTGTTTTGTGATTATAATATGTCAGATTTGAAATGTGTATCCTGACAGAGCTGGTGTTGGACTGCAAACGTGAGCTAGGATTTAACAGAGAGAGGAAAAGTCCTTTTTGTTTCTTTATTTTATTTACACCACAGCGCCAGTGTGGTTAGGAGAAGCCAAAGGGGGTGAAAAAGCTATAAAACCCACCAGGAGTTTTGAAAAAAATCACCCAACTGGGCAGGAAAATCGAATTGAAAAACCAATTCAATAGGCTGAATCGAATCAAAATTTTTTTTCCTGAATCTGGCAGCATTAGTTTGCGCTACTGTCTTAGACTTTAGGACCTGGGATTGGGGAGAGATGGCATCCTCAGTACTTTATAATGTAAGTGAAACGAGGATTTGGTCAGACTTTTGAAGGGTCTGCAGAAAAAAAATATTGTATAGGCCGGGGACATGAGACAGCAGGAAATGGGAACTTTTCTTCCTTCTATTTTTGTGAATGGAAAGGCTGAGGATGTCAGAGAGTTCAGTTAAAATATGTGCTTTATAAGAAAATATAATAATGTGTTTTATAAAGTTTATAGCATAGCTGGCCTACCCAGTGAGGTGTTTCTAGTGGTGGTGGTGGTGGCAGCGTGTCAATGTGTTGAGAGGAAGAGGTGGTCTGGGAAATTCTGCTGAGCAAACTCCGGGCCCATTTCCACCCCCCAGTTAGTCCACTCCACTCAATTGGTTCACACACTGAGTGGGTCTTTGGGTGTTGTGTTGGGATCTCTTCCAGTGGTTTATCAGTATCTCCTTCTGGTCCAAGGAAGGAAACTTTGTTATCCTTAGCATTGACCTACAGAATATGTTTGTAACAGCGCTGCTTGTGTGGCATTAGGCTATGTAGTGATCGAAAGAAAAAAACAGACCTTTGCACATTTTTGCACTATATGGTGGGTGTATGAGGAGATTCACATTTCCTGCACAGCTAAGTCCATGTGAAGTTACCTTGTGCTGTATTTGACATCTAGCAAGGTCTCTGTTTGAAAGGAAAGATCTAAACTTAAAAATGAAGTGGCCAGAAGTTATGGTAAAAGCAGATAGTGTAGCTGGTTTTAAGAAAGATTTGGACAAATTCCTGGAGGAAAAGTCCATAATCTGTTATTAAGACATGGGGGAAGTGTCTGCTTGCCCTGGATCGGTAGCATGGAATGTTGCTACTCTTTGGGTTTTGACCAGGTATTAGTGTCCTGGATTGGCTACCATGAGAATGGGCTACTGGGCATGATGGACCATTGGTCTGACCCAGTTAGGCTATTCTTATGTTATGTTCTCATCTGTAGGGGGCCTTTGTTTTCACTTCTTATTTTAATGTATTTTTTTTCTGGGAACTTATCAGTGTTTTTTATAATGGGAACAAAAATGGAAGAGAATTAATGTGTGTGGGATGAGGGGGTAACTAATTTCTTCAGCTAAATAATTCAATCTACTTCAAACAGACATAGGAGAACTCACGCACCATTCACACACCCTCCAACCAAAAACGTCAAAAGAAAAAAACTGTTCGACAACCTCCTAGCCATTCGAGCTGCAACACTCGACCCCCAACTCTACAACCAATTGACATCGACCACAGACTGCAAAACCTTCAAAAAGAAATAAAAACCCTTCTATTCAAAAAACACATAAAACCGAACTAACACAATCAGAACTGTCCCAAGCATCACCTGCAACTACTCCATATGTACTTCTGATGTCATGACAATTCAGACATAATTTATGTTATGTTATGTTTGGAATATAAGAAAATTTTCACTGCCTGTTTCTATTCTGACCATTTATTCCGTTTCATGGTCATTACAAAAAATATTTTTTTACATGGGGGGGTGTCAAAAAATGATGGGCCCCGGGTGCCACATACCCTAGGTACGCCACTGATGCCCCCTATGTTTAAAGTGGAGGGACAGGGTTGCTCTCCACCTTATAATGATAGCTTATAGATTTTAAGCTAAGCGCAGATTTAAAGCACCATGCGTTTCAGAAGCTCTTCCGCACCAGGATTAGCTTAGTCAGTTTAGGCGTAAGACCAATTTGGAGAAAGATGTTCCTGTTTTGGCCTGCCTCCAATATTCAAGAACACTGCGGTGCCATGTTTGATTACTTACAACATGAAAAACGCAGAGGAACAGCGCTTCAAATAGTTCAACTGCTATGCTAGCATGTTTGGCCCTGAAGAAATAGCATATTTGGCTAGGAAACGATCGTTGGCTGGCTGCACATGTGTCACATTTAAATACAAGGGATTGTTTCTAATTTTTCACATTTTTCCTAAGTCAGAATACACAATTTTCTTGTGGCAAAAATTTTTTATGCCTATGATGTGTGGTTGGTAGAGTACTTTTCCCTTACCATTTAGACTGAGGCTTTTCCTTTTGCCAGTAAATTGTATTGGTGCCTAGGGGTTTGTTTAACAATTAATGTGGAGTTTGTTTATATCAGCGGTCTCAAACCCGTGGGCCGCATGTGGCCCTCCAGGTGCTATTTTGCGGCCCGCGGTCTAGACGCGATGATCAACTGCTCCCTTGCTGCAGTTGATTGTTCCAGTCAAAGCTGCAGCCGGCGGCAGCTCCTCGCACCATCCACACCAGCATTTCTCTTCCCCATTCCCTTCCTTGTGGAGCATCAGCGTATCTGGCTGGCTCCCTTGCTCAGTTGATCATTCCGTTCAAAGCCGCGAGTGGTTGGTCCTCGCACTATCCACTCCTGCATCGGAAGCCTCTCTGACGTCACAACATGCTTCTGCTGCATAGGAAAGGGGGACCCTAGGGAAATGCTGCTACTGCTGCACAGGGAAAGGGAGAGGGAGGGAAGGGGGAAGAGAAATGCCTCTGCTGCACAGGAAAGGGGGAAGGGAAATACTGCTGCTGCTGCACAGGAAAAGGGAGGGGGAGGGAAAGGGGAAGAGAAATGCTTCTGCTGCACAGGAAAGGGGGAAGGGAAATGCTGCTTCTGTTGCTGCTGCACCCAATTGGAGAAAGAGAGGGAAGGAAGACAAGGGAGAGGAGAGGAACAAGAGATGCCAAGTTCATGGGAAGGAGGGAAGGAAAGGAGATACCAGACCATGGAGGGGGAGGGAAGGAGACAGATGCCAGACCTGGGGAAAGGAAGGAAGGAAGGAGGGAGGGAGAGAAAGGAAGGAAAGAGATGTCAGACCATGGAAATAGGATGGAAGAAGAGAGAGATAGGAAGGGAAGGGAAGACATGGAAATATAGATTTTGAAAAGAAAGCAGAAAAATTGAATATTATGTTAATGCAAAAGATGGATGCAAGGCAGAAAGTGAAGACAGAGAGAAAAACAGTCAAAGAAGGCCCTTGAAACATAGTTAAAAGCACAGAAAAATAGTCACCAGCCAACAAAGGTAGGTAAAATGATTTTATTTTCAATATAGTGATTGAAATGTGTCAGTTTTAAGAAAGAAAAGATATTAAACTTTAAATGTGAGGGCTGCAGAAAAAATAGAGTACTTGGAGGGCCGCAGAAAAAAATAGTTAATGTCTTAGTAAAGAAATGACAATTTTGCATAAGATAAAACTCTTTATAGTTTATATATCTTTCCTTTTAACTGTTAAAGGAAAGTTTTATAAACTATAAAGAGTTTTACCTCATGCAAAATTGTCATTTCTTTAATAAGACATTAACTATTTTTTCTGCGGCCCTCCAAGTACCTACAAATCCAAATAGTGAACCCACAAAGGGTTTGAGTTTGAGACCACTGGTGTATATAGTGTGGTGTTTAATTACTCCCATTCCTCACCTTTCCCCCCCCCCCCCCCCCCCCCCCCCCCCCCCCGATTTTGAAACAAGCATTTTCAAATTAGGGAGAGCAGGGTGGTTGCCCAGGCTACAGTGGCAAAAGGAGCCCCTTTGCCAAATGTGAATTATGTCACTCAGACAGAGCTTCAAAGCCCTGGTTCTACATTAGAGAATGACACGGTGACATCTTCCTTACCAGGGTCCACTGGGGCAGGTTGGGCATGGCCTGAATAGGAGTTAGACCCACCCAGCTAACAGTAGTGATCCGTCAGTTTGACAAAGCTACAAGCAGAGTTAGGGTCCACACTGCCTAGTGCCCACCCAGGTTTTGTCAGAAAATCAGTTATGGAATAGATTTAGCCTATTATCACCTGGGGTCACTAAGGTTTAATTGCTTTTAACTCACTATATGGTGGGTCTCTGGAGAAAGGAAACACAATACCCTTCAAAGCTATCACTGTGGAAAAAAAATACCTTCACTCTACCCCACAATTAATCGGTGAAACCTCACAGTTTAAAACTGCACAAATGAAAAGATGCAAAAGTATTAAGAAAATCAACTTGCCGTAGCTTAAGTGTTCTTTACCCGTGGAGGGGCATAAAACAAACGTCTAAGTCGAATTTGGTCGTATGGCGCTAGACAGCCAAAGTCGGCGGTGGGGAAATGTCCATCCTGGAAAAATATGCCTAAAATATTTTTTTGACGAAAATGGTCTATCTGGAAGTCCAGGCCATTGATCATCCAGACTTCCAGTATGACTATCTTTATACCACACTTTTGACCCAAAATTTGTCCAAGTCCAAAATGCCCAGGACAAGACCATTTGGACATGGAAGTGGCCAGTATTATGATGAACTGGTCTCCCAGACATGGCAACAGAGCAGTGGGGTACCTTACAGGGCACTGCTGTGAACTTCACAAAAAGAGTGCCAAATAAACATCTCACCAGAACTCCCATATAAAATATGGTGAGCCCCCCCCAAATAAAAATTCACTGTAACCCCAATAGCCCTTATAGCTGCAGGCAGTGTTCCCGCTAAGCTGCGCTGGCGTGCGCTGGCGCACAAAATATTACATCGCAGCGCACAAGTTTCTCGTCACAGCGCACACACGCGTCGCAAAGGTAAGGGGAGGCTGGGGGAGGAATCGGACGTCGGGGTTGGGGTGCGAGGGTTCACGGAAGTTTCGCCCCCAGGTATGTTTCGCCCCCGGTGGTGTGGCTGCTGCCGTCTCATCTGCTCAGCGTGGCTGGAGTCCTTCCCCTCCCTGGGCGGCCCGGCTGTGTGGGAGGGGGGATTGGGGTTTGGTTTCCGACCCTGGCGGCCGCGTCGCTGTCTTCCCCTCCCTGGGCGGCCCGGCTGTGTGGGAGGGGGGATTGGGGATTCCGACCCTGGCCCGGCTGTGTGGGAGGGGGGATTGGGGTTTCCGACCCTGGCCCGGCTGTGTGGGAGGGGGGATTGGGGTTTCCGACCCTGGCCCGGCTGTGTGGGAGGGGGGATTGGGGTTTCCGACCCTGGCGGCCGCGTCGCTGTCTTCCCCTCCCTGGGCGGCCCGGCTGTGTGGGAGGGGGGATTGGGGTTTCCGACCCTGGCGGCCGCGTCGCTGTCTTCCCCTCCCTGGGCGGCCCGGCTGTGTGGGAGGGGGGATTGGGGTTTCCGACCCTGGCGGCCGCGTCGCTGTCTCCCAGCCGCCCTGCTCCGGCCCCGGGCAGGGCGCGATGCACTGGAGAGCCGGGGAGCCAGAGAGAGATTTGGGGGAGGCAGAGAGCAGGTTGATTTCAGGGCTGCAGGGCTCAGGGGCGAAATGTGGGGGGCGAAATGTGAGGGGCGAATTGCTGGGGGCGAAATGTGGGGGGCGAACCTTCCGGATCCCGGGTGCGAGCATGAAGTCACCCACCGTACCACTCGATTCGGGTAAGCGCAGGTATCGGTGGGTGGCTTATTTGCGGGGGTGCCTTATTTTATATTTTTGTCTAAAAAGGGGGGGCTGTCTTATTTGATGGCCCTGCCTTATCATCGGGGAAACACGGTACTACTACTAGTAAATTAGTAATGCGCTACAAAACTGAGGCCGCACGAGCGCCATTGTTTATCTATACATGCATGAAGCAAGTTCTTTTCAAGTTTCGATCGTTTGAAGCGTGTGCATAAACTTTCTTTTGCGATCTTCCATAGATTCAGTCAAATAATTTTTAAATCCATTCGAAAATGTCGAAGCGTAAAGAGAATGAAGAGTTTGGTAGCAGCACAAAGAAAAAGCGCAGCCAATTTAAGAAGGAATGGCTGACCGAGTTTTTGGTTGACACCACGTTGCCGCACGCGAGTGGACGGAAAACAGTGGCGATGAAAGAAATATTCGAATATAGCGACACGGACAACGCATTAATTTGCTCCCTATGCCGAAAAGCAGGTGTTAACGGAGAATGGAGCACAGGGAAGACTTGGTCTGAGTGGAAAATTGATTATTTAAAGCGTCATCTGAATCATAATTCTCATTTAGAAGCGGTTCAAAAGCTTCACAATCAAAGCCGAGGTTTTCTAATGAATTTCTTGAAAGAAACTCCCGATAGTCGGAACAACAGAATCGAATACGCACAGAGATATAAATCAAGTCCAGAGGAAGTTAACATTTTAATTGATAATATATTGCTAGCGGTAAAGTTGAATTCGTCCATGCTATCCGTCCAGGAAATTCACAATCACATGGCTAAATACGTAAAAATACCTGATAGCTGGAGAAGCAAAAACTATGCTTTCGAGTTCCTTGACTGCATAAATGCCATTGTTAAACGGGAAACATTTACAGAAATCCGGAGGTCTCCTTTTCATACCCTAATAATTGATGAAAGTACTGATATTTCTGTTTCGAAAATGCTCATAATATACATTAAATTTAGAAGAAGTGGCAGCAACATTCATGAGACAGTTTTTGCTGGCATCAAACATCTAACTGCTTGTGACAGCACAGCTATAGTTGATGCTATAAAGCAGTTTTATAGTGAGAACGATTTAGATTTCAGTCGTATGGTCATGTTCACGTCCGATGGAGCATCAGTCATGCTTGGGAAGCATAATGGTGTAGCTGCAAAGTTACGTCAATCAGTTCCTCATCTTCTAGAGCAACACTGTGTAGCTCACCGCGAAGATCTAGGCATAGACGATGCATGGAAAACGATCCCATTCATGAAAGAGATCGAAACTCTAATACGCACCGTGTATACGATTTTCAGTAGATCGAGCGTACGAAAAGCCAAACTGGAGGATATTGCTAATGCTGCAGACTCAGATGTCATTTCATTTAAAGCTATACATGATGTTAGGTGGCTGTCTCGGCACTTTGCTGTAAGTGCAGTGGTTAGAAATTATGACATCCTGTTAGAATATTGTCAAGAACAGGTGGAAGAAGACAATGATCCCGTGCACAAATACTGCCTGACTAAATTGAGTAATCTGGAATTTAAAGTTGCGCTATTTATTCTCTGCGATGTTCTTGAGGAGCTTGGATCACTGTGTAAGCTTCTTCAGAAGAGTTGTTTGGCACCTTTGGATGCATTCCAGTTCACTAAAGCCAAATTAAGGAAACTCAGATCTCAATATCTGGGAGAAAAACCACATTTCAATGAAAATGTTGAAACTCTCATTTCATCTTGTAATTCTGTAATTAAAACAGATCATATTCTTACATTTATTACACAAACTTGTGATCATATGGACAAAAGATTTCCTGACAATGAATTAGAGGACTGGCGTGTTTTCGACAAAGACTGTATCTCAAATCCGTCCAACTTAGAGGAATTTACATTTGGAAACGAACAATTTTCACGATTATCTAACCGTTATTTTCTGTTAATGAACAAAGATGATGAACATTGTTTCAAAAGGCAGCTTATTTCAGAATATTCGGAGTTCAAATATATTATTGCTGAAAAAGTAAAAGCAGGAGCTATACAAACGCTTCAGGAAATGTACAATTTTGCTCAGCAGCATAAACAGTTCAGTGGACTAAATGCTCTATTAGACGTGTGTGGCACCTTTCAGGCTTCAAGTGCCGATTGTGAGAGAGGATTTAGCTTGATGAATGCTATAAAGACAAAGACTCGTAATAAGTTAAGAGTAGAACATTTGGAATGCCTAATTAGAATCAAACTTTATTTAGCCACAGGAAATAATGTAAACATAGACAGTGTTTACAATTTTTGGAAATCAGAAAAAGGCAGAAGAGAACAATCTTAATAAAGAATTTTGGAGCCTAAAAGCCTATGGAGAACTTCCAGAACATGCTAAAATCAATGAAACGGACACATTTGGCCCCGGTGATGACGATGAAATCCAGTTTGATGATATTGGGGATGATGATGAAGATATTGATGATATCTAACTTGAGTGAAGAATTGATTCCATTCCAGTTTCACAACAATTATTCTACAACATATTGAGTGAACTCTTCTCACTGAAGGCAAACTTTGTGCCCAATAAAATGGTTTTCAATATTTTGTTTTAATGTATTTATACTTTTGTGTAGAAGCTGGAATTGATAGATTGTCTAGAAATTGAAAGCATCAAACGTATTGTCTTCTGGACTGTTTTTAATTTACAGTTTACACATATGGATGTAACAGACATAACTACATTTGTTGTAAAACATTTATTAAGATATCATTTCATCCCTACAATTTCTGTAGACTGTTTTAAAATAAATTTGAGTTTTTCTGGTAAAAAAAAAAAAAAAAAATAAAGAATTTTGTACTTTCAAGAATTAATGCGTTGTTTTGTGTTCTTAAAAATATTATTTAACGTTATTTAATTTAGCGTGTAGGCCTAAAATTCCTTTGAATACCTCGTCCTCATGTATCAGCAACTTTGACAACATATTTATTTGGCTCATAACTTGCTGGCGCCCGATATTTTTAGCTCACAGTGAAAAAAGTTTGCTCACAACACCCGCCCGCTTAGAGGGAACACTGGCTGCAGGTGCCACCTATATGGCAGTACAGTAGGGTTTTTGGTGGGCTCACATTTTCCACCATGAATGTAATGGTTAGAGTAGCTTATGGGCCTGGGTCCTCTTCTCTGTGGTTCATTAGCCCACCCCCCAGGCTATTTAAGACATCTGTGTGCAGCTCTTCTAGGCTTTCCTATACTAGGTGCTGATGTTTTGGAGACGGGTATGTACGTTTTTATTCCAATCTTTGCAGGGGGGTGAGGGGGGTCAGTGAACACTAGGGGAGTGTTGGGGGTCTTTACTTTGTCTCTGCAGTGGTTATCTGGTCACTTTGGATACCTTATTGGCACTTATACCTGTTTGTACATCATCTATGTCACAACGTATAAGTTCCATCCAGAAAATCTCCTAAAACCTTTGATTATTCCTGCAGGACGACTAAGTCTAGGTCGGCCCACATCCCGTCCCAACCACCCCTCTGGATATGCCCCTTTTAGCTCTGGGCATACAGCAGCATTCAGAGGCCTAAAAAGTCCCTGGATATGTAAAAAAAAAAATAGGTTTGATTATCAGCACTTGGACGACCTGTCGACTTGGGCAAGTTTTTAGATGTGTGTATGTTTTGATTATGAACCTCGTAGTTACCCATCAGTTATCCAAATAAACAATATAAAGTGTATCCCAGGCCCGGATGCACAAAAATCGTTAAAATTCTGTGGGTCGCTGTGGGGCCAATACATCGTCTGATTTGAAAATGTCGATCGATGATGTTCAAATCACTTTGCATGCAAATCAGTTTCGCGAAGATCTGCTGTAATCCTATCTGATCAGTTGTTGGAAAAGCGACTTTGACACATGTGCAGAGCCAGCAGGGGAAGCCCCAAAGCAGCTACCTGCTGATCAGCTGTTTGGGGCAGGAAGACTTTATTTTTATTTTTTTAATGGGCACAGATGTTGTGCATGTGTTTACACATGCACAATATGTCCCCATTTTTAAAAAAAAGTTGTGCCGACTCCCCCAACAGCCCCCCCCCCCCAATGATGGCCCCAGAACAAAAAAAAAAAGATGGGCAGGAGGGATGCCCACTCCCTCCTGTCTCAGAAACCTGGACCCCCCCTCACACTCCTGATCCCTCCCCTGTGAAGATCATCGGCAGGAGGAATGCTCACTCCCTCCTGTTTGGCCACCCAGATCCCTCACACTCCTGACTCCCTCCACTGCAAAGATCGTGGCCATCAGAACCCCACAAACTCTCAACCTCTCCCATGAAGATTGTTGCAGGAGGGATGCCCGCTCCTTCCTGCATCAGCCACCCGGATCCCCCTATGCCTCCTGCACTACCTCCATACCTTATACAGAAGACAGCAGGAGGGATGACTAGTCCCTCCTGGCGGTAGGCCAACTTCATCAAAATGTTGGGCCTTCCCCTTTCCAGTGCATCCTGGGAGGGGCCATAGGCACCTGCATCAATCAGAGTCTTAGGCCCCTCGGAAGGGGAAGGTCTGCCATCAGGAAGGACTGGGCATCCCTCCTGCTGTCTTCTGTATAAGGTATGGAGACGAGGAGGGATCCAGGTATCCGAGGCAGTGAGCATACCTCCTGCCAACGATCTTCACAGGCTGTCAGGAGTGTGTCTGGGTTTCCGAGACAGGATGGAGTGGGCTTCCCTCCTGCTGATCTTCAGGGGGGGGGGGGAGATCACAAGGTTCATGGGACCATGGCTGAGGCAACGGGCGAGCATAAAATGTGCCTTTAACATGCGTATATGGCAGATCTGTTGGTAATTTTGGGTCATTTAAAGTTGGAGTACTCGTTATAATATTAATTACCTCATTTTAATACTAATGAGCTCCTTTGCATATCAGAGTCGGAGGCTGCAACAAATGCATGGAAAACCCCGTGGTGAGCCATTGTGTGCATCAATCAGTAAATTACTTCGACACTTAAGTGACGATCGTTAAACACACTGTGAGTTTAGTGCATCCGGGTTCCAGTCAGTTCCTTAATCTCAAGTACAGTCCTGTCTCACAGGCTGCTTGCATAGAAGTTCTAAAAGCATTGTTGGTGGGAGCTGTAACCCCTAATTTTGAGCCACAAATCCTTTTAAGTCAGCTTCTCCTGCATCTTTAGGGTAAGAGGATTTCTCCCCTTTCCCTATGTGCTAATCAAGCTCTTGCTTCTTCCTAGCTGCTGACTTGGATTCCTCACAGTTCAGAAAACAAAAAAAAACAACAAACCACACAAACTCCTCAGTGCAGATACAATTCAAAAGGGAAACAAAGAACACTGCTGTAAAATATTTCCTGTTTTTACACCTTGCCAAAGCTTGCCTTCTTGGGGCAGGCAAAGTCGTAATTACCCTGATGGCAATTATTACTTTCCCAGGCCAGACCCTCCTGCTGGGGTTTTCAGTTCCAACACCAAAAGGATGCTTAAAAAAAAAAAAGATTGTCAAAATAAAGGCTTCTGGCTCAGGCCTAGTGTCCAGTTCTTCCAGCAACTAATCTGGGGAAAGTCTCTGGAGCAACTGACATCTGATTTCTTCCTCTGTGGTCAATCCATGGCTCTCTGTTATACTGACTGCTCAACCTGGGAGATCTTTTAGCCCCACCCTCCTCTTCAGTTGCTGGGGAAGCTGACGAGATCCACCTCTTACCTGAAAAAGTAGGCAAAATACTACCTCTCCCCTGGAGGACTATGCCCTTCCCTTGGTTGGATGCTTGCACAGCTCCTTTAACTCTGCCTTGCCACACCCGTACCCCAAAGATCATGCTTATCTGAGGCCAACTGCAGCCAGAAGCATGTGGTTAACAGCCTGACGTGTTTTAACAAGCGAACAATGCAGAAAGGAGTTTAGCAACTGAATTAAAACTCCTGTGGTAGACATCAGTAAACATTCGACTAAATGTAGAATGTGTGATAATTCTACTAAAGAAGACTATTTAGTCAAACCACGGCAATGCAGAGACGTTTAATAATAATAATAACTTTATTTTTTCTATACCGCCACAATCTTACGACTTCTAGGCGGTTTACAGTGAAGAGAGCTGGACAATCAGCGAATTACAGAATACAAATAGCAAAGATGTCACAGTACAGTCAGCGAATTATAGAATAGTCTGTGAATAGTCAGTTTATGCTAAATTACAATACAAGAACACCATATCTGAGACAGTAAAGGATACAGAGTCCCCTAACCCAAACCTCCTTCCCCTAAATTAGCTTTCGGCATCGTCCCCCTCCCCCTTCACTCCCTTAACTGAACTAATCTGATCCCATGCATGATATGAAACCAAAGCAGTCTGGTAATCTAGCAGTCTCTGTCCTTCCCTCTGCTCCCCCATGAACTGAATTGATCCTATTCCCTCCAACCCCTCACCCCAGCATAAACCCCCAAAGCCTTGGAAGTCTATTGGCAACCCTCCTTCCCCCAACTGAATCACCTTGCCCAATATTTTAAAAAAATTCCCTGATGTCCATTCACCCAGAGAAAACTTTCAAGTAGCAGGAGCAGTGCCCACTCACCCCTGCCTCAGCAGTATAATCTTGGCAGTGCCTGACCCTGTATGGTGCATTCTGGGACACACCACATGGAGTTAGTTTGCCAAATAACAGAACTTTCCCCTTATTCGGTAGTTTCATTCCAAATTACCAAATAAGGGAAAAATTTCTTTATTTGGCAGACTGACCCCATGTGGTGCATCCCAGGATGCATTGCTTGGGGGCAAGTGCTACTATCTGCTTGTGAAGCCTGTAGTACATTCATGTTTGCTTCTGAAGCTTGCAACATATGATACTTCATACCTTGCAAAGATTAACTGTTAACCTCTCCATAAGCATTTTTTTTTTAATATCTGTAAGAGTTTGAGGGTTTTCTCCAGTGAATTACATAAGTGTTTGAGTACAAGGGGCTGCTGAAAAGTTCTCAGCCCAACCAACAAAGTTGGGGCAGTCTCCATCGAGGGCTATACACTTAATCCAGTGGTTTCCCACTTTTTTTGTGTGTTCTGTGGGAAAAATACGGAACAAAAATAGTGGAAAATGCTGGACTAAGTGTATAGCTCTCAATGGAGACTGCCCCAAATTTGTTGATTGGGCTAAGAACTTTTCAGCTGCCCCTTGTATTTAAGTGAGTTGGCATGGAGGTAGAAGGCCAAAAAGATATTTTGCCTTGCCCTTAAGTCATGCTGACATAGAACGTCCTCTTCATGCTTGCTCATTGCAGTTTCCCCTCATTTTCCTGTTAGTGATTGATGTGGCCAAGTGATTTTGCATAACTAAAAAAGAGATAATCACGCTGGTGCATAATGTAGTGAAGAGACCAAGGAAACAAACCCTACGAGAAGACAAGAGAGATTAGTGCAAGTGGGGATGAAACAGTACACATCAACCAGGGATAAATTAAATGAGTGAATATTTATTAAAATATAAATATAATAGTCTCTATCATATATTCACTGTATGTTGAGGACCCGACACAGTCCGTGTTTCAGCATTTAAGTCTGCCTCAGGGGTGTAATCGACATCCAGCAGGTAACGGTCTCGTGACATCAGTAAATCGGGTATAATCCAAGACAGAAAAAGTAAAAAAAAAAAAAATCCCTTCACCGGGAAAAGCAGCGGAACAAGCAGTTTTCCTGGTGATTTTACATCGCTGCTCATGGTGAAGGGATTTTTTTGTTTGTTTACTTTTTCAGTCTTGGATTATACCCGATTTACTACAACAGCAATCACTGATGTCACGAGACCGTTACCTGCTGGATGTCGATTACAACCCTGAGGCAGACTTAAACGCTGAAACACAGACCGTGTCGGGTCCTCAACATACAGTGAATATATGATAGAGACTATTATATTTATATTTTAATAAATATTTACTCATTTAATTTATCTCTGGTTGATGTGTACTGTTCCATCCCCACTTGCATGATTCTTGCAAAATGTAGTGAGACACCTAACACTTTCTACAGCTCAGAATTGGCACATCTGAAATGATTCATAAAATAGAAGTCGAGTTGCTATTTTTTTTTGGTGCTCTAATCTCTGTTCCATTTATGAATAATGATTTTTCATGTGTTCTCCATGGCCTCCTTTCCAGTTCTAAACTGGATGAATCAACCAGGTTATATCTAATGAATGTTAAAAAAACCATTTACTAACTGTAATCATAAAACAAAACAGATGAAGATGTTTAAAAAAAAGTAAAGAAAACAGAACAAAAGAAAATAAGATGATGCTTTAAGAACATAAGAATAGCCTTTCTGGGTCAGACCAATGGTTCATCAAGCCCAGTAGCCAATCCAGGTCACTAGTACCTGGCAAAAAAAACCAAAGTAGCAACATTCCATGCTACCGATCCAGGGCAAGCAGTGGCTTCCCTCATGTCTTTCTCAATAACAAGACTATGGACTTTTCCTCCAGGAATTTGTCCAAACCTTTCTTAAAACCAGCTACGGCCCAGTGGTCTCAAACTCGCAGGGGCCACATGCAGCCTGCCAGGTACTATTTTGAGGACCTCAGTATATTTATCATAATCACAAAAGTAAAATAAAACAAGTTTCCTGATCATATGTCTCTTTAGCTATAAATGACAAAAGGAAAGATTTAAAAACTATAAAGAGTTTTAACTCATGCAAAATTGTCATTTCTTCAATAAGACATTAAATATTTTTTCTGAGGCCCTCCAAATACCTACAAATCCAACATGTGGCCCTGCAAAGGGTTTGAGTTTGAGATCACTAAGCTACGCTATCCACTCTTACTACAACCTCTGGCAATGTGTTCCAGAGCTCACCTATTCTCCGAGTGAAAAAATATTTCCTCCTATTGGTTTTAAAAGTATTTCCCTGCAATTTCATCAAGTGTCCCCTAGTCTTTGTAAATTTATCCACTTGAACCCGTTTAAAAGTATCATCTTCTTTCTTTGGTCTGTTTTATTTTTATTTCTTACGATGGTTTTTAAAAGTGGACTAACATGGCTTCCACATCATTTTAGCCATAAATGAAGAATCATTGCAATGATCAGACATGGGCTGCTGTACTGCTGGACCTTTGGTTTGATGCAGTTCTTATGATCCTGTGTACGTGTGCGTGTATGTTACAGTTTTACAAATGCTTAACACAAATTTCTTTGTCAAAACATAGATCTGATTAAATCTTTTAACAACAAAATCCTTGGATAATTTTTTCTTAATGGTAATTGTCATTAAAGCGATTTTAGTGGCTTAATTTTTGGTTGTTTTCTCAGAGCTATTTTCAGTTATGTATTTTCCTGGGTGATTTGGCATGTGTGAAACTGTCATCCTTTACCTGGTCAAAAGAATGTGTGGGTATGTATAATGCACATACTTTTAGCTGCATTAATAGGTGCTCCCAAAGATGTGTTTGGGTCTGTTAAGTGAATGACTGGGGAGTCAGTTCAGAGCGGTTTACTTGAGCTTCTGTAAAGGTGTTACAATACAGAGTTAGCGTTTTCTGAGATGGTTTTCAATACGGACATAATTAAACCATAAACAATCTACCTGCTTATATATACACATATAATTAGTATCATGTACTGTGTTCATACAAATCCTACATACCGTAATTACTCACATAGTACCTGTATCATGTTCTGTGTTCATCTTGGATTTACAGACTTCTGAAAATCTAGTTATCTGTGCTTTGTCTATCATATCCTCTGCAATTCTGGGTATGTAATGTAATGTAATGTAATTTATTTCTTATATACCGCTACATCCGTTAGGTTCTAAGCGGTTTACAGAAAATATACATTAAGATTAGAAATAAGAAAGGTACTTGAAAAATTCCCTTACTGTCCCGAAGGCTCACAATCTAAAGTACCTGGAGGGTAATAGAGAAGTGAAAAGTAGAGTTAGAGGAAAAATAAAAATAAAATAAACATTTTAGATCTAAATACTTTGGAAGGTAGAAGAGAGGAGAGAAAGGAATAGAAGCAGAAGGGGGAGCCGTTGAACAGTAGAATTCTGGAGAAATTTAAATGATAGAAATAGAACAAAACAAAGACAAAAGGCAAAACAATAGATAAGATTAAAGATAAATCATAAGCTGGAAAGAAAAACAAAATAAAACTTTGTCTTCAATCCACGGTATCCCTACTGTATTCATCCTATCGTGTTCCTAGTGGGGACTAGGCAGTAATCTCCTCTAAGTTGCATTAGTGGCTAAAGTAGTCTGTGAAGAGGATGGTCTTTATTCCTTTCTTGAACTTTTCCGGTGTCCTTTTCTAGTTTTAATTCCTTCAGAAGGGTGTTCCACCACCTTGGAGCCATCATTGAGAACATTATTTTCCTGATATTTTTGTATTTGATGTGTCTGAAGGAGGGTATTTCCAACGGTGATTTTAGCTCGAGCACAGTGCATGTACTGATGTATGGTGATGTAGTCTGGCCTCTAGATATTGTGATTCTGAGAGAGTAATGAGTTTGTGTGTTAGCAATAAGATCTTGAATTTCACCCTGCTTTCAATCGGGAGCCAGAGTGGTTCTTTCGTCTGCCTCAATTTTCCTAGCAGGAATCTTGCTGTTGAACATAAAAACATAAGAATTGCCATTGCTGGGTCAGACCAGGGGTCCATCGTGCCCAGCAGTCCGCTCCTGCGGCGGCCCTTAGGTCAAAGACCAGTGCCCTAACTGAGACTAGCCTTACCTGTGTACATTCTGGTTAAGCAGGAAATTGTCTAACTTTGTCTTGAATCCCTGGAGGGTATGTTCCCCTATAACAGACTCTGGAAGAGTGTTCCAGTTTTCTACCACTCTCTGGGTGAAGAAGAACTTTCTTACGTTTGTATGGAATCTATCCCCTTTTAACTTTAGAGAGTGCCCTCTCATTCTCTCTACCTTGGAGAGGGTGAACAACCTGTCTTTATCTACTAAGTCTATTCCCTTCATTATCTTGAATGTCTCGATCATGTCCCCTCTCAGTCGCCTCTTTTCAAGAGAGAAGAGGCCCAGTTTCTCTAATCTCGTGCTGCTTGATCATGTACTTTGGAATGCTCAGTAGGATTGTGTTGCAGTAGTCAAAGATTGAGAGTATCGGGGTTATTATTTTGTTTGACATTGCTTGATGGGTGAGGTAGGGTTTAAGTCCACTGACCCAGTAGAGTTTTCCATATGCGTTTTTCACAATGCATTGGATCTGTATTGTCACTTCTAGGTTTGAGTTCAGCCATACTTATAGGTTTCTCACCCCCTCCGTAGAAGATTTTATGATACTGTTCAAAGTTTGTTGGTATCTCAGGCTATTTCTTCCCCATTTGTTAATTAGAAGTAGTTCTATTTTCTCCTTGTTGGCTTCTAGTCCATTTGTTTGGAACTATCCAAAGATTTTCTCTAGGCTTGCCTTGATCCTCTGGTTAGTTTTCACGTTATGTTTCTTTAGTTGGATGATCAGTTGGGCGTCATCTGCATATATGTAGCATTCCCATCCCAGTTTTCTGATGAATTTTCCCAGCGGTTGGAGGAAGATGTTGAACAGCGTGGGTGACATAGCATATTCCTTGTGGTACCCCTATGTCTGTTTCTTTCCAGTTGCTTGTATTTCCCTGCCATTCTACCCTTGTTAGTCTTTTGGTAAGAAAGGATTCTATCCATGCTATGACGTTTCCTAGCCGGAGGGAGAGAGGACAGACTGGTAACATGTCTCCCGGGGGCAAGAACAAAAGACATCATCAGCAATATCGAGAGGATCCTGGAGGGAGCCGAGACGGAGGAGACAGCAGTAGTGATCCATATCGGAACCAACGACATCAGCAGGAGAAACTTCAACAGGACTACACTAACTGACCAGTTCAGGACCCTGGGGAGGAAACTGAGACTAAGGACAAGGAAGATAGCCTTCTCAGAGATCCTGCCAGTACCGAGAGCGGACACAAAGAGACAGAGCGAACTACAATCAATTAACTTTTGGCTGAGGAGATGGTGCGAGGAGGAGGGCTTCCACTTTGTTAGGAACTGGACTACCTTCTTGGGGAAGAACAAGCTCTACAGAAAAGATGGACTGCACCTTAGCACAGCTGGGACGAGGATGCTGGCACGCAACGTCCAGAACGTCATAGACTTGGCTTTAAACTGAGAAGAAGGGGAAAGCCGATAGTCGACCTGACCTCGACACATCGGACATCAGTACCTGACAAAGGTACTGAACTGGGACAGTGTAAAAGAGGACTCGGGTCTGAGGGTGTATGGGTTGAAAAAGGACCTAAAGACGCATTGCAGGGATCGAGGGCACAAATGGACCAGGTAAGCGGCACCAACACAGAACAACAGGAAACAGAGGGGCAAAGTCATTGTGAAAAAGAGCCCAGGACGGAGTGGGAACTAGGAGAGCAGGAGGCACAGGGGAAACAGGCAGAGGACGTCACACACACACAACAGGAGGAGGACGAAGCTCAGGAGCTGGCAAACCATGAGGGAAACTACAGGAATACCAAAGCACAAGGGAAACAAAAAGAGAGGACTAAAAACTGGGTCTTAAACTGCCTATACACAAATGCTAGGAGCCTGAGGGCCAAAATGGGAGAACTGGAAATCACAGCCAGCAATAAGGACCTAGACATAATTGGAGTCACAGAAACGTGGTGGACCGAGGACAATCAATGGGATGTGGCCATACCAGGGTACAAACTATACAGGAAAGACAGGACACATAAAAAGGGTGGAGGAATAGCGCTGTACATAAAAGACTCCATACCATCAGCCAGGACGGAAACAACAGTACGGGCGGATGGCCTGGAATCACTATGGGTTAAGCTACAGGGAGGAGCAGGAGCAGACATTAAACTGGGTCTGTACTACCGCCCACCTGGACAACCGGAAGAAATCGACCAGGAGATGGAGGCTGAACTGAAGCAGGTATGCAGAAGCGGAAATGTGGTGGTGATGGGGGACTTCAACCATCCTGGGATAGACTGGAGTATTGGGCACTCAAACTGCGCAAAAGAGACAAAATTCATAGAAGTCACGAGGGACTGTTTCATGGAGCAGCTGGTCACGGAACCAACAAGGGGCGATGCCACTCTTGACCTAATCTTCAACGGACTAGGGGGGACAGCAAAGGAGGTGGCGGTATTACCCCCACTAGGTAACAGCGATCACAACATGATCCAGTGCAGGCTTGAAATTGGATCATCAAAGGGGAAAAGAACCACAACGACGGCACTCAACTTCAAAAAAGGAAATTATGATGCCATGAGAAAAATGGTGGGAAAGAAGCTCAAAGGCAACATAGGGAAGAAGGAATCCGTAGAAAAAGCCTGGACCTTATTCAAGGAGACTGTGCACGAAGCACAAAGCATATGCATCCCCAAGTTTAGAAAAGGGTGCAAAAAAAATAGAACAAAAAACCCAGTGTGGATAACAAGTGCAGTGAAGAAGGCGATAAGCGACAAGAAAGCATCATTCAGAAAATGGAAAAAAGACCAAACAGAGGAGAACCAAAAAGGGCACAAAGAACACCAGAAAGGGTGTCACCGAGTGATTAGAAAAGCAAAAAGAGAATACGAAGAGAGACTGGCAAAGGAAGCAACAAACTTCAAGTCGTTCTTCAGATACGTCAAGGGGAAGCAACCGGCGAGAGAAGAAGTGGGACCATTGGACGATGGAGACAGAAAGGGAGTTGTAAAAGAAGAGAAAGAGATAGCTGACAGGTTAAATGAGTTCTTCACGTCAGTCTTCACGATGGAGAATATAACCACCATTCCAGAACCCGAGGAGATCGTAATAGGAGACCAAGACGATAAGCTGGTCTATTTAGAGGTAAGCCAAGAGGATGTACTCAAGCAGATTGACAGACTAAAGAGCGACAAATCGCCGGGTCCGGATGGCATTCACCCAAGGGTACTCAAGGAACTAAAAGACGTAATAGCGGAGCCACTTCGACAGATATGCAACCTATCCTTAAAAACCGGAGAGATCCCGGAGGATTGGAAAATAGCAAATGTCACGCCCATCTTCAAGAAGGGCGCAAGGGGGGACCCGGGAAACTACAGGCCGGTGAGCCTGACCTCAGTCCCGGGAAAGATGATGGAGGCACTGATTAAAGACAGCATCTGTGAATACATCGAAAAAAATGGGCAGCTAAAACCGAGTCAACATGGCTTCTGTAAGGGTAGGTCATGCCTCACAAACTTATTGTACTTCTTTGAGGGAGTGAACAGCCAGGTGGATAAAGGGGAATCTATAGACATCATTTACCTTGACTTCCAAAAAGCCTTCGACAAGGTGCCACACGAGAGACTGCTTAAAAAGATATGGAACCACGGGGTACAAGGGGAGGTCCACCGATGGATCAAAAACTGGCTGGCAAACAGGAAGCAGAGGGTTGGCGTAAAGGGACACTACTCAGACTGGAAAGGGGTCACGAGCGGAGTTCCGCAAGGGTCGGTGCTGGGACCGCTCTTGTTCAATATCTACATAAATGATCTAGAGGCGGGAACTAAGTGTGAAGTCATTAAATTTGCAGATGACACCAAACTATACAGCAGGGCTCAAACCAAGGAAGACTGCGAGGATCTCCAAAAGGATCTAACGCAGCTGGAAAAGTGGGCCGAAAAGTGGCAGATGAGCTTCAACGTGGGGAAATGCAAGGTCATGCACGTGGGGAAAAAGAACCCGATGTTCACATACAAAATGGGGGGAACACCACTAGGGGTTAGTAACCTGGAGAGAGACCTGGGAGAGATGGTAGACGCAACACTGAAGGCATCGGCGCAATGCACCACAGCCTCTAGGAAAGCAAACAGAATGCTGGGTATCATTAAGAAGGGTATTACGACCAGGACGAAGGAAGTCATCATGCCGCTGTATCGTGCAATGGTACGGCCGCATCTGGAGTACTGTGTCCAGTACTGGTCGCCGTACCTCAAGAAAGACATGGCGGTACTTGAGGGAGTACAAAGAAGAGCAACCAAACTGATAAAGGGAATGGAAAATCTCCCATATACCGACAGATTGAAGCAGTTGGGACTTTTCTCCCTGGAGAAGCGAAGACTTAGAGGAGACATGATAGAAACCTTCAAGATCCTGAAGGGCATAGAAAAAATAGACAGGGGCAGATTTTTCAAATTAAGGGGCGCCACAAGTACAAGGGGGCACTCGGAGAAATTGAAAGGGGACAGGTTTAGAACAAACGCTAGGAAGTTCTTTTTCACTCAGAGGGTGGTGGATACATGGAACGCGCTTCCAGAGGCTGTTGTAGACAAGAAAACATTAAATGGTTTCAAAGAAGGTTTGGATAGATTCCTAGAAGAAAAAGGGATTGGGGGGTATAGATAGGTATAGACCATTGCTCAGGCAATGGGCCTGATGGGCCGCCGCGGGTGCGGACCGCTGAGCAGGATGGACCTATGGTCTGCCTCAGCGGAGGCAACTTCTTATGTTCTTATGTTCTTTGAGGTCCATAGTAGAGAATGACACGGGGAAAAAATCTGTCCCCGTCACTGCCCCGTCACCGGACCACCGTCCCCTTCACCGCCCCAACCCCGCTATCCCCTTTAACGCCCCATCCCTGTCCCTGCCGTCCCCTTACCACCCTGTCCCCGCCATCCCCTTCACCGCCCTGTCCCCGTAGCATCCATCCTTCCCTCTCGCCCTTCAGCATTCCTTGCGTGGTCCGTGCATCTCCCTCCCTCCCCCTTACCTTTGCGGCACATTTTAAGGTTTGAGTAGCTTGTTGAAAGCCACCGGAGTGTTCGTGCAGTCGCATGCGTGTGTGGGCGGAAGCTTCTCCTCTGGGGAGGAAGGGAGATAGATAGATTCGGGTAGGTAGGTAGGAAAGAGGGAGGGAGGGAGCCGTGTGCGATCGGTGACTGCACGCATTCCCTCCCTTAACTGCAGGGACAAGGCCATTCACCGCTCCAAGGGGCAGTGGATGGCCTTGTCCCTGTACCGGCGGTGAGCACCTTTGCCCCCTCCACTGTTTTGGTGGGTTACCAGCGGCTACTCGCAGCGAGCCGTGGGTAACATCCACCGTGTCATTCTCTAGTCCAAAGCCATGTATCTTGATTTTAGCAATGTGTGTTTGACTAGATCGAAGGCTGCTGAGGGGTCCAGGAACCCCAGTAGCACGTCTTCTCCTATAGCATGGCGTTTGAGGACTGAGTCCTGTACTGCTACTAGTATGGTTTCTGTGCTCAGTTATCTTCTGAAACCTGATTGAGTCTGGTCAAGTTTTGGACGTGTTTTCTAGGCAGTCTGATATTTTTTGGGAGGCTGGTTTGTCTATTAGTTTAAATATACACGGTTGGTTGACTACCAGTTGAAGGGACACGTATCATGAACCTTGATAATTTTCCTTAGGCATTTGTTGTTTAAAGTTGTAAGAAAACCAGGCCCTGTTTGTTTGTCTTTCCCTTCCTTGAAGAGAATACAAGGACATGAATGTTTAAACAGAGATGCTGTGAAGTGAATTCAATTGTTTTGTTAAGCTGTATTTACAGACAGATTTAGATTAGAAGCTCTGCTGGTTAAGGCTTTTTCTTACCTTTTGGACTTCAATCTCCAGATAGGAAAAATGCTGATGTGTTTAAAGTTTCATGTGACCTGTGTCCATATATGGTTTGTGTTTACGTCACATGCTGTCACATGCTGACAAACCTGATTCATATAAAAGATGTGAAACTCATAATAAACTTTGGACATGTTTTGGAAGACGATTTCTGGTCTTTAAGATGTGTCCCCAGGTACCTGACTTCCAAATGACAGAGACAGAGAAAGTATGGGGCAGGATTTGGGACCAAAATCCTTTTCAGTTGGGGGCTCGTCCGGGATGGGCAGATGATATCACCAATATTTTGTGAGTATTTCTGAATTTTTTCTGTTCTTTAATACTCACTGGGTAGTGGTGACCTGTACCCACCCTTTATTTTAAGTTCAAGCTTTGGGTTCTATTATGGAGTTTTTTTGGGAAAAATCTCGGGGTACTTTCGGTAAGCGCCCCTCATAAATATAAGCAGCTGCCATTCTTTCGGGAAGAATGAGATTATTTATAGAACCCCCCTGCCCACTCTGTCATTTGTAAGGTTAAAACTTTTATAGAGTATAAGATTTTATTGTCTCTTATTACTGTACCTCGCTTATAAGGTAAGATAAGCGAATATTTTTGCATTGTTATATTGGTTTTATAATGAGTCATAAAGGCACTTACTCCTAGACAAATGAGACTTGTACGGCTGTGTGTATGTTTGACATTTTTCCTTCAGCTCCCATCTTTCTGTGTCACCAATGTTTAATACTGAGGTAGGACATGCTGTTATGTGGAATGAATTGAATGCGCTGTTTGAATCAGTCTAAGATCTTTCCCTTGTAGTTTGTACACAAGCACTATTTCTTGTCTTCCTTTTGATCCTGACTAATTTTGTGCGTTTCTTCTACGGCTGCTTCCTTTGTGTTCTGTGCTGGATCATAAACAAGAAAAAGAAAAAATTCCGTTTTAAAGGTTTTCTTTCTTGTGCAGAGCAAAGCTAATCTGTTCTTTGCTTTCATTATCAGGGTCTGTGCATGAATGTTTTTGTCCCTTCCCCCAGACTTCTCTGTTTGGGCTTCCACTGACCCCCTATAGTGCTTCTTTGAAGTTACTCATTCTTGGTTTTATCAAGCAGTAAGGTGAGATTCCACTGCTTGTCTCTTGACTTTTCTCCGGCATTATCAAAACCACCATCTCTTCTTATAATACGCCCATCGCTCTTGTTGTCAAAGTTGATGGCATTCCCCGTTTCATCCTAGATTTTAGGGCTGTTAGTGTTTTGGTAATTCTCATTGCACTTATGTTTCTTCCACCATTCCACCGGCAGCCAATGATTTTTTTTTCTGTCATTGTCCTAAAGAATGTTTTATTTTTAGTCCCTTTGGTGAGGCTGCCTTCACCCTTAAGCAACAGTATACCTAGTGTGGAATGTCCTTCGGGCTATTCTACAAGTCATGCACTGCCCCTCATGGTCCTATTCTCATTTTGTACAACTTTTTGTGTTCCATAATTCAGGAGACCTGTCAGGCTGATAGTTTGCACCTTTTATAATGGTTGTCTGTGTGTGGTCACAAGGTGTCATGAAATAAACTGCACTGGTGTACATCTGAAGTGAAATACCTGGGTTTTGTCCTGTCTCATGGTCAGAGGAAAATCTGCACTTTCTGCATTGCTGCTATTCTGGGTCTGCCCCGCCCAGCTACCAAGAAAGACATGCTTACTTTTCTTGCTATGATTGGTCACTGCCGCCAATGGATTTCTGCTTGTTCCTTCTATGACCAGATTTTGAGACAGACCCTGGTTTCTGAAATGACTGCTCTTATCAGATGGACTTATGAAATGTTGGACATTTAAGATGTGCTTTGGTTTCTAGCTCAAGTCTGGGTTTCCTGCTTATGCCCACATGTTTTATCTCTTTGTTTGGGACTATTGTAACACCATGAAGGGAGAACATGGCGGTAAGTTACGCTCTGTTGCCTTTTTTTTATAGTCACTCCTGTTCAAGAAAGCCCTGGCTGCTTGTGCTATGGTGGTAGAGATGGTTACTTCTCTGACCCTAGGTCACCTCATTACCCTTCATACTTTTCACGATGTTCAAGCCCTTCTTTTAAATGGGCTTTTGGGTCTCACGGGTAAACAGGATTCTCTTCCTCTCTTTTTTCACAGCTTCTTCTGAATTTGATGCCTGGCGTTTGGCAGGTGCCCAAAGCCGCCCTTTTGGACGGACTTTGGTGCAAAGAGGGGAAACCCTGGATACCAGCTGCTAACTCTCCCTTATTCATTGCCCAATATCATGGTATTGGTTATCGTAGTGCTCGCTCGACATTTTAACTTCTTGCTAGTGATATTTTCATTCTTGACCTTTTGCTCCTTGATACAGAGATATATAGCTCAATAATTACAGCTGGCACGGTTGTGAATTGAAAATAAATTGGAAAATACAATTCCTTTCTATTGTTTTAGCTGAAATTAGGATGTTGCTAATTTAAAATGTTTTTTCCGGATTTATACATAGCCATCCCAGATCAGTTTTGGCACAGATATTTCTAATGTTTTCCACGGGTCCTCTTTATCACTGCAGAGATAGAGACGCTCCAAAGAGACATTAGCTTTATGCCTTTTTCCAAATATGAGATGGTTATGATATACATTATTTGTAGTTTTGGTTTTTTTTTATATCAATGTGTTTATTTGCAGAGTTAAATTCAGCCCTGCACACTTGACAGATGGAGTAATAGCTCCACGCTTAAAACTTTATGTTTTGTCTGTGTCATGTCTACTTGTTTTAGTTTAGTGGGTACCCCAGGATACATAACATTGGCCACTTCTAGAGCTCTTTTTCCACTTCTTACTAGCCTAACTGCGCAATGTTCTTTTACTTTTAGCTTTTATATTCTGAATATAGTTTAGTTAAGGGTTATATGTTTAAGAAAAAGTTTTACTTTATACAGCGTTTATTTCGTGGTGTTCCCTACATATGATCCATACATTTCTGAATACATTCAGTACATCAGTATGGTCTCTCTGAAGTGCATAATAGTTATATGAAGCACGAAAAAACATATCCTTTTGGATTGTTCAATTAAGAACCTTAAGTAACTGAGTATTGTCTCTCTTTTGCCATAGCTATGCTAAGTACATGAATTGGTATTGTTACATGTTGCCACATTCAGTACAGGCAACATGGTTTCTCTTGTTTTCTATCTCTTATTTGGATCACATTGGAGTACAGCTGCTGAATGATATTTGGAATGCTTTTCAAGCATCTCTTTTCAAGTATCTCTTTCTGTATGCACAGACATCTGGCTGCTCTCCCTTTGAGATTCTCACGGGATGACCTTTCCCCGCCCCATGGGTAGATTTTCCCTTGATACAGGAGGAATACGTCCAAAAGCTAATTGAAATATTAGGGCTTGTTCAAAGAAACGTGTCTTGCACTTCTCCTTTCTCTCCACAGATTCCTACCCATTTTTTCCAGCCTGGTGATTATCCAGCAGCTTTCCAAGGTTCGGAAGCAGACGGATTTCCCCTTTGGCCTTCCCACTACTGTGATCGCTGTGACCAGGCCCACTGCACTCACTGAGGAGTTTCCTGTTTGGATCCACGCAAGTCGCTTGAAGAGGGTTAACCTAAAACCCCAGAAGCAAGTCTTCCCTGCGCAGATGATGATTTCATTGCAGCATTCTACCAACTTTATCATTCTCTTACTGGCACCGCTGCTGCTAGTTTTTCTCCCTGTATGGATCATTTCTAACTGGGTCTACAGGGATGATGTGTTCTGGGTCCACGACACTTTCTGCCCATACCCATCTGTAAATGACACTCCTGCTGTAAACAGCACCCCCGACACCTCTTTGCGAACACGACGTCAAGCTGGACTACTCCCTCGCAAAGGCTGTCCTTCAATTGGAATCCAGAAAAGACTGATAGTATGCTACCCTTTGGTATAATTCCAGCAGTGTGCAAGTTGCCACCTTCTCCTTTGAGTATTGTGACATTGCGGACTGTTCATCAATTGATCCCAAGGCTGTGCCATTGGTCCTCAGAGATTCCTAAAACTAAGGACATACATATATATATATGTTACTGACTCACGTTGGGGGGTTAAGTGTGCATTCTGGGGAGCGGTAGGGTGGAATATTGATACTGAATGGGTTTATAAACTAGAAAATACTCTGAAAAACAGTGGACCACAATGGTAAATCACTGCTTACTTGTATGACCCTTCATAAGGTTGGACACTGTTATAGGAAAAGTGTTCCTGTACAAATTATTAAGCTTTCTCTTACTATTGACAACCTTAGACCTACTGATGAAGGTATGTACATTATGGACATGTGGTTTAAGGGTGGGTCTAGCTATCCGACCCATCAGTTTTCTTACGGGATCTATCTACCTCCACTCATCTTCTCCCGCCATTTTGTGGGGGCCCCAAAAAATACTAACCCACTGGCCCCTACATTCAATAAACTTACTGACATGATGGCTATTGCCAATCCCACTTTTGAAGATATTGTGGCTGTTAAGGTAGGGTTTTCAGAACGTAACCTTTGGTTAGAATGGATGAAATTCACTGCTGATCAACATAATAAGAGTAATTGTTACATATGTGCTCAAGCTAGACCCCATCTAGGAACCGTACCTCTGGACCTCCCTCCTGGTATCCAACCATGCTTTTTTGGGTTATTTACCAATATCTCCTCTAATTTTACCTATCCTCTTTGTGCACTGTAGTGTTCTAAATACCCTTTGTTGCCAGGACAGCAAAAGCTTGATATTGCCGTTACCATCTATAAGGGCAATTACACATGTCATGTTTCTAATCTGACACAGGGTAGTTTTGTAGGGAATTTACCCCCAGGTTATTGTTCTGTCTTGGCTCATAGGTATGCCCTATTGTTGCTGCATCAGATTTGATATTTACTGGCTTTATGGAGACTTTTGGCTCCCTGTTAAGCTACCCAGCCAGTGGATAGGCCAGTGCACTTTAGTTAAGGTTACTATGCTTCTGCATATTCTTTCTGAAAGGCATCCTTCCTATTCACATGGTTTTTCCTTTTATTTGTCTCGATATAAATCTGATCACATGTATACATAGATGCTATAGGGGTCCCAAGAGGGGTCCCAGATGAATTTAAGGCCCGAGCTCAGGTTAAGGCTGGGTTTGAATTCCTTATTCCCTTTATTACTATTAATAAGAATGTTGATCGGATTAGTTAAAATTTATTATAATCAGCAACGCTTTGTGAACTATTCTAGGGACGCCTTGCAAGGTATTACTGATCAATTAGGCTCCACTTCTCAGATGGTTCTCAAAATCATATGGCCCTAGATATGATTCTAGCTGAGAATTCTGTTAAATTCTCCTCAGTATTTTATGCTGTTGTACTTTTCTTTCTGACAATATAGGTCCTCCTATGGACATTCAGAAATTGGCAGACCTCTTTGCTGAGCTCAAATGTAACTCTGATTTATCTAATTCTTGGGATCAACACTTTAGTTGAATGCAGGGTTGGGTAAAAGACCTTTATAATCTCTTATTATTTGCACTCTTGTCTTGACTGCTCATGTACTGTGTTATTCGTATTACAGCTCCTAAAAAACCCCTCCTTGAGAGACATATCTAGAGTATCACTCCCTTCCAGCTCATGCTGTGTATTTATGATGTCATTTTCATGACGTAAGAGGGGATTTGAAGGGACACGTATCATGAACCTTGATAATTTTCCTTAGGCATTTGTTGTTTAAAGTTGTAAGAAAACCAGGCCCTGTTTGTTTGTCTTTCCCTTCCTTGAAGAGAATACAAGGACATGAATGTTTAAACAGAGATGCTGTGAAGTGAATTCAATTGTTTTGTTAAGCTGTATTTACAGACAGATTTAGATTAGAAGCTCTGCTGGTTAAGGCTTTTTCTTACCTTTTGGACTTCAATCTCCAGATAGGAAAAATGCTGATGTGTTTAAAGTTTCATGTGACCTGTGTCCATATATGGTTTGTGTTTACGTCACATGCTGTCACATGCTGACAAACCTGATTCATATAAAAGATGTGAAACTCATAATAAACTTTGGACATGTTTTGGAAGACGATTTCTGGTCTTTAAGATGTGTCCCCAGGTACCTGACTTCCAAATGACAGAGACAGAGAAAGTATGGGGCAGGATTTGGGACCAAAATCCTTTTCACCAGTCTGTAGTTGAAGAAATCTTCGAGGTCCTTTTCTTTATTTTTCAGAATGGGTTTGGTGACTGGGAGTTTCCATTTAAGTGGAACTTGTCCAGACCCTAGTGATTTGTTGATAATGTCCGTAAGGTAGAAGAGTCCTGGGCCTTCACGTTCTCTCATCGGGTGTATTGGGCATGTGTCGAGGGATGGTGGTCCTAGTTTTACTCTTCTCAGTAATTTCTTCACCCAGATCTCTGTGATGGGTTTGAATTCTTCCATTATGTCTTCTGTTACCCTTGTATATTTGTCCATTTATTGTTGTTATCTATATGTTGTTATATAGGCCATTGTTTTTCTGTAGCTTCATTATTTTCGTTGTGAAAAAGTTGCTGAAATCTTTGCTGATTAGGGAGCATTTAGTGATTATCTCTTTCAGTTTTTTCCCCAATAAACCATATACTACCTGATATAGGGATTTTGTGGAGTTTCTGGCTTTGAATATATTTTTTAAGAGGAAATCTTTCCTTTATTTTCTTCTTTTCTTGATGTAAATTCTATTGACTCTAATCCAGGTTTTTCTAGCTTCCTTATCTTCACCTAATCTCCATTTTCTTTCAAGTTTTACTTTCTATCTTTTTAGCTTAATGATTTCTTCTGAGGGGTGAACCCATCTTTTCTTCTGGTGAGAACTCATTTAGAATATTGTGTACAATTCTGAAGATCACACTTTCAAAAAGATATAAACAGGATGGAGTTAGTCCAGAGGAAGGCAACTCAAATGGTTAATGGTCTACGTCAGTGGTCTCAAACTCAAACCCTTTGCGGGGCCACATTTTGGATTTGTAGGTACTTGGAGGGCTGCAGAAAAAATAGTCAATGTCTTATTAAAGAAATGACAATTTTGCATCAGGTAAAACTCTTTATAAAACTTTCCTTTAACAGTTACAAGGAAAGATATATAAACTATTAAGAGTTTTACCTCATGTAAAATTGTCATTTCTTTAATAAGACATTAGCTATTTTTTCTGCGGCCCTCCAAATACTCTATTTTTCTGCAGCCCTCACATTTAAAGTTTAATATCTTTTCTTTCTCAAAACTGGCACATTTCAATCACTATATTGAAAATAAAATCATTTTCCCTACCTTTGTTGTCTGGTGACTTTATTTTTCTGTGCTTTCAACTAAGTTTCCAGGGCCTTCTTGTCCTTTGACTGTTTTTCTCTCCGTCTTCACTTTCTGCCTTGCATCCATATTTGGCATTAACTTAATGTTCAATTTTTTTGCTTTCTTTTCAAAATCTACATTTCCATGTCTTACCTTCCCTTCCTATCTCGCTCTTCTTCCGTCCTATTTCCATGATCTGGCATCTCTTTCCTTCCTTTCTCTCCCTCTCTCCTTCCTTCCTTTCCCCTGGTCTGGCATCTGTCTCCTTCCCTTCCCCCATGCCCTGGCATCTCTCCCTCCCCCTCCATGGTCTGATATCTCCTTTCCTTCCCTCCCTCTCATGAACTTGGCTTCTTTTCTTGTTTCTCTCCTCTCCCTTCTCCTTCCTTCCCTCTCTTTCCCCAATTGGGTGCAGCAGCAACAGAAGCAGCATTTCCCTTCCCCCTTTCCTGTGCAGGAGAGGCATTTCTCTTCCCCTTTCCCTTCCTCTCCCTTTCCCTGAACAGCAGAAGCAGCATTTCCCTAGGGTCCCCCTTTCCTATGTAGCAGAAGCATTTCTCTTTCCCCTTCCCTTCCGTTCTCTTCCTTGTGGAGCAGCAGTGTGTCTGGCTGTCTCGTTCCGTTCAAAGCCATGGGTGGCGGCTCCTTGCGAGATCCGCACCTGCGTCTGAAGCCTCTCTGATGTTGTGACGTCAGAGAGGCTTCCGATGCAGGAGTGGATAGCGTGAGGAGCCGCCAACCCGCGGCTTTGAATGGAACGAGCCAGCCAGACACGCTGCTGTTCCAAAAGGAAGGGAAAGAGGAAGAGAAATGATGTTGATCACGTCCAGACTGCGGGCCGCAAATAAAACCTGGAGAGCCAAATGCGGCCCATGGGCCGCGTGTTTGAGACCGCTGGTCTACGTCATAAGGCATATGGGGACAAATGTATACTTTGGAGGAAATGTGGGAGAAGGGAGATATGATTGTTAGGTGCCATCGACTCATGTTCGAGTCCTAGCAATGAATTACAGATCTAAAAAGAAATCAGTTCTGTGCTAGTCCGGTAAGGTCCTCCAGTATCATCTCCATGGTCGTTTTCAATGTCATCTGATTGCAGCTTACACAAATAGGATGTTTTTCTCCAGTGATTTCTCTCTTCTGACTGTGTGATCAAAATAAGACAGTTGTAACTTCATTATTTAGGTTTTGGTCTCTTCCAGAATCGATTTGATAGTTCTGGTGGTCCACGGCATGCATAAAATCCTTCTGCAGCACCAAAGCTCAAATGTCCAGCTTTCGCGCCTGTAATTGACCACTGAAAAAATTAATACATGGATAAGTCCGATCTTTGTTTGGAGTGTTATTTCCTTACCTTTGAATATTTTGCTTAGCGCCTTCATTGAAGAGCGACCAAGTGCTATTCTGCAGAATATATTTTCCCTGCTAGTTGCTTCTTGTTTAAGAAAGAACTCAGGAGAATGAAATTCTTTACAACTTCTATTCTATTGACTTCAAGCTCAAAATCTTCATAATTTTCTGTGTTCATGATCTCCATCTTGTTTTATGTTCAGTTCTAATCCCATGTTATGACTTTTGACTTTGACTTTTCTCAGTAGATACTACATGTTTTCTTTGCTGCTGGTGATGAGCGTTGTATCATCTGCAAAGCACAGGTTGTTTCTGTTTTGGCCACCCACTTTGAAACTGACACTCTCTTCTTCCAAATTTGCTTTTCTGAAGATGGCTTTGCCGTAAAGGTTGAACAGATAAGGTGACAAGATGCATCCTTGCTTGACGCCACGTTATACTGGAAACCAATCACTGTTGTTGTATTCCGTTCTCACTGCAGCTTCTTAATTTTCATATAGGCTCTCTATCAGCTGAGTTATATGTTTGGGTATTCCCATTTGCATTAGAGTTCTGCATAGTTTATTGTGATCCATACATTCAAAAGCTGCTCGAGAAATGGGCATCAACATAGCAAATGAGGTTCAACATGGATAAGTGCAAAGTGAAGCATATTGGTAACAAAAATCTCATGCACGAATACAGGATGTCTGGGGCGGTACTTGGAGAGACCTCCCAGGAAAGAGACTTGGGAGTTCTGATCGACAAGTCGATGAAGCCGTCTGCACAATGCGCTACGGCGGCAAAAAGGGCGAACAGAATGCTAGGAATGATAAAGAAGGGGATCACGAACAGATCGGAGAAGGTTATCATGCCGCTGTACCGGGCCATGGTGCGCCCTCACCTGGAGTACTGCGTCCAGCACTTGTCGCCGTAAATGAAGAAGGACACGGTACTACTCAAAAGGGTCCAGAGAAGAGCGACTAAAATGGTTAAGGGGCTGGGGGAGTTCCCATACAGTGAGAGATTGGAGAAACTGGGCCTCTTTTCCCTTGAAAAGAGGAGACATGATCAAAACATTCAAAATAATGAAGGGAATAGACTTAATAGATAAAAACACTCTCCAAGGTAGGGAGAATGAGAGGGCACTCTCTAAAGTTGAAAGGGGATAGATTCCATACAAACATAAGGAAGTTCTTCTTCACCCAAAGAGTGGTGGAGAGCTGGAGCGCTCTTCCAGAGTCTGTTGTAGGGGAAAACACTCTCCAGGATTTCAAGACTAAGCTGGACAAGTTCTTGCTAAACTGGGACGTATGCAGATGAGGCTGGACTCATTTAGAGCACTGGTCTTTGACCTAGGGGCTGCAGCGTGAGTGGACTGCTGGGAGGATGGACCACTGGTCTGACCCAGCAGCGGCAATTCTTATGTTCTTATGTTTTGTATTCTTTGCTCTTCTCCAATATCCAACAATGGCAATAATGTCTCTTGTTCCTCGACCTTTTCTGAAACCAGCCTGAACTTCAGGTAGTTCTTGCTCAACGTATGATTGAAGCCTTCATTGTATTATTTTCAGCAATATTTTGCTGGTGTGTAGAATTAACGCAATTGTTCTGTAGTTGTTACAGTCCTTGGTATGAACAGTGAACAGGTATGGCTATGTTTTTTCCTTCCAAATCTGTTGACACAGTCGAGTGAAGGCCATGATAGCCTTCTGAGCCTTTGATTAATTCAATTGGAATGCCGCCAATACCAGGTAACTTGTTTTTCGATAAAGCTTTAATTGCTGCTATGATTTCTTCTTTTAAAATATCTAGTTCTTCCTTAGCGTCAGTTTCCAGAGACATTTAAATACCTATGTGGCATAAATACACATGAGACGAGTCTCTTTCAGTTGAAAGGAAACTTTAGACTAGAGTGAGAGGGCATAGAATGAGGTTAAGACTAATCTAAGGAAATACTATTTTACCGAAAGGATGGTAGGTGCATGGAATAGACTCCCAGTAGAGGTGGTGGAGACAGACTGTGCCTGAATTTAAGAAAGTGTGGGACAGGCACATGGGATCTCTTAGGGCAGTGTATTGTAAACTGTGTGCCTCTTGAGATTTCAGGTGTGCCATGACACACTGGGTAGGAGGGGAGGAGGAGAGGTGCTAGCACTGGCTGACTGCCTACAGGACTTGCCTCTCGCAGTGAGAAGGTTATCATGCCGCTGAACCGGGCCATGGTGCGCCCTCACCTGGAGTACTGCGTCCAACACTGGTCAAAAGGGTCCAGAGAAGAGCGACTAAAATGGTTAAGGGGCTGGGGGAGTTCCCATACAGTACACTGTTAGCTCAGGGCCTGTCTGGAGGGCCTTCGTGCATGAGTAGACATCACTGTGATGGCATCATGCGTGTGTGTGACATCATCACGGTGATATGTGTGCACTTCTGAATGCCTCAAGCCACGGCCACTATGTTTAATATGCTGCGGCCAGGGCCGGATTTTCCTGTAGGCTAACTAGGCTTCAGCCTAGGGCCTCAAGATCAAGAGGGGCCTACATTCAAATTGTTAGCAAAATTAAAATTACACTATTCTAAAAACAGTGAACACTAAAACACTGAACCGAAAATAAGGAAAAATTCTACGCTTCGGGATCAGAACCGGCTCCGGCCGCAACGGGGCGCCGACTCAGCTTCTCCCTTTCTTTTTCTCGCCCTGGGAGGAGGATCGGGGAGGGAAAGACATCAGTCCAGAAACAGCTGGGCAAAGTCCAGCCCCGCGGAGAGAGAGGCAAAACGTGGATCCATCAGGACAGGGCGGCCCAAGGCATTGGGGGTGGGGTGGGGGGTTTCAGTGGAAGGGGGATGGAAGGCAGGCAGGCTGGCATCGGAGGGGTTGTGGGGGGGTTTAATGGAAGGCAGGCAGGCAGGATGGCATGGGGGGTGTTCAATGGAAGGGGGATGGGAGGCAGGCGGGCATCAGAGGGGGGGTGAGGTCAGGAAGGACGCACTGGGGGCTCTATGGACATAGGAAGGGGCAATGTTGTATGTTATGTTTGATTAGTTATTGTTACAAGAACTACATATGGTGCTGAGAATAAATGTCCAAATAAGTGTTCTCGACTTTTTTTTATTTATTATCCGTGTCACATTTTTTATAAAGGTTAGTACCAATAACAACATGTTTCATTTAACATATTGATATATATATCACAGTAATGATGTATTTTATTATCTCTCATGTAATTTACAAACTTAAAAATGGGAGGTGAAAGGGCCTCATAAGTGGAATAGCCTAGGGCCTCTTTTCATCTAAATCTGGCCCTGGCTGCGGCTCATCATAGTTTGCAGGACACTGTCTTAGGGGAGAGTAGGGGCTAGTAGATGCTGTGGGTGGGCAGACTGGATGGGCCATTTGGCATTTATCTGCCATCATGTTTCTATGTTTTGATGTTTACTACTATTTATTTGTATAGGACTACTGGGCATACGCAGCACCATACATCAAACATGGAGTGTCATCTGCAATCACATTACGCGCTCCTGCTCGCTCACTCCACTTGCCTCATAATTACCGCTTTGACACCTCCACTTGTTCTAGGCTTGAATTTTCTAGACATTAATTTTTACTGTTTCTTCCCCGTGGAACAGCCTCTCCTTCCTGGCTGAATGAGCATGTGAAATTTCACCTCCTGTGCTCTTTCAGATTTGTTTGTCCTTTTTCTTTTAATGGCTTTTTCCCCCCCTATTTTAATTGATGGAATTCCTTTTCTTTTTCTATTATTTGAATGGTACACTTTTATGGTACTCAAAATAAAGGGCGATATTGCCGACTGGAATAAATATAAACAATTTAGCCATAAAAAGTTTTTTGGGCAGGGTGTTTGTAACTGAGGTTGCTTTCTCCACCCTGATCAGTTACGTTACACATAAGGGATCTTATTTGTTTGATCTAAGTACAACACAGCTATAAACTCCCTTGATCCAATTCCCTAGTTCCTCATAAAAGAAGTTAAGCAGATTCATCTGACAAGATCTGCTTCTAGTTAAACCATGTTGCCTCAGATCCTACAATCCATTGGATTCCAGAAATGTCACTCTCTCTTTTTTTTTAGCAGGTTTTCCATGACCTGAGTTAAAACCGATTCACAGCTAGTATGCACGCTCAAGAAAGTTAGTATGAAGGCGTTTTTTGTAAGCTACACTGATTTTGAATAACATGACCTTTTTCTTCTGCCTTCAGATTTTCACTGAACCTCTACAAATAGCTCAGAATGCAGCAGCAAAATTGCTTGAATGAATCAGTAGATTTTAATGTACTATGGGCTAGATTCACTAACCTGACTCTCCGTGGCCGATCCGTGCAGGCCCGACCAATTCACGAAACAAAAAAATTAAAACGAGGGCGATCGGAGGAGGCATTCTCAACAAGATAAACCCAAAGCTGTTCTATAACTGTTTTTGTTTTATTATTTGAATTTTATTCAGTGATTTTATATTGTTCACTGTTTTAAATTTTATGTTTTTAACATGAATGGGTTTATACCTCACTTAAGTAGTATATGTAATAAATGATGTAATAATCACAACTTCCAGACATTTCTTGCTCTCTTTATTATGGGAGATTCCAATCTGGCAATCACTCCATAACATACATTTTTCTTCTATACCACAATTTTCAACTAGGATTCAATGCAGTTCACAATAAGAACATAAGAATAGCCTTTCTTGGTCAGACCAATGGTCCATCTAGCCCAGCGTTTTCACAGAGGCCAGTCCAAGTCACAGGTACCTGGCAAAACCCCAAACAGTAGCAGCATTCCATGCCACCGATCCAGGGCAAGCAGTAACTTCTCCCACGTCTGTCTCAACAGAAGACTATGGACTGTTCCACCAGGAACTTGTCCAAACCTGTTTTACAATAGGATGTAATGTGGTTCCCAATGAGATTCTAGATAAGAGGACATGAGTGTGTGGCACAGTGGTTAAAGCTACAGCGTCAGCACTCTGAGGTTGTGGGTTCAAACCCACGCTGCTCCTTGTGACCCTGGGCAAGTCACTTAATCCCCCCATTGCCCCAGGTACATTGTGAGCCCACCGGGATAGACAGGGAAAACTGCTTGAGTACCTGAATAAATGCATGTAAACCATTCTGAGCTCCCCTGGGAGAACAGTATAGAAAATCGAGTAAATAAATGAACACTAGTTGAAGGTTAGTTGGGTAGAGTGCAGTTAATGTTATTGGTTCAAGGAGAAAAAGGTGGGTCTTTAACCTTTTCCTGAAGACACTGTACGTGCATATTTGTCACAGGTGAAACAGGAGGTTGTTCCATACCTTGAGTCCTTGGTACATGACCGTGGATTCATGTAGCTTTTTCTGAAGTACTCATGCAGGATGTTGGACTGTTAGTTTAAACCGTTGTTGTGGTCTGGCGGTGAGAAAGGAGTGCACAATTGTGATTTCTGTGCTTAGTCCTTCAGAGTTGTTCTTTAGTATACCTCAGATCTTCCTAATGATAGATCACCTCTGGCATTCCACCCAGAGACAACATTGAATTAGGCATTTCCCTTGCCTGTAGTCACTGTGCAGAGCAGACCCACTCCATTTTCTTTCCCAAGCTAAAAAAGGAGACGGTACTCACCCTTTACTCCAAAGCTCTGGTCTTGAAGGTCTACCTTCCACTAGATTTGAGGCTCCTTCCCTTGAGCACCCAGTTTGCTTCTAGGAGGCAGAAAAATAACAAAAGATCTCTGCATCCTTCCCTCTTGGGAATACCGGTGGATATTAAACCCTCTAAAATATTTATCTCTCTCTCCATTTCCCTTCAAATACAACTCACATTTATAAGCTATGACCTTGGCCACCTCCCTGCTTATCAATTCATGCAGAAAGGATTGTAGGATTTTTGCCTTAAGGCAAGTACAGCTTAAGGAGGGTGGGTTGTTTTGGGGTTTCTTTGCACCAATATTTGCTTGTACAAAATAATCTACATTGCTTCAAAATTGTACAAGCAATCCATCAGGTCTTTTATGCATGGTTTTACCTGTGCTATAAATATGTCCCTCCTCCTTATCTCTGCTGTTATCGCATTTCCACTGTAAGTGCTTGGATCACACCCACTAAGCTTACTCTTAACAGCCTACATCGTAAACTCACTAGTCTCCCATACTCAAGGATTTTCTGTAGTTTTACTGTGCACTGATTGCTGATAAGATTACCTGGGTACAATTAATAATTGACTGCTTAATTGATTATTTCAACCAAGGTCAATAATCAGCTACATATTACCTACTAGAACAAGGAATACCCAGCCATGTGATGCATAATAAGCTTGCACACACCTATGCTCGTATATTAATTTTTACTGTGGATAACCTTCCAAAAATAATTTGCAAGGGAAGCCAATCAGAGCATGACATACCATGGTAACAATATGCAGAATGTAAGTTCACTTGAATAACTGTGATAAAGAGAGCATGTATTTTCATTGCATGGTATTGGTTTTGCTTCTCTACTTCAATTAGCTGCACAGACTGACTCAAAGTTAAACAAATTTAAAGGATGAAAGAGCCCTACTAAGAGGATAAGAGATTTGGGTAGGGATTAGGGCCTTTGCCTCAGCAGCCCTCCTTCCCCTAATAGTGAGTTTCCACGTTTATTTTGTGGTTATAGTAGTGGAAGGCAGAGGTTGAAAGTGGTTTGAAAAGGGTAGTCAGAAGGGTTGAAGAGGAACTACAGTATATAATAGGATATTGGGATAGGGGGAGGGAGGGAGCTTTCACCACTCTCTCTTCCAGTATCTATTCTGTTCCGTTAACACTCCGTCATCTCCATTTCTTGTCCTGAGCCTGAGAATTAGAGGATTGTAGCGTGCCCTCCTGTTGGTTCGGCATCATCTTCCATAATAACATTTTTCATTGCCATTTTGTATTTTGGTCACATGGGTCAGGTAAAGTACAAAACATTTCAAAGCAGTAAATCTATTTTGGATGATATTACACCTATAAATAAGAAGACTAGAATTAACAGGAAAACCAATTGTTGGTATTCAGAATAGTGTGGCGCAGTAGTTACAGCTACAGCCTCAACACCCTGAGGTAGTGGGTTCAAACCCATGCTGCTCCTTGTGCTCTTGGGCAAGTCACTTAATCCCCCCCCCCCCATTGCCCCAGGTACATTAGATAGATTGTGAGCCTTCCAGGACAGAGAGGGAGAAATGTTTGAGTACCTGAATAAATTCATGTAAACCATTCTGAGCGCTCCTGGGAGAACGGTATAGAAAATTAAATTTGTAAATAAATAAATTGAATGTGAATGTAAAAATTAGAGACAGTTGTTAAACTCAAAAAATGTGGGCATTAGAATAGAAAGGAGAGCACTTACCGATATACATAAATACAAGGCCCATTTAGTGATGGCTAGGAAACAGCATTATACTTCAATCATAGGTTCAAGCCATATAGACAATATGAAATTATTCTCATTTAACTATCTTACTAACGTTGATGATATTACTATATATTATGGAATAGATATCTCCTCGGCTAAAGAATTGGCATTGTACTTTCAGGATAAGATAAGAAAACTGAGAACAGTGTCATTACATTGTTCCATATTAGCACCTTCTCTTACTAATTTACTGGACAATGTGATTCCAGTGAATAGGATTTGGGATATAGAAACATGATGGCAGACAAAGGCCAAATAGCCCATCTAGTCTGCCCATCCGCAGTAACCATTATCTCTTCCTCTCTCTAAGAGATCCCATGTGCCTATCCCATGCCTTCTTGAATTCAGACATAGCCTCTGTCTTCACAACTTCTTCCAGGAGACTGATCCACACATCTACCACCCTTTCTGTAAAAATGTATTTCCTTAGATTTCTCCTGAGCCTATCACCTCTTAACTTCATCCTATGCTTTCTCATTCCAGAGCTTCCTTTCAAATGAAAGAGACTCGACTCATGTACATTTACAGTATATTAGGTAGGTATTTAAACATCTCTATCATATCTCCCCTCTCTCGCCTTTTCTCCGAAGTATACAGATTGAGATCTTTAAGTCTGTCCCCATACACCTTATGACGAAGACCATGCACCATTTTAGTAGCTTTCCTCTGGACCGACTTCATCCTTTTTATATCTTTATGAAGGTGCGGTTTCCAGAATTGTACACAATATTAAATGAGGTCTCACCAAAGTCTTATACAGGGGCAGCAATACCTCCTTTTTCCTACTAGCTATACCTCTCCCTATGCAACCTAGTATCCTTCTAGCTTTTGCCGTCACCTTTTCAACCTGTTTGGCCACCTTAAGATCATCACATACAATCACACCCAAGTCCCGCTCTTCTATCGTGCACATAAGTTCTTCACCCCCTAAACTGTACCGTTTCTTCAGCTACTCAACAGTAGGTAAAATATGCAAAGTCATCTTCTGTATTATATACTTACCTTGATTCACAATTGTCCTACATTTCTTGTGGATATGATAACTGATTGGTTAAATGAGGAGCTTCAATTGGGAAGATTTGAAGCTTCTGGAGGAAGTAGGAGTATTTTACTTACACTTTTGTTTAAAAAAAACTCGTTGTGAATTACAGACCAGTGCCATCCTATCCCATTAATGTCTAAAATAGGAGAAGGATGGTTGCCACAAAAATGGCTAATTTTATTGAACAGTTTGATTTTGGTCTGGTTTTAGCACAGGAACTCTACTTTGTTCTCTTGTGGCTGTTTTAATTCAGTTTGACCTGTCAAGTGCTTTTAACCTTGTGGATCATCATTTGCTTAAACACATTTTGATTGAATGGGGAATTGGGGGTCCATGTCCTGAATTGGATTTATGTTTTTTTGACACACAGTTCCTATAAAATTCTCTGAAAGGTGGAATTTGGATTGTGGTGTCCCTCAAGGGTCACCTTTGTCATCTTTCTTATTTAATGTAATGATGCAATCATTAATATATTTAGCTATATGTATGCAGATGACATTAGCCTGCTTTTGCCCTTGGTGAACGATGATTTCAAAGATTTTAGTATTTTAAAGTGAGCTCTTGATAATATTGAGGCTTGGGTAGCTGCCCATAAATTCAGGATCCATACAGATAAAACTGAATTTCTTTGGTTGGGCCCACAAAAGAATGTTAGGAATAATCTGCTGTCAAGCTTTGATAATATAAATTATAGTTTTGATATGCAGGCAAGAGTACTGGGAGTGTAGCTGGATAATCTTTCCATGGAACATCAAGTTAAATTAGTCGCTAAAAAAGTTTTTGTTATGTTGAAGAAGATTGAGGGTGATTCGTACATATTTTGAGAACTCAGCATCCACTCTTGTAGTGCAGGCCGTTAGACTGTCCCAGATCAATTACTGTAATATACCCCCTCCTTTACAAAGCGACACTAGCGTTTTTAGCACCAGTCGCTGCGGTTAACCCTTTCAGGACCATAAGGATCGTAGGCAAATTTTTGTGGTTTTGACGACATTTTTATGGTAAAAAGGGCTTGCAGATGCCAAAAAATTGATTTTTTTTGTGAAATATCATTATTTTTTTAAAAAAAAATCACACTTCTGGCTTATGGACAGTGTGGCAAGTGAATCTTCTCGTCAATCTGGCAACGACGCTAATGAATGAATGTCGGAACCAGTTTGTTTACATAAAGGCAGTATCATATGGAATCCGTACATATCAAATTTAGAACTGTAGACTATCCCAATCAAAATTTATAGGATTTTAAAGTTATGGGACAAATATGTCCCTTGGTCCTGAAAGGGTTAAAGCTTGGACGCTCATAGGAATTCTAAAATGGCCCTAAGCTTGTTGGGCAGAGAGTGAGGGGCTTGGTTAGGAAACTACCCAAGGAAATTAGAACACCTTTTGTTTGTCAGGCCCAAACAAAATCATCTCTGTACCCTACCCTCGCCCTCCTGCAGCCTAATTTGCTATTAGGGTTACCAGATTTTACTACTGTATAATCCAGATCCATGGCTCCACCCCCTAGCCCCGCTCTGTTCTGCCCAAATCACACCCGTTCCACCCCCGCCTCGCTCCCCCCTCAACCCGTTCTTGTGCTCAGAGCTGCATTGGGAGGGCATCTGTGCATGTGGGACGTGATGACGGCAAACGCATGCGCCCATGCCCTTGACGCCACTGCGTTTCATCCGCACATGCCCAGATGCCCTCCCGACGCAGACCCGAGCTGGAAGCTCTTCAAAGCCGGGCCAAAGTGCTAGGTTTTGAAAAGCCCTCCAGACGCTCGGATAGGTCCTCTAAAAAGAGGACATGTCCGGGTAAATCTGGACTTCTGGTAACCCTATTAAAGATTAAACTATCGGAATCCAAGAGGCTGCTTTACACTTTTATTGTGTTGGTGGTTTTTATGTTTGTCAATCATATCCATTGCTTGATTTACAAATAGCTGAATTCCATGGGTTTTTTTTCCTGCTTTACTGGCAAGGTTTCACAGACAAATATTTGAGATTTAATACCCACCTTTTATGTGTGAGGTAACCTTTTAAGTGTCACCTCTGAACAGCAGGTTTTTCTAACTGCTCAGTGCACCGACAAATTGAGAACAGCTTTCCATAGGCTTCTTGTGATCCTGGCTAAATAACTTTAACCCCCCCCCTCCCCCATTACCTCAGGTACAAACTTAGCTTGTAAGCCCTCCAGGGACAGGAAAATACATATTATATTTAAGTGTACAGTAACTTGCCTTAAGCTACAACTGAAAAAAGGTGCGAGTTAAATCAAGATTCCCTTCCCTTCTCCCTTAGTAATGGTATCTATAACACACTTATCTAACTTTACACCACTCTTAGGGATCCTTTTACAAAGCTTCCGTAGGAGGGTCTCAGCAGCTATTTTGAATGTGGAACTGGGGTGCGCAGCAATGATTTGGGATAGCTCCTGTCCTAATTAGGGCCACTAGACTACCAGAGCTTCTAAGGTAAGCCTGGGCAGGGCCTATGCGTGGTGGGAGGGCAACGCTTTTGGTCGGAGATAAGGGGGCCTGCTTTATGTTAGGGGGCTAGGGACGATAGTTAGTAACCGGAAGGCTAACCCATCGAACTTGAGAGAACAAGGGTTATAAATTAAGAAGTGAATTATCTGTGTGAGGTTATAAGCTCAAAAGAGAACCCCCCCTCTCCCCCCCCCCCCCCCGTGGGAGACAACCGAAGTGAGAGCGTTTGACAGCAGAAGAGAGACAATCATATTATGGTACATAAATTTTGATGTTCCCAGTATACCAGCAAAGCTAAGTCTGCTTTTTGTTATAATGCCGTAGTTTTTTCACTTTCTATCTAGTACCGTATTTTCACGCAGATAACGCGCACCCGGGTATAACGCGCACACGGGTATAACGCGCAGAAACCACGATTTTATGTATAAAACCTTTTGTATACCGCGCTCACGGGTATAACGCGCATGCAGCCCGACTGTCCTTTCGCCCGCCCCGACTCTCCTCTGGCCACCCCGACTCTCCTTTCGCCCGCCCCGACTCTCCTCTGGCCACCCCGACTCTCCTTTCGCCCGCCCCGACTCTCCTCTGGCCACCCCGACTCTCCTTTCGCCCTCCCCGACTCTCCTCTGGCCACCCCGACTCTCCTTTCGCCCGCCCCGACTCTCCTCTGGCCACCCCGACTCTCCTTTCACCCTCCCCGACTCTCCGTGCGCTGTCCCCCTTGAAGGTCTGTCCCCCCTTGAAGGTCTGTCCCCATCCTGAAAGCCTGATGCCCCCCCCGACGTCCGATACATCCACCCCCCCCCCCGGCAGGACCTCTCGCACCCCCACCCCGAAGGACCGCCGACTCCCTGACAATATCGGGCCAGAAGGGAGCCCAAACCCTCCTGGCCACGGCGACCCCCTACCCCCACCCCGCACTACATTACGGGCAGGAGGGATCCCAGGCCCTCCTGCCCTCGACGCAAACCCCCCTCCCTCCAACGACCGCCCCTCCCAAGAACCTCCGACCGCCCCCCCCAGCCGACCCGCGACCCCCCTGGCCGACCCCCACGACACCCCCACCCCCCTTCCCCGTACCTTTGGTAGTTGGCCGGATAGACGGGAGCCAAACCCGCCTGTCCAGCAGGCAGCCAACGACGGAATGAGGCCGGATTGGCCCATCCGTCCCAAAGCTCCGCCTACTGGTGGGGCCTAAGGCGCGTGGGCCAATCAGAATAGACCCTGGAGCCTTAGGTCCCACCTGGGGGCGCGGCCTGAGGCACATGGTCGGGTTGGGCCCATGTGCCTCAGGCCGCGCCCCCAGGTGGGACCTAAGGCTCCAGGGCCTATTCTGATTGGCCCACGCGCCTTAGGCCCCACCAGTAGGCGGAGCTTTGGGACGGATGGGCCAATCCGGCCTCATTCCGTCGTTGGCTGCCTGCCGGACAGGCGGGTTTGGCTCCCGTCTCTCCGGCCAACTACCAAAGGTACGGGGAAGGGGGGTGGGGGTGTCGTGGGGGTCGGCCAGGGGGGTTGCGGGTCGGCTGGGGGGGCGGTCGGAGGTTCTTGGGGGGGGCGGTCGTTGGAGGGAGGGGGGTTTGCGTCGAGGGCAGGAGGGCCTGGGATCCCTCCTGCCCGTAATGTAGTGCGGGGTGGGGGTAGGGGGTCGCCGTGGCCAGGAGGGTTTGGGCTCCCTCCTGGCCCGATATTGTCGGGGAGTTGGGGAGTCGGCCGGGCAAGAGGGCTTGGGCTCCCTCTTGCTCCGATCGTGGATGCGGGTGCAGGTGGGAGCGCGTGCGAGCAGTCGTTCGGGGTGGGGGTGCGAGCGGTCCTGCTGGGGGGGTGAATCGGGCGTCGGGCGGGGTGGGAACTATGTAGAAAAACTTTTGTATACCGCGCTCACGCGTATAACGCGTGAGGGGTATGCGCGGTAGGTAAAAACGCGTATAACGCGCGCGTTATATGCGTGAAAATACGGTAAATGGGGGGCTTACTCATTGAATTTTGTTTAGAATTGACATATGAGAGATATATCTACTTATATATATTTTTTAAAATTTACTTTGGTTGACTAATTGTTTATTTAAATCATGTGGTTTACTTATACACACAAGCATGAATCCAATGATGGTGTATGGCTGAAATCTATTTATAATTTCTATCCCAGTTCACATCCGGAGCAATAGAGTTGTCTCCCGCAGGGGATTTTTCTTTTATGAGCTCATAACCTCACACTGAGGATTCACTTAATAATTTATAATCACTTGTTCTCTCAAGTTCGATGGGTTAGCCTTCTGGTTACTAACTATGTTTTCTTGGTATATTTTTAAGTACCGATTATATTGTATTATATGGGGTTTTGCTTTTGGGGGCTATAGAAAGCATGCCAATACCGGTTTCGGTTTCAGCTTCAGTTTTGTGTAATAAATTTTGGCCGCAGATTTGGTTGCAGCTAACACCAAAACCCCCAATTTCAGATGCCCTTTGGTGTGAGCTTCACCCCTCAACAAGTATATTGTTCTTCAATAAGATAAGATATATATGAACCCCTGCTTAATTTGAACCTTTTAAATCTTTTCTGCCCCCCCCCCAAAGATCCCCTAACTACCACTCCTCCCCCATGCTCCTTCCTATGTGATGCAGAACTTTTCTTATGTAGGCATCACACTTGTTTTCAATCTGTGCATTCTGAAATTGTCATTTTCATATGTATGCAGTCTACACCTGTAAATGCTATGCAAGTTTTCTAAACTTTTGGTATGTGATATATATCGGATGCCCCAAGTTTTTGTTTTAAAAAAGCTGCAAACTATCCCAGAATGTAGCTGCAAGATTAATTTTTTTTCTGCTCGTAGGACGAATTACATCATTGTTGTTAAGTGAATATTGGTTACCAGTGGAGGTCAGGATCAAGTTTAAACACTGCATCTTGATTTTTAGTATACTTTATGGTTATGTCCCTCTATACTTGATCACTTTGATAGGTCTTTTTTTCTAGAGTAAGTTCTACAGCATTATAAAATGTGCTCGCTTTTCAATCCCCCCAATCCCAGGGTTCGAAATCAAAGGTCCACTTTTCAAGCAGATTTATCAAGCAGCTCAGATACGGAATGCCTTACCTAAACAAATTCAAACTGTTAGGCCCAAATTCTCTATACGATGCCCTACCTCCGCCTAACTTAATTGTTTTAATTGTTGTTAATCGGCGCAGTAATTGACTGCATTGTTTAAAACTGATTAAAACGTCATTAAGAAAAACGTAGGTGCCTCCAGAAAAGGATGCTGTAATCATATCTACAAAGGTGCCTAAGGTCAAAGTAAGTGTGGTATATGCCAGAAATTACCTTTGGCGCTGCTAGGCACCTCTGTAGATGCGATTTTCATCAAACATAGATGCTGGGAATGCAGACCTTCAAAACCTTGGCCTATATTACCAGCATCTATGTTTAACAGTAGGTGCAATTCTCGAAATGGCGCCGTAGCATGATTGACATGCAATTAATTGCGGGTTTTGAGGCGGCTTCTAATGTAGGCGCTGTTTGCAAAATCTGGCCCTTAGAGTTTATCTTCTATTTCATGAAATGTTGAAAGCTCAGTTTTTTAAAAAAATGTATCTAATAGATTAGTTTACTTTCTTTTTTAGCTTCCCAGGAATGTTCTGGCTTCTTGTTTTTTAATCTGCTTGGAACTCAAAAGGACATAATGGAATGTAAGAACATAGTCATGAGACAATTCACTCTACTAGAATAGGGATTCTCGAACCAGTCTTCAGGATACCCACAATTAATATGCATGAAATAGATTTACATACCCTGGAGGTAGTGCATGCAAATTTATCTCTTGCATATTCACTGTGGATATCCTGAAAACCTGACTGGTGGACTGAAAACCCATGTACTAGAGCAGGAATGCCCAAAAGGTTGATTGCGATCGACCAGTCGATCACAAAGGCAATACGAGTTGATCATGGAGTCCATCTCGGGCTCTGTGATAGACTCGCATTACCTTTTGCGTTCTCCCTGTTCCCCGATGCCACAAGAGACCAGCAATGACTACAGGAGCGCTGGGCAAGCCAGCCCCCCCCCCCCACCTCCGACATCAATTCTGACATCTGAGAGGACATTCCGGGCCAGCTAGGCAGCGATTGGCTGGCCCAGAACGTCCTCTCCGACATCAGAATTGATGTGTGGGGGGGGGGGGAGGCTGCTGGCCTGTTGCGGCGTCGGGAAACAGGGAGAACTCGGCGGCAACGGCAGCAGTGGTTTGGGGGTCTGTTTCCAGACAACAGCCCCGGTGGTGGCTTGGGGAGAAAGAAAGGGGAGACAGGGAGGCAGAACGGGGAGATAGAAAGACAGGGAGACAGAATGACAGACAGGGTGACAGAAGAAAGAAAGGGGGGTAGGAAGAAAGAAAGGGGGCAGGGAGACAGAAAGAAAGACAGCAGAAAGAAAGAAAGTAAGAAAAGGGGCAGGGAGACATAAAGAAAGGCAGAGAGAAAAAGAAAGAAAGGGAGGCAGGGAGAAAGAAAGGGGAGGGGGGCAGGGAGAGAGGAAGGAAAAGGGGGAGGGAATGGAGTGTGTCGGGTGGCAGGGGGCAGTCAGGGAGAGAGGAAGGAAAAGTTGGACTCATGGAAGGACAGAGATGTTGGGGAATGGAATGAGGTCTGGAGGAGACAAAGCATGCAGGAGGCAGAAAGGAGGGAAGAAATAATGCATGCACAGTCAGAAGAAGAAAGTGCAACCAGAGACTCATGAAATCACCAGACAACAAAGGTAGGAAAAATGATTTTATTTTAAATTTAGTGATCAAAATGTGTCCATTTTGAGAATTTATATCTACTGTCTATAATATTTTGCATTATGGTTCCCTTTTATTAAACCGCTGTAGTGGTTTTTAGCACAGGGAGCCTATGAGCGTCGAGCGCGGGGCATTCAGCACAGCTCCCTGCGCTAAAAACTGCTATCGCAGTTTAGTAAAAAGGGAGGGGATATATTTGTCTATTTTGGTATAGTTGTTACTGAGGTGACATTGAATATTTTAAAGTCATCTGCCTTGACCGCTTTGAAACAAAACCCCAAATATAAATGATAATTAACATTTTCTCTGCGTACAGTGTGCTTTGTGTTTTTTTTTATTTTATTGTTGGTAGATCATTTTGACTTGGTCATTTTAAAAGTAGCTCGCAAGCCAAAAAAGTGTGGGCACCCCTGCGCTAGAGTATAAGCAAAAATGTAAACATCTACAGGCTTATGCAATAATAATGTTGACCAGCCCTTCCCTTTCCAGAAGACTTTGAACACTAGAAGGCAGTTCAAAACCAATTAACTGATATTGCAGCTGCTTTACGTAACTAAAGGAATGTTGCCACAGCATAGAATGCAGATTTATTGTGTAAGCACTGAAGGCCATTCTGTAGCAATGTCATAGTTAAAATTGTTCAAAATTTACACATGCACCTCCGTGTAACTTGGCAGTACTTGAAATCATAGGCTCGGAGATTTGATGCTGCGGGCATTGTTTACAACAGCTGACAAATGCTTTTTGTTGTAAACATATACAGGGTGAGGCAGGGTGAGGCAAAAAAAAAGTACCCCCTAGAGTATTTTTTTGCCATTTTCTCAGGAACTGCTTTTAATTTCAACAAGAAATTTTACATACTTATTTAGTCATAATACTTAAGTATTACTATTAAAAACATTTAATTATCTTAAGCTATATTGATGTTACTGTCATTTTAGCCTTACTATCTAGCGATTTTTGTGTATTAAAAATGTTCGAGCTAAAACACAGTAAAATAACATCATCCAAACAAAACAATATGTCAGAATTTTGCAGCCACTGTGAATGCTCAAAGTGTCCCACCCCCAGCTTTAACACGGGCCTTCAGTCGCTTTGGGAAGTTCTTAACAACCTTGTCAATTGATCCCTGTGGCAAGCTGTTCCAAATCATTTGCAGCGCTTCCTTGAGTTTGACGATTGTTTGCGACTTTGAGTGGAGCTTCTAATAAGTCTCCAACATTGCTCCCCAGACAAAAGTCTACATCACTGTGATGTCATTAACCATAAGCTGTTAGTTTTTTCAAATAATGGTAGTTTTACAATGCAAACATTTTTCAGTGTGCAAAAATAGCTGAGTGGTCATGCTAAAAAGTCTGTAACTGCAGTGTTTAAAGAATCTCATCTTTTTGTTTTTTTAATCTTTATTGATTTTCAAACTTTGACAGTGCAATACAATTAATTGAACATAAAATACTGCATAAAATGCACTATTAACTACACAAGTAATACATAAAACATAAAGAATCTCATCTTATTCAGCACATAAATGTAGACAGCAACAAAAAATAAACCTATAAAATTTCACATTGAAATTCCAAGTGGTTTGCTGAGAAAATAGCAAAAATTCTGTAGGGCTAACTTTTATTTTTCTTTTTTGCCTCGCCATGTATGAAAACTATAAAACCAAAAGCCTGATGGGCTAATTATTTGGCTTAAGAGCAGCATATGAAGGTCACTGAAGTTTGGTTACAGAGCCTAGTTTCTGTGTATCAAGCCAGTTAGGATGTTGGCACAATGCAGACCTATAATGTAGAGTCCTGGGTAGATTGAGGAGTTACAGCCATCAAATCATTCTGTCAGCTAACAGCTGGACAGGGGAACTCTTGGGCCAGATTCTACAAGGAGTAGTTTTTGCCTCTCAAGCAGAGGATTTCCAAAACTCCTGATGGCACTACATGAGAATGGGGAATCTTGGGACTCAGAGGCCAGATCCAGCCCACGGCAAAATGCCCCACCCACTCTGCACCTCTGAAAATAACTGATTGTAGCGGAAGCTCTCAGCTTATTCCTGCTCGATACTATGATCAGGTTAATCCTGCCTGCTGTGGCCTTTCTACAAAAAGTACAAAAATTGGTTTCTCCAGAACTGCCAAGTTACCCATTCCAGGAGGGAGACTTTTTGGCCAGTCCTGGATTTCTGCATACCTCATCCTGGTGCATTATAGGGCTTGCAACACTTATTTCAATGGATAGAATAATGGACTATAAATTCTGCATTCCTTTAAAACCTGGACCAGCCAAAATGTCTCCCTACTGGAATGAGTAACTTGGCTTGTCTGGGTTAACATATCTGCTAAGTTATCTAGTTCCAGGAGAGAGACTTTTTGGACAGTCCTGGTTTTGAACATACCTCCTAAAACAAATGTTGGATTTGCTGCTCCTGGTTCTACCCATCAAAATCAGTCTTGTATTGTTTGTTCCATAATGCATTATGATGGGCTCCCAGAAATCCAGGATTGGTCTGAAATCTCCACTCCTGGAAGTGGGTAATCTGGCAGCTCAGCGGTTAGATGGAAAGGGCTTAAGACATGCACCATAGCTGCAATAGAGCTAGGCTTTGAGAGACTAAAGCCTAAATGAACAAGAGAAAACTAATGAGTCAGAATCTAAAATGCCTAAATAAAGCATTTTTCATAATTTTTCTTTTAAGTCTTCAATAATATACTGAGAATGTATCAGTGGTTAAGGTTAGTCCTAGTTTTACACTTCAGCTGATACATTCAAATTATCAGATCTCTAGCCAAATTAGCTGGGTTGACAGATCTCGGGTCTACCAGGGGCTTGCCCATAAATGTTTGCCCAAGGCTCTATAAGTCATTCATGTGGTTCTGATTCTATCTATGGCATGTACAAATTATTTTTGTAATATGTATTTCTGTGGTTGTAATACAAACAGTAAATTCAATGGTACTTCAGTTGCTGACAGGTAGAGGATAAAAAGAAAGCCAAGTAAAACTTTGCCTCAACAAATGCTACATTTTTGTAGAAGACATAAATAAACATGTGGCTAAAATGGAACTGGTTATTGTATGAGGGGGTGCTGAAAAGTTCTCAGCCCAACCAAGAAGCGAATTACATGGACATGGTTCAAGCAATGATCTGAAACAATGTCAAAACGTAGAATTTAATTTCTGCAAATTGGCACGTAACAAAATAAGGCCAGAGGAAGGCTACTAAAAGGGTGCGTGGTCTTCGTCATAAGGGGAGAGTGTGGCGCAGTGGTTAAAGCTAGAGCCTCAGCATCCTGAGATTGTGGGTTCAAACCCATGCTGCCCCTTGTGACCCTGGGCAAGTCACTTAATCCCCCCATTGCCCCAGGTACTTTAGATAGATTGTGAACCCACTGAGACAGACAGGGAACATTGCTTGAGTATTTGAATAAATTCTTGTAAACTGTTCTGAGCACCCCTGGGAGAATGGTATAGAAAATTGAATAAATAAATAAATAAATAAGGAGTATGGGGCAGAGGGTACAGAGGCGAGCCACGAAACTTATCAAGGGATTGGAAAATTTGAGCTACAAAGAACGCCTCAGGAAATTGGGACTATTTACCCTCGAGCAGAGAAGACTGAGAGGGGATTTAATAGAGACTTTTAAAATAATAAAAGGTTTTGATAAAATAGACCAAGAAGCAGCGTTACTAACTTTTTCGGATGTGACACGGACAAGAGGTCATAGACTGAAACTGAGTGGCAGCAGGTTCAGGACGGATATCAGGAAGTTCTTTTTCACACAGCGCATGGTGGGAATTTGGAATGCTCTCCCGGAGGATGTTGTGACAGAGATTACTGTTCTGGGATTTAAGCGCAAGTTGGATGCACACCTTCTTGCAAATCATATTGAGGGCTACGGTATATCTGGGTCTCCATTTGGGAGTACTTAATGGGGCCGCCGCGTGTGCGGATCACCGGACTGGATGGACCTCGGTCTGATCCGGTGAGGGCTTTTCTTATGTTCTTAAAGATCGCAACATGTATACTTTGGAGGAAAGGCAGGAGAGGGGATATATGATAGAGACATATAAATACTTACATGGCATAAATGTGCATGAGGCAAATCTCTTTCATTTGAAAGGAAGCTCCGGAATGAGAGGGAATAGGGTGAAGTTAAAAGGTGATAGGCTCAGGAGTAATCTAAGAAAATACTTTTTTACAGAAAGGATGGTAGATGCGTGGAGTAGTCTCCTGGTTGAGGTAATGGAAACAAAGACTATCGGAGTTCAAGAAAATATGGGCTAGGCATATGGGATCTCTTAGGGAGAGGAGGAGATAGTGGATGTTGTGGATCAGCAGACTGGATGGGCCATTTGGCCTTTATCTGCTATTATATTTCTACGTTTCTATGTTTCAGCTACAGTGACAAAAATAACGCTCAGAATTTAGGAAGTCGGTTGGTTGGGCTGAGAATTTTTCAATACCCCCTCATATTCTACATTTTCCAAAATTTGACATATTCTACATTTTCCAAAATTCCTCAGATTCCTGATAAAATTCCTCAGATTCCTAATAAAATTAAAAAGCCATGGGATAGGAGGCGAGGTCCTCTTATGGATTGGGAACTAACTGAGGGGAGATATGATTGAAGTCTACAAAATCCTGAGTGGTATAGAACAGTTACAATTCTATAAATGGTGTCCCAATTCTAAGTGGTCTACTACTGCCTAAAAGCCAATCAGAACATACGTTTTTGGAAAAAAAAACCTCCCGAGGCAGGCCATCTACATTGGAGGTGCCTCTGGGAACCTAGTGAGATGTGTAGGGGCGTGGGCATGGTTTCACCCAGAAGTGGCCTTAGGCGAGCATAGGTGGCCCTAGGCGCCTCAAGTTTCAAGTTTATTAGCTTTTTATATACCGCCTATCAAGATTATCTAAGCAGTTTTACAATCAGGTACTCAAGTATTTTCCCTAGGCCAGTGGAAGGCGCTTTCAAGTTAACGTGGCCGCTGAATTGATCGGCATGGGAGCCTCCTGTCCCGTCCCCCCCGAAGACTACTGGCAGAAGGGATGCCCAGTTTCTCCTGCCGGGACCCCTAAAACTGGGCCCCCCCTCCCTGAATGTCTGCAGCAGGAGGACTGCCCAATTCTTCCTGCTGCCACCCCACTGACACATCCTCCAGGAGGAGGGATGTCCAGTCCCTCCTGCCAGACATCCTCTCACAGCAGGAGGGATGCCCGGTCCCTCCTGTCAGACACAATGCCCCCACCCCCTTAAAGACCGGCAGGAAGTATGCCCAGTCCCTCCTGCTGGAACCCCCTCACCCCCCTTAACCCACATGGACCCCCCCATAACTCGCTCCTGACCCCCTTAACCCACATGGACCTCCCACCCCCACCAGGACCCCCCATGGACCCTCCCTAACCTTGAATCATTGGCTGGCTGGCTCCTTCCTGCATTTGGTGGGCAGCCCTACCTCGGAGAGGCCTTAGGCACCTCGGCCAACTAGAATCTTAGGCCTATCTCCCAGCTGTATCCTTGGCAAATTATCATACATTCATATTCTCAGGATTTTTGTATTTCCTGTGTTCAGAGCCAGGTGGCTCTCACCAAGTAATTCCCATGCTACTCAACCACCTCTATAATCCCAGCAAAATGTCCCTCCTTGCCACAAACCCAACAATCTACCGTATTTTTCGCTCCATAAGACGCACCTGACCATAAGATGCACCCTAGATTTAGAGGAGGAAAACAAGAAAAAAAACCCAACTTTCTGAACCAAATTCTCCCTGCCAGGCTCTGTACCCTGTCCCCCCTCTGGTGGTCTAGTGGTAGGCTGGGACAGGGCACAGGGCGGGCAGGGACATGGCACAGAGCAGGCAGGCAGGCCTAGTGGTAGGCAGGCTGGCCTAGTGTCAGGCAGGCAGACCCAGTGGCCTAGTGACAGGCTAGCCTAGTGGCCTAGTGACAGGCTGGCCTAGTGACAGGCAGGCTAGCCTAGTGGCCTAATGGCAGGCAGGCTCCATACCCCCTATGTACCTTAAATCATCCCCCATGTACCCCCCAGTACCTTAAATCATCCCCCTACCCCCCCCCCCACATACCCCCAGTACCTTTTTTAATCATATCTCTCATACCTTTAAAAATCCCTTCCTCCCTCCCTAGATGGTTGTCTTGGTATTTTAAACATCCCCCCCACCCCCTGTACCTTTTAAAATCCCTCCCTAGAAAGCTTTTTTTGAATTTTAAACATCCCCCCACCCCCGGTATCTTTTAAAATCCCTTCCACGCTTGCTAGCTTTCTCCTCTTCTTATCTCTTGCTTGGGCCCATGCTGTTTTCTGAATGGCTGCGATCAGTTCTCGCGGGACTCACAAGAACTGATCACAGCCATTCAGAAAACAGCGCAGGCCCAAGCAGGAGTGCGGAAAATTTTGCTCCTGACCGCCACACTCTTCTAACCTCCATGCCACTGGCTGGGAAATAAGAAGAGGAGACAGCTAGGGAGGGAGGGATCACGCTGGACCACCAGGTACTGTAATTTGTTAGTGGGCGGGCGGATGGCGGCGGGTGGGCAGGCAGGTGGGATTTTAAAAAGGTGCGACGTATAGCGGTGGGCGTGCAGGGGGGTGGGATGTTTTACAGAGGTGTAGCGGGCGTGCAGTGGGGCAGCGGGCAGGGTGTTTTAAAAAGGTTCGGTGGCAGGAGGGGTGTTTTTAAATGGTATGGGGGGGTGTAATTTTTTGTACCTTCGCTACAAAAGACGCAACGAGATTTCCACCCACTTTTGGGTGGAAAAAAGTGTGTCTTATGGAGTGAAAAATACGGTATCTATTGTCTGCTGCCCATATTTCTGAACTACTTGTATCTCTGCCTTTGTTCCCAAATCATCCTATAAATGCTGTATCTCTATCTTTCTTTATTGGAATCTTCTATACTACTACTAATGACTGTGGGGTCAGTTCAGAGCAGTTTTCACAGGCATCTGCAATGGATGTTGAATATAGATTCAGATGGATTCCACTGTGATTGTTGGCTGGGGTGCCATGTATGCATATGCATTATTACACTTTTATAGATATAGATTCTCACAGTGGTCATTCCAGATCACTAGTATCTGGCCAAAATCAAAGGTGTAGCAATATTCCATGCTACCGATACAAGGCAAGCAGTGGCTTCCCCCGTGTCATGTACTGTTTGAACAAAAAAGTACATTTTTACAGTTTCCTCTTATACGTTCAGGTTAATGCAATTAATAATTCATAAATGATGCCAAGATTAAGAAAGGCATTTTTGTCAGTTCACAGATCAGACACATCATCAATTTCGAAAGAGTTGAAGATCTGTTAGTCGGGCCACAGAAAATCACCTGGAAAGAATTCAAGGATGTCGTTGAAATATTTCTTGGCAGTTACAGAGCACCAAACTATATTCAACTGGTTGACAAACTTCTTGGAGCATACAAAACCATGAAGTGCAACAAGTCACGGAAGATGCACCTTCTACATTCACATGTGGACTTCTTCCCCGCAAATCTTGGTGCAGTCAGTGACGAACAAGGTAAAAAGTTTCACCGGGACATTGCCACTATGGAAAAAAGATATCAGGGCAACTGGAATCCGTCGATGCTGGCTGACTGTTGTTGGACACTGCAAAGAGATGCACCAGATTCTGAGTACAAATGAAAATCAGCAGGAAAACACTTTTAGCCACGGCGAACTATCACAACATATCACAGCATATCGGAAACTTTGTGCTTAAAACATGTTATAATCACTTAAATATACCATTGCGTTTCTAAAAATTCCTACATGATACAGTCAATGGGAAATTCTATTTGTGTTTATTGTAAAGGGGTCTATCATAATCACCAGTTTGTTTTAAGGAAGCAAAACTTTTGAAAAATGAGTTGTCCAATGTTCATATTTAATACCCAGTTTACATGCAGTTTACAAAATTAGTAGGTAGTATGTGTAAGCTTGAAATCTTTTGGTGGCTCTCGGAGCTCTCATATTCATACTGTTGCCCTTTACATTAAGCTATAATTGGTGGTACTTTATTACATGTTAAACCTTCTTTGGATCGTTATAAAAGCCGATTTTTCTTAATAATGACGGGAGTAGCCATTCAAATGATAACACACAATTGGAAATGTTATGATCGACTTAATTATACTTTCTGGTGGGCAAACGTGTGTTCTAATTATAAATATGAAAGAATGAACGCTGAAATTTTAGGTTATAGTAAAGTATTTAACATGGTGTGGAGCCCATTGTCATCATTTATTGAGTCACAATAGATGTCGTGTACCTTTTCTTTTTATCTGACCTCCTTACATATCCAGGGTGGTGGGAAATGTATTATTGCTTGTTATTCCTATTTTATTTATTGTATGGAAATTATAAATATATATCTACTTTTATTAGTTAAGGGGGGAGGGGGGAGAAAATGAGTGTTTTTCAAATTATTTGAATATTTAAAGTGTGTTTCTTGATTTATTTATGTTTAAATTCATTGTATTGCACTATTTATATTTTAAAATTAATAAAGATTTCCAAAAAAAAAAAAAAAAAAAGGTTGGAGACCACTGCCTTAAATATTTGATTCATCTGTTTCCCCTTCTGCTACTCCAGAAAGATATCTGTATTTTCAAAAGCAATATCATAATAGCTAGATTGAAAATAACTTCCTACGTCCACTTCTACAGTGAAGTTGTTAATACCTCACATTGCCTACATCTAATCACGTCATTCTCTTTCAGTTATAACACAGTTGCATACAATGTCCCATTCCTGAATAGGTCCCAAGGAACACTACCTTCAGTACACAAAAATGACCTGACATCACATAACTTTGTTAACAATGCATGTGAATTGCAGCCGCCTATGCTGTGCCCAAACTTTGCCTCAAAACATGCATACACGTGGATTGAATAAACATGTGTGCCTCTAAATCCCATCAAATGAGAGAAAGCCTGTGATATTTTGGGCATGGAATGTTATGCTAGAATTGCATTAACCATCTGCCCTAGTCATTGCCACTACCCTGACTGTGGTGTCAGAAGCACTGCAAGCATCAAATTCGACCTGTTTTGACACTCCAACTGACGCGGTGCACTCCTGCTCCATTCATTTTGGCGATAGCAGTGAAAGGGAAGCCAATAAACGACTTCCCTTGTAACCTCTGTGGCTGCACCGGCCACGCGTAGCTTGCTAAGGCTCTGTGCGGTGTGCTCCTTGCTTCCACTGACTCACCAGACAGTCATGCACCTGCATTCCAAAAATAGCTATGCCCTGTGCACTTTTATGAGGTTTGATTGAATTATTTAATCCTCCCCCTCCCCCATGTGGACGTCATGAGACAAAGTGTGCAAAAGGGAGCTATATAATTTAGATTGCTTTCACCTTTTATGTTATACTTCAGAAGTCAGTAAGCACCATCCTTAGACTCTGAAAAATACAGATATTCAGTTTGGTAGGTTATACATTTTTTGGATTATTCTTGAGCTCCATCTAGTGAGAATATTAAAAATAACACTTGAAAGCAAGAGAGCAATTTTATAAAGGGGTTTTTGTTTTTTGCATACATATAAAAGGCCTTTTATAAACTTACCCCTTGGGATATATGAGTCAATATATGGGCATTTCCAAGAAAGCAGATGTTATCATCATGTGTGTTCTGAGGTGAAATTTGGGTGGAGCATGTGACGTTGCAATTTAGACGCCAGGAGGGGCATAATTGAAAGGGACATCTAAGTCCGTTTGCGTCCATATCGCAAGTCATCCAAAGTTAAAAAGAGCCTAAGACACATTTTCGAAAGATACGTCCAACTTTTTTACTTTCGAAAATCGTCTTATTATATGTCCTACCGATCTGATCGTCCAAGCCACTAAGACTATTGTCTATCTTTATACCACATTTCCGTCCAAATCCAAAACACCTAGAACAAGCCCTGTTGGACGTGGGAGGGGTCTGCAAAATGATGGACTGCACACCCAGATATGCCACCTAAATAGTGGGGTACCTTACAGGGCACTGCTGTGAACTTCACAAAAAGGGTGCCATGGCTTCTCCTCACTACAGCTCCCTTATAGGTGACGGTGAGCCCACCCAAACCACCTCCAGAATCCCCTAAACCCACTTATCTACCACCTCAATAGCCCGTATGGCTGCAAGAGCCACTTATATGCCAATAAAAAAGGATTTTGGGGGTGTATAGGGCAGTGCACATGTTTCAGTATCAAGGCAGTGATTACAGGGGCTTATGGGCATGGGTCCTCCTCTCTATGGGTCCCTAACCCACCCCCAAGATGACTTAAGCTGCCTCTGGGCTGGACGACTAGGCTTTCCTATGCCAGGCGGCCAGGTGATGATGGTCTGGAGGCTGAAATTTAAAGTTGTGAATAAAAGTTTTATGGGGGGGGGTTGGTGATCACTGGGGTAGTGTGTGGGGGTAACATGATTTTTGTTCCTGGACAGTAAGGGGCCCATAATCAAAAGACATAGACGTCATAAAAGCATCCTAAATCAGCACTTGGACGTCCTAATCCCCAGGATGTCCAAGTGCCGATAATCAAAACTGTCTTTATGTACGTCTAGCAAGGTGTTCCAGCCTCTCTGTTCAGAGCACAAGATGGGTGTGATGGAGGCATGTTTATGGGCTGCTTTTGGGCAGTCTCAAGGGCGGGTTAGACATGGACGTGCATGCCTTTACAGTCAGACAGAGACTGCACAAATGCAACTTGTATGGGAGGTGTGCAAGGAAGAAACCTTTGCTCTCTAAGAGAAACATCAAGGCCAGACTGAAGTTTGCCAGAGAGAACATAGACAAACACCAGGACTTCTTGACTAGTGTTCTATGGACAGATGAGTCTAAAATTGAATTATTTGGGCATCAGAAAAGAGGACATGTTTGACATACACCAAATGGAGCATTCCAGGAAAAGAACCTCATACCAACTGTGAAGCATGGAGGTGGAAGTGTTATGGTTTGGGGATGCTTTGCTGCAGCTGGACCTGGCCAACTCGCCATCATAGAATCCACTGTGAATTCTACTGTGTATCAGAGGGTGCTTGAGGAACATGTGAGACCATCTATAAGAAAATTAAAGCTGAAGCGGAACTGGACCCTGCAACACGACAATGACCCAAAACATACCAGTAAATCCACTAAGGACTGGCTGAAAACTAAGAAATGGAGAGTCCTAGAAGTGACCGAGTCAAAGCCCTGATCTTAATCCCATTGAGATGCTGTGGGGTGATTTGAAATGGGCTGTACATGCAAGAAACCCCTTAAACATCTCACAGCTGAAAGAATTCTGCATTGAGGAGTAGGCCAAACTTTCCTCAGACCGATGTCAGAGACTGGCTACAAGAAGTGTCTCACTGCAGTTATTTCAGCCAAAGGGGGGGTAACACTAGCTATTAGGGTATAGGGTGTCCTAATTTATTCCTCAGTTAGAATACACATTTTTGTGGATATCTTTTGTTTCATGAGTAAATCAAAGAAAAAGTTTTGTTGTTTACCTGCAATTACATCACTTTCTTTTCCAGAGATAAATTAGAAAAAAAAAAAGATTTGACATCTATATGTGAACATTTCTTAAGAAAGAACAGAATATGTAATGGGGCGTCCTAATTTTTTCACATGACTGTAAATAACACACAAAAAAACAAACCTCTCTCAGTTGACATAACACTCTAAAATAAAAACTCATTATATATGGCTTAAAAGGAGCAAATCAAAAGCAGCACAGAAACTATTATCTCAGAGAAAGGATGGAGGATGCATATAACAGCTACCAGTGGAAGTAAAACTTATAACAGACCTCAACAAAACATGGAAATAAGCCCAGGAAGCTTCTAGTCAAAGAGATAAGAAAAAACACTAATCAATCATGGTTATGGCAAGAATGTGCAAACATTTTGGCTGTATGGCCATACTGGAGAGTGGTGCTGTTCCTGGGGGGCTCATGAATTCTCTTAGGAGATTTAGTTAGGATTTAGCTGTATTTTCTTTTGTAGCTCAATGCAAGTTATATTCAGAGGAAAGTAGGTATTTCCCTGTCCTCAAATTGTACAATGTGACACCCACCTCTAGAATGTTTGCTCATGGAAGACGCCAACACGGTTATTTAAAACTTTACTGCTCTTTGATTGAATTTATCTGAGATAGTTTGGAAGTTCTCAATATCCAATTATGTGTTTGTCCCCTGAAGAAGGCACCCCACATTGCTGAAACTGGGATCCTAGTCGGTACGTTATTTCTTAAAACTACCTCATTCAAGTGACTCCATTGGGACTTTATTATCTATTTTATGGACTTGATTTTCAATAAATGTGACTGTGTGTTGGTTTAGACATCTTGCTTGCCTTTTTTGTTTTATACCTACCAGTGAGCCTTCTCAGGAGCAGCCCCTCAAACTCTGAAATTTACTCCCAAGAGACTACATCTAACTTCAGACTACCTCTACTTCAGGAAGCAGGTGAAAACCTGGCTCTTCATCCATGCCTTTAGTACATAGGGTGATTGAGTATGCACTCATTCTGCACCAGGCTTGCCACACACACAAACTAAGTCAGTTCCTTATATCTTGTTTAACTGTGTAATCAGCTTGCCCGAGTTAGTCACCCATCTAACAATTGCACTTGGACCCTTGGCTATAGGATAAGCTGTACTGTAGAAAAGTATTAACGTCATATCTGTGATATTTGAATGTTCTGATGTGTACTTATTAGTTGTTTCATAAGTATTTTGCTGACATTGTCTTATATCTTTCTTAACTGAATTTCACTGCTGTTATAAGCATATTTTAGAAACTGTTTCATGGAATCCTATTATTAAGTTTCAATTTGCTGATTTTGAGTTTACATCATTCATTGCATTTTATGTTTATATTGGGTCTTTTTACTGCTGTTATGCTGTTAATAAAATTGTAAGTTTTATGTTGAATTGTACTTGCTGTACACTGCCTTGGATGAATCTCTTCATAAAGGCAGTTAGATTTAAACAATTTTATTGATTCAAACATCATCAAATACAGCAAATATAACATCAAAGCACATCAATAATGCATCAACTATTATAATAAAAAATACATAATAAAAGACAAATTCCAATTTCAATAAACCCCCGCTATATCTATATGTGTTTGAACCTTTACCATCCCTCTTCACTCCCACCCCTCTCTACCCAATGATACTCTCTTCATTTAACTAAATAAAAGCCCAATTAAGAGATCCAACTTAAAATCGCACCATGGCCCTTAGGATGTAAGTCTTGCAAATAAGAACCCCAGATCTGTATAAATAACATCTTTCGCTTTCTTATAATTCCAGCATCTCTAGCTTCCCAAATGGCCAACTGATGTAATTGGTTTCGCCAATGCCAAAACCTCGGAGGATCAGGGATCGTCCAATATTGTAATATACATTTTCTAGCCAAGAGACTCATTTTCCTACACAACGCCCTATTTCCTTTAAGTAAATATCCAACAGCCTCTGGCAAATCCAAAATAAAGAAAGAAGGAGAACAGCGCAATGATCTTCCAATTATTTTTGACATATAATTTATTATTCGCTTCCAAAAATGCTGAATTATAGGGCAAAACCAAAATGCGTGACCTAATAATGTATGATTCTCCCTCCCACACTTATGACATAAAGGAGTAGGAAGACCTCCACTATAAAACAATTGTGTTCGTGTATAATAGGCACGTAATGTAACCCTATAATACGTTTCTCTTAACCATGAACAAGATGTCACCCCAGGTGTCGCTCTTAAAGTATGGGCAACATCCCAATGTCTCAAATTAAGCTGTAATTCTTTATCCCGAATTTCCTGGTAGTTCTTGTCTGGTTGTAATTTTTGCAAAATAGAATCGGTTCATAGACAACGGCGCGAAAGACAAAAGCGCGCCGACAATTGAGCGCAGTGCGCGCCGCTGCGCCGCTCTAAATTACAGATTTTAGGGGCTCCGACGGGGGGTTTTGTTGGGGAACCCCCCCCAGTTTACTTAATAGACATCGCACCGGCGTTATTTGGGGTTTGGGGGGTTGTAACCCTCCACATTTTACTGTAAACTGAACTTTTTCCCTAAAAACAGGGAAAAAGTGAAGTTTTCAGTAAAATGTGGGGGGTTACAACCCCCCACACCCCCCACAACGCGGCGCGATGTCTATTAAGTAAAGTGGGGGGGGTCCCCCCACGCCCCCCCGTCGGAGCGCTAAAAGCAGTAATTTAGAGCGGTGCACTGCGCTCAATTGTCTGGGCGCGCCTTTGTCCCGGCGCGCTTTTGACCTGACACCAATAGAATCAATACAAGACACCGAAAGAGACATCCCCTCCTCCTGAACAAAACAACTTTCTCAATCTAGCACCCAAATGCAAACTTAACTGTACCCTGTCAAGGGATCTCACATAATGTTCCACTTGTATACATGCAAATTGTGCTCCCCAAGTCTCTCCCACTTTAGCCAACAATTCAGTACGAGTCAATCATTCCCCCTCATTTCCCACATACAGCTACTACTGTATTTGCATTGCCATTATGATGCAATTCTAAACCATTTTTACTGAGTTCTATAGATCTCTTCTTGTTTATATTATTAACAACTTATTCTAGAGCAGTGTTTTTCAACCTTTTTTGGGCAGAGGCACACCACCATTAGAAAATGTTAAAAAATTTAACTCTGTGCCTATATTGACTATATATAAAGTAATTCTCTTGAATAGGAATCAAATAAACACAAAGAAAGTATTTTATAATTACTTTATTATGAAATATTAAGTAAACAGAATAGTGAAAAATTATAAAATACTTTATTCAGTGCGAAACCTGGGCCTGTTTGGCTGAACACAAAGCTGATATTCTGGCTGGAATCTTGTCGCTCATAGGCTCCCTGCGCTAAAAACCACTATTGCGGTTTAGTAAAAGGTGACCATATTGTAAAATATAGACAGCAGATATAAATTCAGAACTGTGCATAGTAAGTGAAGGGAAGTTTTCATCTCTGGGAATTTACCCAGTTAACTATTAAGTTATTTGGGCAAATTCCTTTGAAAACTGTGGTAATACTGCCTCCACTTTGCTAAATTTAAAATAAAATCATTTTTCCTACCTTGTCTGGTGATTTCTGGTTGCACTTTCTTCTTCTGACTGTGCATCCAATCTTTCTTCCCTTCTATCAGCCTGTATGCTTCCTCTCCTCCACACCTCATTCCCTCCCCCAACTTTTTCTTCCTCTCTCCCTGACCTTTCTTTCTTTTTTTCTGTTTCTCTTCTTTCCTTCTGTTTCCCTGCCTGCCCCCTTTCTTTCTTTCTCCCTGCCGTTCCCCAAGCCACTGCCACTGCCATCGGGGAACAGGACCCACCAATGGATAGCAGGCCCCAAAGCCGACGCCGACGCATGCTCTCCCTGCTTCGGGCCGATCAGTCTTCCTCTCCCCGACGTCAATTCTGCAATCGGAGAGGAAGTTCCGCCCAGCCAGGCAGCGATTGGCTGGCCCGAACTTCCTCTCCGACTGCAGAATTGACGTCGGGGAGAAGAAGACTTATCGGCTCGATAGATTAGATCGCCAAGACAAAGTGAGTCCTGGGTGATCGACTCACTTTGCCTTGGCAAGCTACTGGCGCCCCTGCATTAGAACACTGCCTAGGACCCTGGGGGAGCCCGGGCCCCCTGTCAGCTCCGGGCCCCTGAATGCAGGACTGGTAGTACTGCCCTGATGGCGGCCCTGCGGCACACCAGGCAACATCTCGCGGCACACTGTTCTAGAGAAAGGTGTGCAAATTCTCTGCCTGCCTCGTTAATTAGCTCTGAGAATTAGTCACAACTTGCCGGCTGTCACATTATTGCATTTTTCTAGTCTGAGCCATCTGGGACCCTTCTGTAGTTGCATACGCAAGCCTGTGAACAGTTGCATAGTAAGCTCTATTATGTTGCTTGTACTTGCTGACAGCACAGAAGGTGAGGTTTGGGCTCTGTCTAGAAACAGTCTAAGCTTCTAGGACTAGCCTAATGGTTAAAGCAGTCAGCTACCAAATAAGGGTTATTATCCTGCTTTTCCCATTGACATTCTCATAACCTTAGACAAGTCATCTAACTCTCCACTGCCTTGAGAACAAAACTACGATCTCGTTCATGTATGCTAATTCAAGTTAAGCACATGAAGGGTAGTTTTGTCTATATGCTTGCATTTAAGTGCCTCTTGTGCACATAAAATGTGTCATGGGTAGAAGAACATAAGAATAGCCTTACTGGGTCAGACCATTGGTCCATTAAACCCAGTAGCCCGTTCTCACGGTGGCCAATCCAGGTCACTAGTAACAGGCCAAAACCCAAGGTGTAGCTATATTCCATGCTACCAATACAGGGCAAGCAGTGGCTTTCCTTCATGTCTTTCTCAATAACAGACTATGGACTTTTCCTCCAGGAACTTGTCCAAACCTTTCTTAAAACCAGCTACGCAATCCGCTCTTACCACGTTCTCTGGCAATGTGTTCCAGAGCTTAACTATTCTCTGAGTGAAAAAAAATTTCCTCCTATTGGTGTCTCCTAGTCTTTGTAATTTTTGACGGAGTGAAAAATCAATCCACTTAAACCTGTTCTACTCCACTCAGGATTTTGTAGACTTCAATCACATCTCCCCTCAGCCATCTCTTTTTCAAGCTGAAGAACCCTAACCATTTTTTTTTTTTTTATTTATAATTTTCAAATTAACAAATCAAGATACATCTTGTACAGAAAGTGATTACAACAAAAGAACAAATAAAAACATAATGAATTATATAGAAATCAAATATTTGTATAATCTCTCAAGTCCACCATTTGATCCATGATGTGAATTAAACGGAATTTTAACAAAGAACCATTTTAGTCTTTCCTCATACGAAAGCCTGATCGTCCAAGTACCCATAATCAAAGCTGGTTTTAGACATATCTAAAACCAGCTTAGGCCTTTCCCCGCCTCTAAACGCACAGAGAGAAAAGAGGCGTTTTTAGAGGAGGGGAAAGAGCGGGAGGTGGGCTGACCTAGACCTAGGCGTGCAGCAGGTATAACCAAAACATTTGACAGGTTGCCTAGTCGGCACTTATACGTTTTGACTTAGACGAAGTCAAAAAAGGTCTAAGTGCCGAAAAAGAGGCCGCTGAGCTGATCGGGTTGGGCCCATGTGCCTAAGGCCCCGCCCACAGGAGGGGCCTAAGACTCCCGGGCCTATTCTGGTTGGCCTAGGCGCCTTAGGCCCCACCTGTGGGCGGGGTTTCAGCCGCCTGAGCCAATCCGGCCCCATTCTGGAACCGGCTGGCCTGTCGGATGGGCGGGCTTGGCACCCATCCGTCCGGCCAACATTTAACAGGTATGGGGGATGGGATTGGGGGTGGAGGGGGGGCCGTGGGGTTGGCGGGGGGGTCACGGGTCAGTAGTGGGGGCCGATTAGGGGTTCGGGGGGGGCGGTCATTGGGGGGATTGTGTCAAGGGCAGGAGGGCCTGGGATCCCTCCTGCCCGTATTGTAGTGGGGGGTCCGCCTGGGCAGGAGGGGTTGGGCTCCCTCCTGCCCGATCTTGTACGGGGTGGGGGGCAAGAGGCCAGGAGGACTTGGGCTCCCTCCTGGCAGGATCAGACTCGGGGGGTTGGGGATCGCGGGGCAGGAGGGCTTGGGTTCCCTCCTTCCCTAAACGTAATCGGGGAGGTTGGGGATCGCGGGGCAGGAGGGCTTGGGTTCCCTTCTGCCCCGATGTCGTGGGGGGGGGGGGGGTTTGGGGTGGAGTTTGTAACCGGTGTTGTTTTTGACAGACACCGGTTACAGAATCCAGCTTTTAGGCGAAGGACTGGCTCCTCCTTCGCCTAAAAGCCCTTGTATTGGACGTTTGGGGCTTAGGCGTTTTTTAGGTTCATTATGGGGTATAAGTTTAGACGTAGTGTGGTGGGTGGTCTGGGCGTTTAAACAGTTGAAGGTAGAAGCAGGCCATTATTTTTAAAAAAACCTCCTTTTGGATGTTTTTTTTTATTATGGACATTTTCCCTGCTTCTACTTTCAATGTTTAAGGCCTTAGGCCAAAAGGGGACTTAGACTTTTTTTTGATTATGCCCCTCCACGCTTTTACTCATGACAGGAGTTGCTATTCAGCAAATTACGAGAAACTTGAAAAATTATGATAGATTAAGTAATAGTTTTTGGTGGAATTCATTGTGCCATATTTTTAAAATGGAGAAAATACTAGCTATCCAACAGGGAGGATATAAAAAATTTATGGAGGTTTGGGAGCCATTAACAAATTATTGTAAGGAATGAATATAATTAATAATTTATTTATCTCCTTTTGTCTATTGAAGTATAAGGGTGGGGAGGGTGGGATGAATTTTAAATATTATGAAATTATAAGATTATATTGGAAGAAGAGTGGGAGGGAGAAAGCACAGTTACTTACCGTAACAGGTGTTATCCAGGGACAGCAGGCAGATATTCTCACATGTGGGTGACGTCATCCACAGAGCCCCGACGCGGACAGCTTTTCAAGCAAACTTGATTGAAGATTTCAAGTTTGCCAGTGCTGCACCACGCATGCGTGTGCCTTCCTGATCCACTAGAGGGCGCATACCCTCCACATGGTCCTCAGTTCAGATAGCTAGCAAAGAAGCCAACCTCGGGGAGGCGGGCGGGTTGTGAGAATATCTGCCTGCTGTCCCTGGATAACACCTGTTACGGTAAGTAACTGTGCTTTATCCCAGGACAAGCAGGCAGCATATTCTCACATGTGGGTGACCTCCAAGCTAACCAAAAAAGGGACGGAGGGAAGTTGGCAATTCAAGAAAACAGATTACTCAAAACTGACCGGCCCAACCGGTCAGCGCTCCTGGACAGAGTATCCAGGCAGTAGTGGGAGGTGAAAGTATGAACCGAAGACCAAGGGGCAGCCTTGCAAATTTCCTCGATAGGCGTCGACCTGAGGAAAGCCACAGAAGCCGCCATCGCTCGGACATATGTCCCGCAACTCGACCATGCAGCGCGAGACCAGCCTGAGCGTAGCAAAAGGAAATACAAGCAGCCAACCAGGGACAAGTTGCGCTTGGAAACTGGGCGTCCCAACCGATTAGGGTCGAGGGACAAAAACAATTGAGGAACCGTCTGAGGAGACTGAGTGCGTTGAAGA